>NC_050575.1:177356394-178754024 GCF_011100635.1 Trichosurus vulpecula | reverse complement strand
CTTAAGTTCCCCAGACTGCTCATTGTCTTCTCCTGTTCCTCCACTTTTTCAATCCATTTTCATGTTTCTTTCCTTGACATCTCCCACACAGAAATTTTCTTCCTCCCTCAACACTGCCCTTTCTTCTCACTGATATTTGGGGGAATCAAGTGTAGATGTGTCTCTCTAGTAGGTACTCTCCATACAGAATGAGATTGTAGGGCTATTATCCAGGACACTGTTGAATAATCACCATAACTCTTTTCACTTTCATTATGTTATTCCTCCCCTTCTCAGGTCCTCAGTGGCCTACCTTATATCTGTTGTTAATGTGGGTGTCTAGTGTTACCTAATGGAGGTGGCAGTTAGCAAAGCTGGTGGGTCAAGTTGTAATACTGACACACCTAATCAAGTCTGTTTCAGAAAAAGCTCCTTCAGTGGTGTTTCAGTGGCTTGGTAAGAGGAATGTGATAAGAAATCGTTAAGGCTTGGGATAAAATAATTTCAGGGATGTCAGAATAGAAAGAATGTTTTTCATTTTGACAGATAATGAAGTTTGGATTGTTTACAGTATCACTGGGTTTACATTGTTTTTAGTTTGACATCTCTTGTTTCTTTCAGTGGAAGTTTTTATAATTTGATGTTGATTGTTGTGGGGAAAATATTTCTTGGTTTCTGTTTTTTTAATTACTGTACTTCTCCCCAGGGTATGGTTTTCTAAAATAAAATTGATGGGTAAGAATTGCAGCAAAATTCAGATATTCATTTACCTTAATGGATACCACAACAGATAAAAATGATTAAGCAGAAGAATATGAATTAAATAGAATTTAAATTGAGAATCAGCACTATTTTTAAAAAGAGAACATTTTTTTCTTTCAGCAGTTACCTACTGAGCACCCATGCTTGGGGCTCAAAGCCCAAAGCTAAGTGCTAGTAGGGATACATAGGTGAATAAGATGTTCCTTGTCCTTAAGAATCTTACAGTCTGCTGTAAGTTTTGCTTTTAAAAGGAATGCCTTTTTTATTTCAAATTTTTAATGATGTACATTGAGTGTGCTAGTTTTGTTACTAATTTGTAATGTTTTAGTGTAGTAATATTGAAGAATAATGTTCTAAGAAGTGAAATAAGCTACATTTATGTGGTATCATCTAGATTTCTAGAGTATAAAGGGTAGAGGAGTATATGCTAAGAAGAGAGGCCAGATATCATTCAGTGCAAGAAGTTTAAACTTGATGTGGGAAGTAATGCAGCCGTGAATGTAGTCAGTCAACAACTGACATTTATTTAGCCCTTGCTTTGTGCCAGGCACTGTGCTAAGCACTAGGGATACAAAGAAAGGCAAAAACACTGTCACTGTCATGTAAGCAAGTAATTAACACAAGATATATACAGAGTAGATGGAAAGTAATCTGAGAGGGAAAGGCACTAGCAGTTGGAGGAGTAGGCCTCCTAAAGAAATGAGTCTTGAGTTGAGTTTTGAAGCCAGAGAAACTAAGGGTCGGTTCAAAGGTACAGAGTTGGGAGTATTGTATATGAGCAACAGCACGTAGACCAGAGAGTACCTGAAAGAGAAAAAAGTGTAAAACAGCTTTGAATGAGAAACAGAATGTTTTACATTTGATGCTGGAGGTGATTAGGAGCCACTGGAATTTACAGAGTAAGATGTTGGCATGTCCAGACCTTTGCGTTAGGAAAATCACTTTGACAGCTGAGTGGAGGATGGATTGGAGTGGGAGACACTTGAGGCAGGGAGACCAATTAAAAGGCTAGATAAGTGAGTTGTGATCAGTACTAAAGTGGTGGCTGTGTGAGTGGAGAAAAAGGAACATGTTGTCACATATGAAAGATGTGATGAAGGGAGAAATGTTAAGATTGACAACAATTAGATATATGGATTGAGTGAGAGTGAGAAATTGAGGATAACGCTGAGGTTGTGAGTCTGGGTGCCTGGAAAGATTGGTAGAGCCCTTGACAGAATAGGGTAGTTTGGAAGAGGGGATGGTTTTGGGGAAAAGATAATGATTTAGTTTTGGGCATAATGAATTTGAGATACCTTTAGGATATCTGGTTGGAGAGTTCTGAAGGCAGTTGATGCTTTGGAACATAACAAAGGAGAAAGACTTGAAGGTGGATATGTATAGAGATGGTAATTGTTTGCTGATGAGCTCACCAAATGAAATAACATAGAACAGGGGTTCTTTTTTTTTTTGAAAGTTTAAAAAGTATGCTTTTATCTGTGTTCAGACACTATCTGTTCTTTCTCTGGAGGTGAATATCATTTTTCAAAGTAAGTCCATCTGAATTGTCTTGGATCGCTGTATTATTGAGAGTAACTAAGTCATTCACAGTTGATCATCATACAATATTCCTGTTACTATATACAGTTTTCTCCTGGTTCTGCTCATTTCACTTTGTATCAGTTCATGTAAGACTTTTCAAGTTTTTCTGAGAGCATCTTGCTCATCATTTCTTATAGCACAATATAATTCCATCACAATCATATACCACAACTTGTTCAGCCATTTCACATCTGATGGACATCCCCTCAATTTCCAATTCTTTGCCACCACAAAAAGAGCTGCTATAATTTGGGGGGGGGACATATAAGTCCTTTTCCTTTTTGCATTTTATCTCTTTGGGATACAGCCCTAGTAATAGTATCGCTAGGTCAAAGGGTATGCAGTTTTATAGCCCTTTGTATATATAGAATGGGTTCTTAACCCTTTCTGTGTGTCATGAACTAGTTTGGTGAAGTCTAGTCAGAATAATGTTTGTAAATGCATAAAACAAAATATGTAAGGTGGCAAAGGAAACCAATTATATTAGAATAAAAATCATGGACTCCAGGTTAAGAACCCTTGGTGTACAAGGAGAAGAGGACCCATGACAGAGCCTTGAGGGACGTCCATAGTTAATGGATGTGACATGGATGAAGAATGAGCAAAGGAGACAGAATGCGCATTCAGACAAATAGGAAGTGAAACAGGAAAAAGCAATGGCATGAAAAGCCAGGGAGGAGAGTGGATCTAGAAGCAGGATTAAATGCTGCGGAGAGGTCAGGTAGGAGGAGGATTGAGAAAAAGCCATTTGATTGGGCAATTTAAAAATCACTGGTAACTTTGGAGAGAACAGTTTCTGTCACCTCTCCCACTTTCCGCCAACATGATGCCCAGTGAAGTCCCTGAATGTAGGACATAACATGATGCCTGAGCTAATAGAATTTAGTTTTGCTGACACCCTGTAATGGTGGTATCATTGGCAGGTGCTTTTTGCATATAATTCAAGTGTGTGCCTTGGTAGAGGAGTTCCATGGAATGGGAAATTGGGAGTGCTTACTGTCAGATGAAATTCCTTTATTTTAAACAGACAAACAACCCTACCAAAATTTGCTGCCTTGTTTGTAGTGAGGATTTAACCATCTCAGAGGTTAGAATTTTCACAAGGAAGACGAAAGCTTAGAGTGTTTCTGCCTCATACTTGCCCCGTTCCTCCCACCTTTCCTTTTCCTCAGGGAGATCTTTGTTATCTGAAGGTCATACCATAGTTGTTCATTTGTTTTCCCTCATCCTATTTTTTCTAACTGATAGATATCAACCTGAATTCTCCTAACAAAGGTCTGCTATCAGATACCATGACAGATGTGCCTGTGGATACAGGGACTGCCAGGACCTCCATTCCTGAGGGCCTGACAGAGGCAGAGGAAGAAGAGCTCAGATCGGAACTCACTAAGGTGAAAAAGTGTTTTCTTTGCTCAAAATTAATTACAGCCTTCTTTCTTTAAAGTTTGTAGGAGGAAAGGGTGCTGTAGTACTTATAAAATGTCACTCAATGAGAAATCATACTGTAATTGAAATCTGCTGAGGATGTTCATTCTAATCTTGGTTGTGTGTTATTGTTGCACCTGGTAATAGCGTATGTTTATATAATGTTTTGCCATTTACAAAGTACTTTACTCACAACAGCTTTTGAGGTAGGTAGTACAGATATTACTCTTCCTATTTTATAGATAAGGAAACTGAAGCTTAGAGAGATGTGACTTGTCCGTAGTCATAGTCACAGCTGGTAGCTAAATTGGGACCCAGGTTTTTCTTTCAGCATCCTCACATTGCCTCTTGAAGCCAGTGATTTGGTAGACCTGATGATAATGTTGAGTGTATATCCTTTTTCCTGATGACTTTTGTTATGGTTTTGACTTTGATGATGAGTTAGCATGGCAAGAGATAATTGTTTAAATCTTGAACACCATTAAGGGAAGACAAGGCTACGATGATAGCAGCCACCTTAAAGGTTTTTCCTTCCCCCCCCCCCCCCAAATTAGACCTGTGATTTCTTGGAGAACTTCTGGCGAGGAATCTTCTTCCACCAATTCAGAATTGCAATTTTTCTGCAACTGAGAATCTTAGAGAGCTGCCTTTGGACACTGGGAGAAAGGTTAAGTGACTTGCCAGAACCACAGAGTCAGTATGTTTGCAAGGTGGGCTTGAACTGGGGTCTTCCTGACTCTGAGAGTGGCTCTCTAGCTGCTATGCTAGGATGCTCTTAGAGATTGTTATCAATTAACTTTTTTCAAAAGATTGAGGACCTATTGGTATAACTTTTATGCATATTATCTACTAAAATGATATTTTGCTGTTTCTATTAAACTTCTTGTGATATAAGGTTAAAACTGATACACTTAAGATGGTAGGATACAGAGAAAGAAACTCACTAAACATTTTGGCAGGCTCATTGTAATTACAATTGTTATTATAAGGTTGTTCAGGTTATGGTATGTTTTATTCCATACTAAAACAAGGGACAGAGGTGGTGGCAGTACTTTTGCTGTGTCTTAAGGGACATCTTTAACACCAACATATTTTGATATTTGGAATCCAGCTTCAGGGGTTGAATAGACTGTGTTAATACACATAAGCTTCAAACACCAGCATATTAGGTTTCTTATTGTTGAGGAAAATATAACAGTTGTTCGTAAGTTGGAAAAAGCTTAAGGGAAAACAAGCTGTGGTCCAAAGGAACTGATATTTCTCATATTGTTCAGAATACCTTAAGGAGCTTATAAACCAAACACCAAGGCCTGCTCACGGTGGGATTGTTGGGTGAAGGAGTTGTTCTGTCACTTCCAGTTTGAATGGTCTGAATAATTAGAAGATATGCCATAAGCCCTGTTAGCATACTGCAAATGGTCTTGTCAGTCCACATGCATTCTCAGTATTCTGATTTCTAGGGTTTCATAGTCATTTCTCTGGTATGGAATATTCTGCAAAACTTCTGTTTCTTGGTCTTTTGGTAATGTGGAATGACTTCTTTGTTGCTATTATTAAAGTTGCATCTAGATTTATAAATGAGAAATTAGTCTGTAAACAGAATTATTTCTCTTTGGCCTTCTTCATGGAAGGTTATGACCTCCCTAATGCTACTTCCTCTTTGCTTTGGCTCACAACCGGAAAGTTACAACAGTTGCAAGATTTTGTTGCCAAATGTTCAAATGATAGGTGGTAGCTTGCTATTATTATACTTGGTAGCCTTGTAGGATTATGTGAATTTCAGCAAATTGTTATTTCATAATAGTTTTTTATTAATTATTTTTGTTTTTATATCATGTACATTTGCCTGTGCATCCCCTATACCTGCTCCCCAGAGACACAGTGGTATAGTGGATAAAGAGCTGGCCTCAGAGTCAGGAAAACTTGGGTTAAAGTCCCACTTTTGACACATACAGGTTATGTGACCCTGGCAAATGACTTAACCTCTAAGTGTTCTAGGCAACTCTCTAAAACAGAGATTTTTAACTTAGGGTCTGTGAATTAGTTTTTTTAAAAAATATTGTGATAACTATTACAATATATAAAATTGGTTTCTTTTGTAAATTTATATATTTTATATACCTAAAAACATTATTCTGAGAAGAGGGCTACAAGTTTTGCTAGACTGCTCAATGGGTCCTTAACAAAAAAGATTAAGAACTGCTCAAAAATTATAACTTTCAGAGAAGAGGTCAACATGTGTTGGTAGAGGGAGTTTCCTCATCTGGAAGTCCCCTCTACCAGTGAAATCATAGCTCCAGTGCATATCCCTACCCCTGTTAAAACAGTAGTGAGGAATTAAGCACAACTAGACATGGGCTGGACTCAAGGCTCTGTTATAGGGAGGTAGAATCCAAAGGATAATTTTCAGAAAAAAGTTTTTAAAAACAGTAATGCACATTAGACCTGAGCCATTGCAAAAGTCTTATTTAAATCAAGGAGGTAAATAAGGCTTTGTAGCCAGTGAGCGTATTAAAATATATAACAATAATGCATTTTAAATGTTGAATTCCAAGCCTAGGATGAATATTTTTGCTTTTAGGGGCCAGTTCTATAGCCTATTGAATAGGTTGAGCTAGTTTTTACTGTAGATTCAGAGACAATGTGGTGTAGCAGAAAGAGCAGTAGATTTGAGGTCAAGAGAATTGGGTTCAAATCACTGATTAGTGGTGACCTTTGGCAAGTCATTGAGTCTTTCTGAAATTTAGTTTCCTCATCTTCCTACCTAACAAAGTTGTTACAAGGAAAAACATTTCGTATAGCTTGAAGTGCAATAGAAATATGAGTTGTGATTGTTGATCATACAATAATAAACATTTTTATTATTTTGAAGGTGGAAGAAGAAATTGTGACATTACGACAGGTCCTGGCAGCCAAAGAAAGACACTGTGGTGAGCTGAAGAGGAAGCTAGGCCTGACTCCCTTGGATGGACTGAAGCAGAATCTTTCAAAGAGTTGGCATGATGTTCAGGTCTCCAACGCGTAGGTTTCCCCATGACTCTCTTTTCACTTGTAGGAGCAGCCACCTTTCTGAAATGTGCTCAGGAAATGGCCGTTCTTTCTGCCGTTTTTGTCAGAGCGTGTTAAGTTTTCGGTGACAAGGGATAAAATATACTGGGATCCAATATATTGTTTAATAACAGTATGTTAGGGATGAGTGCTGGAGTTTAGGAAATATTTTAATTATTCAAATATGGAGCTAATAACTTTTCATAATTTTGTTTTTAAAGGTAGAAGAACTAACTGGATTTTCAGGTAGAAATTGAAAAAGAGAATGACTTTCAGGAATTCAAAATGCAGGGTACTAATTCATTTTCCCACAGGGGTTGAGTTTTTTTGGTGGCACATATGGTATGGTACATATTGAAATGCATACATTTCCTTAACATAAGAACTTATATAAATTTGGAATCTCCGATCCAATAACTATTCTGATCTTCTAAAATACATATCTATTTTGGCCTGTCAGACTAAGGCAGTTCATTTGAAGAACTACATATTCTCAAAGAATGTGGGGAGTAAGAAAGCAGTCTTGACTTTTCATTATAGAACTCATTGTTCTAATTTCTCAGTTCCTGTTATAACCAGTGGGGGGTGATCATGGGTGAGCAGAGAATGTACTGTGTGAACCAGGATTCCCCTTATTTAAGAAACTATACTATAGCCTTATGGAGAAACTGGCACTTCATACGAAACATTCTAACACAAAACAGTTCTGACCTGAGAATTACACTGTTTTAAGTACAGGTATACAAGTTGTCAGGTGCATGTGGTTTTAAGGCCTGCTACTAACCATCAGTTTTCTCTTTCCTGTTTCTCCCCAAACATCTATAGGTGAGCCCCATTATTTAATGATAACAATGTATACTCAGCATATTAGAACTGAAAAGGAATTTATCACTTCTTCCAGAGCCTTAATCTGGTTTCACATGGTCTTTTAGTTCAAAGTCACACAGTATATGCTAAACAGCCAAACATCACTAAAGATAAAGGATAGAACTATTGCATTGTGCATGATGAGGATGCCAGGCTGTGAGTGGGTATTTTTTTAATAATCTATGATTCTTTGCTTTCTCCTCTGCTATTTAATATGCAATTTCAAACCCAATTCGCAATCTTGATTTAGAAATTCACCACCAGAATTTCTGTTTCTAGCTATGTGAAAACATCTGAGAAACTTGGAGAGTGGAATGAGAAAGTGACACAGTCTGACCTGTGAGTTCACCTGGCCTGTCAGCACCACTCTGCCTCTTTATCCTTCCTGTCCTGTGCTTCTCTTTCAGGTGTCAGGGAGGGCTCTGTGTGCTTGGGGTAAACTCTGATGACTAATTGGGTATTCCCCCCTCCCAATTATCAGTAAAATGAGACCAATCTTGACTTTTGCAAATCAGGGTGCAGTAGCTATAAGAAATTTCACTCAGTTACCAGACCACATTTAAAATTTCATTTTACTTGGCTCTTAACTATAATTGGATGACATTATCAAGATAATTAAAGTACTCTAGCTTCTCAGAACATTTTCCCCTTGCCTGGTTGTTCAGCAAACATATAAATGCCTTCTTTGTGTGGATTGTTATGTGGGGCAGTAAGGAAGAGCCAAAGTGTAGATAAAGTCTAGTCACTGATGGCCCTTATGGAATGATTATCATATGATAGTTCTAAGGCAAATCAGGTACTTCGACTGCAGCCAGTCTGTTCTTACATATGACTTTAAGACTTAGTGAGATGTCCCTTAAGGTCATTGGAAAGACTGTTAAATATCATGTGGAAACTTAGATTTTAGGGGCAGAAACTGAATAAGTTACTAGTACAGGACAGTTACTTCTGTACTCAGAGATCCTTTTATTTGAGGTTTTCTACAAAGTCAATAAAGATATGAGTGAGGCTCTAATCTAGCTAGAATATTTTTTTTTATAGAGAGGAAGGGCAGGAAGTACTTTTGAAGTGTTTGCTCAGCAGGACTTTTCCAGGTCTTGTTTTGAAGGAAGTATGACTAGTCATCAGAGAACATGAGCAGAAAATTCCTGTGTTTGTGCTCCCTAGCACAGCAGAGTACAGCTTAACTAGAAGGTGATGGAAGTCCATTAGCTTAGCTTGGCTTCAACTTGTACTTTGATTTCCTCATAGGAGCTGTTTCATGTTGTCCTGGTGGTTTGACTCTCACACCCTGGGTGTGTGCTGGTAGAGTACCAAGTCTCTGCTCAAGCAACGCTCAAGTAATGTTGGTACTTTCCCTTAGGACTTGCAGTAGAAGTTTTAATGTCATGTTAAAGGCTTTGGGATCCAAGCTGCTTTGGATATAAGGCAAATTTATCATGCAGGCAGTCTGAAAAGGTTTAAACTTAGTTTAGGTAGTTGTCATATTCCCGGAGGTAGGAATGGGGCCCCAATATATCTAGTGAAACCATGGCTGGGCAAGGCAGGGAAAATCTCCATTTGGAGAAATCAAAATTGGAATCTAGGGAAGCATAATATTGGAATTGGGGTCAGGAAGACCTGAGTTTGAATTCTGCCCTAGACACTTATCTGTGTGACCCTAGAGAAGTCACTTAACCTCACTAAGCCTCAGTTTCCTTATCTGCAAAATAGGTTATTTTTATATATATATATATTTACATTATATATAAAATAGGTTACTAATAGCACTTGCCTCAGGAGCAACAGAAATAATATAAATGATATCTATTGTGGATGCTGAGGTGTGCATCAACGGAGATTCAAGCTGGGAAGGTCAGTACTGATGAAGAAGGAAAGACTCATACAGTGTTGGAGAGCCAACTATTTGTCTGACTTAACCTGTCTTCTCAAAACTTTTGGGCTTTTATGGTGGCTACATCTATTCCCTTACCCTAAGCTGACATGTTGGTGAGGCTGGCTCCTTTCAGATTCTGCTGTTCTGGTAAGGCTCTGGGCTCAGACATAGCTTAATTGAGAGTGGAGACTTAGAGGGCAGGGCAGACTTTGTACCAGTTGAAGGTATTTCTAAGGTATTATTAATAATTGCCACAAAATCATCCTTTTTCTCTATTAGCTCAAAATACTTAGAAGTCTTATTTTTTACTGTGAGACAAATAGTGGTAAGTTGGACTGGTCTCTGGGGAGGGAAATAGGGGTAGAGAAGTTGGAGTTGGCATCCCCCAAATCCTTTAGTAACACAGCTGTGGAAATCAAGAGTAAGATGGAGATGAAATCCTAATGTAATGAAAAATTTTGAACACAAAATATTAATGCCACCATTAAGAAAGTTTAACTCAGTTGATGTTAACTGGAAAAGTTTAGGAAACTTGATTTTTGCATTTCCCACATCAAAATGAAGAAATCCAAGTGTGTGTTGTCTAAAACTGATGATTGATAAGATTATATGTTTTGCTAGAAGTATCATGTTGTGATAAGCTTGGGATTTTTCTGAGGAGCAGCTGTATCTTGTAATATTCCACTAAGGCTTATATTCCAGTGGGAAAAGAATATTAATTTAATATTTTAGCTATTTTTTGGGGGGTGGTGGCTTGTTATCTTAAAGGATAGATGTTCCTGCTATGTATAAATTAACTACTAATTCCTGATGATGGGGAGAGTTATAAAGGTGATTTAAAAACCTGGAATTTGCTACTAGAATATAGAAGGAAAATATGCTCACTGGAGTTGGATCTGCTTGAAACATTGATATTTGCTACCAAGTAAAAGCATAGTACTTGGAAGTACCTAGTTGATGCCTTTATCAGGCTACTTATAGTTGGGGAAAGATTAAATTGCTCAAGTTAAGCTTGAATGCCTATACCTATTATTTATTTAGTTATAGGGAAAGTGGCTGCTAGCAGTATTGGTACCATATTTTCTAACATCCGTGTATTTGTAGATATCTTTCAGCAAGCAGCACATTGGAGGACTGGAGTGAGAAATTAACCCATTCAGAAGCGTGAGTGTCTGAAACTTTAGTGCAAAATATTCTATGTTTTTGTATGGGTTGAAAAAACTTTGATATAATTAAAAGTTTCTGTTCTTATCTAATTACTTCCTTTGACTCAAATTATTTGCCCAGTTGGGAAAAATATGTTTCATTATTTAGGGAACATAACAGAGCTATGGGTTACCTCACCCTCAGTAGTTTCCTATTTCATTTGGTTATAGGGTGGGGATAATGAAAACCCTGAGTCACAAGTTGATTTGCAGTCTAGATTAGTGATGATGGGAGTGACCACCCTTGTAATAAAAGTCAGTGAATGTTGTGGGGTCAGTAAACTTTTAGTTGTAAATATCTTCTGACTCCCCTTCCCCCTTTGTTCTCCTCTCCCTTCTCCCCTCTGCACTTCCCTAGATGAACAATGCTTAGAAGTGGTACTGGGAACTGATGGCCAGCCTAAAGAGAAGAGAAAATAGAAGAATAAGATCAGGGAACAGCAGAGGGAGGAAAAAGTGCATATGTTGGGGAGGGTAGAATGCTGCCAGCTTCACAGATGCCATTCAATGGCACCAGTGTCTTAGAGTATCCTCAGTACAGATTCTTTTCCTAATGAGTTGTTCAGCACACCCTTTATTTTCAGTTTTCACAGGCAAGAGAAGCCCTAAAATAAAGAAACTAGATCCTATGCCTTATTTTAAGAGAGTATGGGGGGAGCAGCTAGGTGGTGCAGTGAGTTGAGTAGAGCACCAGCCCTAGAGTCAGGAGTTCCTGTGTTCAAATGTGGCCTCAGACACTTGACACACTTACTAGCTGTGTGACCTTAGGCAAGTCACTTAACCCCAATTGCCCTACCTTCCTCCCTCAAAAAAAAAAAAGTATGGAAACAAAGGATATCCTCCCTCCCCCCCAACCCTCTGCCCCACTTATCTCTTACTCTGACACCACACTAGAAGAATGAAGCAAGTCAACAGAAGCAGAAATTTTATTGTTATTTTTTGAATTATTGAATTTAATTATTTTAATTTTATTTTGAAAAAAAATTTCATCCTGTCTCTATTTCCTTTGCTTTGTGTATATAAAAAGAAAAATGCATTACATCATTCATATGGGTTGATACTTCAAGGTATTCTTAAATTCTGTTTTTTTTTAAACCTAAGATAATCCTCAAGCTCATCTTATAAGTAGTAGCTATACTCCTATCTAGAATTGTTGTTTTCAAAATATTCTTCCGCCATTGTTGTCTGGGTGAAAAGGCTTTGCTTTTTGTCTTGTTTCACTCTTCTCACTTGTCACATTTTGTTTAGCACAAATATAGATGGGATTATGTAAGGCCTTCCTTTTAAAGCCCTCATTTATTAAGTTTAGAATGTTAAAATGTAGTTTTTTAAAGAAAAATCAAGTTTGAAGAGTAGGTCTTGTTTTGAATTTCTGAAACTACATTTTCAAGTGGTTTATTCATCCTGGAGTCAGTCTTGCTAAGCTCCTTTTGATTTAAAAAATAGATTCTTAGCAATTATTAATTAGTGTTAGATTAAAAGTATTTGTGGCCCTAAGTCTGTAAATAAAATTACCTATTTTCCCTTCAGAGAGTTTGTACCGATTTCACTCAGGTTTAGAACTTTAATTAAAGTGTAAGATGTGACTAAATATTGTTGATTAATCTAGGAAAAAAGAATTGCCAGGTTTGGGAAAGCTAAGGAAACAAGCAGGGAATGTCCTTACTTTTTTGCCAGCAGATGGGTTCTGGATAGTGAGTGCCAGGTTCTTCTGGGCAGAAGAGCCTTGCCCCAATCAGTTAGTGCCACAACCTCTCTATAGTTGTAATAACAGATTTTGTTGTGGGACTTGCATTTCTGTAGTAAGGAACCTTTTGAATTTGCATGTGCTTGAGATTGTGTGGGTGGCAGCATAGAACTGGCTAACTGTTGAGGTAGAGAATGGAAGACAGACCCAAATCACTTGGCTGAAACAAATGAAGACTACAGTGTAATTGTTAAGAGAGTGATGTTAAATGAGATCCTTTCAGATATTTGGTAGTTTCTTAAAAAAAAAAAATTGTACAGGATTTTCTTTCTCTGATGGAACATTTTATCTGAATTACTCAGCTTTTTTGAGTATTTGAGTAAAAGAATTGAAATGATTCAGTTGCTTCACATTGAAGTTTATACTATCTTGGAAGGAGAAATGTTTCTATACAGGCATTTACTTACATCTGCCACTTATTGTTTGACCTTGTGGAAGTAACTCAAACTCTCAGAGCCTTAATTTTCTCATTAGTATAATGAAAGCCTTGGACTGGATGAGCTCTAAGGTCTCTTTAAGTTCTAAGATGTAGTTACTTCTGTTACTAAAAAAAAAAAAAAAAGTAGTCTCCTTGGGCCCCTGAGGGTATTTAGAGCAGATTCCAGAGCTTGGTCAGATCTAACTTGTTGGTGTTATGGTTGTTACAACATTTTGTTTTTGAAGTAGAAAGGCATTCTTGACTCTTGGAAATGTTGCAGTAACACATTAGATTCAGTATGAGGAGGGGGACATTTTGAAGGGTCCATTTTTTCCAAAGCCTGGTTATGTATTTATCTTTCTTAGCAGTTGTTGAAGTCTGGGAGTGGGATTTTCTTGCCAGGGTTTTAGGTGGTTAATTTTTTCCCTTTACTAGTAAGAACTCGTTGACAATAACATAGATCTTATGACCATTTCTTTGATTCAGTGCTTACTAAACTCCTGTTATGCTATACATAGGGCTCTGTGCTAGGGCTGACATTCATATAGCATTTTAAGGTTTGCAGATGATTTCTATAGATTGTCCCATTTGATCTTCACTACATTTCTGGAGCAGGTGCTATTATTATCCTCATTCTACAGATAAGAAGACTGAGGTTAAGTGACCTTCCCAAAGTCATGTAGCAAATAAGTAGAGGAGAAGGAATTAAAAATCAGGTTTTTCTGGCTTTAAGGAAGATCATATGTAACAGAATAAAATACACTTTAAGTATGTGACAGGTGCAGAAAATTAGTACACAGTGCTCTGAGAAGCCCAGCTTATGAGATCTGATCATATACATCTAAGGAGGGATCAGGGCAAGCGAAGTAAAAAAAACAAAAAGATAATAAATAATTTTCTCATTTACTTCAAACCCCAGAGTCAGTCTAGAAGTGAATTGTCCCCTACTACCCACCCACCCCCAATCTAGTAAGTATTCATAGAGTACCATCTTTGAATTGTTCTGACAGTTTGGGGGGAAACATTCCCAAAGAGCATTGTAGTTGGGGTAAGATGACTTGATACACAGGAATCGACTGGAGAACACTATAAGATACTAAATAATAAAGTATTAGCTTATGTGATACAGATAGTAAAAGATCAATATGACTTATCATAATCATGGAGACGTTCAAAGAGGTCTTAGCATAATCAGGGAGGAGGAAGACTTGAATTTGACCTAGAAGGATGGATAAGACTTAATTAGGTAAAGTGGAGCAGACATTAATAGTATGGGCATAGTTGCTAGGGTAAGAATGAGAATAGAGTGAGTGGTTAGGAGACAGTGAGGATGTTGGCCTGATTAGAATAAGGATTTCAAGAGATTGTAGTAGTCCTTGGATGCCAGCTTGAAGAGTTTGAACTTGTAGACAGTGAGGAGCCATTGAAGGATTTTGAACAAGGGAGTAATAATGATGAAAAAATGTTTAAGGAAGATTAATTTCTGAAACAATACTGCAGAAGGAAATAAGGAAAGTCTTTTATTTTGGAACTTTAACCAAATGACTTAACAGTCTGATTATGATCTTATTAGAGAGTACTGTTAGACACTTGTGTGAACTAACATAATATATTGATAAGTACTAGCCTCCTATAGACTGGATCTCTCAGAATAGGTTAAATCTTACTTGTTTCAAAGTGATTTTAGACTTAAGATATATTCAACTTCACCAAAGATTTCTCCTCATTTGACCCTAGATGACATGACTGTAAAATGCAGGCTATAAGCCTTTATTACCATCATGGTTCTTGATGCTACAATATAGGCTGCATGACTTCTGGTTGCTTCTCGAGATGAGTAAATCTTAACTTTTTGTTTGTGATGATTGATGAATAAGGTTGGGCAGTTCAAGTTTCTAACTCTGATTTGAGTACTCTCTTCCCTGGAATATTTATTGGCTATAGCTTAGCCACTAAATTTTGTGTTAGTGCCAAATTCCTTATCTCAAATAATGAAAATAATTTCAAAAGTACCCTTGAGAAAGGGGTATGTGCTTAGTGGCTGTTGGTAGAAAGCAAGGGACTAAAACAGGAATCAACCTCAGTGTTAGATTCAAGATGAAATTCTATAAACAGTGATATTTGAAATGAGAGTGTTAAAATTGAACTCTTTATCCTGTCCCAAAGGGAAGTTATGAGAATAATACAAGGAATTCTTATGTTTGAGGTGATAATAGGGGAAGAAAAAACTTCTGAACATTGAAAACGTGTGCATTTAGACCACAGATGGCAGAAAAATGGATTTGTTCTGGATCTTTGCTATGAACTGCCCTTTACATACTGGCATAATACTGATGTAATCATGATAAGAATTATGAACTAAGGTATTGATGAATATTAGCTTAATGTTTCTTAAGTGTGTCTGAAAGTAACTGCAAGGACTTTCCTAGCTCTTGCCTTGAAAATGGTACTCATCCTCCTGTCCAGTTGTCATTTCCATAATGGTCTCTGTCATTCTAGTTCTGTTATCCAGATCTTTTTTGTTTTTCAGTGATGAAAGCTTAATTCAGCATCCTTGAGGAAAGGGGAAAATAAGTATGAGTTGTAGGAGAGAAGGATTGTGAGCCACAAGATAAATCCAAATTTAGCTTGGTTATATGCTTTTGAAAAAAATGTGGTTTAATACTGCTTATAAGCACTTAACAGGCAAAGCTGCTTCCCTTTCTTAGGGGCACCATAAAAAGGGCCCCATGTGGAAGTGGAGGAGAAGCTTTTCTGTGGCAGCACCATTATTCACTAACTTACTGGAATCTTTCCTTTGGGGAACCTTTTCCAGAATGTGAGAATGCTTTTTCCTTGCCTGGTGGGTGGAAGCCTTCTCATTCTTGTTTGGTTGGTTTAACGTATTTTTCTTCTATCTAGTTACAAGAAGACTCAGGAAACTCTCTCCCAGGCAGGACAGAAGACTTCAGCTGCCCTATCCAATGTTGGCTCTGCTATCAGCAGGAAACTTGGAGATATGAGGTAGGACCCCTTTGAAATGTCATTAATCTTTGGCCTGAGTTTCTGTTGGGAAAGAGTTTGTTAGAGAGAGTGTAAGACTTGCTTCTAAGTTTGTGACTTACCAAAGTATGGTAGCTTGTAATTGGGTCTTAGAAAGGAAGAGTCTATGGCCAAACTCAACATAGAGTCCAGTGATTTCAGCTCCTAACTCCTTTTTCCGTCTGCCTGACTTTTGTCATGTTGCTTAACAGCACGTCCATTTGAGTGCCCCAAGACAGAAGCGAAGTTAGGAAATTAGTATATTCTGTTCTTTGATAGCCACACCAGGTTTGGTGGTGGTAAGGTAATAGATAATCTTAGAAGAGACCCATAACTATTAAGAGTTAGTTGCAAGTAATTTAGGAGATCATCTAACCCAATTAGCTCATTTTTAGAGATGAGGAAAACTGAATTTAAAGATTTGCCTAGGGTTACATAGTAAGTTAATGGCAGAAGTTGATACTAACAGCTCTAGAGTGTCTTTTTTTTGGCTCTTTTGGATTTGATTTCCCTGTATTTCCCCCTTTATCACCAGATAATTGAGATTTGGCTCATGATGTTTCTTATAGAGTACTAACAGCAATATGCATGCAGGATACTATAATTCATATGTGATGTCAGTATCTGACTTTGACCACAGTACACATATGGAATATTTCCACAAACAAGTTCATCCTTATGGTTAGCTTCTATAGTATGATTTTTTTTCCTTCATCAGTTTGATTTTCCAAATCTCATATAAGTTAATGAAAAGAATTGCTAAACCTTAAGTTTGTGGAGGTCAGAATCAGTATTTTAATCAACATCTGATGGAATTTTAGATTTTGTAAAAGAGTTTTGATTTTGTGGTAGAACTGTTTCATGATGAATTAAATCTAAATATTCATACATTTTTAAAACCTAAACTTACCATAGGAGAGGTGTAACATCTCTGTATTTGAACCTCTTGCGTAATCCAATTTTTAATCTAATTTTTCTTTTGTGTATCATGAATGATTTTTCCTTTACCTGGGATTTATTTTGCCTCAGAGCTGTCCCGTTTATAGACTAGACAACTGTGAGCAGAGAAAGTTCTTAGTGGGAAACAAATACAAAGTAAGATTGTCCTAGTGATGTTTCTCCCATATTTGCTTGACATGTTAAAATAGGAGCACTTCAGTGTATCTTTCAGTCAAAGTTTGTAGCTGACTTTCCCACCTAGTGAAAGGTGTTCCTTTAAAGCAGGTGTTCCTATATTTTTGCTTCACTGTGAGGTAAGGAAGACAACATAGTGTGTTTGCTAGTATTTCTAATTAATGGTTACAAACATCACCTTCTCCATGCTTTGTGTGGTCATGGGAAATCATTTGGTAGAGCCTCAGCAAAAAGGACTTTGCCTCCAACTCTGAAGAAAAGCTAACAGATACTAATCTTAAGTAAACTAATGTGTACAACACCTATAAAGCAAACTCTGGAGGTGTTTTGTGCAAGTTCTTGTAACAAGTTTCATTTGAAATTACACTGGACAGTTACTTCATCGAAGCTGCACTGCTGGGGACTCCTCCTTCCCTCCTTGGGCCTGTGGGGAGCTCAGGTGGTAAGCACTGGTAGTAATCTCAGATCATATGCTTCTGGTTAGTATCACATTCTCATTTTTCTTATAATCTGTCATTCAGAGATTAATTATTTTTAATAACATACTTTGAGCCATCTTGGGAATTGTACTTTCTCAGAATAGTGCCACTTGTTGGTCATGCTTTGCCTTGAAATAATTTTTTTTAGGGTTTGAGAAATAGCTAAGAAGTTCTCGAAAACACAAATGTTTGACAGGCATGAGTTATAAAATCACTTTTATTTCCAAATATATCCTTCACTCTACTGAGTGAATTACAAAGAATTAAAAAGAACAGCAGAAAGCAGTTCAGCAAAACTAACTGACTCATCAATGAGTCTGATACTGTATGTAATGTTCTGTATTCAGGCTTCCTTCTAGTTTCCCAACATCAGACTCTGCAGTGGCTTGATTTCTTTAGACATCTTTTGAAAAAAGGTAGTTTACTTGTTATGCAACAATTTTAGCTTGAGATCTTCAAGCCAATATTGATTTATATCTTGCAAATGAAAAAGTATGACAGTTTTCAAGTTTTTGGCTTATTCATATGTGGAACTTCACCCAGCTCATTAAAACTAGATGGCTCTCCAATTCCATCAAATTATCCTGAATGGAAATTGGGTCAAGATTGACTGAAATTTTAATGCTGACTTCCAGCAAACTAAGTAAGATTCAGAGGACTGACTGATCCTTTTTAAGGCATATATAATAAACATTTTTCTTTACTGTAAGACTTAACATGGTCCTATTTCTAGTTCTAAATATTTTCAAGGGGAGTTGCATCTCCTTTGTTTTCCTGATGCTGGAGCTAAGAAGATTTATTTAGGTTCTGGAACTCTGTACAATTCATGATTACTGAAACTGAAAGTTAAATTTTGAGAATGACGGGAAGACTTCCATTTATGAGAATTGTGACTCGTTGTCCCCAGTGCATGTGATCTTAGATTATGGGGAGTGTAGTTACTTGCCTGCAGTGGAGAGATTTCTTTTGAATGAATAAAGTGCTCACTATTTCTTTACACTTATCTTCCACTTTTTCTGCTCTGTCTTGCTGTTCTGTGTGTGTCTATGTCCTGGACAAGAAGGAGGTAGGGAGTTGGAAGTTGAAGCTAAGTCTCCTTGAAATCATTGCTTTCCCCTTTTAACATAAGGGAAGCAATTTCTGTTTTCCATTTGGCTGATGAGATTCAAGGTAACTAAAGGAATTTACATTTTTTTTGCTGATCTCCTAGAGCTGGTACTTCTGTCAAAGTCTCCTTAACATAGACTATATACTTGGTTATAGCTCGAAAGTGAACTTTCCAGTGACCTCCATTTAATTAACTGTGTATGCCTAAGACTTCCTTCCCTGAAAGTTTAGTACACTCTTAAAGTACTCCTGTTCTTTTTTCTTAGATAAACTGGCTGAAGCAAGATCCTTGACTCTATTCATGAGTTTTAAACCTAGAGTTCACATCATTCCTTGACAGCATAAATAGATTCAAGCAGGGTTTAGATAAATCCATGGAGAGGGTAGGTAGTTCCATACAGGATTGTTATGGTATGAACTTTCAAAATATATTCTAAATATTTTGTGGGCACTGTCACAGAAAGTAAGCGTGTAGCTCTTCCAAGATATATGTACGTTGGTGCCCCTGTCCAAGTTAGAATCCTGAGCTTTTAGAACCATTGATCTAACTTAGTTTTGTATGTCTAATGTTCTTAAATCATTTCATCATTACAGTGGGAAACTTCTAGTAGCTTCCTCATGTGACCTCTAGATTGTCGAGAGTAGAAGGACATTAAATTTTAGAATACTTAGTCATATTATGAGGATGAATGATTGTTTCTGAAGTGTTTGGAAAAAAAGAATATCAGAAGCCTATCTGATGGTGTCCACAATGGATTTATTTTAAAATCTTACTCCAAATTTGAAAACAAATAATTTAACTGAGCCAGTTAATTCAATTATCTCTGCTTCTCATTCAGATGACTTGCTCAGTGTACTTTGGTATTCATTCCAGTGGCTGAAAAAAAGCACTTCATATTATTGATGCAATGCATCCTTGCTCATAAACCATTAAATGGTGGAAAACTGTGAACTGGGCAGGTACATATTTGAGTGTGCCTGAAATGCCCTTTAATTATCATATGGAAATTTTGAATATCATAAAGACAAACACTGCATGTATGGAGGTCAAATTGCTTCACAGTTTGTATCTCTGTTACTTTTTATGCTCTTTTTTTGGTGACTGTTCCAGATAAGGGTTATGAATGCATATGGATTTCTTGAAAATGACTGTTTATGGTATTAAAGATAAACTGTACAAAAAGATCAAAATACCATGTGTGCTGCATGAATAGGTATGCATTCAGTTTGGGTCTGTCATTTTTCTTACTGAATATAGACTACAAGGAGTTAATTCTTAAGCTAGTACTTGAATAGTTTGGGGTCAGGAGTCTAATATGGTATTCTGTCATATCATTATGCACCCTCACATGAGAACATCAGTGATTAAAACACTCAGGTTTTGGAGAGGTAGTATTATTTGTTGAACCTCACAATGAGTTTGCACACATGGGCTCTTGGGCTTGTTAGCCTCTCTTCAAGTTTGTAAGGGCATAGGGAGGTATTGTAGTTTAGAGGCAAAAATCTTTTGTAAGTGGCTTACTAAAGGGAGGGGTGGTGAGGAGTGGCTTTCTGGAACAGAGGGGCTATTGAGCCAGTCTGGGTGGCTGGATTTCCTTGCCTAACTTTGTTTTTTTTTTTTTTTCTTTCTTCCTGCTGCCAATTATTTTGTGTTTTTAGGGCTCATCCCTTCTCACATTCCTTTAGGTAAGACTGACCCACCATAAATATAAGATGAAAGGCTTTCTCCGGAAAGCAAGATAAGACTGACATACTGAATCAATTCTAGCTGGCCAGTATTCTCAGAAAGACAGGGCTGCATGGGGGGGAGGGGGGGGGTTAGTGAGTGTGTGTGTGTGTGTGTGTGTGTGTGTGTGTGTGTGTGTGTGATGTGTGTGATGTGTCCTAAACAGTGCTAGACTCTGCCACTCTGTTATTTTCCCTTAGCACTGTTTTAGGAGGATTTTCATGGTTCTTAGAACTTGTGCCATTTTCTCCTCAATTACAACCTGAGGTGTTGGGTTCAATACTAATGCAATGGCAGCTCTTGGTGCTGTATGCCTCATACTCTTTCAACACTTTCCTCCTCTTTTAAAAAGCAGCTTAATTCAACAAACATTTAAGTGCCTACTATTTGCAGTGGGGAAGATGTAAAAATGAAAGACAATACATTTTCTGCCTTTCAGGTGTTTACAATCCAATAAGAGGGATGTGATAAGGTAGATTATGACAAACACAAAGGAGAAGATGAGGAGGGAGAGAACATTTTGAGTTGGATGAATCAGGGTGATGAGGATGAATCAGGGTGACGAGGTAACACCAGAGGCCATCTTTGAAAGCTTTCAGTGGGTGGAGATGTGTATGCATTCTCCCTCTCTTTAGTTGTATTCCCTAGAGTAAGTTTTGTTGTATGGCTGTCTTCATCTAAATTAAACGAGCATTTATCAAGGACGTTTGTATCTTTTTATACGGACAAAAGCAAACCTCAAAGGCTCTAGCTGTATTGTAGATAAATCTTAAGTAGCATTTCATTTATCTTGTTCATTGTTTATGGGGAGTATGTTTGAATTAACAGTATAGTCTGTCCTGAAAAAACACTTTTTCACGTGGAAGGGTGATGTTAACCCCTGTAACTTTCTTATCATTTGGTTAGTAGATGTAAAAGTAGAAGTAAATTTCTCCTTTAAATCTCTGCTGATTCCTAATTTTTCCAAAAGGTGTTGTGCCTTTTTTTCAAATTAAGTTCTGTCTCATGTAGTGCACAATGCATAGGAGCTCTTTCTATACTGGGACATAGAAAAGATCCAGTCTTCTGGAACTGAACTTAAAAGACAAACAAAAACAGGTTTGCTATTTGTGCCTATCTAATTTCTTCCTTATATTTTGATTTCCCACTTATAAATACAAAACACACTGGATTCTAACATTTTGACCTATTTAACTTTGTTCAATTCTTTTTTGCCACAGCTTTATTTGAACTGTTATAGAAAATCAATTAAGGAAATATTTAGATAGTTTTTTCTTACAGCATTGTCTTCTCTAATTGGACTTCTTGAATAATATCACAGTCTTCTCACCAGCCCTCCGAAGTCCCAGAGGGAAGTGGTAAAGGAATAGATTGCACTGGATCAAACAAAGAGAGACAGTTTGGTATCAACCAAAACAGTTTCATTACCATTGTGGAAGGAGCTCTTAATACATTTCTGTAGTTGACAACTCCCTTGTTGTATTGTGTAACAATAATCATGATGCAACTCCTTATACATTCTCTATGGCAGGATTTTTATGAACTCATGTTTAATATCCCGTGAATGTTAGGAACCTCCAATTTCTATCTGAATTTCATTATTAACTCTTACTTCCTTCTTTGCTTTTATAATGCTTCCAAGTAGCAGCTACTCCATTCGTCATTCAATAAGTATGCCAGCTATGAGGTAATGTATAAATTATCTCAATTACTCACCAAGAATCTGGGTGTTTGTATAGAATGTATAGAGAGGGATTGGGGATCCGGAATAGAGATTTTTTTCCTTTGATGATTGTTTTTAAAAATTGCTTGCTTTTCCAGCATTCCTCATTATTTTCAGTCTTCTTCATTTGCAGAACCAAGGACCAGTTTTTCTTAGCTCCCTAAACGTTCAGGATGTAAAAAGACCTTCCTTGGGTTGGTAAGGAAGAGCCTAGTGGTTGGGTATGAGGTTCTTAATGAAATCTCTAGAGAAAATTATTCCCTTGCCAAACAGTGCTGCAATATTGTACTTCTAAAAGGACCCTAAGGAACCCTAACTGGCTGCCTAGCTTGTTAGGCTAATCAGGTAGTAGTCTTCCACACCCAAGAGCTACTTTCTATAGACTTTTCTTTGTCTAGATACTGTGGCTTTCTGTTAGGTCAGAAATGGTAACCCGAATATTTTGGCTTCAAGAGGCACCAGAACAATTTATGTGGAATTTTTATTTGAGCCTGGATGGAGAAGGCCTGGGAATATATACATATACATATACACATAATATTATCTTTGCATTAAACTGTGTTGAATATTCTCTATTGGCCCTGGAGCTTTCAGTAAACTTCTCTTTATATTTTAAAGTGCCCTTGTGGCCACGAGTAAAATCTGGTTTGGAGTTCACATCCTGAATTTGCTGTAAGGCAGCTGTTGCCCTGAGAGGCCATATCTAAATGTTCCAGGGTGGAGTTGGTGACTTACTCATTTGAAGAAAATAGGATTGTGTAAATAAATTCACATTGGAGCAGTTTGGCTGGCCTGGTCTCTTTGCTTCTTCTCTTTTATCTCTTTCTTTTTTCTATTATTCAAGTAATTTTTGTAAAAGATGAAGAACCTACAGCTTTAAAATTCCTATTATCTTGATTCTATATAGTAAGTTGGGACATGGGTACATACTTAGTATAAAGGGAAAAAACATACTTGTTTGTAGCCCAACACCTCCTTATCTGCGCTTAAATTCAAACCACATTTGTCATCTTTGTAGGATAATCTCCATTTAAAGATTGTACATTATTGGTGTGAACTTCATCAGAGGAGCCTTTTGTTTTATGGATCAGTTGTAGTTTATAATTGCATTATACCTTTACTTGACACAGTCAACAAACGTGCTAAGTACCTACTAAGTGCAAGGTACTGCTCAGCACTGGGGATACAGAGATAAGCAAAACTTAGTTCCTTCTCAAGGAATGTAGAATCTAAAGGACAGAGGGAGAAAATCTGTACATAAATAACTAAGATGCAAAGGACAGAGCCAGACTGTTAGGAGAAATTTATGAGATCATTTCTTCATCTTACCATATTGTTGTTGGGTGGAAAGCACATTCCAAGAAGTCACTGATGATTCATTTCAGTTTAGCAAACCTTGATTAAATGGCTGCCAAATGTGAAGCACTATCCAGGGTGCTGGAGATAACAGAGACAAAAATTAATTGCTTCTGCCTGAAAGTAGCCTACATTCTATTGGGAGGAAAGGGGGTGGAGGATACAACAGGTATACTAGTAAACAAAACAATGTGAAGTAATTTTAAGACAGAGAGTGCTGATAATTAGGGATACCAGAAAAAGTTCTCAAGAAGTAGCTGGTATTTATGCTGAGCTTTGAAGGGATCTAAGGATTATTTGGGTAAAGATAAGAAGGGAATTCTTTCCAGACTTGTGGTACAATTTGCGTAAGGTCACAGAGGTGGGAGATAACAGTGGCAGTGGAGAGTGCCGGCCAAATTGATCATGTTACATATCTGGTTTTTGACTTTGGCTAATGTCAGGAACCCAGGGAGATGTTTTTAATTGAAGCCTCTCTCCAGAGGCAGTTTTTCCAGGTGAAGGAGTATATGTACCACTGGCACCTTAGCATTGATATCCCCTCTGTCTCTTTAAAGGAACTCCGCAACCTTCAAGTCTTTTGAAGATCGAGTTGGGACCATAAAGGTAGTGGTACTTATAACTACTCTACTGTTTTCCAATTTTTTTGGTGATTAAGTACAACCACTTAAGAAAAAAGTTTAATGTAAAGAGGAGACTCAGGACCTATCCTGAGTACATTTTTGAAATATGTCTATTTTAAAAATTAAATATTTGTTATTATGAATTTAATTATCTATACAAACATTTCAATATACAAATAACAAAATTATATTTTAAACTCTGAACTTATATGTACAGTTTGTTGTTAAACAGTATGTTTAACTTAATAAATAGGAAAGTTATCCTGTTTATGTCCCTTCTGAACTTGTTTTGATTCTTTTTTTCCTTCTGTTAATTCCCATTAACATCTTTCTCCCACTTTTCCGCCATCATCTTCCTTTTAATAAATGAGTATAATCAAGTAAACCAATCAACATATTGACCATGTCTGAAAATGTATAGCTCCTTTTGGCCCTTCTGTTACAGTCTGCCTTCTCTCTGGGAGGATGGCATAGATAATTATTAGTCTTTTAAGTCAGGTCTGGTCATTGCATGGACCAGAGTTCTTAGGAGATATAGCCTCTGTAGACCTACTGCTCTTATACATGTTCTCTATGTCTCTTCCCTTTGCAGTCCAAAGTCGTTGGTGGCAGGGAGAATGGCAGTGACAACCTTCCTTCACCAACAGGAAGCAGCGATAAACCTCTGCAGGATCATGCTCCTTTCTAGACCCCTTTGGAGCTTTACTCTGCCACGGAACGAGTTCAAGAACCGTCTCAACTCGTCATGAGCAAACTCTGCAGAAAAAAAACCAATATAATTATAATTCAAACCAGGAAATGGACGGAGTCCAGTTTAAGGAATTCATATCCATACATATATAGACACTTGCTGCTGGATTTGAGTAAAATAGAGAACAAAAAAGTTTTGTACACAGATATTTTACACTAAAGTTTATAGATGAAATGTATCACTGTGCTATTCTTCCTGGGGGGTGCATTTAAATGGACAGGATTTCCTCATTGGGTATAAAAGCCAAAGCATGAACTCCCATTTGTAAAACACTATAGCTTAGCCAAATGCCCAAATAGATTCTGTTTGGGAAGTGGAAAGAAGTATAATTATGAAACAAACTTTTGAAAATGTTGTTTCTTTTCTCCCTTCCCTCAACTTCTGAAAGCTCCTAGAAGTAACCTGAAAGATTCTAACTAGTTGGATTATCTTTTACCCAAAAATGATTGTCAGGATGTGAAACTGTCCGTTTTTCTGTGCCTTCCAGAAAGGAGACTCTAATTAGCAGCTGTTTGGTTGTTACACTAATGCTCAAGCTTTAACAAAATGAAAATCTTTATTTTTTAAATGCAGTGGACTTTTCAAAAATCAAAATGAAGCAAAGCATCTTTAGCCTCATGTTAGGGAAATATTATCTTGGAACTCTGAAGCTGAAATGCAAGCCTTACATCACCTTATGCTTTACTTGTTTATAATCTTTTATATAAAGAAATCGAGGGTTCTAAAGCTGGGTTTTGAGCAACTGTGTGGTTTTGCATTTAACCCTCATGGCCGCATGCCTGTGCCAGTTTGTGTGTTTATTTAGCTCATTCCCTAGCTTTATTTGAGTGTATGAAACTTGCTTCTCTGTTTTCCTCTGAATGCTGTAGCAGCTCCTAGCAGGTTCCTGCTTTTAGCTAATCAGCTCACAGTCTTCTAGACAGCAAGGACTATCATAACCAGATGAGAGATAAACCTCTGTCTTAAGCAACTTGAAAGAGGACAACAACTCATCCCCCTGTCCTACTGGCTATTCTACTTCTGAATAAGCCCAAGTGATTGTACTATATTGGTCAGTAAATCTGAACCTGCCATTGTTTACAGTAGATATAAATTCAAAAGTAAGACTTAATGAGAAGTAGGACTGCACCCTTCCCCTAAGACGGGCTGGAGATTGGATAGAAAGAGTTTGATTCGGATTAGCAAGAATCTGTCTTGGGATTTTGTTAACTTCCTAGTATTAATATTTCTTACAAGCTCTGGACTTTTTTTTTTTTTCCGTTTTTAAAATGATGCCATTTGGCATTATTTCTCATGGCAATTGTCCTGCCTGCATGTGAGGCATGATTTGAAGGTGAAGTTTTGTGCCTTATTGGCTCTCAGCAGTGGGATTAAAATCTGTTTGCTTGTATACATATCAATAAAATCTCGCTGGCTGAAGGAATACTCCCTCCAGCCCAAGGTGAACCCTATTTGTTCAGCCTTAATGTTCTCCCTACTCTAGAGAAGCAAGTTCTGATACACCAGTATCTGTTTATCAATCCTAGGGGCTGCATTCCATGCAATGTTAGGAGGCAGGTGCAGTAGGAAATATACTGTGTAGTGTCCTTTTATCAGGTTTTATATTTGTGGCTGAAATTGTTGGGGAACAGTAAGGAGAAGGAAGAGAGAGGGTGGGAATTGATCTTTCTTCTCCTTAAACTGGATATTGAGTATTTGTCAATAAATTATTCCTTTCAGGGTGAAAAAAAAAAACTGACCTTGTATGATAGGTTTTTTTTTAAATTGTTTTACAGGGGGAGATTTGAATTTCTGAACCTTTACCAGAAATACTAATGATCGAGTGCCCAGCTTTTTGGGTTACTGTTACAAAGGATAAAATCTTCTTGCAGACTATACAGCTACAATGTAACTGGGTTATTCATTTTTTTATATTTAATTTTTTTTATTTTTAGTTTACAACACTTACAACACAGGTTTTGAGTTCCAAATTTCTTCCACTTCTTCCCCTCTCCCCTCCCCCCAAGACAGCATGGAATCCAATATATGTTCTACATACACCTTCACATTAAAATATTTACACAATAGTCAAATCATAAAGAAGAACCATGATCAATGGAGTGAATCATGAGAAAGAAGTAACAAAACCAAAAAATATATAGAAAAAAAAGGGAGAACAGATAGTTTCCTTCAATCCACATTCACACTCCATAGTTCTTTATCTGGATGTAGATAGCTCTTCCATCATGAGACCTTTAACTAGGTTATTCAGTTGAAGATTTAGTGAATAGTTCTTAAATATGGTTCTTTTAAGATACTAGGAATATTTTACTATTACCATAATAGATGACATATTTATAGTACCTTACAGTTTTTAAAGTTCTCCCATGTACTTTCTCAATTGAGTTTGGCAATGACTTGGACCCAAATTGATAAGCCTTTGTAACTTTCTCCTAATGTATAAGTTCATAGTATTAAAGAATAAGAATCAAAGAATTGTATAGTTGGAAGAGACTTCAGCAATCATCTAGTCCAACCAGTACCTGAAAAGGAATCCCACAACATAGCCAGTAAGTGGTCATCCAACTCTTCGTTGATAAGTGATCTTAAGGTTCCTTCCAGCTCTAAATCTCATGATTTTACAGTCCTGTAATCCCACATAGCTTCCACTACATTGCTTCTCTTAAGCTGCTTTCTGTCTTTTACTGGGACTGAAGATGAACTTTTTCCTGAACAGGAGCTCCCAGCATCACAGAATCTGAGTTGTAAAGGACCTCAGGGGATAGCTGACAAGTGGTTCTCCAGCCTAAGCCTGAAGACCTCTAGGGAAAGGGGCCCTCACCACCTCTCCAGGTAGCCCCTTCCACTTTGGGGCAGCTCTCATACTTAGGAAACTTTGTCCTGACATTAAGCCTAAATTTGCCTCTGCAAATTCTACCTATTGCTCCTAGTTCTGCTCTTGGGCACCAAACAGAACAAGCCTAATCTCTCTTCTATGTGACAACCCTTCAGATACTTCTGATTGCCCTCCTCTGGACATTTTCCAGCTAATAAAAGTTCTTAAACTGTGGTGCTCAGAACTGAACACTGTGCTCCAAAGAGGTTTGATAAAGGTAGATTACAGCAGTATTATTGCTTCCCTATTCCTGAAAAGCTGGGTCCTTAATGCAGCCCATCGCATTAGCTTTTTTAGCGGCCACATCACACTGCTGAATCATTTTTAAATTGCAGTCCACTAAAACCCCCTTTCAGAATTTGTCCATGTTCTTCCTGTTTTATACTTATGAATTGAATTTTGTACCTAAGTGCAAAACTTTACTATTCAGTTTCATCTTATTACGTTTAGTCCAAAGCTCTAGCCTTCAAACTTCTTTTGGATGCTGTCATCCACTGTTCTATTTCTTCCAGCTTTGTATGATCCATAGATTTAATGAGAATATCATCCAGCTTTGTATGATCCATAGATTTGATGAGAATATCATCTATGCCTTTAACCAAATCATTGAGATAAATGTTAAATGGCACAGGGCTAGCGGGTACAAATCCCTGGGGTGCTTAGGATTCTATGATCCTGTAAAATGATGTAACTTCTACTTTTTTTGAGACCTCCTTACAGTGACATTGAACCATTAACAACTATTCTTTGGAATTATTCAACGTATTAATGTCTAATCTAGCTTCTCCACAAGAATAGTATACTTTATAAAAAAATTCGTTATAATCCACATAAACTGCCCCAAACATACCCCTTATCTACTAGTTTAGTAATCCTAATTTCCTTTTCAAAGTGAGAAATGAGGGCGAAGGAGATAGCATGGTTGCAGAACACACAGAGATAGGTGCTAGGCTACAGAACTGAAGACAATTCTGTATAGTATGTGGTTGGCCAAGGTGAAAGGAAAGGAATAAGTATTAAGCACCTGCTATGTGCCAGGCACTGTGCTAAGGACTTTATAAATATTTCATTTCATCCTCACAACAACCCTGAAAAGTAGTCACTTCTATTGTCCTCATTTTACAGTTAAAGAAACTGAGGCAGAAGTGTTTACACAGGTTCACACTGCTAGTATGTGTCTGAGACTGGATATGAACTCAGGTCTTCCTGATTACTCCTACCATATGCAAATCACTGAGCTAAGTGCTTGGGCTACTAACAGAAAAGCTAAGGCAACTGCTGTTATCAACATTCTAGGGGAGTAATTTGATATATCAAGCTCAAAAGTCAAGAGATCAACATCCCAGTAGAGCAGCTTTTTTTTTTTTTTTTGGTAAATAGTATTTTTTTTCTTCCAAATACATGTAAAGATATTTTTTCAACATTCATTTTTTATAAGATTTTGAGTTCCAAATTTTTCTCCCCTCCTCCCCAAGATGGCAAGCAATCTGATATAGGTCACATATGTGCAATCATGTTAAAAACATAATTCCACATTAGTCATGTTATAAAAGAAGAAACAGTAGGGAGAAACCATGAAAAAAAATGAAAATAGCTTGCTTGGATCTGCATTCAGACTCCATAGTTTTTTCTCTGGATGCGGACAGCATCTGACACTGAGTCTTTTGGAATTTTCTTGGATCATCATATTGCTGAGAAGAGCTAAGTCTATCAGAGTTGGTCATCATACAATGTTGCTATTACTATGTACAGTGTTTTCCTGGTTCTGTTCATTTCACTCAGCATCAGTTCATGTAAGTCTTTAGAGAAGCATTTCTTTGCATAAAAGATAACTGCAGTAAAAGTGTTCAAAAGGCAACACTAGGATCTGCATCTATCTGTGAATGGATCTTAAAGCTACATCAACTGCCAGAAGAAAATGATGTAAACACCAGCTGGTTCAGTTGTATAAGATCCTTGCCTACATTTGCCAGAAGTGTATTTCCAAACAACCCGGTTAAATGGAGTTACAAATAAGATAGTATGAGTGAAAACTCTTGACTTCTTAGAATCCCTGCTCTTGCTGTCTAATACTTTGAACCTTTCCATATGGTTCCAGTAGTGTTCAAATTACTTGGGGCAAAACAAATTTATTGGCATAAATCTTACATCTTTACTTTTTTAGTATGCAATGTCCTACTACTGAAATCACTTGTTTTGTACAACTGAGCACTGAGTTCACAAGATTGACATTCTAATTCATTATCAAACTATACTTTTATCATATTGGATATTAAGCTTACCTTTGACAAACATTACCTTCTTCTAAGTCTAGCCTTGATTATAGGTTTGCAGTGGGGTTTAAATCAAGGGAATTCTCATGCTACTAATGCATGTTGATTCTGTCAGATAATTTCTTTCATAAAGTGGGGCATGATGCATAGTCCATTTGCAATATTTATGTCCATTTAGGAGTTCTGTAATTCCAGGACAATTCTGCTTTTTAGTATATCAATATATTTACAAGGGTTCATCAATCTCATTGGGAAAAGACTTTCAGGTCCAGGGTAAATAAAAAATTCCAAAACTTTTTTTTTGGTGAATATTTTATAGTCTGATGAGGATGCCCAGATCTTATAGGCCAACCTGGACTTCTGACAGCTGTTTTGGAATAGGTTTGAATGAAAAAAGATGAGTCTTATCAGTAAAAATTACCTATTTTCCAATCTTTAGTACTCCAGTCTTTATACTGCCTTTCCTATGACTAGCATTTTTTTTTTGCTTCATATCAGTGGTTGGCTTTTTTTTTTTAAAACTGGTCTTGGCGGTCTTCCAACTTCAAGAAGCTAATGTTACACCGTAATCAGTAACAATCTCTCCAGCTGCCAGGTCCTTCTGAAGATCTTTGCTTGTTTTCTGAAGATTAATGAGGCTCTTTTGCAGCAAGTTTGTCACTTTCTTGGCATTTTTTGTTTTCAAGCAAATTTTCCTTTGTGCTTTAGTACAACTGACCCTGTTTAATTGTGGGCTTTAATGATCCTTGAAAGACTTGACTTCCCTACACCAAAGTCACCAATATTTTTTACAGTCACTGAATTGCTCTTTTCTTTAAGTTACACTTTTTGCACATGTCCTCAGCACAACATCCATTCCACAGAAATAACATGACAAAAGAGGGCAATGAAACATATTTGGCACTTTGGGCCAGTGATCAGAAGACTAAAAGTAGACAATCTAGTTTAATCTGGTTTCATTTGGTCAGGGTCAGGCCTGAGCCAGCCTACTGTTAGTAGAAGCAAAGACATGACCATTATTTGTCCCAAGTAATTTGTAAACTGCTGCTTTTTTTTCGACGAGTAATAATAATAAACTTAAATGTAGTTGCTCTGATGGTGAAATTCAGCCTGCTGGGGGTGAACCTGGTCCAAAAGTCATATAAGTAGATGACAATGTTTGGAGCTTATTTCCCAATTAGGATATATAAACTCATCCTGAGAATGTTCTTGTACAAGCAAACGGAGAAAAGTGCTTCAGTAGCCCAAAAATGAGAAAGTTACAAGGTAATTCTGAGGTAGTTACATTTAACTTAAATTTTTTTTTACAGTAATTCATAGTTGAAACTTGACTGAATAGCCAGTCAGCTTCTGACTTCTTGCTGAGGTTACCAAATGATTACCTCTGTAATTGCAAATTCTGAGGTCTGTCCTTCCAGCCCCTAAACACCATACAGCTTCAACTAGGGTGGGATCCGAAGTGCAGTTACGATTTAGCTTACCTATTAGGATTTAGAGCTCATCCAGTCTAGCCTCTCCATTCTACAGATTGAGGAAACAGGCTAAATGACTTTCCACTCATCCTCGGCATGCACTTGCTTTATTTCCACTTGATGAATCTTCAAGGCCCAGCTCACATCTCCACAAAGCCCTGATCTGAAAGCATTCACTCCAAATTTTCTTGGAGCACTCATTTGGCTCTTTCCTATTCCCTATATATTTTACTTTATATTATACTTATTCTCGTGGGAATGAATTGTTTTTCATACTTTCCTTGAAAAGCCTTAGACCCAGAAAGGTGCTTAATAAATGTCTGCTGAATTAAAAGGCTCAGGGACACAGAAAGTAAGAGCCATCTGCAAACATTCAAGATCACAAGAGTTGCCATTTGGTCACTTCATAATCTTTATTTCCAGAGGCTGTAAGGTTTAAACGAGGGAAAAACAAAAAAACCTTTCCGATAGTTTTGGCGGAGCGGGACTGGGAGCTTTCGAGCTCGATTCCAGCTCTGGCATTTAGTAGCTGTGACCTTTGCCAAGCCTCAACCCGGGGCCTCATTTTCCTCACTTGTAAAAGGAGGCTATACTCCCCTCCCTACCGCACCCCCAACCCCCCATCCCGGCCCCAGGCTGTCGGGAGGAAAGGGCCTTGGAAACCTTTAGAAATGTTATCATTACTATTCAGATCTATTGAACGGGTTTCTCCAGCTTGGAGCGTCCACGGGACACCTGTCTCGAGTCGGGATCTGTGTCAGCGGGGGTGGAAACGTCCCTCGGGTCTCTTCCCATCAGCTGCTCCGCGGGCAGCGGGAGGGGGCAGGGCTGGCCAAGGCCACCCCGCGAAGCCTAGGAGGCCTGCCTTGGGCGAGAGACGCGAGACCGACGTCCACGTGGAAGAAGCTGCCGCGATCACGCCCAGAAACGACGGCCTCCGCCCCACTTCTGCCGGGGGCCACAAGCTGCTGCCCTGGATAGTTGGAGGTGGCCTCGCGAACCAGCACCGGTGCAATCTGGTAGCAGTCGGTTCACGGCTGCGGATGTGTAAAGACTCGTTTCTTCCTCCGAGAAACCAGGAGGTCGAGGGAAGACGCTGCGGCCGGTTCGGTAAAGGAGACCTCCCTAGGGACACTCAGCCGCGCACCCCGCCCTCTTTCCCACGCCCAGCCAAACTCCTCTCGGCCTGTGTGCGCCCACCCCCTGCCGCGTTTCTCCTCTTCCCCCTCCTCCTAGCCTCCCGCCGCGCGCTCTCGAGGGGAGGGGGGGAGGGGTGTCTTCGGGGACGCGCACGCAGGGCGGCGTGTTGCGTGAGCGCGCGCGACTCCTCTTCCTCGGGCCCGTCACCCCGCCCCCTTCACCCCTACCTCTACCGTCGCCGCCGCTCCCGCGCCCTCTGCCGCCGCTGCTGCCGCCGCCGCCCAGGCTCTCACGAAGGAGCGGTCACCGGCTGTGGAGACAGTGCGGCCCAGGCCCAGCACCGAGTGCGGAGCCGGAGGCACACACGGACTAGCCGAGCCGAGCCGGCCGGCCAGCTTCAGCCGGGGCAGGTAAGCGTCTGAGGAAAGAGACCGGGCCAGGCCTCCTGTTCCTGGTGCCAGCGCCGGCGCCCAGGCCAGGCTTCTCTCTCTCCTTCTTCACGCGTAGCCCGCCAGCCTTGGGGCCGCGGAAGGCCAAGATGGAGCCACGGACGGCGGGGGTGGGGAGAGGAGATGGTGCCGCAGCGTCGCCGTCGCCGCCACGGGAGAGGGGGAAGGGCCGGGAGCCGGGGCAGCTGAGGCCGGGGGAGCCTGAGATGTGGAGACCCCCGTAGCGGGGGGGAGGGAGGAGGGCCAGAGGGGAGGGTTCTGGCGGAGACCCGGGCGGACTTGGGAACCGCGGCCGGGAGGGGAGGACACCGGCACAGGCACTGGGCGGAGCTCCCGGTCTAGGATACAGGGACACCCACTTGGGGGGACGTGGAAGTGAGTAACCTGAGCCGGGAGAAACTGGGGGAGGGGACACCGCGCCGAGGAGTGGGGGGAGGGGACGCGGGGCGGAGAAACCGGAGGGAAAGCCTGGAGGGGGTGCGATACTTGGGCAAGAGGAGTGAGTGGTGGAAAGGGGATTTGTGGGGTAGGTGGGAGAAACAAGGAGGAGGGGCCTTACTAAGCTGGGAGGGTCCGCAAGGAGAGTCTGGGTGGTGGGCACCCTTGGGGAAAGGGTGTTAAAAGAAGTAATGAAAGAGAGGTATGGAAATGGGGGCATGAAGAGAACCTGTGGATCCTTATAGGGAAAAATGTCAGCCTTCTGGGGATGATTCTGCTGTGAAAAAGTGACAGGCCTGGGAATTAGAAGATTGAGAGGAATAGCTAGGCCTTTGGGAAGACTTGATTAAGAATGGAGGGAGGTGATTTCTTGGATTTGGTCACTCATTGGTCCTTTGTTGATGTTGCCTTAGTGAGGTAGGTATTTTGACAAATGGTTTTGGGGATGGGGATTGGGGAGGTATTTTCCCTAGGGAATTTGATTGCTAAGACTTTTATTTTATTTTTTAGGGGGGAAGACTGGGCAATTGGGGTTAAGTGACTTGCCCAAGGTCACACAGCTAGTGTGTCTAGTGTCTGAGGCCGCATTTGAACTCAGGTCCTCCTGACTCCAAGGCCAGTGCTCCACTCACTGCGCCACCTAGCTGCCCCAAGCCTTTTTAACCAAAAGGAATGTCATTCTATTCCCCTTCAATGCTAGGCCCCTATAACGTTAATTGCCTTTTTTTTTTTTTTTTCAGATTGGTGGTGGGGAACCTCAGGGCCATCTTAGTTTAGTCTGTGAAGTGCATTCTTTGGAAAATGACAAGCTACAGGGGCTCCAGATCGCTTTTACTTGCCTAATTCTGATGTTTTGTTAGGATTTTTTTTTAAAGAGTTTGGGTGACTGGAGTTATTAGAGAAGAGGGAGAATATCTGTAACATATTAAGGAATATCTTTTTCATTTTTCAGATTGAGGGGTTTATTTGTTTTCATTCGAACAGTATGCCTCAAAACAAACTAGCAACTGAAAGAATTGGTGAAGTGGAACCGAAAAATCTTATACCTTTTCTATTTTGACTATAGTTTTTTGTCAGATACATTGCAGATGTATTTGAGCATGTTGTTATCCCAGAAAAAGTGAGAGTAATGGATGCTCTAAACAGATTCTAAAATGGAAAAAGAATTAGACATCCTGTTTTAGCATTTTGGGGTTTGATAAAACTCCAGTTTAGGCATATTATGTAGATTTTGATTTAAAGGAGCCTTGTAATAGGCAGTTTGGCTTTGTTAATATAGCTGACTTCAGAGCCTGTGAGACTTGGGATAAAGGTTTCTGAGGCTTCTAGATGTGTGAAGTCACTTAACTTCTCAATGCTCTAGGCAGCTCTCAAAGATTGTAATTGCCTATGCTAGTGAAATCACAGGTCTATTCTCTCCCTATCCCTGTCCTTATGTTGTAGCATCATTAAGTGTCTTTTTAAAAAAAGATTATAGTCTTTAGTATTGGAAATTCATTCTCTCAATTAAACATGTATTAACTTTATAAGTAAATTTTAAAATGTAAGAGTTTTTAGTGATTAAAAGTATTATATCCAAACTTGTAAAAATCTGTAGTTTTTACTGTGTGGGGGGCTCCTTTCACCAACCCTTCTATGACTATCTTCTATGCCATACTATGTCGAAAAGTATCTTCAAAGCATCATACAACTATGGCAGGGTGTATTAGAACCATATTATTTTCAGCAAGCTTGTGCTTTATTTTGAGGACTACTAGGTCTTCATTAGAGACAAAATTGGATTAAATAAGTGGAGGGAGACAATCCTTAAGAAATGCCCCAGGTCAAATCTCTTTAGCCACATAAGGAAAGGCACAAGATGTCAGACCTGAAGAGAAAATTAGAAGTAAATGCTTCTTGTTTTTCATTTTCATTTTCATGTTAAGTGCTTTTGTCTATCCTTAAACTTGAGCTGTTGATTAGATATTTTGACTAGTAGAGCATAGTGTCGAAGGTGTTCTGTTAGATTTCTTAGGTATCTCAGTAGTCACAGAATTTGTCTGTTAAAAACTAATTTAACAGCAAAACATTGACTGTTTCTGTCCATTATCATGTTCTATTTATATTTCTCATGAAGGTGCAAAATTTTTACCCATATAGAAAGCTAATTGAAATTAGGTTAGTTTGTGTTAATTACTTTGCTGCTATGTGTGTGTGTGGGTGTGGGTGTAGGTATACATACACCCACATGCATACATATATATAGTTGAATATTAGGCACATGTAATCTTTTACCTGGAAGGTAAAAATAAGAAACCTTAACTTCAAAATTTGTGGAACTATTTAAGTTAGTGTACATAGAAGACTGGATCTCTCATTAATGGATTCACTATTGTCTTTCATCTCTGTCAGTACTCTGGGAGATAGGGAAGAATGGTGTAGCATTGTGGGATTAGGTTCCAAACTAAGCTGAAAGTCTGTAGGAGAGCCGATTACGTTTGACCTTCTGTGTGGGTATGAGTTTTCAGCTGACAGAAAGGACGTATCTATTTACTTGAAGTCTCATCATTGTCATCACTTCTGTAATCAACAATGAATGATGAGAGAGGACCATCAACAAGAGCTCTAAAGCACAGACAGTCCACCAGCCTAACAAGGATGCTAACTGCAATACAGTACTGTTGGACTTGGTGACAGAAGAGCTTCCAGATAGCTCCTGTGTGGTAAGTTTTAAGTAGGGCAATAGCAGGTAGAGTTGGTGGAAGAACACTATTAAGACTTGGTGAAGGAAAACTTCAAGCCATACACTGTAGGTATTGACTTAGGAAGCAATAACTACAAAATAATCAACTTAAATAACAGAAGTGGGGTAGCCCGTTCATCAGAAAATCAGCCAAAAATATTTGCTAATCCCTTATTTGTACACAGTTCCATGTGAGATACTGTCAGAGTGAGCCAGTCCTTTTCTTCCTTTGAAAAGCCTTATACAACCTGTGGGATAAGAAGAGAACCACCTACAAACAACAAATTCTTCAGATATACCCAGTTTTAAAAGGGATGATGGGTCAAGAATCACATTTTTGTTGTCATATTTATAAGAAAACACTATAGAATCCTTGTCTTTGAATACAAAAAAACATAGAATCATTAGCAGTTACATAGTGACATCTTGGTGTTTCATTGGAGTATTTTGGAAATCTCTCTGGTTCCTTATTACTGCCTGTTTTAAAAAATGTTCTGGAAAGAATTCCTAAACATTCTAGAGAATCATAAAGAAGACTTGTTTAGTATAGTTCTCTTCAGGGTAAGTTTGGAGCACATTAGCATTTGTGGAAACAGTTTAAGGAATGGTGTTTATAAACCCAGGGCCATGGTAGGGATATTCTGTTGATAGTTTCTCAAAATCCTACTTAGATGACATTTGGAACCCTGGAATACTACAAAGCCATTTCATTAAAATTCACAGTAATGCAAAGAGCTTGGACTAACCATCCATACTGAAAAGAACAAAGTGGATGAAAAATGCATATTGCCCAAATTGTAGCATGCAGCAGTCTTTTAGAGAAATGGCTGCAGCTGGATTATGAACTGGGCTTAGAAGTAAGCAGGAGGAAGAGGAAACTAGGTCGAGTTTGGGAAATGTGTAGTGCTCTCAGTAATCCGACTGCTTCCTCCTGACCCATCTGTTTAACAGTCTTCAAATGATGATACATAGTTATAAATACTGGGGAATAGTAATCTCAGAAGAATAAAATTGATGGAAAAATGCATTATAACCTTAAGTAGGTTGTAGAGCGTTACCAGTGATGGTGTAAAAGATATTGAGGATTTCTATGCCTGGGAAAAGAGGCGTGCCAGCCATATATTGAGAATGAAACAATGGTTGAACAGTCTGAATGAAAGATGCATTCATACTCTTAATATATTAACACAAGGAAAACCTGCAACATACTGAGTACATCCTTTTATGGAGAGGATTTTTGGGAAATGCTAACAAAAAGCACAGAGTTCAAGAACTTTTAGATGTGTTAGGATAGCTAGACTCAGTACCTATGCCAATAGAACTATAGCTTTTTTTTAAATAAAGTGGGTGGAAAGCATATAGGCCTTAAGCCTGTATTGTAACCATCTTCTAAACGAGTCTGGTTACTTCCTGTTGAAATTCATTTTGAGGAAGTAATGCAGAAATTTTGACTTCCTGGTTGGTGGCAATTCTGATGAGGTTACATAATGGTTTTTCTTGGAGAAAATGAGCAATTTCTTTACATGTCAACCTAAAAAGTTGTTAGCAACATGTTACTCTAGGCAGTGTAGTCTATGTATCTTAAAACATTACATTATACAGTATTCTGTATATGTCAAAATATAGTCCAGGAATGTCTGTGGGATCCCTGAAACCCTTTTGGGAGTTTCTGAGGTTCAAAACTATTTTCATAATAATACTAAGATATTTGACTTTCCAATATGGTAAATTTTGATAGATATAACCCACATAAACAAAAGCTGGAGGCGGGGAGGGTGGTCTTAAGTAATTCCTGTAGAATATAAAGGGATCCTGACACCAAAAAGTTTGAGAATTGTCACTTTAGGCAGAAATTCCCAAAGTAAGAGATACCACCCTCTGAGGAAGGGGCTCTAGACCAATTGAGGGGAGAAGCAGGGCAGTGGTAGCCTCGGGTGCATTGGGGGGCATTGAATAAAAGTAAGGGGATAGTGCAAGCACAAGGAAAGAAGAGAAGAAAATTTTGAAAAACCGTTTATGATACATCTGTTGTGTAACAGAGTTAAAGTTGTAGTCATTACATTATTTTCCAAATAAACACACAAAATGCAAGTTATATCTGATCAATGGTCAAGTCCCCAACAGGTCTCAACAAGCAAATGTTGGCAGGTGAAGCTGTGCATTTTCAGGAAGTCCAGCATGCATCAGCAGGAATATGTGCATGTAATGACTTGTTTTACACTTTGATACTAATTGAATCATCAAAACTTCAAGTTTACAATAAATTATTAGATTTAAAGATGCATCATTTTAAAAGATATATATTGTATTTTTTTTAAGTGATGCAGATTTCCAAAAAAAAATTGAAGGGTTAAAGAAAGTAGATTTCCAGGGGAGCCTTGAGTAATTTTTTTTTAAAGGGAGTGGTAGGCCAAGTAAGTTTGGAAACCTCTGATCTAGCAGACTCTTAGTCGTTTTTGTTCTTGAGCCTTATTTTTCCCTGAAGCTGTTGATACCCCTGAGTTTCATTGTAGAAGTTTGTGCCCTACTATCCATGTTTCTTCTAAAGAAGCATTTTATGATTAAATTTTGTTCAGATATAACTATACTTTTTTCCTTTGATGCTTATTGGCTTTTCCTCATTAGAGGCATATTTACTTATAATATTTGATAGTGAACACTGAAATGTCATGAATTTAGGTATGAGAGATGAGAATAACTAAATATCTCTGTTATGCACAACAGCCTTTGGAAGTGGATAATGTAGTAAATAATATCTCCATTTTATATTTGAGGGAAACTGAGGCTCACAGTAACTTGACCAGCTAATAAATGCCTTAGTTGGGTTTTAACCAGTCCCTTGTCTTCCAAGTCCATTACTCTTTCTATTCTACTGAACTGTTTGTGAAGAAAACAAGTTTAGTACATATGTCTATTTTCCCCCATTTTCATTATAGTAATATTTCTGGTAGCAATTATGATCACATTTCAGTAATTGAGATTGCTTCATAGAACTTCATATTGTGACTTGACACTTTCTCTGCATATTTAACAAAAATATGATCCTCACAGTAATGAAATCACTTATCCTCTGAAGTATTGCATACTTGAAAAAAATTGGAGGTAGCAGTAGTATAATGGAAAGAGCATTGGATTTAGTGTCTGAGAACCATTAGGATACCTGCTTTGCTACTTATTAATTTCATGCCTTTGGGCAAATAAGTCACCTAACTTCTTTAGCCATTTCCTGTCTGCAAAATGAAGGAGCAGCAATTGTACTAAGTGATCTCTAAGGGGTCCTCTAGCTCTTAATCCTGTGGTCTTGAAAGTAATCAGTAAGTTAAAAATAGCATTACATTAATTTGGTATTTGCTCCTAATGCAATACTAGTTAGTGGTTTAGTCTTTTTTCAGTCATGTGCAACTATTCATGATCTCTTTTGGGATTTTCTTGACAAAGATACTGAAGTGGTTTGCCATTTTCTTGTGCTCATTTTATGGATGAAGAAATTGAGGCAAATAGGGTTAAGTGACTTGGCCAGGATCACATAGCTAGTAAGTGTCTGAGGCCAGATTTGAACTTAAATCTTCCTGACTCCAGTCCCAGCACCACCAAGCTGCCCTAATACTAGTTATGGGTATTAATGTATTCACTTCAGTTGTATAACTATAACGTCCTTTTGTTAACAACTCCTTTACATAGTGCTGTTCAGATGGCTTAATTTTTAAGAAGTTGGGATGATTTTGTTAGTTTAATGTATCTGTGTTAAGTGGTGGTTGATATGTATATGTAGGCAATTCCTGAAAAGTTTGTGCTGGCTGAAGAAAAAGTCTCTCCTTTGAAAATACCAAGCCTGAGGCAGGCTTGGGAGGCTGGGTATTCTGTACTTGGTTATGACCAAGTTTTAGAAGTGGAAAGAATGCTAGAGGTTATTCTCCTTTTAAAGATAAGGAACACAAAGTCCAGAATGGTTATGTGATTCAGTCAGCATGAGTGATATCAGCCTAGGGCCTCTGATTTCAGAAACAGTCCTTCTTCTACTATATCACACACTGTTTCCATGAATGATTACAGTCTTATTTAGACTCTTTTTTAATGGTCCTGGGAAGAACATAAAGGTAAACACAAGCTGGACTTTCAGGATTATAGGCCTTTGAATTGAAGGGACAGAGCCCTCTTCTGTGGCCTTGTTATCTATGAAAAAAATGTTTCTCCTTGTTTTTCATTTTTGACTCTATCAAATTGGAACTCAGAACTTTTCTAAAAACTACTGTCATAAGAGGCTTTGGTGTGTGAATGATGAAGCAATGTCATCAAGTGTGTTCATTGTTAAAGATGATTAGCAACTAGTAATTTACAAGCTTTGCAGTTGAATGAAGCCTTAATTTAAAGATTGATTAACAACAGCTAGCATGTATATAATGCCACCTATGTGCCAGGCACTGTGCAGAGCCTTTTGCACTTATCTCATTTGTTCCTCACAATAACCCTGGGAGGTAAGTCCTATTATTAGCCCCATTTTACTGTTGAAGAAACTGAGACAGAGGTTAAAGAGGTTAAGTGACTTGCCCAAGTGTCTAAGCCTGGACTTGAACTCAGGCCTTTTCTGACTCTAAGCCCAGTATTCTATCCATTGTATCACATAATTGCCTAGGTTAGATTATGGCACAAGTCTTTGAAACCTAAGTGATTTCTTCTATTTTAGGTTTTTTGTGTTCTTTTGGCATAGTATTTAGTTAATGTAAAATGTTGATTCATAAACTCGTAAGATTTTTAGAGTAAGAAAGGATATTAGAGCTCTTACCATAATTAATCCTATTGGCTCTTTTTACAGAAAAGAAAACTGAGAGCCTGAGAGGTTAAGTAACTTAACCCAAGATCACACAGGTAATAACTAGTGAAACTAGCATTAGAGCTCAGGTAGTCTAAATCCAAATCTAGTGCTTTCTGCAATCCTCAAATTGTAACTTTTGTTAAATAAAATCTAACCAACACAGCTTAAAAATAGCCCTATCATCATCAAAAGGGAGTCCTAGCTGCAGAGGCAAATCATATGGGTAATAATAGGATTTGAGTCTTTGATTGAGAATATTTCAAGAAAAGTGAAATGACATCTAAATTTGAATATTTAAGGAAAAACCAAATCTTTCAGAGCAAAACTAGATAGTCCTTCAATATTCTGTACTCTTGCTGTCAAAATAATTGAAATTAACTTTATATAATGGAAGTATTTAAATTTGGTAAGGAACAGTGTTCTAATGTTATGAAACTTAAGCTACTTTCTGAAGACATAGCTTTTTAAATGTTGAAGGTAAAGAAGGAAAATTTTCCTCTCCTAAACTGGAATAGCAATTATCTAGTAGTGCATTGACCTTGAAGCCAAGAACTGGATTCAGATCCTGCTTCAGAAATTTTTTATCTTATGTGATCCTCTGGGCAAGTTACTTCTTTGGACCTCAGTTTCCTCATGTATGAAATAATAGCACCTTCTTCACATGGTTATGAGGATCAAATGAGATAATGTAAATAAAGCACTTTTATAAAACTTGAAGTACTATGTAAATGTATGTTTTTATTATAAACTATAAAAGCCATCTATTACTCATTGAAAGAATTGTTAACTAAAACATTATATTTCTGTGAAAGGGTTATGTAAAAAAAGTTACTGATAGCCTTAATTTTAAAACAAGAAAGTACCTCAGAGCCAATAAAACATAGTTTCTCACAAAGCTGTCACCTTCCAAAGTATTTTAATGAGTGTAATGGCAAGTGGGACTTTTTGTTGTCTTTTGTTTTGGAGTACTTTTCAGCACAAAGGCAGTCAGGTGCCTTTGAGTCTTACCTTTGTTTGTCTTTGATTGACTCAAGAGTCTTTGATGACCTGCTTAAGCCGTGGGAAGGCCTAGGTCACATGGGTTCTAGTCGCATGGTTATGATGCTCTCTGACCCTGAAGAAGTGTATATATACTGTGAGGTTAGCATTTTGCTTGGGGCTCACTCACCGGAAAGTGTTGTGTGATTTGACCAGATGAGACTCTGGGTAGCCATTGGAGCCCCCCAGCTTTGAAAAACCCAGATGTTGGTGCTTTTCTCTCTCTTTCTCTCTCTGGTAACTGTGTATGTAGTGTCTTGATCAGATGGCTAGAAGCCTGTCTGTTGATTTGTGTTATTTTGCTCTGTTTATATAATTTTTGCTTGTATTTTCCTTGAAGTTCAGGGTGCTGACTTTTCCCCCTGAACTAAATGAATGATATATTTATGTTTAATTAAAGTAAAATTGTTAACCTCTTAAAGTTACTTTCCTTAGAAAAGCAGATCAACGAATCTGTGCTAGTAGCCCTCCTGTGTGCTGGTGTTATTGACCTTACACAGCCACAGTACCAGCAAATAGCATTGTTGTTACAATGAGCAAATAGGAACCTTTGGCTTAGTATTATGAATCATACAAACATTTCAGTGCTTGACCTTTACATTGCCAAAAATAAATATATATGCTAATTCTTTTGGAAAATATATAATATATCTAAGATGGGGGGTGTGGAATTATAAATTGTATATTTAGATGTTGATTTTGAGAGCTATTTTCATAGTATTCCCAGATGCAATGAAACTTAATTTTTCCTTGAATGTAGAAACATAAAAAACAATTTCTATGTTTAATATATATGCATATAATACCTAAAAGCCTATTATTTATAACAAAAAGTTTTACCATTTCTTTCATTTTGACAAAATAGTCTTATGACTTATATTTTAATGGCTGTTAACGATAGATATATTGGAAAGAGCACTGGTCTTGAATCAGGAGAGTTGTGCCACTTGTGTGACATTCCAGTGGTGCCATTTATTAACTGTGTGAAATTGAACCTTTCTTAGCTTTTGTTTCTTCATCTTTAAAATAAACTATTTTACTTAAACAGTCTACCTTACAGAATTGTGAGAATCAAAGGATATATACATATGTACACACACACACGTGTGTGTGTGTGTGTGTGTGTGTGTGAGAGAGAGAGAGAGAGAGAGAGAGAGAGAAAGTTCTTTATAATTCCAAAGTATTATATGAAGGCTAAGTTATAATTATCATGATCTATTAATGTCTTTATCATTAGAATTATTTTCAAGAGAACTCTGATATGGTTACATTAATTTGCCTTTATAGGACATTTCATAGCTCAGCTTCATAAGATTAGAATGTGGAAATAGGTTCGATCAGTTAGTTTTTCTTATTCTGGGAGCTGTCCAGCATGAAATAATGATACCATTTCATCCTTATACTGGTCGTCTGTGTGTCTTATTATTCTGATTTAACTGAGAGTTTGTTGTTGTTTTGTTACTGGGAGCTCAACATTTATGTGTTGTGAATTACATTTTTATAATACTTCAAACTTTATGAATTTCTATAAATCACAGGAGAAATAAGTTTCAGTGGAAGATCTTGGTGTGAAATCAGTAGGAAATGTTAATGTTATCTGATCTTGACTAGGCATTCCCATTGAATTTCACTTCATTGAATTGGCTATTTACCACATGGTAATTGTAGATTCTGTGGTCCAAAGGAAGAGTTTGTTGTGTTTTTAAGATTTAAAATGCATTTGGGATAATTAACTTGGACTTTAGTGTTTGGACACCTAAATTTAAGTTAAATTTTTAATCTATTTCATTTGGCTGTAGGTTGATTTTATGTACTCAAGAAAAACAATCCATACATGATAGATACCTTCAGTTTCATGACAGTCTTCTTTTTTTCTGTTCTGCATATATGCAAATAATCATTCTAATTTGATACTTTAAGAATAAAATTTAATTTTTAAAAATCTGTCACATAGGATAAAGGATTTATTGGCAGTGGACTTTGCATTGAAGTTGTGCTGTAGGAACAAGTTATGCAACAAGGGACAGATGACCTCTGGAGTAAACGACGTCTATATTTCTTTGAATAAAAGAAGCTTTAAAAAATGTACCCAATAATGTAATGCTGTTTCTGTTTTGATACTATTTTAGCTATTTGGGATTTGGTTCCTAATATTAAGTCTTTTTTTGACACTTCAGTCAGTCCTTCTAACATAGTCTTGACATGTTGTCTTTTTAGAAATTTTCTCCTATAATAAACAGACTGTCTTGATGGATGAAAGATGGGTGGGTCAATGTCTTAGTTTAAAATATTTTAGCTGAGAAAGGAAATTATAGGTTCCATGATGTAACCACTTGTAAACTTCAAATCTTTTATTCACCATGAATGCTATACTTTTTTTTTCTGAAATGAAACTGACAGAAGCTCTACTTTCCTTGTTTCCAATTCTAGACAGTCTGAAGTTTTAAAACGCTATGTGATCTACTTGTCCTAGATTACATTACTGTATCAGAACTGCTTCCATGAAAATCTGAAAAAACATTGATGTATATATGTTTGTGCTGCTCAGAGTCAGCTAACTTTATTTTTTGTCCACTTTTATACATCCCAAATTTACCTTCTGATTATTGTTCTGAATTCTCTATTTTCTAAAATATTAATTAATCTTTATTTTTCAACATTAACTAATACGATTTTGAATTCCAAATTTTCTTCCCCCACCTCAAGTTGGCATGCAGTCTTGTATAGACTCTACATATACATTCATATTAAACATATTTTCACATTAGTCATGTTGTAAAGGAGAATTAGAACCAATGGGAAGAACCGTGAGAAAGAAGAAATAAAAAAAGAGAGAGAGCAGATAGTATGCTTTGATCTGCACTCAGATTCCATAGTTCTTTTTCTGAATGTGGATAGCATTTTCCATCATGAGTCTTTTGGAGTTGTCTTAGATTTTTGCATTACTAAGAAGAGCTAAGTCTATCAAAGTTAGTCACCGCAGTGTTGCTGTTACTGCATACAATGTTCTCCTGGTTTTGCTCACTTCACTCAGCAGTCAGTTCATGTATAACTTTATTTTTCTTAAAGAAATATTAACCTTCATTATAATGCTAAATCTTATCATTTCCCATTTAAACTTGTGTTTATCTTTATGTTAATCCTAAGACCATTAAAAAGAAAGATATATTCAACTATTTTAGTGTTAAATTTATAAATATGAAAGTTGTTAGGGTTTTTTTTATTTTGTTTTTAAAAACAGATTGCACCAGAGTGGTGACAGTGTAATACCCAAGTTCCTGGAAAACTTAGGTAAAAATTAAATTTTTATAAATTGAATTATATTTTAATGGCCTTGGGAGCTTGAAATATAAAGGAAACATATGAATCTTTCTATATAACAAAGAACACCTTCATAATTTTTCTGTTTTAAAGTTTCAATTTTCACTGTAGGATTTTCACAGACTTAGAATCACAGAATGTCATGGCTGGAAAGGGCCTTGGAGACCCATCTAGTTCAGTCTTCTGAGATCCAAAGAGTTTAAGTGATTTGCCATGATTAGGAAGTTGTAGGCTTGTTAATGGAATGAAGTTGGCAATAATATAGTGACTTCACAAAAAGATTTTTGAATAAAATGTCAAATCAGTTACTATGTCTTAGAAAATTTATTAACATCTTTTTAAATAGGGTAGAAATAGTGTCATAATCTTGTTTAACTCTAATCTTGTGCTATGTCTGAGAAAAGAGTTGTTAAATTAACATAAACATAAGCCCAGCTTAAAAGTTGAATTAATGAAATCCAAATTATTCATTCTTAGTTATAGAGAATGGGGGAGACAGGCATTTACTAAATGCTTATAATGTGCCAGGCACTGTGCCAAGTGCTTTACAAATGTTATCTCAGTTGATTCTTTTTCTTCTAAAATTATATTTTTCCAGTCATTAAAAATCTGCCTCATCTCTATCTAGATCTTCCCTCCTCTAATTGAGAATGAAAGAAAAATAAAATCCTTGTTACAGACATGCATAATAAAGCTAAAGAAATGTGCACATTTTCAATGTCCAAAAAAATTAAATGTCTCATTCTTCATACTGAGTCCTTCACCTCTCTATCTACGGGAATGTAGTATGTGTCATCCCCCTTTGGAATCATGATTGATTATTGCAATGATCAAAGTTCCTAATTCTTTCAAAGTTGTCTTTATCATATTATTGTCATTGTTTTTTGACCACCGCTTTTCTCAATCTCCCCTCCCTTCTATCAGGCCCCATCCCTTTTTTCCCCTTTTCCCTACTTCTTTCTTCCCATCTATCCCTCCTTCCCTTTTCTTTCCCCTCCAACTGCCTGTAGATTTCTACACCTGAGTTCGTTATTCCCTCCTTGAGCCAAATCCAATGAGAGTAAAATTCAAACAATGCTCATCTCCCTCCTTTCTTTCCCTCTACTGTAATATGTCTTTGTGCATCTTAATGTGATGTAATTTACCCTTTTCTGCCCCCTCCTTTTCTCTTCCCCCATTACAATCTTTTTTCAGTGCATAATTAGGTTTTTTATCGTCACATCAAAATCAGTTTAAACCCACCCCCCTCTGTCTGTATTTCCCTTCTATATAATGTAATATAGATACAGTTCTCAATAGTTATATCATCTTCCCATGTAGGGATGTAAACAGTTTATCCTTATTGAATAGCATGTTTGTTTGGTTTTTTCCCTTTCCTGTTTTTTACTTTTTTATACCTCTCTTCAGTCTTGTATTTGAAGATCACATTTTTCGTTGAGATCTGGTCTTTCATCAGGAAAGTCTGAAAGTCCCCTATTTCACTGACTGTCGATCTCCTTCCCTGAAAGATTATGCTCAGTTTCGCTGGGTTATTGATCCTTGGTTGTAATCCAAGCTCCTTTGCCTTCTGGAGGGCTTCCAAGCCCTCTGATCTTTTCATGTAGAAGCTGCAAGATCCTGCATAATCTTGACTGTGGTTTCACGATATTTGAATTGTTTCTTTCTGGCTACTTGCAGTATTTTCTCCTTGACCTCATATTTGGCTGCAATATTCCTTGGCATTTTCAATTTGGGATCTCTTTCAGGAGGTGATAGGTAGATTCTTTCGATTACTATTTTACTCTCTGGTTCTAGAACTGCAGGGCAGTTTTCCCTGATGATTTCTTGAAAGATGCTGTCCAGGCTCTTTTTTTTTTCATCTTCGTTCTCAGGTAGACCAGTAGTTCTTAAATTACTCTCCTGGATCTATTTTCTATGTCAATTGTTTTTCCAATAAGGTATTTTATGTTTTCTTCTATTATTTAATTCTTTAGATTTTGTTTGATTGATTCTCGATGTCTCATAGAGTCATTAGCTTCCGCTTGCCCAATTCTAATTTTTCACGAATCTTTTTTTTTTTCCCAGTTAGCTTTTGTACTTCCTTTTCCATTTGGCCAATTCTATTTTTTAAGGAGTTGTTTTCTTCGGTGTGCTTTTTTCCATTTTGTCAATTTAAAATTGTCAAATACATTTAAAGGAATTGTTCGATTTTTCTTCTACTTCTTTTATTTGACTTTTAAATCCTTCTTGAGCTCTTCTAAGAAGGCTTTTTGGGCTTGAAACCAGGTCATATTCCCCTTTGAGGTTTCGGATGTGGGTATATTGACCATGTTGTCCTCTCCTGAATTTGTGTTTTGATCTTCCCTGTCACCAAGATAATTCTCTATGGTCATTGTTTTTCCTTTGATTTTTCTTGTTCATTTTGTTTGCCTTTTTTCTGGCTTTTAAATTTAATCTCTGCTTCTGGGGCCCAGGGGGCACTGTCCCAGACTTCTTGCGCTGGGGTCTAGGGCCTGGGTTACTGGTTTTCTTTGCAGGGGCCTTGGGTGCTGGCAGCTGGAGGCTATAGGGGACTGGTAATTTACCGGGTGCTGAGCTGGAGGTGGTGGTGATGGCTGATTGTGTGCCTAGTGTTGGGGCTTGCCTGCTCCTCCACCCTGAGGCTCAGAATCTCCTGCTGGTCTACTGAGGTGGGGCTTTCCGCTGGCTTGCTAGGATGCTTCCCATCCTGTATTGGTCCCCTTCAGTCACAGCAGGAGAGACCTTAATTCCCCTAGCCTCCTGAGCTAAAAGACTGCCACACCCTGTCTTTCTGCTGGCTCCACTATTCCAGGATTTTTCTTGGGGCTATATTCTCTGGGTTTTTCAAGGTCAATAAAGGAGAGTGAGAGTGGGTTACTGCTTACTCCACCATCTTGGCTTCCAGAAGTTTAAATATATTGTTGTCATTTTATAAGTTGTTTTGGTTCTATTTGCTTCATTGTACACTAATTCATACATGTCTTCCAGGGTTTCTCTAAAACCATCCTTTTCATAATTTCTCACAAATCATCATATTTATATTCCACAAGTTGTTCAGCTCCTCAATTTATGAGCACTCTTTTAGATTCTTTATCAACTTAAAAGAAAGTATACATATTTTTCATATCCCTAGAGTTTGTTTTGCTGAGAACTAATCCCTCCCTTGATCTTTTGTTGTTTAGTCAGCTCAGTCCTGTCCAACTCTTCAGGACCCCATTTGGGGTTTTCTTGGCAAAGATACTGGAGTGGTTTGCTATTTCCTTTTCTAGCTCATTTTACAGATGCTAAACAGATTTAACTGACTTGCCCAGGGTCACAGAGCTGGTAAGTGTCTGAGGCCATGTTTGAGCTCAAGAAGATGAGTTTTCCTGACTTCAGGCCCAGCATTCTAACCACTATGCCACATACCTGCCCCTCCCTTGTCCCCTTTGTCCCTTTCCCTCCTATTTCTTTCTTGAGTCAGAGTTATTTGTTTGTTTGCATATTCTTCTGTCCTTTAACCAGTTCAGATGAGAGTGAGATTCACTTGTCAGCCATTCTCCACCTCTTTTGTTTCTATGGATGTCTACTTGCACATTGATTATGTGAGATAATTTTCCATAACTTTCCTTTCTTCCTCTCCCACCCCCAATATTTTTCTCTCCTTCTCTTTCCAGTCTTTTAAGACCATTAAGACATAAAAGACCTGAATCCATCTGCCAAGACAGATCCAGGAACTATATCAATATAATTACAAAACACTTCACGAAAATAAAGTCAGATCTAAGCAATTGGGAAAATATTAATTGCTTGTGCTTAGGCTGAGCCAGTATGATAAAGATAACAGTTTTGCATAAATTAATTTACTTATTCATGCCATACCAATCAAACTACCAAAAAATTATTTCATGGAGCTAGAAAAAGTATGGTAACAAAATTCATCTAGAAAAACAAAAGTTCAAGAATATTGAGGGAATTAGTAGGAAAAAAAATGTAAAAAAAAAAAGTGGCCTAGTTATACCATATCTCAAACTATTTATAGAGTGGTAATCATCAGAAGAATCTGATACTGGCTAAGAAATAGAGTGAAGGATCAGTAGAATAGATTCAGTATACAATACACAGTAGTAAATGACCATAGTAATCTACCATTTGATAAACCCAAAGACCCAAATTTTTGGGACAAGGACTTACAGTTTGACAAAAATTGCTGGGAAAACTGAAAAACAGTATGGCAGGAACTATAGATAAGGTCAATATGGGTACCTGATTTAGACGTAAAGGGTGTTACCATAGATAGGTTAGGAAAGCAAGGAATAGTTTATCTGTCAGATCTATGGAGAAGGGAAGAATTTATGGCCAAATAAGATATAGGGAGCATTGCAAGATGTAAAATGGATAACTTTGATTATATTAAAAAGGTTTTGCACAAACAAAACTAATGCAACTAAGATTAGAAGGGAAGCAGAAAGCTGGGAAACAATTTTTATAGCAAATATCTCTGATAAAGACCTCATTTCTCAAAATATAGAGAACCGAGTTAAATTTATAAGAATACAAATCATTCCTCAATTGATAAATGGTCAAAGGATACAGACAGGCAGTTTTTAGACAAAGAAGTCAAAGCTATCTATAGTTGTAAAAAAAAATGCTTTAAATCACTGTTAATTAGAGAAATGCAAATTAAAACAATTCTTAGGCACCACCTCACACTGTAAGATTGGTAAATATGACAGAAAAGGAAAATGATAAATGTTGGCAAGGATGTGGGAAAATTGGGACACTAATACATTGTGGGTGAACTTTTGAACTGATCCAACCATTCTCGAGAGTAATTTGGAGCTATGCCCAAAGGAATATAAAACTGTGTCTACTCTCTGATTCAGCAATACCACTACTAGGTCTGTATTCCAAGGAGATAAGGTGGGGTGCGGGGTAATATTGGTTCAAAAATACTTGTATGAACTTTTTTTGTGGTGGCAAAGAATTGGAAATTGAGGGGATGTCCATCAGTTGGAGAATGGCAGAATAAGTTGTGGCATATGATTGTGATGGAATACTATTGTGATATAAGAAATGATGAACAGGGTGATTTCAGAAAAACCTGGAAAGACTTACATGAACAGATGCAAAGCAAAATGAGTAGAATCAGGACACCATTGTACACGGTAACAATAATTTGTGTGATAATCAATTGTGAATGACTTTGTCTTAGCAATACAGTGATCCAAGACAATTCTAAAGATTTATAATGAAAAATGCTATGTCTCCAGAGAAAGAACTGGTGGAGTCTGGAAGGAGATCGAAGCATACTGCTTTGCACCTTTTTTTGTTTTTAATGTGTTTTCTTTCACAACATGACTAATATGAAAATGTTTTGAATGATAGCACATGTATTTATCAAATTGCTTACCATGGCTGGGAGGGAGAAACAGAATTGGAACCCAAAGTTTTTTTAAAAAAAATGTTAAAAATTGTATATGTAATTAAGAAAAATGAAATGTCATTCAAAAATAAAAAGATTTATCATGGAAAAAGCAAAGACATAATAGACCCACTCCCAGGACTTACCTAATTAGACACCCTCTGTGATCGCTAATGATGATAGGGTTCAAAAGGGATACATGTATCATCTTGTTTAGTCCTTTATCACTGATTGTGTTTCCCTTTTAATTTTTCTCTTAACTCCTGTGTTTCTTTTTTTCTAAATAATTTTTGCTGATGTTTTCTCTTTCTTGCATCACCATAGAATGCCTTCCCTTCCCCTCACCTATGAAAAATAGTGGGGATTTTTTTAAAAAGAAAACTAAATCAGCATATCAATAAATACATTGAGAAAATTGGAAAACAATTGCAATGTGTAATACCTATAGATCTTCCACCTCCACCAAGGGATAGTTTGGGAGTATTCTCATTTCTCTTCATTTGAGTTCCACTTGATCTTCACAATTTCGTTAACATTTACTTTCGATTTTTTTGATGTTATTCTTTCATTTACATCATCATAGTTATTGTGTATTGTGTTTTCTTGGCTCTGCTTACTTTACTTGCATCAGTCATATACATATTTCCATGCTTCTCTGTATTCATCACACATATTGTTCTATACAGCTCAATAGTATTCCATTACATTCATGTACCGTGATTTGTTTAGCCATTCCCCAGTTGGTGGGCATCTACTTTGTTTCCAATTCGTAGCTATCACAAAAAGTGCTGCTATTAATATTCTGTAGTACATGGAGACTTTTTATCCTTCCTTGGGGTATAAGACCCATAATGAAGCCTCTGGCTCAAAGGTTATGGACGTTTTAGTCACATTATTTGCACAATTCCAAATTGTTTTCCAAAATGGTTATACTGTTGCACAGCTCCATCAACAATATATTAGTGGCCCTATCTTGTAATAACCCCTCCAACTTTGACTTGCCATTTTTTTTTTCATTTTTGCCAATTTGTAAGGTATGTGGTTGAAACCTCAATTGTTTCAATTTGTATTTCTCTTAGGGATTTGGAGCTTTTTTTTCCATGTGGTGGTGAATTCTTTTCAGTTCTTTGGAGAATTGTTCATATCCTTTGACCATTTGTCTACCAGGGAATGGCTATTAGTTTTATATATATAATATATATGTGTGTACATGTACATGTGAATATGTGCCTATTCATGTATATTGTTTATATTTCTTGAATACTAAGCCTTTATGAGAGAAACTTGATAAAAAGATTTTCCCACCATTTTACAACTTCTCTTCCTATCTTAGATGCATTATTAATGTTGTTTGTGCAGAAACTTTTCAGTTTCAGGTAATGAAAGTTAAATATTTTATCTTCTGCAGTTACCTCTATCTCTTGTTTAGTTAAGATCTCTTACTATAACTGTGGGAAGTACATCATGATCTGTTTCTCTTCTGATTTTTTATGATAGTATGATTGTTAATATTAAGGTTAAATTTCCATTTAGAATATATTGTGGAATGTGTTTTTAGGTGTTGGTTCTAAGCCTAATTTCTCCCGTTCTGCTTTCCAGTTTTCCCAACAGTTTTTAATCAGATAGGGAGTTATATTTTCCACTTTGTTGAGTTCTACTGTTTCTGAATCTCCCTTATCTAGTCTCTTCCATTTATCTATATCGATTTTTTAACCAATACCATGTGGTTTTGGTGATTGCTGTTTTATAATATAGTTTGAGGTCTGGAAGTTTTATTCCCCCTTCATCTTTACTTTTTTCATCATTTCCCTTGATATTCTCGATCTTTTGTTTTTACAAATTTTGTTATTATTTTGTCAAGCTCTGTAATTTGATTGGTATAGCATTTAACGTGTAAATTAATTTTAGTAGTATTGTCATTTTTATTATATTACCATGGCCTAGCCATGAGCACTGAAAGTTCTTTATTTCTTTAAATACTTTATAATTGAAGCTATACAAGTCTTTTGGATATTGATCCCCAGATATTTTACTCATTTTGTATTTATTTGGAATGGGATTTCCCTTTCTATCATTGTTTCTTGTGTTTTATTATTATATAGAAATACTATTGACTTTTTGAGGATTTACTTGTAGCCTGCAGATTTGGTAGTTATTAATTGTCCCAATTAATATCTTTGTCGATTACTTGGAGATTTCCAAGCAGACCATCATGTCATCAGCAAACAGGGACAGTTTTGTCTTCTCTTTACCTATCTTTATTCCTTCAATTTCTTTCTCCTGTTGGTATTGCTAACATTTCCAGAACTATTTCAAATAATAATGAGGTGAGTGGGCATCCTTGCTTCACTTCTTTATTTATTGGACAAGATTCTAGAGTATCCCCATTGCATATAATGCTTGCTTTTGTGTTTCTTGGAATTCTTGGAAATCTTCTTTTTCATTAAAAGTGCATTTCTCCTGCTGAGTTTTCCTCTCCTTCAGATTGGGGGCTACTAAATCATGTATGATCCTGACTGTGACTCCTCAGTACTTGAAATTCTTTCTTTCTGGTTGCTTGCAGTATTTTTTTTTTCCTTTGACCTGAAAGCTCTTGATTTTACTTACAATATTGCTGGGAATTTTTGTTTCGTTTTTTGTTTGTTTTTTGTTTTCTTTAGGAGATAACCAATAGATTCTATTTTCACTTTCTCCTCTGGTTCTAAGAGGCCTAGGTAGCTTTCTTTTAAGGTACCTTTGCGATGTAATATCTAAGCTTTTTTTTTTTTTTTGTCATGGTATTCAGATAGTCCAGGGATCTTAAATTTTTTTCTTCCCAATCTGTTTTCCAGATCAGTTGTTTTTGCTATGAAATACCTTACTCTTTTTGGTTGTTGCTTTAGTCTTTTGACTTAAAATGCTTTAATATTTCTTTGTGTCTCGTAGAGTAATTGGTTCATTCTGATTTTCAAGGAGTTTGTTGGCTGGGCAGGGTTTTATATCTCTTGTGCCAAGCACTTAATTCCCTTTCCAGTTCTTTCTTCAGTAACTCTCATTTCTTTTCCATGTGTTTCTCTAGCATTCTCATTTATTTAAAAAAAAATTAATCTCTTTTTAAAACACTTGCTTCAACTCTTCCAGGAATTCTGCTTGAATTTGTATCCAAGCTGTGGTTTTTGAGGCTTTGCTTACAGATGTTGTGGAATCATTTTCTTTTTCTAGGTTTGTGCCTTGAGCATCCCTGTCACCATAATACCTTTTTGTGTTTTCTCGTTCTTCCAGCCTTCTTTCTGACTTTAGACTTGAATTTTAGGGCCAGGATCTGTGTAATTCTGGAGAGAAGATCTGGGCTGGTCCTGTTGGCTGCTTTCTTGGGACATTGAATATTATATTATTTTAGGACTCCAGGACTGTTCAGGCTGAGGACCTGCAAGCTTTCAATGTTCCCAAAGTAGTCTGATGCAGGGTAAAGCCTAATTACAGCCCACCCTCTCCATCCCTCATCTGAACTCTCTTAAGTTCCTGATCTGTGTTTGGGCCTGAGCAGTAGACTACTAATGGACTGAGCCACTAATTTTTTTCTCCGAAAGCAGCGGCATTTATTGAGATGGCAGAGTACAAAAAGTAGTTGAAAATCCCCTCTCCTAAGCCTAGGATGTAATAATCTTACACAAATACACAGTTTCACTGGAAAGAGTAGGCACATGCATAAAATACTGGGAAAGAGACATACACGTGTGGTCAAGGCGTTTAATACTTCTAACATTACAGTGTCCCATAAATCTTTCTCCTCCTGTGCTGTTCCACTGTAGACACAGTGTTTCTGTTGTGGCAGATCACTCAACTGGGCTGAAAGAAAAAAGAAAGAAAAGGAAATATGCTTCAATCTGTACTTGTTCATCACCTTTTCTATCTGGATGTGAATAGTATGTTTCATATGAGTCTCGGAATTGTGGTTCATCATTTTGATAATCAGAGTTCCTTAGTCTTTTAAAGTTGTTTATATTCATGAAGTTGTTATTATTGCATAAATTGTTCTCCTGATTCTGCCCACTTCACTCTACATCAGTTTATACGTCTTATTTTTCTGAAAACATCCCCTTCGTCATTTCTTACAGCACATTAATATTCTCACACCATCTTCTGCCATTACTTGTTCGGCTATTTTCCAATTGATGAGCACCCCCTCAGTTTCCAATTCTTTGTCTATGTTAGGAAAGTACATAATTGAAAACCCAAAGAAAGCTGGCTTTCTCTGGTAAGTGACTTAAAGAAGTAGTCCTGGGTAACCTGAACTGGGTAACCTCCTACCTCCTACCAATAAAGAGCTTGTTGAAGAAGCACCATTTTGCTACTAGAGGAAAAACTCTGCCTAGAGTAGGTAAAGAAAAAAGGACCCTGACACTGACAATAGGGAAGTGAGGTGGAAAGGAGGTGATGAAATTAGAAAACACAACTGGAGGGCTGGCACCTTATTGGGGAACACATGGAAGATCCAAGTGGCTTCTTGGAATGTTTGGGGTAGCATATGGAAGATTTTGGTATAGAAAGGTTATCAATGCTAGACTGTAAGTGATTGTCGCATCTTTTGAACTTGAGGGTTCCTATAAGTTGTTCAAGTGTTGTTTTTCTTGTAATCATGTCTAATAAAATCTAATTCTGTACATTGGCCCGCATATTTACAAGTGAGGATTTGGTATTAAGCTTCTGGGTGGTCCAGTGATGAAGATTCCCCAGGTTTCTGGACAGGGACTCAAGCCACATTAAATAAAAACAAAAACCCGGGAAATAATGTTCCTACTTGTCAGTGGTGCTTTGGCGCATGGGTTGTTTGCATGTGAAGTATTCTTTTTTAAAGATCTTTTACTGTTCTAAATTTATTTTTAATCTTAGAAAAATAACTATGTATATACATATATATGTACATTATATATGTATATATGTATATGTATATATACATATATATGTACATGTATATATACATATATATATTCAGGTTCTTCATAAAATTGTCCTGTTTGATAGTGTGTTATAGTACCATCTGAGGTTTGGAGTCAGAGAATGAGGAGTTTGAATCCCTGATCAATGCATTGCCTTGAGGCAAATCACTTAGCCTCTCTGGACCTCAGTTTTGCAAAATGAATGGGTTAGACTAACCTCTAAGGCATCTACCAGTTCTAAATTTGTGATCATATGACCTAACCTTCATCTGTCCTTAATATTTTGAAATATTACCATAAAAATACATTTTCAAATGTGACAGGAGAGTTAGGGAGAAGGTAGAGGGAGGACCTTTTAACCAAAAAAAGTCTCTGAAAAAAAACTTATATGAAAAAATTCCATTTTATCTGAGCTTTCATATTAAGAGGCATATTCAGTGACTTGAGAGGAAGATAAATATATTATGCCACTTTATATTCTTCAAATCAACTTGTACATGGTATATGCTCAAGTTTTTTTAGAATCATGAAATGTTGGAACTGGAGTGGCTCCTACACTTCCCTTTTTGTGTGCCTGTGTTTTTTTTTTTTTAATATGCATCTATAATCTCTTTCTTCCACTGCACCCCCTCAAAGAAAAAATACAAATAAACTCAACCCTCATGATCAACATGGATAGTCCAGCAAAACAATTCCCACATTGGCCATATCCATAATTAGTGGGTATGATAACTATAAAGATCCAGGTCTTTGCTGATTTAGAATGGTGTTCTTTTAACTGTACTACTCTGCTTTTCAAGAAATTGGATTGACTTTATTCAGATTCTTTGACATGCCTTGAAAGTTACTTTTAAAGAAAAAATCCTTTATCAGTAATGTTTTCTTGTCCTTTGCTTCTCTCATAAAAGTACAGTAATTAATTGAGATTCCAGTATATGGCTGTATTAATGAAGGTTCTATTTCCATGTTGCTCTGTGGTATTATGAGCATATTTAATAGAGAAACCAATGTTCACATTTCTCAAATATGTACAGTATTGCTATATAAAGATGAATTTGTTATTGTTGTTTAGTTATTCAGCCATGTCTGACTCTTCATGATGCCATGGGGTTTTTTCTTTTTTTAAAAAATAATTTATTTTTAGTTTTCAACATTCACTTCCATAAGTTTTAAATTTTCTCCCCCCTCCCTCCCCAAGACAGCATGCAATCCACTATAGGCTCTACATATACATTCTTATTAAACATATTTTCACATTAGTCATGTTGTATAGAAGAATTAGAACGAATTGGAGGAACCATGAGAAAGAAAAAACAAAAAAAGAGAGCAAACAGTATGCTTCCATCTGCATTCAGACTCCGTATTTCTTTCTCTGGATGCGGATGATATTTTCCATCATGAGTCTCTTGTAGTTATTTCAGGGCTTTGCATTGCTAAAAAGAGATAAACCTAACCCGTTAAAGTCAGTCATCACACAATGTGGCTGTTACTGTGTACCATGTTCTTCTGAAGTCTGCCTGCTCATCATTTCTTATAGCACAATAATATTCCATTATATTCATATACCACAACTTGTTCAGCCATTCCCCAGTTGATGGACATCCCCTCAATTTCCAGTTCTTGGCCACCACAAAAAGAGTTGGTATAAATATTTTTGTACAATGTGGATTCTTTTCCCATCTTTACAATCTCTTTGGTATACAGCCCTAGAAGTGGTATTGCTGGGTCAAAGGGTATGCACATTTTTATAGCCCTTTGGACATAGTTCCAAATTGTTCTCCAGAATGGTTGGATCACTTCACAACTCCACCAACAATGAATTAGTGTTCTAATTTTCCCACATCTTCTCTAGCATTTATTGTTTTCCTGTTTTGTCATGTTAGCCAATCCTTTAATTTCTTCCTCAGAAAACTGCCTGTTCATATCCTTTGACCATTTATCAACTGGGGAATGACTTTTATTCTTATAAATTTGACTCAGTTTTCTATATATTTTAGAAGTGAGACCTTTATCAGAGACACTGGTAAAAATTCTTTCCCATTTTTTTGCTTCCCTCCTTATCTTGATTGGGTTACCTTTGTGCAAAAACTTAAATTTAATGTAATCAAAATTACCCATTTTGCACTTCATGATGTTTTCTATGTCTTGTTTGGTCATAAGTTCCTCTGTTCTCCGTAAATCTGACAGGTAAACTATTCCTTGCTCTCCTAATTTGCTCATAGTATCAGCCTTTATATCTAAATCGTGAACCCATTTGGACTTTTATTTTGGTATACAGTGTAAGACATTAGTCTATGCCCAGTTTCTGCCATACTGTTTTCCAGTTTTCCCAGTAGTTTTTGTCAAATAGTGAGTTCTTATCCCAGAAGCTGGGGTCTTTGGGTTTATCAAACAGTAAATTACTATAGTTACTGACTACAATGGGGTTTTCTTGACAAAGATGGTGGAGTGGTTTGCCATTTCCTTCACCAGCGGATTAAGGCAAACAGAGGTTAAGTGACTTCCTAGGGTCACACAGCTAATAAGCGTCTGAGGCTACATTTGAACTCAGGTCTTCCCAACTCCAAGCCTAGCACTCCATCCACTAAGCTACCTCTTTGGCCCCAGAAGGATGAACACATTTCCTAGACTCTTGTTTTGCCTGCTATGGACAGCTGACTAAAACTTATGAACATGGCAGAACTTGTGGTAATAAACTCTCAGTATTCCTGCCTTTTGTAAATTTAAGTCATTCTTTCCCAGCTTATAAATAGCAGATGTGTGTCCACACTTAGATCCCTATGCTTCTGGTCATATCTTGCTCATTTTCCTTAGTCATTTTCATTCTGTGTTCTGAGGTCGCCAAGGGGAATGTTCTGATATTTATCCTTCGTGTGTCCATTAGGGCTTTGGTTGTAATGGGTAATTAAGAAGATAATTATTTCTTTGTATTGAGCTTATAGTAACTTTGTTTCATGCTATTGTAACCTCTATTCTCTTTTATCTTCAGAGATAAGATAATTTTGTCTGTGGTTCCATCTTGCAACAGATTATCTGTAAACTACATCTTCAAATCTGTTACCAGTGTGATTCTCTTGTTGTGCTTCTTTAGCCGATACATAATATTATAGCTGCTCTTGACCTAGATGTGGTTCAATCTTCCTAGGGCAGGTACTACTGGGTCACTTTGTCCTCTTATTTCATCCTGTGTACCACTTCCATCAGCTTTTTAAAATTTAGTGGAGGTCCATATGGTTGCTTGACAACTAGCTGTCATTTTTTTCTCTGGTTTGTCAAGGTGACCCTCTTATTCCAACCTAACTCAAGCTATTTCCTGAGACTTGACTGCTTCCATCCACAGTAATTTTTAGTCCAGTGTTCACATGAACTACAAAAATTGGTGGACTCTTCTGTTAGTCTTGACACAGGAATGATATGCCTGCCATGACATCCCACCAATACCAGGTCATCTCTGGTTTTTGCAAACAGGCTTGTCATGTCAGTGCAGGCTGTGTAACCTTCAAACCCTGTGCAAATCCAAAAGCTGATCCTCCGAGGCATTCCAGGAAGCTACTCATCTTTCTTACCCAGATGCCTTTGTTGTTGACCCAAACTTGCTGTGTGCGTTCCCTGGAAGGATATGGTACTTTGCCAGGAAAGCTCTCTAAATTCAGCTTAATGTATATGTTCTTGTGCAGTGATATATTTAATTTCAGCTTTGCCCCTAGGTTTTGTATCTCTGTTTAACTTGGAGGATCTAGCCCTTACCTCATTCATTGTTCCAGCTTTGGTCCTTCTAATCGGTGAATTATCTCTGTTTGACTCAAGAACATACTCCAGTCTATTTACCACCAGGCAAGGTGAAAGAGGAAAGAAAATCTGAAAACGTGGGCAACACTTGTGGACCTCCCAACTCTACAGAGGGGTGGTTTGCGAGTATCCTTTCATTTTTTCTTTCAAGCCATGCTTATTCTTTATAATTTTGCAGCATTCATTTTGTGCGCGCGCGCGTGTGTGTGTGTGTGTGTGTGTGTGTGTGTGTGTGTGTGTGTGTTTGGTGGTTCTTTCCATTTATATTGTTGAAATCATTGTGTGTTGTTTTCTTAACTGTACTTACTTCACTCTGCATCAGTTCATGTAGATTTTTTCCATGCTTCTCTGTAGGCATCACATTTGTTATTTCTTAAAGCATAATAATATTCTATTATATTCATGTACCACAATTTGTTTAGCCACCCATCTGAGGTGCACCTATTTTGTTTACAGTTCTTAGCTATCATAAAAGTGTTGCTATAAATATTTTGGTGAATATGGGTACATTATTATTGATAAAAGCTATTGATGCTTCCTTGAGGTATAAGCCTAATAATGGAGTCTCTGATTCAAAGGATATGGATATTTCAGTCACTTTATTTTTATAATTTCAAATTGCTTTCCAAAATGGTTGTACTGTTTCACAGCTCCACCAACAATGTATTAATGTGCCTACCTTGCAACAACTCCTCCAATGCCTTTTTTTCCCCCATTTTTGCCAATTTACAGAGTATGAGGTGAAACCTCAGGGTTATTTTGATTTGCATTTTTCTTATTAGTGATTTGAAGCATTTGGAGAATGATTATTTGCCATATTTATATATGTGTACATACATACATGTTTGTTCATTATTTATAATATCTTGGATACCAAACCCTTATCAGAGAAATCTGATACAAAATTCCCCCCCCCATTAGACCACTTCCCTTCTTATTGCATATGCATTTAATTTTGTCACTGCAGAAGCTTTTTAGTTTCAAATAACCAAAGTTATTTATTTTATCTTTTGTAATTATCTCTATCCTTTGTTTGGTTAAGAATCTATCCATCTCCTACTGTAGATAGACATTTCTTTTTAAAGCAATTATGTTGTGTGGTTTTTTTTGTTTTGTTTTGTTTTGGTCCAGTTCTAAAATCAAGAGACTCTGATGAATTTCTAGTTTGAAAACATCACTAAACATGTAAGTCTCCATTTTCAAGTAGTATATAAAAATTATAATTAGCAAACAAAATAATGTTATACTAATCATTAAACATGCAACAGCCACATGAACAGTGATAAACAATTGGGATATTTAATTATATATCAAATAAAACAGTAAAATGAATGTCATTAATCATCTATGGTACTGAAAGGTAATTTACATTATAGTGAGTTGATAATGAGAGAAAATACCTATGAGAAAGAAAGAAAGCCAAAGCCCAATGTGCAAATCCCTACATGCAGCAGGGTTGTAGAGAAAGACTTCCCTTCCTAACATACAAGGTAGGTAGGGTGATCACTTCTCTATCTGCTACTGGTCCATTCTCCTTTATTCTTAGCCCACATTCTAAGGTAATCCGCATTTATATATTCCATATGTATGTATTCCCATTTTAATTACTAAAATTGTAGCACCTTTCTAATTAATTCATCAGTTAGCTCTCAACTCCTACCCCAGTTTATTCAACATTATTTAATGAACTGAAGAAACTACTCTTTAGACATCAGTTAATAGTCTCTTCAGAAGGACAGCTAAATTCAGTCTCCCTGCAGATTCCTCATAGAATGATAGATCGTTACTTATCAAAATTCCATTGTCAAGTCAGCAACCATTTATTAAACTACTTCTGTGTGCCAGGAGCTATGCTAAGTGCTAGGAATACAAAGAAGATCAAAAAATAGTCCCTGTGCTCAGGGAGCATATGATCTAATGGGGAAGACAAAATTCAAACAACTATGTACAAACAGTATTTACAGGATAAATTGGAGCTAATCTTAGAGGAAAGACAGTAGTATTAAGAGGAACTAGGAAAGGATACTTGGCAGAAGGTGAGATTTTAGCTGAGACTTGAGGGAAGTCAGGAGGCAGAAATGAGAAGAAAGTTCCAGACATGGGGCAAAGCCAATGGAAAATATATTAATTCCAGAAATAGAATATCTTGTGCTCCTGGTATTTTCGATGCTAGTGTCACCAAATCTCAGGCTATGTGAAGGGGTGAGAAGGGTGAGTTAGTAAGGTATAAGAAGACTGGAAAGGTAGGAAGAAGCCACATTCTGAAGAGCCTTAAATGCTAAGCAGAGAATTTTATATTTAATCTTTAAGGAGCCACTGGAGTTGATTGGTGGGATGACATGGTCAGGTTTGAGCTTTAGGAAGATCACTTTGATAGCTGAGTGGAGGATGGTGGATTATGGTGGGGAAAGATTTGAGACAGAGAAACCAACCAACAAGCTATTGCCATAATCTATACATGAGATGATAGGGTCCTGTTCCAGGGTAGTGTCAGTGTCATAGGAGAGAAAAGAGCATACATAAAAGATATTATGAAAGTAGAAACAACAGGCTTGGCAACTGATTGAATATGGGAGTTAAAAGAGTAGAGAATCAAGAATGAAACATAGGCTGTAATCCTAGGTTACTGGGAAGATGGTCATACCCTTACCAGTAATAGGAAAATTTAAGAAAAATGGAGAATTTGGAAAGAAAGATGAGTTCAATTTTGAATATGTTGAGTTTAAGATATGTAAAGGACATCCAGCTCAAGATGTTCAATAGGCAATTGTTGATGCAAGGCTAGAGATCAAGAGAGAACTTAGGGCTGAGCTTAGCACAGTGCCTCGATCAATAAATATTTATTATCCAAGAATCATCTGCATAGAGATGATAATTGAATCCATGAGAGCTAAAACCCGGTTAATATATGGGGGAAGAAGGGGAATCAGAACAGCATTGGTGACCCAGCACGCCTCCTCCCACCCCCCGCCTACAGTTAGTGAGTGTCACCCAATTGAAGATCTAGCAAAGGACACTTGAGAAGAAGTGGTCAGACAGGTAGGAGGAGAACCAGGAGAGAGTAATGTCTTTAAAACTGAAGAGAAAGAGTAGTGTCAAGAGGCGGGTGATCAATGATGTCAAAGGCTGATAAGAGGTCAAGAAGGATGAGAAAAGACTATTAGATTATTTATAGGCACAGTATCAGTATAGTTACTTTCTACAGTAGAAGCTTTTAAAGCTGGTGTTACACATTATTCAGTAGGTCTAAGAAACATATCAAGTAAAAGAAAAATCTTACTTGAGTGATTTTAAGAGTAATGAGCCCAAATGTTCCAGGCTGAGGGACCCCAGGCACTGAAGGAAGTTGCAGGATGTTACAGCAGTTGAGGCATGGTCTTGAAATCCAGAAGTCAAAACCACAGTTTGGAGGAGCATCAAAAAGGGATGTGCTTTTTGGATTAAAGAGCACAAAATGCTTGTGTGTGACTCACCCAGGTAATAGCAATGCTCAAAGTGGTTTCTAGAGTCATGATCCCATTAAGCTCTTGCTTTAAACATTTTTAAAGCACTTAAAAATCAAAAAGGAATTTTCAGTGCCTCTTCTTGCCACTGTTTATTTACATTTTGGATACTTTTTTGTTAATCTTGTACACCTGTGTACACTGTGTCCACAGTGTTGCACCTGGCATATCACATTACTCTTGCTCCTTTGGCTAAAGGGTTTATATAGTTTATCTTACTTTGCATTCAGTAGTGTATGTATCCAGAACTAGGAGTTATTTGAGTTGTCTGCCTGTGAGACTGGTTTTACATTTTGAACTGTACTCTATATTTAAAGGAAAAACTGAAGGTGAAGTTTTCCTGTTATTGGATGTGGATTATCTTAAACTTTAACCTGAGGAGATATTTAATAAATATTTCCTTCTAGAACATTTTGCATAGGCTGTTGTAGATTTGTTCTTATGTCCAATATGGTAGGTGAGTTAGTTCATTTCCTACCTTTCAAATATGTAATCACTGTGATTTTATTTTTAAATGAATAAATTAATTCCTTAAAGTAGTCAAGATACTATTATGCTATTGATTCTGGAAAAAAGCAGCAGCTGATGTCATGAGATCAAGGTATGCTATGTATGCTGCATTTGTAAAATATATTCATGTACTCTCACATGGGTTGAATCTATGAGCAATTTTTTGCAAAAGGATGCATTTGACTTGGATAAATATGAGAATTGTTATAGAGAACTATCAGCAATTGTTTTGCCATTCTATTTGTTCAAAAGTTCAGTGTGAGTAATAACTGTTGCAGTTGGAGGCTTGTGTTTGAATAGTAATACTTGAATAGTTGTCTAGCCTGCTTTTTCTAAGGCCTAAAAACAATGCTGATGTGTTACCTATTTTATTGCTAGCTTTTCATGGCAGCTTTCATAAATTTGGGCCTAGTTACACAATATAAAGCTAAGGAATGAGTATTTTGACAACCTCTCCAAATACTAAGAAATACATTTCAATGGGAGCATTTTTTGTTTTAGCAAAGAATTGGAAATTTGCCCATTAGTTGGGGAATGGCTATACAAATTGTGGCACATGAATTCTTACTGTGCTGTAAGAAATGAATATGATGGATATAGAGAAGCATGGAAAAATTTACATGAATTGATACATAGTGAGTTATGCAGAGCCGAGAAAACAATATCAGGACAAGAACAGTTTAAACAGAAAGAGCAAATGTTGCAAAATTACAAAGAACAAAAAAGACTTCAAAGAAAAGATGAGAAGATTCTCTCTTACTCACCTCCTTGGAGGGCCATGATTGTGCATTGCAAATGTTCCCATACATCTTCTTAACCCAGCATACTGCCTTGCAATGGTGTTTCACATAGTAGATAGCTAATAAATACTTATTGGATTAAAATGAATTGACTCTGTAAATCTTGGTCCAGGTACCTACGACCTCATTTCTTAAATGCTAGACTGAATTTTTTGTAGTTGGTTAATGTATTCAGAAAGCTGTTATTTAAATGGTTCAAAAAAATGACTTATAGGCATATTGTAAGAATCCTTCTGTTCTTTGGACATGTTTCATTGATATGAAGTGGGAGATTTGATTAGCTTTGGTTCTGTTGACTGTGAGAATGGCTGCAGAGATTTTATGCTTACCTGCTGTTGATTTTCTGCTTATTTCTCAATGGTGGTGTTAAAATATGGGAAATAAAAAAATTATGGGATAGGACTTTAGGAGCTACAGACTGAGGCAGTGATATTGCAAAGTTCAAAATAAAACCATCTTTTTATGTTGCTTTGTGATTATTCTTAAATCCATTTTTCGTTTGTATGGTTTTAACACACTGGAAAGACAAGAATAACATTCTTGTTTCTTTTTAAATCTCCACTATTATTGTTAGTGCAGTGCTTAGCACACAGTTATATTACACCCTCCCCCCCCCAAAAGAAAATGTTGTTGACTAAGTGATTGTTAATAAGGTTATTAACCTTTATGTTGAGTCTTTTGTGTGTTATACTGTTTTTGGTTTCAGAAATTTTTTCATCATTCTGCTTTTGGTTAAAGAGAAGTGATTAGCTTTTTTGAAAAACTGCTCATCATTCTTTTATTTTAACTCATACACATTCTTTTGTTATTTTTATTCTTGAGAATAAAAAAGTGGTAAAGAGAACACTTTGAGGGGGAACTTATTTTCCATAGTGATTTTTTTCCAAAATAAAAGAACGTTTTTCTTAGGAAAAGATAATTGGATGATGTTAATATAATGAAACACAGTGCAGCATATATGCTTTATAGATTAGAGTAAGTTAAACCATCATCTCCCCCCTCCTCCATTTTCTACTACACTCTTGTTAGTTGTTCCTTGATTACAATTTCAACCAACAAACTATAGAGTTGGTTTATAAGCCAACCACTCTTTCTTATTGGACCACACTCAATAATCTCTTATAAATTACTGACGAGATAGGAACTAGACCTGTGATTTCATTATTTTAGGGAATTTCCAGATGAGGAAACTCCCTCTACTAATGTAGGTCTGCATGTTGTCTGCAACTTACAACCTTAGAAAGTTTCCTAGAGCACTGAGAGATTAAGTGGCTTGTTCAGGGTCAATCAGTGTGTATCACAGGCTGAACTTGAACCCCGGTTTTCCTGCTTCTGAGCCCAGCTGTCCTATGCCATGATGCTACTTAAATTACTGAAAATTTCCATTATTCATCACTCATTCAGTTAGTCAACAAACATTTATTAAGCACCTACTATGTGCCACGCACTGTGCTAAACACTGGGGATACAAATATGAAAAAAGATCCCTTGTCTTCAAGGAGCTTACAGTCTAATGAAGGAAGACAACACACAAAAAAATAAGCTAACATGGGAAGGGGAGGGAGGAAGGAAGGAAAGGGGACATGGAGGAAAAGTGAGAAAAAGTCCCAAAGTAGTATAGCCAGGTGAGAAATTAAAAATCAGATTCTTCCAAAAGAATTTTTTAAAAATAGTTTTTCTAATACTTATCGTCCTATCTAGACCTCTAGTTTAAAAAAACTTTGAAATAGTTAATACCTAATATTTTAATCAATTAGCAAGCATGTATTTAGTGGGGATAGCAGGGAAGAGGGGCAGGGGAAGCTGATAAAGATTACAGGTTGTCTTTTGGACATGTTCACTTTGAAATGACTGGGAAATCCAAGAAACAGTAATTCTGGACAGGAAATTGAGATGGGCTATAGGTAAATAATTTGTTGTTATTCAGTTGATTCAGTCATGTCCTACCCTAAATGCACTGTTCGTGACCATGTTTGGGTTTTCTTGGCAAAGACACTGAAGTGGTTTGTCATTTTCTTTTCCAGTTCATTTTGCAAATGAGGAGCTGTGGTAAACAGGGTTAAATGAATTGCCCAGTGTCATACAACCAAGTGTCTGAGGGTAGATTTGAATTCAGATCTTCCTGACTCCAGGCCCAGTCTTCTTGACTTCTTAGCTGTCCAGGTAGATAATTAGATCCCAGGAATATGAGCAGACATGATTGAACCCATGGTAGCTAATCACCGAGGAGAGAAGAGGATTTAGGGTAGTAAAACTGAGAAAGAACAGAGGATCCTGGAGAAGGGGGTTAATATCAAATGATACAGAGAGGGCAAGAACAACACGGATTGAGAAAGAAACCATTATAGTTGGCAAATGAGATCATTGGTAACTTTGTAGAGAGCATTTTTAGTTGGAAGATAAAGTCAGAAGCCAGAGACCAGAGTTTATGAGAAGTGAGAGGAGACGAATTACTGAATGGTGTGGGGTTGGTTTTTTTTTGTACCTTCACATTTGATTGCTGTAGTGATAATAACCTTCACAACTATGGTGAAAAAAACAGTCTTAGCCTTCAAGGAGCATACATTCAGAAAGGAGAAAGGGAATCCTCAGTATGAATTGCTTAAGTATTTTTAGGAACAGTGGGTTTAAAGGGACCCTGGTATGTATGTAATGTTTTGTTTGACTTAAGGGGTGGAAGCAAGGTTTAAACCTACATCCTCAAAGGTTTGCTGAATATTAGCATTTAAATAAGTAAAGTTGTTCATAGGGGTCTGAGATTGAATACTAAATTACAAAAAGTTACTACACATACAAAGAAGCAGTCTATTTGACCAGTTTTAAATACCTAAGCTTAAGATAAATATTAAAAATATTTAAATTTGTGTCACTTAGGTGAATACCACAGTTTTAAGTACAGTTCTGCCTTAAGAATTTTTAAATGAAAAAATTTAATTTAGATTTTTAGAAAATATTTGTCTATTTTTGTATGATAGCCTATCTGTGCATCCCCCCACAAAAGAAGAAAATTATCACTAGTAAAAATGTTTACGAATTTGAATTTTCTTCATCATTCTTGGGCTGATACAAGATGGCTTCATCTTTACCACTCCACTGAAATTGCTTTTGATGAAATTCACCAGTCTAACTTCTTGGACAAGTTAAGTTCTAGCCACAAAAAAGTGGGTCACACACCCTTTTAGAGAGCAAATGGACAGTGCTTTTGATGGCAGCCTATCCTGTTCTTGTTAGATTGGGGAGAAGGGATTCCAATTCATGGAACAATTCTTAAAGGCTTACTGTGTGCAGAGGGCTAGCAAGATAAACTCCAAATGAGTACATGACTTAGACATAGAGGGTGGTATCATTAACAGAGAAGAAATTACTTTTCATATATTTGGATAAGGGGACATGACCAAACAAGAGACAGAGTAGATCACAGAAAGTAAAATAGACAATTTTTATTACATAAAACTAAAAAAGGTTTTGCTCAAACAAAACCAGTGCAGTTAAAAGAGAACAAATAATCAAACCTTTGCAAGTTTCTCTAGTAAGGTCTCTTTTCTAAGATACATAGGGAACTGATTCAAATTTCTAAGAATAAGCCATTACCCAATTGATAAATGATCAAAGGATAGAACAGGCAGTTTTCAGAGGAAGAAATCCAAGCTATCAGTAACCTTAAGAAAAAAATGTTCTAAATCACTGATAATTAGAGTAATTAAAACAACTCTGGCCATCTCATACCTATCAAATGACAAAGAATTTGAAACTGAAGGGGTTCCCATTGAGGAATGGCTTAGCAAGTGAGGGTTACATAATTGTGACGCGATAGTATTGTGCTATAAGAAATAATAGAGATAGTTATAGAGAAGTCTACAAATAATTGTTATGAACCAATGAAGAGGGATGTGAGTAGAACCGGGAGAAGAGTTCATACAGTAACAACAATATTGCAAAGAAACAACTTTGAAAAACTTGGATCAACACAGTGGCCAACCACAGTACCAGAGGAATCATGATAACATGTTGCCCACTTGCCCAATGCAAATTGACATTTTTTTGGTTCTGGTGACTGCAGGAATTTGTTTTGCTACAGAGAGAGAGTGTTTGTAACTGGTTTTGTTTTTCTTTCTCAGTGGGGGCGGTAGGAGGTGAAAATGTAAATTTTTGTTGAATAAAATAAATTTTTGAAAAAAGAATTAGCATTGATCCAGCTGTACCACTGCTCTAGGCCTATATACCACAAAGAGATCAAAGCAAAATGAAAGTGCCCTTCCTGTATGTACCAAAACAATGTGTAGCACCTCCTTTTTTTGTGTGTGTTTTTGTTTTGGTAAAGAACTGAAAACCTAGGGGTAAATTTCTCAGGGAAGGAAGGTATGATGGAGATGTCCAAGAAATCCAAAAGCTGTATAGCTGATAGTGTGGTGTAAAAGATGAGGGAAAAGATGATTTCACAGTTACATGGAAAAATGTATATGACCTGATGCACAATGAAGTGAGCAGAACCAGAAGAAGAATTTACACTATAATATAAAAATAAACTTTTAAAGCATATATGAACTGATTACTAGAACTAGGAGAACAATTTATGCAACAGCAACACTAAAAACAAATCTTCGAAAGCTATAAGAACACTTATCAGTGCAGTGACCACTTGTGACTATAAAAGAATTAGAGCTATCCAGAAGTGTAATAGGCTGCCTTAGGAAATTCCTCTCATTGGAAGTCTTTAGTCAGAGTCTGTTTGACCACTTACCTGATACTTTGTGGGGTTTCTTGCCAGTGAGATCCCATGGAACTCTCAAGTCATGTGATTCTTTGAAAATTGGGCACAGAGAAGTAGCAGAACAGAAATGCAGCTATGGATATATCTCATCTAATATTTCTTGGTCTTTAAAAAACATGTTAGGTTACTTGTTCCTAGAACACTATTTAATTCCATAGGAACACAGTTACACAAGCAGTGGGCTGAATTACTTTTCAGTACATCATTGCAACTTCAGGGTATGATTTGTTTATAATATATTAGTGCATGTTTTTGTGAAAGTGTTGATCAGAGCAGCCTTGGATACAACATGCTTCTGCATAGGAATCTGTTACTAGCTATGCAGAGCAGTAACTTAGTGACAGAACTGCACATAGTACTTGCCATAGAGATGTTTAGGAAGAGGGTAACTTCAAAATTACCTGGGCATTTCAGATTATAGTTGATCCAGTATTCAAAGTTCAGCAGATTTTTAAAAATTATTAAATGCTTACAGGTACTGAAGGAGCAGTCATTTCTAAAAGGGAGAATTGGGAGCCTGCTTCATGGTGGGCTTTAAAGTATTTGTAGAAATTTAGAAAGGAGGCACATTTTAAGCATAGAAAATATATCGAGTAAAGACAAAGAAAAGAGACAGAAAGATATAAGAAATAAATAGAAAATAATTCAATTTGGCTGGGCATAGAATATATGAAAAGGAGTAATAGTATGAGATGAGGCAGGGAAGATTTAGAGGTACCAGATTTCTAGAGAACATTGAATGCCAGAAAGAGTTCTAATTTTATTTATATATACATACATACATACATACACTAAGTGACAGGCAGCATTAAGAGAGCCAATTTCAGAGTCAAGGAGATTGTTTTCCAGTCTTACCTCTGACATGCTAGCTGTTTGACATTGTGGATCACCTCCTAGATATTCTCATTTCTCTAGATTTTCGTGCTGCTACTCACTCCTGGTTCTCATCCTCTCTGATTCTCCCTTCTTAGCCTCCTTTGTTAGATCTTTATCCAACTCTTCACCCAAGGCTTTTTCCTTGATCCTCTTTTCTCTCTGTACCAGAAGTTCTTAACCTGGAATCTATGAATGTCTCTCTCTCTCTCTCTCTCTCTCTCTCTCTCTCTCTCTCTCACACACACACACACACACACATAATGGTATTTCAATATAACTGGCTTCCTTTGTAAGCCTTTGTTTTGTTTATATTTTAATTTTAAAACATTCTGAAAAGGGATCTGTAGACTTCAGTAGACTGCCAAAGGGATCCATGACACAAAAAAAATTAACCTCTGTTGTTTATCATCTCACTTGATGATCTCATTAACTCATATAGGTTCAGTTGTCATCTCTTTGCAATTAAATTCTATCTATGCAACCCTAACTTCTCTCCTAAGTTCCCATCTCACATCACCAATGTCTTTTGAATATCTCCAACTAGATGTTCTATAAGCCTCTGAAACTCAACATACTCAAAACGACTCATTATTATCCCCTCCAAACCTTTTCCTCTTCCAAATTTTCCTTACTTATGAGAACACCACTACCTTCCTAGTCATCCATTCTCATAACTTGGGAGTTATACTCAGTTCTTTTCTTGCACTAACTCCACATTTCTATTCAGTTCCCAGGTCTTGTCATTTCTACCTTCACAAACTATCATAGATCCCTTTATTCTACTGACATAGCCATTACAACTGTTAGAGTCTGTCATTATTTCACATCTTTCCTATCATGTTAGACTTCTTTTTTAAATTATTTTTCCAATCACTTGTAAAAACAATTTTTAACATTCATTTTTAAAAATTTTAAGTTCCTCTGTCTTCGAGAAAGCAAGCAATTTGATATAGATCATACCTGTGCAGTCACTGCATTAGACTTCTAATTGGTCTCCCCACCTCGAGTCCTTCCCCACTCTGGTCCCTCCTCCATTCAGCTGCCAGTGATTTTTCTAAAGCACAGATCTGACACTGTTTACTACCACCCCCAACTCAGTGGCTCCTTGTCACTTCAAGGATCAAATATATATTTCTGTTTGGGATTTAAAGGCCTTCACAATCTGACTCCCTTCTTACCCTCCTGGTCTTATATTTTGATCCATTGACACTGGCCTTCAAGACTCTGCTCCAGACCTGCCTTCTACAGGAAGTCTTTCTCATTTCCCACTCCCAGTGCCTTCCTTGGAATTACCTTCCATTTGCACTGCATATATCTTAGATGTATAGTTATTTGCATGTTGTCTCCCCCATTACAAGATGAATTCCTTTAGGGCAGAGACCATTTTTTCCCCTTCCAGCATTTAGCACAGTACCTTGCATATAATTAACACTCTCCACTCTATCCCAATGAAATAACAGATTCAATTTCTCAAAAATGCAATAAGGCAGTGGCAGTGGAAATTAGGAATAATGGAGGAGAGCAAAAAGATAAACAGTGTTTATAGGATTTTGTTGTTGTTGAGTTCTTTCAGTCATGTCTGACTCCTCATGACCCCTTTTGGGGTCATTTTGTTGGCAAAGATACTGGAGTAGTTTGCCATTTCCTTTTCCAGCTCATTTTACAGATGAGAAAACTGAGACAAACAAGATTAAACAACTTTCCCAGGGTCACACAGCTAGTGTCTGAGGCCAGATTTGAAATCAGAAAGGTGAGTCTTCCTGACTAGGCTCAATATTCTATCCACTGTGCCACTTAGCTGCCTTAAATAGGATTTAATAACTGGCTATGAGAAGTGAAAGAGAGTGAAGCATCAGTGAACACCAGAGTTTCAAAACATGGGACAAAGATACAGTTGTACTGTTTTACTAACAGAAATAGTGAAATCTGAAATGGAGCAGAAAGTTTTTTGAGAAGATGTTATGAATGGTTTTCTGACATGTTAGGTTTGGGATGCTAATTTGGAGGTGCAGAACCTGAGTTCACCTGCTAAAAAGGTGATGCCATGGGCGTAAATGAGATCACTAAGGGGCAGGATATAGAAAGAGAAGACAGAGGACAGAACCTTGGAAAACACCCAATTTAAAGAATCAGGAAGAGGAACCAGAGCAGATGGTTTGAAAGGTTGGATAAGAACAAAGAAAGTGAAGTTGAGGAAAAAGCATATCCCAAAAGGGTGAGTAATTCAACCATGTTAAATGTTCTGGCGAGGTAAGGGGAGAATGAGGACCAACCAATTCATTTGCCTTTGAATTTGGCAATTTAGTCATTAGTAACATATAAGGGGGGTGGTAGCTAAAGAATAGTTACAGTATATTGAAATGAATTTTTGAAATATATCAGTTATTGAAATTCATAATAAACTTTAGAAAAAAGGTGGCTCAGGATATGACAGATTCCAAATACAGTAAAAGGGGGGTCAAGGAAAGTGGCTATGAATTTCATTCAAATGGTGAAGATGGCAGGCAGTTCATAAAGAATATAAGCGCCCCCCCCTCGATTTTGGGGGGCAAGAAGTATTTTTAATTTTGTGTTTGGTATCTTCTGGGGTTAGCACACTTCTTTGAATGTAGTTGGTGCTTACTAAATGCTTGTTAGATTGGAGTTAGTAATGTGACTGCAGTTTAGAAGGGCTAAATGAAGCTTTTTTTTTTTTTTAAAGGATTTGGTAGACTTCAGCACATTCTTAGATGGAAAGGAAGATGCTAGTGGTGGGGATAATAGAGATACTTGAAGCTTTTTAAAGGAGGGAAGGAAATGAATCAAGGGCAAAGAAACAAGGGTTAATTAACCTAAACATGAATAGGAATACTTCTCTTTTGAAACAGAAGAGAATAAGTCCATGGTGCTACTAAGTTTGGGGAAAGGAAATTGAAGAACTTCCTGTTTGGGGCCTCAGTCTCTTATTAAATAGGAGGTTAGGTAATCTTTTCTAAGTGTATAGGGGGTGAGGTATGGTTAGGGGTTTGAAGAGGAATTAGGAACAATTAATATGGAAAGTAAGAGAGGAAGTAATCAGTGAGGGTAGAATAGAAAAAATGTTCAATGGGAAAAAAGCCAGGTTAAGGTTATGTACCATGAATTTGTAATTTAGTCATTTTTTTTTAGTTAGGAACAAAGACCATTTTGTTTTTAAGGCAGCGGTGAATAGAGAACTTGCCTAAGAGTCCTGAAAACTTGGCTTCATGCCTTACTGCTGACACACACTGGCTGTATGACCCTGAGCAAGGCACTTAACCTCAGTGCATCAGTAACTCACTGACTGAAATAGTGATAATAACTGGCACATATGTATATGTACGCATATGTTTGTATATATATACAGGTGAGAAACTGAGGCGCACAGAGGTAAAGTGACTTGCCCAGGGTCACACAGCTAGTAAGTGTCTGAAGGCCTGGGTTGAATTTGGGTCTTTCTGACTTCAGGAAATAAATGTATATTACTTCACTACTCTTAGCCTATCTTCAGCATAATTTAAGTTCAAGGCTATGAGAAGTTTGTCCCAGTTTTGTGCCATTCAAAGAATTAAACAGATACAAACTAATTTTATTGTATTGTATGTTGCATTCTTATCTCAAGTATTAGGTTTCAAGTAACTTTTATGATTTCTTAAAATTTTAGACATGCTAGAGTAAATACGAGTTTCTTATGGAAAAGAGGGAACTGCAAAATAATCAGCTTTAATGCCACAAGTTTATAGTTTGATATCTAGTGACGTCACTTCTTTTTATTATCTTAGGAGAAAACCCATTTCTACCAACTTTTTGTGGTAGTTGGAGTTTTAATCTTAAAAGTGAGCTTTGGACATGAATCTTTGTTACAAAGCTGACCATTACAAGCTACTTGGATGATTTCTCAGTGTTGTATTTTAATAAAATATGTTTTGCAGATTGGCATAAAATGGCAGACCAGAGACAGCGTTCACTTTCTACCTCTGGAGAATCATTGTACCATGTTCTTGGGTTAGACAAGAATGCAACCTCAGATGATATAAAAAAATCATATAGGTAAGAAAATTTTAACTTTTGGAAATTCACTTAGGTGGCCAAATGGTGTGATCATTATGTTTAGATCTGTATTCAGTCAGTTACAACATTTATAAGAAAAGGCTCTTTCTTCAGATGTTTAAGTTTTCTTTAAAAACAATTTGTAACTTATAGGGGACACAGTTTCATTTTGAATTTTGTATTTCCAGTTATAAAAGTGCTTATTTCCTAGAATATTTAAAATTTATGTTCTTACATTTTCTTGAGGGGAAAGTAGCACCTTGCAGAATTTTGTACATTATCAAATGGCAAAACTATTGATTTCTAAAGCAGTACTTTAGAAAGAAAAAAAAGTATAAATATATTTAAAGACCTTCCTTTTTAGCCTTTGATAGTATATGCAGTGCTCTGAGAAGAAGAACATGGACACATACATTTTCAAACATGGCCAGTATATTTTTTCAACTGTTCTTATATGTTTCAGGAGAGGGACAGCAGGAAAGAGTTATTGGAAAGTGAGAGTTCTCAATTTTAAAAAAGAGTATCAGTAAAAAATTGAAAAAGAAGAACCTGGGAAAAAATGTTCCATGTATACTTTTAACAGTGTGACCATTTTAGTAGGCTTCTTTTAAAAAATGTATTCACTTCCATGCAGCTTCCTTTTTCATATATTTTGCTTATGAAATTTTTGTTTTCACTCACTTCTTTTTAGTAGAAAGTAAATAAACTCACTGCTGATTAGGTGATAGTAGTATTTGTAGCCGTAGTAGTAGAGGCACCAAGTAAGACTTCTTTTGTCATCCATGGTAAGTAAAAAATGCATTACTTGTCTATCTGTAAAGATGTATGTACTTATTGGCCAGCAAATTCTGGATCTGTGTCACTTATTTTTTATACATTTTATTTACTTCAACCACTTCAACCTAAAGGGTTCCTTGGGTTTATGGGAAGATTGTTTAAAACATTTGGACTCTCCACATAAAATAGGCATCTTAGTATTCTCATTTGGTCATTTTAAGTGTTAGAATAGTTAATGGCAAGCAAATATAAATTACATGATTTAAAATGTTTTTATAGGTTTGGGTTTTTTAAAAAATATTCAGTAAATTAAATGGGACACTAGAGGTCAGTAGTGGGCTTTGTAGGTTTCTTAGAGAAGTCTGCCAGTATTCAGTAACACTGAAGTTATGGCACTGTTGCCATAAGTAAATCTTATATGGTATAAGAGGAACAAAGTATATGCAACAAGGCAAAGCTGATCTTTCCATAGCTCCTTGAGTGTGGTTAGATTTGTCATTTTAGGGAAGTTCTTATGTCCTAATTATTTTTCTTCTCCTGTCAAGGTAGAAATACAGATGCAAATGGATGAGACCATAAAATAAAAAAAATTTGCATGTATTGACTACTGTGTCACATAGATGAAAAGAAAAGTGAAAGAAAGGAACTGAATTTAAGTGGACAAAAATCTTTTTGTTTGCAGGAAGCTTGCGTTGAAATATCATCCTGACAAGAATCCAGATAACCCAGAAGCTGCAGACAAGTTTAAAGAGATCAACAACGCACATGCGATATTGACTGATGCCACAAAACGAAACATATATGACAAGTATGGCTCTTTGGGCCTTTATGTAGCTGAGCAGTTTGGGGAGGAGAACGTGAATACCTATTTTGTGCTATCCAGCTGGTGGGCAAAGGTGAGAGGAAATATGCTTCCTTTAAAAGTGTCAAAGAGACTCTTCTATTCAGGGTGTTCTTTGGGGTTTTCTAAGATTGTGCGTACAATTTTGTGTTTTGTTGTAATAACTAGTTTAAAAACATTGGATTGCAAGAATTTTATAAACTTGGTTATTTAAACAGTATAAAAATTAACTGCAGGAAAATGTAAATAGGAAGATCAAAGAAGAGGAAACAGAATGCTATATCATTCTTTTATAATTTTTATTGACACTTGATTTTACATCTCTTTTCTTTTCCAGTCTATCCCTGCCCTTATCCAGAAAATCGTCCTTTATAATAAAGAATGAAAGAGGGAAGGAAAAAACACTTCAGAAAACTAACCAATATGTTAACTATACCCAGCAATGCATGCAATATACTCTACCTCTGCAAAGAAGGGAGAGAAGTGCATTTTCATAATTTTTCTTTGGGCCCAAGTTTGGGTATTTTCATTGATTGTAGGTGTGGAATATTGCATATTCTGTCAGATTCAGTAGATGCATTGGTTAGTTTTGCTGAGTGCTTTTTTTTTTCTTTTCTTTTCTTTTCTTTTTTTTTTTTTTTGTTACTAAAGGATGGCTCTTTGGGTAGGGGAGAGGGATTTATTAGCATTGAGAGTGATCTAAAAACAATTTGTTTCGTAAATGTTCCAAAATAAAGGACACAATCCCCTCCTCCTAAAAAAAAAAAAACTATAGCTATCCTAAGTATTAAGTCTTTGTCCAGTGACGAGATAGACCATCTCAAGAATGCTGGATTTGAAGTCAAATCCCAGCTAGCCCTTGTTGCCTTGGTAACCTCAGGCTAATCTAATTTCTTTGGACCTCAGTTTGTTAATTTGTAAAATAAAGGGTTGGACCAAATGACTTCTAAAGTCCCTTTCAGCTCAAAAACTACCATCTAGATGGATATTCTCATCATAAAGGAAATTAGAGGCCTTTTCAAAGGAAGTTACTGCTAAATGGGAACATGGTTCATACATCCTTTTCAGAGAGACAAAAGAATTGACAAAGTTTTTTGTGTGTCTGAAGACAATAAGAAGCAATTTTATGGAACAGTTGGTCATTTTTAAGTGTTCATGGTAAACATAAAGATCAAAATGGAGATAATTTTAGTTTATAGGCTCAAATCTCTTGTGAAGGATAAATGTAGAGAAATTCTGTGAAGAACTTTGACAAGATCCTTCAACCCAAATCAACATATTTTGATACTCAGTAACTTTAGTGCCAAGTTGGCACAAGGAAAAATGATGAAAATAGTTTTAAAAACAAGTCTCAGGTTTGCTAAACGAAGGAGGCCTAAGGTCTGTAGATTATTCAGAAGTCTTAAACCTCTGTATCATGAATACTTTTTTCCAGATGAGAATCAGAAGGTCTTGAAGAACGACCATATTTGTACTTTTGGTACTTTAAAGTTTGTAAAGTGTTTTTCTTAAGTGATCTTATTAGATCTTCACATCTTTCACAGGTGGTTAATCCCCATTTATATCTGGGTAAACTCAGTCTCAGTGAGATTTTGTGACTTGCCCATGGTCATATAGCTAGGAAGTGTGAAGATGCAAGGTATAAATTAAGATGCCTCCCAGCCCTACTTTCACTATGTCCTGCTGCCTTTCAAAAATGAAATTGACTATCCATACAGACTGAAAACTGGGAATGAAAAAAGAAGTTGAACTTGATAATCACTTTTCCCTCCAAAAATTAACCAAAGTAAAATGATCATAACCCCTTTCTCTTCTTCTCTACATTTCACTTTTGATGATTTTATCAATTCCCATCTGTTCAGTTTTCCTCTCTATGCAGGTCACTTTCACATCTACACATCCAGTCCACTTCTCTCTCCTGGGCTCCATAGTCGAATCACAAAGTCAGCATGTCCAAAGCAAAACGCTTTGTCTTTCTCCCTAAAGCCACTCCTCCTCCAGCCTCCAATGGCCAATACAGGTCCATTTCATTTCAAACTCTGTGACCTTATAATCCCTATTTCTGTCATAATGTACCATCATCAGTATTTTCAGCGACCTAGGTTTTCAATTCAGTAATCCTTAACTCTTCTTTTTTCCCTCACTCTTATATACAGTTGGGTGCCAAGTCTTATTATTTTTATCTCCATAGCATTTCTTCCACCTATCTCCTCCTTTCTACTCACATAGACCTTGCCCTAATTCAGGCCAACATTACCTCTTGCTTTGATCCCCCTGTGTCAAATCTATCCCTTCCTGTCCCCCATGCCTGGAATGCATTCCATTTTTATTTGTGCTTCTTAGAATTCCTAATTTCCTTCAAGACTCTTCCACGGTACCTTTCTTTATCCCCATCTTAGTGCTTACACTGTGATGGTGATACCCTTGCTTTTTTAGTCACCCACATGTGTTGCACCATTGCAATCTATGGAAATTTCTATGTCTGGCCGTAATCTGCTGTCATAACATCACTGATTTACAACTGGAAAGGGACCTTACCAAGCCATCTAACCCCAAACCCCTCATCTAGCTCTCCTTTTGCTTCACTCCTACTCCAGACTCACTTCCCACCCTGCAAAGTCTTGACCAATTCAGATAACTAGCTCAGTTTTTCATTGTTCTTTAATTGTTTATCCCTTTATCCTCTCACCCCTTGTCTCTTTCTGTAACTGAACCTTGCCTTTTCCCTATTATCCATCTTCTCTCCTATTCATATGTTGCTGAATACTGCTAAAAAAAAAAGTTATAAAGCCATGGTGATGAAAATCTAATGAATTTTTTGTTACTATTCTCACATGGACCCTATTACGCTATATACTCTGCACAAAAGCTCTTTTTTTTTTTTCTTTTCTTCTTTTCTCAGTCTGCCTACATCACCTTCTGTCCTGCCTTCTTAGCAAAGCCTCTTTTGACTGAAAAATTTAAGGCTATCCTTTATCAGCTCTTCCCACTTCTGTACGTCAGATCACCTCAGTCTCATCTCCCATTTTCTCCTCCAGGGAGAAAAGGAAGTGTCCCTTCTTTCTAACATCAGCCCTTCTCTTCTCCCTCTCCCCCAGTCCCAAACCTTCCTGTCTCTTCCAGGATGTGCTTTTTCAGTCATTACCTCTCTAATTTGCAGCTTCTCCTTTTCCTCTGGCTCCTTCTCTGATGCCTCTAAATATGCCCACTCTCCCCGACCCTTAAGAAGAATCTGTAGTACCATTCCCTCAAGCTATTACTCTATAGTTATCCCCTTTTTACAGCCAAACTTCTAGAAAAAGCTAGCTGCCCTCATTGTCTCTCTACTTTTTTCACTTCCTGTTTACTTCTCAGCACCTTGCAATCTGACTTTCCTACACTAAACTAAAATTGCTTTCTTCAAGGTCATCAATAGTCTCTTTATTGCCTTTTCTCAGTCCTCATCCTTCTTGACCTCTAAGCAATTTGGCCCACCTCCTTCCTCCCGGACACACTCTGCTCCCTGAGTTATTGTGGCACTGCTTTGTTATAATTCTCTTCCTGTCTGTCACACATATCTTTCTGGGTCTGCTTTTCAGGTTCATGATCAGTATTTATCCCTGTGCATGAATATATACTTCAGGGTTCTATCCTGGGTCTTTTCTTCTCTCTTTATAATTTTCTTGGTGATCTCATAAGCATCCATGAATTCAGCTATGATCGCTATCCCATTGACACCCAAACCTGCACACTTTCTCTCCTGAACTCTGGCACTATATCTCCAGCTGCCTGTTGAATATCTCTACCTGGATATACAGGCCCATATGCCTTTTCTCATCTTTATGCCAGTGATGTATATGGTGCATTCACAGTATAATGAGAGAGGAACAGGATGGCTTTTGCACATTATCCTCTACAACAGACTACCTCTTTTCAGCCATAGATAAATGGTGCAGCAAATAAACACAAGAGTCTGCAAAATATGGGTTGATTGCAAAAGAAAAAAGTAAGCATTTGACTCAGTAGAGCAAGACCTAGCCTTAAAGGCTGTCTTCCAACAAGGAAAGTCAAGTGCATGTTTTAAGATCCTATAAAATTCCCTGTCACTTATTGTCCAGACAGTGACATGCATTTGGATGGCCAGCCTAATGAGTTAGTAGATTAGTACATCAATTAGCAAGCATTTATTAAGTATCTGCTACTTTCAGGTACTGCGTCAGGCACATTGGATACAGAAACAAAATGAAAAACATTCCTGTCTTCAGAGGGGGAAGATGTGTACGTATATAAATAAACACAGGGGACTTGAGGGATCAAGATAGGTTTCATATAGAGGATGGTCTTTGAAAGAAACTTAGGATTCTGAGAGATGAAGATGAGAGATACATTATGGGCATTCTGGGTATGGGGAGCAGCCAGCTCAAAGGCATGGTGCTGAAAGCTGAAATGCTGTATACGAGGAGTTGCAAGAAGGTCGGTATGACTGGATCACATTGTTCATGGGAATAACAGAATAAGGCTGAAAAGGTAAATTGGGGCCAGGTTGGAAAGGGCTTTTAAATGCCCTTTTAAAAATTGGTTTTATATTTAACTCCGGTTATAATAGGTAGCCACTGGAGATTATTGGGTAGAGGGAAAAACATGGTCAGATTTGCACTTTAGGAAAAACCAGTTTGGCAGATATACAAAAAATGGATTGCAGTGAGGAGAGAGACTTGGAGCAGGCAGACTTAATAGGAGTTTATTGCAATAGTTTAGGCACTGCAAATGGACAAATGTATTAAGTAACAGAACTGAATTGGTGGAAAAGAGATTGCTTTGGGAAAATCCCATTATATTTTTACAATCCCAGGCTGCATCCCAGTGTAAATATCCATCTTTAACACAAATGTTCTCATAGTCATGTTCTATAGCACCGAATCTTTTGAAACATCACCATCTCTAAGTTACAGATAAACCAAAGGGCAATGGATAGACATAGACACAGACTTGAGCATCATTGCACTGGTGACTACATTCAAGCAGTGACATGAGTGATGTCAAGTGGCAAAAATAAGGATCATATGGAAAGCTTAAGTGTTCTGCTAATACACACAAAATGTAAAAAGGACCTTAAGGAAGGTCTTCAGCATATTGGGCTTGTTTTCTGAGGAGGATTTCTGGGACAACACTAACAATTCACAAAATGAGAAGGCATGGATGAGTCATTCTCTGTGATGAAATTAACTATTAGTGTGAAATCACAGATCTGTTGAAATATTCAGAAATGGGAATGTTTTGTATATGACATTCATTTTCTTCAGAGTTCGTCTGATAGACATTCCTCAGTGAGACTTGAGTTTTTCCCAGTATAATACCGGATTACCGTTTTATCACCCAAAACTAAACAGGCATTGTGCTAGGTACTGGAGTTCTTGAAGGAAATACATTTTTTTTAGAATGAGTGAACTTTGAGTCAGACATCAGCAGTTACTCCCTCACTTTGATATGAGCTTTGTTTTTATTTCCCTGTCTTGTATCATTTCTTATAATAACTTGAGATTTACTGTGCAATAGATTGAATAGGAGAATAGTATCACATATGATTTTTCCATTTTCGTTCTACATTGATGATCATCTTACATCTTAAATGCCATTTTTTTCAAGTACATTAAACTCTTGTCTCTTGTGAGATGGAAATATATGTTAAATCTGATTTTTGAAATAACTCACAATCTCTTCCTTCTACCCAGGCCCTGTTTTTATTTTGTGGGATCATTACTGCATGCTACTGTTGCTGCTGTCTGTGCTGCTGCTTTAACTGCTGCTGTGGAAAGTGCAAACCTAAACCTCCTGAAGGTGATGACCAAGAATACTACGTCTCCCCAGAGGACTTGGAGGCACAGTTACAGTCTGATGAGAAGGGTAAGTATCTTTAACAGTTACAGCCCATGAAATAGATACAGCCTCCAGTGTGTGCGTGGGTAATAGCTTAGAATGATCCCTGAACCAGTGTTGAACTATCTTGTCAAACAGGAGGGCATTGATACTGTGCTTGGAGTGTTTTTGGTGGAAGCTGGGACGTTTGAGGTGTGAACATGGAAATTTGAGGTAAAAATAGAAACAAGAATGACCAGATTTACATAAATAATTGTCTCCCACCCATTGATTCTGTAGTAATAGTAGAATTGTGGGGTTGGAAATTTGGACACTGGTGGTGGTTGGGAGGGATGGAGAAGGTGGACTTTTAGTAATGGGTAGCTAAAAAAAACTCTGAAGAAGTCAGAAAAAGGTTTATTGGGGTGGGGGACAATTAACAGTTTTTTGGTCTCAGAGCAACAGTGTTACTATGATATGTCATAGTGACTTGTTGAAATGATCATTCTATTCCATTTCCTAATAAAGGTAATGGAGTGTTTCTGGTTAGGGATTTAGGTGTCATGTAACAAAAGCTGCTTGTGTACCTTTGTTCTCTTAGTGCAATAACGTATGTATGTTTTCCCCTTTTTCAGAGGCTACAGACACACCTATTGTGATACAACCAGCATCAGCCACAGAGACCACCCAGCTCACAACTGATTCCCACCCCAGCTACCATACTGATGGATTTAACTAAGTTAAGAAAACACTGTAATTAGAATGGATAAATCAGTACCTGGCCAATCAACATTAGAATCATGAACAGTAGAAATAGAAATCGGGGAGGGAACAACTCCTGCCACAGGGAAAGGGCAGACACTGACCTGCCAAGAATATTTTGTAATCCCTTCCGCCTTTTCTGTCACCTTCAGTGTCGTATCTTGATGATACATGAAGTGCTGTAGCATGCAGTATTTAAAGCAGTTTAGCTACGGTCTTCCTTTCTTCTTTTTTTTTTTTTAATCGCATGTATGGGGTTATGTTTTTATGTATGTCTGTGTTGTAAATGTATCGAGGAGTTACTGAATTAAGTGAATAATGGAAGCAATCTGCATTCTAAGCAGTGGTACCAGCCTAAATATATTTTTCAACCTACAAGTTTAAGTGAGAATTGCTCTGAAGCCACTTTTGCTTCCATACAATTTAGCTCTGAAGACCTTTAGAAAACAGGAAGGGGAATTCATCGTTCTCAACCAAGAGTACTTGTTCACATTCCCTGTACCTGTGTTAAAGCCAATGTATGACTTAGATCAAAATGGAAGGATGTTTCCGGATGGGAATTTTATCCCTCCTTATTAGCTTTTGACCTTCATATTCTGGCTTACTCTTTGACACTTCCCTTTTTTCTTAAGCCCCAGAAATGATGAATAGCTCCTTGCCCAGAGTCAGAATACCTGTGTTTTGGTTCCAACTCCCCTACTCCTTTCTATGACCTTGGGCAAGTCACTAAACCTCTCTGAGCCCTAGTTTGCTTATCAGTAAAATAAGGGGGTTAGATTACATGACCTGTGAGGTCCCTTCCAGATTCTGATTATGAAGGAATTTGGAATTATGAAAACGACTCTTCAGAAGACATAATCCCTGTGTTTATGTGGTATGTAGTTTGTACCTGATCTCTTCAGCCTTGTTTACGTATATCATTGTGAGTTTTTTTCCTCCTCAGGTAAATTAATTGTGGAAATGAAAAAGATTTCCTTTTTTATATTGAAACCAAATCATGTTTGCACAGTGTTTAAAACTGGTTTTCTGTATCTAAAATTTACTTTAAGGTTCTTCTGTTAACCCAGCAGTTACTCTGCAGTGAAATCATTGTTGTGTTTTTCTTTTATTTGCATTTAACGGATTCCATGCTAAGGAAGATTCAGGGTGTTTGGGTTGCACTGGTTGCTTCTTCCCACTCCCCACCATGGTAGGGGTTGTGAGGGTAGGACAGCACTATAGAGTAAAGAGTCAGAATAGCTGTCAACTTCCAAGCAGGTACCCTGGAGTTAGATGCACACTGTATACATTATCTTGCATTCTTTTACTCTGTTCAATTTCGTACTCCCCTACCCTCTCTTTCTTGCTTCTTGTTTGACATTCCTCCACTTATCATTCCCATTGGAGATCCTATTCAGCAGTTAATTTAAGTAACAAAGTCTTTCCCTGGTTTAGATTCTAGTGTTGAAGGCACACAGAATTTCTTGTATAAGGCTTGATGTAGGGGCCTCCTTCGAAGACATTGTCAATTGTAATATTGGTAAATAATCACCTGGAAAGTTACCTTAGCCTAACTTTGCCTCTCTTCAGATGATTTTAGATTTCTAATGGGACTAGTTGGTAGGTCTGCCGAGTCAGTCCAAATTTTTCTTAAAAGTTCTTTAGTCAAGAATGGCAATAGGCAATTTATAGTATCCAGGGTAAGTTGTATTGGTGCTCTGCCACACAAATCTTTATCCTTTCCTTTGTCCCTCTTGTTTTCATTCTGTTTTTCTTTCTCCCTTACCCCTTTATGGCTTAGCCCTGCTATAATCACCGATAGGTATCTGAAGGTGGTATGTCATTGCCCCCATTTTGAAACTTTCTAGAGCAAATTGCTGTCTTTTAGGCTGAGTTTATAGGTTAAGGAAAAGTCTGTTCAGTGGCCCTTGTCAGCTAAAAACAAGACTGATAGAATTAAGAATAGACTCCATGTGTTTCTATTTTGGCCTAAGAACTGGGTGTCCAGCAAACAAAATCATAAATTATTCTTCTCAGCTCCTGTTTCTTAACTATTTGGCCCTGATGCTTCATTAACAAAGAACTCCATATGATGAATAATACTATGCTATATACTATACCATTATTGTTTTACATTTTCATATGAACTTTCTTTCGTGTAGGGAGTGGATTTCCCATCCTTTCTTCTGACTAGACATTTTAATTGATGCCATTTGCAGGAAGTATCTAAGGAATTCTCTATGTGAAGTGAATATACTAGGTTTCCTTAGTCACATGCCTAGTATATGCTAGGTTAGAGAGCCCTGGGCTACTTTTCTTCCCAGGAACTTGATTTAAAAGAACCATTGTAGTAATTGCCCTTGTAGAATCTGTGAAGACTTTTTAGATTGGGGGGAAGGAGAGGAGCATTTTTTTTATTTCTTTGTTAGTTTCTTGTTTTTCTTTCTCAGACAATGTCCTTAATGGTTAAAGCTGAAAATTTCTTCAACATTAAGTAGAATTTGGGAGCAAAGTGAACCTGGTTGTTTTTTTTCTCTCACTAGAACTTGCCAAAAATCAACTTTTATTTTACCCGTGAGCCTGCATGGCCCCTTGGCAGATGTGAGGAACTAGATCTGAGATCAAATGATAATGTTTATACATGGCATGATGTTGTAATGACTGTCACAATACCATTGGGGAGAGAATTCTGGTCTAGACAATTTTCCCCATCATGCTTATCCCCATATTTCTCTTGTAAAATTTACTTCTTCTCTGTTAGGAGAAAGGCCTAATAAAAGGCTCCAACCTTGCATTTAAAAGTAGCAATAGCTTGTAAGAGGCACAAACTTTCTTCTAAGGGTTTATAAGCCTGTCCACTACTGTATTTGGAACTGGTTTGCAGAACATGGTTGTTGGCTGTTAATAACTTCACTGACACAGTACTCCCTGGGAGAAGCAAAAAGTAGCAGGAGAAATGTATGACATCTAGGTTTGTAAGCAGCATTAAAATGGTCATAGATAATTCCATTGACAGTGAAGGAGGGATAATGCTTGAATGAATGTATGCTCTAATCATGAATTACATTCACCTTTTTTCAAGCCCTAAACCTGTGTTACAGGAGGTGGAAAGTCCATTTTGGTACCTTCATATTTCATGCACTCTGAAAATAAAGAACCATGATGGAACAACAAAGTAATTTGTGCCATTAAAAATAATAATTCAGCTTGAAATCCAAGTTCGTAATAAGTGTGTATGGTGTTAAATTTGTTTTCAAAAAGAATGTTTTAGAAGTGATTTCTTCCAGAGCTGCCAAAAACAAAGTTCAAAACTTTTTAATCAACTCTCGTAGTAGGAAACGGCCCTGTTTTAAGTGATGGTACTAGCACTACAAAGAAGTGGAGTTCTTTGAGCCCAGGGATTGGCGGTAATGAGGAGAAAGCGCTTTTCATTTGTCTTGTTTAAAAATATTACTAACAACTTGGACTATGCTCCAGAATGGCTTCTTCCTCATCCTCCCAAGCCTTTCTGCCTATTGGGTAAAACTGAACCATTGTAGTTCATAATAAGGAGACTTATTTGGTAACCTGTGTTTCTAGGTCCATGTTTGACACAATCTTTGAGTCTTTTAAAAATAGATTTAGTAAACTAATGTTATCTTTTTAAAAATGTTATTGGTACCTTTTGTTTTTATACTTTAATTTCTAAATATCTTCTTCTCTTCCTTCCCCAGAGAGCCAACCTTTGTAAAAAAAAAAAATATATATATATATATATATATATATATATATATATATATATATACACACACTTAATAACCCTAAGAGGACTGTAGAAGACTCAAAAGCCTCTTATCTGTGTGTGTCAAAGTGTGAGTAGTTTTCCAGGTTTATGTTCAGGTTATATGAATATTGCTTAAAAATATAAAGTTTTTCCCAGGGTTGGAGGCATGTCTGAAGAAATTTCTGGCCAAAAAGTTTTTTCCTTGCAAAGGATTTTAAGGAAACAATGGCTTCCACGTTTCAACATTGTGTGCCAAGATTCTCCCACCATCCCTGGGCTCAGAACCATCACAGATGGACTGGGGTTCTGGGATGGAGCCTGGGGCATTAAATGGGGAGAGCCTATTAGGTATGCTGCAAAATTCTGAAACTTTGACAGAAATAGAAACCAACTTTTTTTGTGTGCATCTCTCCAGCATCACTTTTGAATTCTCACTTTTTATTTTTAAAAAGTTTCTTTCCTGGTCACAGTTATTTGGGTGCTTCCTGAGGCATGGGTGTATCTTTATGAAATTTTTAAAAACTAAATCTTCCCATTATCCCCTTATGGTAAAAATCAACAGGGAAGAAGAAGTCAGATCTGAGAAGATGCAAATTTTACCTCTTTCATACACACATACACTACCCCCCACCCACAAGAAGTTTTTGAGATCATTCACTCTTGGGATGTCCCCTAAAGTAATGGTGTTTAATTTTTTTAAATGATATTCTCTGGTTCTTTCATCTCATAAATAGTCAACAAGGTGTTTGCCAGTCTTGCCCTAAAGAGGGCACACACTGAGCTCTCGTTTAAAGGCCACTTCTCTTGTATAATTAGTGCTGAAATTGATGCAACTGATGCTAGTCTCATTCTTTTACAGCAGAAACCCCATTGCTTTTAGGAAAATCTTGAAGAAAATTGTTCTTGAAGTAAAGTAAATGGCTTTTGCACCTGGTAAAAACAAGATTTTAGGGTTTGGTTTTTTTGTTTGTATTTTGACAAGATACGTAGCAGAATGTCAAATTCTCTATATAAGACTTGTGAACATCTTGATGACAACAACTGATCATGTTTTCTGTTTCTGCACAGGAATGTTTTGAACCTATTTTATTTGCAATCTTATTTTTGAGCTTTGTAATGTTTATAAACTGTGTCAGATATTTGCGTTCCTTGTGTTCTTTAATTTTCTTACTCTTTGAAATCAAATGGATACATCCAGCAGTACAAGTAGGCCTTGCTAGAAAAAAATCAGTAATCTGACCAGAGAGCCTTGGAGCTACATAGAGGTTGAGTGATGATGATAAAACACATTTTCCCTGAAAGACAACTTTCATTAATAACTGTCTTATTACAAAGCCCATCTGACTATTTTTTCCTGCTTCTATGAAATTTAGCTCTTTTTACCCAGGAGCATTGCTTCTGTGTATTTGGGCTTTCTATAATTTAGACTCTTTGTGAGGTCCCGACTAGGACCCTATCACCAAAACTTGCTCAGAAGCCTCATGAAATCCACGTATCTTTCAGACTTGGGAAAGGATACTGAATGTGTGTTTTAAATGTTGCCTCAATTCTGAAAGGGCTGATGAGGCATGCCACCAATTTAAACAAAAATGTGGAAAAGATAAAAAGCTTTCCTAGCATTTCAGTCCCTAAAGGAGAGAGGGTATCCTGTGCTCAAGAGGCTGAGCTAGGTTTATCTAGAGTCAATTAAACTCAATTTTTAATAAATCTTTCTGTTAGAAAATGTAAAATCACTTAAAAATAAAAGGGCAATGTGCCACCAACTGTGTGACTAGGGTTTATGCTTAATACTGAAAGGGGAAATCAAATGGACCAGTTTACAAGATGAAGGGTAATACTTAGAATGAAAGGTGCTTCTCTCCTGTCTCGTTTTTCTGCATATGTGTTGCTTTCATTGTAGATTGAGTTGTCTGTCCTTGTGGTTTTATGCTCAACAGTGGCTTCCTTTGGTGTTTTACATCCAATTTTGAACTCCCTTGGACCATGCTAAACGTAAGATTTTATTTAGTTGGGGACAGTTCAAACTTTTTTTTTGGAGGCAGTCAGGGTTAAGTGACTTGCCCAGGGTCACACAGCTAGTAAGTATCTGAGGTCATTTTTGAACTCGGGTTCTCTGCCTCCAGGGTCAGCGTTCTCTCCACTGTATCACCTAACTGCCCTGACAATTCAAACTCAACAAGAATTCTGGATGGTAAGTGCAGGGAGCTCCTGGAATGATGGAGCTGAGAGGCTGGACATAAAAAAATCACTTTTATTCAACTTCTAACATTCAGAACCATGAACACAAACACAGAAATGTCCTTAATTGCAATTCGTGGTCCTCTGGTACTTGCAAAAAAAAAAAAATGAATAAATTTTCATGTCTTTGAAAAGCAAGACTCAAATCACATGCTGTGTGTGAGATTGTGATATTGTGTATCTTTGTCATGTATGTACATATGTGTATATGTATATATTTATACAACAGGCATGTCAGTACTGTTGCTGTTAAGTAGTGAAACAACAATAAAATTTGATTCTAACGCGACTTCTTAAAACTTTTGATTTGACAAATGGAAGCAAGGACACTGTCCTTAGACTGTTTCTTCTAGCTTTACAAAAAGAAAAAAAATTAGATTTCTGTGAAACAGCTATAGACGTGTCATTCCTGTTGTGTAAGTAGAGTGCTTGAGTGAGAGAAATCCATGACAGACTGGAGAGCCCCTGCTGTTAGTTTACATGTAGATTCCTGGGCTTCTTCCCAGTATTAGAATAGATGCATCCCAGGACAGGAGATGCTCAGGTCCATCTTTTTCACTGTATAGTCCAGCCGCTCATTCTGCTTACAGGGAGAAACTACTATTTGGAGTATATTTGGTAGGCTTTAAGAACTGGAAATGAGTTGCATTGGGCACAATAGTAGTAATTATCACTTAACACCATTCTTTTCTTTTGGTCTGGAGCACAAAATAGCTTCAAGACCTTGGAGGTTTCCTCTTGGTGTGAACAGATTCACGCACAAAGCACATTTGAGTTATAAGTGAATTGCTATCTGGGTCCACAAGATGTGAAGTATAGGGGAGATTTGAGGGCTTCCCTTCAATTATTCCTCTTCCTCCCTTACCTCAAACATGAAAACCAGTTTTTCTTGGCGCAATCCATGAGCCATTTAACTTGTCACCTTAACAAAAGCACATGGCATTTCTTTGTGATGTAGGTGGGATGTCTAGGTAATCTTGGTTCTTCATCTCCCTTTTATCCAACGCCCCAAATTTGGGGAAGAGACTGGGTAAGGGAAATGGGTGTTAGATGATCTTTTACATATCCAAAACTGTAGGGAGGAGAGGGTTCTTAATTTTTTAGTACAAGTCAGGCCCTGAATTGAATTAATAGTGATGGGAAGGTATTTTGCTTTTGCGTTGTATTTCAATTCTGGGTGTGGGGAAAATGACATGTAAAAAAAAACCCAAGTATAAATGCATCTGAAAAGCAATTATATATAGACATATATTTTGTTATGTTACTAAAGGACCATAATTTGAATTGTATGTGAGTAGATGTGGCTGTCAGAACTTTGTGGATTGTTACACTTGATACTACTGAGCTCCTGTACATACATAAGGTTAAGCCGAAGGAATTATTTTATGGTTTAGCATGGTAATTTATGTATTGTATGTCTGAATATCCACTAAAATAAAGATTGCTAAATTATCTATCTGAAACTACTGTTGTAAAATAAATGTTTTCAATGCATATTAGTGTTTGGTCTTTGTTTAAAACTGGCTTTTCTGGACATAGAGGTTCTGTTGTAGCTGAAATCAGATGGCACAGTCCCTTATACATAATAGATAGTAAATATTGAATGAATTATAGGGTGGGCATTCTTCAGTTTCTGCCCTGCTAAATGTCCCAGGTCTATTAGCCTATACCTTTGGATAAGTGGAAATAATCCTGCTGCAAGTTAATAGTTATAATAGCTACATTTATGTGGTGCTTTGGTTTACAGAGTGCACAGCTTATTTTACATTTCAGTAAGGCCAAACTGAATAGAAAGCACACTGGATATCATGGTTTAATACCTGACTAGTTTAATTCAACAGATCTGCTAAATGCCTCTATATACAAGGGCCTGTGCAGGATGGTAGAACCGCAAAGATAGGATATAGAGCAGGGATACGGTGCACAGTAATAGTTATGACAGTAGGCAGCATTGATGAGCTAAGGGTAAAGAAGTCCAGATAAAGTCACACAAGACAGTTTCAGGAGGCACCCGTCATTCAGCAGGTTCAGTCGAGCAACTTCACATTAAAAGCGGCTTTAGAATTGAGCCTTGAAGGTAGGGAAGTACTTTAAGATAAGACAGACCATTTTGGGTACAGAGAATAACATGAACAGAAAAAGAAAATGTAAAGTAAGCATGGGAAAGGAAAGAGATGAGCGTCCAGTTTTGCTGAAATAAAGAGGAAGTGAAGGAATAACGTGCAGTTAGGTTGGAGTGCCTCAGATGGTAGGATAAAGAGTGTACCATGTAGACAACAAGTAGCCACTAAAGATTTCTGAGGGAAACGGTGATGTGATCAGCCATCAGGAAGGATAGTTGGGCTGCAGAATGAAGGGTAAGACAAACCTTGTGTGGTGTGTGTGGGAACAAGGATAAGGGTCAATGAAGAACTATTCAATTCTTACAGCTTTTTTTCCCCTCCCAACCAAAGAGAAAGTCTTCAATCTGGGAAGGATAGGAGGAAATAATGAATGGAATTGAAACTCAAGATAGGAAGGCAACTGATAAGATCAAGCACCTAGCTGCAATAAACAAGTTCAGGTCACCAGGCCTCTGGACTATATCCCAGGGTGCTCAAAGACCTACCTAATGTGTTTGCTAAAAAGCTATGGGTGATCTTTGAAAATTTGTTGAGGCTCAGAGTGGAGTAAATAGGGTCTTCCCCCCCAAAAAAAAAAAATTCGAGGTTGATAGTGTCCAAATTATGGGATAGTAATCTTGACTTGGATTTCTGGAAAAATTCTAGAACTTAAAAGAATTCAATTCATTCAACATTGAGAAGGGCACAGTGCAGTGGTTGCATCAAGAATAGGTCATGTCGTACCTCATTTTCTCTTTTGAAAGGGTAAAGTAGGCATAGTATATGTGGATTTCAGTGAAAGCTGTCATATCCCTAGGGCAAGATGGCTATGGACTAGGTAAGCATTAAGAACTGGTTTGATTACCAGACCAGAAAGTAACGATTAATGGATTTATCTAATGGAAGAGAAACTCTGGTGCCCCAGGGATCTGGCTTTACCCTCTGCTGTTCTTTTTAATAACAGTTATAAATAAAGAACAATTTAAATAGCTGGAGGAATATTCAATGTTCATGGCTAGGCCATGCCACTATAATAAAAATATTAATACTATCAACATTAATTTATGCTTTTAATACTATACCAACTGAATTACCGAGGGAATACTTTATAAGACTTGATAAAATAATAGCAAAAGATGTAGAATATTAGGGGAAATGGTGAAAAGAAATAGGGATTGGGTAGAGCACTGACCTTGGAGTCAGGAGGACCTGAGTTCAAATCTGGCCTCAGATACTAGCTGTGTCACCCTGGGCAAGTCACTTAACTCTGCCTCTGAAAGAAAGGAAAGAAGAAAGAAAAGACAAAAGGAAAATAGCACTTCCAGACTTCAAACCATCTTATAAAGCAACAATCATCACAACCATCTGATATTGGTTTAAAAATCGATAAATCGATGGAACACAGTAGATAAGGGAGAATCAGAAACAATAGTCCAGTGTTTGATAAAGTGGAAAAAAAATTACCCAGGGGGAAATTTTCCTATTTGGTAAAAACTTGGAAAACAGAAAAGCAGTCTGGCAGAAATTAGGTTTTGAACTCTACCTTATATTCCACAGTACATTCTAAATGTATAAACAATCTTAATATTAAAAGGGTGTGTGTAACTGTTAGCCAGCCATTCCCCAAATAAGTGGTCAAGGTTATGAACAGACAGTTCTCAAAAGAATTATAAAGTATTCACGACCACATGAAACAATACTCCAAATCACTAATAAGAGAAATCCAAATAAAGACAATCCAGAGGAAGGACAGGTACATTAGTACATTGCTGGTGAAGCTGTGAAATGGTTCAACTGTTCTGTAAAACAGTTTAGAATTATGCAAATAAAGTGACTAAAATGCCCATACCTTTTGAATCAGAGACTATTGCTGGCATATACCCCCATAGAAGCCATAGATAAGAAGAAAACCCTTATAAATACCAAAACATGTATAACAGCATATTTTTGTGATAGTTTAGAATTGGAAACAAAGCCTGGGAGTGATTGTTGTGTCTTAATTATCTTTAAAAAAAAATGGGGGAGCTAAGATGGTGGCTGGAAAGCAGGGACTTCCTTAAGCTCTCCCCCAAATCCCTCCAGACACCTGTAAAAATGGCTCTGAAAAAATTCCATTGCTGCAGAACCCACAAAATAGCAGAGGGAAACAGGTCTCCAGCCCAGGAGAGCCTGGATGGTCACTGGGAAGGATCAATTGGAGTATTGTGGAAACACAATCAGAATAACACACAAGATCTAGCAGCTTCTACATTAAGGGATCAAAGGGCTTGGAATATGATATTCCAGAGGTCAATGGAGCTAGCATTAAAACCAAGACTCACCTACCCAGCAAAACTGAGTATCATGCTCCAAGGCAAAATATGGATTTTCAATGAAATAGAGGACTTTCAAGCTTTCTCAATGAAAAGACCAGAGCTGAATAGAAAATTTGACTTTCAAACACAAGAATCAAGAGAAACATGAAAAGGTAAACAAGAAAGAATTCATAAGGGACTTACTAAAGTTCAACTGTTTTGTTTACATTCCTGCATGGAAAGATGATGTGTGTAATTCATGAGACCTTTCTCAGTATTAGGGTAGTTGAAGGGAATATACATATGAATAGACAGAGGGCACAAGGTGAGTTGAATATGAAGGGATGATATCTAAAAAAATTAAGGGATGAGAGAGGAAGAAAGGGAGCGATAGAATGGAGTAAATTATCTCACATAAAAGTGGCAAGAAAAAGCAGTTCTGTAGGAAGGGAAGAGGGGGCAGTTGAGGAATGAGTGAATCTTGCTCTCATTGGATTTGACTTGAGGAGGGAATAACTTACACACTCAATTGGATATCTTACTCCACAGAAAAGTAAGGGGGGATGATAGAAGGGAGGGCAGATAGTGGGAGGAGGTAATCAAAAGCAAACACTTTTGAAAAGGGACAGGGTCAAGGGAGAAAATTAAATCGAGACAGGATAGGATGGAAACAAATATAGTTAGCCTTTCACAACATGAGTATTGTGGAAGTGTTTTACATAATGATACATGTGTGACCTATGTTGAATTGCTTGCCTTCCTAGGCAGGGTGGGTAGGGAGGGAAGAGGAGAAAGAATCTGGAACTCCAAGTTTTAAAAGCAGATGCTAAAAAAAAAAAAAGTTGTTTTTGCATGCAACTGGGAAATGAGATATATAGGAAATGGGGCATAGAAATCTATCCTGCCCTACAAGAAAGTAAGGGGAAAAGGGATGGGGGGGGGGAGTGGGGTGACAGAAGGGAGGGCTGACTGGGGAACGAGACAATCAGAATATATGCCATCTTGGAATAGGGGGGAGGGTAGAACTGGGGAGAAAATTTGCAACTCAAAATCTTGTGGAAATCAGTGTTGAAAACTAAGATATTAAATAAAAATGATAAAATTTTAAAAAAAGAAAGAAAAATGGAAGGAGAGAGTAAGAGCAATGCACCGGAAGAGGGGAGGAAAATGAAAGTTAGGGAAAATTATCTCATAACCAGAGTGTGCAAAGACATCTATAGAAACAAGAAGAAAGGTTGGGGAGAGCAGCTGAGACTTGAACCTCATTTTCATCTGAACTGATCAAAACACACACACACACACATTTGGATATAGAAATATATTTCACTCAACAGAGAAATGAGAGGGACAGGAGAGAAGGAAACAAGAGAAATTAGAGGGGAGGTAGATTAAGGCAGGGATTAGTCCCAATCAGAACAAACCCTAAGAACATACAAAAATATTTATAGCTTTTTGAGGTGACAAAGAATGGGAATCTGAGGAGGTTCCCTAAAATTGGGGGATACCTAAACAACCTATACTATATAAATATAGTGGAATTATATTGTGCTATAAGAATTGATTAAACGGATGGTTTAAGAGAAACCCAGAAAGACTTTTATGAACTGATGCAGAATGAAATGAACAGAACCAGGAGAATAATTTATATGACAATAAATAACTTTGAAACAATTAGAAACTCTGATCAGTGTAATGACCAGCCATGATTCCAGAACACTAGCAGTGAAACATGCTATTCACCTCCCAATAAAGAGAAGAAAGACTCAGAGTGAAAACTGCATACCCTTTGACTCAGCAATACCACTTCTAGGTTGGTATCCCAAAGAGATCATTAAAAAGGAAAAGGACCCATATGTACAAAAATATTTATAGCAGCTCTTTTCGTGGTGGCAAATTGGAATTTGAGGGGATGTTCAACAACTGGAGAATGGCTCAACAAGTTGTGGTCTACAAATGTAATGCAATACTATTGTGCTATAAGAAATGATGAGCAGGCAGACTTTAGAAAAACCTGGAAAGACTTAGATGAACTGATGCTGAGTGAAATAAGCCAAAACAGGAGAACATTGTACACAGTAACAGTCACATTGTGTGATGACTGATTTTGATAGACAGCTCTTCTCGGCAATGCAAGAACCTAAGACAACTCCAAGAGACTCACAATGGAAAATGCTATCCACAACCAGAGAAAGAACTTTGAAGTCTGAATGAAGATGGAAGCATACTACTTGCTCTCCTGTTTTGTTGTTTTGTTTTGTTTCTTCTTTCTCATGGTTCCTCCCATTAGTTCTAACACTTCTTTACATCATGACTAATGTGACAATTGTTTAATGTGAATATATAAGTAGAACCTATATCAGATTGCACACTGTCTTGGGGAGGGGGGAGGAGAGGGAGGAGGAGAAAATTTAAAACTCAAAATCTTATGGAAGTGAAAGTTGAAAACTAAAAATAAATTTTATATATATATATATATATGTACATATGTACATATAAAAGAAAGACTCAGTGAAGGAGTCATTTTTTAATATGGTCAATGCAGAACTTTTGTTTGTTTGACTATACGTGTTTGTAACAGAGGTTTATTTCCTTTCATTCTTAGTTGGGAAGGGTTGGAAGGGGTGCAAGAAAAGGCAAATTTTTGCTGATTGAAAAGATAAATTTTTTTTTAAAGAAGTGGAATTGATTGTGGTGGCATGAGCTAGCTATTGGCAAAATCAAGTAAAAAGTGTTTTTCCTCTTCTGGACATGGGTCTGGTACCAGCCCTTCTGGTTCTCAAAGGCTGTTACATGTACAACAAAGCCAGCAGCCTCAAAATCTCTAAGCTCAGAGAGGGAAAAAAAAAAAAAACAAAAGTAAAAACAAATAAATAAAGCCTCTTCATTTTTATGAAAAATGAAAGGCAGAGAATATGGCATAAGCCTGGTGGTACAATTCTGTGGTCAGGGAATTTAGATATTATTTGGACAATTTCAAGGACAGAATTTTCTATTGTGCTTCCTTCCCAAAGATCTCTGTATTTTGAGCCTAGTGCTTCAAGCTTTACAAATCTTGGCTCCAGTAACAACATGCCCATCATACAGGCAAGGAAGCCAGAGACCCAGAAGAGTTGAGGTCACAAGGAAATCTAAGTAGAAACTTCTTCATGGAGCAGTCACTTAAATGTTTGAACAGAGATGTGCATGTGTAATATGAAAAAATATTCTTCCCATAGGGTTAGGCTTTGGAGTTAGTTGGGGCTGCCTGCCAGCCTGATCTCCATGGCCCAAAGGGCTTCTTGGTAACATGAGAATGTTCTGGAGAAACTAACGCATGCAGCACCTACCCAAGGGACGGATACTCAGGGTCTGCATTTAGCACAGCTGACAGGCTGGTCCACAATCCACCTCCCCACCCCTCAAACCCTGTCACTGTTCCCCTGTGCCACACGAATGGGATGAACAGGACAAATCTCAGCTCTTCAGTGCTCCTGTTGGCCCTGAGGAAGGAGGTTTTTCTTAGTGGCTTTATTTTTTTTCCTCACCCTTGAGGTGTCTCTGAAAATGGATTACAGCTCATTTTCCCGAGACTGCCACACCATGGACACACTGGAGAGGCAGCTCATCTGTCCCATCTGCCTGGAGATGTTCTCCAAGCCCGTTGTCATCCTCCCCTGCCAGCACAACCTGTGTCGTAAGTGTGCCAATGATATATTCCAGGTGAGCTATAGCCCTGCAGGATCATTGACTGCTATAGATTCTTCTGCCTTCACCTCTCCTCCACCTCCTCCTCCTCCTCCTCCTCCTCCTCCTGCTCCTCTTCCTCCTCCTCTCCCTCCCCTATTGTTCCCTGGGATCCTGAGCAAGCCAAGCAGAGGGAAGACAGTCAGAGAGAGGTACACACCAATCCTAAGCTACACTTTCTTCTCAAGTGACCTCCCTGATCACCTTCACCCAGGCAGCTCTGTTCTGAGTGAGAAGGGAGGGGGACACCTCTGGGGCAAACAGGGAGAAGCTGATGTGACCTGCAAACAGTGGGCCACTGAATGATAGCACCAAGAAGCATTGCCCAATGAAAGATTGCTGGGAGTTTATGATCTGGGCCTTGGGGCTAAGGAAAATAGCTTTGCTGAGTGGGCTATCTCAAATGATCAAATGAAATAATATTTACAAAGACCTTAGCACAGTGTTTGCACATAGTAGGCACTTAAATTCTTGTTCTTTTCCTTTTCCTATAGTCTTGTGGTCGGTCTCAGAATACATGGTGTGTTTGAGGTTTATGGAAGAGTTTGTGAATGTATTGAGTATTTATGTCCATATATGTGTCCTGCCTGGTATATACACGTGTTTCTAGGTACAGCCTAAGTTACAAAAATGGGGGGAAGGGCCTTTTCATCAAATGATTTGAGAGAGCCATGGCTTTTAGTGATCATAACTCTAAGATCACTGGAAGTGGAAGGAGCACTGGATTTGGAGTCCAAAGACCTGAGCTCTAATCCAGATTCTTGACTGAGGCAAGGTAGCTGTGTGACCTAAGGCAAGTCATTTTTAACCTCTTTGAGGGTAAATTTCCCAAACAAAAAATGAGGAGTTTTAACTAACTGATCTCTAAGAACTTTTCCAACTCTAAATCCTATGATCCTAAGAAAGATTTGGGAAGTCACATATTATTTCATTTCTGAGAGGTCCTGCCCAAGAGCACTCAGACCATGAAGAAAGAGGCTCTTGGCTATTTGGTATCTGGACATACTGCATCTCATTCTAACTGGACAGGGCCATGGGACCAGACAAGGGCAGGTGGCTTAAGGCATAGATGATATACATAGATTTTCTTGCCATCCCCTCCTTCAAGAAGCAATATCTGCCACTTGCCCATCCAATATCTGCCACTTGCCCCTCCAATATCTGTCACTTGTCCATTAAATATCCTGTGTCTACAGTTGCGGATTTGCCCCATGAATCCTCCTGGTAAAAATACCCATGTCCCCAGTGCCCGCTTGTCTCCAGATTCTTCTCTAGGTCCATCAGCATCACCTTCTCAACCAGTATTCATACTTCACTTCTTGAGTTTCAACCTTCTGTCACCAAGCTGGCTCCTCTTAGTGCCTGCCCCACTCCCTTTCAGGAGCAGAAATTCCTCCTTCAAACATAGAGCAGAATGAGGAACTTTTTTTTAAAAAATCTCTCAAAGATCACTGATCCACAGAAATCTATTAAGCAAAAAGCAACTTAGTGTAGGGACTTTTAGGGAAGGGAAAAATAAAAAATTCTCCTTATCTAGTTGGGACTTAGAGTTGAGATGATTCTTAGAGTCCATCTAGTATACCGACTTGATTTTATAAAGAAATTGAGCTCTCCAAATAATATTTGATACTTACATACTATTTTAAGATTTACAACTCTTTTCTCACCACTCTGTGAGTTAGATACTACAAATATTGGTATCTCCATTTTACAGAAGAGGAAACTGAGACTCAGAATTACTTGCCCAGAATCACATGGGTAGTGATATAGCCAGGGCTGAAATTCAGGCCTCCTGATTACCAGGCCAGTGAAAGTCAACCAGCATTTTCTTAATTTTCTTAAGTGCCTATGTGACAGGCACTGTGATAAGTGATGAGAATACAAAAAAAAGGCAAAAAGATAGTCCCTACCCTCAAGCTCATTGTCTACGATATACAGAGATGCTTGAGGTAGGGAGACAAACCAGCAGGCTAGTGCACTGGTCCAGACAAGAGGTGATGAAGTCCTGATTGTAGTGACAGAGGAGACAAGGTGAAGTATAAGAGAGATGTTATTAAGGCAGAAAGAACAAGACTTAAAAGGTGTTTTGGCTATAGGGTGTGAGAGAGAGTGAAGAATTGATGATGACACCTAGATTATGAACCTGGGTGACTAAGAAGGATGGTGGTACTCTTGATAATAATTAGGAACTTATGAAGAGGAGAGGATTTGGAAGGAAAACTAATGAGTTCAGCTTTGGACATGTTGAATTTAGGATAAGTATGGGTTATCCAATTCAAGATGCCTAATAGGCAGTTGGAGATGGGAGATTGGAGGTTAGAAAGAGGTTAGATCTAGACAAGTAGATTTGGTAGTTATCTGTATATAGAAGATTGAAATCACAGAGCTGATAGATCACTAAGTAAAATAATAGAGAGGAAGAAGAGAAGGGGTCCCAGAACAGAGCCTTGGAAAAGATTATTCAATAAATTGCAAATTCTATTCAATAAATACAACTGTAGATCGGTTTAAAAAAAAAAAACAACAACATTCTTTGTTGTAGTGGCTGGAAGTAGATGTCGGGGTGGGAAAGTATCTGGAAAAGACTGAACCACCACCCCATCTGGTGGTCATGTACTGCTACTGCTATACAAAAGCAACTGCCTTTCCTTAGCGATGGTCATTACGTAGCTACTGGAACATTGGTAGCCTAGGGCCTGAAGTGTCTCATCCCCTGTTTGGAAACACTGTAAAGACCAGAATCACAGAATTTCGGGTGCTGGAAGAAACTTCAGTGTAATTTTGTCCAACCCATTTCCAAATAAAATCCCACCTACAAATTTCCAACAAGTGTAATCTAGCCACTGTGCCACCTAAGCAACTAGGTCACCACTGGCTGTGTGACATCACCAATGACACAAACTCTCTGTGCCTCAGTTTCCTCATCTGAAAAATGAGGACAACAATAAGATAAACTATTTTCCAGGCTTCTTGTGAGGGTAAAATAATATATTTGTGAAGCACTTGGCAAACCATAAAGATCTAAATAAATGCTAGTTGGTATTATCATTAAGGGGTCATCTAGTCCCTTCTTGAAGATCCCCTCCCCTCAGCAAAGGGTCAGAAACCCAGGCAGCGAGTGGACAGCTCTAATGGTTAAAAAGCCTTTCCTTACTTACATAAAGCCTAAATCTAACTCTCTGCAACTTCTATTACTATATAGTTTTGCTCTCTGGTGCCAAACAAATCCCTCTTCCATAGCAGGTTTCTTCAAATACTTAAAAAACAGCTCAAATGTCCCTCACAAACCCTCCCCTCAACCCTCTTCATGAAAAACATGACCAGTTCCTCCAACTGATCCAGGAAGGATACGTTCTCCAGTCCTTTCATCGGCCTGGTCACACTTCTCTGGGCACTCTGCGTCCAGTCAAAGTCCTTCAAAAATGCTGAACTAATGAGCCTGGGGACCAAGAGCCACCACCATTTCCCCCACCCCTACCCCCTTGGAGGCCTCTCTCTGGAAAAGCCCGGAAGTACTGGATCAGGGGAAATGTGATGGACATGGACTTTGAAGAAGGATCCTAAGTTTAGATGCCCCGTGTATTTCTCTTTCAGTCCCGAGGGACCACGCTGGGCTCCAGCGGAAGATTCCGCTGTCCATCCTGCCGCCACGAGGTGGTCCTCGACAGGCACGGGGTGTATGGGCTCCAGCGGAACCTGCTGGTGGAAAACATCATTGACATCTACAAACAGGAGTCAGCCAGGTGCAACCTAAGGGCCTAGACCTTCCCAATATATGACGCTCTCCCCCCACCCCCAACCAGAAGTCCTTGCTGTCAGACCTCATTCCCCTGGGCGTACAGAGCTGAGCCCAGTGAGGGCTGCCGTCTCGGGGTCCCCTGAGGCTAGGCTCTGGCCTGACTCCCCTGTCCCTTTCCTGACGTCAGCCCCAAGCCGCTGCTGAAACCCGAGTGTCCCACCTGCGAGGAGCACGAGGATGAAAAGATCAACATCTACTGCGTCACGTGCCGCGTGCCCACTTGCTCCCTGTGCAAGGTTTTTGGGGAGCACCAGGCCTGCCGAGTGGCGCCTCTCTCCGACGTGTACGAACAGCACAAGGTGATCAGCACCTCGGTACTGGGGAGGAAGCGGGAGCTGGGGGATCCGGGGAGGATAGGAAAGACCAGGGCCTGAGCGCCTACGTACTGCTCCTCCCTTCCCCCGACAGTTGGAGCTGACGGACGGAATCCGAACCCTGGTGGCCTCCAATGAGCGGACCCAAGCGCTGATAGCCGAGCTGCAGAACACTTGCCGGAATGTGGAGGTGCGTAGAGGGCCTAGAGGCGTAGTGCCCCTAAGGGTTGTGGTTGCCCCCTAGAGGACACCGTGACTTTATCAGAATGTGTGAGATCTCATAGGAGGTCTAGGCCAACCTTTGCTCTCACTTGAGAATCCGCTCTATAACATCTCCAAATGGTCATCCAGCCTCCGTTTGATGGGGGAACTCACTCCTTCCGGAGGCAACTCGTCCCACTTTTGGATTATTCTAATCTTAGGATGTTTCTCTTTCCTATTGAGCTGAAATTTGACTCTGAATATCTGGGTGACCTGCCCCAGGGGCAGAAAAAGCTTCAGGTAGGAGACTGGAGGCTAAGTGACTTTGGGAAGCCTCCATAAGGGTAGCTATGAAAACTGCCTTACTTATGAAGGGGATAACCTAGGTTAGGTGACAGGAAGGGACTGCTTTTTGTGTAGCATCCTGGAAACTCAGAGTACAAAAGAAATGGATTTTTTGGGGGGGCGGGGTGAGGCAAGATAATTGAGACTGTGACTTGCCCCAGTTCACACAGCTAGTAAGTGTTAAGTGTCTGAGGTCGGATTTGAACTCAGGTCCTCCTGATTCCAGGGTCGGTGCTCTACTCAGTGGGCCACCTAGCTGCCCCCAAGAAATGGATCTTGAGGGCATTGGGATTTGATCTCTAGGGTGCTCTCTTCTCTAACCTTTTATGATTTTCCTGGAACCTGCACTGGGTTTAATCTCAACCCAGGGACTCGGTTGTCCTGAAGGCGTTGATGGTCCCTGGAGAGAAGGTCAGTGCCTCCTCTAGATCCTGGAGAGGTCCTGGCTCTGGTCGGCTTCTGGCCAGCGCCCTCTCACCGCTCCACTCCCACAGGACAACTGCAAGGCTCGGAAACAGACCCTGTGCGAGAAGTTCGAGCGCATGGCGGGCATACTGGAGGAGCGGAAGGAGATCATGCTTCAGCGTGTGTCCTACGAACAGGCGGAGAAGACCCGCCAGCTTCAAGCCCTGAGCCGGGCCTATGAAGCTCGCGTGGAAGCTGCCTCCAAGCTGGTGGACACGGCTTTACAGGCTGCTGAGGAACCTCAGGTCCCGCTCTTCCTGCAGGTAGGTCGGTAAAAGAGGGAGAGAGTGAGGCAGGCAGGAAGGTGCATGGGGCAGCGGCCAATTATCTGGGCCTAGTGGGCTTGCTCATGCTCTTAGGGCCTGCCTTAGCTTCTTTTAGCCAAACTGTGCGGCCGCTTTAGGCGCAGGGTACTTAAAATTTCGTTTCCTCCCTTGTCGGTTGGTACTGGCTCCGACCGGATTCCTCAGTTTCCTCCCGCCGTCTTCCTCAGAATGCCAAGGTCCTCATCCAGAAGTGAGTAGCACCTCTTCCCCCATATCTGACTCCTCCCCTCCATTAGTGTCTGGGACCAGCGGCTAAGACGTCCTGGCGTCCCTTCGCTCCGCAGGATCGCTGAGGCTGTAGGCAGCCCAGAGCTGGAAACCGTGGAACCCGGATTTGACAACATGGAGCACTATGCAGTGGACTTCAACGAAGAGGAACGGGCACTATACCAGCTGGACTTCATCAAGAGTGGGCCCCGCCTTATCGTGTTCCCCTTTAAAACCTCGAGTCTCTCTCCCGTACATTGTCTCCGAGGCTCCTCTATCCCTCCCTAGCCACTTCTGTTTTCTGTGTCTCCATTCCTGTCCCCATGTACTTCCTATCTCCCTTCTGTGTTCTCCAGCCCCTGCTCTTTGAACTCTGTCCCCTAACTGATGGTCCCTCGTAGCCACTGGCCTTTATCTCCTTCATTCCTCCTTTGTCCCTTCATCTTTCTACCTCCTGTATGCCCTCTGTTCCCTTCTTGTCACTCTTCCCTGTCCTTCTTGTCCTCTCTTTCCTCACTGTCTCTGTTTCTCACTTCCCTCATATGCCTCATATCTTGTCCTCTCCCTCTCCTCTCTTTCCCACCCTCTTCTCCTAGAAAAAGTCCTGATCCCTCCCCCTTCTAGAGTTTAAATTTTCTTAGTATAGGAAAGGAAATAACTCTAGATTCTGAGCCTTATTGAGGACTCTAGATGGAGAGCTCAGTCTTTTTGTGCAGAATGGTTGGCAAGGCTGAAGGAATATGTGTAACTCCGGGAGCTAAAGTTAGAAAAGGAAAATCGGAGGGCAGCTAGGTGGTGGAGCACTGGCCCTTTAATCAGGAGGACCTGAGTTACAATCAGACCCCAAACCCTTAGTAACTATGTGACCCCGGGTAAGTCACTTAACCCCGATTTCCTCAAAAAAAGAAAAAAGGAAAAGTAAATAAGAAACATATCACCTGTGGTAATGGAATTGAGAAAGACGGGAGGGAGAGAGAAACTGAGCTAAATCCTGACATCTGGGAAATGAATGACTGAATCAGCTGAGTTCAAAAGGAAAACACTGAAGAAACCTGGGAAACACACAGAAGCCAGCTCAGAGACATTGCTTTGGGACTACAGCTTATCTGTAACCGATCATTTGGTATAGAACAGAGGTGGGGAATCTGTGGCTTCTAGGCCACATGTGACCTCCTAGGTCCTTGGGTTTGACCTTTTGACTGAGTCCAAGTTTTGCAGAACAAATCATTTTATTAAGGGGATTTGTTCTGTGAAGTTTGGATTCAGTCAAAAGGCTGCACCTGAGGACCTAGAGGGCCACATGCAGCCTGGAGGCCGCAGGTTCTCCACCCCTGGTATGAGCGAGGAGCTTTCATTATTTCTATGCAAGCTTTGGCTTAACAACAAAAAAATTTTTTTTACTTTAAAAGAGAAAAAAAAAGTCACTTGGGAGAGCCCCAGACCTAGATGGGGGAGGGGGCTGGAGGTTTGGGAGCCCCAACTGGGAGCAGCTCAGTCCTGGCAGGCCAGATTTTAGCTCTGGTTGGGATGTTCTGAAAACTGCTGTCAGAACTGAGAGAGGAGGAAATGGAAGGATCATCAACTATGGTGGGAGTTTAGGGGAACCTCAGTCTTGGGGGAAGGGTTGAAGAGCCTTGGTCCTGGGGGAAAGGGTTGAAGGGAATCCAGGTCCTGGTGGAGGGAAGAGATTAAGGCATCTCCAGCACTAGCAGGGCAGCGGGAGGGCTCAAGGACTTCGAGGCTATATTGATTGTTTTGCCCTCATTTCCTAACAAATCCTAGTGGAGGAACCGCTGGAAGCAGCAGCGGTGGCAGCCTCCTCAGAAGAAGGGGACTGCGCTGCCCCAGCAGAAGAACCTGGAGTAGGCGAGGACCAGGAAGAGGAGGTAGCTGCAGCGTTTGCTTCGGGAGCCGAGGCCCCCGAAGAGGCTGGGGCCAGGACAGTGCAGCCCCGGGGGGCAGTCCAGGAGGAAGACTTGGAACCCAGAACCGGGAAGCAGGTAAGGTGTTAGAGAGCGTGGTATCCCTCTGGACTTTGGACAGAATCTAAGGGACTTTGATATCTGAGTCTAGTAAAAGTCCCTTAAATCTGCCTGCCAGGATGGCGAGGAGACAGGTGGGGAACCTGAGGCTGGCGGAGCGATGAGTGCGAAGCTCCAGGACGGCGGATGCCTCTCAGCTCCAGGCCGTATCCCGGTACCACCTCCCCGGGCTCCCCGGGCCGAATCCCCCAACCCGGGGCTGTGCGAGGCTGAGACCTTGGGGAGCGAAGGGACCGGCAGTACAGTCAGCGGCCGGCACAACGGAGATGGGACAGGAACACCTGGGTGCAGCCAGGCCAGTGAGACCGGGGACGAATTTCCTTTAGAGATCCCCACTTCCCATCCGTCTAGGAATTTTAGTGCAGAATCCAGGAGCAGTACTTAGAAAACCCCGTCCCCTCTCCCCCCACCTTGGGACAGAGAGGATGGGGCGGGAACCGGGAGTTTCCCAGTGGAAAAAGATAAAGAGAAAGGTGAAAAGGCTGCCTATCTCCTTCCTCTCTTTGACTCTTCCCTTCTTCACTTGCAGAGTACAGACGTGCCGGCCGCTGAGGGATCAGAGCAGGAGACAGAGGAACCTCAGGGTTTTGCCTCGGATCTCTCCTTAGTCTCCAGCCCCTAGCTACTGCCGTGCTGATGGAAGGGCGGGAATTCCCTAGGTTACTACCTCCCTTAACCTGGTACTGGGGCTGCCTCGATCCTGGGAGAACTTGAGCTCTTTGCGCATTTCTTCCAGGCTCCGTGCTGTGTGCTACCAAAAAGTTTCTTCCCGCCCTCTCCTGGATGCCTGGAGCCCACAACTTTATGTGACCATTTGCAAATTGGGTTTGAGAAGCGAGCTGTCCTTTCTCGGGTCAGGGAGCAGGAGGTTGGACTGAATCTCCTACGTGCAGTCTCCCGCTAGACAATACCCCTTCTCGAAATACTGAGCCAGTCCCAAGAGTTGGGGATCCCAGTGTTAGATTCGCCATTTCCCAGAGGAGGTGGGCTAAGGAGGAAATGGAGGCATTCGCCGCTGATACAGAAACTGAGTTGCTAAAACAGAAAGGGACGTTCTCCCGGTAGCGGAGAAAGGGCGCGGAAACAGACACAGAGGGGGTAGTTTCCCTCAATAAATCGGAGGCTTCAATTTTGCTCTAAACTTCGCTGTTTTACGAGATCGTGGAACATTCAGTGTCCCAGCAGCCATGCCTGCCCCGACCACTATCCTTTGACTTCCCTACTTCCAGCTCCCTTCATCTCCCCCCTCCACCCTGCAAGTACCCCTCCTTCTTAGCCCCTTAGTCTCGTAGCCTCACTAGCCCACTCTCCCCAGCAAGCGCTGGTTATTCCGCGCACGGCTACGCAGCCTCTCTTCCCTTGCGCGGTCCAGCAACTCCCGCAGCAGGTGGAAGGGCAGATCCAGGGCGTTGGGGATCCTCTCCCGCTGCTTCCAGCCTGGAGCGGCGCGAATCGACCGCCACTGCTCGCCGGTGGAGTCCGCAAGTTGTCTCCAAGTCCCCAAATGGTCCGGGCTCAGTACAGGGACTTCCCAAGCACTGGGCAACGGGAAGCAGGTATCTGGGGGCAGGAACAGCAGCGCAGCCACAGCCAAAGTCAATGTCACGACCCGGAGCCTCCTCAAGGCCATGGCCTGCAATACACGTGTTCTCAGTCCTTCGCTGCACTTGAGGCCCGACTTTTATCCCTAGCTCTGCCTGGATATCCGTCCTCGGCCAACTCAGAACCTTAGAGCCAGACTTCTGGGCCCACCCCAGCACTAGATCTGTCCTGGCCCAGCCTGGATTTCCCTTTCTCCTTCCTCTTCCCCAACCTTCAACTCTATGCCAGATCCCTGGACCCTAAATATAGCCGGCTTTGGTTGTACCGAAGCAGAGGGAGGGGTTCATATCGGGTCTTGGATTGCTGGGCTGCGAAAAAGACAGGTGGTACTGGGCTGGGAGTCGGTCAGGGTCCCCTCATTCCCCACCCCAATCCCTCCCTCCTGTCCTGAGACACTCACAGCAGCCGTGCCGCGCAACTCAGGATCAGTCGGAGCTGGGGTAGGGGCTGAGGGCAGCTACTCTGATGTAGAGGGTCGGGGAACATTTATTTATATTCCCCGCGGACGACTACACCACGTGACAGGGCAGTGGAGGCGGGGCTGGGAGGAGCCGGTGAAGTAGCAGGAGCTGTCCTTGGTGCTGACGAAGGAAGAGGGCAGTGGGGCGGGGGCTGCGGTAGCCTGGGACTCAGACCGGAAATTTGTATTCACATTTAGTGTCAGTCTGGGAGCTTAGCCTGGGCGTAGTCTGTCCCTGTGCTCCTAAATATGTCTGTTTGTATTGCGTGGTTCTTTCTGTATGAATATCTCATGCACCTCCATATGCCTATGTTAAACGTGATAATTTGCACTTATATCATGCATAATGCCTCTACTGTCTTCATAGATCTATTCACATGTATTGTAAATATCTGTCTATCTGTCTGTCTGTCTGTCTATCTATCCATCTATACATCTATCTATGTAATATCCTATATCAGGAGAACATCGTAACGGCTAGCCTCGCTAGCTTCACCCTACATGAGATCTGAGCAGCACTAGAAAGATCAATTACTTTCTTCCAAAACTATCGCCTCAGCTAACTGAGGCTCCTCACCCTTGCTTTTACATCAGCCAAGACATGGATTGGGTGAATTTGTTCCCTGCGCCACCCTTTGCCCCTACTCTTCTATCTTCCTCTTCATCAGATGCACACAAGGAAGTCCAAAGTGCATACACTACTCTCCCTGACCAAAGTGTCCCCTTGATTGGTGGCTGGCCCTTTCTGTCTCAGATGGGACTAAAGGCTGAGGAAATGGAGATGAATGACATCAGTCAGAAAGATGTCCCTTGGCAAAGGTTAGAGATGCACCTCAGAAATTCCAAACCTGAACCCAAGCCCTGGATTTCTCTTTCTCTCCCCTTCTCCCACCAGAACCCTGAAGGATGTTGTGGGGAGATGGCCCCAAAGTATATCCCTGGGATGCCATGTGGTTCAAGTTTCTGCGGGGAGAAAAAGTAAGGTGAGGATCAGCCATTTGGGGAGTGTAGCAGATGTTTTTTACTCAGGGTCACAGGAGCCAACGAATCTCAGTTTCTTCAAATGACCAGGTCATTGCCCCAATTCCTGCTGCCTCTGGGAAGACAAACACCCTCCTGGTCCTTCCTCCCACCCTACCCCCCATCCTGGTTACCAGTAGCTTCAAGTGTAGATTCTGGGATTCGAGGTCTGGAGAAGGCACCTCATGGGCTGACGAACCTGAGATTGACCCTGAGATTCACCATTCTCAGGTTAGACAGTCCTAGATGCACCTTCCATTGCTTCCAAACCACTCTCTGGTAAGAGAGACAGACCGATGAGTAGACTTTAGATTCAAATCTCATCCCTACCTCCACTGGGGAGTCCAGCTGGGGTGGAGATCCCAGAACTGACCCTGAGGATGTGAATCCAATGGAGAGCAGCATCTGAAGAATGAACCCTTTTCGTTTCCAGAAAATGATGGTGAGATCCTCAGCCTAACCAGGCATGATTTCAATAGCACATAAAATTTTTGAGGGAAGAGACTGTGTGATTTTAAAAAAGTATTCCCAGAACCTGACACAGTCCCTTGCACACGATGTATTTACTGAACTGAACTGACGTAAATTCCAGGTTCACTGGGAACTGGGGAATCATCTATAATTGGATAATCCCCATCATAAAATTGGGCAGTAAGTATTTGGTTAAAAAAAAGAGTCACAGAACTGAAGGAAAAAAGGTTCTGGAACATGAATTCCTGGGGCTTCTCTGTCCTTTGCTGTTCTTTCCACCTTTCCACTTCCCCTACTACCCCTTCATTCCTCTGCTTTAGATGCAGCTAGTGGTGCAGTGGATAGAGTATTGGACCTGGAGTCAGGAAGATCTGAGTTCAAATCCAGCCTCAGGCTGTGTGGGCCTGGGAAAAATCACTAAACTTCTGCTTGCCTCAATTTCCTTCCTTAACTGTGAAGTGGAGCACTTGCTTCCCAGGATTGTTGTGAGGATCAAATGAGATACTATCTGTACAGTGCCTGGCACATTGTAGGTGCTATATAAAGGCTTATTCCCTTCCTTTCTCCCTCCTGCTTCATTCTTGACCTACTTACCCTCTTTTCAATCCCTTCCCCAACCTGGGTGATCAAGGGCCCCATGGATGCCCAGAGCTCAGTTTGAGGGGAGGGGGCAGGGGAAGGCATGTTTAAAGTGTCCAACATAAAGCATGAGGGTTGGCTGTGGTCTACAACACTCCCAAGTGCAGCTGAGACATATTAAAATGTAATTTGGAAATATTTAACAAATAAGTAAAAATACAATAAAGCATTTATAACTATTACATTTTAAAACCAAGCCAATATGTGGCCTGCATGGATCCTTATGTCAGTTTAGTGGCCCCTTTGCTACCTGAGTTTGATCCCACTGCTCTGGAGGATCCTTACTTCTCCCCCTGAGGAAATTGCCCGAAGTCAGGGTGCCCAGGATCTTATTTCCAGGGTGGGTACAGTGCATACCTTTTTCCCCCACATAAAAGCGATCACTCCCTAATCTAAGTTTCTAAACCTGCCCTCTACTCCCCCCATCTCCCCACCTCCTCCCACTCTCTCTCTCTCAAGCTAATTTTCTGCTTTCCCCTGCCTATCCACAAGGTATATCCATCTAAATGTCCTTTCACATCTCTGACTCAACATGTCCCAAACTGAACATCAACTTTCCCCCCACCCCAAACCTGAATGCATCATGTGCTGTCAACCACTTTTCCCTTCCTGGAGTAAAGACACCTCTCTTCCTGACATCACAGACTTGATCTCCTGGGGAGACAGATACCCCACAGAAGTAAGGATGGGACTTAATCACAGATTATATTTCTGACCCCAAGAAGGACCCAGAAGTCCCTTTTCCCTGGCCCTGGGAAAGGCAGGTCTACATTGTAGTGTGTCTGTATCAGATTACTAATAGAGACAATTCATTATTGGGGAAAAGATTGAAAATATCCAATCAGAAGCCACGGCAGAAAATTAGATTAAGGGTGTAGGATGAGGGAAGAAGTGCCACTGGGATAGTAGTCAGGGCACATGGGTCCTTGTAGAGACTTGGAACAAATTACTATACTGCATTCTCCTTAAGTTTCTTGATAAGGTAAATAGGTATTTTACAGCTTAGATATGTAAGATGCTTTTGGATTTATTAGGCATACTAACTACATCATCTCATTTGATTCACTACAACCCTGCTTGAATATTAGTAGTGCAAATATCATAGCCATTTTATGGATGAGGAAATGGATGGTTATAGCTAGCATAAGGTGAGGCTAAGATTTGAATCGCTGTTTTCTGACTTTAAAACTCAGTACTTTACCTGCTACTTCATTATTTTTTATTTTATTTTTAATTTATGGAACAAAACAAGCATTTCCATAACATAGTACAATAAAAAAGATCACCGCACGTGAAACTGCCAATCACTATGTACAACCTGCTGTTCCTTTCAAATATACAACAAGATTATCACGTAAATTTCTTTCCCCCCACCACCCAGAGATAGGTACCATTGGACCCAAACAGGTAAATACACATAACCACACATATATAAATATATGTATATATGTAAAATTATTCTATACATACTTCTATTTATCAGTTCTTTCTCTGGATGTAGAGTTTTTCTTCATATGTCCTTTATAGTTAATTTGGGTATTTATAATATTCAAAATAACTTATTAGCTCAAAGTAGTTCTTAAAACAATATTGCTGTGCAGTATACAACATTCTCTTGGTCACTTCATTATGAAGTGAAATAACGTATGTAAAGCACTCTGAAAACCTTAAAGTACTATCTAAATATTTATTATTGTTATTATTAACATGATCATGTTGTCATCTCTTTCTACGGAATTCAAGTAGAAATGGCCCTAGGACAAGTTTACATACTGCTGTTATTTCTTTAAATTCAATGATTTATTCATTTTTTGTAGATTTCTAAAATGACTTTCATTGTTATCATTACTATCACTGTTGTACCAATAGGTATCTTGGTGGATAGAACACTGGGCATTTAGTGGAGAAGATTCGAGTTCAAATCTTGCCTCGATAATAGCTGTATGACCCTGGGAAAGTCAATTAACATTATCTAGATGCTTCAGGCAGCTTCCCAGCACTTAAATATGAAGTCACAGGTCTGCATTGGTGGAGAGAATTTTTATCATGGGAGAATCACAGATCTTTTCTGTTTTCTCATGTTATTGCAGCATCCACCCTTCCTTTCTTATACTTCCTTGGACTAGAAGGGATGTTTAGGAGACTAATTCAAATATCAGGGAAAAGAGGAGTTGTCTACTGCCAATAAATTACATTGAAACTCCAGCTCAGGGTAGGCCCAGCCAACTCAGGGTTGCCTGCATGGCTAGACCATTATTTCAAATGTCTGGGGCATCACTTCATGTTAACAGCATAGAATTTAGAATCTGTTGTTTTTGTTTTTACCTTCAAGTCTTCCAGACTTTTTCTTTAGGAGGGAAAGAGAATATATGCCCCCTCCATAGGCCAAGCTACCTGCTAAAACCCAGTGATAGGACAATCTTACTCCTGGGTTTGGCCCCTGGAGACCACAGCTTGTGGCTCATCTGTGTCAAAAACAATTTAAATCTTAGGCCAGGAATATAATAGGAGATAGGTATTTAGAGCAATTCCCAACAGGCCAGGAAGGCTTCTTCTATGGCCTCCGATGGCAAGGGGAGGTGATGGGGGTGGGGTAAATGGAGGAAGGGAAAGGGCGGGAAATGTTAAGGTTCTCTCAGAGAAGTCCAGATGGCTCACAATCAGCACTAGGTAAGATTCCTGGTCCCAGACTCTCACTGCAAAATGGGGGCCTTCACTTTGGGGATATATTTTTTGACCCCTTTACAATGTGAGACCACCCTACAGAGAGGCTAGAGAGAGGCTCAAGCACTAAGGTCAGAAAGCCTACAGAATTCACCTTCATGGTGTTCCTCCCCTCTCCTCCCCTTACTTTCAACCCTGAGACCTAGAAATATAGGGCATGACTGGAAATGGGAATCTATCTGGCTTATGCTCTACAGAAACTACCTCCCTCAGCCTTGACCTCACTACACCCCTGGAAAGGTTTCTTGATGTTAATGAGATGGAATAGAGGGAAATTAGGGTAAATAAAGAGGAGTGGGGCCTTGGCTTACCTCTTCTGAAGTGCTCTGAGCTGAATCAACAGGACCCTAGACCTAAACCAGAGCCTCTTCTTCCTGCTGCAATTGTCTCTGTCCCTAGGCCCTTGTCTCATCCTGGGGAAAGATTTGGCTCCCAGAATTCCCCACTTCGGCCACTAATCTGAAAAGAACCCTGGACCTCCCTCACAGAGGAAAGGGGCACGAGGAAGGGACTCACCATCTTTCTGTGTCTGCCTTGGCTTGTTTCTCTACCTGTCTCTCGTCTCTGTGCCTCTGGCTGGCTCTCTGGGGCTCATGTCCTGCCCTTCTTCTGCTTCTCCCTTTCTTTCATGGTCCCCACTACTGCGCTTGGTAGCAAGATGCCGACCTAGCTTTGGGCTTCCTGTCCCAGCCCCGCCCCACCCCCCAACCCCACCCTGGGCAGTTTCCATGACACGGCCCAGGGCCTGATGCAGCAGAGGCCTTTGCTGAAGGCAGAAGAGGGTTACTATACAAAGACCTGACCATTCTGAAAACTGAGGGCCAGGAGTAGGAGCAAGCAGCTCTCCAGAGCCTTAGGATTTGGGGAGGAAAAGCAATTAGTTCTGAGACTTCCTTCCAATCCCTCCCAATTCCCACACTCACATCAGAAACACTGGAGTCAATGTTAGCTGTTGTACCCTTGGGCCAAAAAGAAGGGAAAGCTTTGGAGGCCTTTATAAGAACACCAAAGTACATGAAAATTAAAGAAACTCCCAAAGTGTGACAATTGCTATATTTAAAAATGCTGTTCTAAGACTTTTCCTGTGCTAATGTACTCAAGACTGAGAAGAGTTCATTGGGCAGAGACTGGATGGCCACTTGTCTGGGATATGGTAGAAGAATTTTTGTTTGGGCATGGATGGAACAGATTCCTCTGGACCTGATAATTCCATCTTCTGATTCCATACTTTTGTACAAGCTACCTCTTAAAGTCCTTTAAGCTTAGCTTATGTGGTATCTCCTATGCCAGGCTTTCCTGATTTTCCAGTTGTTAGCACTCCCATTCACATTTCATTTGCTTATCTGGAGTAAAGGCTAGAGGGTTGGCCATGGCCCCAGGAAGTCCTGGGTTCAAGTCTTAAGTCTGACTTCTATTCTGACACATAACGAATATGACCATGGGAAGGTTGTTTAACGTCTCAGTGCTCCAGGTGCTTCTTGAAGACTGTAAGTAGTTGAAAAGATGCTGACCTGCCTTGTACAGGAAGTTTCTCACTCAGAACTTATACTAGTGAAATTACAGGTCCAGTCCCCATCTTTGGTCTGTAGGAAGGGCCTTGGTTCATCCTCGTTTTCCTATTCCCAGCACTTGGCACAATGCAAGCCCTTAAATGCTTGCTGGATTGAATTAAACGCCCTCTCTGAGCTCCCTCCTAGCTTCTGTAGTAAATCTAGTTTGCAATGTCATAGCTGGTATTGAGCTTGGTGATATTATTTGAATGTTCAGCGCATAATTGAAAGGTTCTTTACCTGCTAAATTCAAGATTTCTTTTGAGCTTGAATCCAGGCCGATTGACTGTGGGACTCGGCCCAGAGAGGGTGAACCCCTTAACTGGTGTTGCACAGCAATTAGCAAATACAGAAACTGTTCCCCAACTCTTTCATCTCTAGTCCAGGGGTGGGAGGGATAAGGAGGGGAAGAGAAAGGGTCATGAGAGACCTGAAGTAAACTGCTTGTGGACTCTGGAAAGGAGAAACCAGGCACCTGAATCACTACGGCAGAAAGGGCAGGAAACCAGCAGAGGCTTAGCCATTGTCTGTTAAAATTGTATCTTGTTCTGGTTGCCCTAACCATCCCCCCACCTTCTAGTTAGTGTAGTAAGTTTTAGCAAGAAATAAGATTGCAAAGGGGAACCTGTCATGTACAAACCATTCCAAAGATCAAGGGAGCAGAATTTTAAAATTATATCATATATTAACTTAAAACTGACATCCTAGTAATATGTGCCAGATCAGCAGAAACCATCTAGGTGATGCCTGTCAAGGTTTCTGGTCTTATGTAAATTCCAGACAAAATCCAGAAATCCAAAAAAGGTGATGATGACTTTGAAGTTTTACTGATAACTTTGAGATGATCTGGATATGTTAATGAATGAACCCCAAAGTGGCACAGATAGGAGTTGGTCTGTTTCCCCCGCAAAAAACAAAACCCTATAATAAGACCTCAAATGCAAGGACCTAAAACAATTTCAAAGGACTCATAATGGAAAATTCCATCCACGTCCAAAGAAAGAACTATGGAATCAGAATCCAGAGAGAAGCAGACTATTTTCTTTTTTGTTTTGTTTTGTCTTTCTGTCTTTCTTGCGGTTTCACCCATTTGTCATAATTCTTCTATACAACATGACTAATGTGAAAATGTGCTTAATAGGAATGTACGCGTAGAGCCCATAGCAGATTGCATGCTGTCTTGGGGAGGGAGGGGAGAAAATTTAAAACTTATGGAAGTAAATGTTGAAAACTAAAAATAAATAAATTAATATTTTAAAAAATGAAACCTCAAACTCCTGCCTTCCCAAGCACTCTTCCCTCTGTCAGGTTCTTGCTTCCTAGAGCTCTCAACTCCACTCCTGGGTGATGGGAGTGATGCTCTCTGCCTCTGCCCTTCCCAATCTTCTTCCCCATGCTGCCTTTTTTCACCACCCCATTCCCTGTCCTCACACCACTCTCTGCTTCTGTACCACTTTTCAACACTTGTCTTGGTGTCTTACTAAAGTGTGACTGCTGCCCCATTTTCCACCGCCAATTATGGTCTTTCCTGGTAAGTACCCAAAGAACCAAAGCCATGCCTGCCCGAACCAGAACCATGTGCCTTCCCCTATTTCATAATTTCATAAATTTTAATTATCAATTCAAAAGGTTCCATAGCCTTTGACTAGCCTTGCCTTTGGAGAAATGAAAGGCCAGTCTCAGGTATGGAACTAAAAAATATGCAAGCATTTGTCTCAGGGCTCAAGACACACAACAAACCTATAGGCCCTCCCTGAGTCTTACCATGTCCTTCCTGAGACAGTGGAGGGGGCAGGGGAAGAGATGCTCTCTTCATTTTATAGATGGAAAAAACAGACCTAGAGTGGCCCAAGTGACTCATTCTGGTGTGAAGCTCCCTTGTGGTGGAGCTGGCTGGGGGGAGGAAGCTGGCCATGTGGCTGCAAAATGAGAAATAAGTGGATGGTCCAGGGTGGGAGGTCAAGGTTTCAGTATGTTACTGGTTCATCTCCTAGGTCTGGGTTCTGTGTCACTCCACACAAAGAGATCTCTATCTCCTTTCTGAACAGGGCTGCTCCGGCCCCCACCCCACCCCCCTTCCCCTAGCACTATGGTCATTGCTATAGGAGAGGGGGATGGTCAGGAGGGAAGGGTGCAGGCCTCAATCCCCCTCACACCCACACCATTTTCCGCTGTGGTTGCCTGAAGTTGCTGTAAACAAATTAGAACACTGAGGGCTGAGGAAAAAAGTCAGTTCCAAGCTCTTACAAGCTGGAGCAGGGCATGAGGCTAGTCACAGTCCTGCTGAGTTCTGCCATTCCCTCTGACCTCGGTAGGGAGCTCCTTTGGGGGGAGAGAGGAGCAATGTATACCCTGTTTACGTCACACTGTCCTTGTCCTCCCCATAGTTCAATGAAATCTAACAGATATTAAACACTTACTATGTACCATACAGGAGATAAAGACAAAACCATCCTTGTCTTCCAGGAGCTTACTATCTAAAGGTGGGCCTCCCTAGCCGTTTCCCTGTTCGTACAAATCTAGTCGGACTCCATAGCCTCTAAGATCTCTTCCAACTCTAAACCTATTATTCTGAGTATATACAAACAAATATACGATAGAGTATGACAGGAGCAAAGGAGAGCTTTCAAAAAGAAAATTTGACGAGGGAACTTTGAACTGGGACATGAGGGAAAGCTTCTGAGAACAGCTGGCATCTGGGCTGGGCCTTGAAGAAAGGGGGCTCCAACACTCAGAGGTAAGGAGCAAGTGCATCCTAGGCATGGTCCATGCTTGTTTGCACAAGGATGTGGGAGAAGACAGCATGAAATGTAATGATGGCTGGCCGTGCCTTTCAACTAGAAGGTATTCAGAGGAGTACCATGAAGTAAGGTTGTAGAGTTAGGTTGGAATTAAGTTGTAAGAGACAGTAAGTGCCCCATATTTACTGCAACATTTATTAAGTACTCTCAAGGTGCCACGTAGACAATGGGGATACAAAAGAGAAAAATAGAACTCTCAGTCCCTAAGGAACTTAACTTAGGAGTTTGTATTTTTTTCCCAATGGAAATAGATGATGGAGGGCTCCTCTGGCATCTTCAGTCTGGCCCAGGGGTAGGGAACCTGTGGCCTCAAGGCCATATGTGGTCTTCTAGGTCCTTGGGTGCGGCCTTTGACTGAATCCAAGTTTTACACAACAAATCATTTTATTAAGGGGATTTGTTCTGTGAAGTTTGGATTTAGTCAAAGGGCTGCACTTGAGGACCTAGGGGGCCACATAGGGCCTCAAGGCTACAGGTTCCTTACCCCTGGTCTGGCCCCAGCCTTGTTACGTTACTTCCCTCTATGAACTCAACATTCCAGGTCTTTTCACCAGCTGCTCCCTGTACCTGCCATGCTCTCCTTTCTTCACTCCTGTTTCATAGAGCCCTGGGTTTCCCACAAAGAACAGTGCAAAGGCCCTTCTTTGATGCCCTTGGTTGCTAGTTCCCCTTCCAAATTCCTTTAAATCATTTTGTATTTGTATTTTATTTGCATAATACAAATATTTACAGTATATATAATGTATGTGAATTCTAACAGTTGTATACATATATTTGTATATCACATAGAAATGTATACATTATGTATAAATGTGTACTCTGTTTTATACATTTGTATAACACAAAATCATTATGTATGTGGTTTCTCCCACAAAATGTTAGCTTGAAGACCATTTCTGTTATTTGCCAGTGAAGCTCCAACAACTAGCAGACAGGTCCTTAATGAAATACTTTGATTAAGTGAAAGAACAGATGCTTTCAAGCAGGGGAGACATGTTGTCGAGACTTGGGCATTCAGACTACTTTGGCAACTGTGTGGAAAATGGATTGGAAAGGGTGGACTGAAAGGAGGGAGACTTGTCAGAAGACTTAATAGTCCAAGCAAGAAGTGAAGATGTCAACTGGGCTGGTGGCCATAAGAGGACAAAGGCTTTGATGTGAAGGATGGTGGTTACCAAGAGCAGCATCCCTAGTCATGCTCCAGCACATAGAATGGGGTGTCTTTAGTTCCTCCCTCCCCAGTTTCTTTGGGGTTTGCACTGGGACGATTCCATAGGAACTGGGTGGGGCAAATGAGTATGGAGATTAGTCTAACTCGTCAGACAAATTCAGAGGTATGGGCAAGGCTGCTTAGGAAGCAGCACGCACTTCCCAGAGCTGCTCCAAGCAGCTCCAGAGACTGTACCTTAAGCTGTCCTGTCGCTCCCACTCGCCACCCAATGTTTGCCTTGATCATATGATGACAGGCCGATTTCAAACCTCTCTTAACAAGTATCACGATTACCAAATCTCGGGGACCTGAGGGCTCTCCAGCTGCTACTAAAGGGAAGGTGGAGGCCCAGGGAAAGGGGGTCTTCAGTCTTGGGGCTAAATCACAGAGACAAAAATTTGGCTGTAGTTCCTAGCACACAGCTTTCTCTCTAGCCCAGGCTGGTGAGGCTTTAGTATGGTCTTGGGGGACTCATGTTATATCTTCTCAAAGGGACTCTGACTTTGGTGCTCAATGAGAGCAGGATGGGTCCAGATTCAATTGAAAGGGGTGAATAGGCTCCTATGGAAAAGCCTTCATAGAGGCTGGGGGCTCCAAACTGCTGTTCAGTTCAGAGGATAAGTGGGGCCTCTGTGCTGGCCTGAGGGGCTGCCCGGCCCTCCTTCTTCCTTCCTCCACCCCCTATTTTTACTGTGTTTCCCAGTTTCACCACCCCCACCCCCACCCCTCAACACACACCCACCCACCCACGCACAAACCCCTATGCTGTCAGCAGGAAAGACAACTGCAACCACATCATGTGAGTTTTTAGTGGAGGAGGAAGACGGAGGCTTTTAGTGTACCAGGCATTAGGGGGCTGCTGAGGCTTGAACTCTATACAGGATGGGTGGTGTATGCCCTGCTCCCTCCTGCCCTGGGCAGGACAGGCAATGGTGTCATGCCGGTCAGGTAACGCCACCTGTTGTAAAGCAGCGGCTCCTGACCCATGTCAGCCTGAAGCCTGGACAGACCCTTCTTCTCTCTTCCTCTTCCAGATTCCTCTGGGCTCCCAGGCCGAGCCGTGGCTAGGCTGGTGCACTAGGTGGGAGGGCGTTTGGTCCTTTGCATGGCCTGGCCCCTTCTTCTGCTTTAAGGCTCAAAACTGGGGTTAGAGTGTCTGGAGTCCAGTGTTCTGATTCTACTAGTAACTTCAATTTGGCTAACATTTTTATTTCATTTTTTAATAAAACTTTTGGAATAAATTATATTGGCAAAGCTAAATCAAAATAAATTAATCTCTTTTCCCTCCACTGACAGCCTAGGAGCCCGTGAATCTCCGCCCTTCCACAGCCCTGCCCACCCAGCCCTGTTTCGCAGGCCCTGGAAGGCTTGTCCGGGAAGAGGAGGGGAATGGTGAGACAAAGCAAGGATTCCCTCGGCAGGCTGTGGGTGCTAAGTCCCCACCAGTTCTTCCTCATCACTCCAGTCAGGCGGGGCATCTGTCCCAAAGTAGCGGTCTCCAAAGTTTCCTGGACAGGGAAAGGAAAGAATGTTGTGATGGGAATTTTCCCCAGGCTTATTCTGAGTGAAATGAGAGGGGTCAGATGGTGTGGGCTATAGTTAGCTGGGTTCAGATAACTGGACCCAGAACACGGGCTTCCTGTCCAAACTGACCCATTCTCTAGGACTCCTGGGCCCCAGGACTTCTCCCAAGATCACCCTCTGTCAAGAGCACGGGAAGTGACACTGCTATCTGAGCATTCAAGGTCAAAAACAGCTTTTAAAAAAAAATTAATTTCTTTTTAGTTTTCAACATTCATTTCCACAAGATTCTGAGTTCCAAATTTTCTCCCCATCTCTCCCCTCCCCCCCACCCCAAGATGGCATATATTCTGGTTGCCCTGTTCCCCAGTCTGCCCTCCCTTCTGTCACCCCACTCCCCGCCCCCATCCCCTTTCCCCTTCCTTTCTTGTATGGCCAGATAGATTTCTATGCCCCATTGCCTGTATACCTTATTTCCCAGGAGCATGTAAAAACGATTTTCAACATTTGAAAAACAGCTTTTCAAATGTCACATGAGGATCTGTCCCTCATCCACCGATACTGATGCAGACAATTCTGAGAGGACCAGAGCACCAAAGTGACTTACCTAAAGCTAGAGGCAGAACTGGAACTAAACCTCAGGCCTTCTAACTTTCACTCCAGACAGGGCTCTCGCCACTACGCCTAGAATCCTGCCACCCCTAGAATCTACTGTCAATGTCTGTGCCTCCTCCCTTCTTCCTCCCACCACTAGGTCATGGAGGGTAGGCTTAGAGCATGTTCAGAAGCGCTAGCTGCTCCTCCACAACATGGGGAATATTTTAAAAAATCACATGATGCACTCCAAGGAGCAGCTAGGTGGTGCAGTGGATAGAGGGCAGGGTCTGGAGTCAGGAGGACCTGAGTTCAAATCTAGCCTCAAACACTTACTAACTGTGTGACCCAGGGCAAGTCACTTAACCCTGTTTGCCTCAATTTCCTCATCTGTAAAGTGAGCTGGGAAGGAAATGGCTAACCACTCCAATATCTTTGCCAAGAAAACCCCAAATGGGGTCATGAAGAGTCAGATACAACCAATGCGAATGGACAACAATATGCGCGTCAAGTGGTTTGTGGATTATTGATGCCCCTGGTGTACCTTCACTGGAGAGGCAGTTGGAAGTCAGATGTGTTTCCCTATCGAAGCCCTTAGATCAGGTAAGCCCCTGCTGGGAGATTAAAATTGACTTGCATGACAGAGGGCTTTGGGCTGTTGAGGGCAGGACACTCACCAATGCCAGGGATGATGCGGAAAAGGTCATTCACCTTCTTATCCACAGCTGTGGTGATGATCTTCACCTGAGGGAAGGCATAGGCCACAGAGTGGACACCCATCTCGGCCATAAGCAATGAGAGCAGGAAGATTTTGTCTTCTGGAACATCATGATCCTGAGGGCAGTAGGCAGTGTCAGGGAGCAAAGGATGCCAGACTTGGAGTCAGAACACCTGGGTCCACCCCCTGCCTCTTAGCATCTGTACAACCTCAAGGAAGTCACATAAGCTTCTCTGGGCCTTGGTTTCCTTCTCCATAAAATCTGAAGGGTTGGAGGAGGTGATTTCCAAGGTCAATTCTAGCTCTAAATCCCATGATCCCTTTGTCTGATCCCACAGGCCCACCTTGCACAGGTTGCAGAAAAACAACCAAGGCACTTCTGTGTTCTGGGAAGAGTTCTGTGTCCCACTGTTAGCTCTAAGGGAGAAGCCCACATCTGGGCAGCTCAGGGGGTGGAGATGCTTCCTACTCCTGTAGCCCTGTTTGCAGCTGTCCCATTTTCCTCTTTCACTCACCAACAACACTCTCACTGCCATCATGGCTGCCGCACCGGTGGACACTGTGCAATCCATCAGGATTACATGGTCCTGGCTGATATCCTTGGGGAGCCGAAGGTAGTGCAGCTGGGGAGCAATGAGAGAAGGCCGAGGTCAAAGCTAAGTGGACAGTGGGAGCTGCTGCTCTGGCCTAAGTCAAGTCCCATCCCCATTCCCTTTGCTCTTTGCAGAAATGCCCTAAACCAGGAGCCAATGTACTAGCCTAAGGCCTTCTTGTGCATTTAAGAGCTACCCCAGAGGGCACCCACCCCCCTGGATGACATCAAGGTTCCAAACCCAATGCCATCCCTACAATCCCTGCAATGGTGGGGCCTCCTTGTGTCCTCACCTCTGGCTCGCCAGTGAGTTGGTTGGTCTGGATGAGGATGGTGCCAATCCGGACATCTTTGCACACAGCCCGCAGAGCTGGTTCCATGGTCTCCCCAGCCCTTAGGATGGATACCCCTGTGATCTGCCCCCATGGCAGAAGAAAGTAGGGAGACTTGAGGTGTCATTCAGTCCAAGGGCTCTGCTCATATTCCGAGAACCTATTTAGTTCTCATCATATATTTGCTAGGTTGGGAGCCATTATGGTCATTCTTCCCTAACCCCCAACATGAAGTTAGGCTTTTCCTGTCATTTACCTGCTTCCCAGCGTAAGTTTTTCCTTCATAGTCCTGCCCCTGAGGTGTCTGGACTGTGCAGCCCTAAGCAAGAGGAGAATGAGACGGAGGGCATTAGACCAGGCATAATCTGTCTATACCTCCTCCCTGAAGTCATGTGAGTTGGCACAGGGTGATTCCTTCAAAAGCAATGGAGACATAGCTTCCTTCCCATGGAAAATCAGGATTTCTTGAGTCCCTGCTACAGTACACAGGAACTCTTAGCCGGAACTCCATTACTTCCCAAACTACAGCCTCCTGGGTTTCTCCCCATCAAACCCGAACCCTGAAGCACAAGGGCTCCTCACCTGAAAGGGCAGGAAGGAGAGGGCGTGCTCAATGAGAAGCCTCATTAGTCGCTTTGAATAGAAGATAAACTCATCCCGACTGGTCTCCTTATCCCTGGAAAAGAAGATACAGGCTAAGTTTAGGAAGGAGTGGGGGGGAATAAAGAGCAGATAGCTTCACCTCTCACCCAGGGACAGGAGGAGATCCTGCTCTTTGGGCTAAGATAAGCATAGAATAGGAAGTTAATAAATATTGAATTTAAATGAACACTGAAAATAGCCATTGAATATACTGTCCAGTACCCAGACCAGCTCAGGAACTACATCCACTTCAGAGCCTTCTCTCCTGAAACATGTCCTGGTGGTGTTGGGTCCAGTTACCAGGCGCAGGCAGGAAGGAAGTTGTTTCTCCCAAATCTGACATAAGTACAGTTAGGGCTGGCCTCCAGAGGATCTGTCTACTGGGTGGTCCCAGTCTAACCAATGTCAGAGAACCTCAGAGCCAGAAGGGACTTATAGACCATCTAGTCCAACCCATATCCTCTGAAGAGGCAATTTCCAGTCTCATTTCACATTGCTCCCATGATTCCTGCACTCTCCATTTCAAACTGACCACCTCTCTCCTCCAGGCCTTTGTATGACATGTTTTCCAAGTTCAGAATGCATTCTCCCCACCCCACCCCCCCCATCTTGCAGGAACCATGGTTTCTTTCAAATCATATCTGAAGTGCCAAATCTTACACAAGGCCTTTTCTTGATACTCCAGGCATGGGCACTCTTTCCCTTGTGAAATGACCCTGCATTACTCTGAACATGCTTGTTTATACACACTGCATCCCCCACTGAAACCTGGGGTGTGGGGGAGCCACAAAAAAAAGCAAAAAGCTCTGTACCCATAGTAAAACAACCACAACTTCACTCAAGCCAGGGGATTAGACTGGTTGACAGTGAGAAAGCTCTAGAGTTATGGCTGTGGCTTTGAAAGTCACCTAATTCAACAAGTACCACAGCCTAGTGCTGACATGCCCTGTATTGTTTGGGGAGCATCCTAGAAATGAAGACCCCGAGGTGATCAAAGGGATTGTACCAGCTATGCCTGAATACCTGATGATGGTATGCATCCCCCTCACTTGGGGGGTACTCTTCAGCACACTAAGGGTCCTGGGGAGAGGGTGGCACTGGTGGGCTGAGGCCAATGCTGCCCTACAAATAAAAAAAAACCCAATGTTCATGAAGGTCCATCAAAGGAGAGGCAAAGTCCCATTATCACAAAGCCAAAAGAAAGGACAAGTGGAAAATTGTTCCCAAACTATTCACCCCAGTCATATGGACTTGATTGGATCTTCTAGGGTGATATAGCAGAGGCAGTAAGGGTGTGTGGTGTATGGGGGTATAGTACACATGAAAGCTGACTCTTGTAGGCCAGGAGACTAGTATAGCAGCTACCTGCTATACATTGGGAGTGACACTGGGGCCAAGGGGTTGGGGGTGGGGTTAATGAACACACAAGCCAACCGTCACACAGCACTATCATTAGGCAAGGAGCAAGGAGAAGAGACGGTGGGAATATCCATCTTGGACATACCAACCTCCCCCTTCTTGGCCAAGCAGACGCAAATCACAATAGCATTTAGTATTTGAAAATAAAACCCATCTGGCAGGCAGCACCTCTAAGGGGTTTTGGCAATCTCACCATGTTATGGGGCACCTCTGCCTTTTATTTGACTAATCCATGGGATTTAAAGTTATCTCTTCCCTGAGCCCTACTCAAACATAGGCAAGTCTGCAGCTGCTTTCTAGGTGAGGAAGCCCCCCATGAGGGGGAGAAGGTGACAGGGAATCAGCTCCTAAGACTGGAAATAATCCCTCTACGTAGTCCAAAGGTAGGATTTAGGGGAGTTGTTCCAGGAGCAGGCAGGAAAAATGGCCAAATGGTAAATATTTAATGATAATGTATGGCGGGGGGGAGAGGAGGGGAAGAGGGGAAGAATAGGAGATAAACATGTATCACAAAGACCAGGAAACAGCCTGCTCTCAATGGCACATTCTCAGCTAGGCTGGGCTGGTCCAAATGACAAAGATGGTCAGTTCTGACAGTGTCATGTCTCCCAAGAAGGCTTGGAAGAGCTTTAGTCCCCGGGAATTTTTATTATGAAATAGAGAAAACATGTCAGTGGGCCAGGAAGTAAGCTGAAACTGGTTTGTGAGGGAGAACTGTAGCAGCTTTTTCTACCCTCTCTGAACTACCTCCCTCTCTACCCAAGAAGCCGATTTCTTTAACACTCTCCTTTGGGCTCGCACAGAAATGATTAATTACAGGTTTATAAGCCTTAGCTTCTTGAAACAAGATGCTTTGATTTGGCCCAATAGTTTCCTTCAGCCAAATGGACTAAAGTGGCAAGAGGTCAAGGCTGGAAAGGGCAAGATGAGTTGGGCTCCTGGTCACTAATCAATAAGACAGGCATCTATATTTCATACCCTCATTAAAAAAACAAACAAAAAACAACTGAATGACAGATGGTAAAAAAAAATCCACACTAAAAAAACCCTGCCCCGCAGAGAGGTTAGTGACCTGCCTAGACTGTCACAGGCAGATGTCGTCACCACAACCTGGGACCAGACAAGCATGGGCTGGGGAGACTTAAACCCTAGAAATAGAAATTAGTCTTGTGCTTGTGATTCTGAAAACATCAGAGATGATTTTGTCATTGTTCAATTTTTAATCTAATTATTCCTCTGGGATCGAATCTGATGGCATCTGGACACATTTCTCTTGGGAATGAGTCACAATTCACATCTCCCCATTCTTGGAAAAGGAATGGCAGAGAGGACGCATCCAAACATGGGAGAATGCCTGCTTCAGCAGGCACTGGGGAGGTGGTGATGATAGGTCTGTCAGAGCTGCCCTAACTCATCTAATCAGAGAGAGCAGCCCTTCCTTCCCTTCTCTTTCCACACAGGCTGAAGAGTTCACTCCTCTTCCAAACAAACCATACATCAGACTGCCATAATGTTCTCCAAAAAGAACTATAAGCACTCACAGATAATTCAGGGGCTCCTACAGTTCAAAACTGTGTGCTATCTGATAGACTGATGTTGGCAACAGCAACCGGGCTCTTCTACTGCCCCATGCTTGGATGGAAGTGTTAGACTGCATGGCTGGGCACAGCTGGCAAACCCATCATGTGTGCTGTCGTGGGCTTCTATACAAACAACAGCAGTGGAAGTATGGGAACAATCAGCAGAGTCCTATCTGGCTCCTGGCTCAGGTCCTAGATTGTTTGCCTGTATGGCATCTTAAAAAAGAGATCCAGGAGAATGTGCTGCAGACTGTGCCTGGGAGGCATGCCCTCAGCATCCTAACGTGGGTCCTGTGCCCATGCAGAAGCACACGCACACACGAAACCCCACATGCAAATGAACCCAGTCAAGGAGAGGAGAGGGATGGTGGCCCCAACTACCAAGCTAACACAATTAGTATCAGAATCAAAAGAGTGTGACTTTTTCCTCACATATCCCAGCGAAGCTTCCTCTGCTCACCAGATTGAAGATTATGTTCAGGGAAGGAACAAGGCAGGAAACACATAGGGTGCATTTTTTAAAAACAACGACACCAAAACAAGAGAACAAAAAGAAGAAAGCTGTTTAGTTAAGGACTTGGGAGTCCCTCCCAGCAGGAGTTCACATTGTTGGTCATATGTCCCAGTTCAATCACAGAGGCTCCTGGACACAGCCTTATGATGGTTTTATCAGATGAGCCTTTGTTTGCTTCCTCGAAGGGCTATACATAGGCTGACCTGCTACAGACTCCCAAGAAGCCACAGAATCCAGGGTCCTTCCAAAGACCACACTTGCCCAGCCAGGTGACCCAAGTCTAAGCTAAGTGTCTGATCCCAGACAAGGGGAGATGCCAGAGGTATACTGGATTTAGGAGTTAGCCTGTAATTGGCTTCCATGTGGTAAGAAGAGATCAATAATGGAAGTTACGGAGGAATAAGGAGACTCTTCAGGGTCACCTGATAGATGTCTACCCAAGCAAAGTCAGCTTTACAGACCATCCCACCCATCGCAGGCCTCCCCATCTAAAGATGGAACACAGACTGGGCTACGTCTGACCCATTGTTTCCCAATCATTATGCTCTGACACATGGCAAAGTGGCCCCAGATTTGCCAACATACTGAATTCTTCTGTTACTTTTGGCCATATTTTAACAAGAAAGATGGAGGCAGGAATCATGGTAGAGGAGAAAGGATATTTGGATGAGGGTAGAGAAGCGAGATGTTTCTACAGATGACAAGATTAGCACCCTCGTGTACTAATAAACAAGATGGCTACACAGAAGAAGGGAGCGAGTGGAGCACTTTCCTAATCCATTCACTGAAAGTAAGAGAAGCTAGGAAATTCTACAGACCAGACCACAAGTCCAGTGTCCCTGCAGACTGTCCATTGATGCCTCAGCCTGGTAATGTGTCTGCAAGGGGCCCTGGAAGGAACTTCTCCCAAGCACAGTAATCATATTTCCTGTGTCTGAAGAAGGTACTTGGGGCCTCCTGCCACCGCTTCCTGGTGGCTGACCAATGAATGGAAAATTCAGCAGGCTGCTCTCAGGCACTCTCTAAAAGTTGAAACTTTGGAAACTACTTTACTTTTTCTTTTGCAGAACAAAAACTTCAAAAGGAAACAAAGAACAAATAAAATCAAATCTGAGAGGTGACCAATTCTCAGAAAGTGCCTTATAAAGGCATCGTGCAGTCTTACAGGAAGCAGACCAGAGGCAAAGAGCTAAGCAGATGAAACAAGGACTGAACATGTGAGAGGCATTTCAAATACACAGTGGCTCTTATGGTTGACATACGAATCATTGAACCATACCCTCGGTGTGCATGTTGGTATCTAAAACATGGCTCCTCCCTAAGGAGGATTATGTTTTGGACTGAAAACTTGAGGACCATGAGTTCTAATACTACTGAGACACTAAATCAGGGCACTTTCTGGACCAAAATAAATGCTAAGATTGTAACCATGAAGGTAAGGGGCAATACAGCTATCAGCTATCTTAGCACACACCTTTCATAGTAATGGGCTTTCGGCTATAGACTGTGGGACTGCATAGTCTAATTCCAAGCTAATTTCAAGCTTTTAATTCTAAATGGCTCCTGAAGTCTCAAAGCTTTTTCCAGTTGTGCAGAGAAAGTAGAACTACCTAAGACAATCGCCTATGGATACTTCCAGGTGAATACCCCCAATGATTCTGAAATGGTAACTATTTTCCCGCTTACAAGAAAACAAGTGACCCTGGGGGCTAGCCAATGAGAAGAGATGCCCCTCAGCGCTTTGTTTGTTTCAGCAATAATTGACCCAAGCCTTTTCTGTTTGTTGTTGTTGCTGCTTAAACATAGCGCTTAAGTTTAAATTCACATGAAAATCAAGAGATTTTCTCCAAGAGTCCTTTGAGAGAGATTCCACAGAGAGCTGAGGAACCAGCTCCAAATGGAGCACAAGGCAGGTTGGTCCTTTCTCTGAGCCCTTCAGGAACTCTACTGCCCAGCAGGTTACTATCTGGAGTATGGCTGAATTCTTTGGGTTGGCTAAGAAGGAGATAGTAGGGGTGCAGTCAAGTTCATTCTATCTGTTTGGTCCCCGTGTGGCTACTCTTCCCTTGGATCTGTAACAGATAGCCAGTCCTAATGGAGATAGTCCATCACAGTAAGTGGGGAAGAGTTCCAGGCTAGTAACTCACTTTAACTTCAAGCAACTTTTGCTACAAAAAAGAATTATGAGAAAATCATTACTTTCTCTTCCATATTAAGCTTAAAAAATTACTGTTACTCTTAAAAATGTCTTAGCTCTAAAATCAGGCTTCAACCATCAAAGCTTTACCATGAAGCAGCCAAAATTTCCTAAAAAGGAGACAGCTCAGAGCTCTTGAAGAAAGAAACCTCATGTTCACAATCTTTGGGAGCAAAATGCATTTTCTGCCAATGTAACAGGATCCAGAAGGGAAAAATCCCAATTTGCCTTTCTTTTCATGTCCACAACTGATTTTTTAAAAACAAGCCCTTGGGCAGAATCAGGAACTATCACAAAAAAACAAAGCATGGTCTTATGCTCCACCTCCCAAAGGACTGTTGTAATCCAAACATGTGAAAAAAACAAAACAAACACAAATCTGTTCGCCTCTGTAAAGGCAGAGAGCTCTTCCCAGGCTGAGCCATTAGCAGCTGGGTGACATGTCAAAAAGAGTAACAACAGCATGGGAACAAGGAGCTATGGATCCGAGCCCTTGCTTAGCCAATGGCTCCCTGGGCAACCATGAGCAAATCATGTTTCCTTCCTGGGCTTCCAATTCTTCCTCGGTGAGTTCAGATAACTGGACTAGATGCCCAGGAAAATCCCTTTTGGTTTGGAGATTCTCATTCTGATCACTCAAAAATTCTATCAAAGAGTAATACCAACCAAGAAAATTTGGTTTATTTAGAGATAGATCTTGATTTTGCTGGCCTTCCCTAACAGCTCAAGCCAAGGTATTGGAAATGCCTCACTTGTTGCAGACAGGACAACATTAAAATTCTTACCTGACGCTGAGTTCACGCTGTGGCAGCAACACAGAAAGACAAAATGCAATTGGGGTTACACATCATTAATAGCAACATAGGCATTATTTTGCTTTTCAAAGACAAGAAAAACACAACTGAATGTCACTCCATCTTTATTACATCACTCATATATAACTTTTTCCAATTATGAAGGTTTGGGCTTTTTTGGTCCACACAGCAAACACATGGCTAAGGGGAGCCAAGTTTCAAGGGCTGGTGACCATCAGTCTAATGTAAGTGGAAGGGGAAAGTTGGCCACTGGTGGGGTCAAGACCTTTTCTGCTCCTCTGTCACCAGGTGAATAGCCTGGGCATCCAGACCTCCCAAGTCCAGTTTCTACTGCCCTGTTACATGTCTTCTGATGAGATGGCAAGACTCAGGCTAGGGGATGACTGGTTTCTCCAGAAGCAGAGAGAGGCCTAACACAATATCCTGCAGCTACTAGTGGGAGGCTGAGCTGGGAGGCCAGGGAACCTATCTCAGAACCCAGTCAACCTTCGACACAGGGAGGGGTCAATTCTACAAGGCAAAACACCACTCACTGTTTAACACGAAATACAAAGGGACTCCCATCATCTGTTGCTGAGGGTGGGAACCATGGTGGCTAGGACAGTATGCAGCCACAGCACCCTGCACTAAGGGGCTGCTCAGAAAATGTTTTTGCTATGAATAACCTCAGGATAAAATAACCTCAGGGCAGAAAGAATGCATCAAAAGGCATGAAGAAATCTAGTAAAATTACCCTCGTGTGGGTCACTCATGGATGGCCTGGTCCCAGTATGCTTGGAAGACTCTGAAATGACTGTGAGGAATTCTCTAAATTTAATATTAAATTTTATTAATTTGACACTAGTATCTAGGATAATTCAGGCACATGAAGAGGAAGTGGGGAAGGGGTGAAGTGGGGATAAATTCACATTAAAATGGGCGCCTCAAAGATGTCAGTAACCCTTTCCACAGATTTTAGAACAAGGGATACCCACCATGACTAACATGTAAGTGAAGACTGCTTATAAGCAAAGGGATAGACTGGATGTACAGGGAAGACCTTGGAGGCGGTGTGGCCAAGTGGAAACAGTGGCCTCTATCCAGTCAGGAGAGATCAATGAGACCTCTGTTCAGGTCCTGCCTCTGACATTTACTAGCTGTATGGCCATGAACAAAACCCTTTCTCCTTCTGGGCTTCAGTCTCCTCATCTAAAAAGTGAAGATGATAATGACTGTTGTACTTAGCTCCTAAGGATGCTGGGAGGATCGAAGGAGAACATGTATGGAAAAGGCTTTGCCACCCTTAGAATGCTATATATCTGTGTCAGTGACTATGATACTGACTCGATATAGCATAGGTACAGAATTATTAAAGGTCCAGACAGCTTTGGGGCTCTGAAAGAAATACCCTTCTAGCCACTTTTCTCTGAGCAACCAAAATGACTAATCGCAGAGGTATAACCAGAAAACTACGTTACCATATTATTAGCCACGATACAGTTTCAGAAGGCTCACAAAGTGCTCCGGGTGCAAAGAGTTAATAGACAAAAAAGTACCTCCCATTCATTCTTGCTAAAATAAAAAAAAATTGGGGTTTTCCTTGAATAACATTCCCTTAACACAATCCCAGGCTAAAATAATGATATAAAATCAGTAAATTCTGGGAGATGTTATTTTCTCAAGTTAGGAAGAAGCCAAGTCACTCTCTCCTATCTTTGAGAGGCATGAATCCCCATGACCAGAGCATGCCTATGAGCACTTAACCTGCCAGAGACAGGGAGCAATGGGTGTGGGGAGAGCGATGACGCTCAAGTTTTTTTGGAAGGTTTATCTATTCTTTTAGGACCTGGGCAGTAAAAATGAACAAACAGCAAATCCAGCAGAACCAAGATCTTCTTAGTGTACCTTGATAACATGAATGACAGTGATGGCACATATGGTGAAGAAGTTGGGGAGAGGACGGGAAAGACCTAGCTATGCCCTTGTCCATCAGGCAGAATGGAGGAAAGGTACAATACTCTCGAGTTTCTCAGGCTACGAGAAGTGAGGAGGACAATTGTGGAGATGGGATCGGGGGGAAGAGAACTGGCCAGGATTTCACCCTCATACAGGTCTGAAGCAATGCCTGAGGAAGCTTACCATGCAAGACCCAAGCCTCTGTTCTTAATTGAGGGCCTTCTGTTGGCCCCTTTGGCTTCTTCCTCAGAGCTTACCTCTTCCAGCTGGCTGTGGACATGCTGAACAATCAGATCAATGGCCACGGTATTTCCACTCCCTTTGGGAACAAGAGAAAAAAAAAAGTCGGATTTAGTTACAAAGTACTTTTAAGCATAAGGACTTGAAATCAGATCTTTTCAGAGGAAAACTTTTATTACCTCCCTACTCATTCTCACCACTCATTTCCTATCTGCTGCTGAAATGAATACAAAAAATAGTTTCTTTTGGGGTGGGGAAAGGTATCAGGCAGAAATGATTCTTGGGCAATGATTGTGCAAATTCAAAAAGTTTCACTGGCTACTGGCTTCACTTGGAGGTTTCTTTTGCTCTGGCTACCGGATGAAAGAAAGAGAATGCCTGGGCTAAAATGACTGAGGTAATTTCTACTTAAAAAAAAAAAAGGGTTCCCTGCTCTCTTATCCACTCTCCTATTCCTTACTTAAATAAAGCACCTGGAAATAACACAACTAACTTCTGTCTCTGCGCGACTCCCAGAAGGACCATAGCAGCCAGGAGAGTCAGGTACTGAGCAGTTCCATGGAGAAGACGTGCATGAGCCATGATTTCCAGTTCAAGAAAGCACTAGCGGCTATCCATCTCAATTTTCTGTCTTCTACTTTAATGGCAAACAATGGGGTAACTGGATTTTCTCTACAGGGATTTGAAGGCAACATCCTTCAAAAAGAGATTGGGGTGTTTTCATACACAGAGGCAGCAAGACAACTGAGAACACAGTCACCTACCATTCATCTGACCAATAAAACAATAACTGTTCTACAAGAAGGCACTTGGAAGAGATGGCCCAAATAAAAGTACGAGAAGAGGGAGAAGGGATGAGAGAACAGTCCTGGTATCTAGGGCTACTACAGCACCTTAGACAGGTGAACTGAGGGAAGAAGCAGCAGAAGGGCAGGGAAGCTTGGCATAGGTAGGCTCGACTGCTACTCTACTTCAGGGGCACAAGTAGGAGGCAAGTGGTACAGAGCAGGCTCATGTTCACTGGTCAGGAAGAAATGAGGAGGAGAGGAAGAGCCCAAGTTCTGGGAAGAGCTGAGAATATAACAGCAAGTAGCCCAATGGCTGAATACCAGAAGTAGCTAACATAGGTCATGATAACAGCCAGAGTCCCTCCCTAACCCTTGGGGAGTGCTGGGGATGCACTAACTTTTTTCTTTTTCAAGAAGAGCAAAGCTGTTCCAACCAACATCCCACCCAGCACTTGAGTTGGCTCACCTCGGGGAACCACAATGTCTGCAAGCCTCATGGTGGGCTGGATGTACTGGTCAAAGGCTGGTTTGACAAACTTGTTGTACTGCTTGATGACCCCCTCGATGTCCCGGCCCCTCTCACTGATATCTCTTCGAAGCCGTCGCACCAGGCGGATGTCCGAGTCTGTGTCCACAAAGATCTTCATATCTAACAGCTAAAGCAAGAGACCCGCTGAAGTGATATTTCTTTCCTGAGAGGCAGCTCAGTGGGACTGCCTGCTCAGAGCAGAGGGGAGGGTAGTCAGAGTGGCTATTCAAACAAAGCTATGTATGAACAGTGACTGAGAATTCATTCTTTCTGATCCAACAAGGTTAATCACGAATAGAACTCCCTGGTATCCCAGGCCAGAAGGCCCTGGGCACTCCTAAGGGGAGTTCTTCCATGGCTCATCTTGGGTGGTAGAAGTTAGCCTTACAAGTGTTGATGTTAGCAAGCCTAGAAGAAGTCACTCTAAGAAGAGGACAGCGTACCCCAAACCTTCATTTCCCTCGTACTTTCCAGCCATGAGTTACACTCCCTGACTATAGTGGAACGTCCTGTTTACTTCCCTGTACGATATTAGTGCTACAGCCCGAAAGCAGGTCCCTAAAAAAGCTCCTTTACAAGCTACCTCATCAAAATCTTTCTGGCTCACCTTGGACTGTGAGAGCAGTCACACAGACAGGGGGCTGGCCACTTTCCATGAAGCCTGATGCCTTGCTTGAGCTTCCCATAGAAAGCTCTCAGGGAACTCTCCTCACCCTCCACAGATACCAATGCCTGGCAACTGGTAGTAAGTCCTCTAAGGCCCTCAGTGACTTTACCCCAGGATATGTGCACCCTACGTCTGTTCTCCAGACTCATGCCCACCTCACACTCACCTCTAAGAGCTGCTTGTCTGCAAACGCCATGATTCCCTCAAAGATGATCACATTGGCCCCATACAGAGTTTTCTGCAAGATAATCACAAACCTGTCAGAGAGTTTCTCCATCAGCTACTGGAAGGGACCAAAAGGAAAATAAAAAGAGGAAGAACACCAAAGCCAGCACCCTAGCTGAAGGCCCTCAATCATCAAATTCAATGAAAAAGCAGCCAGTCAAGATGTCAGTTAAGTCCGTGCAACTATTATCTAACCCATTTCCTTCTGGGTCCCTGAAACAACTAGGAGCCACAACTACTCAGCAGAGAGGTTTGGGGAACCCAGCTGTGGCTGATATTCTGTCCTCCCCCCCCCACCAAAAAAAGTTCACAAGGTAACAAGGTTCATTTGGCTGTGGTGAAGCAGTTCTCAAGAAGGGCATTAGGGAACTATGCTGCTTTCTGCCTGAAATGAGCAAGAATGCGAAACGTGACCTAGAACTAGGGAGTGGGGACTAGATGAAAGCACCAAGAAACAGAGAGGGCATCCTTTGCTTCACTGGCACATAGACAGCATAAACACATAAACCCTCCTGCCAGTAGAAAAAAATGGTCTTCCTTGGCCATGATCAGCTCTCCCTCCAGGAATTCCAAAGTATGCCTGCCTGTTTCATTCCAGCTCTTAGACAAGGTGACCCGTTAATCCCTGGCAACTCCATTTGTTCTTAGGAAAGATCCTATCCTTGCTCCTGAGCTCTAGGTCCAGGCTCCTACACAGCTGTACCATACAGTGGATCCCCTTTCCACAGAGTTCCTGATCATAACACATGGAATCTCAGTCAATCCTATTATGTCTTTGACACAAACACCATTCCAGAAATTAACCTGATCCTCAACCTTGCCTCAGTTCTACCTCTTGTCCTCTAAAGTCTTTAACAGAGTCTGAGTTGGAAGGGACTGCAGAAGGCCATCCTGTCCAATTTGTTACTGAACAGGAATCACCTACAATTCCCCCAGAAAGAACCAACTAGCTTCCACTTGAAAACTTTCAGTGAAGAGGAACCAGCCATTTCCTAAAGTGATTCATTCTACCCCTGTCCACACCTTGGACAGCTACATCAAGATTAGATCTGTCTTTTAGCCTGTGACTGAGCAGGAGTCTCTCCTACAGGGTCTGTACCTTTTGGAGGTGATGAGGCCTAAGGTGGCATGGAGGACATCTTCCTCTTCCACAAAGACTGAGTTTTCTCTCAGAAAAATAGGACTGGCTGGTTCACAAACAAGAATGCACTTCCTTAATCCAAAGCCCTGCTAAAACCGCAGGCAGAACTGGAAGTAGAAATAACCAACAAAGCTGTCTAGACAGTCCTACAGCCCAAGACCTTCACATGGAATCTGATGGTGGGATGGGGTTTTTAAATGGTTTCACTGCATAAGGTATAGAGAGGTGCTCATGGGTCACTGAAAAAACTGAGAAGTGCCGGGAGGGAGGCGAGACAGTGCCTGAGGGAGACCCAATGACTCCCCACAACATACCTTATTTTCTGTTTTTTCCCCTTTACTCTCTGCAGGATCTCAGACAAGCCAGGAAAGGCCCTGGCACCTGGCCCCCCATGCCAATCATACCCAGTCCTTTTTCCGACTGTGTGTGTCCCTGGCGCCTTTTTCCACAGCCCCCGGCCCCCCACGCCAACCATACCTAGTCCTTTTTCTGCTTGTATGTGGTCCCTGGCGCCTTTTTCCACAGCCTCCAGGCCCCCACGGCAATCATACCCAGTCCTTTTTCTGCCTCTGTGTGGTCCCTGGCACCTTTTTCCACAGCCTCTGGCCCCCCATGCCAACCATACCTAGTCCTTTTTCTGCTTGTGTGTGGTCCCTGGCGCCTTTTTCCACAGCCTCTGGCGCCTTTTTCCACAGCCTCCAGGTCCCCATGCCAATCATACCCAGTCCTTTTTCCAGCTGTGTGTGGTCCCTGGCATCTTTTCCCACAGCCTCTGGCCCCCCGTGCCAATCATACCCAGTCCTTTTTCCGGCTGTGCGTGGTAAAGTCATAGATAGGGATCTTCACACTCTTTCCCTGTTTCAGCTTCTTAAGCGTACAAACGATGAGGTCAAAGTCGAAGGCATCGGGGTGGTCAAAGTTGAAGTCGTTGCTGGCTGCCTGCTCCTGCTGCTGCTTGGTGAGCACCTACCACGGAGAAGGCCTGGGGTTAAGAGCGCCCTCCACATGCCTGGATGGCTTCTCCGGCCAGAGGGACCAGATACTTTGGAAGGAAACCTTTACTTAGGGCTCCTGCTGAGGAGGAGGGAACAAGCATGTGAAGGGCCTTTCCAGAGGACCTAATAAGGACAATAATGACGGCATTTACTACGTACCCGGCGCTAGGCTGAGCGCTTCACAATTACGTCACTTCACCCTCACAACAACCCTGGGAGACAGGGGTTACTATGATCACCCCCATTTTACAGATGGGGAAGTGGAGGCAAACAGAGGTTAAGTCACACGGCTAGTAGCTAAGGCAGGATTCAAACTCAGGTCTTCCTGACACCAAGTCTGGCATTCTATCCGATGTATCACCTACATGCCCTTTTTCCTGATGAAAACTTGAGCAATGAGCCCGGGTCTCCCAAGAAAGACAATATCCTCTATTAGTTGTTTACTTGGTTAGTGCAGGGTAGGGGAAGAGCCAGGCATAATCCACTCCTGGGCAAAGAATCTTGCCAGGAAGCAAATGAGGAGACTGGGCCAGTGCCCATCATTCCTGGGAGGGCAAGCGGAGTACAACTGATATATTAAGCCTGGTGTTTATACTCTCCAGGACCGAGGTGCCCATCTGCCCTTCCTGGGCAGAGACAGATGTCTCTCATCACACCAGGCTGAGGGCATGTACCTGTCTGACAACTGCAGTTGGATAGTATGGCCACCTGACTGCCCACAGCAACCAGCCAGCGCTGTGTGTGGGTCCGTATGAAGATACATGCGTGTGTGCACCACAAGCGTATGGCAAAGTGAGACCATGAAACTGGCTTTTTAGAGTGGAGCAGAGGGAAGTCACAGAAAGGGGGATTGAGCCTCTAAGAAATCAGAGGGGTCAGTGGAGAAAACTACAAAGCTAGCCATTTATAGAGCTGCAACTGACACGGAATGGAGAAATCGGCAGAAATACAAATCAAAGAATACAAATGGAAGTGCTCGGAAAACCCAACAAAACTGCAGAACACAATTTAATGGGATTTCCTTTCTCCTTCTTGAGCCTCTCTTCTATCTACTGCCTCCACATGTTTTTCAGACGGTGTTACCTTATCTCCTCAGTTCCCAAACACACAGCAACAGCCATTCTTTTCTCTCTAGTTAACCCGGGGGCCTTTCTCTCTTTTCAACATCATGTAACTAGGAGTAAATCACAAACTCCCTATGGCTCTGATTCTTTACCAAGGAAGCACACTGATCAATTCTAGCCTATTTAATGGGGTTGTACAAGGCTTACCTTGTAGAAGGAATCCATAGACAGCAGGACTACCCACGGGACATCCAAAGCTTCAATAATCATTCTGGCCACAGTGGTTTTCCCAGAGGCACTACCTCCACCCAGGCCTGTCAGGGAGAAGGTTAGGTGATAAGGAAGGAATGAGCCTTATTTCTTTAATTCAATCTTCACCCCTTCAATGTCCAAAAAACACCACAGCTCTTGGAAGACCTTATATAATTCCATTTTATTACCCTTAAGAAAAAGGCCCCTGAACATAAAGGGAGTCTAAGACTTCAATTCTTACTCTCAGGGTAGCTCAAACAGGACTAAAATAAGGTTCTTATATCATATAGACTTTGAAACCAGAGAGAAAAAAGTCAATGTTGTTTGGATGAGTAAATAAACAGGAATTAGGACTGGGTGGGATTTTCAACAATCACAGGGTCTCAATTCTTTCCTTCAGTCTACCAAGGGGCTCCCCTATTACCAATAGGGCTGTAGAATAGACTCACTCATGGGAGGCTCTTGGCATCTGGGGATTAACCAAAGAGAAGATGGTCTTCTGCTCAAGACCTAATGGTGATCCTTACATGGAAGAACAGAACTCTCAAAGAGATTAGAATGCAAGGCCAATACACATTTAGGTTCCAGGATGTGACCATCTGGCCAGAGCAAAGGCCACTTTAAGTTCGCCAGAAGCATTTGAGACTTACCAATGACAAAAGCTTCCTTTGACTGCGTCCCATGTTCATTGTACCAAGGAGGCCGCCCAGCTGTGTAGATCGTCCTTTTGCTGGTCCGCAATAGAGGTGGCTCCGATTTACACTGGCTAGTGGTCCGTTTCCTTGGTGACCGACCTGTGCCCACAGGAGGAAGAAGTCTGTCTAGAGACTCAGCACTGCTGTTATCAAGAAAAAAAAAGACAGGAGAATTCAGATGAAGAATCACTGTAAAGGACTGGGAGGAAGTCTCCTTTCTACAGTATGATACTTTGTGAAAGTTCCTAAGAAACAGAGGTCAATTGTATTCAATCTGATTTCATTTGGCATTTCTCTAACACTCAAAGATACTTATGGCCTTTATTAACCATTCTTCCTGCCTACAACCTCATTTAATAGTCTAGTTTTGGTAAATTCACTTTCCAGGCAAAGAATCTGAGCCATAGGGAATTACAGATTTGCCCACGATCATATGGAATGAGAAATTAAGGCCCCTGTTTAGTTAGAGACTGGAGAATGGGTATCACTATATCCAAGAACTAAAGAGATTCAGCAGTATCTTAGAATCACAGATTTAAAGATAAGAAGCACCTTAATAAGGTAACTCAATCTAACTCTCATTTTACAGATGAGGAAACTGAGGCCCACGGAGATTTCCCCAGGTCCACTCTAAGTCTAATACTCTTTCCATTACACAATGCTGATTGCTAGAAAGATATACAATGGCTAGTGGTGGAGATGGGCTCATGGACGGGAAGGGGAATTACACTGGATAAGACTTTGAAGTTTTTCAAAAGGGCTTCCCCATTCTCACTTCCTTTGGTAAGGTGCAAAGAACAACACATTAGATTAGGGCATAGAACAGAGCTTTAGTCCTCTTTTCACTAGTTAGCTGTGTGTCCTTGGGTTAGTCACTCAAACTCACTGGATCTCAGTTTCCTCATTTACAAAATGAGGCTAATAGCCTGCCAACTTGAAAGCAAGAGAATGAGTATTTCTCTTGAGATCCCTTCCAGCTATATGAAAACAGTTACCTAGAACGGACTTCCCCCGACTTGATCTTAACAGCTGGCTTGCCTTCTGTTAGCCACTGGGCAACATGCACTGTGATGACCACTACAGAAAATATAATTAAGAAAATCACAGCAACAGTCACAGAATAAGCATCTTTGTCCCAGCTAAGTCACCACCACTATTTCCATGATCCAGGGACATTCCTTTCCAAGGCTGTGTTAGGGTCTCTTTAGAGCAGACTACAGTGGAACTGCTTGTGAAGAAAGCATCCGGAGTGCTGAGCCACTAAAAGGAAAAGGAAGTCGCAGAGGTGCCTCAGCTGCCTGCGGATGGACAAGTCAGAGTCCAGCTCTAACCTTCTGGACTTGTCAGAGAGCCACAGCTGCAAGCCAGAGGATTAAAAAGATCAGCAATTCCGCCTGGGCTTGAGTAACACCAGCTCTGCATGTCCATCCGTCCATCTGTCCCTCCCTCCTTGCTGCATAGGGCCAGAGAGAACGGAGCATTTCCACTGGGCATACTGCTCTGGACCAAGTAACTTCCTACTCTCCCTCCACCCACTGGCTTCTCTTCCCCACAGTGCCTCACCCCTTCAGCTCTACCCATTGACAAAGGACTCTATAAAGGGGGTTAGGTTGGCTCTCTAGTAAGTTCTCTTCGGGAGTCTGAAGGGCTGCCCTTTCCTCCCTTCCCTCACCATCTTAGTTGCGTGCAGCAGGAACTAGGGCTTTTACTTTTTCAGGCCTTTACCCTTCCTGGGAAGTTATCTGTTTAGCTCTTCCTTTTCTACTTTGTCCAGTGACAGACACAGAACAGCTTTATATTGAACCACTAGGGACTCATCTTTGAGTAGTAAATGTCATGTAACATAGGAAAGCAGTTCTTCTCCAGGCTGAGCAGACAGGGCTCCGACCTCAGAGCTAGGAGATGATGGACTCGTGCTGTGATTTTGAAGGACTGCTGCTCAGTAGGGCCCTGGAGACAGCCCAAGCTGTTCTTGTTTTGAAATGTCAATGTTCCCAGAGGCCCCCACTGAGAGCAGAGGAAAAATGAGACGGAGAGACACAGTGGGCTAGGTGGGTTCCTCAGAAATGGGTAAGTAAAACAGAGGTGACATCACACCTTACTATTCACCTAAAATATAGTTGGAGGGAGGTTTAAGAGCTTTTAGATTCAGAGTCTACACAGCATTAAAAACATCCATCCATAATATCTAATGAGAAAAGCCCTCTGCCCCATCTCCTTAGAGACAAAAAAAACAGAACTACCCATTCTATCATGGAGAAAATGGATGAACAAAATCAGAACAATTAGCCAATATATTTTGGTCTGTTCAACCTCTGGTGCCTCTGAGGCAGCAATTAACTAGCAAGCACCATTCCCAAAGGAACGCTGACATCAGTGTGAGGCTGGGACACAAACAAAGATGTGCTGATGCAAAGATGATTGAAGAGTAGATGTTTTGTAACCAAAAGCAAGCTTGTTGATTTCACTATTTTCCAAACACAAGAAGAAGAAAAAATAAAATTTCTTCCCCTGAATGGGCTAAGGGGAAGGGAAGGGGAGATCCAGGATGGAGGTGAGATCGGTAACTTGCAATACTCATCAATAACTTAGTTGCTATGGGCAAGCCACCTTCTTAGTCTTAGAAACTATGAGCAATAGACTATTACTCTACTGAATACAGAATCACAGAATCTCACAGTGGGACGGGATTTCAGAAGTCATCTAGTACAAATCCACACCTGAACAAGAATCCTCTCTACAACACACTAGGCAGGTGCTCATTGGGCTTTCACTTGAAGACCTCTGAGAGAGAGAATCCATTTCCTCCCAAGACAGCAGACTCTACTTTGGGATAGCTCTAATTATTAGAAAGATTTTTCCTTGCCTAGACCCTGCACTTGTCCCTTCATGGCTTCCACCCATTTGTTCCTAATTCTGCCCTCTGAGGCCAAGCAAACAAGGCTAAACCTTCTTCCACTTGACAATCTTTCGAATAGTTGAAACAACTATTCTATTCCACCTAAGTCTTCTAATGGAGGGATAAAAATATCTCAAACCTATGGACTGTGTAGTGCTCTGCACATAATAGACCCCAAATCAATAAATGATTAATTTGAATTTGTTGAATCCTTTCCACATATGAGTACGGTTCACTCCATTTCCATAAAAGGTTGCCTAGCAAGAGCATCAGAAATGAACCTTTTCATCTCAAAATCTGCGAAATTATCCTTATTTTAGCTTCTTGACAAAGGATGACAATGAAGCCATTACAAACATGAGTAATAAAGTCTGGCTTGTCGAAGGAGACAGGCAGATTGGCTCTATCAGTATATAGTGAATGCCCCTGCACCAAAACTTTACTGCACTTATGCAGACAGTTTAGGTCATGGTGCTCATTGGTTTGGTGTAGCGGCTTTGTTATAAGGGAGGATTTATTGAGGGAAGGAGAATGATGTAACATTGAGAAACGATGGGGGTAAAGGGCATCAATATTCTGCTAGCTATCTTATTTATTTTCATGGAGTGGGGCTTTATGAAGCATCAATATCTAAGGACGCTTCTCTAAATCAAAGTGGTACCACCTACTTCATCAATAAGAGATCTTTTTTCACAAAATCACAGAACAAGAAACTGGAAGAAAGCTCAGAGATCCCAAGCCATACCTGAATAGGAATCCCCTCTTATAACAACCCTGATCAATAGTCATCCAAACTGCCTGAAGACCTGCATCGGTGGGGAATTTGCAGTTCATTTCATTTTTAGCCTGATTTAATTAGAAGGAAGCCTGTAAAAATATCTAAAATCTATCCCTTTGAAACTTACACTAATGACTCCAAGTTCCTCCTCTGGCTGGGGGCAGCTAGGTGGTGCAATGGTTAAAGTTCTGGGTTGGGCCTATAGTCTGCAGGACCTGAGTTCAAATCTGGCCTCAGACACTTACTAGCTGTGTGATGACCCTGGGCAAGTCACTTCACCTTGTTTGCCTCAGTCTCCTCATCTGTAAAGTGAGTTGGAGAAGGAAATGGCAAACCACTCCAGTTTCTTTGACAAGAAGACCCCAAAAGGTCATGAAGAATTAGACTTGACAGAAAATGACTAAACAACAACAAATAACCAGAACTAATAATCCAATCAATAACCCAGAAATAATCTGATCTAGATGCACTACAGGCAGGGCAAAATACAACAAGATTTACCTCTTTACAAGGTCCCTCACTTTGGACAGGTTATTAATGCCACCAAAGACCACATTAACTTTTCTGGCTGCCATGTCACCCTGGTGACTCATATTAAGGCCAACGTCCACCAAGATCTCCAGAACTTCCACAAATGAGTTTTTGTCCAGTTGGGAAAGTTGTAACTGGACAAAAACTCATTTGTGGCATCTACAAATCTAATAATTATGCCATCTGTGCCTTCATCCAAGTCACTGAAGAAAAATGCTGAAAAGTATGGTGTCAACACTGCACCAGAGACCTTCCTCCAAGCTCAGTTTCAGTTTAATCGTCCACTAGTTTCAAACAAACCTAACTGTATTATTGTCTAGCCTATGCCTCTCCCATCTTGCCAACAAGGAAGAGAAGACTGATTTTGTCAAATGCTTTGCTGAAATACAGGTATACTGTCTTCAGCAGGGGTGGGGAACCTGCAGCCTCAAGGCCAGTAAAAGGATTTGTTCTGTGAAGTCTGGATTCAGTCAAAGGGCCAAACTTAAGGACCTAGAGGGCCACGTGTGGCCTTGAAGTCGCAGGTTCCCCACCCCTGATCTACAGCATTCCTCTAGGGTAGCTAGGTAGTGGATATAGCATTGGGCCTGGAGTCAGGAAAACCTACCCCAGATACTTCCTTAGCTGTGTGACTCTGGGCAAGTCACATAACCTCTGCCTTATGTATAAAATAGGGATAATAACAGTCTCTACCTTCCAGGGTTGTTGGGGACGTAAGCACTTTGGAAACCTTAAAGGCCTATATGTATATTAGCTACGATTGTTAGTGCAGGCAACACCTGGGGTAGGGCCTACCTCCAAATCACACCACCTCAGGAAGCACAATTTGAAACAAGGTCTTCCTTACATCAAACGGCATTCTAACCACTGTAAAAGACTAACACTAAGTTAGTCTAGTAATCCTGTCAAAAAAGGAAATGAAGTGAGTATGGTGCAATCTGTTCTTGATGACATCCTAATGGTTCTTAGGGATCATCCTTTCCCTTTCTAAATGCTTGCAAACACAGAGTGCTGAGTAAGTGCCTGATAACCAATGTGGTATCCACTGGATTTGGTGTAAGAGGCCCTGAGTTCAAATCTTTGTTCTACTAGTTTCTAGCTGTGTGACCTTGGTCAAGTCACTACTCTCTGGACTTTTAATTCCCTCACCCAGGGAAGTGAATGACTTGCCCATCTCCCCAAATGCCGAGGAAAAAACTCTCTGACCCAGAAACACTGATCAGCACCAAACTAATACCTTCCTTTCAGCCTCTTCCTCATTAATCCATTATTATTACTGTTGCTGTTATCGTCAGTTATTATTGTCATCACTGAAACACATGCTGTGGGGTGACTACGTTCCCTGTTTTAGTGGATTTGCTTGAATTTCACTAGTTAATGCAGCCAGTTTAAAGATTTAATTTCCCCAAAATACAAATGTTATAGTTAACTGAGGATTAAGAGTCCAATAGGAAAAACGCCTCTCTTCTCATCTGAAAACCAACTGTTCTTTAAATCAACCACCAAATCTAGGGGTCTGTTTTTATTCACAAACGAGTTTGGTGGCAGTCTCCCTCTTATTTCCTTTTTCTAATGAGCTTATCTTAATCATCATCCTATGTTTCCTTTCAAGGACTTTCCCAACAGCAGTCCATCTTGATGATACCTTGTAAAGATGAACGATGGTGGCCTGCCTTGAAATCTGTCAGCCTTCCACAATTTAACAGGAAAACCGAGGCAGGCCAATGACAACCGACAGAAAGCCATATGAATCCAGAGACTTGCAAACATTCAAAATCTTACAAGTCCTATTATTCTGACTACCAGATTTGCCCTGGGCTTCTCTCCTCTCCCCTCCCCACATCAGATACAAAGTTTTCTTGTGTCCTCAGATAACAAAGCTCGGCCTTATCTGCTCACTGGGGGAAAGTTTCCCTTTCCGTGGAAAAATGACATGGGGATCTTTTCTTACCCTCATTTACAGTACTGCAAAGATGCTTCTGTCCCTGGCAAAGAAGCTACATACAAAAACCCAACAAGCAATACCAGCCACAAAAATAATTTGCAATTAACAACAATTGGCAATGAAAACAAGCCACCCCTCTCTAGGAGAATTAGGGAATCTTTACCTGGCTGTTGCCTGTTTGTTTTCGGATTTCCATAGATACATTCACACTAGCAGATCCTTTTGGACAGCACTCCAATTGGAGGTTTGCTCTGGAGCCAACCACAATAATAACAATAAAATGACTCTGAAACTCACCTGCCTTCGGCTCCAAGGGCCCAGCACCCCGATATCCTGATCCCAGGGTAACCAGGAGGGCTGCTCATTCCCCAACTTGTAGCAATCACAGGACTATGACGTGGATGGAGCAGGACGCTCTGAGTATAATTGTATCTATCTGATGTCTGACTCCTAGTTAGGTGCGAGAGGATCTACTTCTAAACTTCCCAGCTCTTCCACCCAGACCTACAGTACTCTGAGCTTGGAATGACAGTTTGCCACAAGAAATCTGGAGAAGTTCTGAGCTGACTGGGCTGCACCTCCATGACTGACTATTCTAAAGGTGAGTCTTGAGGGAATGATTCGGGAACCTGGTGTGGCAGAGGAAGGTAGGAATTTGGATTTTCTTTAAGGTGCAATTCAATGTTTCTGATGTGCTAGATGTAAGGGCAATAGGACCTACGTTAAGAAGCCAGTACGTGCTGCTGACTTCAATGTCCTACAAAGGCCAACAGGCATAAGAGGATAACTTAGCTAAGAGATTATGTTCATTACTTGATATTAATAGCACTGACTTTGGTTTAAAAAAAAAAAGACTAGCCTAACAACAAACCAGCAGCACCTCACAGAGCTGCCCCTCTGGCTTATGACCTACCCACAATATGTCCTGCCCTGGGGTTTCCCCTCACCCTCCACAGGTTCTGCTCTGATACTTGCTCTGGTGTCTGCCTCTAAGCAGTCCCAGCAGACATTCGTTTTCTAGGAAAGGTAGAGGACCAAGGAGCCTGATGTAGTCACCAGCCCTGGCATTCCCAGGAAGAGTCTAGGGGTCTGAATCCCACCTAGCGAGGCAGCCCATTTCTTTAAGCTCTGCTCCACCCTTCTGAAGCTGGAGCCAGAAGAGCTGCATTAGCACTAGACTAGCAAAACTGATCAACGTGAGCCCCCAGGGCTCCCCTCCCTCTGACTCTACTCCTCCCTTTCTCTGACTCCAACGCCTTAGGCAGGAAGCTTTCTACTTCCCTACAACATCGGTCAGAGCCAATGTCAGTGCCAGCAATGCCCCCACCCAGGGGCACTCTCTGTCAGCTCCTCCCTCTCTCCAAGGTGCCTCTAGCCAGGCACAAACAAACATGAAACTCTACACTCCGGGATCGGGAAATATGGCAGCTAAGAATAACTGCTGCCCTCTCTCTCCTCCTCTTCTCCCTCCCTGCATTTTGCTCTCCTCAGCCATCCTGGTGCCAAGGGAACTAAGTCTGCAGGGCTAAATTAGAGGCAGCAGCTAAGCTCTCCCCGAGCCTAGCACACACGTAGCCCAGAGGGCTACACCACTGAGCTGACAAGTCTTTACTTCAGCACTATAGATTTAAATGGCAGAAACTGGGCAGAAGGTACCTGGAGGTTCTGGCTGGAATGGGCCTCTAGCAAGTGCCAACAGGAACATGAGCTTTCCTTTCACCCCTATTAACAAGAGTCACTTTTACTGAAGCCTTTGTCATTTCTGGATACCCCTCCTTACCCTATTAGCCCTACCACCACCGAATTGAACCCCACCCTCACTGTACCAAAACCACAGACTGGGTGGACTGTCAGATTGTAAGCACCATTCTGTCCTGGTGATCCTCTGCCTCTCTGCTCAGAGAAGGAAAGCAGGTTTCATTGTCTATTGGCCAGGACCATTAGAGATTTTTCAATGACTCTGGGTTTGGCTTCCTTATAGTGAACTTTTCATTTACATACTTGGGGTCATTATGGATTCTCATTCTGCTTATTTTTCTCTGCATCCATTTACACAGCTCTGCCCATGTTTTTCTGAATTACTCAGAATCATTTCTTACTGTACAATAATATTTCATCAAATTCATTGTTCAGGGGCATCTACTTTACTTCCGGCTCTTTGTTACCACAAAAGTGTTGCTGTGAATATTTTGATACATATTCGAATTTTGTTTCTGTCTTTGAATTTATTGGGGGGGTGGGGCGGAGCCAAGATGGCAGCTGGTAAGCAGGGAATAGTGTGAGCTCTGTACCGAGACCCTCCAAAAACTTATAAAAAATGGCTCTGAACCAATTCTAGAACGGCAGAACCCACAAAACAGCAGAGGGAAGCAGGGCTCCAGCCCAGGATAGCCTGTATGGTCTCTGGGTGAGGTCTATCCCACACGGAGCTGGGAGCTGAGAGCTGAATTTATTGTGTATTAGTTATCTGTGTTTGTATCTTAGCCCTCTGCTAGACTTGAAATTCCATTAGTGGCAAGGAAACTCTATTTGCTAAACTTTGTATCTCATGCAGCCCCAAGCACAAAGTACCTCCCAACTATAGACTGAACGGAGTATGAATGAATGAAACTAGGGAATTAGAGTTTTCATCATTCCTGGCTTTTGGTGTCCTAGCATGAGAAGACAGTGAATACCAAGAAAAGATGAAGCCAGGAGTTTGACTAAAGTGTGGCAACAGGATTAATTTTCTAGACTCAAATGAATGGCTATTGAAGCTTCACAGCCTAAACATTCATTCAACATGTATTTATTTGTAAGCACTTACTATGTTCAAGACACTATGTAAAGCTGCTGGGAATAAAAAGACAAAAGTTGAATAGTCCCTGCCTATAGGAAGCTTAATTTCTATCAGAGGAGACAACCTGTACATATACAAATAAACAAAAATATCTTGGGCCAGGGAGAGAGCAAGAAAGAATCCTTCAAAGAAAGGCACCTAAGGTGAACCCTAAAAGACAGTCAATCAACAAACACTTTTTAAGTGCTTGCTGTGTGACAGGTACTAAGCTAAGTGCTGGGGATACAAACAAAGGCCAAACATGAAAACAGTTAGGCACATACAAGGTACAGAGTACCCAGCCAGAGAAGATGGGAAGGCACTATCAGACACTAGGGATTCTGAGCAGCAGAGGGGAGCAGGAGCACTCCTGGCACAACAGGCAGCTAATGCATGGCCCGGGTGAGAGATGGACTAATCTGGCTGGGGAACAGCAAGCAGGCTAGCTCAGCTGGAACGTAATGTGTGCAACAAGAGTCACATGAAAACAGTCTGGAACCAGACTGTGAAGGGCCTTAAATGCCAGAGGCAAGAGTATGTACTTTATCCTCGCCATCAGAGTTTCTTGGGTAGAGGAGTGACTTGTCAGGCCTGTGATTTAGGAATATCAATTTGGCAGCTGTGTGAAAAATGGACTGGAGAGGGAAGGCCAATTAGGAGGCTACTACATCCAACTGTCCAGACAAGAAGCGATGACTACGGCAGGACCTACGTGAATGGTGAGAAGGGGATGGCTGTAAAAAATGCCTGAGAGGCAGGGGAACCAACTGAAAACAAGAAAATGAGTGAGAATGAAGAATCGAGGATAACTCAAAGGCTGTGAACTGAAAGGATGGTGTTGCCCTCGACAGAAAAAGAGAATTTAGGAAGAGTGGGTTTAGAAGGAAAGATAATGAGTTCTATTTTGAGAAGGTGAATTTGAGATGCCTACAGGGCACCTAACTGGAGATGTTGGTAGCTGGGGATGTGGGACTGAAGATCAGAAAAAATTATGAGGCTGGAGATATACAGATATCAACAGATACTGTTATATATAGACATGTGCTGAGAGAATATGGAGAGAGAAAAAGAAAGGGCCCAGGACAGAACCTTGGGGGACACTCAAAGTTAGGGGATGGGGCATGAATCATGATCCAACAAAAGTGGCTAGATAGGGAGGACAATCAAGGTCAAATGTCACGAAAAACCAGGAAGAACAAAGAATACAGGAGGTGAGAGTAGACAACAGTATCAAGAGCTGCAGAGAAGTCAAGAAAGATGACTGGAGAAAAGCCAATGGATTTAACAGTAGAGATCACTGGTAGCCACAGAGAGAAAATTTCCATTTAGTAATGAGGTCCAGAGACAGACTGGAATAAGAGTGACGGGTAATTGAGGGAATACGACTGAAAATTTTTTATATGAGGGAGACCCAGGCATGGTTTTTCAGCAGCAGGGAAGGAGCCAATAGATAGAAAGAGGATGAAGATTAAAAAAGAGGGGATAATTGAGAAGGTAAACTGTTATAGTAGATAGAATCAAGGGCATAAGTAAACAGGCTGGCCTTGCGTGAAGTCTCTTTGTCAGAGACTGGAGCAAAGAAAGACAGAACTGGGGATGATCTCCAGGGATTTGGAGCCATAGAAGAGGGAAGAGGAAGCTTATGAAGAAAGTCTATTTACTCAGTAAAAACATGAAGTAAAATCCTTTGCTAAGTAGAACGGGTAATGCAGAAGGCTTGAGAAGAGGTTTGAATAGACACTGTCAGGGCCGTGAGGAGTGAGAGCCAGTCACTTAGGGGAGAATAAAAGTATAATGGAGAATGAAATAAGAAAGAATAAAAGACTGCCTTATAATAGTGAGGGCCTAGTTGAAATTAATTAACATAAATTTGTGGTGGATCCAGTTAATGGCATAAAAACAGGAATGAAGAAGGCCAATGTTGGGGTAACTCAGGGTTAGGGCTTGGCAAGCCTCAGTGACAAAAGGACAAGGGAATAAGAGATTCTAGAATTGAGGACAGCAATATAATTAAAATGGTAGCTATAAGTTCAAGATTGGGAAAGATGAAAAGCAAAGCTAGAGCAGAAGTAATGGCCTAGAAGAGCTCAGGGAGGGGTGGTGAACCTTTGGCCTGGTGGCCACATGTGGCCCTCTAGGTCCTTAAGTGTGGCCCTTTGACTTCTAAGGGCTGTGCTTGAGGACCTTGAGGCTGCAGATTCCCCACCCCTGGACCTCAGAGGGATGGATGAACAAGAAATCACAGGTGAGATAAAGAGGCTTAAGAGAAGTAAGAAGGAAGGGTAGGTGGAAAGAAAATAACTTATTTAAAAAGACTTCTCTCCATTTCTCTTGAAACTTTAACTCGTGTTTTAGTGACCCATTCACAAACACTGGACTAAGCTTACAGCAGCATCCAAACATGACCTCCCATATTCCCAGCCTGATTCCTTAGACATCCATCTCATTGTCCCTTTGGACCCCACCCTCAAGAATGCAGATCTCACCTGCACTGAGTAAGGATGGATGCACCTCACACCCGAAACTTCTGCAAAGAGATACTTTCAAGGGTTCTTTTTCAAGGTGGGAAATAATTTTTATGGTTGGGGATGGATGGGGATAGAGAAAAGGCAGAATCAAAAGGTTTCAGAAGCCATGCTCTTTTTTCACTGCTCCTGGGTCTGTTACTATATTTTTATCTGGAAAAAAAAATTTTTTTCTTTATCACCTGTCATCCCTAGTAGGCTCCATGAGGAATCCCAAGGACTGCTTTTCTCAGGAAGGAAGATCTCCAAAAAAAGTGAAGCAGAATGTTTGCAAAACTTAAAGTAGTACATACATTTACCGTCATTATTATTAACAACAACAATAATAATTAGCAGTTTAACGGGCCAAATCTTGAACGGATTTAAATTTGTTGCTGGTTAGGAATTCCCTACTCTCTCAATCCCCTGGTAGTTAAAAAAAAACACCTTACCATAACCTTTCTTTCTTTTTCTTTTTGACACTGACTTGTGATTTCATGACAGTAAAGAAATCCCAGTAAGGAAACTCTGTCTACCAATGAAGCTTAGGCTTAGTCACCTGGAGGCATTGAGAAGTTAAGGGACTTTCCCAGGATCATAGAGTTATAAGTAACAGAAGCAGGACTTTCTGATTCAGTGGCTGCTTTCTCTATCCAGGTCACCCCTCTCTACCATCACTTTTTTTTTTGAGTCAATCAGGATTAAGTGACTTACTTGACTTGAACTCAGGTCCTCCTGACTCCAGGAATGGTACTCTATCCTCTGTGCCACCTAGTTGCCCCTAATGTCACTTTTCACAAAGGATAATCTACCTGTAAAGAAAACTATTAACTTGTACTCATTCTTCAAATACACAGTCTTTTTTCATGATAAATTTTTAAATGCTGACTAAAATACTTCTGGTCAGTTATATAAAATGAAAGCAGTGTGGCTGCCAGAAGACTTGGGTTCAAGTCTTGCCCCAGACACATACTGCCTGTGACCTAGGGCAAACTGCTGCGGGCAACTCTCTAAGATTCTAGGTTGACAAAGGTGCCTCCTACCTGCATAGACAGTGCGAGTTTCCTTCTCTAGGAATTCTCTTTATAAAAGAAATCACAAGACTAGTCCCTATTTCTATTTCAGCTATATAATATTCAACACTCCATAAAAGGATAGCCAAAAATCTCAATGTAAGCAACAACTGGCCCCAATTTTTCCCATCTCTATACTCAACAGAGCTATAGCCATTATGAAGAAATTATATGTCAAAATGCAAAAGCAGTGTTGGAAGAACTGGTTGTCATTACCCTCTGGCTTTCCTTCTCCCTCCCCGCTTTCCCGACTGCCAATTAAAAGAGATCTACAGACTGAGTCCAGACTCAGGGCCCCGAGGGAGAGACAAACCACACTCAGTCACTGGAAGACTTAACAGAACAAGCACAGGGTTTCTTTTTCCTGAAATGACAAGCAAGGGAGAGGACACTTGACCTGATTTTTCTTTCTTCTCTAAATTTTTTTCTTGTCTCTTTTTTTCAAACTTCTTTTACTGATTTGGACAACTGTCCTTGTAGTGTTTTGTCAGATGGTGCCTTCTGAATACCTCATGGTATAATGAAGTGTTTTTGGTATGGATAATATTGCTTTATGGATCATGGAAGTAAATATACTTTTCTCTCTAAAACAAAATTTTCTGCTCTGAAATTTTAAGTTTCTCAATTAGGAGCTTTGGATAAGCAGTTCTCAACTACTTTAAGGGATTTGCAAAGTTCAAAGGGATAGTAAATTGCTCCCTCTGGTGGCAGAAGTTCATGAAGTTAAAAACTCTTCAAAAAGTGCCACCCAAACTTCCACTTAACTTTTAATGTTTTACCAGAAAGCCCCACCCTAGATGACTAAATAGTTGGGGCACAATAGACTCACCTCTCATCGCACAACAGAACTGACTTTAACCCTGCCCTCAAACTCTAAAGCCAATGCCCCAGGCGCTAGGCATCAGCTTGCTTAGATGTCATCTCAGGGCGGCCAAAATCTAAATAGAAAATGCCTTCCTTCCAGTTTCTGTCATGCCTCCATACAACCTCTGCGTTCCCCTAACAATGGCACCCACAGAGACCTTGTCCAGGAAGAGCGAAATCACTTCCTGCCTAGGGCATGCTTTCTTGATCAGTGAGGGCTCCTTCACATTGCCCCAAATGTACCCTTTCCCCTTTTCTAGTTCTTATTCTGAGTACAATAATCAAATCAATACTACCACTGCTTCTAGAAAAGTGGTGTCAGATCAACTGCCCTGTGGCTCCACTGACCATCCCAGGGACTTCCCAGAACAAAAAAGCTATAGCTAGAAACCACCCCCACTACGTGTTCTTATTCCCACTAGAAGGTAAGCTTTTGGAGGATGAGGCAGCTAGGTGGCCAAGTGGATGGAGTGCAGGGCCTGCAGTCGGGAAGACTCATCTTTCCGAGTTCAAATCAGGCTTCAGACACTTAACTAGCTCTGTGACCCTGGGCAAACTACTTAACCCTGTTGGACTCAAGTTTCCTCATCCATAAAATGATTTGAAGGAAGAAATGGCAGACCACTCCTGTATCTTTGCCAAGAAAACCCCAAATTTGGTAACAAAGAGTTGGACGTGCCTGAAAATACACAAAAAAATTTTTGAGGATAGGGGTGGTCTCTTTTCTACAGCTGTATAACCAGTCAGCCTCACACAGTTCCTGACCCATAACATGAGCTTAGTAAATGCTTTTTCATTCATTCATTCGTTTCTGTACTTATAAAGTACACTTAAAGAAATATGGAGTTTGAATGCAGATAGAAGCAGGTTATTTTCTTTTTTTGTTTTGTTTTATGTTTTTCTTTCTGATGGTTATTCCCATTTGTTCTAATTCTTCTATACAACATGACTAATGTGAAAATATGTTTAATAGGAATATATATGTAAAGCCTATACTGGATTGCATGCCACTTGGGGAAAGGGAGGGGAGGGAAGGAGAGAAAATTTAAAACTTATGGAAGTGAATGTTGAAAACTAAAAATAAACTTATAGGCATTGAGGGTAATATATATATACATATATACATCCTTTTGATACAGCATCATTAAACTAATAGTGAATGAAAATAAGGCACACTTTTTCATCTTTAAATATGACAATGCTATGAATGTTCACAAAATGCCTAACCAGCCAGAGAGGGTCTTAGAATCCACACTCACTCTATGTAGTCTAGATGGTGGTTTTTGTAGCACTCTAGTCTTCCACTCTGAAAACAAACTGATTAAATTACAATTCCTAACATATCTTTCAGAGAAAATGACATTCTTAAATAGTTGTGAAGTTACTCCTCAGAAATTCTATCTAGAGAGGCACAGAATAGGAAGATGTCTCCATTAGGTGAAAGTCATTTAAAGTCCATAACACGGAAGGACCCAAGAAGAATGATAGACAGTGACTGGTCTTCAGTCTCTACTAAGCAGGATTCTAGCCAACAAACACAGAGAAACCACCACAACCAGGAACATATGGCCTGATTTCTTATAGTAAGACAGGAGACGACTCTTTGTTCTGGATTCTAGCCCACAGAATCCCAGGCCTAGATGACACATCAGAGGTCATCTACTCTAACCCAAACCTGAAGTGAATTTCCCTCTTAAGGCTGTCCTATAACAATCCTCATAGAAGTCATATAATTTATTATTAAAAACCATTACTGAAGCATACCATTCCACATTTGTTCAACTTTCTTTTGAAGTTTTTCCTTTGAAGAACCCACCTCTGACTGTCTGTATCATCTACCTTTTGTTCCTCCTTTTTGCTTCTGGGCAGTATTTTTTCCCATATGACAGCACTTCAGATAACTGGTCCCCATATATTCCTGCAGGGTGTCTACGGATTAAGAAAATCTGTTCTGTATTTCAAATGAATATTTTTGAATTCTCACACTAAAACGATCAGGTCTAAAAAAATGGTGTGTCAATAACCCTGGTATCTACGACACTCATTCAAATGGAATGTTCTCAGAACTTAGAAACTCAAACAGCTGTAAGTAAAGAAACACAGCATGATATTTAGAAAGGTTGGCATGGGGACTGTGCTGGTGTTATGGAAATTATGAACCGAGAACCCAGACTCTATACTTGGCAAAAATAATAAGTTTCCTTAGTCTATGAAGAGATGGAACCAGATGAGCACACACAGTTCTGAGGAAAGCAAACTTTAGAATGCATGGAGTTTAAAGGGGGCTAGTCCAAGGAGAATTGCTAGTTACGTATAATAGGTACACATCCTCTCCTGCACAGCTGGAGAAGCCTACAGTGGGCACCTGACCCAGAGCGTTATAAGGGGCATGTCTAAAGTGAGGCCTCTAGAAAGCACAGCCTCTAAATGAGTGTGTTCATGCCAGACCACGTGAGCATGCACGGAAGTGAAGGAAAACCAGAAGATGGGTATAGCTCAAGGGGTCTTAACCTTTTTTGGGTCATTGTTCCTTGTGGCAATTTGGAGAAATCTGTGGACCCTTTCTTACTCAGAATGTTTGTTCCTACATTTATAATTGAAGGAAATGAGAAATTTCGGTTGAAAGCTGGTGAACAGAAAGATGTAATTTTCCCCTCTATTCAAGCTCAACGATCCTCAGAAATCTATCGATGGACTCCTAAGGGGGTACCTTAGGTTAAGAACCCCTGGAATGTGGGCGAGGGGCAACACCTGGCTGTGGAGTGACTGCCGGGAGCTATGGGGGGAAGACAGCAGGCGATACGGAGGGGAAAGAAGGCGTGTCTATGGGGCGGGGAAGCAGAAAAAAGGGGAAGGTGGGGGGCAGATAGTATTAAATACGCGGGAAAGGAGGGGGCAAAGGGGGCCGGGACGGGAAGGAGAACAGAAAACGGAGTGTACCGGGACGACTAGAGAAACCCCTCCCTCAAGCCCGCTGCCAGCTCCACCCTTCCCTCCCCCCACTTCTCCCCGGGAACACTGTGGTTCTAGGGGAGAGGAAGGGCCACGAAGAACACGTGGAGCTGGGGCTAGGGGCTCCTCCGCAGCTCCCGGGCCGAAGCACCGCCGGGGGCACGGCGCCCCCTCCCGGGCGCCAGGCTCTGGGTGCGCCTGCCCGAAAGGAGCGCGCTCCTGTGCCCAAGGGCCTCCGCTCCGCGCGCTCCCGGCCTCGTCCCCCGCCCTGGTTACCTGGCCTCGCACCGCGCCTCGCTCTCCACCCCATCTTCCCGCTCTTCTAGTCCTGGGGGAGCTTCTTCCGTGGGAGGTGACGGAGAAGCGGCGGTGGCCGAGAGGGCCAGCGCCAGTGCCGTCGCCATTGCGCCTCCAGATTCGTAAAGGGGCTGGAACCGAGTCCCCGGCCGAAGCCGGGAGGAGGCGGACACAGAGTAGGATGAGCGGCGGCCGCGGAGCGGTGACAGAAGTGCTCCCACAAGGACTTCTGGGAGTTGTGGTTTCGCAGTCTTGCCTTGACTTCGGAGAGCAAGCACGGTGAGAACTACAAGTCCACTGAGGCTATATGGCGGGACCTCCAGTGCATCCCGGGAGCTGTAGTCCTTGCTGGAGGCGACAAAGCCTATTGATAGGGGATCTGACCTTAAAGGACACGGGCGCAAGAATGGGAACCTTCCTTGCTATTTCTCTTGTTGAGCTGTCCTTCCCGGAAGTTTTGCTGATCCAGCCCACTTTTACTGTCCTTTCCTTCCTCTGATTTTCGCTGAGCACTGTCTGGATCTCTCCTCCAACCTCGTCACACCTTGCCTTGTATTATAATTTATCTACAATCCCTTCCTTTATCACGCTCAGCCCCTGCTGCTACCAGAAAGTGAGCTCCTTGAAGACAGGAACAGTTTTTCATCTTTATAACCCCTCTCCCCTCACCAGTGCCCAGCACAACACTGTGCACGTAGTAAGAGCTTTACTTTAATAAAAGTTAGTTAAATTGAAGTCATTATCCAATAGAGATACTTCCAAAGGAAGTTTAAGTCCTCTCCACCCAGAACTCTTCTTGGGCACGTGATGTGACCGACTGTCTCTTACCCCCTCCTTCCCCATGACTCTCGGTCCTCTGCCAGCACTAAGCTGAGGAGCTAATTGGAATGTGGGTAGTTTTTAGACCGGGTGAGAAGCAGCGGGAACCCGGATTGCACCGATGATGTTCCAGCATAGTTTAAGCACCTCCCTTCTCCTGACTTGTCTTCGCCCACCACCCCCTTTCTGAAAGAAAAGTTAGTAGAGAGACTGCTGGAACTTCACGTCCTTCCTCCACCGACCCTTTAACCACAGCAAATTTTGAGAAAAATTCGTTCCAAGTAAGCCCAGCGGCTAAGGTTGGAGTTTAGGAATGAGCAGAGTGTGGGGCGAGGAAGAAGACTGGGGCTATGATGGGGTCGGAGGCGAATTTGAGGGTGACGGAGGAATACAGGCTGAAAGCCAGGCTCTGGTCAGTTTCGAGCACTTCTACTTGAAAGCACAAGATAGGCAGGAGTACAACAGCCCTCCTAAACCTCTCTCGGGTCACAGCTAGGGTTCGGAGTAATGAAAGATTGTACCTGAAGCAAAGATGCCCTAGAAAACGAGGGCTTTTGCGATACCAACTCAAAAACCTGTGGTTTCGCATTGACTCCAGAATAAAATGATTCTGGCATTCAAAGCCTTCTATAATTCTGTTCCATCTTATTTTTGCAACTTGCTCTTTACACATTCTATACAGTATTCTAGCCAAACTGGACTTGCAGATCATTTCCTCTCTTGCATTTTCAACTTTCTTTTTCACAGGCTCCCTTCTCAGTCAGCAAAACTTGCTCCGGTCTCTCCCTTGTTAATCTCCACCCCGCTCCCTCACCCAAACATTCCTTTGACCCTGACAACGTAATCCTTTCAAGCTATCATCGCCTGTCCCCTTCTTCGTGGAGGAATTTTATCTACATCCTTACCTCGACCCTTTGCAAACTAGTTTCTGTCCCCACCATTTTACAGAAATGACTCTTCCAAGGACCATTGCTATATTGCTTCAATCCCCCACCATTTTTAGTCCTTGAACTTCCTATGGCATTTCATACTATGGACCATTTCCTCTTTCTTGAGATCCTCTATTTCTTGGCTTGGTTGATTATTACACTCCCATGGTTCTGCTACTTCTCTGACTGCCTCTTGCCTCTTCTGCAGGTTCCTCACCCTCCCATCCCATAAACATCAGTGTCCTCTTTCTGTACATCATTTTCTCTGCTCTGTCTAAACTCTATCTTGCTGATCTCATTTATTCCCAGTACTGTGAAGTATCTCTACTATGCAGATGACTCCAAAATCTATGTCTTCACCTCCAGCCTCTTTCCAGAGCTCCAGTGCCATGTTTCAAACTTCCTGTAATACATAACCACCAAATGATATCATTACCTTAACTCAATAGATCCCGAACTGAATTAGAAGGTAGTATGGTGTAGTAGAAAGAGCCTGAGACTTGGAGTCTGGAGAGACTTGGATTCAAACCCCACCTCCAACCTTTAATACCCATGGGAAAAATTCTTTAATCTTTGTGACTTGGTTAACTTATCTGTAAAGTGGAAACAATAATACCTGTAGTACCTACTTACTTCGTAGAGTTGTTGTGAGGACCAAATATAAGGTGCTCTATAAATGGCAACTATTATTTCTTATTTCTAGAACATAAGCTTTTTGAGAACTAAGTCTGTGTCCAGTGTATTTTGCTATCCCTAGCACCTAGTGCAGTGCATTACACGAGAGACACTTCATAAATGCCTGTTATATCACATTTGCATTACATCTATGATAGAAAGTCTTCACCCACATTTCTCTCGAAGAAATTATTCTTTTCCTTAAGGCACTGTTGAGGTGGCTAGTATAGCATCCCCTCACCTACCCTTTGTCTACATGGTCCCTCTCTCCTTGAATTTTTAAAAATAAACTTTGTTTTATCTTAGGTGTGCACTTAATCATACTCTACCTTGTATCAGTTACTTGTGTGTCTCCATTCATTCATTCGCTCAAGAAACATGAAGCCCCTGCTACCTCCAAAGAAGGTGTCTTAAGGCACTGGTAGGGAATAGGGGAGGAAAGGGGGAAATGAAATGTACATAAGACTGGGTCCCTATACTCAAGGTTCTTAAGTACTAGAAAGGGGATAGGACCAGAACAGTAATTCCACTACACATATACAGTAAAGGTACTAGAGTTGCAAAACAAAGCAGTATGTGATATAGAAGAAAGAGTTCCACCAAGGAGGGGAGTTAGGAGTTGGGGGGACCGGGAAAGCTTCATCGACATCTAATGCCCCACAGCTCACACTGTAAGGTCCTTGAGGACAGGATTTGTCCATGGTATTTTTGTTTTCCCAGCGATTCTGGGTCCTCAGAGGAATCCAAAGATAGGGTAAGTACTGGGGAACCATCCCAGAAGCTAAATTCGAGCTCCTTCCCCCTCCCCTTTCCCAATCTCACATCTCCAGAAGAGGCACTTCGGACTCTGGAGCCGCTCATTCAGCCTTCCTCAGTCCTCGCTGGTCAAGAAGGTGTGTGTGTCTCAAGGCCCACTTCTGACCCTCCCCACACCTGAACAACAAACTCACTCGCACCCAGGTCATGAAAAAGAATCAATAAACATTTATCTGATACGGTCGTTTTCGTACATACAGGAATCGACTTTCAGCCCGGTCCTCGCTGGCCCTGGGCTTTACAGCATGTACCCTCCGGCTGGGGGCCTTACCAACTTTTGCCCCGTGCTCGCCGGTGATTAATGAGGGCACCGATCATCACGCTTGGGGGGGGGGGGGGGGGCAGCCTCGGGTAGGTCGCCGTTAAAACGCCTCTCGCAAATAAACACTTTGTAGATATAATATATATGTATATATGTGGTTACAAGGGATAAATTGAAATTTTTTTTTCCAAAATGCACTTATGTCTAAGAACGGGCGTAAAAACCAAACGAAGCCCAAAGGGAGAGGATGCTCTGATGGGCTGGGACAGGCGGGCAAGTCCAGGGGTTCTCTCCCGACCTGCTCCAACTGGTGAATCTGAATCGGCGGTGATGGGGTAGGAGAGGGGAAAGCAAGACCTTTTCTTAAGTCCAGCCCTCCCAGTCCTAAAATGACTCCGGCGGCAAGGGTCAGAGGCTATTAGGGGACAGTGAGGAATCTGTAAAAGGGCAGATTTCAGAGCCCTCTTGGAAGGCTGAGGCAAATGTATTGCCCTGCCTCCATCGCCTCTGCACGTGCAAATAAAGTGCATCCTTTTTTTTACCTTGAAATTTTGCCCGCCCCTTCTATCATACCCAAACTCCGCCCTCCTCCCACCGCCGACCTCCCTCGTCCTGTGCAAGCGCTGGCCCTCCTCTCTGCGTACACACACACCCATCCCCCTACCACTGAGGGCTGGATTTGGGTGCCCCAGCAAGGTCAGAGGTAGATCTGGAGAAGGTGGCCTTGAATATGTCAGCGGCAACGAGAAATTGTGTGTGTTTTGGGAACAGGGACATCATGAGTCCGGAACTCAGTGCCGGCGCTGCCCCTTGGTGGGGGGGGGGGGGGGGGGGGAGAAGCAGGGGGAAATCATATGTTGGGGTGGGGGTGGGGTAGAGGGCAGTGGCTGCAGCACTCAAACAAACCCTCAACAGCCTGCAGCTATTCCAGACGTGACCCAGACCTGCCCATCCTTACCAAAGTCAGTGGAACCCACACACCCAATTTATCCAGGGGAGAGTAAAGTGCTAAAATCCAAGTTAATAGGGACCCGTCTTGCTCTGGAGTTCAACCCTCCACCCCCAGGGATTCCTTGGTGAGGAGCAGCGACCACCTGGTCTCCCAAAAGAATGTTAGCCGAAAGACTGAGGACAGAGACCTCTTTCCCATTCACGGCAACTACCTCTGCTACCCTCTCCACATACACCTCTGACACCAATAAACTTCTATTCCCAGGAGCCCCAGGATTGGGAGGAAATAGCTAAAGAGTGAGAGAAGACAGCCTGAGAGTAGAAGAAATGGTGTGTGCATGGCACATAGCACATACCATCTCTACTCTACCACTAGCCTACTTCCAGACTTGATCATCTAAGCACAGTGACCCGTTCTGATACCCCAAAGAGCTCAGTGCTAGGTTGTTCCCCTTCACCTTCCCACCCCATTTTTTTCTGCAGCCCCTCAGCATTTGGCTTTTCTTTCTTCTATCAATTTCTTTTTGTTTGTGTCTTTAAATCAGTTCTTGTGTTTTCCCTCAGACTGGGGACCTCCTGATGGAAGGAACCAGTGTCTCCCCTCTCATTCCAAGGTAAAGCAGAAGGAAGGGCCCAACTCCTCGAAGACCACCACCATATAGGGTCAACCCCTCCAATGTATGTGGCCCTAAAACCTTAGCCAAGGGCATGGAAAGCAATGACAGTGTCCCAGCCCTAGGTTCCCTACTCCCCTTTTATCCCTGTCCCCAGGGGACAGCATCAACCTCAGTCTTGGTCTCACACTACTCAGAGGCAACTAGGTCAATTGGAGGGTAAGAAGGCTCAGAGGGGAAATTATCTTTGTGAGGTGTATCCCTGAGCCCAGCCTCCCCATAAGGGTCTATGGGCAGGAAACTACCCTATGTCCACCTCCCCCATGGACCTGTGCTGGGTGGACCCTGCCCTGAAGGCTCTTTTTGGGGGTTGGAGAGATGGCAGCCATGGCCTGAGTCACTAGACACTCAGGCCTCTGGCTGAGTTTCAGTAGCTGGAGGGGTAGGGGAAAGTGGTCCTGGACCTGCCACTGTGATCCAAATTCTCAACTTCTGAGGCTCAGGGAAGCACTGGCTCCCCCAGGGTACAGTCGGTACCAGGAAACCCTTAGCACCAAAGTGTCAGAGATTAGACAATTTATAGTATAAAAAGGATATAAAATCATTTGTTACTTGTGAAGACAACTGGCTTTCTCACAATATCTAGGAGACACACACTGGGCAAATATAAAAATTCACATCATGGACTGCAGCTCCTGATAATGGGTCCTTAGGGATGACTGGGGGAGCAGAGACCCCTTCCCCAAACAGCCCACTTACAGCAGCCCCTTCATGTCTTTAGCTACATCCAAATCCTCCCTCAACTTTAAGGGGCTTTCTTCTCTTTTGATGGGGGAAGGGGTAGGGTGTTAGAGAGATGACCCAGTGATAAATTGGGTCATAATTATGTCTATTATCTGCATTAACGGAGGGGAGTGTGGCACAGATAATCCATAACAGCAAATAATCTAAAAACAATTTGTGTTTGGGAAGGCAGTGTAAGCTTCTGTGTGTGTACTAGCCTGACTTCCCTTTTTCATTCTGTCTGGCTCCTCATCTCAGGTGACCTTTCCTATGTGGGCTTACACTGACTCCTGGGAGGAAGAGGGAGAAAAGCCAACCTTGACTTCTACAAACTGGCTAGTCCATAGCTACCACTTCCTTGTGGGTCCCACCTTGCCTTGACCAGTCTCCATCATAAGCACATGGTGTAATGGAAAAAGTGTTGGATTTGGAGTCAGAGCTCCTTGGTTTAAAGGTCAGCTCTACCACCGTGGGGACCTTCGCGGGGTCTCAATTTCTTAAATACAAAACAAGGGGGCTAGACAACATGATCTCTAAGGTCCCTTCCAGTTAGTTCTAAAGCTATAACACAATGAGATTAGAACTCCTTTCAATTTCCCCAAGATCCACATTCAATCCTCCCTTGCAGCCTCCATCCCTCTTTTCCCCATTAAAGCTGGAGACAAAAGGTCCCAAAGGAGATTCGGGGACAAGCCAGATGGCTAGGGGCTAAGGAAATGCTCAAAGGCAAGGTTACAGCAGATACTACATGCTTACTAGGGAGGATATGGTGGGGACAATCCCTGGAGGAAAGCCTACCTCCCAGTGCTTTCAAGAATAAGAATTTATTAACTACCTTACCAGTGTGAGGCATTTCTCATCTTGGTGACACTCACCTTCCACCACCCACAAAGTAGGTGCCATATACTATCTGATTCCAACCTAGGGAGTCTGAAACCTGTCCTGAAGGTCATTCTTCAAGAGGGAGCAGATCAGAAGCTCTGGGCCCTTCCTATCATCAGCATTCCTGGATCTGTCATTACTTATTAACTCTACTTTTTAGTCTCTGAGGCAGCAAACCATCTTGGGTACCATGGTGTAGTGAAAGAGGAAAAAAAGCTCTGTATATGGAATCACGCTTGGAGACTTGAAGAAAAAAAGCTCTGTATATGGAATCCAGCTTGGAGGCCAACTCACTGTATCTCTCTGGGCCTCGGTTTCTCATCTGTCAAAATGAGGGAACTGGACAAGATGATCTCAAAGATTCCCTTATAACTCTAAATCCCATGATACTATGACTGGAAAAAACTGGTAAAGGTCAAGTACAGAGAAAGCAAGAGGGCCTTGCACAACTGGGCTATGTCCTCCTCTCACTATCACCACCAGTCATGTGTGCGACTATCCCATGCAGAACCTCATTCTTCCAAGAGAGGGGATGTGGAGCCCTGTACTATAGGGCACCAGCCCTATAGGGATGAGATTTACCTTCCCTAGCTTCTAGCAATCTTCCCTCAGCTCCACCAAGGGACCAGAGAAGTCAACACTCAGAGATAATGATAGATGGGCAAGTCTTCTAAGAGCACAGCTCCCAAGGGAAGGGGAATGACAGGAAGTGTTTTTAAGGGTGCCCCTTCTCCCCACCCCAATATTAGTCAGCCCTTCAATTCTTAGTGCCACTACTATGCCCTCTGGTGGAGGGGAGCAGACAGACACAGAAAGGAGAGATGAAATGGGAAAAGGGATGAGGAGATACAAAGGGACTGCCTAGGATATAAGGGATCTATCCAGGAAAGTGGCTCAAGAGGGTTCAGGCTTACAGTGCTGAGAGGAAGAGGAGCCATGGACCTAGACTGGGTCCTAGGTCACTCAAATCTCTTCCCAAGAAACTACAAGCAACCCTTGACAGAAACACAATGCCATGAGGGCACAAAAGGAAGCTCTCCTGAGAACAGGACCAACACTTGTCCTATCTGGAGGCTGAGAAATCAGAAATGTGAATGGAGGGCCCGTAGACACAGGAAAGTCCAGACCCTATCGTTCCTTAACTAAAGCTGAAATCTGTTCCCTCCCTCCAGCAGGGAGAGCTGAGATCCCAGGAGGTATTCTCTTTCCCTCCCCAATATAGCCCTGCCCCTCCAGAACAAAGTTCTTTCCCTTCAGCTCCTTTTCCAAATACCAGTATCCCCAAAGTCAGTTTGCCCCTAGGGACGTGGGAGGAGGAGGGAGGTTTTCCTAGAGCCTCCACCCAGGACCACTCTCGAACAATTTCCAAGGATCCAAAGTCTTGGCTCTGAGAGATCATCTAGACACAGATCTCTCTCACTCCATCTCCCATACCCCCAATGCACAAAAGCCTAAGAACTTCAAGACCAAGTGTCTGATCAGTCCCCATCCTTCTCTTAGAAAATCTTGCTGCTACCCCCTAAGGACCCCCCCACCCCTATTGCACTTTCTTCTCCCTTTCAACACCAACTGGTCCCCTCCTCAACCTGAGTACATTGCAACCCAGGCGTGTGTGTGTGTGTGTGTGTGTGTGTGTGTGTGTGTGTGTGTGTGTATTTACCTGTGCACACCAACTGGCCCCCTTCCCCAACCTGAGTACACTGCAACCCAGGCAAGCGTGTGTATGACATGACTATGCATGTGGATGGACGGACAAAACCTTAGATGGGCTGCCACAGCCTCTCTCAGTTAAACAAGGCTAAGGAACAGGTCCCTGGGAGTGGTTTTCTTCTTCCTTCCAAAGGAATGGCCAGGGAAATAAGGAGAAGGATAGGAAAGCTAAAGAATGAGGGATGGGAGATCGGAGCCAGCTCCCTCCTCCCCTCCCTTCTCCTCTCCCTGGCCTGTAAACTCAGTACCCAGACAGTCTGAGAAGCAGTCTGGCCTCCCCAGCCCCCACCCTCACCCCCCAGCCCCAACCTCTGCTCATTTCTCAGGCACCTTACTGGCTCCCGATTTCCGGCTGGGCACCATTCGGTTCCCCTTGTCTCGACCACCTAAGGGCCAATCGTCCTGGGGCTTAGGGGAAGTCTTTGGGGGGGGGCCCTCAGAGGGCCGTTCCTTGGGTTTTCGGCCCCGCTTCTTTCCACTTGATGTGCTTTTCTTCTTCTCCTTGGCAGAGAGTTGCTCCCTGCTCTTGGGTTTGGGTGGGGAGTCTGCTGAGGTTCGGAACCAGTTCTATGGAAAAAAGAAAGTACCCTCAGGAGAAATTATTCCCCGTATCTAGCATGGCTGAAAAGTTAGCTTTTCTTTCAATCTTGGCTCCCCAATCTCACTATAACTATATGACAGACTCCCTCCCCCTGTCCTTTCTAGACTCAAACCCAGCCTTCTCTTCCACCCACTCCTGACTCTAGGGGGACCAGGCTGGGAACCCTTGTTGCTAGAATTGTTAGAAAGGAGGTTTAGTTAACATTCCATGGTCCTCACCTCTGAATGTGTCTTGATGATGTGGTATTTAACACCGCTTTCAGAGCTGAACTCCTTCTGACACAGGAGGCATCGATACTTTCCCACCAAGTGGTCTCCCTGCAGTACACAGAGCTGGGTTCATGATCCCCCAAGCCCTCCACCCTGTCCCTGTCTCACAAGGCCTCAGAATATGCTGACAAGCAGTTCTGGAATCTTCAAACCCAAACAAAGGCAGGCAACACAAACATCCATTCTCCACCCCACCCCCAACACACATATATAAATATTCCTCTTCTCCCACAGGGGCTCAAGCAAGAGAGAGGCTGCAGCTCCAGGGACAATAATAAGTATGTATGCCTCAGAAGCCCTGTCCAGTGGGCCATTTCTCAGAGAAAAGACACAGTAAACCCCTTAAGAATGGCCTTCTATTAAAATAGATCAAATAAAAGGAGCTATTGCTTTCAGCATTGATTGCTCATCCAGTTCTTCTGTGATGTTTCTTCAAGTCCCAGCAAGAGACCCTAACAAAGGGGAAGATTTTCTACTACTTTGGATTAACAGAGACAGCATCACTTCCTTCTGTTGTACAGATAGCTATGAAGGAATTATTCTCTCCATGTGACCCCCCTCCTCTGTCACTGTGGCCAACTTCTGCACAAGGAGAGGTTTACCACTGCTAAGGCCCCTTCCCACAAACAGAATAGGAATATCCCTATTGAGGGAATAGGAGACTGACCTTGGTGCAGTTGGCCAGGTGGGCTTTCAGCCCAGACACACTAGAATAGATGGCTTCACAGCACTGAGAGGAAGACAGAAGACAGAGGGAGAGGAGGGTCATGGGATGCTGCTGCTTTGTTGTGTATAACATGCCCTCCCTTGGGAACTAGTATTCCTGTTCAGGTAACTGAGGGGATAAAACTAGATGGCCTCTGAGACCTCTTCCAATTCTAACATTCTAGGACTCTATGGACCTAAGAAGGGGCCTGACTCCACAAAAGTGCCCATAGGCACATGATCATTCCACACTGTTTCCCTTTCCATGAGAGTTATAGTAGGAGAGTTTCCTGGATCTACCTCCAAGGAAGGAAGCAGGGGGTTGAGGGTTGGGGTGGAAAGCTTGTCTCTTGTTTGTGTCCATGGGAATCTCAGGGCAAATCCCCATACCTGAATCAATCCCTTCTGTGACCTTTTCTATATGGGCAATCTGAATGCTTGCTCAATGACCCCAATACTTAAGGAAGCTAGATTGTGACTCATCTACTCCTAAAGCTTCAGGAGAGCTTCCTCATGTCTATGAGTTTGTTTTAAGTCAGGGCAGGGGATACAGGCAGGCCCTTTCCAGGGAAGGTCAAGTGTGGACTCTTTCTTCCCCTTCCCCAGCTTCCCCACCACCTCTTATCCTTACATTATTAGGGCAGTTGACATGACCTCTCTCCTTCACTTCATTCTTCCACGTCTCCAGCAGCTGGGGATTCAGTGTTGGGAGTCCTGGCCGAGTGTAATTAAGCTGCCAAACAATGTGTGTGATGGACAACAGGGCAGCCTTCCCCACACACTGGCTTTCTTTGTAATGGGGGTAGGAGAGCACCAAGTAATCTGTAGCCAATCCCTTTACCTCCTCCCTCAAACCCCATTCTGTTCAATCACACTTTCTATGTCATCCACTAACCTGGAACCACCACGGTATAGAAAGAAGCTATGCAAGAGGGAATGGAAGGCATTCTCTACAGCTATAGCCTGCACTCCAAAGGCATCCCCGCCCCCCCAAGGACAGTCTATACAAAACAGCAGTATAAACACTAAAAAATAAACTGTAGCCAATACTGGAGTCAGAGAAAATTAGGTTAGATGCTAAGGAGGTATGAGGTAGATGTAAGAATGGGTGCCCCAAAGGGGTAGTGGGACAACTTGTCTGGAAACCCAGTCCTTTCGGAGATAGGAGTGGACATGACTGTCAGGGCAGTCATACGGTCACTGATCTTCAAAGCAGGTAACTAGAGAGGGTAAATGACCAGCCCCAAATTACTTAGCCTTCCCTCCCCTAGGTGTCTCACCCTCTTGGTTTCAGGCACAAGGTCATCCTTCATCCGTCGCTTGGTCCAGTCCCGAGCTAGCTCATCCTCTGCAATCTCCTGGAGGTGGAACACTGCCACTTGGGCAGACGTCCGGCGGATCCGGCCACTTGGTGTCCGTTCCATGTCCATCTCAACATCCGGCTCAGGAGGTTTTCCCGCAGGCTCCTCAGGAGGCTATCAAAAAAAATGGAGTAAGATAACATTTTGTGGAAGGTATGGCATTTCTGAGAGTATATACTCAGAGAAATGAACATTCAGTTAAGGGGAAGGGGAGAAAAGGTGTCTTACCGGGGCAGGATGCTCTGAGCGGAGGTGGTAGTCATGGCCAGCCTTGGATTTATAGGTTTTACCACAGTGAGGACAGGTGAACACAGGACTGTCCAGGTCACATGGCTGCTTCCCACAGCGTCTCTGGTGGTACTGGTATCCCATGAGACTGGAGAAGGCAGCTGCACAGCCCTGTAAGTACATTCACTAAGAACCAGGAGATCCCACCCAGGGTTAGCCCCAGTCACTTTGGGAAGAGGGACCAGAGCCACGGAGTCCCACCAACTGTCCACTTCATAATGGGAAACAGAGACAAATATAAACTGAAGAACCCTTTTTAATGACAAGCATTGTCCACTGTCTCTTTCAAGCTGACCAGAACAAGTTACCTGCCTAGAGACCCTCCCCAAACTGAGTGATCTCAAACCCAAAGGGTATTGGGGATGAGAAGCATGACCTCTGGAGATTTTGGGGTGGGGAATGGAAACTGACCTCATTGGGACATTTGAGCTTCCCCATCTGCTTCAGAACCTTCCTCAAACGCTCCCGTTCCTCTTGTTCATCCAACTCTGAAGGCTCTACATCTGTCAGCGGCTGAGGCTGGGGCCAGACAGGGTCAAAGCTAGAGTTAGCATCCTACAAAGGACTTTCCCCTTTAATATACATACATCCTTTTACTATCCACACCCCCCACATATATATGCTGCTTCTTATTCCAACTTATACATGCATATAACACGCCTCTGTCCTTGTACTACTCCCATACTTCAATTCCCTCCAAGCAAAACACACACACACACACAGGTCTGTCCTATGCATACGCACTCTTCCACCATCCCTAGAATCACATCCTCCTCACTAGTAATCAACAAGTTTATCTAATGTAAATACCAAGGAGGGGTAAGAAGATGATTCACCAGCCTGTCTTAGACAGAGGGATGCAGCTGGGGAGTGAGTCAATGAGTCAGGAGCTAAGAGGGCAATATATCGGCATAAGGAGAGGGATGAAGGCCAAGGAGTGGGGCAGTCATACCTTGCTGCTGTGTTCTGCCATGGTATGGTAGTTGAGCCCTGCCTTTGACTTGAACTGTTTCTTGCAGTGCTGACACTTGAGTGCATCCTGCAGCTGGACAGCCCCCCACCCCCACTCCCAGTCAGGCATGGGGGCAGGAGACAAGAGGAGACAAGATCCACTCCCCCCTTCATTGTCTCCCTTCTGTCCTTTCTTTGGGTCCTGGGCAGAATGGGCTCCAGGCAAACAAGGGGCAGCTTTCTTGACTCCAGGACACCTGGGTCCTGCTGCATCCTCAGCCCTGGGCCCCAGGGGTTAAACTCATCCTTACCTTCTGACAAACATCCATGTGCTTTTTGAGGCCTACAATGGTTTTCCTAGTGATGACTCCACAGGTGGGACAGACAACCTCACCCTTCTCATGGAGGATTCTTTGCCACTGTTCCTCAGGGCTCCCTGGAAGACAAGAAGTTAAGAGGTGTGGAGAGAAAGGGATAAGAGAGGACCTGGACAGGAGAGGAAGACAACACATGGCACCAATCTTCACACTCCAGAAAGCCCGTACTCAAATAATGATATGTACTGGTTTTCTGCTCAGAAGTAAGTCTATGTCTTGCCCACCCACATCCAATTTCTCCTTAGAACCTGCCTGCCCAAAGTCATTCTCTTTCCCCATTTATAAGACCATGGGAACACACTGCTTTTTGAGGCTATCTGGGCCTCTTTTTCTCTGTACCCCCAAGAGCGAGTACAGTTCTTAGGACAGTCCAAGGACCCTTAACCCCTCCCTGCCTTTTCCCCAGGCCATCAGAGAGGATGGTGTGGTAAACAGCTTCAAGAGCTGGACTTGGTATCAGGAAAATCTGTGTTTGAACCCTATCAGAGAAACTGTGTTGCCCAGGGCAAGTCACTTAACCTCTCTGACCTTCAGTTTCTTTAGATAATCCCAGGCTCTTCAGTGGGGATCTAATATTTTCAAATGCTTTGAAAATCTTAATAAAAATGTGAGCTATTATTGTTATTAAAACAGGAATCAGCCCATTCTTTGGTATTACTTTCCTAAGCTGGGAGAATTCCTTCCACCTACTCACCTGTGCTCACGTGAGCTGTGGCTATAGGTACCACCTCTTTCTTCACATTAGCTGCCATGACTTTTTTCCTCCCCTCCTCAGCACTGCTGCTGGCTTCCAACTTCTTGGCACGGTGGGCCTTGGCCTTGTCCTCTGCCTTGGCAAGGCCTGGGAGGGATAAGGATGTCACTAACAGACCCACTGTCATGTCTAGCATGACACGAGTCCCAAGTCCCTTTTGGCTGCACCAAGGTCTACATTCATACCTCCAGGCCCTACTCTAGGCTTCAGAGAGATACTAAGGGTGTCTCAGGGAAATACAGAGCCCCATAGATATCCCCTCCAGGCCCGTTCCCCAGTAATAGTCAGCACATAAGGTAACCAGCCTACCTTATTTCTCTACTTTCCCTTTGATGTTTCTGGGGTCCTGAGTCTACCATTTCAACACTGAGCCTCAGGGACTTTCCCAGAACTCAAACTCAGGGGCTTCACACCCAAGGGACATTTTTACATTATATATGTGGATAAATATAAGCTAAGTTACAAGAACACCTGACACAAAATTTGACCTTACTAAGCAGCTATATTAAAGGAAAACAAATCATATTACAAAATAGTTTCTTTGGATCAAAGGATTAAAAGCTAAAAGAGACCGTAAAAATCACCTAGTTCAACCTCCTCGTTTGACAGATGAAGAATCTTCTCACAGAGTTCTGTTTTCCACCTCCCAACTTACTATATAATGTTGAATATTTCAGTTATGTGTGCAAAACCAAATGATCCATATGTTAACTAGGCAGCAAGCTCCATGAGGGCATAAACTTTCTTAGCTCAATTTTGCATCTCCCTCAGAATGTAACACAAGGTTCTATACATAGTAGGAGGTTTGAGTTATGGTTTATAAGGCTGAGTTACACACACACACACACACACACACACACACATACCCCCACAGGGTACAACTCATATTCATGACAGTAGAAATTAGACCATGTATTAATTCGAATTAATTTGTCCCCAGGAGGTAAGTGGTCAAAAGAAGTTTTGAAAAGAAGAATTACAAACTCTTGACAATCATATGAATGACTGGTACAAATCACTCATAATAAAGAAATGCAAATTAAACTCTAAGGTTTCACTTTACATCCATCAAACTGGTAAAGATGATAAAAATAAAATAGTCATTGACGGAGGGGCTACAAGAAAGGAAAACAGACACACCAACATATCGTTGTTGGAGCTATAATGGTCTGGTTTCCATTTTAAAAAACAATTTGTCACTGAAATGTTCATATCTTTTAACCTAGTAATCCAATTGCCAAGCATAAGTTCCAAGGAGGTCCAAGACAGAAAGATCTCACATAAACCAAAATATGTATATATAGCATTACGCCTCTTATCCCCTTCATAGCCAAATGCCTAGAAAAATATGTCTCTATTCATTGCCTCCATCTCCCCTTTTCCTGATCACTTCATTTTTTGACTCTTTGCAACCTAGAAGTCATCCTCTACCCTTCACTCTCATTCATCCACCATATTTACCCAGTTGCCAAGTCTTATCAATCCTACTTCCACATTAGCTCTTATATCTGTCCCCTTCTGTCTATTCACCCTACAACCACATGAATCCAGGTCCCACTCCCTCTCATCTGGACCTAGCCTTCTAAATGACTTCCTACCTTCCTACCTTCAAATTCACACAATCGCCAAAGTGACATTCCTAGAACACAAGTCTGACCACATCATTCTTTCCCCTCCCCGTTGCCCGAATGCTGTCAACAAACTTTAGCGTCTTCCTATTACCTTAGGATAAAATACAAACTCCTCTAACATTTAAAGTCTTTCATAATCTGGCTCCAGCCTCCCTTTTCAGGTTTATTGCATATTATTCTGTTTCATACACTCTGTATTTGAGAAACTAGCCTTGATGGTACCCATCCATAATAGTCCATATCTCACCTCTCTGGTCCTTGCATCATCCAGGCCTGGAATGCACTTTACTTTCTACCTCACAGAATCTCTGGTTCCCTTTAAGATTCAAGTACCCCCTCCTATAAGAGGCCTAACCTGATCTTCACAGTTGCTAGTAACTTCCCGCATTCCTCAGAAGATTTTGTTCTGACATGTCCATGTTGTTTTTCCTAATAAAATGTAAGCTCCTTGAGGGCAAAGACTGTTGTTTTTCTCCTTTTTAGCCCTTTTAGCATCTAGCATATAGTAAGTACATAATAAATGCCTGCTGAATACATGAATGAATAGTAATATTTTTGTGATAGCAAAAAATAAAAAACAAAGTGATTGCCTATTAATAGGAGAATAGCTAAACAAATTGTGGTATATTAACATAATAGAATATTATTGTGCTGTAAAGATCAACAGCAAAATATTTAGAGCAGCACTTTCTGTAGTACCAAAGGACAGGAACACAATAGATGCACATCAGCTGAGCAACAGATAAATAAACAACGATACACAAATGTAATGGAATGTTACTGTGTTGTAAGAAATTATGAATACAGAGAAACATCAGAAGTCTTACATGAACTGATACAAAGTAAAGTAAGCAGAAGCAGGAAAACCATATACATAATTACCAGGAAAAATGTAAATGGAAAGATCCAAAAAAACCAAGTCAACACTGTACTTAGATAATGATCAAACTTGCCTCTAAAGAAGAAGTGAAATAATCAATCTCCTACTCTTCTTGGCAAAGGTGAGGGATTATGGGTGCATAACATTGTACATATTGTCAGACTGAGTTGATGGTCCAATAGTTTTGCTGAATTACTTTTTTTTTTCCTCTTGGAAGTACATATTTGGAAATGAAGGTGATGTAAAAATGAAAGATTTTTTTTAAAATGACAGATATGGGCAATTCAGAGAAACATGTAATGTAGACAGAGTGAAGAACCAAGGGCACAATATACACAATGATTACCCTATTGTAAATGAAAAGAACACAAAGAAGGCAGCTGCATTCTAAATAACTGTAATGACTAATCTTCGTTCTGGAGAATAGATAATGAAACATCCTTCCTGTAGGGGAGCTACAGGTGCAAGACACCGAATACACTGTCAGATAAGGTCACAGTATATATTAGTGTTGCCTAACTGTTTTCTTTGTTATAAGACAGAGTTCAATAGTGGAAGAAGGGGGTGAAGAGCAAAGGGGGAAAGGAATATGTCTAAGAGTAAATGATGTAAAAACAAAAGGCATTAATCAAACTATATAAAATTCGTTTGGTCATTTGTTAATCAGAATAAAGCTGCCCATTTTTTATTTAAAGTGTTACTGGCAGTTCTGGGATGTTCATTTGCAATTTCAGGTCAGAACCTAAGTTTCATGACAACTGAAAATTACTGACTCTGAAGATTCCCAGAAATTCAATTCAAGTATGTTGTTACTTGCTTCAGAACTAATGAACCTAAGGCAGGCAGGCAGGCAAGCTAAACTCAAACAAACAAAAAAACCCCTCCTAGGATTTCTCTAGAATTTATTCTATCTTGAGTCTCACTGCCATTATCACAGTATAAACTTGGATTATGATTACCTTGGATTATCAAAACTTCCTAAAAGGTTACTTCTATTCTCTTCCCCTCTATTTCATTCTTCTGTCAGACTAATTATACTTAGAAGTAAATCTTGTCATCTCTTTGCCCCTAAATCTTTAACTTCACTTTTTTTTTTTTTTTGATGGGAAAACTTAGTGCAGTAGAAAGAGCACTGAATTTGATGTCAGATAACCTGGGCTCACATCCTGACTCTCCACTTACTGCCTGTATGACCTTGGGCAAACTAATTCTCCGGGCCCCAGTTTCCTGAACTGTAAAATAAGAGGGTTGAACTAGATTAATTCTAAGGTTCCAGGTGGCTCTGAATCATTTTATGATCCTGCTGCATACTGAATAAATCAAACTCCTTGGTCTGGCATTTAAGGCTGTCTGCAAGCTGGCACCAGCCCACCTTCCCAGTTTTCTCTAACATGATTTTGCCTTCTACATGTTACACTTCAACCAAAACAGCCTATTCTCTATTGCCCAACCACGAGCTCTTCTCTATGTTTGTGATGTCCTTCCTTTACGTCATAGCTTGATGAATTACCACCCAGCCTTTAATGCCCAACTCAAATGCCACCTCCCCTCCATGAAGACTTCTTTGAATCTCCTGATCAGTAATGACCTTCCCCCTTGGATCTTCCTCAGGGAACAATTTGGTTTGTATCTTTCTAATACGCTTGTCAATGTCATATTTTGTATTATGGTCACCAGAGTTTGTGACATCCCCTTACTAGACTGTAAGCTCTGTGAATAGAGGCACCCAGCCTACTTAAAACTTTGCATCTTTCCAAAACTTAGGACAGTGTTTTGCCCTCAGTATGATCTTAATTGTTGAATCATTCATAAAAATCTAAATAGGATCTTGAAGGTGTTAATTATTCTCCTAGAATATTAGGTTATACACACTTGGGTATTTGCAGCTATATGAAAATAATTCGGGGAGCCAAGATGGCGGCTGGAAAGCAGGGACTTGCATGAGCTCCCCGCCAAGTCCCTCCAGAAACCTATAAAAAATGGCTCTGAACAAATTCTAGAATGGCAGAACCCACAAAATAGCAGAGGGAAGCAGGGCTCCAGCCCAGGACAGCCTGCATGGTCACTGGGTGAGGTCTACCGCGCATGGAGCTGGCAGCAGAGGGGAGCAGAGCCCAGCGTGGGCTGCGCGCACAAACCAGACCAGGAGCTGGGCGGAACAGGCCCTAGTGCCCTGAATCAGTGAGCTGTGGCAGTTACCAGACTTCTCAACCCACAAACACCAAAGACAACAGAGAAGCTACATCTGGCACCTGTATCATGGTCCCTGTATCCTGTTGAACAGTGGATGCCTACAGCCTATTAGTCATCAATAATGAAAACTACAGATAGATTTATACAATCCATCTAGCTACACAGATCGAAGAGGCTACTGCCTCTCCTGTGAGTCCTGCAATTGGCTACCAATAGAGAAGCCCAGTCACAGAATCACTAATTCTAAAAAATAACCTGTACTTAAGCATCCTATAACATTTCTGTACTTAAAATATCCTGGAAAATGATCATTAATACTCTGCAAGAAGCCCTCCCGTGAGAAGAAACCATACAGGCAAGTCATTGAAATGTGGAAAAACAGAATGAGACAGAGACACACACGGATGAGAAATCGCCTTATGTCAAAATGCAGTATTTATTGACATCAAGGGTGTGTAATATCAGTAAAAAACCACACTGATTCATTTACTATTTCTTTCCTACTCTCTGTGATGAGCATTATTTGGGGATGACCATACAGGAGGGCAGAAACAAAGAAGGAATTTCATTGCTGGCCTACAGAAAACATCTGGCCTACCCTTAATCTGGCCCCTCTTTCTCTAAGAAAAGAGATGTTTTACTTGAAAATCAAATAATAGCATGTACATGTTTAGAATTTTAAAACTATTGCTAATAGGCTGAACCCCCCCCAAAAAAGAAAATAATTCAGGACAGTATTACAGTAATGGATATATCTGACAAGTGTCATAATGGGGCCAGGAAGGCACAAAAGTACCATGCTCCTGGCATAATCTAAATCAGGAATTCTAGTGCTTGAGTCAAAATCAGTTAAGCAGGAAACTGGGATGAAGTAAGGAAGGTGAAAAGTACGGCCACTCAGACAGACCTATTACTTGTGAAGTGAGGACTAGTGAAGAACTAGAGGGCCAGAGTATTCAAAAAAAGAATTGAGAATGCTAAAGACTGTAAGCTAGGTTCTGAATTCAGAAGAAGGAATAACCCAAAGGACTATAAATGACAGCAACAAGAATCTAGATAGGATTGTGAGATCATAAATTTAGAGTTAGAAGAGACCTCAGGAGCCAACTTATCCAACTATCTCATTTAACAGGGAAACTGAGGCCCAAAGAGGTAAATGACTTGCCCAAGGTAATAAGTGATGCAATGGGAAAAGCACCTGATTTTGAGTCAGAGGATTCAGGTGCAAATTCTGCCTCTGACACCTGGGTGACCTCAGGCTTCAGTTTCCTAATCTGTAAAATAAAGGAGTTGGGTTAGATGGTCTTTACCATCCCTTTTAGCTCTAAATTTATAATTCTGTGATCCCAAGAGACTGAGGAAATGCCAAGTCCAATGTTCTTTCCCTTATACCATGCTGCCTCTCTACTAACTAAACTTTCTATCACTCTACAACCTTTCACCCTAAGCCCTATGCTTCCCTTTTCTCCTCAGTTTTATATTTCCCTTTGCTGATACAGACAGACTTAGCCTCTCCCTCATTTTCCACCACTCTTACAATGGTATCTATCACACATTGCCTTGGATAGTCAATCATGCAGCAATGGGAATGGGTTGCTAAGAGAGACTGTGGATGTTCTTTCCCTGGAGACCTATAAAGCTACAAGAGATACCATTCTGAATAGGACTGTTTAAATTGGGCCTTACTTGGAGGCCAAGGGAATTAAGGAATTCTAAAGGTCCTATACTCCCAGGGACTCCACAATCTGCAATTAAGTATCCCTTCTGATCATTGCTGGGCCCATGGTGAAGTATTTCCAATTTGGCAGAGCCTTACACACTTGTTGGCAAAGCTTCCATGAGCACAAGATCAAACCACATGAAAGTATGGCATCAAAGCAAGCTAAGTTTGAAGAGATTTGTCACCGGGTAAGACAAAAAAGTGATGAATTTTGGGGACCACAATTCTCAAACGACCATCTTGGAAGTTGTGGAGATGGTCCAATAGGTTGGTTCCAGGAGTAATCTCATGAATGAAAACACAAATCCATGAAGTACTAAACTAAACCAAACTTCCTAGAAATCCAATCATCATTTCATCATCATTCATATTATTCACTGGCATAGATGTAATTTCCTGTTCCTGTATTTCCCATTCCCCTCCTCCCAACAAACTCTTCCATCCAGCAACACTGGCCTCCTTGTTGTTCCTTAAACATATGACATTCCATTTCCTGACTTCACGTAGTTTCACTGGCTCTCCCCCATGCCTGGAATGCTCTCTCTCCTCATTTTTGCCTCCTGGCTTCCCTGGCTTCCTTCAAGTCTCAGCTGAAGTCCCACCTTCTGCAAGAAGTCCTCCTTAATCTCAGTGACTTCTCTCTCAGCCTACTCTCAATTCATTATATATATATACACACACATGTATATATGTATGTATATGTACATATACACACACATATTATATATATGTGTGCGTATGTATATATATTCATGTATACATACATACATACATACATATATACATATATATATATATCTTGTTTTTACATAGTTGTTTTCATGTTGTCTCTCCTTCAACAGACTGTGAGCTCCTTTTGAGCAAGGACTGTTTATTCTTTGTCTGTCTTCGTATCCCCAGCGCTTAACATGTGCCAGTAGATGCTTAATAAATGCTAGCTGACTAACTGACCATCTTCTAAAGCCTTAATAATGGAAACAATATTGAGCTGTTGAAGAAGAAGGAAACATAGAGTTAGAACAAAGGAGACTCTGACAAACCCTAACTCTGAAGGAGAATGCATTCCTCTGTTATTAAGAGTGTTTTCTGACAGTTTGCACAAGAGACACAGTAAAGAATCATTTCTGGTCTTGGCTCTATCACACTGAGCAGTTAGGACTAGTTCAGGGGTGGGGAACCTGCATCCTTGAAGCCACATGTGGCCCTCCAGGTCCTCAAGTGTAGCCCTTTGACTGAATCCAAACTTTACCTCTGGCTGCATTTGACAATCTAGAGGGCCACATGTGGCCTCGAGGCCACAGGCTCCCCACCCCTAGTAGTCACTTCTCTGTCAAGCTCCATTTCTTTCCTGGTAAGAATGAGATGAGATATTTCAAACTCTCCAAAAAACATAGCTATCCTGTGTAATCTGCCTATAAAACATTCCACTTTCATTCACTGGAAAAAAAAAACATTCATTGAATGTCCACAGTGTGTGAGGCCCTGCTCACTTATAATTCAGCAGAGAAATGACAGGCATGAAAACCAAAGGACAAGGAGCTTGTGATAAGTGCCAGACAAGGGTATTAATCTGGGATGAATTAAGGTGCTAGGGTCAAGACTAGAGCTAAGGTGTCTTGAGTCTAAGAACAAAGGCCTAACTTGCTGTGGAGCATCAGGCAAATTAAGACACCACTAACAGGCCTCAGTGATCATACCAGATCATGCCAAAGATCCCTCTGTAACAGTGGTTCTGAAAAGGTATGCTAGGATTAACCTTGTAATTAATTGCACATAGATGCATGAGTCTCCCAGCTCTTCCCATGGTGTTGCCACCTTTCATACTCGGTATACACTGACTGGGTGTTACCTGAGGGTATGGCACATTAAACTCGAATTTATACTGGGTTTCACTGGCTGGCAGGGGGTAGGGGAGTGACATCATCAAGTTTAGTCTTCCTGTCCATCCCCTTCCCCTCATCTTGGTGATTCTCCTCCTTACCCTAAACTCTTGTCCCTTGCCCTCCTGCTATGACATAGGACCCCCAAGCCCAGGTGGCCCAGAGAGACTTCAAAAAATCAGCCTTAGGAAAGGGGAGTAAAGGCCCCAGGCCCCTAATGATTGGCAGCCCAGGGCTGTAAGGAAATGGGCAGCAGGTGAGGTAGTTAGTTCTCTGAAGAGGAAGGAAACGTCTCCCCATCCTGCTGCCTAAACACAACCCCAGTGGCGCTGTGTTAGTTCTGGTTCTGCCTCCCAGCAACCCACCGGGAAAAAAGCCTAGAATTCTATTCCAAATTTGGAGAGGATTGGGATGGAGAAAGGGGAGATCAGCACTTCCTGAAATCATATCCATTACTACTCAGATTCTGGGAGGAGCTCCTGGGGTCTCCCATTTGCCTGGGGGTGAAGAGTTCATTTATTCAATTACTACCACTTATTAAACCTGTATTATGTGTAAAGAATGGTGCTAGGCCTTGGGGAAGAGTCCTTACCTTTAAGACCAAAGGTCCCTGAGATCGATGGCTGCTCCCCAGTGAACTTCTTAGGCGTTTTTTGTTTCCTTCCTGACTCAAGGGAGAGAAAACAAGAATACCAAATCTGGTTAAATAACCATAGAGAAAAGGGTGAACCTCTAGTGCCACCTCTCATCTAACCAGTCTAGGGACCTCCCCCCATCCCAAGGACCATTCCTACCCAGCTATATCAATGCCAGGAATGGTACAGAGGGGACTCCAGCCCCTCCATGCCCACTGCAAAGATAGATGTGGAGACAGATGCAGGTATGGGGGCTCTGAAGTGTTCCCCTTGCTCATCCTGGGCTCTAATCTTACTGTGCTTGGAACGCTCAGGGTCCTCTTCTGGGGGTGATACTGGGCCTGTGGCCTCTTTGCTGCCTGTAGCCTTGGTAGCAGGTGAAGCAATGGCCTCTGCTGCAGTCATATGGAAGTCCTTACTCTCACATGTGTCTAGGGCACACTCTCCATTCTCTGGGTGTAGATCCCCTTCTTTCTCCAATTTTGCCTGTTTTGGATGGACGGGGCAGGTGTCCAAGCCCTCAGCAGCCCTGGAATTCATATACACAGTGACCTGGAGGAGTGGGGCTGGAGCCTTTAAAGGAGCCATTCCTTTTATCCATCCCAACCTGTAGCTAAAGTGTGTCCTCTCTCCCCATTCAAAACAGAACCCCAACCCAGCTGAGAGGTTGGGAGAGGCAGATACCAGACATATCCGGACCCCATATATACCTCTTCTTACCACCGCTCCTTCCCACAGTTCTTTGCGCTTTGCTCTCCGGCTTGTTCATCGGCAACACTTTGCTGGGTGATGCTGATTTGCTGATTGGAATTGGCTTGCTGACAAGGACAGGTTTGCTGGATGGGAAGGGCTTATTGATTTGGATGGGCTTGCTGGTTGGGAAGGGTTTGCTGGGCAGAATAGGTTTGCTTACTGGCACCGGCTTGCTAGGTAGGACGGATTTGCTGACTGGAACCAGTTTAGTGACTGGGACAGGCTTGGTGACTGGGACAGGTTTGGTGACTGGGACAGGCTTGGTGACCGGGACAGGTTTGCTGACTGGGGCCACCTTGGTGACTGGGACTGGTTTGCTGACCGGGACAGGTTTGCTGACCGGGACCGGCTTGCTGACTTGGACTGGCTTGCTGACTGGGACCGGCTTGCTGACTTGGACCAGCTTGCTGACTGGGACCGACTTAGTGACTGGGATAGGCTTAGTGACCGGAACCGGCTTGCTGACTGGAACTGGCTTGCTAACTGGAACCGGCTTAGTGATGGGAACTGGTTTGCTGACTGGGACTGGTTTGCTGACTGGGACCGGCTTAGTGACTGGGACTGGCTTGTTGGTCTGTACTGGCTTCCCAGGGGGTGCAGCTTTAGGCAGGGGGAAAGGCCTGCTGGCTGGGACAGGCTGGTCCATGTGATTCCACAGTCTGTGCTTCTCTAGCTGAGTCTTTGAGGTGAAGGCAGCTTCACAGTAGGGGCATGGGTATGTCAGCTTCTCAGAGATGGCACCCTGAAGAAAGAGCAGACAGAGCCACATGTGCCCAGGGATAATGTGACCACAGAAATAGTGCAAGTCCTGTAGGTGATGCTCCCACTGGGGGCAATGCAGTCCCCAAGTTCCTTATCCCCAGATCCTGAATAGCACACAGGAGGTGGAGAAACACAAGGAAAATCCTGTTCTTTGACATTTCCTTTCTACTCCCAACTCCTAATCCCCAGCCTCAAACCAGAGGCAAAAGAAAAAAGAGCTATGGCTTTTTTTCATTCCCCCAGAAAATAAACAAAGTAATCAGACATGTGGGCAAAGAGGAACAACAAAAGCAGTTTGGGCTAAACTTGAACAGGGTAGAAAAAGAAAGCATGCAAGATAACTGATACCCCTCTGTTATCATTCATCTCCCATACAGCTCAACATAGAGCCCATGCACAGCAGACACATGGTTCACATGTTACAGATGTGTTTAATACAATATACACATAGCCACACATGCAAATGCTATATATCAGCCTATCCATTTCCAGGGTGGCAGAAATGCTACCCTGACTACATTCATTTAGTCATTCAATGAATATTATTCAATACCTAATGTGTGCATAGTCTTGTGCAAGGCACGGAGAGAGACACAGAAATGAACAAGACATAATCCCTGCCTTCAGTCATGCTACAAGAGGGTGATGCAGGGATTGAAAGAAGGAAGAGACCAAGTCTGACTAGAGGGATTTGGAAAGACTTCCTAGAGAGGGTGGCCTGGAAGGTTAGGTAGGAATCAGACAGATGCTAGCAGTCATGGAGAAACACTGGGAGCAAAGGCACGGGGATAATAAAATAGAAGCCTTGAGTTCTCATGTAAAGGCTGGAAAGGGTAAGAAAGAAAGAGGTAGGATATTTGGTTGTAAGGATAGGGGGATATCTAAATCAACAAACTTCTCCTCCGAAGGACTTCAAGATTCCTGAGGAGTTGGAGGGAGGCAGAGAGAAAGAGGAAGAGATTGCTTCTGCATCTAAGTGGGAGAGGCTAACAGCTGGAATGACAACATGCCCAGAAAGCTCCTTAGGCACTATAATTTGGACCAATGTGCAGAAATGACTCAAAAATACCGATATCTTAACCTGGAAATACTCATTCTGGTAGCTAAACAAGGAAGGTGTAAGAGAGGGCATAGGGCACCCCCTTCCAGATCCCTGAGGAGGATCAGCAAAAGCAATCCCAGAAGCCAGGCATAGGGATGGGGAGGAAACAGAAGAAAAAACAATTGTGGGGATTCTGGGGGAGGACGAACAAAAACAATCCCAGAATTGAGGCATGGGGATGGGGAAGAAAGGGAATGAGTAGCAATACTGGGACAATCCATAAACAGAACCTACTAAATATAGGGGTTGTCCCTTGAGGTGAAATCTTATACCACTGAGAATCATGTCCTCTAGGCCTGGTCATTACACAAAGATTTCTGACCTTTAGAAAGATGCTCATACAGAAACATTCATGATACATGAAGAAAAACAGAAGTGTTCTGAAACATGTCAGCATCCAAAACAGATATATTTTGATTTGTACAACCCCCTGCCCCTCCACTCCCTCCCCACCAAAAAAACCCACCCAGAACTTTTCAGACAGACAATGGGCCTCTGTGTGTGTGTGTGTGTGTATGTATATATATATGCAAAATACACACAATACATATATATATGTGTATGTATACACACACACACACACACACACACACACACACACACACACCCATATCTGTAATGCTTTATAAATTTAGACCTGAGGTTTTAAGGCCAACGTCCTTAAAGTCTCCCTACTCCATCCCTCCTCCCTCATCTCCATTAGTTTCTCTTCTTTATTCTTCCCAAATCCTAAACTCCATTTGCATCAAGAAGACTTATAATATATACCTTTTAGCAGGCCCCACTATCCAGCCAATGGTCTTACCCCCTGGCAACGCTGATAATGGTACTTGAGTCCATAAATACTTGGGAATTCCAGCCAGCACCCTGAGTTTGGACACTTCACCCGAGAGTGGGCTTTGAATTCATCCTTCCATTGGTTCATCAAGGAGAGCTGGGGTAGAAAAGAGATGAAATATCCAGGAGTTTATATTGTCCTTTATCTAAACTTTGCCCAAGCCCAGTGCATGCATTTGCACACAGCAAGCACTTAATCAATGTCTGCTGAATAAAACCCAGGTGAGCTTCCACTCTCCCATTTGTAACAGGGACATCAGTTATCTAACATACTTTTCTTTTCTTCCCTCTTCAAATTTACCCCCGATCAGCCCTTTTCCCTCCTCTACCCACATGTCTGATTTCTTTATTCATCCTTAGGGGAAACAAGAGAGAACTATACCATACTTGACCTACTTCCCTTTCAGGAAACAATAGTGACAAGATGGACCCTCAACCAGGATAGGGTTCACTAGCCACCCCCACCCCCACCCCTTCCCTGTACCAAATAAGCCCTGGGCAGGGAAGAGGCCATTTTAGCTACATGGCTCTGCCAGGGCCCCTTGCCTTAGAACACTAAGGACCTTAATTGGCTAAAACTTCAAAGCTTATTTGCTTTAAAAAGATTTTGTTCAGTCATTTTTCAGTCGTGTCCTACTATTGATGACCCCAATTGAGGTTCTCTTGGCAAAGATCCTGGAGTGGTTCGCCATTTCCTTCTACAGTTCATTTTATAGATAAGGAAACGGAGGCAAATAGGGTTAAGTGACTTGCCCAGAGTCACACAGCTAGCAAGTGTCTAAGATCAGATTTGAACTTACAAAAATGAGTATTACTGACTCCAGGCACCACACTCTATCCACTGCACCACCTAGCTGGTTCTTTAAAGAGATAACTTAAAAATTAGAGGGAGGCAGCAGAGTACAGTGGAAAAAGCACTGCCTCTGGAGTCAAAAGTGGTTAGGTTCAAATCCTGCCTCTGATGCTTACTACCTGTGTGACCTTCACTTTCCTGGGCCTCAGTTAATTCATATGTAAAATGAAGGAGTGACACTAGATGGCTTCTAAGGCTCCTTCCAACTCTTGATCGATCTATGATCCTAATAATAGTGATAAAGCACTTGAAAATCTGTACAGTACTTTACAAATATTATCTCATTTTATCCTCACAACAACCCTAGGAGATAAGTGCTATTATTATCCCCATTTTATTAGATGGGGAAACTGAAGCAGACAAATGATAAGGATCAGTGACTTGTCATATGGCTAGTAAGTGCCTAAGGTCAGATTGGAATTCCTGACTCCAAGCTCAGGGCTCCATCCACTGCACCACCTAGCAGCTATTTTTCCTTAAGGAACACAGATAGCCTCCACTGTTGGGGGACAGAGGGAGGCAAAGGTGTTTTCACTCGGTCTAAAAAGAAGCTTAGATTGGGAGCATTCTGGACAGTGGAGGGTCAGACACAGGGTTAGCCAAAGCTTGCCAGGGGCTCAGCAGTGGTAACAGTTTTATGTCAGAAGGGTATGGGAAGGAAAGAACAGAGACAGGGTTTCAGGTTGGGGAGAAGCTCACAGGAATGTCTCTCAGTGCCTGGTTCTCGACCTTTGGCCGTCCTTTCTTCCTGCCCTCCATCTTGTCACTAGTAGAATTTCCTGTGAACAAAGCAGAGGCAAGGATTGTTGAACTTGGGAAGGGAGGAGATGCCCTCTGCCCTCCCTTCACCCCCCAAAGAATGAGAAGTTTCTGCTCAAAACTGAAACGGGGCAGTTATGTCCCTAGAAGGGCAGAGTTTATTCCCTTAACAATTCCTGTGCATTTTTCTGGAAATGAAACTAATGCCTACTTAGATCTAAAGTTATCTCTTTATCTATGATATAGGTATCTTAGATGTATCTATTTATTTATATTTTTTCTCCTCCATCAGAATGTAAGATTTCTTGAGGGCAGGAACTGTTTTTGCCCTTTTTGTATCCCTAGCACTTTGCATACTAACTGACACGTAATAAGTTCTTAATACCAGTTGAAATACTGAAGGGGATATGGGAAAACAGGTATATTAATATACTATGAGTGGAGCTGTAAACTGGTCCACACATTCTGGAAAACTATTTAGAACTGTGTGCCCCGAAAGTCACTAAACTGTGCCTACCCTTTTTGACTCAGCAATACCACTACTAGACCTACACACCAAAGAGATCAAAGAAAGAGGAAAAAGAGCTGTATAAACAAAAATATTTCTAGCAGTTCTCTTTGTAGCAGCAAAGAACTGGAAGCTAAGGAGGTGCCCACTAAGTGGGAATATCTGAAAAAATTATGCTATGTAAATTAAATGAAATACTATTATGCCATAATAAATGATGAATCATAAGCTATTCCCCAATAGATAAGTGGTCAAATGATATGAACAAAGTTCTCAAAAGAAGAATTTCAAACTATTAACAACCATGTGAAAGAATGCTCTGATCATTAATACCAAAGGAAATGTAAATCAAAAAACCCCTAAGGTTTTACCTCACACTCTACAAATTGTCAAAGATGAAAAAAAGATGGCAATAGTCAATGTTGGAGGCTGTGGGAAAACAGACATACTACTGCACTGTTGTTGGATCTGTGAGTCAGTATGACCATTCTGCAAATCAGTTTGAAATTACACAAATAAAGTGAATAAAATGTTCATACCCTTTGCCCCAGAGATTCTACTAATAGGCGTATAAGCCAAGAAGTCTTTGACAAGAATTAAAATCCCCATAAACACCAAAATATTTATGGCAGCATCAATTGGGGAATAGCTAAACAAGCTGTGGTACATAGAGTAACACTGTGCTTAACAACAAATATGATAAATACAGAGAAGCATAGAAAGACTTACATGAACTGATGCAGAGTGAAGTAAGCAGAGGCAAGAAAACAATATACACAATGACTACAGCAACATAAATGGAAAGAACAATAACTGCCAAACAATCAAAAGTGAATGTTGCAAAATTACAAAGAATAAACATAATCCCAAAGAAGGGATAAGAAGTCACCCTTCCCAGATACTTCTTTGAAGGAGCAGGTCAGATGTGGAACATTTCAGACTTTCTCAATATATTAATCAGTTTTGCTGATTTTTTCCCTTCTTCCTCTTTTTCTTAAAAAAATAACCTTGCTATATGAAATAGCTCTAAAGATATTGGATGAAATTATAATTAAGTAAAAACAAAAGATTAATAAAATATATTTTTTGTTTATTTATTAAAATACTTTTAGTTTTCAACATTGATTTTCACAAGAGTGAAAATTTGAGTTACAAATTTTCTCCCCATTTCTACCCTCTCTCCCACCCTAAGGTGGCAAAAATTCTGATTGCTTCCTTTCCCAGTCTGCCTTTCCTTCTATCTTCCCATGCCCCTCCCCCCATCCCCTTTCCCCTTATTTTCCTGTAGGGCAAGATAGATTTCTATACCCCATTGCCTGTGTATCTTATTTCCCAGTTGCATGTAAAAACAACTTTTTTAAAAAAACATTTGTTTTTAGAACTTTAAGTTCCAAATTCTCTCCCATTCTCCCTCCCCATCCACCCTCCTTGAGATGGCAAGCAATTCAACATAGGCCACACATGTATAGTTATGCAAAACACTTCCATAGTACTCATGTTGTGAAGACTAATTATATTTCCCTCCATCCTACCCTCCCCCTTTATTCTATTTTCTCCCTTGATCCTGTCCCTTCTCAAAAGTGTTTGCTTTTGACTACCTCCTCCCTCAATCTGCCCTCCCTTCTATCATTGCCCCCGTTCCCCCATCCCCTTCCCTCCTATTTTCCTGTAGGGTAAGATACCCAAGTGAGTGTGTATGTTATTCCCTCCTCAAGCCAAATCTGATGAGAGCAAGATTCACTCATTCCCTTTCATCTGCCCCCTCTTCCCTTCCATAATAAAATGTATTTTAATAAAAGAAATAATCAAAGGTATAGAAGCAGTGAATTTTGGGAAGACTCACATAAATTGAAACAGAATGAAGTGAGCAGAACCAGGAGAACAATTTATACAATAATAATATTGTGAAAACAAACAATTTTGAAACACTTAAGACCTCTGATCAACAAAACAATCAGCAATGATTCCAGAGGATGGAGGATGAAGCGTGCTACCCATCTCTTGACAGAGAGCTGATGGACTCAGTACGAAGAATCAGACATATTTTTTGTTGTTTGTTTTTTTTTTGGCAAGGCAATTGGGGTTAAGTGACTTGCCCAAGGTCACACAGCTAGTAAATGTGCCAAGTGTCTGAGACCAGATTTGAACTCAGGTCCTCCTGACTCCAGGGCTGGTGCTCTACTCACTGAGCCACCTAGCTGCCCCCAGACATATTTTTTGGACATGGCCAACATGGGAATTTGTTTTACTTGACTATGCATACTTGTTATAAGAGTTCTTTTCTCTTTTCTTATTAATATGGAGGAGGGTTAGGAAGGAGAGAAAATAGATTTTTGTTAACCATATAGCATCTAATTTTAAAAAATGCTTTTTGGTTGATTGATAGTATATTAGAAGTAGGGAGAACAGCCAGGATAGATCCACATTTCTCAATTTAGTTATGAACATTTCTCAATTATCCATGCTCCTGATAGAGAACTGGTCATAGATATTTTATATGTGTACATATATATATGTGCATATATACATACATATATATAAAACACACATATATGTGTGTGTGTGTGCATATGTACATGATGTCTTTCTATATAAAGCTAATTTGTACTTGGATCCAAAAGAGCTGGTTTGTCCTTTTTTGGGGGGTTGGGGCTGATTTGGTTTTACTTATTCTCTGATCTCACTCACAGACTGCAATTTGAAGGGGTCAGTCTCAAAAGTCAGAACTTGCCAGTGGACAGTACAAAGAGTGTACTACACCCCAATTGTCTGAACATTAGACAAAACCTCTGAGGTGGATTCCCAAGCCTTGAGTGGAGGTTCTAGGACACTGACTCCAGCAAACCATACTCCTAGCTGTTCCTGAGGAATGGGGACAGAAATCTGTCAATGATCAAAGTATTCTTACCAAGTTTAGGAGGTTCATGAGGGGCAGGAAGCTGGCTCTCCATCCTCTCTCCATCCTTCCCCAAACCACCCTTACTTGGTCCGGCGAGCCTTCGGCTTCCTCCGTATGGGTCACCCATCTCTGCAAGCCAAGTACAGATGCATAAGAAAATGCACCAAGCCTATAAGGAAAGATGCAGGGAGTGGGTCAGGGGAAGGCAGAGGAACAGGGAATAGGAACACTGGTGGGTACGGGAGGGCAGGACTGGGGAGACCTTAAGTACAGGGAGAGGAGATGGGAGGGAGCAGGTTCAGCACAATTTACTACAGTAGTTAAACAAACTTTATAGATATTATACAAATGTAGCTTTTAAATACTTTATCAAGTCATCATTTGCTTTGTAAGTGTGATATTTACCACAGGATTTCTTTGATTAATGAATTCTTTTACATACAGGCTTATATATGCTATGTAAAGCAAGGCTCACATGCTTCGTCCCACCCCCTCCAACTCCCCCCAAGTTAGAGTCATTTCTAAGCACGGCCAAGAATTCTTTATTTTCTATTTATAACAAATGGTTCTAAAGAAAAAGCTTTCCCTTGGGACTCCCCAGTCACATCTAGGGTGGAGGCAACAACAAGAAGCACCTCTGACTCTGTATCTTACTGTCCTACCCACCACCCCAACAATTCTAACCTTAATCATTGGAAGTGTCTATTGACTACTGCCAACATGGGCAAAACGATGTCAAATACTGGGTCAAAATAACTCATCTGCTGAATTTCCCACTGTGGAGGAGAACAAGAGGAGATCCCAGTTGGGGGCTCCTGACATGAACAGTGACAACTAATGGTGAAGTGATCCTTTTTTATCTATTCATCTGGATGCAGAGGTAGGGAATCTTTGGCCTTGAGGCTACATGTGGCCCTCTAGGTCCTCAACTGTGGCCTTTTGACTTCACCCAAACTTCACAGAGCAAATCCCCTTAACAAAAGGACCTAGAGGGCCACGTGTGGTCTCAAGGCCTAAGGCTCCCCACCCCCTAACAGCAAAGCCTGGCATCCTCCAAAATGCCGAGCCCTCAAGAATGGCATCTGCCCTCCAGGTTTCATCACCCACTTTAAGGCTCAAGCCAATGGTTAATGCTGAAACAAACTTCCTAAGCCGGCAGACAAGGCCAGGGTAAGGAGGCCACAAGAACAGCCTTCTCTCCCCAGGCAAATTAAGGGGCTCCATGGAAAACTCTCTGAGCCCTAGGTAACAGGAATAGGAGACAAGAAGAAATATACTACATATGCCAATCCAAAGACCTCCATTAGCCAGGATCCCCATGGAAACCCTTCTATAAGCCAATCAGTCTAGATTTCCCCAATATATTCCTTCCTGCCCCAGATGCTGAGGTAGGACTATCTTCTCACAGAATCCCAATGTTGCAAGGTTCTCAAAATCCATGTAGTGCAGCTCACACATGAATAAGAATTCCTTCCACACCATGCCCAAATCAGGAACCATCCACTTCCCAAGGCAGTCTATTCTATTTTTGGACAGCTATAAATTTTTAGTAAGTAATCTCTTATATCAAACCTAAACTTACCTCTTTGAAACTTCCTGACATTGTTCCTAGTTCTGTCCTATGGGGCTGTTTTGTGTCTCCCCATCAAAAATTAAAATCATATAGAAGAACTGAAGAAAGATGATCAAGGAATTTCACTGTCTGGCCATGGAGCAGAGTCAAACCAAGTTGGGGTTTAAGGACCAAATACATAATTGTCAGATCTAGGAGGGCAGGAGAAACCAAAGGCAAAGGCAAGAGTTGAGGTCTTCTATAAACTGGCTCACTAAGGCATCAAAAAATATGCTCAAGAAAGCAACTAGAATTTAAGTGCGTACAGTGTTCTAGGCACTGTGCTGGAAGCTGGGAATAAAAAGACAAAAATAAAATGGTCTTTACCCTCAAGGGCTTATGTTCTGTCAGGAAAGAAGCATACACACCTAAGTATATACAAAAGAAATACCAGGTAATTGACAGGGAAAGGGAGAAGGAAGGTGCTAGTAGCAAGGGGGATAAGCAAAGACTCCATATAGGAGGTGGTATCTGAACCGAACTTTGAAGGAAACTAGAGATTCTAAGATTTGGAGGTGATAATAGAGTGAATTCCAGGCACAAAGGTTAACCAGTGTAAGGGCACAGAGGTGGGAGATGAAGATCATGTATGAAGAAAAGTAAGAGGTCACTCTAATGGAGAATACACGAAGAGAATGTATAAAAAAGCTAAACAGGTAGGATGGGGTTAGATTGTGTTTTCCCTCTTCCTCTCTCACAAAAACGCTATTTATTCATTTATTTACAAATATTTATAAAGTGCTTACTATCAGTCAGGCACTATGGTAGGTGCTGAGGATAGGGACTGGATTTGTGATTTCTTTCACATAGAATGAAACACAAACACACACACACACACACACAGAGTTCTAGGTAAGGAAGTTCTTAACTATGCAGGTTGACACCTTCTCTAAAGCTTTAAACATAGAGAGGTGTCCAGGGCACTGTGCAGTTAAGCCCAGGGTCACATATCCAATATGTGTCAGAGATAGGACTTAAATCCAGTCTTTCTGGCTTTTAGGCCAACTCTAGCCACTATGGTGTGCTGTCAGGTGCTGAGAATTAAAAAAAGAGTCCCTGCCCTCAAGGGGCATATATTCTATTAGGGGAAACAACATAAATATAGGTAAATACAGTATCTATACAGACAGTTCTCATTTGACATAACTGGACAATTCCACAGACTTCTCCAGAAAGCAAATTTGCCTGAAGATACAGGGAAGGGAAAGGGGGAAAGGAGACAAGAGGGAGGTAGGCACACGGTTCAGACACATGGGGGGCCAGAGATAGAGAATCAAGAGCAGGAGAAGGAACAGAGGAGAGAGCCTGGCCTGAATGAGAGGCAGAACAGAGCAACAAGGAGCCTGAGGCAGAGCGTAGGGGAGGCGCCCCAAGCAGATCCCGGCAAAGTTCTCTTCTCTCCTGCCATACTGCAGGTCTCAAGCCAAGCCCCCATCCTATCGGTTCACCAGTCTCTCCACACAGCCTTTCTTCCACTTTCACTTGAAGGATTTTTGGTGGTTTTTAAGTTTGCTTTTTTTTTTTTTTGTGGGAGAGTGGGAGGCTACTGAGCACCAAGTGGAAGGGCAGAGGCGCAGAGAGAGAGAGAGAGAGAGAAGAGAAACTCCAGAAAGCATTCAGACAGGAGGTGGTAGTCAAGCTCAGCAGAAAAGGGAACCAAGGATCTATGAGGCAAGACTGAGAAGGCAGTGCATTCCATGCCTATGGATGGGAGATCAAATGTTAAGTGTGAAGAACAGCAAGAAAGACAGTTTGGCTGGACTACAGAGTACCTAAAGAGAAGTGATATAGGACTAGCCTAGAAAGGTAGAAGGGAGTCATGAGAAGTTTTAAATGCCTAACAGAAGACTTTGTATTGCTCAGAAAAGCCCTGTAGCCAATAGCTGGTGAATTCATATGCCCGAGTCTGAAATACCCTGAGGGGCATCTTCCTTTTCCTCTTGTCTTGGGGAGGTATTTCACGCACTTTAAAATGAGGAAGAGTATTCCCAGACTACAAATAACTGCTTCTCTGACAAGTTCTTTCCTCTCCTTTATCTACTATCTGGCTCCTTTCTGTCTGCCTAGAAACATTTTCAGATAGATAGATGATAAATAGATAAAAAGATAGATAGATAGATATGCACACATACATACATTTCTATATCTAGACATCTCTTCATCACCCTACCATCTCCTCAAGCTATCTTTCTATATCCTTCTTTCCTTTCACAGCCAAATTCCTGTGGGGAAAAAGCTGTCTAAATTACCTCCATTTTTCACCTTTTACTCACAATTTTCAGTTCCTTACAATACAGCTTCTGATGCCAACACCTGATTGAAACTTTTCTTTCCAATGTCATCAATGGTCTCTTTATTGTTAAACCTAATGCCATCTTCTCAGTTTTCATTCTCCTTGACCTCCCTTCAACATTCAACACTGCCGGCTAACCCTTCCTCCTACATACACTCTTCTCCCTCAATTTTCAGGACACTGCTTTCTCCTATTTATTTTCCTCCCTGTCTGGCCACTGCTACATAGTTTCTTCTGCAAAATCCTCATGTCTCATCCCCTTTGTAGGGGTGCATCCCAGGGCTCTAAACAGGGCCTTCTTCTCTTATGTGTATACTCTTTCTCTTAGTGATCTTATCAGCTCTCATGGGTTTAATTATCATCTCTATATAGATGACTTCCAAATGTACACATCTAGCCTTCATCTCTCTTTAAGCTCCAGTCTCACATCTCCAACTGCCTGCTGGACTTAAGCATCTCAGAATCAAAATGTTCAAAACAGAACTCATTTTCTTTCCCCTTAAACCCACCTTTCTTCCTAAAAGATATCTCTGTCAAAGAATTTCTATTCACCCAGGTTTGGAACCTCAGAGTCATCCTCAATTTTTAATTCTTTCTCACTCCCCATCCCTACTCAGTTGACAATTCCTTCAAATATATATCTATAACATCTCTAACACCTTGTTCTTTCTCCCCACTCACACAGCCACTACCCTATTTCAGGCCCTCTTTGCCTCTGGCCTAGACTACTTCACAACCTTCCTTATTGGTCTCCCTATATGAAGCCTCTTTCCATTACAGAATACCCTCTAAACAGCTGCCAAATTGATATTCTAAAGCCAACTTTTTGGTCTCTGTCTCTTTATGCTCTTAAAAATTATTGAGGATCCCCCTCAAAGGGCTTTTATGTGTTATATTTATCTTATTAGAAATTTAAACATCTTAGTATTATTATGAAAATAGTTTTGACCACAAAGACCTCCCCCTACAAAGGGTCTTGGAGATCCCCAAGAGCCCCCTAGACCACACTTTGATAACTGCTGTTCAAAGCATTGCTCTGATCATGTCACCCCTCTACTGAAGAATCTTCAGTTGCTCTCAGCAGTCTTTAAAATGAAAAACACACTTATATGTTTGGTATTTAAAACCCTTCACAGTTTAATTCTAACTAATCTTCCCAGGCTGATAACATATGATTTTTCATTGCACCTTCTTTGTTCCAGCCAACCTATTTGATGTTGTTCATATATGACATCCTATCTCTTACCTCTTAGAAGACTCCCCAAGCTAAGAATGTTCTCCCTCCTTGCTCCTCCTCTTCTTGGTATCCCCTGGTTCTTTCAAAGCTTTGCTCAAGGGCCACCTCCTACAAGAGGCATTTCCTGTTTCCTCCAGCTATTACTGTGCCCCAAAGTACTCTGTATCGATTTATGTATATGTTAAATTCCCCCAGTAAAGTGTAGACTTATTAAGGGCAAGAGATGTTTGTTTTTGTCATTCTATTCCCTTGTGCCCAGCAATATATCTGGCAAACAGCAAGCATTTAATAAATATTGAATTGAAACTAATCTAAACCCTGAATCAGGTACTATTTGATATACTAAGCACCTAAACTGAGTATCTATGTCTTCTTCCCTAACCCTGGGAAGCAACTTTACTTTCAGCTGGGTCAGATTTACTCAATTCTCCCAAAACATTATGGGATAGGTAGGTCAGGAGTTCTTAATCTTTTTTTTTTTTTTTTGTCACGGAAGCCTAGTAAAGCCTATGGACTCCTTCACAGAATAATATTTTTAAGCATCAAATTAAATACATTGAATTACAAAGGAAACCAATTTTACTAAAACATAGTTATCAACATATGTGCATATATAAAATTTTTAAAAATTAATTATTTAGACTAGTAAGCCTGAACTAGATGATCTCCAAGGTCTCTTCCAAATCTGACATCCATAACTTTATCCAATTTATCCCTGACTTCTATCTACTTTATACTTTGGCAGTCTAATTTTCACTCAGAAAAACACTTCTCACCATACATTCCTCAAAGTTATTATACCTGTTCCCTTCTCCCAGCTCAGCCTCTTTTCTCCCTTCCCCAAAGGACCCAGCCCAAGTAAGAATACAACAAAGGAATAAAGAAACAAAGTAATTACTAGGACAAACCCAGGAAAAGCTTTTGTCTTTGGAGAACCAACCTCTTTAACTCTGCAAATCTACAGGTACAGACAGTACTACAAGAAGATTGGAGCAACCGGCTAGTTAATTACACTTGTTCATTTACAAATCCCCTTGTTCAAGGCCCAAATTTTTAGAGAGTCTCTATTCTCTCTAAATGATTTCTCAGAAGGTAGGAACAAATTTACTGGGTTTCCCTCTCTCCTGCTGACCTCTCTGAAGATGACTACTTCAGGTCAGGTTACTAGTGAGTTATCCTCTAGAAAGAGACTCAGGCGGAGACCAGGTATGGATGATTATAATTTTTACTGCAAACTTCAGAGACAGAAGCTTAAAGGGAAATGTGTGTGTTTGTGTGTGCTGAGAGGGAGATGACCCCATCTGGTCAAGAGACCAAGCTTCAGACTTGTATATATGTACTCCATGCCCCGTCAAGGGGGCAGCAAAGGAACAGAAACCTACTAAGGTAAGGTGCCATTGGTGGGTTAATTCAATAATCCCTGCCACTTTTTTTCTTCTCTATTTCTCGCACCCCACCCCACCCCACCCCCATATGATACCAATATGAATCAACTCAGAAGGCACTAGTGGTATCACAGAAAGTGCACTGGACTTGAAGAGATCTGGATTCAAATCCTGCCTCTGACACATACTAGCCAAATGACCACAGACTAAAACTCTCAAGGCCTCAGTTTCTTTAGCTGTAAAATGGGAATAACTGGGTGAGGATCAGATGAGATTAATATACATCAAATATTCTGCAAACCATAAAACTATATAAACATAAGCTATCATTATTATAAACTGAGTAGGAGCTCTGCTTTGGACTGGCTTAGGAAGGCCAACGATCTGAGCTCAGGACTAGGGAAAACCAAGGGATTCAGGATTAGACACAGGAAGACTGCAGGACTCACACAATAACATCACAGGAGTAGGAGAGATTTTCTACATTTACCCACTTCATTAGGGTAGAGGAAGCCCTCTGCCCCTTTGCATCTCCCCTCCAAAAGCCCAGTTCCCAGGGAACTGGGAAAAGAGGGACATTTGCACCCAGAGAAAAAAAATCCCATCAAAAGTCACAACAATTATATCCTCTTAATAAAAAAAATTCACAACCCAGGAAATTCACATAACCAAACAAAGGCAGAGCAAGCCAGAACACCATTTCATGGAAACAAACCAAGAGCAGGAAGTTTTACTTCAGTCCTAGGGTCACAGCAAAGAGAAATGGCTCAAGAAAGCTTGAAGGGGGGGAAAATAAGAAGACAGGCAACCGCGGATGGATTGTGGAGAATCTGGAGACACCTACATCTGAGGGGGCAGAGCTGAGGGCGGGGGGGAAGAGGGGAAGGGAGATAGACAAAGTTGGGGCTGGGGTTGGGGTAGAAGGGTAAGACAGGACTGGGGTAGTGTGTAGGGAAGCGATTGGCCAACTCCAGCAAAGAGGGTCAATGTCTTCATGGCCATCACAACCCCCAGGAAGGTACCAGCAGGACCTCCGGATCATCCCCTTCTTCTCCCATGTAGACCTGCTCGGATTTCAATTTTCTAACCGAGAGCACAGCGGCCTCCCAACCCCAACCCTGCTGGGGGCCACACTGAACAGGTCCCACACCCACCTGTCACCTGCCTGACCCTCCCCCTCCGCCTTGTGAGTGGCCCTGCTGGGACAGGGGGAGAAGCGGCCAGGAAGGTGGAAGAAGTAGGGGTACACGGGGGGACCGGATCGTCTTCCCCAATAAGCCCCCCACCCATGCCCCGCGCCCCTCACCCCGCCCCGGCCCGGCCTGTCCCGTCTAGTCCTGTCCTGTCCCGCGCGGGCGGGCGGCGAGCCGGAAGGGGCCGGATTACAGGGAGGCCGGGCCGAGCAGACCGGGCCGAGCCGGAGGGGGAGGGGGGACAGCTCCAAACTCGGGGAGGGGGGGGGGGGCGCAAAGCAAGCCGAAGGCAGCGAAGCAAAATGGCGACTTTTTCTGTAGGAGGAGAAGGAAGGAAAACAGCGCGAAGGCGCGGGAGGCCGAGCGAGCGGCCGCACCCCCAGCCCAGGGGGTCTGCAGCGCCCCCGGCCCCCCCTAGCCCCAGGCGGCCCCGCCCCCCGGCCTGTGCTGGCTCCGGGGCCTGGGGGCAAGGGGGCGCGGGGCCCGGGCGGGGCGCGGAGGGCTGCCCGGAGGGGGAGGCCCCCGGGGGCTAGGGCCAGGGCCAGGGCCGGGGGCGGGCGGGCAGGCAGGCGGGCGCGCTTACCTCCGGCCCGGCTTGGCTGGGCTCGGCGCGGCGCGGCGCGGCTCGGCACGGCTCCCCCGGGCCGGCGCAGGCTGCGCGCCGCGCTGGGCTCATGCGCGCTCCCTCCCCCTCCTACCTTTGACAGTTTTACAGTCCGGGGGGGGGTGGGGCGGGGGGACGGGGGAAGCAACTTGCAACTCTCGCGTTATTCTTGCAGCCCCGCACAGTCTCCCAGGGAAATGGGGATCGACTACGGGGCTGGGGGAGGCCTCAGCCCGAGGCTACTGTTCCCCCCCCCCGCCACCAACCGCGGAGCGCACGCGGAGTCCCCAGCCTGGGCTCCGGGAACTCCAGGGTCCGTCCCTCTTGGCGTGGCCGAGGAGGCCAGCTTGTGCCCCCATCCCCCCATCAGTCAAGCGGAGATCGATACCGCCCTGGGTGAACGAGGGACTGCAATTGCTCCCCTTAAACCTTCCGGAAGGGTGGGGACAAGGTGGCCTAAACAGCGGGAGCCCCTTCCTTGCGGCCCGAGCTGGGGGGGTCTGACAAAACCTCCGAAATTCCGAGCCTCGGTCGAAGGACAGACCTCTGTCCAAGTGGGGCAGTTTGAGGTCACTGGGGAAACTGAGCAATTCTAGGGCTCCGGGATCAATTGCTCCGGGCCCCGCTGGGTTCAGGATTGTGAAAGCCATAGCAGGAGCTGACAGAAAAGGACTCAGGCATTTGGGCTTCCAGTTCAGTGTGTTGATCTTCCCCAAAAAATTCTGCAGAGGAAAAGGGAAGAACTCATTTGGGGAAGAGTGTCTACTAGAAGGGAGCATCCCCCGTTGGACACTGAATTTTGTTCCTTGACTGGGCATCTCAGACCTTTTATCGTGGGATCATAGATCTAGATTCTAAAGCAAGAAGGCATCTCCAGAGCCATCTAGTCCAACTCTTTCATTTGAGAGAGGAGGAAACAGGTCCAGGGAATTTAAGGGACTTGTTCCAGGTCACAGATAAAGTCTTAGGCAGCATATGAAAACAAAGACAGTTGAGAGTTATATAGAGAAAGGAAAGGTTTGGCAACAATGGATATGCTGGGTGAGTGAGAGTGAGAAATCAAGGATAACAGTGAGGTTGTAAATCTGGGTTTGTGGGAGGATGGTGGTAGTACCTTCAACAGAGTTAGGTCATTTTGGAAAAGGGGTAATGGGTATAGGGGTTGAGAAGAGTTCTATTTTGGACATTGCCCATTGCTTTTAAGATGCTTATGGGGCATGTCTTTTAGGCATTTGGTGATTTGTGAATAGAGCTCCCTAGAGAGAGGAGGCCTTGATATATAGATTTGAGAGTTGTCAGCATAGAGATAATCATTAAACCCATGTAAGCTGGTGAGATCACGAAGAGTGTGGAAAGAGAAAAAGAGAGGGCCCAGGACAGTCTTGGGATACACCAATGCTGCAAAGAGATTACAAAGGATGAAGAGTGAGAAAAGATCATTATAGTGAGCAATAAGGGATCATTGGTAACTTTGGACAGCTCAGTTTCAGTTGAATGAAGTAGTGTGCCAGATTAAAGGGTTGGAATGAGAATAGAAGAAGAAATGGAGGCATTGAGTATAGATGGCTTTTTCTTGGGAATTTGGCTGAGAAAGGGAGAAATATGTGATGATCTCATCAGATCCTCATAAACTCCCCTGTGAAGTCAACAGGACAGGAATAATTAGCCCCATTTTACATATGAGAAAAATGAAGTCCAGAGATGATAAGTGATTGCTCATAGTCATAAAGCCAGTTTATTTCAGAAGCAGAACTTTACCTGTGGTCTCCTTACTCCCAATTTGGCACCTTCTCTATCACACTACTGTACATAAGGCTACCTTCTCTGGGAACTAAGACTTTCTACCCACAGCACTGACTACAGATAAAACTAAAGTTAGCCTCCTGGAGCTTTGCCCCAGACTTGAACAATGGAGGGATTGGAGTGCAGCAAGGCAGGCTTCCTCCAGGTGTTGCTGGGCCATCCCAACTGACACACCCAGGTTGCTATTGTCTCTGTCCTGGGGAGCTGTCTCCCTTTGAGCTACTGTACTCATTTCCTGCTGCCTCCTACTTTCTACTGTCCTCCCTTCTCATACTCTCCCTTTCGGGGTAGGGTGGGGAGGATGGTGTCCCATCTCTGGTCTGACCGATAAAGAGGCAGCCATCTCTTTTCTCAATTAACTCTGGACTACAGAGTTAACAACCTTAGCTACTCATCTCACATGCTTCGTGAACCAGAACATTGACATTCCCCTAAAATTTCTTATAAAAAATAAGAGGGAGTGTCCATGTCTCTACCTGTGTTCCCTTGGTTCCTGTGTCCCTAGTTCTCTTCCTCTCAACTAATTTGCCTTAGGATACTGTGTTTGGGGAAGGAAAGTGGGTCTCAGAATATCTCCCAGGACATGCAGTCAGTCCATCGACAAGCATTTATTGAGTGCTTACAATGTACCCAGCATCAAAGTGATGGAGATACTAAGAAATATAGTAATAGTCCCTACCCTCAAGGAGCTTACATTCCAATGGGGAAGACAATGCAAATAAATGGTTTTATAAAAGATATATATAGAGTACCTGAAAGGTTATCTCAGAGATAGAGAGAGACACCAGCAACTGGGGAGGGGAGGGAGGGGTGAGACTAAGAAAGGCCAGCCACAGAAGGTATAATTTGGTCTGAGTCTTGAAGGAAGCCAGGGAAACTAAAAGGTGAAAGTGAAAGAACAAAGCATTCTAACAATGGAGAACAACCAGTGCAAACACATTGAGATAGAAGATAGAGTCTTGTATACATGGAGAAACAAGTAGGCCAATGTAGCTAGGTCATAGAATTTGTGGAGGGGGGGTGAAGTATAATGTAGCATGAACCCCAAAGACCATTATATGGGACTCTTTCCTCACTGGTGGAGATCAATGCTCTGCACTCGTTTGAGGGGTAGGGAAGAGTTGTTGAGAGTAGGAGAAAAGAGAGATGGGATCACTTGAATCTTTTCGGGGATTCTGGTTTCCAGGTTTGAGAGAGATGATCCTCAATGGCAACCGTTCTTCAGATTGCTGAAGAGAGAAAAAGACTCTGGAAAAAAGCTGACATGAGAGGAGCTGATGGTCTATCTACAGCTTGCTTCACTAGATATTTCAGGGGAATTTCCCCTTGGGTGAGATCTGTGGCTCTCTCTTCAGTGGGTTGAGCTGATTAACCTTACTCCTAGTGGGAAAGCTCCCTTGTTCTATATTGTCTCATATGTATACTTTCTTTCATTTCTATTTTCCTGTTAACTTAAATAAATAGGTTTCTCTACTATTTGCTGTGTTCGTACTCATTGCAGAACTAGTATTTGGTGGGAAGGGGGTCAAGCCTTGTATATAAAGCTTGGAGACTCCTTTCCGCATTAATGAATAGCAATCAGGAGTTTAGCTTAAAGTTACTTCCCTTAGACCAATGACATTTAAAGGAGCGGATTATATGTATACATATATATGTGTGTGTGTGTGTATACATATATGTATGTATATACATATACATAAATTCTAGACCAGTATCTTCTCTCTCTGAGAGCAAAATGGCCAGCCTCTGGCCCCTACCTCCAGCTTCCCCTCCTACCAGGAATTACAGTCTCCTTTGGAGAAGAGTGGGGAAGAAGATGATAGAAATGTCTATTCTTGCCTCCCTGCAAGCCAGATTGAGACAGCCACACATTACAATGATAAAAGGTAGGAATGAATGAAAAGGTAGGAAGGTGCCATGTTATAAAGAGCTTTAAGAGCAAAAAGCAATTTCTCTATAATAGGAACTGGACCTGTGATCTCATTAATATAGGGAATTCCCAGGTGAGGAAACTCCCTCTACCAGCACAGGTCAGCACTTTCTCTTTTTTTATAGTCTTAGAGAGTTGCCCAGAACACTAAAAGGATAAGTGATTTACTTGCCCAGGATCACACAAGCCAGTGTCAGAACCAAGATTTGAAACCAGGTTTTACTAATTTCGTGGCCAGCTTTTTATGCATTACAGTACTCTGCCTCTTTATGTTCTAGTTAATGTTGACATATATTCTGTGAATTTCCTCCAGCTGGCTCACAGTGCCTAGCTAGGCTTGATAGGAACAAAAGTTGCTTTCAATGAGCCCACATGGACTGCGTAGGGAAAAGAAATCATGCCAGGATTTAAAATGGGCACTCATAAACCACATCCAAATAATTGAGAATTGACCATAATGTGACCTTTAGGTGGCCTCTAAAGATCTCTTCCAGCTCTTCCAGTTATAGCTTCTATGACTTGGTGTCCAAAGGCCATAGCTAGATTACAACATTAAATACAATTCTGGATTGTCTGGGTGTGGTTCATGAGTATCCATTTCAAAATCCTAGGATGACGTTGAAGGAAAAATGTTAATACTGTATTCTGCATTTTAGGTACATCTTCCAGAAATATTTTTAAAATTCAAAACATTATTGTTTAACAATTTAACATTATTATTATCCTTATTATCTTTAATATTATTCTTCACTCTGTAAGTACTAACTTTGATAGACTTAACTCCTCTCATCAATGCAAGGTTCAAAGATATCTCCAAAAGACTCATGATGGAAAAAGCTATGCACATCCAAAGAAAGAATTATCGAGTCTGAATGCAGACTGAGGCAAACTTTTGCTCTCTCTTTTTTTTTCTTTCCTTTTTTTTTGGTTTAGTTTCTCCTTTCTCATGATTCATTCCATTGGTTATAATTCTTCATTACAACTGGACTATTATGTAAATAAGTTCAATGTGAAGGTTAATATAGAACCTACATTGGATTACATGCTGTCTTAGGGGGTTGGGGGGAGGAGAGGGAGGGAGAGAAAATTTGGAACCCCAAAACTTGTGGAACTGAGTGTTGTAAACTAAAAAAAAAATAAATTTATTAAAAAATATTCTTCACAATGTCTTTCATATATATTTGTATATATATGTATGTATGTATGGATGTATATATTCCCTTCTATTCTCTGACACAGCCATCTTCTTAGGGCAGCTCCACTTCATTCAGGCCTAGACTGTTGCATTAGCGTTCTGGTTGATCTCCCTGCCTCAAGTCTCTCCCTACTGATCCTCCTCAGCTGTCAAAATGATCTTGCTAAAGTGTAGGTTACTTCCCTACTCAATAAACTACAGTGGCTCCTTATTTCTTCCAGGATTAAATATCAAATCCTCTGTTTGGCTTTTAAAGCCCTTCATTAATTGACCCATTCCTGCCTTTCTAGTCTTCTTATGCTTTACTCCCAGTCACATACTCTACCATTCAATCCAACAATTGGTCTCGCTGTTCTTCCAAAGTGACACTCCATTTCTCAACACAGTGCCTTTTCACTGGCTGTCCTCCTTAAGTAGAATTCTTCTCCTCTTGGATTCTTTGGCTTCCTTCAAGACAAAGCTACTGTCTTCCTCAAGAAGTCTTTCCTGATAGCCCCTACTGCTAAGACCTTCCCTCTGAGACTACCCACAGTTTACCCAGTATATATAAATATATATATAGATAGATAGATAGATGGATATAGATATAGATATATCTTGTATATACATAATTGTGTATATGTTACCTTTCCCATTAGAATGATTTGAGCACTTCCTGGAGCTAAGGAATGAGTAAAAGAATTGCTGAGCATTATCATGGTACCAGCTAAAGCTAATTAAGCAGAATATATGAACTTAATCATCTCTCAGTAGCATTGTAAGGGGGGTAGGGAGGAAAGTAGGGAAAGAATGACCTTCACAGAAGACATCTTCCTCACCTCCACAGTCCTAAGCTGACCTTCTCTCCACTTCTGTGAGACAGGCTTTCTGTTTCCTTGTGTCTATGTATTTCCTATGCAATGTCTATATGTGCTATATGCACTGTAATCAAATTCAGGAATGAATGAATATGATTAGATTTAAATGTTGGACATATTTCATATGTGTTAGACCTAGAAAATCTGAATTTAAAATGATCGCAATAGTACTGTACTGGTTATTTAAAATTTTTATTTTATGCAATCATGCTCAATAAACATTATACACACATATACATATACATACACATACACGCACATATGTGTGTGTGTATATATAGATATATAAAAGAATGTGAGCTTCTTGAGGGCAGAGTTTGTTGTTGTTGTGGGTTTTTTTTTGTCTTTGTATCTATGCCTAATGCTTAGCCCAGGGCCTGGAACATAGTAAGCATTTAGTAAATGATTGATACCTTAACTTGTTGACTTCATTCAATCATTTCCAGTTTAGAGAAATATCCCAAACTGACACAGTCCTTATGCCCTTGGATTTCTCTCTACTGCTATACAATTTGATGTAACATTTATAGAAACCCTGAACAAGGACAAATTTATAATATGTTAAAATATAATTTGAGGTTATCATTCCAGAACAACAGTCACTTAATCTTCAACCAGTACTATTTAATTTCTTCTTTTACTGCTCTTTTACCACTAAAGGGCTACCTCCCTAAGAGCAGCATCTTAATTCTTTCTGAATTAAGAAGTTTGTCTGAGTGTCTTCACTTCAGGGGATGGGAAAGTCAATGATTTTTCACTAGAGAGATGTTTGCCTTTTTCTTGACCTTTTACGCATTTTCCTAAAGGTAAAAAGTCTGGCAAGGGTTATTTATTAATATTTTCAATTGAACTAAAAAAGATGTTTTAAATGTGCTTCTACAAGGCCCACTTTATGTAGGAAGGGTTTAGTCACTGAGGATGTGAGAGGTCAGCAGGCACAGGTAGGTGGTAGGATTGGGGGCTTTCTCTTCCAGTGGAATGGAAGAGCTCTTAGTATCTCTTCTACCCACCCCCTACCCTCAGCAGATTTAGAAGAGTGGAAAAAAGAGGAAAAGAGAGGAGACTAGGGAATCAATTAACCAGCATTTATTAAACAATTATTGTATGCCAGGAAGTGCCAGAACTGTCTGAGGTCCTGCAGATCTAAAGAAAAAAACTAAACAGTACCAGCCCTCAAGGAATTTACAATGTATCAGAAGAAAACAAGTATGTATGTTAGTAGATACAAAATATACACAAAGTAAATATAAGGTAATGTGAGTATGGAGTTGGGGAGGGGGGAAGGAAGGGGATAGGAACAAACATTTACTAAGTATCTACTATGTTCCGGCACTGTGCTAACCATTTCACAAATATCTCATTTGGGAAAGGTATGAATTGGGATATCAGGAGAAATCTCTAGTAGTTGGTAGCTTGTGAGATGAACTTTGAAGAAAGCTTGGGATTCTAAGAGGCAGAAGAAAGAAAGGGTGTGAATCTGGGGGATGGAGTATAACTTGTGCAAAGACTTGAGGAGATGGAATATCTTGTATGAGGAATGGTAAGAAGGGCAGGTGTGCTTGAAGGAAAGGAAAGTATGATCAATTTTGACATGTAGGTTGGAATTAAAGGAGTTTAAAGGACAAAGAAGGAACCTATATTTGATTCTAGAGGCAATAGGAAGGAGTTTGGAGGGAAAGAAGTCAGGAGTTGATTAGGAGACACTTAGGTCTCTGCTCTATTGGGAGGAGGGGCAGAGCAAGAGACATGAAATCTGTGAGGCAAAACTTTGCAGTTTTCATAGCTTGGACATTCCAAGGTCTCAGCCCCAGGGAAATGGCCCTCCATTTGGGAGGAAGCTGAGTGAGGAGATCTAGGTATCTTCAGTTTAGGAACCAGATCTTCAATAATGCACTTCTTTTCTTCCAGTCTGAATGAAATATGAGCAACATATTCCTCCACCCCAACACCCTGAAAATAATTCAAATTAAAACAACTCTGAGTTACTATCTCACACCTATCAGACTGGATAATATGACAGAAAAGGGAAACGATAAATGTTGGAGGGATGTAGAAAAATTGAGACATTAAGGCACTATTGGTGGAGTTGTGAATGGATCCAAGTATTCTGGAGAGTAATTTGGAACTATACCCAAAGGACTAAAAAACTGCATACTCTTTGACCACTACTAGGTCTGTAGTCCAAAGAGATGTAAAAAAGGGGAGGGGACTCGTATGTACAAAAATATTTATAGCACCTTTTTTGTGTATGTGGTGGCAAAGAATTGGAGATGGAGGGAATGCCCCTCAATTGGGGAATGGATGAACAAGTTGTGGTATATGATTGTGATGGAATACTATAAGAAATGATGAGTGGGATGATTTCAGGAAAACCTGGAAAGTCTTACCCGAACTAATGAAAAATGAAGTGAGGAGAACATTGTATATAGAAACAGCAATATCGTATGATGATCACCTGTGAATGACTTAGCTATTCTCAGCAATATAATAATCTAAAACAATTCTGAAGGCGTTAGGATGAAAAATGCATCAACCTCCAGAGAAAGAACTGATGGGAGTCTGAATGCAGATCAAAGCATACTTTTTTGAAACTTTATTTTTCTTGGGTTTTTTTCCGGGGGGGGGATCAGTGTTTTCTTTCACAATATGACTAATATGAAAATAGGTTTTGTATGACTGCCCATATCAAATTGCTTGCCTTCTCAAGGAGTGGGGAGGGGAGGGACAGAGGAAGAGAATTTCAAACTCAAAATTTTTAAAAAGTGAATGTTAAAAATTGTTTTTACATGTAATTGGAAGAAACTAAAATTTTAAAAAATTTTAAAGAGAAAATAATTAAAGTTCAGAAATGAAGATTTTATATTACTAACCTCTGTCTTTTCATTACTCTAGGGCAGAGGTTCTTAACTTTTTTTTTAATATGTCATGGACTCCTTTGGCAGTCTGCTGAAAACTTACGTACTTTAATGTTTCTAAATGTATAAGAAAAAATATATAGAATAATAAAAGATGGAAATATTGAAATTCAATTATCAATTTTTTAATTTTAAATTTTTTAAACCTAGAGTTCATGGACTGACTCTAGGTTAAGAACTGCTCTGGTCCTTTTGTGTTTGCCAGACAGCCTATCCCTTCCTCTCTCCAGCTTTAAAAGTTGAGCCTGAATGTTCTCTGAATCTGTCCCATACTTTGCCACAATGACTTTATCTACTTCAATCCCCAACCTTCCTAACTCCTATCCAGGGACCTCCCCAGGGACCTAGCCCTACCCCTAGTTCCTCGATTCTACCCCTCCATCCCTTTCCAGGTGAGTAGTAAAAACCACTCGAGCTCCATTAGTCACTGCAAAAAAAAAAAGTATCCAATTCGACCAACACTTAGCACCTACTATGTACATTTTTAAAGTGCTCTTAGTTGTCCTATGGACTAAAGATACAAAGTTGAAAAAACAATTGTCATCCTTCAGCAGCACAGAAACAACAGAGTTTACCCACTTAGCAAAAATTGTTTTAAACAGGAAGCTAAGGATCACAGAACCTTAGATTTAGAGGTAGATTATGATGTGAACTGAGTCTCCCTCCCCTCCCCCTTTTGCATGGCAGACTTCCTAGCAGCTCAGGTTCTGTCTTCCACCTTCTCCCCTCTTCACCTGAAGGTAGTTTGTGCTGGTTACTGGTGCCCTTTGAGGTACTTGCTCAGCACAAAAATTTCTAACTGTATTTCTACATGGAGGGTGGGGCACACATAAAGGAACAAAGATAGAAGCAGGCAGAAGAGGGACAAGATCTTGGAATAGTAATAGTCCGGTTTATCTGTAATTTAGACTATGTGAATGGGAGCAGTAGATAAGGGTAAACTTGGATGGGCAGAGTAGAGCTAGAGTATGGAAGGTCTTGAATGCCAGACAAAGGAGTTTGTATTTTATCTTACAGATGATGGTGAGTTGTAGCTGTCTAGAATATATGATCATAGATTTTTGAGCTGGAAGGGACTTTGGAGGTCACCCCCTCATTTTACAGATGAAGAAACTAAGGCCTAGATATTAAATGACTTGTTCAAGCTCTCACACAGAGCTGAGAGGTTCAATTCAACACAAATCCAATGCTGTTTCCATCATTTCATGTCTATTCAGACCCTCCTTCCAAAGCAGTCTTCAGTTTGAGAAGATATTCTCCCAGTCCAGAGCTTGGGTAACTGCATGGAACAGCATGGGGCTGGGGAGGGGAAAGAAGCCAGAAAGTGAAGCTGAGTGGTTGAACCACCATGAAGAGATGCAGGGGTTGGGGCTGAAGAATACAGTCTGACTTGGGAAGGGAATGGGGATGTACAGAGGGGTGTAAAAATGGAGGTAGGGGGCCTAAGAGGAGTAGAAGGGATGTGGTACTATCGCCACCTAGTGGCCTGAATAGCCCACTGGCCTGACCTGGTGGCTGGTCACTGGCTGCTGCATTAGGGTCTACAGCGGGGCCTGATTATTCCTGGGGCAACCAGAGAGTCTAGGGATTCATTAACACCCTTTCCATATCTTTCTGAGCATTTAGTCATTGCAAATTACTTGAAGCAAATTTTCCCACACTTTATTGGGAAAACCCCTTCAATGAATGTACCAGCCAAACCCTTTACAAACCCTGGAACCTTAGGCAAGTCATGTCACTTTTCTTGGCTTCGGTTTCCTCAACTGTAAAATGAGAGGTTGGACTGAATTACCTTTAAGATCCTTTCCAGCTCTGAATCTCTAATCCTATGGGTTTTTTTTCTTTTTCTTTTCTGGCACTAAAGGAAACATGGCTTTATCCTGGAAACACCTAGTCCCTTGTAACACTTTCCTATGCTAAGTACTCCTCTCACACTCCTGGACTCACAGAGTCTGAAGCTCCCCATTCCCACTTTAAGGGTCTTGCACTACCAGCATCAGCCAACATCCTTCCTTTTATCTAATATCCCCCTCTCTTCTTCCTTGCTGCTGTCATCTGCTTACTCATATACCTTCCCCAATAACTTAAGCATTTGAATAATAGTTTTCTGCTCCATTCCAACCCTGCTATCATCTCCTGTCATTTCATTGCTCACACTGATACCTTTTCTAATTCCTTGACTTCTCAGTTCCTGAACTCAATGAATTCCAGTGATCTCAATCTCCATGTGGTTACCCATCATCACTTGAAATTGCTCCACCTCTAAGATACTGAACTCTGAAATTCCTTTATTTGATCTCAAGCTTGAGTTCTTTCACCTCTCCCTCCCAAACCTGCTCTTTGTCTTAATCAGGATGCTCTGGTCCTTTCATCTCAACCTTTCCTCCTAGTCTACGACTCCTGTTATGATTTAATTTCCTTCTCTTCACAGTCTTAACCTGAGATAGAGAACCTTTGGCCTCAAGGCCACATGTGGCCTTCTAGGTCTTTGAGTGTGGCCTTTTGACTGAGTCCAAGTTGTATAGAACAAATCCTTGTATTAAAGGGATTTGTTCTGTGAGGTTTGGATTTAGTCAAAGGGTCGCACTTGAGGACCTAGAGGGCCACATGTGACCTTGAAAGAGTAGGTTCCCCACCCCTGGAAATCTATGGTTGGAAATTTTGACAAAGACACTGGCCTATTCCCTTGAATCCCTTGCTTCCCTTTTCCCTCCCCAACCTGGCACACAGAGGCACAACCCTGGGTTATCTCCCAGCATTTATGAAGTCTCTTCTTTATTCTGAGCAGTCTAGCACTTCAGGAGGAAGCCACAGCTGATCAGATCCACCAAAAATCATGTTCTCTGACCTCCCCTGAGCCCTCCCTTCTGACTGCAATTCTTCTATTTATCTATGATTGTCTTCATATCACGCAGTCACAGTATCTGTTCCAAAACTTCTACTCTCTACTCAAGCATCCACTTGTACCCTACCTGTACCTTTCTCCCTCAATATATAACCTTTTTAGTTTATTGAGGATATTTAGGCCTCCTGTACTGGGCTCTCTTATCTCTCTTCTCTAGTTCAAAACTATCTGTCCAGCCTCTCTTCATTCTTTCGGTTCAGAGGCTGAGGTAGCTCTTTAACAAGGCTTTCACTGACACTTGCATCTTCCTCTTATGTCAGACAGTATGGCACACTCTAAGGAGAGCTGGATTTGCAGTCAAAGGACTTGGATTCAAAAATTAGATCTTCCGCTTAATAACTGTGTGACATTGGACAAGTCACGCAGCTCTCCGAGCCTCAGTTCCTCTGTAAGATGAAGGCATTGGACAAGATTATTTCTAGGGGCCCTTCTGGCTCTAAATCTATGATCCTATGATTCCATCCTCAGAGAGGCAGTAGACTTGGAAGGAAAGGATCTGAGTTAGAGTACTGGTGTTGTTACTCAGTAGCTCTGTGACCTTGGTCAAGTCACTTAACTTCTCCCTTTTCTTATCTGCAAATTATAAGGGTAATAACATATATACCAACTTCAACAAGATTTTTACGAGAACTATAAAGAGTTATGTAACTGTGAGCCATTATTATTATCCCTTTCCATTTTCTTTGAGACCTTGCCTTGTTAATCATTCCCTGTTTTTTATTCATCTTCAATCTATCCCTCTCTACTGTCTCCTCCTTTGCCTATAAACATTCTGAGGTCTCTCCTAATGTACAAAATGGCTTCTAGAAAAGTATAATATATACCCACTACTTTTTTCTCCTCACCACCCACTCATTCCCTAATCCCCTGCCATCTGGCTTCTGCCCCCACCACTCTATTGAAACTGATTTCTCCAAGGTCCCTAGGGACCTTGTTAATTGCAAAATCCAGTGGTCCTGGCCATCCTTCATCCTCCTTGACCTCACCTCTTTTCAGCATTGAACATGATTGAGTAATGCTTTCTTGATTTGTTCTGTGTGAGTGGCTTCGGAGACACTGTTCTTTTCTGATTCTCTTCTCGTCTGCCTGATTTTTCTTTCTCAGTCCCCTTCAGTGGTTCATATTCCTCCCTGCCCTCCCCTCCCCCTTCCCAGGTTCTGTCTTCAGCCTGATTCTCTTCTTGATTTATACCTCCTCTCTCATAAGGCTTATCCACTACAATGGCTTCAGTTGTCACCTCTATGCAGATGCCTGCCAAATCCAACCCTAAAATCTCTCCTGATCTCGGTTCCCCCAACTGCCTGCTAGACATCTCTGTCAGGGGTGTCTTGGCACCTTAAACTCAACATATCCAAAAGTGAACTCATTATCTTTCTTCCTAAACTTTCCTGTTTTCCAAACCATTATCTTTCTTTAGTACATTACCATCCACCCAATCTTTATCCAGGTTTATAATCTTGGAGTCACCTTTGACAGTCCTCTCCTCCTTTATTCTCCAAATCCAAACACATAATAAGGCCTAACAACTTTACTTCCACAATAGCTCTTCAATATTATCTCCATTCACATTTCCACCACCAAAACCCATCTTCATTACCTTTTACCTAGACTACTGGAATAGCTAGATTATTGGAATAACCTACTTACTGGCTTGGGTGCCCTCAGCCTCTTCCTTCTCCAGTCCACCCTTTATAAGACTGCCAAATGAACAGACTTGCCAACACTTCACCCTTGCTCAAGAAGCATTGCTATGTAGTAAAATATAAATTCCCTAACTGAGCATTTAAGGCCTTTCACAATCTGAATGCAGCCCAATTTCACTCTGCCATTTTAGCCAAACTAGACATCTCAATAATTTCCAATCTTACCCTGCACTCTCTAACAACCTTGCATTTCTGAAAGCTGTCTTTCATTCCAGGAATGGGTACCATCTTCACTACCTCCACATCTCTGCCTGTTGCAATCCTCTTCATTCAAGATCCAATGCCACCTCTTCTATGAAGTCTTTCCTGAGCTCTCTAGTAGAAAGTAAAGTATCTCTGCTCCCTCCCTTAATATTTCTTATGCCTTATTTGTCTGGATGTCACCTTGACTCATAACCATCTATCTTATACCATATTTTTCTGTGCACTTGTCATTTTCCTCAAGTAGAGTGTAAGGTTCTTCAGGGCAAGAACTAAGTTTTATTTCATGTCTGTATCTTCATTGTCTCACATAGTTCCTTGCACATGGTATATATGTGTTGTATATATGCTTCGTATATACATTGAATTGTACTGAATATAAGTATATCATGCTTAGTATATATGTGTTGAATCACACTGAATTACACAGTCTTCCTTTGGCACCTATGTCACCAACCGAACAGTCACTTAAGAACCAGGTTTTATTTCATAATTTTACATCAAGTGTATAAAAAAATGAGACAGACAGAAACAGAGACAAAAACAGAGACAGAGAGAACCAACAAGTGTACATGGCACAGTGGCTGGGCAGGGGAAGAGGGAGATGCTTGGGTTCATATATTGCTCCAGGGACAACAGGAACCAGCATTGTGCAGTGAATGGAAAGAGTGCTGGATTTAGAGTCACAGGGCCTGGGTTCAAATCCTGGCTCTTCCACTAACTAATGATGTGGCCATGGGCAAGTCACTTACTTAACATCTCTGGGCTTCCATTTTCTCAACTGTAAAATGAAGGGGTTAAATTAAATCCTATGACGTTATTGCATTTTTAAGGGCTCATTTACCAGTGAGAAGTCAGAGTGGGGTTAGGGTTTGAGGAAGTATTTCAGGGTAAGTGGGGGAGGGGACAGTTCCCCTTGTACTTCCAAGGATGTTAAATTCCTTCTTAATTTATTCCCCGGGGCCTAGGGCCATCACCTCAGACACCTTGAAGGGGTAACAGCAGTTTTCACTGCCTAGCATAGAAATGGACATATTGTTGGGAGTAAGGATAGGAGTTGCCTAGGTACAGTCTACCAAAGCTGGGTTTCTCCCCATACCTACTACACTATCATTTTAGGTTAGGGTTGTGGAATAGATGTGAGGGGGAGGGGCTAGATGGAAAAGCCCCTGGCTCTTCTGTTCCTGAGATTTTTCTAAAGGGGTTTAGGATAGGAAGACTAGAGTGGAATAAGTAGGACTTAGACTGGGGATGGTAGCTAATTAGCTCTATCTCTTCTTAACACTGCATTTCCCAGCTTAGCAGACCCAGCTTCAGCTCTGTGATCTGCTATAACCCAACTTTATACTGCCCAGCCCAGTCCTCAGATGGCACCATCTTGCTCTAGGGTCATTGCCAGTGACTGAAAGGGTCCCACTGCCCAAGAAATTGACCAAATTCTAAGCAAACAGCCACCCCTTAGCATATGTACTGTAGTGCAGGGACATCTGCAACCACTCCAAAATGGGACTTTTACAGCCAGTCAGATGCTACAAACCTATGACCTCAGAGCAGAGATGGTCTCAGCAAAGCTCTGTGTAAACTGGATTTATTTGATTCCCCAGGGGACCTCAGGGAGTCCCACTGGAAAAGGAAATCTCTCCATTGGTGGGTCACACCTGTTCAGAGACTGATCAGGAAGGTCTCTGGGAGGACAAACTTGGGAGTAGGGAGGAGGAAGCTGAGAGAAACAAAGAATCCCTAGTAATGAGACAAACAGGGAGGATGTGGCTTGAGGAGGGGGAAATAAATAAATGGATGGGGGTGGGGCAGAAATTGGTTGCTGAGCAGCCAATCTCTCTAGGAAGCCTCCTTGTGGCTCAAGTCCTAGTGTTGAGGGTATGAGAGAGACACAGCCATGGGGGAAGGAGTAGTAGAATCAGCCTCCATGCCTGGACATTTTCCAGGACTTTACAGATGGGAGAAGGTCACCAATATTGGGGAGAAAGGCTATAAATAGACATCTTGTCTAGGGAAATCACAGACAGGAACTAGTGCATCAAATACTCCTGGAACTGCGGTCCCCCCCCCCAACAGATGTCAATATGTGCTATAGGTGGCACAAGGGTCTAGGAGGGGTAAAACTCCAGAATCTTTGTTGCAGGAGGAGCCAGTGCTAGATATATGTCTTCTTTCCCTTCTCTGCCCCCTCCCCAACTTTGGGTGTTGGATTCCAACCCTACAGGGGCCGGATTCCCTGGATTCTGTTAGGATATAAGAAGAAGACTGAGTCTCTTGTTGCCAGTAGATGTCCTGGAGGTCCTGCAACCTGTGGCCAGCTTGATAAAGGCAGACCTCTAACCTCAGGGTAAAGTTGTGTGTATTTTGGCCAGGAGTGGCCACACAAGCTTCAGCCTCTGGTTCATCACTGCCTGCTGGTCTGGAAACTGCTGTTTGATGCCTCATCTGACCCAGCGGTCTGTCATTCTTTCTAGTTCAGGTCAGCCATCACAGTGCTGGGGTCTCACCCACACCTCTTGAAGGAGTGGAGCTAGGAGATGTTTCCAAAGGAAGCTGTAGAGGACAATAAGAAAGAAAGAACAGCTAGGGAAGTGGGGCAGGAAGCTGGGTTGTGAACAGATAGATTTGTGCCTCTCACTTGCCTCTGAAAGCCTTACCTGAACATCTGAAACTTTCAGGGCAGCAGCTTCAGGAAATTCTGCCTGCTGTCTACACTCAATCTTTTCTTCCCATGAGAACCTAGCTTATGGTAGATGGTACCTGGCTCTGGTCCTGACTGTGCTAACCCCAGTCAGAGATTTCAGCCCCTCAACAGAGACCATCTCTCAGAACCACAGAATGTCAGAACTGGAAAAGATTTTAGAGATCACCTAGACCAATTATCTCATTTTATAGATTAGGAAAGTGGCTCCGAGAGGGGAGGACATTTGTCAAAGATAATAAGCGAGTCAATCTTGCTTTGAATCTCCTAGGCACCCTCCCTCTTTAGGTTTCTTATCTTGACCCTTATCCCAAAGCAGCCTGACTTATAACTCCTACCCCACCAAGTTCCTCCTGCCAGGCCAGATTTGGAGGGTAACATCCCGAGGCCCAGGTCTTGTACCTTCATAGCTTTTCCCCCACCTCCTACTTAAAAGCCCATGAGATCTTCTTTTTCCCCACCTCCTTTCCCCCACCCTATAGCTGCTGATGGTTGAGGAGAGCCCTCACCTTGGCTCAGCAGGTGCAGGTTCCGGACTTCTTCCCGTACCTGCAGCTGCAGGACTTGCTGCAGCACCTCCTGCCTCTGGGCCTCCTGTAGCAGCCCCATGCGCTGAAGCTTTTCTGCATTCAGCCGAAGCAATGCCCGACCTAGGTATACCCAGACAGGCCATGGCTGGGGTGAAGACAGACACAGAAACACAGAAACACACTGGGAGACATGGGGAGAGGCCAAAGCTAGAGTGGGGGACAGTCACACAGGCACACACTGAGGAGACGTAGTTAGAATGAGAGATAAACATGCACAATATGAGGCCTAGGGAACGTAGAGGGATGTCACCCTCTAACTTAGGCTAGAGTAAGGGATATACACCCAGGCATAAAGGCACGCATAGACCTTTACTCTCATACACATACACTCACAGACATAGCTAACAGACATGAACACACACATAGACAAAGACAAATAGAGACAAACATGTAAACATGGGCACACATGCTTGGGCATAGACACAGCCCCACAAACCCATACTAAACACTTCAATTCCCCAATCTCCCAGCGCACCAGTGATAGCATGGTGGGAGAAGGCTTCCACGTAGATGAGGTAGTTGTGGGGACAATGCTTCTTCAACCACTTGCAGACGTCCTGCTGGCTCCACAGGACCACCGGCCGCATCAGGCCACCCAGTGTGGGGCTGGTGTGGTAGAACCCATAGTGGTCATAGTGCCGGCCCTGTAGCAGGAAGGGTGCTGGATAGACCCAAGGAAGGACTTCCTAGCCATAAAAGTAGGGAAACAGTGGGACAGGTAACTGGGGAGGTGGGTGGATAGACAGAGGAAATGGGCCAATTGTGTAGTGGGAGAGACTGAAGTTACACATAAGAATGAATTGGGAGACTTTGGGAGTTGGGGTGGGGGGGCGGATATTGGAGGGATCTGGATGAGAGTCTGGGGAGGGCATTACCTGCTGCGTTTCAGTGCCGGGCTGCTGCAGGAGTTTGACTGTCCTGCTCCCTCCAGCTCGTTGGCTCCGACTATCATGCCAAGTGAGGCTGGAGCCTGGTGCCCGCTGGAGCCGGCAGGGAAGATTTTCAGCAGACACGGTGTGCTCCAAAAGACTCCGGCAGAAGCTGAAATGTGCAGCAGCTATGGAGACACAAGGAGGAATGGGGAGGAGGGTGGGAGTGATGAGGTTTGAGGACAATCAGCAGAACTTAAACCCAGATCCTAAGACTATTCCCTTCCTCTGCTCTACCAAACCCAGAAAGAGCTAAGATTCCTGGGTCCCAGACAAGGGGTGTGGTGGTAAATGTTTTACAACTTGCTGTCTGGGGGAAAAATTATACCCACAACACACTTTTAAGTTTAATCTGCATTCTCCATCACTTTCTTAAGTCTAGACAATTAACAAAACAATAAATCAAGCCCTGATTTTTTAGCATTTGATGATTTCTGAGACATAAATACAATGAAAATTTAACAGTTTGCCAAACTGGTAAGAGCTGGCTCCAGCATGCCTCTGGTCTCTTATCTACCCCTTCTTCATAAGGTGTTTCAGCTTTCCCTACAACTTAAATCAACAGTTTTTTTCCATTCTACTTCTGTTTCTTCTACCCTTCCTCCATCTTTTCCTCCCTTCCTCTATCTCTTTCCTTCCTTCCACCCTTCCTTCCTTCCCTCCTTAATTCAAGAGACATTCACTGGGTACTAGGTGATGGAGACTGAGCCCAACATTTCTCATTCCTGAGAGAGTAGGCAGTTCCAGAATACCCATTACATAGATAACAACTCTGAGTCATACAATGATGGTCTGAAAATACTGGGATACTTAGCTTGAAGAAGAAAACAATCCGGGGGTGGGAAAAGGAGAATAGAAAGCATGATATCTGTCTTCAAATATGTGAAGGGCAATAGTGTGGAAGAAGAATTAGATTTATTTTCATGGAATCATAAAAGTAATTGAATTCAACCCATACCTAAATAGGAATCCTCTCTATATTCTAAAGCATACTAAAAATACAGAATGGTCATCCAGACTTTACTTAAACACTCCTGGTGATGAAGAGTTTACTATTTACTGAGGAAGTCCATTCCATTTTTGGACAGGTCTGATAATTAGTTTTCCCTTATATTGATCCAAGATCTATGTCTTTATAACACCCACACATTGCTTTTAGTTTTACCTTCTGGGGCCAAGCAAAACAAGTCCAACTGTGTTTCCTAACATGAGTTCTTCAAAGACAGCTTTCAAGAATCCCTAAATTTTCTTTTTCAGGGTAAACAGTTCCAGTTCTTTCAACTGATCCTCCAGAAGAATTGTTGGAAATCCTCTCAACATCCTGAGCACCCTCCTCTGGATACATTCCAGTTTGCCTATGTCCTTCCTAAACTGTGGGGTTTGGCACTGAACACACTACTGCAGATATAGTCTGACCAGGGTAGAGGACAACGGGACTGTCACCTTACTCAATCTTGGCACTTTTATTAATGCAGCCTAATATTGCATCTGGGTTGTGTGTGTGTATGTGGTCTGCCTTGTCACAATATAAACTCTTGTTGAATTTGTAGTTTATTTGCAAGCCCAGATATTTTTCACATGACTGTTGCCTAGTCATACCTTTCTCATTCAACATTTATCTAGTTAATATTTTTGGAACTCAAGTGCAGGACTTACATTTACTCCTTTAAATTTCACCTTATTATATTCAGTGCATTGTTTCATCTTACAAATGTTTTGAGATCCCCATTCTATTGCCTAGCATTTTACCAATCCCACTGGGTTTGTGTCATTCACAAATCTGAAAACAGGCATTCACGTCTTCATCCAAGTTACTGGTCAAAATGTTGAAGAGAATAAATTCAAAGCCATTGCTGGGTCATTTTACTAAAAGCCTCTCTTCAAGTTCACATCAATGTATTGACTGATTGTTGGGTCTAGTCATTCAATTAGTTTGAGATCCGCCTAACTGTTCTGTTATCTAGTCCCTATCTCCATTTTGACCACAAGGACATTGGGAGAAACTTTGTCAAATGTCTTGCTGAAATCCAAAGTTAATGTATAGAATTCCTCTAATTAGTCTATCATATTGAGTAGCTTGGCCAAAAGAAGAGATGAGGTTATTCTAGCATGACTTTTCCTTATATGGGCTGCATCATCAAATCAAGTAAACAGGGGGCGTTATTGCCATGTTCAGAAAAGGCAGCAAGGGCAGTTTGGGAATGCCCAAAGCTGCCAAATAGCAAATGTTGCCCTTTTATAATATCAGCAAAGAGTAATGGAAAGAACACCATACTTGGAACAAAGGGCTAGGTTTAATTTCTAGCTTCAATATTTACTAGCTGTGTAACTTTGGGCAAATGATTTTGAGCTTCAGCTTCCTCATCTGTAAAATGGGAATAATCTCTTTACTGCAAATTCTAGAATTAATATGAGTAAGGCACTTTTAAAATGTTAAAGTGCTATAGAAACTTGAGCAATTTATTTCTTTTAAATTATCAATAGATGACTTTGTAGGAGGTGCTGAACTGAATTTTATCCCTTCCATGAATTCCCACTGAATAAACTGTTAGTCAAATGAGCATGCTTTAAAAAAAAATTTTTAGAATAATGTGATAGAGGGAAAAGATTTGAAGTCAGAGGATCTGATATTAAAGCCTCTCTCTACTCCTTGCTACCACCTCTGTGGCCTTTGTCAAGTCACTTAACCTTTTGCGACTTGTTTCCTTATCTGTAAAATAAGAGGGGAACCAGGGAAGAGATCATCTCTAAATTCTCTGCCAGTTCTAAATCCTCTGATATCCTAGGACATTGGTCATAGGTCAGTTTTGATCAGTGACTTCCTAATGACAAGTCTGTGCCCTGTTATTGGTTGTCAAGCCACTGGCCCTTTGGCTACACACTGTGGTTTACCTCCTCTTGGATAGCTTTAAGTGGAACAGGACCTATTCCTCATGAAGTATCACTTTAGTAACGCATTTTTATCATTTTGCCAGGAATGAAAGTCAAGTTCACTAGTCTGCTGTTGGAACAATCCATTTTCTTCTCATTTTCAAAAATGATTAGTACATTTGCCCATCTCCACTTTAACAGCACCTCCCCCATTCTTCATGAATTTTCCAAAGATGACTGATAGCAGCTCAATAATAATGTTTATCAGTTCTTTTCAGACCCGGGGATAGAGTTTGTCTAGGCCAGGTGCCTTGAACTCACTAAAGGCAACTACATAGTTGCTTTCTTAACATTACCTCACTTATCTTTCACTTCATTTTCCCAGTAAATGTTTTCATTCTGTCCTTGCCAGTCCAAAGATCATTCTTCTTGGTAGAGAGAATAGAAGCAAAACAGGAGTTGGGTATTTCTACTTGTTGCATATTTACCATAATTCTTTTTCTCTTTTTGTTCTTGCCCTGAAGAGGGGCAAGATGAAGCAGATGGTGATTCAGTGGATAGAGAACTGGGCCTAGAGTCAGGAAAAGTGGGAGTTCAAATCTGGCTTCAGACACTTCCTACTATGTGATCCTGGACAAGTAATTTAACCCCTGAGTGACTTAGTTTCCTCAACTGTAAAATGGGGATGATAGCACCTACCTCAAAGGGTTGTTGTGATGATCAAACGAAATAATATTTGTAAAAAGCACTTAGTGGAGTGCATGGCACTTACGAGGTGCTGTATAAATGTCTATTCCCTTCACCAAGTTTTTTATTTTCTTCAGTATTTTTTGGATCTCCTTTAGCAAGTCATTGACTTGTTTTTCATGATTTTCTCACATCACTCCCATTTCTCTTCCCAATTTTTCCTCTACTTCTCTAACTTGCTTTTCCAAATGCTTTTTGAGCTCTTCCATGACCTGGGACCAGTTCATGTTTTTCTTGGAGGCTTTTGATGTAGGCTCTTTGACTTTGTTGACTTCTTCTGGCTTTATGTTTTGGTCTTCTTTGTCACCAAAGAACGATTTCAAAGTCTGAGTCTGAATCTGAATCTGAGAGTGTTTTTGCTGCCTGTTCATGTTCCCAGCCAACTACTTGACCCTTGAGCTTTTCGTGGGGTATGACTGGTTGTAGAGTAGAGAGTACTTTTTACCAAGCTTGAGGGGCTGCACTGTTGTTTTCAGAGCTTTTTCTACACAGCAAGCTCTGCCACATCAGCACTTCTCCTCCCCCAAGAACCACCAACCTGGACCGCAACTCAGATCTAAGCAGGCTCTGCACTCCTGCTCTGATCCCCACTTAATTCCTCCCACCAGGTGGGGCTGGGGCTGGAGGCAACTGGAGCTGTAGCCCTGGAAGCAGCCTCAGAGCTGTACTACCTCTGCCACCCTGGGGGTGTGTGTGTGTGTGGGGGGGTGTCCTACCATGAACTCCTTTCACTCTGTCCCTGCAGTTTTTTCCCCACTAATCTTCTCTGTTGTCTTTGGTGTTTGTGGGTTGAGAAGTCCAGTAACTGCCACAGCTCACTGATTCAGGGAGCCAAGGCCTGTTCTGCCTGGCTCCTGGTCTGGTTGGTCCTGGTGCAGCCCATGCTGGGCTCTGCTCTGCTCCCAACACAGTGCAATAGACCTTACCCAGCAACCATCCAGGCTGTCCTGGGCTGAAGCCCTGCTTCCCTCTGCTATTTCATGGGTTCTGCAGTTCTAGAATTTGTTCAGAGCCATTTTTAATAGGTGTTTGCAGGGTCCTGGGGGAAAGCTTTAGGCAAGTCCCTGCTTTCCAGCCTCCATCTTGGCTCCACCCCTTTCACCAAGCTTTTTAAAAGGACCCTCTCCTTTAATTTCATTTAGCATTTATTTAGGCCTTGGCTTTAGTGTTGCTGGTATTGTTCTTAAAGGAATATGCCACTTTTTTTTCTATTCATCCCCCATTACCTGCTTTTTCTTCTCTTTTTTCTGTCTTATGCACAGGGTGTCCTAAAAGGCTTAGTGTAATTTAATTTTAATAAGCTCATTAAATATCAATCAATTAATATCAACAATAATTCCTATTAATAAAATGGTAAATTAAAATTAATGAAATATAAATAATTCCATAAGCTTATTAAAACTTAAACTACACTAAGACTTTTGAGATACCCTGTACATAGATCTTTTTAAAAAAACTAAGATGTCAGTACACTCCCTGTGTATCTATGCCTATTTCTTTAGAAAGCTTCCCCCTTTCTTCCTTATTAGAATAATTCATCTGTGTTTTCAGATTTTTTTTTCTCAAGAGATTCCTATGCCTTCTGTGCTAACTTCTCCTATATAAATTTAGGCTATAAGATCCTATGTATTCTTTCTCTGAACTCTGAAACTTGTTCTCCCAAAATCTGGACAGAGTGGGGAAGTTACACTATACTTGGTGATCTTGTCCTTATCTACCTCATACTCTAAAATGTCATGGCAACTGCCTTCCAAGGTTCCTTTCTATTTCACCAAGCAGTTTTTTACCTTTGTGGTCAAAATCAGATCCATGACAATGGAACCATCAGATTGGCAAAGGTGACCAAAAAAAAATGAGAAATGTTGGAGAGGCCACTAGAAAACAGGCGCATTAATGCACCATTGGCAGAGCTGTGAATTGGTCCCAGCCATTCTGGAAAGCAATGTGGAATTATGCCCCCCAAAATGACTAAACTGTGTGTGCCCTTTGACCCAATGACATCACTTCTAGATCTGCACCCCTAAGAGATGGAAGAAGGAAGTAAAGGACTTATATGTACAAAAATATTTACAGCAGTTCTTTTTGTGATGGCAAAGAACTGGAAACTAAGGGCGCATCCATCAACTGAGGAATGGCTGAACAAATTATGGCATATGAATGCCATGGGGTACTATTGCATTTAGGTGGTGCAGTGGATAGAACACTGGCCCTGGAGTTGGGAGGACTTGAGTTCAAATCCAGCCACAGACACATCAGCTGTGTGACCCTGGACAAGTCATTTAACCCCAATTGCCTCAAAAGAGAGAAAGAAAGAAAGAAAGAAAGAAAGAAATGAAGTGGAATGTTCAGAGATAACTTCTTTGAAATGATGCAGAGTGAAGTAAGCTGAACCAGGAGTACAATTTATACTGCAACATCAATATTATAAATACAAACAACTTAAGATCTCTTATCAATGTGGCAATCAACCAGAATTAAATGCTGCCCAGCTCACGACAGAGAGGTAATGGATTAATATGCAGAATAAGAAAAACATTTTTTCACATGGTCAGTGGGAGAATTTGTTTTGCTCAACTATGCTTATATGATACAAGGGTTTTGTGTGGGCTTTTAGTAGGAGGGAGGAAAAAAAGTTTAATAATTGAAGAAAAAGTGTGAGCTCAAGCATGAGAGAGAGAGAGAGAGAGAGAGAGAGAGAGAGATGGGAGGAAGATGGGAGGACTTTTGATCATTCTAACTCTCCAGTGACAGGATTGAAATTATTTTAAGTACTCCCATGACTAGGGTGTCCTGGGGACTCAATGAGGGGAATTGGGCTACTGAAACACCCCAAGCCAGAAAAGAAGTTTGCAATATAATCACCCTGCCCCAGTACCCTCCCTCCCTAGGGAAACCTGTCTGACACCCTGGTGTCTCTTCCCACCTGACATCTGTACATACCTGCCTTCTAAGCCTTCCTAGCACCTCCCCTTATTTCCTGCTTTTCCCTTTTGAAGTCAGAGGGGCAAGGCTACCCCTTCCCAACTCACCACCAAACTGGGCTAAAGACTTTCACAAATACAGTCTGAATGGGAGGCAAGGGTCCTAGACTCCCCACTTACCAGACCTTTCTACATCCGGGCCCCCTTGGGAAGGAGGAGAGGAAAAGTGAAGGTGAATCATTGGAGGGCGCTTCCTCTAAGGAATGGAAGTGGCCTTAACCCCGGGTCTTTCCTCCTTCCCCCCCCACCCCAGCTCTGGCATTTGCAAAATGTTGCTAAACCAAGCCCTCCTGATCTTGAGGATTGTGTGGGAAGAGAGGTGTATAATTTTCCCTATAAGAGGAGCTGCATTCGTAAGACAGGGAGCTGAATCTGTGTAAGGGTCAATATCCCTGAGAGAGACAAGTGTCCCTTAGGGAGGTATCGCCCTTGAAGGAGAAGAGAATTCTTTGGAGGGCCGATGTCCCTAAATGGGGGACCCCGGGACAGAGGGTGTGGGCTCTGTCCCCCTCTCCATTTCCTTCCTTCCCGGGGGATCAGACCAGAGCTGGGAACAACAGGAACATGGGAAATCAAAGACAGCTCCGCCTTCCCTCCCCCCACCCCCCACTACAAAGGCGACTGATTTGTCGTTGCTTCTTTTCTCTGCCCCTCCCCGACCTTTGCTGCGGGAATGGGGAGAGCTGTCACGGAGGAGTCACCCCAACCCTTCAGGCGAGAGGGGTCTTCTCTCCCTAGCATTGACTTTAGAATTGAGAGGGGCTGGAAAGCTCTGCCTCAGACATCCCCCAACCATTTCCCTTCTTGGTCTCCAGGAGACCTCGGCCCAGAACCTAGTTGGGCCAGGCTTAGAACGGACCTCAGGCTAGAGCTCTAGTCCCCAGGTCCCCCCCCCCATCCCCCCTCCCCGCCAATCTAACCCGACTGCGCACCGCCAGCCCAAGAAACCATAAATTGGGTTTGAGGCGGAGTCGGGGCAAACCAGAGAACCGACTTGCTTTCTCTCTACTGTGCCGCAGCTTTATTAGCAGATGGGAACCTCCCGCCCATCAGCCCTAGACCTTTGGTTTCCTTTGCCACATTTGACCGTTCTTCCTGAACCCTCTCTTCACCTTGGCCCCAGCGCCCTCCCCATCCCCCCCCCCCCCCCCCCCGGCTCCCCGATGCCCAACCCCTGCCACCTCTCACCGTCCACATCTCTGCGCTCTCCTAAGCTCGTCCTCACCGCCCCAGCGCGGCCTCTCGGAGGGCTCAGCTTGGACCTCAGCTCCGTGAACATGGGGCATCCGCGCCGCAGGGGGAAATCGGAGAGGCTCGGGATGGAGGCGTGGACACGGGCTTGGGGTCCCGCCCCGGCTCCAGCTCTGGCTCTGGCCCGGACCCGGCTCCCAGTCAGCGCCTAGTCGGAGATTCACGCGCGCACACACACACACACACACTTCACACACCCCTTTTCGGGAAGTGCAGAGGGGCGGGGAATGTGTCATAGAGAGGGAACGTGTGTGCTGGGTCTAGCTGTGTGTCTTTCGGCGTATGCGTGTGCCTGTGTGTGCTCGCGTGTGCCTATGCTTACCGGGTCGAGGTTTCTTTACAGCCGCCCGCCCCCGCTCTCTGGCTGCCCAGGTCTCTTCGGGCCCGCCCCCAGATCCGCCAGCCCCGCCCTGCTTTCCCGGCCCCCCGGGTGGGTGGGGAAAATAGCTCTGAAGGTAAATGACCCAAGTGCCTTCCCTGGGTGTGACCCCCTTTACCTCTCCCAGCCTTTCGGGTTTCGGGGTGGGGGGTGCGGAGGAAGACAACCTCCCCCTCTACCCCCCCCACCCCGGGCTCTCCACACAGGACAAATAGTCACCGGAAACTGAGGCCTCAGATGGTCGGCGTAGCCCCTCACTCCCCTCTTACTGGCACATGTGTGTGTGGACCATCTATATCTTACGCCTCTCGACGTCCGGCTGTCTATGTTTGAGTCTCATTTGGAATGCCGTGTGTGTGTGTGTGTGTGTGTGTGTGCGCGCGCGCGCGCGTGTATCTAGATCTGGGTTTATGTGTATCTGTATTCGCAATGCCTTGCAGATTAATAGGTGTCTGCCAAATGAACGAATGCATGAATATTTGTTGTGTTCATCTGTGTATATGTATGATGCCTTACCTGTTTTTAAATCTGTTCTGTGGCTGTCTCCAGGTCTCTGTGATTTTGAGTGTGAACTTCCCCACCCCCATCACACACCGATGTGGTTTAATCTGTGTTGGATTTGAGTGGTGTCCATCCTACCAAAGTGGCTGAAGTGCTAGTAAGAATTTTTGGAGCCGAAGTGTGAGAAAAGATACTTTCCCTCTGCCTTTCCTCCCTCCCTCCCCATTGTAAAGCTCCTGACCCCCCATTAAACATAATATATCCTTTACCATCCCTTTGGGATCGAGGGACAAAGAAACAGACTAAGGCTGTTTTCTGCTCCTGCTTCACTGCAGTATTTGTGCAGTATTTTGGGATTCTAGCCCCAGCCTTAAGCAGGGAGGGGATCATATCCCCCATGGGTCAGATACCTATGGATCCTGAAAGCGAATGTCTTTCTTTGACCAAAGTTGCCCACAAATGCTGTCAGCTCTCAATTTTACCAGGGTTAGGGATTGACAACATATATAAAACAGTGGATAATCCACAAATCATTCCTCCTTTTATTTGAAAGTCATTGCAGAATATATCATTCCCTCAGCATATTTACTTTCCCAATTCAGTTTGTTGCAGGCTTGCATCTTAAAGATCTAGGTCAAATTGATGGGGGAGGGAAGGAAGGTTAATTGGACTAATTGCTTTTTAGAGATCTAGGAAGGACTTGAGGGTACCCAGCCATTGAGTCTCTCTGAGCTTTTCAAGATGAATTGAATTTTCCTAAAAAGCAGAAGCCGCAGCTTGGAGGGGGTGTGGTGGGTGGGGAGTGAGGGTGGGGTAAGGCCATATGGAGTCCCATATGGTAGTTTAGCTGATAGCTTTGGGGGAATGGGACCTGGTATCCAGAAAAGGGGTGCATTTTGGGGGGTTATTAAGGAGGAGAATCAAAGAATTTTTGTTAAGGGGGGAGTCTATGGGTCCTTCTGCTTCTCTGCCTCAAAGTACTCAGGATGGATAGGAGTTTCCCGTGATTTATAGCTTTGTTCCTAGGTCTTTAACTTTTTTCTTTCTTTCTTTCTTTTTTTCTGAGGATGAAGGCCTGGTATCCACCAGGGGATCTCCCTAATACCATAGGTTAGGGATTCTCACCTATTTCAGCTGCCATTTCCTTGGGCAGAAAAGAAGTAGCTGAGAACTATTTCCTGTTCTGGTCTGAGAATTAATTTAGGTGATTTGGGATCCTGTCAGCCCAAAGCTTAGCCCACTCTTCCCTCACACCAATGTTATTCCACTGTACAAAGCCTTGGCTGTAGCGACATCAGCAATGATTAGTGTGGACATTGTACTTTGGTTAGAAAAATTATAATTTTTGTATCTGTAAAGTGAGGGGTGGGATCAAATGACCTCTAAGATTCCCTCTAGCTCTAAATCCTATGGTCTTAGGCTGAACATTGAACCTGATCAGCAATAACAACTTGAACGTACAATTAAGGGTCCAGAGAGAAATAACATACCCCAGATCCCACCACAGAACTGCAAACTCAGATCCTCTGCTTCCAAATTCCATGTTGGTTTTTTTTTCATTGTCTATACTACACCACCTTCAATTCAATTAATGACATCAGCTGTGACCTGAGTCTTGCTCTAGCTTTAAGATGGGGCCTGTCTTGTGGAGCTGTGCCTAGGAGCTCATCACAGGATCATTCAAGGGAAAGCCTGGGAAGGAGCTGTGGAGATACAGTTTGGATGCCCCAAATGGACAAGATGTATGTAGCATATACGGGCACATTTAGACATAAATCCATATGGATACTCCCTCACACATACACACTCACATACATGCATTCACGTTATCCAAAATATATATACACAGTGTGTAGAAAACACATGCAAAGATATTCACACATATAGACACAAATTCATAAATTCACAAGCACACAAGTACACATTTACCCAGATATATAGACATATGCAGATGCCCCTTTCTCTGCCTCCACTCCCCAGAACATATTAATGGTGACAGGCTGAGAGGTATTATTCACTCCCCTTTGTATCCTCATGGGCCATGAGCCAAAGCAGGATTTAAAGATTATGTCAGGTCATGGGGTTCCAGCCCAATCTGTGTTGTTAAATACAAGGAAATCTGGGCGACTTCAGGCTTCAGTCACTCCTCCCTGCCCCCAAAGGACTCAAGGCAAACACATAAAGAACATTTGGCTTCTCCAACGGGGAAGGGAAGTGGTGGTAGAGACTGCAGCACCCAAGGACAAAGACTTATTGATTGAGTATCAAGTGCCCAGGGTGATAATGGTCATTGTGGGGTTGCTTCTAGTCTGAGCAGGACCAGACATAGACACAAGCATAGAGATCTATGTGGGCTGAGGTATGCTTTGTAACAAGTTAACTACCCCTCATCCCCCCAAAGTCCTCTCCCTTCCCTGGTATTGATCAGTTTGTAGGCTCAGGGAGAATTAGTGGGATTTGTCAACATTGAGGCAGGGGAACTGGGGGAGGAGAAGGGAGTCTCTTGGACAAAGTCCCCCAAGAGAACAAGGCAGCTGTGTGATTGGGGTGGAAGAAGGGAAGGGATGTGGGGTGGGCGTAGGGGTGAGAAGTGGAGGGGGTCAAAAGAGAGAGGAGATGTGGGAGCAGAAAAGTATTATGAAGGAGGTTTTTGTTACACAGTCCAGTTCCTCAGCAGCCAGTGGAGCAGTGTTGAACTCCTAAAGCCTGCTACCTCTGCTTGGAGAAGGAGCCCCTACAGAAATGCTGTCTCCTCCCCCACTCCCATCTCCAACACATTTTCAAAGGCTCCATTATATGGGTGGGTATAGAGTTTACAGTCAGATTCGAACATCTTGTCACCTTGGGTAGTGGAGGCTTGAATGAGAGACCATATTGGATAATGCCCCGCCCCCGCCTCCAGCCCTACAATATCCATTTAACTGTCAAGCTAGCTGTCTAGTAGTATCACTCAAAGAATGATAAAAAAATATTTTTACCATGGTATAAGGATTGAAAGCTTGGGTACTCCCTACTGAAATATGGTCCTGTAAAATGTAATTCAGTAATTGGCCTCTTCATTTATTCTTTTTAATTTTAGGTGAAGGGATTGAAGACTCTGACCTTTTATGTTTTGAAAGGTTACAAGAATAAGCCCATGCCAAATTTTGTTTCCTCTGCCCAGGGTCGTTGGGTCTATAATCTTTCAGCACCTTTCTTAGAAATCTTTCTCATGTAATCTATCATCTATGTATGTATGTATCTATGTATCTATCTATCTGTTTTATTGATGCTTTTTTGCATCAATATAACTTTTCAATGATTCTTCACTTCACCCCCCAACTCTCTGTTTTAACAAAAAAGTTGAATTAAGACAAAATCAACACATTGGCCATGTCTGACAGCATATGCCTCATTCTGTATTTCCCTACTACATTGATTAGAGTTCTTAAGTTTTTCAGTGTTGTTTTCCTTTCTATATTGCAATCACAATCTTACTTTCAGAGACAAAGCTTGCAAAGACAATTGCAAAGCTTCCTTCCCTGGAAGGAGATGCTTCCATACACCCTGAGCTGAAAAGCAAGGAAAGGAGAGAGACTAAGGGGTCCCTATCCCCTATTCTGTTAGTAGGACTAAGATGCAAAGATCTTGTCTTGAGGACTGACATGCTAACGTTAACTCTCCTGGAGGAGGGAACAGAAGACTTGGTTATAATGTTAAACAAATGGACAAGTATTTGAACTTATTTACCCTGTATCCTAACATGGTAGAGGTGAGACAGCCTTAGGGTGAATGTTCCCTTCACCCAGATCCTAGCCTCTTTTATTCTATGGTATTCTTGTCCTTGCTGTACCATAAATATCCCATAGAGGAACTACCCAATGGGCTCCAAGTGTTCCTTTTTTCTTGTTCTTTAATTATCTCCAGGATACCAAGGTCTCCTTGTCCACTGGTACCAGGATGTCCATTGATTTTCTCTCATTCTCACTACAGGACCTCTTTTTTCATTTGTACATATCCCTGATAATGTTGTGCAGGCAAGTTATCATTGTAACCATGTTACAGTGTCTACCATAATCCTCCCATTGCCCTGTAGGTCACCTGCAATTTTCATACTTCTCAGATCATGGCATCCTAGAACTAGCTGTCAAAGAGTATCACTTGAAGAATATTAGTGTTGAAGATTTTTACAGTGATATAAGTTTTGAGACCTTGGGCATTTCCTATTGAGACTGAAATATGACCCTGTGAAAAGGAGATTCAGTACTTGGCCTTTAAATTTATTCTTTTCAATTTTAAGCAAAAGGATTGGAGACTCTGACCTAAAGGGCAGGAGACTGAGCCCTTGCCAGATTTTGCAGCCAAGTAAGCAACAAGGAGCAAGAACTGATCTTCAGGATCCAGACCAGGGGTAGTTGAGATGTGAACTTGTTGTGACTAGTGCTAAGCAGAAACTGTGCTAATTGTGAGTCCACTCTTCCCAGAGACCAAGAAGTTATAGGGGAAAGTATGTCCAGGAGATATTTGGGGGGATGGGGAGAGAGAAGGGATATCTGTACTCTAATTATTGCTATATATTTGAAATAAGTATTCCTTTTAAAATGCTAATTAATGTTAAGTGACTAAGTGGAACTGAGGTGCTACAATGAGAGGGATAGGGGTAAAGGGAACTTGAGCTAACAGCATTAGATGAGATACCTTTACACAGCTCTGGGAGCCTTAATGGGAGATCTCTCTGGCCTGGCCCTGAGAGAGTGAGCTAGAGCTATTTGTAACAACTGAAAAACAAATAAACCAAATAACCCTACAGAATGTGACTCATAGTATATGCCCCCTTCCCCTTTAAGAGGTTATTGTGCTACATGGTGCAGCAGATAAAGTACTGGGCCCAGAGTCAGAGGAAGACTCAACTTCCTGAATTCAAATGTGGCCTCAGACAACTTAAAAGTGACTGAACAAAAAAACCCCCCAAAACAAAAACCTCCCAGAGTTATCATGAGGATCAAGTGAGAATAATTGTAAAGCACTTAGCACAGTGCCCTTACACACAGTGCTATGTAAATGTTAGCTATTGTAATTTTTAAAAATTCATTTTGTTTTCCTAGGTGGATAATTAAATTGATCTCTTATATTACTATGGATTTTACTAAGGAGGAAGACTTTGTAGCATACGGTGGGGTTTTTTTTGAATGAGACAAGAAGTTTATTCCTAGGGAAAGCAACGATAACCACATAAATGACAGCATATATCAACAGAACAATCAGAACAGAATCGGTAACAATTTACAGGTGCACTATAGGTGAAATGTGCTAGTAGTTAAGCTTCATCGCAGGAAGAAGCAGTTTTGCATGGCTGCTAATTAGTTATTTTCCCTTCAGATTGGCATTGTTCGATCAACTAGACAAGTTTGGGCTTTCTGTCAACTGCAGAAGCTTCTCCTGCTGTCAGGCCACTCTTATTGCTGCCATAACTACAACCACTCATGTTGTTATTGTTCAGTAGTTTTCAGTTGTGTCTGACTCTTCATGATCCCATTTGGGATTTTCTTGGCAAAGATACTGGACTGGTTTGCCATTTCCCTCCCCAGCTAATTTTATAGATGAGGAAACTGAGGCCAACAGGGTTAAGTCACTTGCCCAGGGTCATGTAGCTAGTAAATGTCTAAAGCCAGATTTGAACTCAGGAAGATGAGTCTTCCTGACTGCAGACCTGGCACTCTATCTACTGTGCCATCTAGTTGACTTATAACAAGTGTTTTTCAAATGCTCCTCTTTGCAAATGACATTGTAGTCATCGCATTGAGGCCTGAGACACTACATTGTATCTATGTTAGGAAAAATGTATTATATAGATGGAGTGTGGTGGGGGTAGACACAAGTTTCATGCCGATCATAGGAGCATAGATTTTGAACCAGAAGAGATTTTAGAGGCTATTATGTCCAACCCCCTCATTTTGCAGACAAGGAAACTGAGGCTGAGAGATAGGTTAAGTGATTTGCCCATGGGCACATAGTAAGAGTCAGAATTTGAACTCAGATCTTCCTGACTCCAGGGCCAGCACCCTATCCACTATACTACTCTGCTGTCTCAAATGTGTCAAGAATGAGAGAAACCTGAAATTCTATCTAAAGTTTATCCACAAAGGCTTCCTAGAAGAGGTGGGATGACAGTGCTGGGGGTCTGAAGGGCATGCAGGCAGGACTGTGGCAGGGTCACCATCTCATGTGCTTCTTGGGAATCTCCTCATTCTGCAAAGATGGAATCAACCTTGAAATCTCCTCTGCACTCTCCATCTCTAGGGCTCCTCTTTCCCTCTGACTGGAGAGGTAGAGGGTAGACGGTGGACTTCTCCTCCTACTTCCTCTATTTTAAAAAGGGCTCCCAGGGCAACCATCTCATTATGTCCTGCTCCTGCACTCCTCTACCCTTCATCACGCCCCTTCTCTTTTCAGCTGCTTTTTATGTGTTATCTTCTCCCATTAGATTGTGAGCTCCTTGAGGGCAAGAACTGTCTTTTATCTTTTTTTGTATCCCTAGCTCTTAGCACAGTGCCTCACACATAGCAGGTGGCTTAAGAAATGTTTGGGCAGCTAGGTAGCACAGTGGATAGAGAGCCAGGCCTGGAGTCAGGAAGACTCATCTTCTGGAGTTCAAATCTGACCTCAGATACGCACTAGCTGTGTGACCCTGGGCAAGTCACTTAACCCTATTTGCCTCAGTTTCCTCATCTGTAAAGTAAACTGTGGAAGGAAGTGGCAAACCACTCCATTTATCATTTATCTTTGCCAAGAAAGCCCTGAATGGGGTCAGATGTGACTGAACAACAGCAACAAAGAAATATTAATTCCTTCAAACTGTGTGAACAGTCTAAGTCAAGTGACTTGCATAGCTAGTGATTCACTCAGGTCTATGATAATTTCCAGTATAATGAGGACCAATACATATGCAAAGTGCTATTGATATAGGCCACCTCTCCCCCCCCCCCCAAAAAGAGACTGAGGAGCTGCTTTTGGACGAGTTGGAATAGTGTTTAATAATAGTGCCTTGGAGAGACTTTGCAGCATGCATAGACATTCAGTAACTGTTTTGGTCTGCTAACAAAGTGGTTAACAGAAGCCTTTCCATTTAGCTGCATAGCTGGAACTGGAGGGTAGGGAGCGGGGTAAGGGAACACAAACAGAGCCAAAGCTTTTCCCTATGGGTGCTCTTTCTTGGTGGATCTCAGTTCCTGGTTTGACTTTCAATGATGGAATGCACTAGACTATCAGCTTCTTGACAGCAGGACCTATCCTTTGTCTTTCTTTGTGTCCCTGGTGCTCAAGACAGTGTCTGGCACTTAGTAGTTATTTAATAAAATACTTGTTGACTGACTTACTAATAGTATCCAGTACAGTTCTATTAAGGGGAAAGGCCTTGGGCTCTTTCTCTATGAAAATAGACTTTATTGTTTTGCCTCAGTGTTTGTTATTTCATTTTAGGTGGAGGAATTGGAGGTTCTAACCTTGTGAGTTTTGAAAGGTCAGAAGAATGAGCCATCCAGGTGTCTAAGCATCCAGGTATCTGGGATACTGGGGAGTCTGGAGAATCCAGGGAGCCCACAGTCCATTCCATGCCAGGTTTGGAAGGCAGCCCAACATTAAGGAGCATCTTGCAGGACCCAGCCCAGCTACAGCTAAGACAAGTACTTATCTAAAAGTCATACCACATCTAGAGAAGAGAACACCTTTAAGCCCTCAGGGTATACCTAGAACCCTGAGGGGGAGATGGAGGTTCTAAGATGATGAGCCAGAGCATGCTTGCTACACAGGTTCATGGTACCCCCAAAGAGGTAGTTTCTTTTTACAGCTCTGATGGCCTACATTGGGGGAGGTTCTCCTTGACTCTAAAACCAGTCATCTTTTATGCCATTCACTTCAGTTTAAGGTAACAGTGGATCTATCTAGAGTTGCTGGGTCACCCACATCCTTTAGCAAAGTTCCAGAGCACATATCTCTATAGAAAGGAGCCAGAGTACATGCCTAGCTCTATGGAAAGCTACATTCCATTTCTTCACTACAATTATTTGATACATCACCTATAGTGAGGATTGTAGTGATGCCTAGTGCTTTGGAGTTCTTGGATTGTAGTTTAGGCAAGGTGCTTCTGTCTCCTGTGACCTCTGATTTAGTAATAAAAGTAGCCCACCTTTAAGGGATTATTCAGGACCTCCCACTTTTGCTCACACAGGAAGAAGATAAAGAGGGAACTTCATTCTGAAATATAGCAGGAATCAGGGACAATGAAGGATTTGGGGAGAGGGTTTTGGGTAGAGGTGGAATTTGGCAAAAAAAAAAAAAGAAAGAACGTGTATTTGGGCCAAGAGGATATTTTTTTCCTAGCCAGAAAAGTCCCAAATGGAAAGGGGACTATCACTCACAGTTAAGCCCCAGTTCATTCTCTGTGATCTCCTGGTTTGGATACCACCAGTCCAAAATTCCATAGTGCTCCTGGCCTATATAAAGATAAAATCCTTTCTTTCATGAATTCCATGAAATCTCTCATATCTTTCCCCTTCCTCTCAATCCCCGCTGCCACCATGCCAGGCCAAAGTTTCACTGCCACTTGCTCAGACTAACTACGAAACCAACTGCCTTCACGCTCTTCCCTCGAACATTTCTTTGGCTAATCTTGTCTAGATCTGTTCACACCCGCTAACAACAACAACACAAATAACAGCATCCCCTGTAGTCCCTTATCACCTATGGCGTAAAGTTAAAATGTCTCTGTCAAGCATGCAAGGCTCTCCACAGCCTCATGGCATCCTACCTTTCCAATTTTATCTCATGTTGCTTTCTTCTACATACTTTAGGCTCTGATTAAATTGAACGGTTCTTGGCACACAACCTATACCTTTGTGATTTGCTCATACTATTCCATATGTCTTTAATGCTCTCCTCAATTTTTTGTATTGGATTCGTTGTTCAGTTGTAGCTAACTCTTTGTGACCCCATTTGGGGTTTTCATGGCAGAGATACTGGAGTGGTTTTCCATTTCCATCTCCCATTTTACAGGATTAAGTGATTTTCCCAGGGTTACACAGCTAGTAAGTGCCTGAGACCAGATTTGAACTCATAAAGATGAGGTCCAGCATTCTGTCCACTATGATACCTAGCTGTCCTTTCTTTAAAATCCAAATAAAATGCTACTTCCTCCACAATAGCCTTTCTCCTCTCTGACCTCACCATGACACTTTGTGATAGATCATAAGAAAATAGATCACTGGATCAAAGGGTCATAGAATTACAGATACAGAACTGGAAAGGACCTTAGAGGACATAAGGCTGTTAAGGTCCAACCCTTTCATTTTTTCATTACAAATTTCATTTTACAGATGAGGAAAATGAGGCAAACAGAGGTTAAGTGACTCACCCAGGATCACACAGCTCGTATATGAGGCAGGGTTTTCACCCAGGTCTTCCTCATTCCAAGCCTAGTGCTTTATCTACGACATTTCTTGGTCTCAATATACACTTGATTTACATCATAGTTATCTTTGCATGTGATAACTACCAAACCCTAAGCTCTATTAGGGCTTAAATGTTTAGCTAAAGTTTCTATGTCATTCGGTACTTGATATAATGGGGGATTAAGCCAATGAGGGCCCAGTGCGTATGGATTGGCTGATCCTGGTAGGTTATTTTGAGCAATTTCAGTGTTTTTGCTTGCTGCTAATCTATCATATGGAGGCTTAGTGATCTTTCTTTGGGCCATGAGCGATTGAGAAGCTGGTGCTGTGACCTGAAGGAGTCTTCTGATTGGCTGAGGAGCTGGAAGAATCGAAGATACAGAAGAGGCTGAGGCAGAACCCAGAGTGCCTTGACTGAACAATCTCTCTTCCCTGGAGGCTTTCAATCGAGGAGGATTGATATGAGCCATCAGGTGAGGGCAAGGGTTACCTTATCTCCTAACCTGGCTGCCATGTGTCCCTGAGGACATTGTACCTATTTTTTTTTGTGCTGTTTCTCTCCTGATCTCAGGTGAACGAGTATTCTGAGATGGGAGTGCCTGTGTGCCCATGGAGACGGGAAGATCTATCAAAGCCGCCTTAGGTCCCACTAACTGGCATTGCAAAGTTAGTAGCAGCAGCCAAATAACCTTTACCCAGACCATCAATGGATTGACCTGTCACTTGAGACACTGAGTCTCTCAAGGAGGTAACCTAGTTTAACAAGGGAGAGATTAACCCTTTGAGGACACCATCCTTAGAAGCACACTTGGTGGGATTTTGTGAAGGAAAAAAAAGGACTCTTAGGCCCAGGAATATTGAAATACTCCTACTGCCCACATGTTCTTTTCACATATATCTTACTGCCTTTGTACATTAAATTTCAAAGCGCTCTCCCCAAGGACCTTTTGTGTGTGTGTTCCTCCTGGTTTGAGACAGAGGGTTTTGTAATGACTATTCTTGTTATAACTTACTATGCTTACTAGTTGGGCGATCCTGGACAAGTCACTTAACCTCTTTTTGCTTCAGTTCTCTCATCTATAAATGGGCCTAATAATAGCACCTACCTCTCAGGGTTTGTTGTAAGGATCCAATGAGATAATAATTGTAAAGAGCTTAGCATAGTGTCTGACACACATATAAACACTCTATAAATGTCAGCTGTGATTTTTATTACCTTCTCAATAAATTCCTTTTGTAAAAAAAAGAACTAATGTCAGCTGGTTAATATTGGAGAGACTTCAACTGGTTAATTTCTATTTGGGAGCACACCAGATAGAACCTTGACAGTGAGAGCATTAGCATAGTGATAGCATCCCTTATGGGAGAAGCCCCCTTCTGGGGACCAAGTCTGAGAGGGCTTGGGAAAGTGAGTCTAGAGAAAATGTTGCACTAACAAAGTGCTCTGTACACAGTTGGTGTTAATAGCTGTCAGCTAGGTGGTACAGTCGGTAGAACCCTGGGTCTGGAGTCGAGGAGACTCGAGTTTAAATTCCACTTGGGTCATTTAACCTCTATCTGCCTCAGTTTCTGAATCAGTAAAATAGGGATAATAATAACAGCACCTACCTCTGAAGGTTGCTGTGAGGGTCAAATAACATAATATTTATAAAGTGCTTTGAAAACCTTAAAGTGCTATGTAAACACTGTTATTAATAAATATTTGTTGAATTGAATCCCACTGAAAATAAAGGTTTTTAAAACTTTGCTAGCAAATTAAAAATAAAACACAACAAAATATGATGTGAAACATAGTCAAATCCTCATATGTATAAAACCATTCTTCTATTCAACTGCTTGGGGCACCAAAGTCTAACATCCTCCTTGCCAGTCCTGACTGCATTGCTCCAGACCACTGGCTTTGGAGTGAGAGGGCCTGTGTCCAAATTCTGGATGCCTGTGTGATCTTGGGCAAATTGTTCAATACCTCTGGGCCTCAGTTCCTTCATGTACAAAATATGTGAATGAATGAGCATTTATTAAGTCCTTATTTATGTGCCAAGGTATGTGCTGAGCGCTGGTGACACAAATAAAATAAAAGGGGTTGGCTTAGGTTATGGGTAACAAATGCGTGGCCCATGGCCCACATGTGGCCCAACAACATTTCCCCATATGGTTGGAAGCAGAGATTATAATGTATTGGAAATATTTAGCAAAATAAATAAAAATACGATAAAATACAGATACAATTACTAAGTCAATATGTGGTCCACTGGGATCCTTATGCATAGATTGGTGTCTCCCATTTCTATGAGTTTGACATCTCTGGGCTAGTTAATCTCTAAATGCTCTTTAAGTGCTTTAAGTTAATGATCCTTCTATTCCCCCTTTCTGTCTGAGTTCAGGGAAGAAATTGTCTGCTGGAACAATGATCATGAGATCATATATTTAGACCTGGAAGAGAATTTAAAGGCCTTCTTGCCCAACTGCTTCTGAAAATGAGGAAACAGAGGTCAGGAGAGTGGAAGTGACTTACCCCAAGTCACACAGACCTCAAGTAGCAGAGGCAGGATTTGAACCCATGTCCCCTAACTCCAAATCCAGTGCTCCTTCTACTACATGAAGGTGTTGGGAGATGCTCATCTGTTAAGCTGAGTTTATTATTCTTTAGGGCTATACTCTATATCATGATAAACTTGACAGACATTCAGACATCACTTCTTCCCCTCCTCCTTTGAAGTGAAGTTCCACTAAAGAGTAAGCATAGAAAAAAAAAACACAGGAGAAAAGTAGTTTCTTCATGTCACAAGTGGGGAAAGGATGTTGGAATCAGCAGACATGGATCCAAATCCTGATTGTCTGACTTTGGGCAATCCAATTTACTGTGCAAGTTTGTATAAGTCACTCAACCCCTCTGATCCTCACTTTTCTCATATTCAATTCCACAAACATTTATTAAGTTCCTACTATGTGCCAGACACTGGGCTAAGTGCTGGGGATACAAAAAGAGGCAAAAGACAGTTCCTATCCTCAAGAAGCTTACAGTCTAATGCGGGAGACAACATGCAAACAAATATATACAAACCAAGCTATGCATAGGGTAAATAGGAAATAGTTTAAAAAGGGAAGCACTGGAATTAAGAGGGCTTGGGAACGGCTTCTTGTAGAAGGTGAAGTTTTGGTTGGGACTTAAGCCAGGGAGGTCAATAGTTGGAGTGGAGGAGGAAGAGCATCCCAGGCATGGAGAGCAGCCAGAGAGAATGCCCAGAGGTGAGGGATGGAGTATCTTGTTCATGGAACAAGGAGATCATGGTCACTGGATCAAAGAATATGTGCTGGAGAGTAAAATGTAAGAAGACTGGAAAGGTAGGAGGGGCCTAGGTTGTGAAGGGTTTTGAATGTCAAACAACATTTTGCATTTGTTCCTGGAGGCAATAGGGAGCCACTGGAGTTTATTGAGGATCACATAATGCATAGTTAAAACAACTCCTCTACAAGATCAGTGTGAAGCAAGCACTCTAAACCTTTAATGTGCTACGGAAATATGAGCTCCACTCTCTAGCCTGTACCACTCTGGTAACTCAGTTGGGTCTCTAGAAAAGAACAAAGTGATGTATATGTATAATGAAATGAATATTAGATGAAATCAAAAGACCTGCTTTCAACTGAGTCCTCATTACTGATGTTAAGTTGTATGGTTTGGGGCAAATACCGTATTTCCCCATGTATAAGACGTGCCTTAATTTTAGGGCCCGAAATTTGAAAAAAAAATGTATTACATAAAGTTATTGAACTCAAGTTTTATTCATCTGCTCACAGCTTTCAGGCATCTTTTGGGCAAGTCTGGTGCATGTACACATGCTTAGTCCATTCTGTTTCATGAACCTGAGGCACCAATTGTGTCCTCCTTTGAAATCAGTAACTTCTTTTTCATCAGCAATTCTCCTTGCCTCATGCTGAACCATCTTTGTGGACACAGGAATTCCAACTGCCCTTTGCTCTTCAATCCACATCTTCAATTCCCTCTCTAAATCAGGCCATTTTGCTGACTTGCCTCTCATGGCGTTCTTCTGCCATGGCGTTTTCAGTAGGCTTTCTTCTTCCCATAGCCAGTCTCAGATTGTTTTCTCAGTTGGAGGAGGACCAAACTTATGTTCAGCAGCACGATTTCCATTCACTTTTGCAAACTGAATCACTTTTAACTTGAATTCAGCACTGTATGAAAAGCTTTTCTGAGCCATTTCTGGGCAGAACGTTGCAAAATGTAACCTAACATACTGGTAACAAATGCGAAACAATGAGCGCAAAGACAGCAAGTGCAAAAAAGTGGGAAATGCAAGTAAAAAAAATCTACAACCACTACATAAGATGCACCCAGTTTTTAGACCCCAAATTTTTCGAAAAGGGTGTGTCTTATACATGGAGAAACACCGTAAGTTAAGCTTCTGTCCTAGTCCCCTGTTTCTTCCTGATTCTTCCAAGCCCCAGGGTAAGAATTCTGCCTTGGGATGTTACTTCTAGGGGTGTATGTGTGTAGGTGATCAGATTCCCAAATCAGGGGCAGCTCCCTACTATACAAGATTTAAGGACAGCATGATGGCTGAGAAAAATGGGGAGGTAGAGGCTGAAATCAGGTAGTTTTCGTCAAAAGAAAATTAGTTTCCAGGTGCTCAGGACAACTGAGATAGCTTAAGGGGGATAGGAGCTGGGCCTCAAGCTATGATTCCCCATGGGGTATCCTAGACTCTCTGAATTTGAAGATCTAAAAGAGATGTAAAATTCTTAAAGGTATGGACTGTCTCACTGCTTCAGGGAGAACTAAGAGGGTGACTCATCAACCAGTCAATTAATGGGTGTTTATTACATGCCTACATGCCAAGCAGTGTAAATGTAAAAATGAGGTAGTCCTTACTCTTCCTTTAAGTCTCTGAATTCAGTGAGGCTGAGAGTTTCCTCATGGACTCTGGAGATTCATGATACTCCCTTCTCCTCAAGATATCTCAGATGTCCTAGGCACCAGGGAACTAACCTTCCTTTGGATAAAACTCCAAAAGACTGAAGAGTAGTCCAGTCAACCCTAGATATGGTCCAGCTCTGAGTGAACTCTGTGATTGATCTTTTTTCTACTTAATAGTATTTTATTTTTTTTTCCAATTATATGTAAAGATAGTTTTCAACATTCACTTTTACAAGATTTGGAGTTCCAAATTTTTCTCTCTCCCTCCCCAAGATGGCAAGCAATCTGATATAGGCTATACATGTACAATCTTATTACAGATATTTCTACATTAGTCATGTTGTGAAGGAAGAATCAGAACAAAAGGGAAAAACTATGGGAAAGAAAAAAAAAGAGAAAACAGTATTCTTTGATCTTACTTCAGATGCCATAGTTCTTTCTCTGGATGTGGATAAGCATTTTCCATCATGAGTCTTTTGGAATTGTCTTATATCCTTGTATTGCTAAGAGCTAAGTCTATCAAAGTTGGTCATTGCACAGTCTTGTTACTGTATACAGTGTTCTCTTGGTTCTGCTCACTTCGACTCAGCATTATGAACTCTGTGATTGTTTTGGGGAGAACAAGGTTGTCTACATCTCACTTGTGTATGGGACTCCCCTAATTCTGACTTAGGTAAATTAGAAGTTCACAGTCAGACACCCTGGGGAACTCCCGAGAGAAGACTCAAGGCAGGAAGGGGAACCAGCGAAAATATAAACCTCCAGGGGGCGCAGATCCTTCAAGTTCCTTCAATTTAAGCATGGATACACCATATACCAACCCTTCTCAAACTTCTGGGTCTCTTTACAGCAACTCCTAAAAATTACTGAGGTTGTCCCAAAGAACTTTGGTTCATGTGGAGTTATATAATGATATTTATTGTATTATAAATTAAAATGTCTTCTTATAATTATAAAATAGTTTTGACCCCATGCACCCTCCTGATAATTGCTGCCCTAAACCCTATGCTGCAAAGAGATGGCCTGAATATTTCAAAAGAAACTTTGTTAAATCAATGACGGAGACACAAAACAAAATAATGTGGCTATCTAGGATCTTCAGAATATGCAGTGTCTAATCTCTCAACACAGAAAGGCTTGGCTGGCACATTTTAGGGGCTCTGGTTCTATTTCCAAATTTGACTTTTGCCTCAGTCCTGTTTTAGAAGCCTTGGGTGAGAACAGCCCTTCCTTATCTGATCCCAGGGCTTCCTCCCAGGATCAGTTTGGCTGCACTGCCATGGAGTAGCCTGGTCTCTCTTGGAGGACTGTCTTTCTAGGGCTCTGGCTCCATACATTTTAGTCTTACTCCTAATTTTTTTTACCCTAGTCTCATTCCTATGCTATGTCCTTGTGGCTTTGCCCTGGGGGCTGCTGCCACACCCACATGCTCCCACAGTCAGGAAGAGATGGTCTCTCCTTCCTGTTGCCTAAACATGTCAACCAGTTTCTGAGGCCAGTTCTTTGCCAGGGAAAGCAAAGAGCTGATGACTGACAGGTCCTAAAGTTAATGAATATTCAGCCCTGCCTACTTCCACAAGTTGGCCCTGTGGGAGGGACTCCTGTAGGTTTGAGGAGTGAGTGGCAACAGTATGCTGGAGTCAGCTCAAACCTGCTTGGGAGAGCTGAATGTTAAATTTCCTGTGTGAGTATTTCACCTCAGAAATTGGCCGGTGTTACAAATCAGGGTTTGAGCTACTGCTTTGTTGATTGTCTAGACTTAAGAAAGTGATGGAGAAATTGCTAGATGCAGAGTAAACTTAGAAGTTTGCCATATGTCCATTTTTCCCAGAGGGTCTGTTTTTAAGCATTTACTAGTATACCTCTGGGTGAGTGTGTATGGGGTGGTGATGGTGGTATTAGTGGAAGATTTCATAGCCTCAGGCCCTCCAGCTTCCTCCCTCAGAATGGGCTACCAGAACAGGGTACCTAACAAGGCAAGTCTCTTCCAGATGGGTAGGTCATATGCATGTCACAAGTCTGGGCCAAGGGATTACAAAGAGAAAATGGTAGCATGCTGGTAGGTACGGTGATGCTTTTATGAGTACTTGAGCAAGCATGTGGAATATGAGGAGGTATTGGGGAAGTTTGGCTCAGGGACTGTTGCCTCTCAGATTCTGATCATTTTCTCTTTCCCTTCTTCTGGTTCTGGTCTCATATGTGTGTATATTCACATGTGTTAGGTATGACTTTGATCCACTGATGTACTGGCAAATGTTTAACACCCAGCCCTGAGGAGCAGGTGACGTTTTTTAACTTTAATCAACATTATTAACATTTTTTTTACCCCTTTCTTAAGTTTAGACAATCAACAAAACAATACACCCTTTCTTGTTCAGTCGTGTTAGATTCTTCCTGACCCCATTTAAGGTTTTCTTGGCAAAGGTACTGGAGTGGTTTGCTATTTCTTTCTGAAGTTCATTCTACAGATGAGGAAACTGAGGCAAACAGGGTTAAGTGACTTGCCCAAGGTCACATAGTCTTCCTGACTGTAGGCCCATCTCTATGCTGATGAGTCCTAAATCTACCTATCCTGCCCCAAACTCTCTGCTGACTTCTAATCTCATATCTCCAACTGCCTTTCAGACATCTCTAACTGGATGTCCAGTAGATATCTGGAATTCATTATCTTTCCCCCATGTCCTCCCTATCTTCTAGTTTCCCTATTACTGTACAAGGCAACGCCAACTTTCCAGTCCCTCAGCTCACAACCTAAAAGTTAACCTGGATCCCTCATAATCTCAGGCTCCTTCCCGCCCCCCCCCCATCCAATCTATTGCCAAGGCTTGTCGATTTCACTTTTGTAACATCTCTCAAATACTCCCCCTTTTCTCTTCTGACACCATTCTAGTGTAGGCCCTCAACACCTGAAACTTGGATTATTGCAGTAGCCTGCTGGTGGGTCTGTCTGCCTCAAGTCTCTTCCTACTTCAATCCAACCTCCATTCAACCACTAAAGTGGTTTTCCTAAAGTGCAGGGCTGATCATGTCCCTCCCCCTTTCCCACCTCCCACCCCCAACTCAATAAACTCCAGTGGTTCCCTATCACTTCCAGAGACACGTACAAAATGGTCTGTTCAGCATTCAAAGCCCTTCATAACCTAGCCCCCTCCTACCTTTTCAGTCTTCTTACACTTTATTCCCCAGCACACATTCCTCAGTCCCGTGACACTGGCCTCTTGGCTGTTCCATGAAGACTACACTCCATCTCTCAGCTCTGGGCATTTTCTCTGGCTGTCCTCCATGGCTGGAATGCTCTTCCTTTACTCCAACTACTGACTTCCCTGGCTTTCTTTAAGACTCAATTAGGAAACCTTTCCTAACCCCTCTTAATTCCAGTGCCTCCCCCCTGTTAGTCACTCCTACTTTTCCTGTAACATAGCTTGCTTTGTATGTATTTGTTTGCATGTCTCCCCTTAGATTATAAACTCCTTGAGGGCAGGGACATACCTCAAGTTTATACAAGATTCCTCAAAATATGACAACAGAGGTATAATTGTGTGCCCCAGTGAGATTTTAGTGGAGCAGAAAGGTAAGGAGGGGTGAAAAGACAGAGAAATGTATGGCAAAGGCCTTAAATGCAAAATTAACATTGCACATCTTAGAAAAGTTCAGAGGCTTGAATAGCACAGCTGCATTGGAAAAGCAGGGCAGCTAGGTGGCACCATAATACACAGAGTGCCAAGCCTTCAGTCAGGAAGCCTTATCTTCATGAGTTCAAATCTGGCCTCAGACACTAACTAGCTGGGTGACTGTGGGCAAGTTGCCGATCCCTGTTTGCCTCAGTTTCCTTATCTGTAAAATGAACTAGATATGGAAATGGCAAACCACTCCGTTGTCTTTATCAAGAAAACCCCAAATGGGGTCTTGAAGAGTTGGACATGACTGTAATGACTGAACAACAACAAAATTCTTCCCCTTTTTTTCATTCCCCCTGCCAGAAGCTCAGAGTTGTTGTGAGGACCAAATAAGATAATAACTGTAACACAACAGTGCCTGATGCATAATAAATGCTATATAAATGTTAGCTACTGTTATGTACTTATTTCTTTTCCAACTTCTGTGACAGATACTTCTCAATCTGCTTTGCTAGACTGCTGTCCATGTACTTCCCCCCAACTCCACCCCAAGGTGCCATGTACCAGCTTCATTTCTGTGCCCAAGTCAAATGTTCTTAACTTTTTTTGGGGAGGCACCTTTTGGCAGTCTGGTGAAGCTACAGACCCACTCTCAGAATAATATTTTTGAATGTATAAAATAAAACACATATGATTGCAAAGTAAAACAATTATAGTGAAATTATCAAAATACTTTTAAAAACCCAAGCTTTTAGTTCCCATGTTAAAAGCTCCTCTAGTAGGTGATCTCATCAGCTTCTCATGGATTCAAATATCACCTCTGAATGTTTGCCCAATTTCCATATCTATTCTACATCTCTTTCTTCAGTCCCAATCCGACATCACCAACTCCCTACTGGACATATTTGCCTGGTTGGCCTGCAGGCATCTCATACTCAACATGTTCACAACAGAATTTCATAATCCTCCTTCTCAAGCCCATCCTTCTTAACTTCCACGAAGGCACCACAGTCCTTTCAATCAGGTTCACAAACTATGTTGGGTGTCATCCTTGACCCTTAGCTCTTCCTTATCTCCTACATCCAATGAATTGCTAAATTTTATTGATCTAACCTTAACATCTCTCACCTCTGTCCTCTTCACTCATAGTCACATCTCTGGTAAAATAACAAACTCCTCTCCGTAGTCTGCAAAGCCCTTCAAAATCTGGCCTCAAACTCTCTTTCCAAACATTAGTCTCACTTACAAATTCTACCTTTCAGCCAAACTGATCCACTTGCTATTCCTCTGAAATCCATATCCTACCTTCTCGCCTTTATCCAGGCTGTTTCATATACTTTAGAGTTTTCTCCTCACCTTTGCTTTTTGGACTCCTTAGCCACTTTCATACCTCAGCTCTACTGTAATCCCCCAACCACGGACTTTTCTGGTTCTTTAGTGCTACCCCCTACATTTTTTTGTGTTTATTCGTCTGTGCGCCTGTTTTTTCCCCCAGGGTAAGCTACTTCACGGTAGGTAACGTTTCATTTTTGTCATTTTATCTCGGTCCTATCAGAATACTTGGCAAATTTAGCAGGTATTAAATAAAGGCTTGTTGAGTGACCTGAATTGTGTTTGCGTGTGTCTGTATTCATAAGCTGGAAGCTTGGCGTGTTTTTGCTATGTGTATTGCACCTGTGGGGTGAGCTAAGTAGGAATAGCGTGGGCAGCTTTACGCAGGTAATGGGTAAAGTTGTGTACCTGTGCGCATGCGCAAAAAAATGCTCCTGCATTCACACGGCCACGGCGAGATCCCGAGAGCAGGACTCCTACGCATGCGTAGACACCTACCACATTAGTGACCTCGCCGTTTTGACACCGTCGGGCCGGAAGGCTAGGGGAAAAGCGCTTCCTGTCAACCTTCAGAGAGGAAGAAACGGGGTGGGGCGTCGCAACGGAGACGTCCTACACTTCCGGGTTTCGGGTGACGCACTTCCGCCTTCTCGGGTCCGCGGTTCTGCGACACCTCAGTCTCAGAGTAGTAACCTAGGGGGTCTCCTGCGCTTCCCCGGCGACCCCCGGCCTTCCCGCTTCCAGCCGCCACCATGAACAAGAAGAAGAAGCCGTTCCTGGGAATGCCCGCGCCCCTTGGCTACGTGCCGGGGCTGGGCCGCGGGTGAGCAGGGGCTGCAGCGGAGCCGAGGCCGGGGCCAGAACGGGGAGCGAGGCGGCCCTGGGCCGGGGGAAGCTGCGTCTCTCACTCCCTCCTCTGCTCTCTGGTTGTCTGCGTCCTCGGGGGAGGGTCGGGGAGCTATGGAGGCTGTGTGGGGAGGGCTGGTCGCTAAAACTGACATACACACTCACACTCTATCACACACTTTCTCTCACACACACTCTCTTCCCCCACCCCACAGTTCTCGTTCTTTCTCCTCTCTCTCCTCCCTCCTTTCCTCTCTGTCTCTCTCCTCACTGTTTCTCTCCTGTCTCCCACTCTCTTCGTTCCCTCCGATTTCCCGGCAGGACTTAAGCTTCTGTTCGTTCTTCTTACCCATCTTTTTCCAAACAACTACTGCCTCATAACAATAATCACAGTTCAGTAATAACTAAGCCATGTTCCTATTATGCTTCAGAGTTTGCAAAAGACAACTCTGGCGTGACTGATGCAAGAACACATCACCTACGTTTTACAAGTCAGATAACCTGAGTTTAGGGAGGTTAGGTGACTTGCCACCTTAGGCAGTAAATGTCACTGCAGGCATTTTCGACTTCGGGATTCCTGATTCAGCCCAGGGTTCTTTTTGGGAAACCCTAATGCCTTGCATTCAAGCGCACTTTCTTGATCCTGGGATGGGCAGATTGTAGTATCTCATTCTATCTCTTTTTCTCCCACCTTACCCTTGCTTTCATTTTTCCCGCCTCATTTTTCCCTTTCTCATCCCATCATTTCCTCTGCCTTAACATACATTTATCCAGTTAGGGGAGAAAAACTGAATACAATGTCCTTTCGACAGTAGACCAGAGATTTCATCTTTCTATACAGTTTGTAGCATTTAAGTTTTGTTTTGAGAATATAGCAATGATTAGTTAATCTCCATTGAAATAGTTCTGTGGCATCTTAAAATTACTTTTTTCCCCTTTAAATTTCTGTTTACTTAGAGAAATAAAAGTGTTTAGGTGGATGCTAGGAAAAAAGAGGAAGGAAATGGGTATGAGGATAAGGTAGATGAAATGGAATTTCTCTCCCTCCTTACCTTTACTTGCTTTACTTCATGTCTGTTAAACCCCACCTTCTGCAAGATACCTTTGTTTCTCAGTTCTGAATATTAGTGCTTTCCCTCTCAGATTTTCTCTATTTTGTTCTATGTATGTATAGTTGTTTGCATGTTGTCTCTACTCTTTAGGAGTCCTTGCTCCTTGAGGGCAGGGACTGTTTTTGCCTTTCTTTGTATTCCCAGTGCTCAGCATCCTGTAATATAGTAGGTGCTTAATAAGTACTTTCTGACTTGCTTGAAATCTGTTAAGAAGCACTGTGGCTTTGTCGATAGAGGCTTCACTTGGATTAAAATCCTGCCTCTTATACTTATTAGATGTGTGACCATACCACTCATTTAACCTTTCTGAACCATAGCTTCTTTACACATAAAATGGAAAGAGTAATAGATGTATATACCTCACGGGATTATTTTGGGTCTGAAATGAGACTACGTGTGTAAATCACTTTGCAAACCTTAAATCTCTATATAAGTGTCATATATTGATATTAAACAAACATCTTAAGCATTTGTTAAGAGCGATTATATATCAGTAGCTGAATCCATGCCATTTCCTGCAGAGCTACTGGTTTTACCACCCGATCAGATATTGGGCCTGCTCGAGATGCCAATGACCCAGTGGATGATCGACATGCTCCACCAGGCAAGAGGACTGTAGGGGACCAGATGAAGAAAAACCAGGCTGCAGATGATGATGATGAAGATCTGAATGACACTAACTATGATGAGGTGATAATATATATTGGGCCTTTCATGAACTTTTTTGATAACCCCTACCTAGGAAGAGAGACTCTCTAAACTCCTCCTACTATTATGCCACAGCACCTGTGCTAGAGAATAATCCGGGTGGCTAATTTATTTTTTATGTTTTAGCTATTTATGAGACCGTTAACAAGGTGAGAAAGGGTAAGAATGAAATGAAATGTTTATATAAGTTTTGTACCTCCACAGAAGAGATCATTTAGGTTCAGCCGTACCAGAATAACAAGTAGAAAGCAAGAAAATGTTTGCATTAATGTAGCATGTTGATTTTTAAAAATTATTGTTATGTTTTGTTTTATCTATATTTCCCAATGTGTTCTTCCATTCTGCCCTGAGATGTCCTTTATAATAAATAATAAAAAAGTGGACAAGAAAGTTGAGTAAAACTTATGAACATATCACTGTTTTGGTAGGCCCCTCTGCAAAGAAGGGAGATGAATTCTCATGTCTGTATTTGTTCCTTGAGGCCAAGGACATTTTGTGAGTGATAGTGAACATTCATAAGTTTGGTTGCTGGTATTTATTTTTTGTTATACTTCTGCATTATATTCCTTCTGATTAGTGAAGAGAAATAATTTAGATCCATGATCTCTAGATAGACCCTTCCTTCATCTGATTAGACTGCATTCTATCCATACCATGTCATCTTATGTTCAACTTCTCTCTGGAGTATCTCTCCAATGCCCTGGAGACCTTCCTCTTTTTTGTTGAGTATTTGTTAGGTACCAGTTCACCACTCTAGGAGTCCATCTGTTATTCTTTGTTCTTAAAATTTGACCATTCCACCTTTTTTTCTAGTTGTCTGTCGACCGCATCTTTTACACCACTATTTGAACATAAGTTGTCATTAATAAGATGACCTACTTATACTCTCCATGTGGTTTTTTTTTTAATTACTCTTTGGATTCTCTGCATTTTTGACTTTGATATTGTGGTATTCTGTAATTCATAACTATATAACAACACTTTCTAAGTTAAGGTTTTATTCTTTAAAACATTCTGTAGTATGTACCTTTTCTGGAAGTATGGAAGAGACATTTTTTACCTAGGCTTATGTTGATAAGAGGTGGTTATCCTTTTTTCTGTTGATGTTATTCATGTTAAAGGAATAAATTAATTTAAAAAATATTTCTTTGGCTCTTAGTTTAATGGTTATGCTGGAAGTCTTTTCTCCAGTGGTCCTTATGAAAAAGATGATGAGGAAGCAGATGCTATTTATGCAGCACTAGACAAAAGGATGGACGAAAGAAGAAAAGAAAGGAGGTAAGGGCAACTTTTGCTCCATTCTTTTTAGTTTATTTAATTTCCAAGAACAGCTAGATCTTTAGGCTGTGGTAGTATCCACTTAGATCACAAATCTAGAGCTGAAAGGGACCTCAGGGGTCACCTAGTCCTATATCTTTATTTTTAACAGATGGAGAAATTGAGGCTGAGGGAAGTTAAGTGACATGCCCAAGGTCACACAAGAAGGAGTAGAGATGGTATTTGAATCCAGGTACTCTGAATCCACTGTTCCTTTCATTGCTCTATAAATGCTTGCTGGGGACTTATCAAAAAATCATTATGATCTTGGAGCTTGAATAGAGGAGTCAGAAAGTCTTGAGTTCTGCACCTGGCTGTGCCAAAAATTTACATTTGATATTTTGAACAAGTTAGTATGCGTCAAATTTCAAACCACAGAAGTAAACACAGTATTTGAGATGTGTACAATGAGACTGTCACCTTTCTAATCGTAACACAATGATCTCTCTTGTAAGATGGCATTAGTTTTTTTTGACTGCCCTCCCACAGTGTTGACTTATTGAACTTGTGGCCTAGTAAAACCCCCAGATGTTTTTCAGACAAACTTCTTTATAGCCAAACCATTCATGTCTTATACTGGTCGAGATTTTTTGTTTTTAAAAGTTCTTTAAAGTTGATTAAACTTCTATTTTATTAAATTCAGGCCAGCATTCCTTTTAAAGATCATTTTGGTTTCTGACTTTGTCATCCACTATTAGCTCTACCTCCCAGCTTTGATTCAATTGCAAATTTGATAAGCTTGCCATCTTTGCTTTTGTACAAGTCATCGATAAAAATGTTAAAGCAAGGATTAAAGACGAGACCTCCTTCCACGTTGGCAGTTAACGGTTAATGATTATTCTTTTGTATCTGATCTTTCATTTCTGAATGCATCTAACTATTATGATCTAGCCCAGTACTTCTTAAATTGTGGGCTGTGACTCCATATGGGGTTGAGAAAAATTTGGCAACAGTAAAAGGTTTCTGGACATACAACAACCAAAAATTAATTAAAAATCAAACACGGAATGAATCCGAGGAGTTTCCGGCCATGCTTGCCTGTGTTGCAACTTCACTGCAACCTTGTGTTCACTGAACACAAAGCATGGGCACTTTGCATTGCACATGCCCTCAGGGCACCAATGCCAAGGAAAAGTGCCCAAACTGAAAAGGGGTCTGAGTAGAAACAGTTTAAGAAGCCCTCATCTATTCCCATATCTCTATGTGGAAAACAACAGTAGCATGAGAAACTTTCAAATTTTCTGCAGAAATCTAAATAAACTATGTCTACGATGGTCTCCAGTTAGTCAGAAATGCCAGTCAAACAAGAAAATAAATCTAGTATGACTTGGCAGTTGAGAGGCAGCAAAGCAGAGTGGAAAGAGCACTGGATTTGGAGTCAGAGGCCCTGAATTTAATTGCCATCTCTGATGTTTACAGTTTGTATGACCTTGTTTAAGTCACTTAGACTTCCTGAACTTCATAGTTATCATTAGTAGAATGAGGAGGTTGGACCAGATGGCTCAGGGATCCTTTCCAACTCATGACCTGGATTTGAATGTTAGCACTGCTGCTTACTACCTTTGTAACCTTGGACAAATGGAACAGGTCTCTGGCCCTCAGTTTTCTCATCAGTAAAGTGAGCAGTTTGGAATAGATAGGTGAGCTTTTATTAAGTGTTTATTGTGTCCTATGCACTGTGCTAGGTGCAGGTAGTACAAATATGGTAAAAAAGAAAAACAGCCCTTGCCTTCAAGGATCTTTCATTCTAGTGAAGGAAGACATATAAAAGGGAGCTCAAAAGCCAGGGGTGGAGGGAGCAGGAAGGAGAGAAGGTACCAGTGGGGGCCGAGGTTTAGAGTTGGTCTGGTGAGCCATAAGCTGGTCCAGCTTTGAAGAGAACATGGGTGGCATGGGTGCTTCCTCAAATGCAGGTTCATAGAGGAATTCACCAATTGGAGGAAGAGGCTGTAGGAGTCTAAAAATGGCTGAAAATGGCCTCTAAGGTTCCTTCCAGCTCTACATTTATGATTTTGGGACTTGTATTTTTTTAAATGTTATTGTATTTTTATTGATGTTTTTTGTCTTTGCTTCATATTCATTTCTGAATATATGTGCCACATCTCTTACCTAGTGAGACATCCTTTGTGACAAAGAATAAAAAAGAAGAAAAAAATAGTTCAGCAAAACTAACATGTATTCTGTGTCTGACAGGATATGCCATCTTCCCATTCATAGTCCCCTACTCCTATTCTTAAGTGTTATTGATGTGTTTTGTTTTTATATTACAAACATTAAGAGATTATTTCCACTTAGTGAGAGTCTCTTACAACAAAGCAGCAGTTAAGTAAAACTCTCTGAAAGTTCATGCAACATTTCATATGGGTAGCATCCTCCAATCTATATTAAAAAAAATTAAAAATGATCTTTTCTGTCTCCCACCTCTTAATCCATTGGAAAAAGAAAAGAAAAATTTTTCTTAACAAATATGCGTAATCAAACAAAACAAATTCCCTCAGTAGCTATGTAAAAAAATATGTACATATATGTTTATAAATAAAAGCCTCATTCTACATGGTAAATCCATCATTCTCTTAATGAATAGCATTTTCATCATCAGTCTTCTAGAATCTTGAGTGGTCATTGCATTTATCATAGTTCTTACATCTTTCAAAGTTGTTTATTTTTAGTGTTGTTACATTCTGGTTCTGATAATTTCATTCATCAGTTTATAAAAATCCTCAAAATTGTTCATTTTTGTAATATTGATCTTATGGATTGTTCTACTGGTTCAGCTTCATTCTCCATCCATCAGTATATGAATATATTCATGTAAGTTTTTCTATGTCTTTTTGAAATCATCTGTTTCTTCTTTTCTTATAACACAGTAATATTCCATCATATTTATATGTCATGACATAATCAGCCATTCCTCAATTAACATCCCTTTAGTTTCCAATTTTTTGCCACCACAAAAAGAGCTGTTATTTTTTTTGTGTATAGATTACCTTTTCCTCTTTTTTTGATCTCTTTTGAGTATTTTATAGCAGTGATCTAAGCTGGATCAAAGGACACATAACTTTTTGTTTGTGTGTTGTACCCATTCACAGTTCTTTACCATAACCCTTCCAGCATTTATCATTTTCCTTTTTTTGTCATCCTCGTTACTCTGATGTATGTGAGATATAATTAGTATGATATGGAGCATTTTTTCCTTGTGACTATAGATAGTCTGGTTTCTTCCTTTGAAGAGACCTATCTTTATCTCCTTAAACCATTTATTAACTGGGGAATTGCTCTTTTTCTTATAAATGTTAATCAGTTCCTTATATAACTTGGAAATGAGGTGTTGCAAACATTTTTTCCAGTTAATTGTTTCACTTTTAATCTTAGCTTTATTAGATTTGTTTGGGCAAAACCTTTTTTAAGTTTATGTAACCAAAAGTACCCATTTTGTCTTCTCTGATCCCCTTTATTCCTATTTGGTTATTAACTTTTCTCCTATCCATTGATGTGATAGATATTTTTTCATGTTTCTCTGATTTGTTTTTGGTGGGACCTTTAGTTTCCAGGTCACATTCATTTGGAGTTTATCTTTGTTTAAGATATAGGTATTGGTCTAAATCTAATTTCTTCCATATCGCTGTCCAATTTTTTAGCAGTTTTTGTTAGATATTCCTTATCCCAGTAGCTGTGGCCATTAGAGGCAGCTAGGTGGCACAGTGCATAGAATTCTGGACCTGGAGTCAGGAAGACTTGAATTTAAATACAGCCTCAGATACTTATTAGCTGTGTGACCCTGGGCAACTTACTTAACCTCTAAGTACCTCGGTTTCTGCAGCTGTTAAATGAGGATAATAATGGCACCTACCTTTTGAGTGTTATGAGGATCAGATGAGATAATGTTTGCAAAGTTCTATTTCAATGCCTGGCACATGTTGCTCAGGTGTGTCCAACTCTTTGTGACCCCATTTGGGGTTTTCTTGGCAAAGATAATTAGAGTGGTTTTCTATTTCTTCCTCCAGCTTATTTTACAGATAAGGAAACTGAGGCAAACAGGGTTAAGTGACTTGCCCAGGTTCACAGAGCTAGAGTCTGAGGCCAGATTTGAATTCAGGAAGATAAGTCTTGCTGACTTCAGGCCCCATACTCTATCCACTGTGCCACCTAGCTGACCCTGGCATATGGTAGGTGCGTAATAAATGCTTGTCTTCTTCCTTCCGTTATGTGTATCAAATATTAGGGTATTAGATAATTTGCTTTTGTATGTTGTTTAACAAATCCATTCCATTGATAGATCTGTTTATTAACCCGTACTAAATTCTTTGATTAACCACTATTTCGTAGTATAGATTAAGATCTGCCATGGCTAGGTTCCTTTTGTTTCCATTTCTTCTCATTATTTATCTTGAAATTCTTGATTTTTAAAAGAATTTCTGTATTACGTTTCATAGTTCTATAAAGTAATCTATTGATAGTTTGACTAGTATGGTATTGTATAAGTAAATTAATTTAGGTAGTATTGCATTTTTATTATATTTGTTCACCTTACCTATGAGCAATTAATATTTTCCCAATTATTTGGAGCTGTCTTTATTTCTGTTAACAGGTTTTTTGATTGTATTTATATGGTTCTTTTTGTGTGTATCCTGAAAGGTAGACTCTCAAGTATTTTATACATTCAGTGGTAGTTTTATGAAGTTTCTCTTTCTCTTCCTTCCTGCTGGGTTTTATTGGTATTTTAAAGAAATGCTGATGATTTGTGTGGGTTTATTTTACGTCCTGCAAGTTTGCATAAGTTATTGTTTTCTATTTCTATAGAAATAGAAAAGAATAGACAGCTGTCTCAGCTGTGCATGGCACCTTTACAAAAATTAGTTATGTCTTAGAACATGAGGATAGGAACTTCACAAAAGATGCAGAAAAATTATATATATATCCTTTACTGACCACAATAAAATAAAAATTCTATTAAATAAAGGGCCACAGAAAAAAATAATAAAAATCTACTGGATACTAAATATCTTAATCTTAAAGAATTGTTGGATTAAAGAACAAATCACAGAAATGATGGATAACTTCATTAAAGATAATGACAACAATAAGATAACATTCCATATTTTTTGGGATGTAGAAAAAGCAGTCCTTGAGGGAAAATTTATGTTTCTAAATATTTTTATTAACAAAAAGGGAATGAACAGATCAATGAGTTGGGAATGCAACTAAAAATACCAGAAAGCCAACAAATTAAAAAACCCCAGTTAAACTCCAAACTTTCTAGAAAGCTTGAAAATTAAAGAAGAAATTAACAAAATTGAAAACAAAAAAAAAACCCTTTTTAGTAATAAAGTAGGAGCTGTTTTTTTCATCCCAATAAATTAGACAAATCTTTAGCCATTTTGATTAAAAAGAAAAAACCAGATTATAGGTGTCAAAAATGAAAAATGAGAATTCACAGCAAATATTGAAGAAATAAAGGACATGAGTAGAAACTGTTTTACCCAAGTATATGCCAACAAAACCAACAACTTAAATGAAAAAAAAAAAGAATATTTACAAAAGTATAACATTCCCAAATTAATAGAACAAGAAATAGGGTATTTAATTCGGTTTCAGAGGAAGAGACTGCAAAAGCCAAAAGCGAACTTTCAAAGGAAAAAATCTCCAGCACCAGATGGATTCACAAATGAATTCTATTAAATATTCAAAGAAAAATTAATTCCAGTATTACATAATTTTTGGGTAAAAATAGGAAAAGAAGAGATCTCACCATTTCCCTAATATGACACAGATATGGTCTTAATAAATAAACCACAGAGAATGAAAAAAGAAAGAAAATTGTAGACTAATATCCCTAATGAACATAGATCTAAAAAATTTAATATAAAACATTAACAAAGAAGCTAAAACAACTTAATACAAAGATTATATATTGTGATTAGGGTTGAATTAATATTATGAAAACTGTAAGCTTCAACATACTTAGAAGAAAATCAACAAAAATCATATGATTTTTCATATCACTATATCAATAGATGTGGAAAGAGCTTTTGACAATATAACACCCATTTTTGTTAAAAACATTAGAAAACACAAGAGTAAATTGGGCCTTTCCTTCATATGGTAAATAGCATATATCTAAAATCCAAGAGCTGCCATTATTTGCAACAGAGGTAAGCTGGAATCCTTTCCAATAAATTCAAGGATGAAGAAAGAATGCCCATTGTCAGCACTTCATTTTGTCATAGTGCTAGAAATGCTGGCTATAGCAATAAAAGAAGAGAAAGAAGTTGAAGGGATAGAGATAAAGAAGTAACAAAGTTATCACTTCTTGCAGATGATACACTTAAAGAACCCTAAGGAGTCCACTAAAAATTAAACAATCAATAACCTTAGAAGATGTGTAGGATATAAAATAAATCCCCAGTCCTTCAGTGAAGGGAAGGGGGTGAAGGGCCAGGCTTGGTCATGATAATTATACAGTGATCAGTTCTTCATTTTGTTCCGTGACTTATTTTCATGATGCCGTGCTCTTTGTGGTCACCTCTTCCTTTTCTAGATATTTATCAACCATAACTATAATCATTTATAATTTTCCTATGAATCAAAGTCAATCTCATTGGCCTCTCCCATTTTTTGAAAATTGGAATGCCATTTGTCTTCCTCTGATTCAGTAGCCCAGTGTTTTGAGAGATCAATTAAAGTGGCTCAATAATCTCGACTATCAGTTTTTTAAAATACTCTTTGATGTAGTTCATCTGGTCCTGGTGATTTGAATTTATTTAGAGCATCTGATTGCTCTCTTTCTATCTTTCTACTTCTTATGGGTTTGAACTTCCTATTAGCCATTTTTGTTCTGTCCTTTCTGTCCCAAGATCATTCTTATTGGAAGAGAAAATAAGCACAATAAAAGTTGAGCAAAATAACTTTTTATTTTCCCACCCTCCTTGAGCAATGGTCCTTTTATCTTCATCTTTTCCCCAGTACTTAAAAAAATTCCTTCATTTTTATTGTTTTTAACATTTTTCACCAGCCTTAGCTCATTCTGAATTTTGATTGCCCTGCTGATTTTTTTTTTTACAGGACTGCCCCCTGCTTTTGTATTTATGCTTTATTATTAGTCCACTTGTCCATCTTCTGTATGTCTTTAAAAAAAAATCTAAGTGAAAGAATTTCCCATGTATCCAGATTGGTCTTTTTAGCCAATCCTGTCTTTTCTTCTTAATGTTCTTATCTTTATGTTTTCAGGGTTTTATTCTTAAGCATTTTCATTTCTCCTGGTCTTACTTGTCCTGTAGAATTTCAGTCCATGAGATCCTACCTTTCCCTTCTCTGAACTTTTTAAAAGTTATTCTTCCAGAATCTGGAGTGCATGTCAAACTATACTCAGTTTGCTTCTAGCTTTGTGACTCTAGGTAGGTCGCTTAACCCTGTTTGCTTCAGTTTTCTTATCTTTAAAATGAGCTGGAGAAGGAAATGGCAAACTACTCCAATATTTTTGCCAAGAAAACCCAAAGTGGGGTCACAGAGAGTTGAGCATCACTGAAATGACTGAACAACCAAAAAATTATACATATTTGTGTTTAAATGATAGTAATTCATATTTTAATAGTTCCTTAGGGTTTACAAAGTACTTTATATGCATTTTTTGTTTGATCCTCTTAACTCATTGAAGTTGGCAGTATTATTATCCCCATTCAACAAATGGGAAACTAAGTCTCCGAGAGGCTAGCCTGGGGTCATATAAACTAGAACGTTTCTCAGATGGACTTCCAATTCAGGTCTTTCTGATTACAGTTCAATGCTCTGTTCACCATACCATAATGCCTCCCTAGAGGCCTTTAGGTATGTAGACATCTGAGGGCCATGGGTTTTATTGTTGACTCCTTGCTTGGATTTTTTGTTTCTTCTCAGTTTTTGGATGTGCTTGTGCTATGTTGTAGCTTCTCTCTGGCATCTGCTTTGGTGGATATAAATTAACATATTTCTCCTTCCTTTTTTTTTTTTTTTTTGCAGGGGCGAGGGCAGGGCAATTGGGGTTAAGTGACTTGCCCAAGGTCACACAGCTAGTAAGTGTGTCTAGTGTCTGAGGCTGGATTTGAACTGAGGTCTTCCTGACTTCAGGGCTGGTGCTCCACTCATTGCACCACCTAGCCACCCCAATCTCCTTCCCTTTTTAAAAGTCCTTTTAAAAAATTTCATTGTAGGACTTTGGGCAAATGCATTCTTACTGACTTTTATTTTATGTCCTCCATCTCTGGCCAAGAGCTTGTCATTCTTATATTGTACAATGTCGTCTAGAAATCCAAATCTCATTTTCAAATCCAAACCTGCCTTTCTTTTCTGAAGCCTTTGTCATCTTCAGGTTTCTTGCCCAAGTTTATAATTCTAGTCCTTTGAAGCCAAACAGAATAAGTCTAATTAAAACCCTTCAAATATTTGAAGACTACAGTTAGTCACTGTTTTACTCCCCACCTCCTCCCAGATAAGTATTAATTTTTTTTTCTCTTGGTTCATCTTTCATTAACTCTTAGAGTTCTGGCTAAATCAAATTTTTTTTTTTGGAAACTACTTGTTTTTATTTGAAGTTATTTTCTTCCGTATTTACCTCTTGGATCTCTCTTAATCCATAGTAATTCTTCATTGGATTGATAATTTTCTTCTGTTTACTTGTATTTTCTTTTCTGATTTTTCAACTTTTATTTAAGAAAAAAAAATTCCCCACCAGGATCCTCCCCCTCCTCTAATGCCACAGTGCCTTCCTTAGTTCCAGGCAAGACTGTGCCAACAAAACCCAAAAGAAAATAGGAAAGAAAGGGTGAGAAAGGGTTTCTTTCCCTTTGTAAACACAACAGTTTATGAAAATGCAGCAGCTTCCAGGATCTGTCCCAACACTGGTCCCCAATGTAAGGTCCCACCTTTCAAGCAGGAATGAGGGAATTTGATGAATGAGAAGAAGGCCAAGGGGAAACCCCCCAGCCCACAAGGCAGGAAAGCATCCCAAAGTTTCAGTCTTCAGCATCATCAAACTGCCCCATCTCAAACACCATTTTGAAATAGTGGGGAGTCAGGGGGGCAGGGTGGTGCCACCCCGGGTCATGGATCGTTGTCTCCTTGCTGGACCTGAGGCACACAGAGACAAAATTCTTGAATGCCAACATCATGGATGTCTTCAGCACTGGACAGCACTTCAGCACTTGGTCAGCAATTGGCTCATCGTCTCAATTGTCCTTAATAGGAGGCTTGGCCTTCTGCTCTGTAGGGATGCTGTTCTCCATCCCATCTTCTAGGTCCTGGTTCAGGTCTTCCTCAGAGTCCCCACAATCCTTCATCTCATCCTCTCCAGGATGGTCACTCTCACTTTGGGTGAGCACATTCTGGGCCCCACTGGCTACTTTAGGTCTCCATCTCATTACTCCATGCTCATCTCCCTCCTTCTTTTGATAGAAGTGGTCAGACATAGCCGAGCTGACCTCCTCTGGGCTGGGCAGCTCCTCCTGTGGCTCCAGCTTAGGTAGCTACGCATCTCTCCACCCTGGCAGCAGCTCTTCCTCCAGGGCTGCTGCCCCCTCAAAGCCCCCAGCTCCACAGCCTGAAGCTCCATGCCCTCCAGTCCCTGAAGCACCATAGTCACAGCTCCCATGTGATGACCTTCCCATACTCTGTTTACTTGTATTTTTAACCTCAGTTTTTGGATTGGGACTTTATGCTAGATCCTGGCCACTTTGGTCTAGATGTGGCTGCTGATGTGCCTACAGTTCTGGATGGGATGACTATTTCCAGCTCCCATTCCTTCTTCAGCCCTGGCCTGGGATAGTTGATTTGGGGCTGAGATAAGGTTCTGCTCTCTGCTTTAGTCTCTTCATGGCTCACCTTGGGTAGTAGTCTTGACTCTCACTTCCTTATCCTTGTACAGTCTTTCTGGGCGTTGGCTTTGTCTTCTGCTGAGGACCTGATAGGCCTCTACAAGATGACTTCAAGGGTGCCTCTGCTTCAGTTCTATCTCCTTAATTCCCCCAGCATAACCACCAAATAAGGGGGATAATGCCATTTGCCTGGAAGCTTTCTTCTCTCCTCTAGTTCATCCCGCTGTTCCAATAAGACTCAGTTCTCTGAATCCATGTGCTTCCACTTCTCTGTTTTCCTAAACAATTGCTACTTTTCTTGTTTCCCTGCATGGTCCCTACTTGGGAACTGGCTGGCTTTAGTTCGTTTGGATGCCTCTTAAGTTGTCTCACTCTCCTTATACAGTGACTTACTTAGAATTGGCTTTTCCCCATGTATTGGTTCTAACGGCCAGGGCTGAGATTTTGACAACTTTAGACCCTCTTCACTGGAGGTTAGGTTGGATATAGGAACCTTTGGCTTATGCCTGTAAAGAGTACTCAGGCTGCTGACTGCCTTTTTGCGCAGTGCTGGTTTGGATTGAAGGAGCTTACTAGTGTTTGTCTTTTGTTTTATTGATCACTGCTTCATCTGAATCTCTTAAATTTTTGCTGGAAATTTTTTTGGGGGAGTTAGGCTTTTCACCTTGTCATCTTTTTCTATTAGTTGCTTCTTTTCTCTAGGTTAAACATTCCATTTCCATCAGCCGGTCCTTTCATGAGGCACGTTTTGATACCCCTCAGTCAACTAGTATTTATTAAATGTCTGCTCTGTGCTACATACTGTGCCAGATGCTGAGGATGTAAGTACAAAGAATGAAACAGTCCCTATTCACAAAGAGCTTGTAGTCTAATGGGGGAGTCAAGCACATATAAAAATATATATAGCCAAAATGTAAAAGTGAATACATATATATACATATACATATATGTGTACATGCACACAGAGTATTTAAATACAAAGTAGTTTGGGATGAAGGCATTAGCAGTTGAGAGAATTTGGAAATGCTTTATGCATAAGATTGTGTTTCATTTATATCTTGAAGAGAGGGACTCTGAAGTGAAGGTAAGGAGAGAGTGCAACACTATCTCTGGTTGTTTGTTTGCTGGATTCATTTTAGCTTGTCAGTTTCCTTTTTGAAAATGTAGTGTCCAAAATTCTAGGTATTCGTCTGAAATGAAGAGAATACAATGTAATACTGTCACCTCCCTCATTCTTGGTGACATATTTGTATTAATGTAGTCTAAGATTGAATAAGGGATTTTTTTTGGCTGCTGTGTTAACACTGAGCCTGCCGTCCACTAAAACTGTCAAGTCTTTTTCATGTGAACTGCTTTTTAGTCATGAACTACTTCTGAGTATTCCATCCTGTATTTTATACAGTTGATTTTTTTTCAGTTCAAGTGTTGGTTTTTGTCATTAACTTTTGTCTCATCAGAAATTGCCCATCCTTCTAACCTTTTGTCAAGATGATTCTTTTATCTAGTGTGTCAGCTGTTCCTCCTATATTTGTGATCTGAAGATTTGAAAAACATGCTATCTATTACTTCATTGAAGATATTGATGAAATTGTTCAGCAGTACAGGGCTTGACAACATCTTGGAGAAAGAAGGCAAAGTTATTGAGGGAAAAAAATTGACTTGGGAATGTAAAGTAAGAATTTTTCATTGTACAGTTTTTCAGAATGAAAATTAACTCTCTATCCACTTGTGGCTGCTTTTTAGCGTAATCAAACTCCCTTTTCTCCCCTGGACCAGAACTTTGATTTCATTGGTATTTAATTTAGTAAGTAAAGAAACTCCATTAATTATGATCTTAGTGGCCTTGGTGTACTGAGAAGTTAAGTGACTTGCCCAAAGTCACATAGCCATCTTTAAGCTTTTTAAAAACTTTGTTCATATTAGGGTCTCATGTTTAACTTTTTGGGTTAATGTCACTTTTTTTTCTTTTCTCTTATTCTTAAAGGCAATGTGTAAGTTTCACTGTGTCCTGAGTGAAGTTCTGCTGCTGGGAAAAGCATATTACACAAGAACACTTAATTACTTAGGAAAAATAAAAGACTAGGTAGATAATAAATTTTGAGAAATGGGCCAGTTCAACTATGATGCACATTTAGCATGATTTGAGAAGCAGTGCAGTTTGCCACCTTGGGGAGGGGAAGGTGTTGAGTAAAAAAGGTTGGAGGTGGACAGCATTTAGTTCTTCCTGAACTACATCTTCATGGTATCATTTAATTGTTTGAAGTATTATGAATTCCTAGAACATCAGCTACATCTATCTTTAGTTGTTAACATGAAAACATCTTCCAAAAACTTGTGCGTGTTTGTGATAGTTTCTTTTTTAAACATAATGTAAACAAGTATAACAAACATTTGTGGATCCAATAAACTTTTTGATTTTCTTTGCGAATGGAAAAAGGCAGGAGTACAGATAATGTAAAAATTTATGTGCTAACATCCTAGGATTCTAGTAGGCAGGTTTCTAAGATTCTCCTGTGTTGATTTTTGCATTATTTGTAATACTGCATCACTTCATTAGCAAAAATAGTTAAATAATTGCATCTGTGAATGAATAATGTTTGTTACCTTAAAATATTGATCATTTGGATTAGATGCAGAGCCTAAGAAATTGTTCCTGTGTGGACAGGTATTTGAAAAGTGTTGTAAAGCTCCGATACCCTTACAGAATGGAGACCTAATATTTTTGTAAATGTTTCTTTTTCTAGGGAACAGAGGGAGAAAGAAGAAATTGAAAAATACCGTATGGAACGTCCCAAAATTCAGCAGCAATTTTCAGATCTGAAAGTAAGCAAACTATTTAGCAAGCCAATTCTAGTGCTTTTAAGACAGCACTCAAAAGAACCATTCTGTTTTATATTGATTTTGGCACAGAACTAGTGTGACTACAATTTATTGTTTAATTTATTCACAATAATGAGTAGGTTTCCTGCTTTAAATAAAAGAAAGCTGTGTGAACAGAATGCAAATTAAGACATATTTAGTTCACTTTATTTTTCTTAGTTTTTTTTTGCAACATGGCTAACAGAAATATGTTTTGTGTGACTTCATATTTATAATTGATATACTGTTGGCCTTCTCAATGAGTGGGGGAGGGCTTGGAGGGAGTGAGAAAATTTGGAACTCAAAATTTTAAAAAATGAATGTTAAAGCAAAACCACAAAAATAAATAAGTGAGTGCTTGCTGATGGATAACTGAAAAGAAATCTGTAGCCAGATATGACCAAAAAAGGAATTCAAACCCTAGCCTAAACTCTTTCTGTTAAGGGCATGCATTTGCATGCTCTAGATTTTTTTTTCCAGAGGCATTACATAATTTTTTTATTTAATATTTTTAGTTTTCAGCATTGATTTCCACAAGATTTTGAATTACAAATTTTCTCCCCATTTCTACCCTCCCCCCCACTCCAAGGTGGCATATATTCTGATTGCCCCATTCCCTAGTCAGCCCTCCCTTCTGTCACCCCACTCTTCCCCCCCCCCATCCCCTTTTCCCTTACTTTCTCATAGGGCAAGATAGATTTCTATGCCCCATTGCCTGTATATATGCTCTAGATTTTAGTTTATGAATGCGGACTTTTATAGCTTAAGTGTAGATTAACTCCACTAAATTCCTCTATCATAGTGTGCCTCTTACATCAGTTCTTAGATGCTATGTCAATGAAGGACAGGCTGGGGAAGTCCTGCCAAGATGGAAAGGCTTCCAATGTAGACCTGTAACGGACCATATATATCTGTTGCAGACTAGCTAAATTAAATGACCAAACTGGCCACAAGATTGATGGATTTTTTTCAACTTTTGAAGATTGTGTAGGAGAAGTTGTGATCTGCATTGGTAGAAAGAGTGTACCTGCCCTAATAAAACCAGAAATGCTTGAAAAATTGAAGTATGGACTTAAATGGCTGATTTTTTTTTTCCCAGAGAAAGTTGGCAGAAGTTACAGAAGAAGAGTGGCTGAGTATTCCTGAAGTTGGTGATGCTAGAAATAAACGCCAGCGGAATCCACGATATGAGAAACTTACCCCTGTTCCCGACAGTTTCTTTGCTAAACATTTACAGACTGGAGAGAACCACACTTCAGTGGATCCCCGACAAACAGTAAGACTCCATATGAATAAAAAACTGTTCATTTTCCAGATCTAACAAAGCAATGTGAGGTGTTTATGATGAAGTCTTGGGAAAATCATAAGTTAATAATTCTGGGGATAAGGAAATACAGTGGTTATATAAACTACATGACTGCTCATGACTTAACCTGAAAGACTTCACAAAGTAAGGTATTTCTTCAACTCATAAATTTGCTTTTCATTCTTTTTCTTTTAGCAATTTGGAGGTCTTAATACACCCTACCCAGGAGGATTAAATACTCCATATCCAGGTGGAATGACACCTGGGCTAATGACACCTGGAACAGGTGAATTGGACATGAGGAAGATTGGCCAAGCCAGGAACACCTTGATGGATATGCGATTGAGCCAGGTATAATATTAGAATATAGTGTATCCCAGAGAACACGTGTTTTTAACATCAATGGTATCCCCCTCCCCGTGTTGATGACAATTTTTATCATTAATTGTTCTATGAGCTGAAGTTGTACACTCTTTTTCTTCAGATTTTCACAGCAAATCACCGGGGTTTGGAATTTTTTCCCCCCAGGAATCCATTAGGTAGAGCTTTTGGTTGTGACCAAAATGACTTTCAGTTTTATTTGTGTCAAATTTACATTTGCAGGTGTCTGATTCTGTGAGTGGGCAGACTGTGGTGGATCCCAAGGGTTATCTCACAGATTTGAATTCTATGATTCCTACACATGGAGGAGATATCAAGTAGGTATTTTAGGGGAATACTTTGTCTGAGATGATATGTTAAATTACTTTAATTGTAAGTATTTCACTCATTTTGTGATAATATCAAGTCACCATGCAGAACACTCTGATGCCTTCTAGCTTTTTGTTTTCTTTTAAATATTTGCATAGAGGCAGCATGAAAGGGAACCGATCTCAAAGCCAGGAAAACTTGGGTTCAAGTTCTGCCTTTGATTTACTGGTGTGTGATCTTGGCAAGTCACTTAACCTCTTAATGTTCTAGGTCAGAGGTATCAAAATCAAGTAGAAACACATCCTTGGGTGGGAAGGGTGCACATATTAACTTAACCACAAATTAACATGTATTGTATTTTTATTTTTTTAAAACATTTTCTAATTACATTTTAATCTGATTTGGGCTGAGTTTGCCACTTTTGCTTTAGGTACCCCTCTTAAGACTATGAGTTGCTGACAAGATGCCAAACTGCATTGATAAGGGGGAGTTTCCTCACTTGGGAATTCCCTGCAACTATTGAAATGACATATGTATTTCCCATCCCTAAATATTTGCATCCTCATGTATGTCCCAAACTTACTTGGTTGTATTATGGTACTGCATTCACAGTCTTTTTTTGAAGAGCCAGCAAATAATTTAGATTCTTTGATATACTAGACTGTATATATCTTAATGCTTTTTATTGAGGTGGAAGGATCCTTTGTAATTTGTATGGACCTGGGTTGCTACTTTATGCATTTATGATATTGTTTATGACAACATGAAAAGTTTAGCAGTGTGAATTTTCCCATTTTCTTAGTGACATTAAAAAGGCCCGTTTACTTCTAAAATCTGTGAGAGAGACAAATCCCCATCATCCTCCAGCATGGATTGCTTCAGCCCGCTTGGAAGAAGTCACTGGAAAACTACAAGTAGCTAGAAACCTCATTATGAAAGGGACAGAAATGTGTCCAAAGGTAAGACATTTGGGGGCACCTTTTTTCCTCTCTTATTTGATAATTTTAAATTTGTTGAAAACAGTGACTTGTCTTCAGTGGAATTTGTGATTGTAAGAATTTGTTATGTTCTAGCATCTAAGGAGAGAGAGAGATACTCAAATTAGGACAATGACTTTTAGATATTAAAATCCATCTCAAATAGGCGAGAGCAGAAAAGGTTTTTTTCTATCTGGACTGAAGGTTGAATTGTGGCTTTTGTTTCCTTTTCATCTTAGTAGATAGTAAAAGATTTACTTTGGGATCTAGTGAACTTAAGAATAATTTAGCACTGGAATTAGGAAAAAAAGTAATCCCACTGCCCCAGCCCTCCCCTATTGTCTTATATAAAAGTAATTATATGCAATAGTTCAGCATCTTAAGAAAGTGTTGCCTACACATTTTCTGGAAGGAATTAAAAGGCAGAAATAGAATACTGAAAACCTTTATTGTGATTTTTTTTTTAAACAATAAAATCCCATTATGATGGCATCTTTTTATTCAGTGGATTCAGTAAAGGTCACATTATATCACCAGGTTCAGAGCATTATCTAGACCAATGATTTTTAATCATCCATATGTGTCTATAGATTTATAAATTATGTATGTGTGCTAATATATGAGTAATTATGTGTGTTGTAAAATTTATACACAAATATAAATTTAAGAAGGATGAGACACAGATAGGTAAGCATTTAAGTGATTACTCTGTGCCAGGCATTGTGCTAAGTGCGGGGGATACAATTATAAGCAAGTAAGACAATCCCTGCCTTGAAGGAGCTTACATTTTAATGGGGAAAGAAAACACATAAAATGGTGCTAGAAAGCTGGCTGGGTTAGGGGGAGGTGGGTGGGGAATGTTACAGGAGGGATAAGGAGAGAGGAGGGTACTCATAGCATAGTGAGAGATTGCTGAGAAATGGCCTGGAGGCTTGGGCCCTTGCAAGCTACAATGAAATTATGTTTGATTCTTGAGGTTGTGAAACCTCACAAGAGTTTATTAAGTAAGTAGGGGAGTGATAGAGTTAGACCAGTGCTTTGGGAAAATCACTTTGGCAGCTGGGTGGAGGACGGATTGGAGTAGGCAGAGACTTGAGGCAGGGAGACCAAATAGAAGACTATCAAAGGAGTCTACGTAAGAGGTGGTGAGGGCCTGAACTAGGAGTGAGTGGAGAAAAAGCGACATGGGAAAGATGTAGAGGTAGAACCAACAAGATTTGGCATCTGATTGATTGGATACATGGATGTGTAGTGAGAGTGAAGGCACAGATGACAATGTTATAAAAACCTGGGTGATTGGAAGAATGGTACTGCCCTTGGTGGGGAAGTTTGGAAGAGGATTAGGTTGGAGGGTAAAGATAATGTGATGAGATCTATGAATCAGATCACAAATCTATCTGTGCTTGCTCAACAAACAGTATGACTCACACTTTCCATTCCCAAATGAAAAGGGGGAAGGCCAAACTCTTGTCAGAATTACTCCCAAGTACGGAGCTCATCCTCTAGGGGCACCTGCTATAGCCACAGGATGATCTGGGGGGCAGGAATAGGCATGGGTTTTTCCCACTGTCACCTGTGCAGCTGCATTGGGTTGCAGTTAGTGTAGGCTTTAACTGCCCTTAAGGTTCAACACCAGGCTCAGAAGTGGGAGAGGTTGCAAACTTGCACTGAATTGCAGGAAGGTATATGTATTAGAGAACAGTGATAGGTGTGGTTGTGTTGGAGACAAACTATTGAGCCAGAATGGATTGCTTGGTTGTTCACACACCCTGGGGGTCAAGCCATGGCCCCTTAGGGGACCCTGGCCCTTATTTTAGAGACCGTTAATAGAGGATACCTTCATCATTGTAACACAAAAAGTTAACATGATGATTAGCCATATTCCAAAATACTAGCAACGATCTTTGTGCATGAACAATATGAAATTTGTACAATTGAATTTCTCTTAGAAGATTGTGATCTTAAGAGCTCAGAACCTTCCTGTTTTAACAGTCATTACTGCTGAGAAGCCACTTGGACTTTCTTACTGTTTTCAGGTACCACAGATATTATTTACTCCTGTTATCTGCTCCACAGAGTGAAGATGTGTGGCTGGAAGCAGCACGTCTACAGCCTGGTGATACGGCCAAGGCTGTGGTTGCCCAGGCTGTTCGTCACCTCCCACAGTCTGTCCGGATTTATATCAGAGCAGCAGAGTTAGAAACAGACATCCGAGCAAAGAAGCGTGTTCTTAGAAAAGGTGAGACCTTCTTTAAACAGTTAGTCTCATATTCAAGGAAAATTACTGTCCTTTAAAGAGTAAACTTTGGAGTCTCTAAAGGTAATTGTGTTATTTGGATCTTAGCATTTTTCTGCTTTCTGATTGTTTTAGTGCTTACTCTTAGTAAATAGCTCATCACTGTTAGGTTTTCCATTTAATGAGGAATTATTTTGCCTTGGCAATCTGTGAAACAAAAAATAAATACAAAATACCCCTTAATCTTTTACTGTACCCTTCTCCTTTGGCAGTAACAAGTGTCAAAGTGGATGAAAAGGGGGTGGAAGGTATTTCTACTCTGAATGAGATTTTTGTCCAGTGGCTAATGAGTGAACACATACCAATGGGAGTAATTGAATCATATCTTGACATGATGCCACAAGACTAAACAAAGTTACAGCTAAATGTAAAGGGGATAGACGGTTTTCCTCAGAGAAACAAAGGAATTGACAGTTTATCTTATTGTGTATCCAAAAACAAATGTAATGAGACATTTGGTCATCTTCTATTTAATAATGATTATGATAAGTATTTGCAGAGATATAATTTTCAGCTTATATGCAATAACTGCTTTAGAGAACTATGAAGTAGAGAAATTCTTTGAAGAACTTGATAGCCAAAGACATAGAAAAAATGATTGTCAGTATCATAAAAGGGCTATTGAGAGAACAATAACTACTGACTGCATTCCCATTTTCTCTGCTGTATAAAAATTTTACAAAAATAATCTTGTATGCCTACACATCGAGAACATTCTTTTTTTTCTGTTTTACAATGATTTTTAATTAGAAATTTGAAAATTTTCTTTTTTTTTCTTTTTTTTCTTTTTCTTTTTAGTTTGCAACACATGGTTCTACATAATTTTGAGTTCCAGATTTTCTTCCTTCCCTCCCCCCCTCCCTCCCCAAAATGGCATGGAATCCCATATAACTTCCATGTATAACTTTGCATTGAATTAATTTACACACTAGTCAAGTTGTGGAGAAGAATTATGACCAATGAAATGAATCATGAGAAAGAAGAAACAGAACCAAAAAAAAAAACCACAACCCAAAAACAAATACAAAAGAGAGGAAAAAAAAGGGGGAGAAAAAGGCAAGCATGAAGTGTGCCTCAATCTACATTCATACTTCATAGTTCTTTCTCTGGATGTAGATAGCATTCTCCATTGTGAGTCCTTTGGAGTTGTCTTTGCACATTGTGTTGCCGAGAAGAGCAAAGTCTGTCAGGGTTAGTCCTCAACAGAATCCGTATATGTCTGGTTGTGTATGATGTTCTCATAACTGCTCTGCTCACTCAGCATTATGTCGTGTAGGTTTTTCCAGGTTGTTATGAAGTCCGTATCATCCCCATTTCTTATACCACAGCTTGTTCAGCCATTCCCCAATTGATGGGCATCCCTTTGATTTCCAATTCTTAGCTACCACAAAAAGAGCCGCTATAAATATTTTTGTACATATGGGTCCCTTTCCCACTTGTGTGATCTCTTTGGGATACAACCCTAGAAGTGGCATTGCTGGGTCAAAGGGTATGAACATTTTTATAGACCTTTGGGCATAGTTCCAAACTGCTCTCCAAAATGGCTGGATCAGTTCATAACTCCACCAGCAATGTAACAATGTTCCAATTTTTCCACATCCTCTCCAGCATTTATCATCTTCCTGTTTTGTTATTTTAGCCAATCTGACAGGAGAACATCGAGAACATTCTTAATGAAGATATTAGAAGGGAACAGGCTGGGGGCAGCTAGGTGGCGCAGTGAGTAGAGCACCAGCCCTGAAGTCAGGAGGACCTGAGTTCAAATGTGTCCTCAGATTCTTGACACACTTACTTGCTGTGTGACCTTGGGCAAGTCACTTAACCTCAATTGCCCTGCCTTCCCCCCTGCAAAAAAAAATGCTATTTAAAAAAAAAAAGGCAACAGGCTGATTTATACACAGAAATGTTCCATAGTAGACCATACCTTATTATCATAAGATTGACCAGAGATATGGAGAATACAAGAAACCACTGTGCTTATTGTTTGTTGACCATAAAAAAGCATTTAATTCAGTAGAGCAAAATGCATCTTAAGGTCTTTCCTGCACAAGGTTATTGCTTATATCAGAAGTATACAGGATTACTCCAGAGAGGTCAGAAAGGATGAGGCTTGAGAAGTCTCAGGAGATCTGGCAATTGAGAGATCATTGCTAATTTTGGAGAAAGCAGTTTCAGTTTAACAATGAAGTCGGAAGATAGACTGTTTAGAAGAGAATGAGAGGAGAGGAACTAGAGGCACTAAGTGTTAGATGACTTTTTTGAGAAGTTTAGCAATAGGAGAGGAGAGATAGATACAGAACCATAGCTAATGGGAATTACAGGATCTAGTGAGGGTTTTTGAAGCATGGGGGAAATATTGGCATGTTTTGTAGAGCAGTGGTGTCAAACTCAAATAGAAATGTATCGTTATGGGCCATATATTGACTTAAAAAGCCATAAATTAACATTATATTGTATTTTTATTTGTTTTGTCAAATATTTCTCGATTTCTTCTTAATCTGTTTCAGGCGCATTGGCTCACTCCATGCAGCTGAGGGTGTTGAGTTTGATGCTTCTTGTAGACCACAGGATTGGGAGTAGGCAGGTTTCCTCAGGCCTCCCAGGACACTGCAACACTGTGGGATGTCATCAAAGAATGACCTTGAACATTCTAATCACCTGTCTCTCTCTCCTCATCCACTGATGTTCTTCTTGGTCATCCTTAATGTAGCCATGTTCCTGTCCCGTTATTCTTCTTGTCCCATGGATACTGAACCCCTCACTGCCAAAGAATAGCTCCCCCTCCCCAGCCCGACCTGTCTACTCCATCATTCCTATCTAACTGAACCCTGTCCCCACAATGTCCCACTCTAGCTCAGCCTACTCCTTCTACTATGCCTTCTGGAATACTCTTTCTGTAATTAAACAAGCTTCTTTTCATTTTCCTTGCGTCTTCAGGCACTCACTGAGACCTGTCTTGTTGTAAACAACAGTGCCCCTGGCTGCTCTTTTCGTTACTGGCTGTGCTTTTTCTCCTAACCCCCAACTCTGGTCCTAATAAGTGAGTCAGAATACTTCTTGCTATCCATTAGTACTTGTAGATACTCCCTTTACCCACTCATCAAGCTTTCCACCTTTGAGATTCACAGTATTGAAATTTATCATCCAGTTTACATTGCTGTTGGTCATTTCCCACATCCTCTCAGGACATTCTCCCTTCATCAGGGAGTTCAGTGCAAGACTCATGGTCTAAGGGTCTTCAGTGTAAATGCTAGTATTCCCTGAAGCACCTTAACTTCCCTGCTGTTCCTCAATTCTCCTCAGTTCATATGACCTATTCCCAGCTGGATGGAGAGATGACCATCTTTGATTGTTCCATTTTTTCCTTTACAGCCCGACCCTAGTGTTATTCTAGTCTCTTCACCCATCAGCACTTTTCAGGCTGTTCCCACTCTACCTATGCTCCATTCCATTTCCAGTCTTCACTCCCGCCCTCTGCTCTCAGACTCTTTGCCCTCCTGTCCTTCATTGCACTTCACCAAACTCCAGCTCTGGTTTATTTCTACTGTTCTTCTCCATTCCTCCTCTTCCTCTTATCGCTGCTGAATGAAGCTGGAGAATGTTATGAAACTAAGTCCACTACAAATTATGCTATTTAATCTCATCTGGGCCCTTTCTGCAACAGTGCTCTAAACCTTCTTTCCTCAAACTTCCTATGGCATCTCCTCTCCAGTCTTGAGCTGAGAATCTTGCCTTAAATGTCATTGAGAAAAATCGAGGCTATTTACTAGGAACTCTCTCTCCTCTCTTTTTCTTTCATATCCACCCAAAATTGTCTCCTCCTTCACTCCAGTCTTTGTTAAAGAGTGAACCTTCTGCTTGCCAAGGTCAACTCCCTTGCATGCACCCTTGATTTTATCCTCTTCCATTTGATTTTTTTAAAAATTCTTTGTTTATTAAAGAAGTTTAACCAATCCCTGAGAGTTGCCATCGTGAGGAGACTAAAAGTGCTCAGGAACCATGTTGGTCAATACTAAGTTAACCATGGAGAAGTGGGGTAACATCAGTTTAGAGTAAAAACCCTCTTAGGAAACATTGCAAGGATCACAGAAGCTATAAGCAGTCATTTCACAAAACAGCCCCAAACAGTTGATTTTTAGCACATGCCTGGCACATAGTAGGCACCTAACAAATGCTTGTTGATTAATTGTTTGAAAATGAACCTGTGGTGAGTTTGGCCAAAAGAAGCATCCCCAAAACATTTATATTTCATGCAAGAATTATAGCTGGTATTTATATAGAGCTTTAAGGTTTGCAAAACACTTTGCATGGATTATTTCGTTCACTCTTTACAATGAGCCTTTGAGGTAGGAAGACATAATCCATACTCCAAATCTCTTGCTGTTTTTCTAGTGATTTATTTATATCACAATGCTAGTGGTGCCACCACTGGGCCTAGTCCTTCAGTACATAATGGATTATGTGAAGAAATGGAAATGGATGGCTTCTCCAAAAATGAAATTTGGAACAGCAGATGAATTTGGCCACATAGTGTTCAGAAGACATCGAAGTTGGTGGCAACACATTCCGAAATCCAGGAACTTAGGGATTAATCATTAAGACATTTTAAAGAGGAAGATCACCTTTCTAGTCTTCTGACGTCTTAGTTTCCAAAACATATTCTTTAATTTAGTGACACTGGCTTCCTGGCTGTTCCACAAACAAAACATTCCATTTCTTGGTTCCTGTCTTTTTCTCTAGCTGCCTCCCAGGACTGGAATGCTTTCCCTCCTCTGCCCTGACTCTCTCCCATTCATTTTCACAGTGAATTTGTTGAAGGGCATGTAATATCTATTCACAGGAGAATTAGAGCAGTAAATTTCCTGAATGCATTTCATAAATTTTACATGTATAAGGTGACAGTATCTTTGAGGTATTGTTTGTATGATTACTTTTCAAGGTAATCAGAAAGCATATCTTGAATTTGTTTGTTAGCTTGGGATGCTGTGGACTGTGTAGCAAAAGCAAGGTAGATTTCTCTTCTATCATCCTCACTCTCTACTCTTTAAGCTCTCCCAATCTACTGATTTGCTTATCTTTTCTTTGGGGCCAGGCATGTTCATTATATTTTCATACCACTCATTTTTGATTGTTTTGTTTTTCTTTTCATTTACCTTGCTATCATTGTGCTTGGGTCTTGGTTCTGCTTATTATTGTATCAGTGAATATAAATCTTGTGATTCTCTGAATCCTTCATGTTACTATTGTATAGCAACATTCCATTATGTCAGGTCATAAATTTAGTACTTGAAGGGAACTTAGTGTTTATTCAGTCCAGTCTATTCATATTACTGATGAAGAAACTGAGATGCAAAGAGGTTAAGTTATTTGCCCAGGGTCATGCAGTAAATATCTGAGGTGGAATTTGCATTCAAGTCTTCCAGACAAGTCTAGTATCCTCTCCACTACTCCATTCATGTACCACAATTTGCTTAGCTGTGCTCTAATAAAAGGAAAGCCATCTTTTGAAATATCAGTATACTTCTGATACTGTTACATGACATGTGTGTCATAGAATACTGTGGTTTCTGAAGAATTGAAGTTGATTGTCATCCAAAAGGCAATGGAAGGGGTATGTCTCGGATGTGACCACGTTGCAGTATGTTATGAATTGGCAATTATGACGGAGAAATTGTTTAAAGGATGTCATCAAAGAAATATGTAAGTGAAAAAGAAGGGTAGCTGGCCATGGATAATCTGTATCTTCCATTAGTATCTTTGTTATGTCAAGATAATTTGAAGAAAGTTTCCCTTGATAAGCTCTGTTGGAGTACTAGAGTTCACATAAAAGTTTTCATCTATTTATTATTTTTCACCACCTGACTCTTAGCTTCATATACTGATATTTATCCATTTCATGCCAAAGTGCAATGAAAAATTGACATCCAGGGATGTTTAGCTGTAGCTATTTACAATCACCTCAATGTGGTTTCTGATAATTTTATGACCTATTCTGGTTGCCAGAAGGAATCTGTATCTCGTGTGATCTCTGGTCTCCTAAGTTCTTGTTGGCATCGTGCTTGTTTTTGTGTGTCTTTCTTTACTGAAGTCTGGTTTCATTACTGTAATCTCACTTATTCATTGGAGGATTCTGAGCCAGCATCTCTATATAGTGAGGCCACAAGCACTAGACTAGCATCTGTCTTGGGTTATAGAAATGGACTGCTTATCTTTGCAACCAGGAAAACAGTTTACTGATGAATAACATATCATGCTATTAGCAATTAGCATTATTCATTTAGAAAAGCTCTACTGATTCTCCTGCTGCACTGAATGTGATGAAGGGCAATTAACGTATGTGTGGATACTTTACTATTCACCGGAGAACTAAAGCAGCAAATTTCCTGAATACATTTTTGATTAGTTTTACATATGTAGGGTGCAGAGTCTCTGTGGCATTGTTAGCATAATTATATTTCAAGGTCATCAGAAGGCATGTCTTGAATAACTGTTGGTTAGCTTGGGATGCTCTGAACGGTGCAACAAAAGCAAGTCTGTTGACAGCATGTTTTCTCTAAGGAAGAGAGAGAATGCTTGGACAACATTAAGCTGAAAACCCCTTGGTGAAATTGAAAGAATATTGAGTTACCAAAATGATACTTAGATTTCAGCTGCTTGGATCTTAATGTTAGTATTGGCCCAACACATACCTTTTTTTTCTTTTTAGTGTTTCAGAAACCAGCATTCTTCTGATGTTTCGAGGGGTGACTCAATGATAAATTGCTTTTGAGAAAGCTAGGTTATCCAGTAAACTGTCTGTGAACACTTAAAGTTGCATTTTGGGGATCTGACTTAGGAATTGCAGCAGTGGCTACTATTCATAAGAATCTGTAGATGCATGCAAATGTTAAACTGTGTCAGTCAAGATTAATATGTCTGTTGTATATATGACATGACTTCTTTGTGATGCTGATTCAGTTCAAGAAACATTTAAGCACCTTCCACACGCATGATACTCTTCTAAGTACTTTGAGACAATGACAGACATGAAATATTTCCGGTCCTTAAGCAGCTTCCATTCTCCTGAGTAGATGCAACATGTGCATAAAAGATTTTAAAGATGAACTTAACAAACATGAACATTTAAATATATGATGGCAAATTAAAAAGAGAAATTGTGTATTTTAATAGGTGTATTTTAAGTTTTTACAAGTTAATAACAAAACTGTCCTGCTTGTCTGTGTCCCTTTCTGAATTTCTACTTTCTTTTGTATTTTTAAATGTTTCATTGATGCTCTTATTCTTTTTGGCATCATTATTATTATCTATCCACTGCCCCAACCCTAAATAGACATCCTTAATCCTGTTATAAATAAGGGTAAGTCAAGTAAAACATATCAGTGTATGAAAATGTGTCTCCTCCTGTACCTTTAATCTTATCAACTCTCATGCATTGAACTTTTCAGGAGGAAGACGGTGGGTTTAAAACTTAGTGGGTAGGATCAGGAAAGGCCTTACAGATGAGGTAGCATCAGAGCCCTGCTTTGAAGGAAACTGGGTTACATATACTAAAGTGGAGTTGGGGGGGAAGTACATCTAGGCTTGAAGGATCACTTCTGCAATAACACAGTATTGTGTACAGGATAACAGCTGGGAAGCCACTTTGAAATGGAAAGTTATCAAGGGGAATACTACGAAATAGAACTGAAAAGATAGGTGAGAGTCATATCATGGAGAGATTTAAATGCCAAGCGTAGGATTTTGTATTTTATCATAGAGGCAGTAGGAAGCTGTTGAAGATATTTGTGGGAAATGAGATGATGTGAACTGTATTTTAAGAATTTCAATTTGGCCATTTCATGGAGAGTGTATTGAAAAGGGGAGAGACTTGAGAGAGGGAGACCAATTAGGAACCTATTGTAGTAGTTTTAGTGGGAGATGATGAGGACCTGAACTAGGACTGTGACTCTGAGACAAGAGAGGAGAACAAAGATGTGAGAGAGGTTGTGGAAGTAGAATTAAAAAGGTTTGGCTGTTGATTGTATGTATGGAGGTAAGAGAGAAGAGTCAAGGATGATCCCAAGTCTCAGGATTTGTGAAGGCTTATGGTCTCTTCTGGAACAGGCCTCTGTTGTCCCAGGAGACTAGAAGCCAATGCCTGAGCTGGCTTAGAGTTCTTTCAATAAATGCATGTTTTGTGTCATGTGCATAGAAGTAGGAAAGGCACAGAGGTGGATACAAAGAACTTTATCCTTGAAGCCTGACCCTTACCCGAATCATATTTTCTAGACCATTATGGTACTATGTGTTGCTTTACCACCTTAATCTTGGGTGCCATGTTATTTTGGGTCTTTGATTACAGGTATGGATATATTAATATTAGTAATAGCTTATATTTACATGATATTTTAAGGTTTGCAGAGTGCCTTGCATATTTTATTTTATTTGATCCTGCCCTATGAGGTAGGCATTATTATATTCATTACCATTTTGCATATGAGGAAACTGAGGTTGAGAGGTTAAGTGATTTGCCTATCATATAGCTAGTGTTTGAGGTAGATTTGAACCCAGGTCTTCCTGACTCTAAGGCCAACACTTTATCCACTGAGCTATGTTGCCTTTGATTGAATAGGAAAGATAAAAGGCTTTGTACACTTAATGAGTGCTTATAGAATTGTTAGGCTGTGTTTGGAGTCTAGACTTCTGACTAGTATTATTTTTCACTAAATTTACTAGCTGTATTGCTTTGGGGAACATTACTTCCTTTCTCTGGACCTCTTTTTTTTCCTTTTCTTCTGTAAAATGAAGGATTGTAGCTAGATGGTCTCTAAGCTCCTTCCTAGCTTTGAGTCTGCTAATAAGTTACTTCATCATTTACTGGGGTCATAAGTTCCTTAAATATTCCTTAAATAGATACTTCTCAGATAGAGGCGTAGGGCAGTATATTTATATATTCACTATAAAAAAAGTCTGTTGCACACTTTGTTCAGAACAGATGTGTTCAGTGGAATGATTTGCTTTGCTATAGCAAGTATGTAAACAACATCTTCAGTAGTGAGCAGGCAGTGGTGTTTGATTTATGCCAAATGGTCTCTAGCTTTGTTATTTAAAAGATATATTAAAATTAAAATAGACTGTATAGCCTTGATTGATTTGAGCAAGGTTGAAAACTGAAGAGAATGCCTGTGAGAGCTTCAACAAATTCAGATGGTGAATTTGTTTCTTTGTGCTCCAGAGTAATTTTAATTGAAACTATTTGAATAAGAATGGCTTAATGCATAGCTTATGATACATCCTTGCAGCTTTGGCAGGCATAGAATTTCTGATTTTTTTTCCTAGTGTATCATTTTGTTTCACTTTACAAAAAATCCTCCACGAAAACAAACCCTAAAAGGAAGGGGGACTCTTCTCTTCCTTTGGGGATGGCTGGTTTCTGTTATTTTAAATGGGTAAATATGTAACTTTGTTATTTGACTGTGGTCTTAGACAAGGTGCTACTTTATCATATTGGCAGTAGCATTCATAGTTCACGTAAATCTCCTCTCTGTACCCCTTTTTCCATGACTCAGTTTCTCTTTTTATCTCTTGTAGCTCTTGAACATGTCCCAAACTCTGTTCGCTTGTGGAAGGCAGCTGTGGAGTTGGAAGAGCCAGAAGATGCTAGAATAATGCTAAGCCGAGCTGTGGAATGCTGCCCCACTAGTGTGGAGGTAAGTCATTGAAGTTATTTTCGGCTAACTATTTCAGATTTGGACTGTGCATCAGACACAGGTTGGAAGTTTGGAATCTTGGAAATACGTTTTGCACTAAACTGGGTAGTGTGCCAATGTGGAGTTTTTTGCTTACCTGATGAGCAAAAATGGTCACTTTGTATCTTGTGACCCTTGAAGTGGGCATTACCTTTAAATTGCACTTCTATTTATATTCAGTATTTTGTTCATCCCTGTAGGGCTAGTAGTTGGGAGGAGAAAAGTGGCAAGATGGGAATAATAGGATACGTCTGCCCAGTCCAGCACAGAGTCATCTGTGTTCTAAAAGCTCTCGAGTCTCTAGGTTTTTAAAACTTTTTTGCCTTTCGTTGTTTAATGCAGTGAATCTTAGTCTTGTGGAGGCTGAGGGTGGTGTATCTCTTAGCTTGATCATTTTGATTTGTACTGGATTATTGCTGATGGAGTGTCTGCAGTAAGTTTAGCATTAATGTGGTTAGATCAGGAGAAAATGGGTAATGTGGGGAGGAGAGGAAAAGGGGAGGAACCAGGCTGTCTAAGGAAGGGTAAACCAGCCTAGGTCAGAAATGGAGCAGGTTTAGGCTCTTGTGCTAATCCATAGTGGGATCTAGTCCGTGAGTAGGCATTGCATTTTCAGCCTTGGTGAGATGTAGAGACTCTGGCTTTTTTATTTTTTTTTGAGGACTTTTTTTTTTTTTAAGGAATGGATTTAATAATAATACCACAGAATCATTGACTTGATTTAGTTTAGTTATTGGAAAAATTGGCCTGGAATTCTATTTGAGTTTTTAAAATACTTACTGAAAAACTCATGAATAAGTTAGTAGGCAACTTAAGAGAAGTTTTCATTTAGTGACAATTGCTGTAAGAAAAATCAAGCAATTCATTTTTAAAATCAAGAGGTTGTTTGAGTTTTCATATACAGCTAGTTGTGTTTAAAGACAAAATTGCTTAAGCGATAGTAGCATTACCTATGTCCTTTTTGGTGGTGCACATTCATATTTATTCACCATCTAGGTTGACACTGCTGCCTTGAGCACTGTCTCCTTTGGCATAGTAATCTATCTCACTATCTGGGCTGTCTTTCTATACAGCTTTGGCTTGCTTTGGCAAGGCTGGAGACCTATGAGAATGCCCGAAAGGTCTTAAACAAAGCACGTGAGAACATTCCCACAGATCGGCACATCTGGATTACTGCAGCGAAACTAGAGGAAGCCAATGGAAATACTCAGATGGTGGAGAAGATCATTGACAGAGCCATCACATCACTCAGAGCAAATGGTGTAGAAATCAACAGAGAGCAATGGATCCAGGTAATGACCCATATCTAATTCATCTTAACTGACTACAATATAGAATCAGGTATTTTTAAATGTTTTAGAAACTATAATAAATATTGGAAACATCAATATTGGAATCTTATGTAAAATGAGTAATTAGCATTTATATACTTTTAGCAGCAGTGAAGCACAGCTGCATAGCATAAATATACCAGATATAATTATATATTTGCCGTATGCTGTAACACCTAGCTTTTCATTATTTCACAATAACCACTTTGCTCAAGCTTTTTGAGTATAGATTTCTGAAGAATTTACATTGTATGTTTATGAGGCTGGTTACAGTTTGCCAGTGGAAATGAAAAATGGCATCTGTGATTAAGAGGTGGATGATTCTAGAAAAAAATGTGCTGTAATACAGAAGCTCCCATATTGGAAAAATTTTTGTCGTCCTTAGGAGAATCTTTGACCTGGAGAGAGCACCTTGCTCAAAGTTAGGCTCTGCAGTATTTACCCTTAACATTATATCTCTGTACTTAGGATGCTGAAGAATGTGATAAAGCTGGGAGTGTGGCCACCTGCCAGGCTGTTATGCGTGCAGTCATTGGAATTGGGATTGAGGAAGAAGATAGAAAACATACCTGGATGGAGGATGCAGATAGTGTGAGTCTGGTATATATATAATTCTGTGTGTGCGCGTTGGTGGGATGTGTGTGACAGTTCACTTCAATAAGTTTTAATTATTAAGTACTCACTATATTCTAGGTATTAGCATAATGAACAAACAAACATGAAACAAAATGAAACAGTCCCAACCCTCTGGCTAGTCCAGCCACCTCACGTTCTAGTGGGGGAAAACAATATGAATACAAATAACTAAGTGCAAAGCATATACAAAGCAGAGGGACTACTAAAATTGGAGGTGATCAAAAAAGGCCTTGGCCTTTTCTGTAATACTGGAACAGAGCTTTGCAGGAAACTAGACAGACTAGTCACATAATACCTGAGCAGTTTTCACCCCTTCTCTCCATTATTTCTGAGGGCATATTAAGTTTTGTTGGGTAGGTGATTCTTGGTTTTAATCCTAGCTCCATTGACCTGAATATCATATTCCAAGCCCTTCGGTCCCTTAATGTAGAAGCTGCTAGATCTTGTGTTAACCTGATTGTGTTTCCATAATACTCAAATTATTTCTTTCTGGCTGCTTGCAGTATTTTCTCCTTGATATGGGAGCTTTGGAATTTGGCAACAATATTCCTAGGAGTTTTCTTTTTGGGATCTTTTTGAGGAGGTGATCGGTGGATTCTTTCAATTTCTATTTTACCCTCTGGCTCTAGAATATCAGGGCAGTTGTCCTTGGTAATTTCTTGAAAGATGATATCTAGGCTCTTTTTTTGATCATGGCTTTCAGGTAGTCCAATAATTTTTAAATTATCTCTCCTGGATCTATTTTCCAGGTCAGTGGTTTTTCCAATGAGATATTTCACATTGTCTTCCACTTTTTCATTCCTTTGGTTCTGTTTGATAATATCTTGTTTTCTCATAAAGTCACTAGCTTCCACTTGCTCCAGTCTAATTTTTAAGGTGGCATTTTCTTCAGTGGTCTTTTGGACCTCCTTTTCCATTTGGGTAATTCTGCCTTTCAAGGCATTCTTCTCCTCATTGGCTTTTTGGAGCTCTTTTGCCATTTGAGTTAGTCTATTTTTTTTTTAAAATTTTATTTAATTTATTTAAAATATTTAGTTTTCAGCATTGATTTTCACAAGAGTTTGAATTACAAATTTTCCCCCCATTTCTACCCTCCCCCCCACTCCAAGATGGCATATATTCTGGTTGCCCTGTTCCTGAGTCAGCCCTCCCTTCTGTCACCCCACTCCCCTCCCAGAGTTAGTCTATTTTTTAAGGTGTTGTTTTCTTCAGTATTTTTTTCAGTATTTTTTTGGTTCTCCTTTAGCAAGTCATTGACTTTTTTTCATGGTTTTCTCGCATCATTCTCATTTCTCTTCCCAATTTTTCCTCTACTTCTCTAACTTGCTTCTCCAAATCCTTTTTGAGCTCTTCCATGGCCTGAGACCAGTTCATGTTTTTCTTGGAGGCTTTTGATGTAGGCTCTTTGACTTTGTTGACTTCTTCTGGCTGTATGTTTTGGTCTTCTTTGTCACCAAAGAAAGATTCCAAAGTCTGAGACTGAATCTGAGTGCGTTTTCGCTGCCAGGCCATGTTCCCAGCCAACTTATTTGACCCTTGAGTTTTTCATCTGGGTTTGACTGCTTGTAGAGTAAAGAGTACTTTGTTCCAAGCTTGAGGGGATGTGCTGTTGTTTTCATAGCTATTTCTATACAGCCAGCTTTGCCACACCAGCACTCCTCCTTCCCCAAGAACCGCCAACCTGGACCTGACTCAGATCTTCAGCAGGCTTTGCACTCCTGCTCTGATCTGCCACTTAATTCCTCCCACCAGGTGGGCCTGGGGCTGGAAGCAACTGCAGCTGTAGCTCTGTAGCTGCACTACCTCCGCTGGCTCTGAGGGCATATTAAGCAAACAAATCTACATTGCTATGAATTCATGGGATAAATTAACTTTGTGGGTGTTGAACTATTGACATGGCTACAATGGCTATAGCTGAGGAAAGATTAATATAGTCCCGTTTTATAGTAAGATACTTTGACATTTGATAACATACACAAAATTTATCTGTATACATGTATTATCTACCCCTTATTGTAAGGTCCTTGAGAGGATTCAGGTCTTATTTATCTCTGTATTTCCCTTGTCTGTTGAATATAGATGCTTAGTAAATGTTTTTGAATTAATAGGTGACAATATTTAATAAATTGTCCATAGAAAATAAGAAGACATGCTATTTAGAAGCAACTTTGTAATTGAATCACAAGTAGTTCAGTATCAAATGAGCAATAATTGTCTATTCACTGAAGTAGAGAGCAAGTAATCATGGCCATAAAGACTTCACCAAATTTGTATTTTTTTCCCTAACTGTTCAGAGCTGTATTTTTTTCCTCTGAACTTAGAGCCAATCCTCTCTGTTTAGCTATTCTCCTTATTTTTACTTGTTTGATAGCAGTATGTTTCAATGTGACTAACATGTGATAAGGATGTTTATGCTATTTTAGATTGTTCCTCTAAACAACTTTGTCTTTCACACAAACCTCATCAATATACTTACTTTCTAAGCAACTTCTATCAGAAAGAATAGAATCTAAAGACTTTTCTGTGCGGAAGGGTGTATTCTTTTTACTACTTTCTGTAGTACCAAGTACTGGCTCTGTTCACCCCTTGGACAAAAACATACTAGGCAGTGATTGAGAAACAACTTTTCACTATTATTTTCTCTGCGTGGAAATGATTATATATTCTTTCTCTGCATTCTTTTCAGTTTATCTTTCATTAAGTGTCCCCCAGATGAGACTGGTGATACCAACATAAAAGATGCTGTCCTCAAGAAATTTACAACCCAGTAGGGAGAAAGAGGCACATACAACTATGATACAGATTACAGTACAAACTTAGTGTGCAGGAGATGTCAGATAGAGTAGCATGAATGGTTCAAAGAAGGAAGAATCACTTATAGTTGAAGCTATCAGGGAATGTTTTCTGCAAAACGTGTGGCCAGATTTGGGCTGTGAAGAAAGAGAAAGATTTCAATAGACAGATTTGAATTGGGAGTTGAGGGTGGATAGTCAGTTCCAAGTATACGAGACAAGCTTGTGTGAAGGTGGGAGCAGAAAGTTCAAGATTTAGGAACAATGGATTGTCTAGTTTGTCTGGTATTGTGTCCTTTTTCATCCTGATATCTCTGCCTTACTGAGTACTAGAAGTTTTCTGGTAAGTGTGACGTTGCTGCTTTCTAGGTTGGTTAGAGGTACATAGTCTGGTTATCTTACTCATGAAGGAACCAGTCTGCAGTAAGAATCCCTTTCATTTTGGTTGCTATTCTAAAATTTTTTCCATAACTGATGCCATACTTATTAATTGAGGATTGGTGATAATTCATACTCTCCAGGAAGGTGATTAGAAACTTGGAAAGTGACTTTTAGATTGGTTTCTATAGACTTCAAGTTCAGTCACTCCTGCATCATTTTGTCTGCATTGTACTTGACAAGTAATAATTCTTTTGCCTGTCTTGTGCATGACTCTTTCCTTGGTATATAATTGTGTTAGCTTTTTGTGACAAGGGCAATTTATGCCTTTTAGAACCTGGCATTTAGCTTCAACACTGGTCATTTCTATCACTATAGTCTCTTATCATTCTATTTCTCTCTTTGCTTTACCTCTTCTAAATCTGTTCTTTGTCTTTAAGACTTATAAGTTCCTCTACCCCTCAGTACTTTCCCAGTCTGCCCTGACCTCACTTTCTTCTCTCTTTGACCTCAACCTACTAGTTAGCCATTTCATCCCTGGTTTTTCCTTGGCTCTTGAATTCCTGACCCCCTTAACCTAGTGCTGCTTTTCTCTTGCCAAACCTTAGCCCTGGATTATGCCCAATTTTCACTTCTGCTCCTATTCATGAGCCACTGAACACAGAGAAGTTTCACAACTGCTGAATGGGTTCATTACAAATTTATGTTATCTAACCTCAGCTGGGCCCTCACTGCAGTAAGGCAGTCCTTCCTTTTATTTCTCCCTAATGGATACCCTAGCTCTCTGCAGAAGCTATTCCAAACCTTCTTCCCTCCTTAGGGAGGGAACTTCCCAACCTCCCCACTCTCTCTCAGCTGAGAATATTGCTCTTTCTTTGCTGAGAAAATTGAGACTGTTTGATATAGTGACCATCTGATAGTTTTCTCTTTTCTCATTCTTTTCATCTCAAAGCCCCTTAATAGCATATCTTATCTCTCTCTATCCTCCTTTCTCAGTCTCTGACAAAGAAGTACCTCTTCTTCTAGCCAGTGAGCCCACCCACCCCATTTACTGGATCCTGTTTCTCCCTGTCTTCTCCAGCACCTTGCATCCTTAGTCATCTTCCTTCCCCCTTCCCCCTTCCCCCCACCCTCCTATAGCTTCAGTTTCTCCCTATTAATTAGTTCCTTCCCTGCTGCCTCAGAAATATCAAGACCTGCCATCCTTAAAAAACCTTCACTAGACCCTACCATTCCCTCATCTGTCATATATCATCTATATATTTCATTTCCTTTTCTCAACTGAACATCATGAAAAAGCCTTCTATACTTGCTGTTTCCACTTCGTCGTCTTTTACTTTCTTCTAGACCCTGTTCAGTCTAGTTTCAGACCCCATCATTTATCTGAGATTGTCCTCTCCAAAGTTACCATGGGTCTCTTAATTGCCAAATCTGATGGTCTTTTTTTTTTTTTTTAAGTCCTAAGATCAGTAAGTGTTACGGTGGATAGAACACTGGATTTGGAATTAGAGAGACTTGGGTTCCATTCTTGCCTTAGATACTTGCTAGCTGTGTGACCCTAGGCAAATCACTAATCTCTCTAAGCCTCAATTTCCTCACTGTAAAATGAGGAAGTACTAGCACTCATCTAACAGGGCTGTTGTGAGATAAAATTTGTAAAGCACATCGCAAAACTTAAGTGCTAAATACATGCTACCTGTTGTTATTCTCAGCCTATACTTCCATTTTACGACTGTTAAGCACCCTCTCCTCCTGGATAGACTATATTTTCTGGGGGGTTTTGGACACTTTCCTCTCCTGGCTCATCTCCTACCTGTCTGAGTGCTTTTTCTCAATCTCTTTTGCTGGCTCATCATTCATATCATGACCCCCAACTGTAGTTGTTCCCCCAGGGTTCTATATTAGGTCCTTTTCTCTTCTTCCTCAATACTCTTTCTTTGGGTAATTTCCCTTAGTAAATGTCTTCTCAAGGCATTTAACTCTTTCTGTGCAGATGACTTCAAGGTTGATATATCCAGCACTAATCTCTCCCTGACTTTCAATCCCACATCATCAGTTTCCAGTTGAACATTGAAAACCGAATGTCTTAGAAGCCTCTTCAGCTCTATATCCAAAATTCATTTCATAATTTCCCCCCCTAAATTCTCTCCTCTTCTAAATTTTCTTATTCTATTGCCAGATCTTTCCACTCACACAGTTACCACCAGTTCAGATCCTCGTCACCTCATGATTAGTTGCAGTAGCCTCCTAATTGGTCTCTCTGCCTCAGGTCTTTCCCTATATGCTCCTGTCTTTCCTATATACTGCTGCCAAAGTAATTTTCTTGTAAACACAGATCTGATTTTGTGACTTTCCTACTCCGTTAACTCTAATGACTTCCTGTTATCTGTAGGATAAAATATAAACTCTTCTATTTAACTTTTAAATCCTTATATAATTTAGGCTTAACTTTTCTTTCTAGTTTTGTTGATTATTACCCCCACTCTCATCTTCTGTGGTCTAGTCAAACTAGCCTTCCCTCTGATTCTCATACATAGTGTTCCATCTCCCAAATCTATGCATTTGCAATCTCACATACCCGGGATGTATGTACTCCCTCCTTATGGCCATTTCATAGTGTCTCTCACTTCAAGCATTGTTTTCTACTTAATGCCTTCCTCATTTCCCAACCTTTTGTGCCACCGCTCCCAAACTACTCTGTATTTTTTAATTTTATATTTGCCCTAAACAGGGTGCCCCAAAAATCTTAGTACAGGTGTAAGATTTACTAAGAAGGAAGGAATCAAGCATTTATTAAGGTTTATTATATGTTAGGCACTACATTTAGTACTTTACAAATATTATCTCTTTGGATCTTCACAGCAACCCTGGGAGGTAAATACTATTACCATCCCCATTTTATAGTTGAGGAAACTGGGACAGATGGATTAAGTGACTTGTCCACAGTCATACAGGGAATAAATGTCTATGGCATGAATTGAACTCAGGTCTTCTTGACTCCAGTTCCAGAGGTCCATCTACTGTGGCATTTAGCTACCTTAATAGATTAATGCTACTAAAGCTTAAAACTGCACCAAAACTTTTGGGATACCTTGTGTACTTTTTAAAATTTGTATTGTCTCTCCCATTAGACTGTCACTTCATTTTGAGTTTTTGTTTAATTCTTTGTACTTATATCTCCAGCACCTATTACAGTGTTTGGCACATAGTAGGCACTTAATAAATACTTGTCAGTTGATTGCTTAAAAATGGTTTTTGAATTGAAATCAGTCATTAAGTACCTATAATGTGTCAGTTACTGTGCTAGGTGCCAGAGAAAGAAAAACAAAAGTGAAACAATATTATAAAGGAATGCCTTCTGTGAGGGGAAGGGATACATTGGAAAATATAGATGATTTAAAAACAAAAGAAGTAAAAATTTACTTAAAAACAAACCCTGTTCTCCAGGTGCTTATAATTTAGCTGGGGGATACAACATGTATGTGTGTGTGTGTGTGTGTGTGTGTGTAAAATAATAGGTCTTTTTGGGAGGAGGGCATTGGCAGCTGGGAGGATCAGAAAAGGCTTCATATAGAAGGTGATATTTGAGCCATGTTGAAGGACTCTGGGGATTCTAAAGAGGTGGAAGCAAGGAAGGAGTGAACCGCAGGTATGGATAGCTGATGCGAAACATGGAGTTGGGAGATGGAGTGTTGTGTATGAGGAATAGTAAGAAAGTCACTTTTATTGGACCATAGGGTATGTGAAGGGGCATAATGTGTAAAAAGGCTAGAAAGGTAGATTGGGATCAGGTCGTGAAGAACTTTAGATACCTATAATCAGAGGAGTTAAAATTTGATCTCAAAGGCAATAGGAAGTCATTGGAGTTTATTGAGTAGGGGAGTGACATGGTCAGATTTATACTTTAAGAGAATCATTTTGGCAACTTTTGGCATCCTCTGGATGGATTGGAGTGGAGAGAAACTTTTTCCAGGGAGGTGAATTAGGGAGCTGTTGTAGTAGTCCAGATGAGAGGTAATGAGGGTCTGAACTAGGGTAAGTGATTGTGTGAAAGGAGGACAGATTCAGAAGGTGCGTTAGAGATAGAAACAAGATTAGGCAACTGATTGGATTTGGTAATGTGTGGTAGGTGAGGGTGAGGAGTCAAGAGCGACTGGAAGAATGGTGGTGCCCTAAATAGAAATAAGAAGTTTGGGAGAAGGGTGGATTTTGAGAAAATTATTATGAGTTTGTTTTACATACATGTGGGACATCCAGTTTGAATGTTGACAGTTGTGATGTAGATACTTGGTGATACACAAGTGGAGCTCAGGAGAGAGACTGGAGTTGGATATATAGATCTGGAAGTCATTTGTATAGAGATGATAATTAAACCGGTGTGAACTGATGAAGTCATTGAGAGAGAGAGAGAGAGAGAGAGAGAACACCTGTAGCAGACAGTTAATGTTTTGTATTCTACTTAAAATTGTTAGCAAGCAGCAGCACCAACCAGAAACAGAAAGACCCATATGTTTCTTGTTTGGTTTTCAGTTTCTTATACAGCATTTCCTCTGTCTTGTATTATAACATTTAATTGTGATCAACTAATATTATTATGTAATTCCTAGTAAATATCGTTACCAGGCAATCACAACTGTACAGTGATGAATCATTCCATCTGTTCCCATTGGAGAATATTCTGATGCCTATTTTTATCTATTTTTCCCTTCTGTTTAGTGTGTTGCCCACAATGCACTGGAGTGTGCCCGAGCTATTTATGCCTATGCTCTGCAAGTTTTCCCTAGCAAGAAGAGTGTGTGGTTGCGAGCTGCTTACTTTGAGAAGAACCATGGGACCAGGTATGTTGTGGGATGGTCATAATCTTTCAGATGAGAGTAAATCCATAAGAATAGTTTTAATTTCTGATTTGAGTAGCAGCTACATTAAAATTTCTTAAGAGTACATTAGCTCTCTTCTGTATGGTTAAACTCTGATCCTTTGTTTAGAGTGATTTATGGGGGAAGAGGTACTCAGAAGGCAGGTCATGATGAGGATAAAAGTCTTTTATAACACTTTGTTGGCCAACTACTTTGTGGTCTTGCTTGTTAATCTTTACAACCATTGTGTACAACATTATCATCATTTTTCAGGTGGAGAAATTGAAACACTAAGGGAGAAATAGCACCCACTTACTTGGTAGCAGGTCCAGAGTTAGAGTGCACAGCCTGAGAGTTTTAACTGCCACTGAGCTGACTGAGGCTTTTTTTTTTGTCACTCAGGTGTTTAGAATATTTGATGCAGGGAGAGTTATGATAAATTGCTTATTAGAATGGATATGAGAGTAAAGGTGCTGAGAGATCTTCAGACAATTGAATTGGGCTTTTAACAATGTGGGAGGGTGAGTTATTTGGGATTAGGATCATATGCTTTTCATTTAAACTTGGTTAGTTATGATTTTTGGCTAATGCCTGTGCTCTGAGGAGGTCCTGGATAATTTTTAATTGTCTCTTTAATTGAAAAAATATTTGAGATTTTGTTTATTGGATATAAGCTCTGATTAAATTAAGTGTTGCAATTTCTTAAGCATTTAACTCTTGAGGGTGTTAGCACACACTGTTGCTAGTGCTTCTTAATGTTTACTCTGTATGATATACATCAGACATTTCTTGAATCTAGGTCGACTCTAGTGCCAAGTTGTTTTAAAAGCCTGAATTTTCTTTCTCTCTTTTTGTAAGGTTGTTAATTCTTTCATTTCAGGGCATTTCTCCATGTAAATTTCTAAAGTGATAACTTTAACATGATCACCTACCATTCTACAAGACTATATCTATGTTTGTAGTTCTTTAATTCCCATTTTACTACGGTCCAGAAGCTAAGGAAGTGAAGGAATGAGAAATCTTGAACTGTTCTTTAGGGTTTGGATGTTGTGTGCATAGGACCATACAACTTCACCTAGTCCTTGTAGCCTTAGAAGGTTTCACAGTGGGTCACTGGACTTTATGTGCAGTATATTCACCTGCAATCCCTGTAGTTTGGTACATGAGTCTAGAACTGTAGAATCTCAAGAGCTGGAAGTAAAGTAAGAGGTCATCTATTATAATTCGTACCTAAATAGGAAGCTCCTCCAAAACCTTCCCAATAGTGGTTGTCCAGCTTTTGCTTCCCACTTTTTTTTTCCCTCTAGACATGTTATTTCTTTGGTGTAGGGAGTTCCCAGTGAGAAGACCCCTCCTCACCTCCATGACCACCATGTGGATCAGCAGCTATTCTTCAGTTTATAGTCTTGAGGCAGCTGGGTGGCACAGTTGATAGAGTACTGGACCAGTAGTCAGGAAGACTGAAGTTCCTGTGTGATACTTCCTAGGCAAAGCACTTAAACTCTGTCAGTTTCAGTTTCCCCATGTATAAAATGGAGATAATTGGATAAAATGTAACAAAATATGTAAAGTGCTTTGCAAACTTCAAAGCACTATATGTTTGTTAGAGGGTCAAGGAGCTTTGTTACAAGGCGGGCGGTTTCTATTTGTGGGGAAGGGGGGATCAGAAGTGACAGTGGTGTTTTTAAAAAGCCTCAATAAAATATATATTTTAAAAGATCAGGAAGGCTTGAAATGTTACTACAAGCTCAACCATCTTAAAACAACTCTTCTAAAATAATATGGTGTTTGTCATTTTCTTCTCTTCCTGTCGGAAGTATAAACTCAGCTATAATTTTTTTTTTATCATTGGTATCCAGACTGTTTTCAGTGATTCAAGGTGAAAACGCCTGACTTAGCACCATCTCCTATGAGAATTATTGCTTCAGTGAGTAGGCGCTTTCCAAGACACACAAGCTGTAAAAGGGGTCTCTCCTGAAGTTGCTTTTATCAGAGTGGTAGTTAAACAATGAGGTGCTTTGTAGAACCTTATTGTAAAGTTGGTTTTGGGATTTTTATTGGCAAAAAGAGTTTCCCGAGTCCTCCCCATTGTAAAACTTGATGAATCATTTATAGTTTTGGACTTTGAAACAATAACTATATTTACAACATCAGATGATAGTGGAAGTTAGCACACTCTCTTCCACAAGTTTATGACCACAAGTCTGAGTAACTACAACTCCCTGTTGTCTTGTAGGGAATCCCTTGAAGCACTCCTGCAGAGAGCAGTGGCTCATTGCCCGAAGGCTGAGGTGCTCTGGCTCATGGGTGCCAAGTCCAAGTGGTTGGCAGGAGATGTGCCTGCTGCGAGAAGCATCTTGGCCTTGGCTTTCCAGGTGGGTATAACTGTCACTAACACAAGCAGGGGAAATGTCAAGGCCTGAGAGAATTTGAACATGAGAATAGCAAAGCCTCTTAGAGGTTGTGCCACCTACTCTTTTCCCAAGACCATTTGATTGCTCAGGAATGGATTAGTCCCTGCATTGACAGTAGGTCTGAGGCAGGATGAAGGAATGAAGGCCAGAATATACTTGGCTACATTCTTAAGCCAAATAGAAATGATTTTTGGATGCTTTGTTTTCAGTATCTTATCTCCCCTCCATTTAATGAAAATAATCAAGAGGTGATGGGATAAGCTAAAAATTAGGATATGAGATGTTATACATATAATTTGAAAGGATTTCAGAGTTTTGGGTTGCTAACTTAGGGCAAGAGGCAAGGTCTGCTTCATCCTGTGTAGCTATGTATTGATTTATCTGCACTGGTGCCTTCTGAGTCTCTCAGGTCTCTTAGTTAAGTTGAGTCATACTTGGCTTCTTCTGCTTGGTTCAAAATTTGCTTTCAGAAATGGGAAATATGTGGCAACTGGTGCCACCTTAGACCTTAAGTCATCACACCTCAAGCTTACTCTATCTAATGTGGCCCTCAGTGTAAATATTCTGCAACTTTATGGACAAGATATTTTTATCAGAGAAGAAGTCAAAGAAATTCTGATTCCACATCTGAAATATATAGCAACTTCTAGAACTGTATTCTCTCCATATGAATTGTAAACAGTGCAGACCAACTTGAGAAGGTGGCCATGAAAATATGTTAGAGTGAATGGTTCCTTGTATAAGAGGCTTTGACTTCTGTGCCGCTAAATTTTAATGGGACGTAAGATAGCAAGAAACCCATTAGTTTCTCTGAGTTCAATAAAAAATTATAAATTATCTTACATGTAGTTAATATTAGCTGGCTTTGGTTGCATTCAGATCTGTTCATTTTACTTTTTGGTTTCTCATTTTTAATACACCCTAACAACTTTGGCATTAATCAAGTATGTTATTTTAAAAATTGATGCTTCCTCAGTTTCTTAGGTAACTGTCCTTAATTGAGAATCCCTTAATCTCTTACAGTTGTTCTAACTCCCCTGCCAGAGACATGTAAAATTACTTCAGTGCTTTGTATTAATTAGGTGGATAGGGTGGAGGTAGGAAAGGGAAGGGAAGGAGAATAATAGTGCTTTTATAATCCCAAATAAGATAATCCAGAAGTGTTTATATTTGACTTGAGAGTGCATTATCCTTTTTTAAATAACTAATTTACATTTATGTATTTTTTTTGACCTACAATTCCCTTGATTGAACATAGATTTAAAGCAGGAAGAAGCAGTCTAGAGTTTTGCTAGGTAGCAGAAGGATATTAACCTTGGTTTTTTAGTTTTGTCATTAGTAATCCATACTTGAGTTATCAAGAACTGGCTATACATATTCATTGCTTCTAAATAATATTAATAATAGTAATGCGGTGAGGGGGGAGAGGGAGGGAGGGAAGGAGGGGCAAGCAGGGGTTACATTGTATACACTTATAGCATACCCCGTGGGTATGATTTTGTGATTTCCTCTTTGTATCAGTAAGGCAATAATAACAATGTAGATGATAATTGCCAAAATGCCTGTGTGGTTCTGTATCGCAAAGTATACGAGACTCTCCACATAGAAGGCAGAAAAAGTAAACTATTTGTTCAGATACCAGAGAACCATATCCCACAAGCCATTTATCCAGTCTATCACAGCAGTAAAACATTCCACGTACAATATGACAACCTGGAGCCTTGCCATCCCAAAACCTCTCTGACCCCCTGCTGGGATCTTCCCCAAAACAAACTCACAGTACAGCTAAGTCAGCCTGTTCAATTTTGACAATCACGAGGGCGGCCATTAGTAGCCATAACATCTTTTTCTCTCTCTCTCTGCATTTCCTGTGACATAACTTCCTTTTTCTGTCAGGAAGCTCCTCCCACTACATGTCTTAGGCTTCCTGTGACATAAGCAGGTCACATGGCCTATTAATGGGTGGGAAAGATCTTCAAATCTAATTGCTACTACGCTCTTACACTATGAGATAGCTCAGAAGTTTTAATCAGGTAAGAAATAAATGTGCTATTGATAAACTGTATGTGTTTTGCTTGTTTTTCTTGCAGGCCAACCCCAACAGTGAAGAGATCTGGTTGGCTGCTGTGAAACTTGAGTCAGAAAACAATGAATATGAGCGGGCAAGGAGGCTGCTGGCCAAGGCTCGGAGCAGTGCCCCCACTGCAAGGGTAAGCAAGGGAAGGGGAGAAAATGATGGGGCTGACCATGCTTTGTAGGCACCCTCTGGGATTGGGTATTGTGAGGAGACATTGGAGAATTCTGTTCAGACAAATCAGGGTGCGGGGTTGAGGGCATCTGGGCACATTGTGATGGCATCTGAAAAATATCTTCTTATTGCTAATGGTTGTGGTTTTCTTGTGGAGCAACAATGCCATTTTTTGAACAAAGCTGTTCTAGTTTGCTTAGCTCACAGGTAGGTTAGGTTTTTGTCCTTAGGATCTAGTATTATTATAATACAGAACTTGTGTAGGTCTAGCAGGCACTGTCCTTGGTTTTGTTTTGTTCAACATTGTTCTCATTTTGATGAGAAGCAGTTGATGTGTTAGAAAAGGATAGTTGTCTGTGAAGTCAGGGGACTTGGGAGGGTGGGTGATATAATGTGATGGTAATGTAAATTTGAAGATCTCTCCCACCCATTAATAGGCCCATGTGACCTGCTTATATCACAAGAAGCTTAAGTCACATGTGGTGGGAGGAACTTGCTGAATGAAAGGAACAGGAAAGGATGGAGCAAGAAGTGGTCAGAGCAGTTAGAGCTGAGGGAGAGAGAGGAGGTGTGCTAGCTGTGCTGTGAGTGTGTTTGTGGGAAAGCCCCAGCGGGGGAAAAGGTTATGGGATGGTGAGGCTCTATGCTGTGATATTGTGTTTTGAGCTGCTTGCTGTTATAATAAAGTGGGCTTTTGGGAATTGGTTGCTGCTTGGATGGGTTGGACTTATTGGTTCTGGGACTTGGTTCTTTACTGTCTGAATAAATGTTTTACTTCTTCTACCTTCTATATGGAGAGTCTCTTATATTTTGTGATACAGAACTGTTTCGTAGGCATATTCACAATTATTGTCCATGTTGTATTTATTGCCTTGCTTATACAGGGTGGGGGTGGGGGTGTCTCAGTGGTCATTCTTACACTTAGCAGCTTTGTTACCCTGGATAAGTCACTTTACTTCACTTGATTTCCCTGTGCGTAAAATGGAAATACTATTTATCCTAATTATTTCACATTGTGATGGTGTGGAAAGCACTTTGTAAACCTTAAAATACTATAGATTGTACCTAGAGTTTAGAGCAGTTTTAAGTTTTAACCTTTCAAAATTGCACAAAGACTCTTGGACTCCTAGTACAACAAGAGGGCCTGGATCTGTGAGTTCATTGGTGCAGGGAGCTCCCTCTGCCAGTGAAAGTCATTACCTTCTCTGAAACTTACAATCTGAGAGAGTTGCCTAGGGCAGGGCTTCTTAAACTTTTTCCACTTGCACCTCCTTTTGGCATTGCCTGGCCTTGAAGCTCTGTTTTCAGAATCAAGGCTGCACGATGCAACATGGACAAGGGCTGCCAGAAACACCTTGGATTCATTACAAGTTTGATTCGATATAGTTTTTGGTCATTGTGCATTCAGAACCATTTTACTGTTGCCACATTTTTTGCCACCTCATATGGGGTCACGACCCACAGTTTAAGAAGTCCTGGAAGGTACTTAGAGGTTGTGCCTGGCCCAGAGTTATACAGCCAGTATATGTCAGAGGTGAGACCTGAATCCAAGGCTTCCTGGCTGAAAGGCAGCTCTACTGTGCCTCTCATTAACAATAAAACAAAGCAAAACCATACAGACAGAAAGCTCCACTATATAGATGTAAATTATTATTATGAAGATATGACACAACAATACGTCTTCATCATATTTGCAGTGACATACAAATGGGAAGGAAAGCTAATTATGCTTAAATGGCAGAATCTGAAAATAACTCAGTAGACTAGAATTCTGGACAAAATCTAATAAGATAAATAGGGACAAATGTAATGTCCTACTCAGAGATTTTAAAAATCAGTTGCATAAGTATAGATTGAGCAGACTGTAGCTGGAAAGCAGTTTATGTGAAAAAAGATCTGGAGGTTTTCAGGAACTTCAAACTCAGTTTGAATTAACATTATCACAAGGCCACCAGTAAAGCTGATGGTATCTTTGACTGCATTAATAGAAATGTAGTGTCCAGGAGGGAAGGTGATAGGTTCACCTGATGAGACCTTTCCTCCATTTCTGGGATTCATCCAGAGGAATGTAAACAGGATGGTAAGGGAATTCAAAACTACACCATAGTAGGATCTTTTGATGAAATATGGATATTGAGCCTAGAGAAGAGAGAACTTAGAATGGCGTAATACTTGCCTTCAGATACTTGAAGGAAAGGCAGGTAAAAAAGGGGATATTTAGACCTTTTTTTTTTTTTTTTTTGCAGGGGGGAAGGCAGGGCAATTGGGGTTAAGTGACTTGCCCAAGGTCACACAGCTAGTAAATGTGTCACGTGTCTGAGGCTGGATTTGAACTCAGGTACTTCTGACTCCAGGGTTGATGCTCTACTCACTGCGCCACCTAGCTGCCCCAATATTTAGACCTTTTGACTTGATCTCACAGGGCAGAAGTAGGACCAATAGGTGAAAATTGCAGGAAGGTAAATTTTGACTAATTATGATGAAAAATTTCCTCATGACTAGAATTGTTTCAAAGTGCAAAGAGCTGTCTTTGGAAGTAGTGAATTCCCCCTTACTTTGCTGTCTTCATTTGAAATTGAGTATTAAAGATGTCGAAGAGGGGATTCATGCTTCATACGTGGATTGGACCAAATGATCTCTAAAGTCCCTTTGTTACTCAAGTATTTTATGATTTTCTATGTTTGGAAGAAGACAATGGACCATGTTTTGTGCACATACATGTTATGACTAAAAACTAGTGTACATAAGTTTTTATACCATTCCTTGCAGAAAATATGACAGTGCTGGTAACACTGAAGCAGTGATGCCTTTTATTGTAATCTCTTACCATTTGGTGGTTTTGACTTATGTGACACTTCTTTCTTTGCATAGCAAAAAAAAAAAAAATACCAATAAATTGATTTGTGGTTAATAAGTGACTAAACTCATTCTGTTCTTGCCCAGGTGTTCATGAAATCTGTGAAGCTTGAATGGGTGCTGGGGAACATTGCAGCTGCTCAGGATCTCTGTGAAGAAGCCTTGAAGCACTATGAAGATTTTCCCAAACTGTGGATGATGAAAGGGCAGATTGAGGAGCAGGAGGAGCTCACTGAAAAAGCCCGGGAAGCCTATAACCAGGGGGTAAAGGAGCTGTGATTCAAACTGTTTTTCATTCATTGAATGACTCTCCTGGCTTTTACTGTCATAGTGGTGGTCCTTATTAGTGAATTAGCTGTTGATCTTTATTAGTAGGCAGAATGATAAGGCCCCAGGGATTAGCAATGAGGTCACTTAGTCACTAAATAAAGTGACTTGGCCAGGATTATTGAATGTTCCCCTCTTAACTTCATTATATATATGTAAACCTTGTCAATTCCTTTGAGAGCTATGAATATAAATTATAATGTTAACTTTACAGTAGTAGCACAATTGAAACTTTTTAATGAGTTTAGGTTTGAAAAGAAGTGCAGATTTATATAACACCTTTGGTTTTCTATATTGCCTATTACATGTTGGAGCCTGTGGGGATACACATTAGAGATTTCCTTTTTCAGTCATTCTGGTTGCAACTAAACATTGAAAAGGTAGGGCATTCTTAGGTGACGTATGAAAAGGCTGCCTCTCCACCCCCCCCCCCCCCCAAAAAGGTGAGGTAGCCATGTAGCAGAGACAGATTTATTTTGAGGCTTGTTTAGTTCTATTTCTCAGGTCTCTGTAGGAGGTGGTGTTAATTTCCTTATTTCTACTCTCTCTTCAAACTTTTTATTTTGGGAAATAGTTGAAGAAGTGTCCCCACTCTACACCCCTGTGGCTTTTACTGTCAAGACTAGAAGAAAAGGTTGGACAGTTAACCAGAGCAAGAGCCATTTTGGAGAAATCTCGTTTGAAGAATCCAAAGAACCCTGATTTGTGGTGAGTCATAGTCTTGTTTAACATGTGCCTTAGAACTTCTGCTTGTCGATAGGCTCTGCAAAATGAGGGCTTATTAACTATCCCTTCCTAAAAAGGAGATGTGGGGAGCTTCTTCCTTCATGGTCAGTTCCTTTTTGATAGCCTGGCTTTTTCTGGAGTGGTTGAATTTATGTGTATGTTTATGCTTTGAGTGACTGAGTACTAATTGCTTTGTGTTTCTTCTGGCCATGCTCAGTATCCTAAATGAAAAGTAATCTTCAGTGACCAGGCCTCCATTTTTCAATGTATCTTCCATTTTTGATTTTAATAATGTTAAAGAATATCAGGCTTCAGCCTCCTGTTGGCAGCTATTAAAATTATATATTTGATGTCAAAGAATGGTAATGGCATAGGCATATCAGAATCTTTTTCCCTTACCCTTCACAAATGCATTATTCAGGTTATAGTGGAACTATTAGTGATCTATGTACATTATAGCTACTACTACTATTGTTTAGTAAGTCTAAAACCCTGGTCTTTCAGATAGAGTTCTTTTGAAGTTACTGGGATAGTAATTGAATTAATTGCTTAATTTTGATTGGCTATTTAATATCTGTGACTTCAGGTTAGAATCTGTGAGATTAGAATACCGAGCTGGACTGAAGAACATTGCCAATACGCTCATGGCAAAGGCACTGCAGGAATGTCCCAACTCAGGTAAGGAATGAGTTTCTTTAGTATTGCTATCCTACCTTGGTAGACAGCAATAGATCATGAAGAATCCAAGATTCATATTTAATTAAAAGCTGTTGTATTTGTTTTTTTCTTTTTTATTTATTTAATATTTTTAGTTTTCAGCATTGATTTTCACAAGAGTTTGAATTACAGATTTTCTCCCCATTTCTACCCTCCCCTCCACTCTAAGATGGCATATATTCTGGTTTCCCATTCCCCAGTCAGCCCTCCCTTCTGTCACCCCACACCCCCCCATCCCCTTTTCCCTTACTTTCTTGTAGGGCAAGATAGATTTCTATGCCCCATTGCCTGTATATCTTATTTCCTAGTTGCATGCAAAAACTTTTTTTTTTCCTGGAACATCTGTTTTTTAAAACTTTGAGCTCCAAATTCTCTCCCCTTTTCCCTCCCCGCTGACCCTCCCTAAGAAGGCAAGCAATTCAACGTAGGCCACATGCGTATCATTATGTAAAACCCTTCCACAATACTCATGTTGTGAAAGACTAACTATATTTTACTCCTTCCTATCCTATCCCCCTTTATTCGATTTTCTCCCTTGACCCTGTCCCTTTTCTAAAGTGTTTGTTTTTGATTACCTCCTCCTCTTTTCTGCCCTCCCTTCTATTGTTCCCCCTTTTTTATCTCCTTCCTACTTTCCTGTGGAGTAAGATACACAATTGAGTGTGTATATTATTCCCTCCTCAAGTCAAATCTGATGAGAACAAGAATCACTCATTCCCCCTCACCTGCCCCCTCTTCCCTTCCAACAAACTGCTTTACCTTGCCACTTTTATGTGAGATAATTTACCCCATTCTATCTCTCCCTTTCTCCCTCTCTCAATATATTCCTCTCTCATCCCTTAATTTGATTTTATTTTTCTAGATAGCATCCCTTCATATTCAACTCACCCTATGCCCTCTCTCTCTCTCTCTCTATCTATCTATCTATCTATATATATATATACACGTATATATATATGTATATATATGTATTTGTATATTCCCTTCAGCTACCCTAATAACTGAGGTCTCATGAATTATATACATCATCTTTCCATGTAGGAATGTAAACAAAACAGTTCAACTTTAGTAAGTCCCTTATGATTACTCTTTCTTGTTTACCTTTTCATGCTTCTCTTGATTCTTGTGTTTGAAACTCACATTTTCTATTCAGCTCTGGTCTTTTCACTGAGAAAGTTTGAAAGTCCTCTATTTTATTGAAGATCCATATTTTGCCTTGGAGCATGATACTCAGTTTTGCTGGGTAGGTGATTCTTGGTTTTAATCCTAGCTCCATTGACCTCCGGAATATCGTATTCCAAGCCCTTCGGTCCCTTAATGTAGAAGCTGCTAGATCTTGTGTTATCCTGATTGTGTTTCCACAATACTCAAGTTATATCTTTCTGGCTGCTTGCAATATTTTCTCCTTGACCTGGGAGCTTTGGAATTTGGTGACAATATTCCTAGGAGTTTTCTTTTTGGGATTTTTTCAGGAGGCAATCAGTGGATTCTTTCAATTTCTATTTTACCCTCTGGTTCTAGAATATCAGGGCAGTTCTCTTTGATAATTTCTTGAAAGATGATATCTAGGCTCTTTTTTTGATCATGGCTTTCAGGTAGTCCAATAATTTTTAAATTATCTCTCCTGGATCTATTTTCCAGGTCAGTGGTTTTTCCAATGAGATATTTCACATTGTCTTCCATTTTTTCATTCCTTTGGTCCTGTTTTATAATATCTTGATTTCTCATGAAGTCACTAGCTTCCACTTTCTCCAATCTAATTTTTAAGGTAGTATTTTCTTCAGTGGTCTTTTGGACCTCCTTTTCCATTTGTGTAATTCTGCCTTTCAAGGCATTCTTCTCCTCATTGGCATTTTGGAGCTCTTTTGCCATTTGAGTTAGTCTATTTTTTAAGTTGTTGTTTTCTTCAGTATTTTTTTGGGTCTCCTTTAGCAAGTCATTGACTTGTTTTTCATGGTTTTCTCGCATCATTCTCATTTCTCTTCCCAATTTTTCCTCTACTTCTCTAACTTGCTTTTCCAAATCCTTTTTGAGCTATTCCATAGCTTGAGACCAGTTCATGTTTTTCTTGGAGGCTTTTGATGTAGGCTCTTTGACTTTGTTGACTTCTTCTGGCTATATGTTTTGGTCTTCTTTGTCACCAAAGAAAGATTCCAAAGTCTGAATCTGAATCTGAGTCTGTTTTCGCTGCCTGGTCATGTTCCTAGCCAACTTACTTGACCCTTGAGTTTTTCATCTGGGTTTGACTGCTTGTAGAGTAAAGAGTACTTTGTTCCAAGCTTGAGGGGATGCGCTGTTGTTTTCAGAGCTATTTCTACACAGCCAGCTCTGCCACACCAGTGCTCCTCCTGGACTGGACTCAGATCTAAGCTGGCTCTACACTCCTGCTCAGATCCAACTTAATTCCTCCCACCAGGTGGGCCTGGGGCTGGAAGCAACTGCAGCTGTAGTTCTGTAGCTGCACCACCTCTGCTGCCCCTTGGGTGGTGGCCGAACCACAAACTCCTTTCACTCTGTCCCAGTAGCTTTTCCCACTAACCTTCTCTCTTTTCTTTGGTGTTTGTGGGTTGAGACGTCTGGTAACTGCCACAGCTCACTGATTCAGGGTGCTAGGGCCTGTTCCGCCCGGTTCCCGGTCTGGTTGGTCCAGGTGCGGCTCATGCTGGGCTCTGCTCTGCTCCCAGTTCCGGGCGATAGACCTTACCCAGCGACCATCTAGGCTGTCCTGGGCTGGATCCCTGCTTCCCTCTGCTATTTTGTGGGTTCTGCAGTTCTAGAATTTGTTCAGAGCCATTTTTTATAGGTGTTTGGAGGGACCTGGGTGGTAGCTCATGCAAGTCCCTGCTTTCCAGCCGCCATCTTGGCTCCACCCCCCAAGCTGTTGTATTTGAACTGGCTTAGAGTTTGGATCACTTGAACCTACTTGACTAAGTCCCACATTCAAAAAGTTAGCTGGGGAGACATAGATAAGTCTGATTAGCAGAAGTAAGAATCATTGCTATTTATTGTTTCAGAGAGCAAGTATTCTTACCTGTATAGATTACAGAAGATTTTGTGAATCAAATTTTGTGAATCATTTATAATAGCTGACATTTAGTACATTAAGCTTTATAGAGTACTTTGTATACATTCTCGTTTGCTCCTCACAGCAGTCCTAGAATATAGGTACTATGGTGTTGCCTCTATTTAATAGATGAGGAAACTCAGAGAGTAAATGTTAGAGGTGGGCTATCAATCATTCATTCACCAGCCACTTACTATATATTAAGCACCTTCTGTGTGCTTGGCATTGCGCTAAGAGCTAAGGATGTAAAGAAAAAAGGAATATTCTCCGATGCCATTTGGGTTTAATTTCCCTCAAGAGGGGACAAACATACACACACACACACACACACACACAGAGCATAGTAGGTAATTTTGAAGAGGATGGCACTAGCAGATGGCGGGATCAAGAAATTCTTCATGAAGATGTGGTGAAGAGGAGCTGCGAGTGGGGGACAGCCAATGCCAAGTATGGTGTCAGGGATGAAATGTTGTGTAAGGAACATCTAAAAGACCAAGGCAATAAAAGTAGGTGGGGCCAGGTTGTAAAGGGCTTTAACAGAGGAGTTTATATTTGATCCTAAAGGCAATAGGGAGCTATTGGAGTTTATGGAATAGGAGAGTGCCATGGTCAGACTTGTGCTTTAGGAAAAATTGCTGACGGCTGTCTAGGGTATGGATTGGATTGAGGAGAAATTTCAGTAGGGAGACAAATTCGGAGGTTTTTGTGATGATTCAGTTGAGAAGCCTGAACCTAGGGATGGTGTCTATGTGATTAGGAGATGGAACAGAAACACTAACATTTGTCAATTGTTAGAATATGGGGAGTGAATGAGAATGAGGAGTTGAAGATGACATTGAAATTGTGAACTTGGGTTACTGGAAGGATAGTCGTTCCTTTAGCAGAAATAGGGAAGATTAGAGGAGTTTTGGGTTGTGAGGAGAAAGACAAAGACCTCTATTTTGTACAAGTTGAGTTTGGGATGCATATGGAAAGTCTAGTTTGAAGTATCCAATGAAGGCATTTGGTGATGCCTTACTAGAACTCAGGAGAGGGACTTGGGTTGGATATATAAATATGGGAGTCATCTGCATAGATATAATTAAATCTATAGCAGCTGATGAGGTTACCAAGTGAGAGAATATATAGAGAGAAGAGGGCTCAGGACAAAAAAGCCTTAAAGAATAACCAGTTGGAGAATATCTCAGGTCATGATATGGATAATGAATGAGCAAAGGAGGCTAAGAAGGAGTGTTTTAATAGATAGAAGGAGAACCAAGAGAGAGCAGTATCATGAAACCTAAAGAGGAGAAAGTAACTAGGAGAAAAGGATAGTCAACAATGTTAAAGGCTGCAGAAAGGTCAGGATGGATGAGGGTGGAGAAAAAGCCATCAAATTGGGTAAATTAAGAGATTATTGGTGATTTTGGAGAGAACCGATTCGATTGAGCAACATGATTCTAAGCGAGATTGCAAGAAACTAGAGATTGCAAGAAGCTAATGACTTCAGTTAGAAGAGAGAAACTAGAGTCACCAAGTATTGACAGTTTTATATAGGAGTTTGGCCAAGAAGGGGAAAGAGAGATATAGGATGATAGCTTGTGGAGAATGGTAGGGGACTGCTGAGGGTTTTTTCCTTTGTAGCCAACAGAGAAGGAACCAGTAGGTAGGGAGAGTTGGGAGATTAGAATATAGAGAAGATAATGGGGGCAGTTAGATGGAGAAGATTAGGAAAGGATAGAATCAAGGATGAAGGCAGAAGTGTTAGACTTGGCAAGGAGACCGCAGTGTCAGAGATTGGGGGAACTAAGGAGAGGATGAACATACAAATAATGAACCAATTTCAGTGATGCTTTCACTACACCACACTGTTTTACCCACCAATATTAGTACATGAGCCTCGAAATATGTGGACAAGGGAAGAGAAAGCTGAACATTTGCTTCAGATTTAATATAATTTTCCCAGGGAGATAAGATTTTTGTTCTTTTGGTGTACTGTTTCCATAGTGCCAGGGATGAAATGGTAGAAAAGGTGGAATCACCTAAATCTTAATCTATCTACAGACACATAGAGCTTTTGGTTCTCTTACTGTTCAGTCTTTATCTTGTAATAAGTGAGTTGACCTACTGCTGTAGACATCAGCTGCAGCATTCTAGCTATAGACACAAAGCAGCAACCGAATGAAAGGATGCTTACAGATTCACCTCAGAGAGGCAAATAAAAAGGTTGGTAACATTGTGCCCAAAGGCAACAAGAAACATTTAAACTTGGTCATCTACAGTAAGTAATAGACCACCATGAAGTTAATTGGAGCTTATACACCTACATCTGTTGTGGAACATGAAAATATAGACAAATTCTGTGAAGAACTTAACAAGAGTCAGCATATACCTTGTACAGACTTTGGAATGAAAATAGCGGCAGAGGGAGGACAGCAAAAATTGTTGGAAAATGTTCTAGGATCAAGAAATGAAAGAGAGAGGTCAAAGACTTGTAGATTAAGAAGCTTCATAACTGAACATTCTGTACACTTCAGTAAGACTTGGAAGGTGTTAGACATGATGAGCATCAAATAACAACATAAAAATGAAATTGACTGTATCTTAACAGATAGGAAGCAACTGGTTATAGATGTCGCAGTGTCTTAGAATCACCTGTCTGCATGTGGTCAGGTTATTTCCTGGTTATAGGAGAGGCAAAAGTAAATTAGGAGAAAAGATAAAATTGGAAGATACTGCTTGTGTACCCTTTGGCAAATCACTTAACTTTTCTGGGGCTCAGTTTCTTCATCTGTAAATTGAGGCATTTGGATTACAAACAGCTCTAACCTGACCATGTTAAACATGTTGCAAATTATAAGAAATTTAAAATAAGCAACACTAAAGACATTGTTACCATTTATTAGAGAAGTTTAGCTGATACAAAACAGTTACTAGAGTGTGGAGTTGGAAAGAGCCAAGAAATTTCCTCAGCCTGCAAACATAGTCTCCTTGCCAAGCAGAGACATGGCAGCCAAGGGCAGCATTCCTTTAAAAGATAAGTCCGTTTGCAAAATATCTTAGAGGAACATGTTGGAAGACTTTGTATTATGTCGTCTCACAAAACAGTGAAAGGCAATTCAGAAAACTAGTCTGTAGCGAACTTAGATCATACTGAGAACATTTATACATGAAGTTCGAAGTAGAACAGTACATACATATAAAAAGGAACAGATTAACATTATTATTTTTAATAGTACTAATTACATGTAAGGAGAATTTTTAACATTTGTTTTTTTAAAACTATTGAGATCCAAATTATTTCCCTCCCTCATTCATCACCCCTTCCTAAGATGGTAAGCAATTTGATATAGGTTATATATGTGCAGTCATGTAAAACATTTCCATATTAGTCATGTTGTGAAAGAAGAAACGGGCCTAAAGAAAAGAGCCATGAAAAAAAATAATGTGAAAATAGCATGCTTCAATCTGCATTCAGACCCCATAGTTCTTTTTCTGGATGTGGATAGCATTTTCCATCGTGTGTCCTTTGGAATTGTCTTGAATCATTGTATTGCTGAAAAGAGCTAAGTCTATCAAAGTTGATCATCACACAGTGCTGCTGATACTTTGTATAATGTTCTCCTGGTTCTGCTCACTTCACTTTGAATCAATTCATGTAAACTTTTCCAGGTTTTTCTGAAATCTACCTGTGTCTTATAGCACAATAGTATTCCATTTCATTTATATACTACAACTTGTTCAGCTATTCCCCAAATAATGGGCATCCCCTCAGTTTTCAATTCTTTGCCACCACAAAAAGAGCTACTATAAATATTTTTGTGCATGTTGATCCTTTTCCTTTTTTTGTGATCTCTTTGGGATACACACCTAGTAGTGCTGTTGCTGGACCAAAGGATATTCACAGTTTTATTGCCTCTTGGGCATAGTTCCAAATTGCTCTTTAGAATGGTTGAATCAGTGCACAATTCTGCCAATAGTATGTTAGTGTGCTAATTTTCCCACATCCTTTCCAGCATTTATCATTTTCCTTTTCTGTCATATTAGAGATTGGCATTGTTATTGATTTATTTTCATAAGAGATGCTAGTAGAACAATTATATTTAGATTTATTCCTTCAGTCTCTAATATATTTAGAGGAGTAGTAATAGCATTAAAAAAAGATGTATCCTAGTAAAGTGTTTAGATCAGACCAAATGCAAAAAAACATCCATGCTGGAGGTATTACATTTTTAAAGGTAACAGATCTTCTTTAAAGATATTTTAAAGAGAGGGAAAAAGATATTTTGAAAAGGGAAAAAATTTCCATTTCCAAAAGAATGGAAAAGATTTCTGATAGTGCTTTAATCAAAAAAGACAAATAAGATTGTGAATGATCCAATTTATTATTTATGATAATAGTCTATGTATGTGGTGCAGTGGATAGAGCATTGCTCTTGGAGTCAAGAAGACTCATCTTCCTGAGTTCAAATCTGACCTCAGACACTTACTAGCTGTGGTACCCCAGGCAAGTCACTTGTCCTGTTTGCCTCAGTTTCCTCATCTGTAAAATGAGCAGGAGGAGGAAATGGCAGACCACTCCACTGTCTTTGCCAAGAAAACCCAAATAGGATCACAAAGTGTCAGACACAACTGAAATGACTCAGCAACAAATACATCAGTAGTATCCGTTATGAAAACATGAGAAATAGGTACACTTTCTGTACCTGTTTATGATTTTCTAAAGGAGATGTCTTTAGAGTCCTACAAATGATTGGTATAGAAAGAACAAGATTGTAGAGTCACAGATTTGGAGCTGGAGGCCATCAAGTCCAATCTCCTCACTATACAGATGAGGAAACTGACGCACAGAACAATTAAGTAAGTTACTAGGGTCACACAGCTAGTAAGTATCTGAGGAAGTGCCCACATTCAGCACTCCAACCAATACACCATACTTCCTCAGGATCTCACTGGGTTGATTTTTGATTGATTTTTAAAATGGTATTTGTTTGGGTAGAGTAAAATAGAGCCTTGAATGCTTTTTGTGTACAAAGTGTGAAACATTAAACATGAAATACAAGAGTCAATGACAGATAAGCCCATGAAGGTAAATTTGTTCTGTGAACTGCTGGATATCGACATCAAAGTGAGACCTATACTCTTACAAGGTGTTCATTACTGTTATAGAAGATATCTTTGAAGAGTCCAAAAAAAAGGGCTTCGCTATTGATGGCAAGCTTTTCCAAATGTTTATATGTGAAAATGATATACTAATTGCATTGAAACACCACAAAACTTCTTCATTAAGATAAAGAGCCATGTGAAAGAAATAGATATAACCATATGTACCGGAAAAGCAAAGTGGATGAAAGATGTTGCCCGCAAGATTACACACTGATGAATGACTAGCCTCTTTAGTTAATCCATTGTTATAGATAATATAATTATGTATAATTATATAATCATTATATAATTTCATGGTGCTCCAAGTGATTGGTTATCAGGGGCCAGAACTGAAAAGAAAGAAGTGATTGGGAAATTCTGTGGTAGTTTTGATTATTATAAATTCGTCACTGCCTTGAGAGACCATTTTTCTAATACCTGTATTTTCCCAGTGGGGCTAAATCTTGGCAAATCATGGAATATAATGAGCTTGGAAGTATCAGAATTATAAGTAATCCACATGGCAATAGAAAGTTGCATGGAGGACATTAATAGACTGTAATGTGTAGTAAATGTTGATTTGTGCACAAGAGGTGGTATAAAAAATATTATTGAGGACATGAATGACTGGAAAATAAAGGTAGGCTGATGATACAGTGAGAATGAGAGACAGCACATAAGCAACCTGAGTAATACCCGAAAGATATTAAAGGAACCAGAGGAAGGCCTCAACACAAAGTATGTCTCCTCTGAGATGGGTTTATGGAAAGACATAGAAAAAACCATGTATAAGAGGCAGAGCCAAGATGGCAGAGTGTTAGGAAGCAGTGTGGTGAGCTCCCCTCCACAGACTTCTCCAAACAGTTCTAGAAATGTACCAGACTGAATCCTGATGAGGAAATCCAGAAGATCACAGTGAATCATTTGTTCAGCCCATATTGCAGGTCAGCATAGGGAAACAGGGAGGTCTGTGGACACCAGAGATGATTCAGGCCAGAATCTTGCCATGCTCTGAGCATTCCATGGTTCAGGCCAAGAGGAGGTTCCTACCCATACTGGACATATGTACCTGGGCACTGCGATGGGGACAGGTTCAAACTGGCAGATTTGTTGCTTACTGCCTAGTTCCATGTCACAGATATACAGGGCAGACAGAGAATGGAACCTGTGTGGAAAGTGGCATCCCTAAATAAGAACACCTTGGGCAATGTATGGAGAAAAGAGGAAGTTTGGAAGGCAGCAACAGGGGGTGTTTGGCTGAACCCTCAGAATTATTCTAGCCTGCAAAGGAATAACCAGAACAGGAAGCCCATACCAGAAGGGAGCCTACACTATGGCCCTTCTGTCAGTAGATCTTTCTAAGATAGTCTGAGTCCTACAGCAGACTACTGTTGCTCAGACCCAAACCCAGGTCAGGAACTTACAGAACTCAGAACAGCTATCAGATTTTTCCCTAAATCACACCACTTTGGGCGTGCTGAAAATTTGTGGGTCCCTAGACTGTCACTGAGACCTTGGAATAACATAACGTTCCATACCCCAGGAAAGAAAGCAACAGGACTAGTTCAGACCTTCTCTCTAGAATTGTGGTAGAGCCAAGTCCTAACATCAAATCTGAAGTGAGAAAGGAAACTAGAAGAATGGGCAAACAAAAAAAGAACTCCACCATAATAAGCTATTATGATGGTAGGGAGGCTCAGGACTCAAATGCAGAAGAGAATGATTCCAAAATATCTACAAGTAATGTCCCAGAGAAAAGCACAACTTGGGCTCAAACTCATCTTAGAATTCTTGGAAGAGATGAAACAAGAGTTTTTTTAAAAAGTGTAAAATGTTTTAATAAATGTAATAGGAGTGCTTGAGGAAAAAATTGGAAAAGAAATGAGAGCTACAGAAGAAAGAATTGGAAAGGGAATTAATAGTTTGGCACAAGAGATACAAAACCTTGTCCAAGTAACAAACTCCCTGAAAATTCAAATGAACCAAATATAAACCAGTGACTTTATGAGACAACAAAACATACTAAAGCCAAGTCGAAAGGCTGAAAAAAAAAGTAGTAAAACATGTAAGATAACTGTAGAGCAAAAACAAATGACCTGAAAGTGATTGAGGGGGAAAATTCTAAAAATAATTGAATTATCTAACTGCCATGACAAAAAAAAAGGAGTCTAGACATTACATTTCAAGAAATCTTCAAAGAAACCTGCCTAGATCTCTTAGAACCAGAAGTCAGTAGAAATAGAATCTACTGCTTACCTCTTGGAAAAAAAAAAAAACAAACTTCAAAAGAAAAATTCTTATAACAGTATAACCAAGATATAGAATGGTAGAACAGAGTAAACATGTAATGCACAGTAGTGAATGATTACAGCAATCTTGTGTTTGACATATGTGAAGATTTAAGCTTTAGGGACAAGAATTCACTGGTAAAAAAAAATGTTGGAAAAACTGGAAAGCTTCTGGCAGAAACTAGTATAGACCAATATCTTATGTCATTTACCAAGATAATGTTAAAATGGGTGAATGACCTAAATAAAAGGAAATATCAATAAATTAGAAGAACATGGAACATATTATCCATCAGACTGATGGATAGGAGAAGAATTTATGAATAAACGAGAGGGTATTTGGAGATGTAAAATGGATAATTTTGATCACATTAAATTAAAAAGGTTTTCTACAAATAAAACTAATGTAGCCAAGACTAGAAGGAAAGTAGAAAATTGGGGGATAGTTTCAAAGGTCTCATATTTCAGCTATTTAGAGAACTTTATCAAATTTATAAGAATATGAGTCATTCTCCAATCAGAGGATATGAACAAGCATTTGGGTGAAGAAATCAAAGTTATGTATAGTCATATAAAAATGCTCTAAGTCATTAGTGATTAGAGAAATGCAAATTAAAACAATTTTGAGAGCAGAGCCAAGATGGCAGAGTAAAGGCAAGGACTCGCCTGAGCTCTCCCCCAAATCCCTCCAAATACCTTTTAAAAAATGACTCTAAACAAATTCTAGAGCAGCAGAAGCCACAAAAAGACAATGAAACAAATTCCCAGCCTAAGACAACTTGGAAGGTTGGCAGGAAAGGTGTGTTGCACCAGGGTGAATGAAGGGCATAGTCCAGCACAGACTGAACCCCAGCAAACCTGAGGCATTGCTTGGGGCCACTGGATCACTAGCCGCAGTGGTGGTTTCCAGACCTCTTGGCCCACAGATGCCAAAGATAACTTAGAAGGTCAGCAGAAAAGGTCTGTTGCACCTGGGTGAGAGTGGAGCACAGTCCAGTGCTGGCTGGGCCAGCACAGCCTCAGCAACAGCAAACCAAGAGCAGGCCTTGGGAGTGACTGAATCAGCTGCCATAGCAGCTGCTTCTAGAGCTCTCACCCCACAAACGGTAAGGGAGTTGAACAACTGGTCAGAAGGAGATTCCAGGGTCTTTTTGCTAGCAGTGAGGCAGGACTCTGTTGTTCTTCGCATACTTGGATTTGGGCCACAGTCCTGGATGGCAGTTCCAGGGCAAGAAGGAGCACTAGCATAGCAGAGCTTGGAACCACAGTGGTGGAGGGGGGGTGGGGAGAGATCCCTTATCACAATTCAGAATGTCCCAGAAAAGAGTGCTTGTGGTCACTCATAGACCAGAGCACAGGCCAGGAGAGTAGTGAACACCTCTCCTTAGATCATACCACCTTGGAAGAACAGAAAACTTAATAGGTCCCTAGAAATACCTCTGAAAACATCTGCATAAAACCTCTGAAGCTTGGGACAGTGCGCCCTCCACCCTGGAAGCAGAGCCCTACTTTATCAAAGAGTTAAAAGTCAACTAATAGGCTGGGAAAATGAGCATACAATGGGAAAAAAAAAAAACCTGACTCTTGAAAGTTACTTTGGTGACAAGAAAGATCAAAACACTCTCAGAAGAAGACACAAAATCAAAGCTATGAATTGGTCTGAGGCTATGGGAGAGCTCAAAAAGGATTTTGAAAATCAAGTAAGAGAGGTAGAGGAAAAATTGGAAAGAGAAATGAGAGTGGTACAAGGAAATCATGAAAAACAAGTCAACACCTTTGTAAAGGAGACACAAAAAAAAAAAAATGCTGAAGAAAATAACACTTTGAAAAACAGTCTAGGCCAAATGGCAAAAGAGGTCCAAAAAGCCGATGAGGAAAAGAATGCCTTAAAAAGCAGAATTGGCCAAATGGAAAAGGAGGTCCAAAAGCTCACTGAAGAAAATAATTCCTTAAAAATTAGAATAGTGCCAATGGAAGCTAATGACTTTATGAGAAATCAAGAAACAATACAACAAAACCAAAAGAATGAAAAGGTAGAAGACAATGTGAAATATCTTATCAGAAAAACAACTGACCTGAAAAATCGATCCAGGAGAGATAATTTTAAAATCATTGGACTTCTTGAAAGCCATTTAAAAAAAAAAGAGCCTAGACATCATCTTTCAAGAAATTATTAAGGAAAACAGTTCTGATATTCCAGAACCAGAGGGTAAAATAGAAATTGAAAGAATACACCAATTGCCTCCTGAAAGAGATCCCAAAATGAAAACTGTCAGGAATATTATAGCCAAATTCCAGAGTTCCCAGATCAAAGAGAAAATATTGCAAGCAGCCAGAAAAAAAAAAAAGACAGTTTTATGTTGAAGAGCCACAGTCAGGATAACACAGGGTTTAGCAGCTTCTACAATGAAGTATTAGAGTGCTTGGAATAATTATATTATTCCAGAGGGCAAAGGAGATAGAATTACAACCAAGAATCACCTACCCAGCAAAACTGAGTATAATCCTTCAGGGGAAAAATGAATATTCAGTGAGATAGAGGACTTTCAAGCATTCTTGATGAAAAGACCAGAGCTGAATAGAAAATTTGACTTTCAAATACAAGACTCAAAAGAAGCATAAAAAGGTAAACAGGAAAAGGAAATCATAAAGGACTTAATAATTTTAAACTTTATATTACTGAATGGGAAGATATTTGTAACTCATAAGATCTTTTTATTAGGGTAGTTAGAAGGAGTATATATAGACAGAAGGCACAAGTGTGAGTTGTATATGAAAGGATGATATTTAAAAAAATAAAATTAAGAGGTGAGAGAGGAATGTATGGGAGAAAGAGAAAGGGAGAGGTAGAATGTGTCAATTACTTGATATAAAAGAGGCAAGAAAAAACTTACAGTGGAGTGGAAAAGGAGGAAGGTAAGGGGGAATGAGTGAACCTTAGTCATCAGAATTGGCTCAAAGAGGGAATAACATACACACTCAATTGGATACAGATATCTGTCTTACACTACAGGAAAGTAGGAGGGGAAGGGGATAAAAGAAGGGTGTGTGTGTGATAGAAGGGAGGGCAGGTTAGGTTGGGGAGTAGTCAGAAGCAAAACACTTGAGGGACACGTTGAAAAAGAAAATTGAATAAATGGGGGAGGGGGATGGAGGGAAATACAGTTAGCAGTAGTAACTGTGAAAGGTCTCATTTCTCAGACATACAGAGAACTGGGTCAAACTTCTAAAAATAAGAGCCATTCCTCAATTGATAATGATCAAAACATATGATTAGTTTTCAGATGAAATAATCAAAGCTGTCTATAGCCATATGAAAAAATAACTCACTATTGATTGGAGAAATGCAAATTAAAACAATTGTGAGGTACAGGTTCATACCTATTAGATTGACTAATAGAACAGAAAAGGTAAATGACATGTTGGAGGTATGTGGGAAAAATGAAACTTTAATGCACTGTTTAGAGTTATGAACTGATAAAACAGTTCTGTAGAACAATTTGAAACTATGTCCAAAGGGCTATAAAGCCATGCATACCCATTGACCTAGGTCTGTATCCCAAAAGAGATTAAAATAAAAAAAGAAAAAGGCCTATATGTATGAATATATTTATGGCAGCTCTTTTCTGGGCGTAAAGAATTAGAAGTTGAGGGGAAGCCCATCAATTGGGGAATGGCTGAACAGGTTGTGGTATGTGTTTATGATGCAATACAGTAGAACTATGAGAGTCAATGAGCAGAATGCTCTCAGAAAAACCTGGAAACACTTGCATGAGCTGATGCAAAATGAAACGTACTATGTACAGAGTAACAGCAATATTGTAAGATGATCAGCTGTGAATGACTTGGCTAGTCTCAGCAATACAACGACCCAAGACAACTCTGAAGGACTTATGATGAAAAATGCTATCCATCCCCAGTGAAAGAACTCATGGTGTCAGAGTACAGATTGAAGCATTTTTTTAACTTTATTTTTCTTGAGTTTTTTTTTTTGTCTATTTTCTTTCACAAGGTGACTATTGTGGATATGTTTTCCATTACTATACATATATAACGTATATCAAATTGCTTGCCTTCTCATTGAAGAGGGTTGGGAAGGGAAGAAGGGAGAGAATTTGGAACTCGGATTTTAAAAATGAATGTTAAAAATTGTTTTTACATGTAATTGGGGGAAAATGAAATACCAAATAAAATCTTAAAAAAGAAAACAACTTTGAGGTATCATCTCACACCTATCAGATTAGCTAAAATGATAGAAGGGGAAAAATGACATGTTGGAGGAGATGTGGAAAAATTGGGACACTAATAATACACTGCTGGAAAATTGAGAGAAAATCTTTACAACTAGTGTCTCTGATAAAGGCCTCATTTCTAAAATATACAGGGAACTGAGCCAAATGTATAGGAATACAAGTCATTCCCCAGTTGAGAAATGGTCAAAGGATGTGAACAGGCATTTTTCAGAGGAAGAAATTAAAGATATCTATAGGCATATGAAAAAATGCTCTAAATCACTACTGTTTAGAGAAATGCAAATAACAAATAGCAAATAACAAAACAGGAAAATGATAAATGCTAGAGAGGATGTGGGAAAATTGGAACATTGTTACATTGCCGGTGGAGTTGTGAGATGATCCAGCCATTTTGGAGAGTAATTTGGAACTACACCCAAAGGGCTATAAAAATGTTCATACCCTTTGACCCAGCAATACCACTTCTAGGGTTGTATCCCAAAGAAATCACACAAGCGGGAAAAGGACCCATATGTACAGAAATATTTATAGCGGCTCTTTTTGTAGTAGCTAAGAACTGGAAATCAAGAGGATGACCATCAATTGGGGAATGGCTAAACAAGTTGTGGTATATGAAGGTAATGGAATACTATTGTGCTATAAGAAATGAGGATGATACAGACTTCATAACAACCTGGAAAAACCTACACGACATAATGCTGAGTGAGGGGAACAGAGCCAGGAGAACATTATACACAACCACAGATATATAGATTCTGTGAGGACTAACCCTGACAGACTTTGCTCTTCTCAGAAACACAATGTGCAAAGACAACTCCAAAGGACTCACAATGGAGAATGCCATCTACATCCAGAGAAAGAACTATGAAGTATGACTGCAGATTGAGGCACACTTCATGCTCTTCTTCCCCCCCCCCCTTTTTTTTTTTCTTCTTTTTCTCTCTCTTGTTTTTGTTTTTGGGTTGGGGTTTTTTTTTTGGTCCTGTTTCTTCTTTCGCATGATTCATTTCGTTGATCACAGTTCTTCTCCATAACTTGACTAGTGTGTAAATTAGTTCAATGCAGAGTTATACGTGGAAGCTATATGGGACTCCATGCCTTCTTGGGGAGGGAGCGGGGAGAAGGGAGGGAAGAAAATCTGGAACTCAAAACTATGTAGAACCGAATGTTGTATACTAAAAATAAAAAAAAAACATTAAAAAATTAAAAAAAATAATACACTGCTGGTCAAACTGTGAACTGATCTTACCTTTTTGGAGAGTGATCTAGAATTATACTGAAAGAGTTATGAAACTGTGTATACCCTTTGATCCAGAATTACCACTATTAGGTTTGTTTCCCAAAGTGACCAAGGAAAAAGGAAAAGAACTTCAGTGTTTTAAAAATATTTGTAGTAGCTTTCTTTGTGGTGGCAAAGAACTGGAAATTGAGGGGAATTGGGAAATGGCTAAACAAGTTGTGGTATATGCTTGTAATGGAATACCGCTGTGCTGTAAGAAATGATGAGCAGGTTAATCTTAGAAAAACATGGAAAGGCTTGCATGGAATAATCAAGAGTGAAATGAGCAAAACCAGAGAATTTTGTATGTAGTAGCAGCAATATTGTTGGAAGAATAGTTGTGAATGACTAAGTTTTTTTAAGATATATATATATATATATATTGTTTATTTTATTTTTAGTTTACAACACTCAGTTCCCCTGCCTTTCGTCGTCCTCCTCCCCAAGACGGCATGTGATCTGATATAGGTTCTATATATACCTTCACATTAAACTTATTTTCCCAATAATCAAGTTGTAAAAAGAAGAATTATAACCAATGAAATGAATCATGAGAAGGATGAAACAAAACCAAAAATAAAATTAAAAAAAAAAGAGCAAATAGTATGCTTTAATCCGCATTCAGACTTTGCAACTCTTTCTCTGGATGTGTATAGTCTTTTCTATCATGAGTTTTTTGGAGCTGTCTTAGTACCTTGCGTTGTTGTGAAGAGCCAAGTCTATCAAAGTTAGTCATCACAGAAGCAATGTGGCTGTGGTTGTGTATAATGTTCTCCTGGTTCTGCTCCCTTCAGTCATCATCAGATCATATAAGTTTCTCCAGGTTCTTATGGAGTCCATCTGCTCCTCATCTCTTTTTTTTTTTAATTTAATTTAATATATTTGCTTTTCAGCATTTATTTTCACAAGAGTTTGAATTACGAATTTTCTCCGCATTTCTACCTTCCTGCCCACTCCAAGATGGCATATATTCTGGTTGCCCCGTTCCCCTGTCAGCCCTCCCATCCCCCTTTCCCTTCTTCTCTTGTAGGGCAAGATAAATTTCCTAGTTGCATGGAAAAACTGTTTTTGTTTTTGAACATTTGTTTTTAAAACTTTGAGTTCCAAATTCTCTCCCCTTTTCCCTCCCCGCTGACCCTCCCTAAGAAGGCAAGCAATTCAACGTAGGCCACATGCGTATCATTATGTAAAACCCTTCCACAATACTCATGTTGTGAAAGATTAACTATGTTTTGCTCCTTCCTAACCTATCCCCTTTTACTGAATTTTCTCCCTTGACCCTGTCCCTTTTCTGTAGTGTTTGTTTTTGATTACCTCCTCCCCATCTGCCCTCCCTTCTATTGTCCCCCCTTTTTTATCTTCTTCCTCCTTCTTTCCTGCGGGGTAAGATACCCAACTGAGTATGTATGGTATTCCCTCCTCAGGTCAGATCTGATGAGAGCAAGATTTACTCCTTCCTCCTCACCTGCCCCCTCTTCCCTTCCTATAGAACCGCTTTTTCTTGCCACTTTTATGCAAGATAGTTTACCCCATTCTGTCTCTCCCTTTCTCCCTCAATATATTCCTCTCTTATCTCTTAGTTGGATTTTATTTTTTTAGATATCATCCTTTCATATTCAGCGCACCCTGTGCCCTCTATATCTACATATATACATACATAGACACACACATATGTATATATATGTATACACATATATATATATATATGCATATTCCTTTTAGCTACTATGATACTGAGGTCTCATGAATCATATACATCATCTTTCCATGTAGGAATGTAAACAAAACAGTTCAACTTTAGTAAGTCCCTTATGATTTCTCTTTATTGTTTACCTTTTCATGCTTCTCTTGATTCTTGTGTTTGAAAGTCAGATTTTCTACTCAGCTCTGGTCTTTTCACTGAGAAAGCTTGAAAGTCCTCTATTTTATTGAAAGTCCATATTTTGCCTTGGAGCATGATACTCAGTTTTGCTGGGTAGGTGATTCTTGGTTTTAATCCTAGCTCCATTGACCTCCGGAATATCGTATTCCAAGCCCTTCGATCTCTTAATGTAGAAGCTGCTAGATCCTGTGTTATCCGGATTGTTTTTCCACAATACTCAAATTATTCCTTTCTGGCTGCTTGCAATATTTTCTCCTTGACCTGGGAGCTCTGGAATTTGGCAACAATATTCCTAGGAGTTTTCTTTTTGGGATCTTTTTGAAGAGGCTATCGGTGGATTCTTTCAATTTCTATTTTACCCTCTGGCTCTAGAATATCAGGGCAGTTCTCCTTGATAATTTCTTGAAAGATGATATCTGGGCTCTTTTTTTGATCATGGCTTTCAGGTAGTCCAATAATTTTTAAATTATCTCTCCTGGATCTATTTCCCAGGTCAGTGGTTTTTCCAGTGAGATATTTCACATTGTCTTCCACTTTTTCATTCCTTTGGTTCTGTTTGATAATATCTCGATTTCTCATAAAGTCACTAGCTTCCACTTGCTCCAGTCTCATTTTTAAGGTACTATTTTCTTCAGTGGTCTTTTGGACCTCCTTTTCCATTTGGCTAATTCTGCCTTTCAAGGCATTCTTCTCCTCATTGGCATTTTGGAGCTCTTTTGCCATTTGAGTTAGTCTATTTTTTAAGTTGTTGTTTTCTTCAGTATTTTTTTTCAGTATTTTTTTTTTTTTGGTTCTCCTTTAGCAAGTCATTGACTTGTTTTTCATGGTTTTCTCGCATCATTCTCATTTCTCTTCCCAATTTTTCCTCTACTTCTCTAACTTGCTTTTCCAAATCCTTTTTGAGCTCTTTCATGGCCTGAGACCAATTCATATTTTTCTTGGAGGCTTTTGATGTAGGTTCTTTGACTTTGTTGACTTCTTCTGGCTGTATGTTTTGGTCTTCTTTGTCACCAAAGAAAGATTCCAAAGTCTGACTGAATCTGATTGTGTTTTCGATGCCTGGCCATGTTCCCAGCCAACTTACTTGATCCTTGAGATTTTTGTCAGGGTGTGACTGCTTGTAGAGTAGAGGGTACTTTGTTCCAAGCTTGAGGGGATGTGCTGTTGTTTTCATAGCTATTTCTATACAGCCAGCTCTGCCACACCAGCACTCCTCCTTCCCTAAGAAACGCCAACCCGGACCTGACTCAGATCTTCAGCAGGCTCTGCACTCCTGCTCTGATCTGCCACTTAATTCCTCCCACCAGGTGGGCCTGGGGCTGGAAGTAACTGCCACTGTAGTTCTGTAGCTGCCCCACCCCCACTGCCCCTGGGGTGGTAGCTGAACCACAAACTCCTTTCACTCTGTCCCCTGCAGCTTTTGCCACTAAGCTTCTCTGTTGTCTTTGATGTTTGTGGGTTGAGAAGTCTGGTAACTGCCACAGCCCACTGATTCAAGGTGCTAGGGCCTGTTCTGCCCGACTCCTGGTCTGGTTGGTCCTGCCGCTGCCCACACTGAGCTCCGCTCCCTTCCGCTCCATGCATGATAGACCTTATCCAGTGACCATCCAGGCTGTCCTGGGCTGGATCCCTGCTTCCTCTGCTATTTTATGGGTTCTGCAGTTCTAGAATTTGTTCAGAGCCATTTTTTATAGGTTTTTGGAGGGACCTAGTGGGGAGCTCACGCAAGTCCCTGCTTTCCAGTGCCATCTTGTCTCCGCCCCTGACTACTGCTCCTCATTTCTTATAGCACAATAGTATTCCGTTACATTCATATACCACAATTTGTTTAGCTATTCCCCAAATGATGGGCATCCCCTTGATTTCCAATTCTTTGCCACCACAAGAAGAGTGTGAATGACTAAGTTATTCTATTATAAATATTCAAATCAACTATAAAGGACCTGTGAAGGAAGATGCTATCCACCTATCTATCTATGTTAAGTAGTTTTCTTTATTGCAGGATGGGGAGGGAGGGAGACAGTAAAGAACTTAAAATGTAACAAAAGATATAAAGGAGCCACAATCAGAGTCACACATGGTTTAGCAACTTGAAATATAGTATTCCAGGCAAAAGATGTGGGCTTATAGCTAGAAAAAACTTATCCAGCAAAACTGAGTGTAATGCTACAGGGAAAAAAAATGGGCTTTTAAAGTCTTTAAAGGACTTCCAAGCATTCCTGATGAAAAGACCAGAGTGATGGAAACAGTTTGATTTAAACACAGGAATGAAGAGAAACATAAAAAGGTAAACATGAATGAACAGTGATAAAGGATTAAATAAAGATAAACTATTTATATTCAGATATGGGGAGATGATACCTGGATCTCTTCTGAACCCTGTCATCCTCAGGTTCATAGAGGGAGTCCAATTAGACAAGGTCTGAGAGTGGTTCTCTTATGTCTTGGTGATCTTAAGAGAAAAATGGAAAGAGGGGAGGGAACGGAAAGGAGTGCTAGGCAAAGTTATTTCACATAGTGAATATGCATAAGCTGACATCTAGACAAATAAGGAGGTTGAGAGCAGTGACTTATACTTGAACTTCCCAAGAAGGAAGTATACACACTTACCACACATACACATAGGTACAAAATACATTTTCCTCTATAGGGAAATAGGAGGAAAAGGGCAGGAGGGAGGAAGGGAAATTAGATGGAAAGGGAGATTAAGGGAGGGAATAATTTTGAACAAAAACTCTCAGGATGTACAAAAATAATTCTAGCTCTTCTTGAGGGGGCAAAGGATAGGAGCCTGAAGGAGGGGTGTCCATAAATTGAGGAATGGATGAACAAGTGATGGTATATAAATGAGATGGAATACTGTTGTGCTGAACTCATCAACATAATGACCAACCAGGATTCCAGAGGACTTATGATGAAACATGCTACCCATTTCCTGACAGATGAAGAATTGATGCAGGATGAGACAAATATTTTTTGGGCATGGCCAATGTGGAAATTTTGCTTTGATTGACTATACATGATTGTAATAGGTTTTTGTTTTCTTGTATTATTATTTTGGGGTTGGGATTCGGGAGGTTAAGAAGGCATATTGTGGATGATTAAAGCAAAGTATTAAAAAACAGAACAAAACTTTTATAGATAATGTGAAGGTGTGGAGGGGAGTGGCCATACCACAGAAATCTCAGATCTTTCAGTGTCAGAGTAGGAATCTGTACTTGCAAAACCACCTAGCTGGGCCCATGTTCCATTAAATGTCTTAATTCATGTTCATATAACACTTTAAACTTTACAAAGTGTATATTGGCATACAATGTAGTAAAAAGAATACTGTGTTCGGAGGCAGAAAACCTGAGTTTGTGTCCTAGCTTTGCTTCTTACTAACTCACTGGCTTTTCACAAGTTGCTTAGCCTCACTTTGCCCCTGTTCCTTGCATTCCTTACCAGCTCTGAACCTTATGATCCTAAAATGAGGAAACTGACACTTAGAACTATTTAAGCAATTTATTTGCTCTAGGTCATACAGCTAGTGTCAGCACAGATTTAAACCCTCAAATTCTTTAGTCGGTGCTCTCTACTATGTCATACATTGTTTACATTTAAGCTTTTGTTTTCATACTGTGTATTTTTAGATGACAGAGATTGTCTTTGTCACTCTCTAAGGTGATACTTTTTCTTTGAAATAAATTCTTAGCCTCAGGAAGGGAAAATAGGGTGATTTCATGTCTTCTTGAATTTATATACTTTCCAATCAGCAAAAAGGACTTTTTCTTTGAAATAAACTTTAAGCTTCTAAATTTTGCCTATTTGACATCTCCTCTTTGTTGGATGCCTTTCCAGATCATGCCCTCTAACTGGAAGTGTCCCTCTGGGTGTGATCTCATCTTCCATGGATTTATTTATCATCTCTGTGCTAATGATTCTCAGTTCTACCTGTGCTGCCCAAACTCTCTGCTGACTTCAAGGCTTACATCTTCAACTGCCTTTAAGATACCTCTTAACTGAATGTACAGTAGACATCTTAAACTCAGTATGTCCAAAATGGAACTTGTTATCTTTCTCCTCTATTACAGTAGAGGGAAAAACCATCTTCCTAGTCTTTTGGGTTCACAACCTAGAAGTCATCCTGGATTCCTCACTCTCTGACTTTCCATATCCAACTGATGCCAACGTCTATCAATTTCCCCTTTGTAACATCTCCTGAATAAGCTCATTCCTCTCCTTTGACACTACCATCACTCTGATGAAGGCCCTTATCACCTCACACCTGAATAATTTCAGTAGCCTGCCGGTGGGTCTGCCTGCCTCAAGTCTCTCCCCACTCTAATGCATTCAGCCACTAAAGTGACTTTCCTAAAGCACAGGTCATGACCTCCACCTGAAGGGGTCTCTCTCCTGCCCCAACCAATAAACTCCAGTGACTTCCTAGCCCCTCCAGGATCAAATACAAAATGCTCTGTTTGGCATTCAAAGCCCTTCCATCCCACTGCTATCATGGAATGGTAGGAGAATGTCTTCTTTCATCTTACTCTTCTGATCTAGTGACTCTGGCCTCCTGGCTGTTCTAGGAATGAGGCACTCCATCTCTCAGTTCTAGGAATTTTCTCTAGCTGTCCCCTATGCCTAGAATGCTCTTCCTCTTCTGCTCTGACTGCTGACCTTCCTTGTTTCCTTTAAGTCCCAACGAAAATCTCATCTTTTACTAGAAGCTTTCACCAGCCCCTCTTAATTCTAATGCCTCCCTTCTGTTGATTATTTCCTGTTTGTCTTGCATGTAGCTTTTTTTTTGTATACATATTTTTTGCATACTTTCTGCCCCATCAGATTGTAAGCTCCTTGAAGGCACAGACTGTTTTTTGCCTCTTTATAACTTAGCAGATTGCCTGGCTCACAGTAGGCACTTAATAAATGTTTATTGATTGATGTTACTTACGTAAGTATGCCAGATTGTTACATACATCAGCAGTTCAGAGGATGCAAAATTTTAGGATCAAGTACATTTGCTTATGGATTTCTGGTTGGGGAATATTACATTTATTTTAAATAGATTTTTCGTCATGAAACCTTTAAAATTAGGAGTTGGATCCCTGAGATAATCAATGGTTGTATTCTTTTTGTTTGAATTTTAGGCATCTTGTGGTCAGAAGCAATTTTCCTTGAGGCAAGACCCCAGAGGAAGACCAAGAGTGTAGATGCCCTAAAGAAGTGTGAACATGACCCCCACGTCCTACTCGCTGTGGCTAAGTGAGTAACTCTTCCTTTTGTATGTTTTTATGCTATGTGGCTGTATTAAGAGAGGTGTAGGTTTCAGGCATAAAGAAGTGATAGTCTCATTATGGTGAGACAACATCTGAAATATTGTATTCAGTTCTTTGCCTCATATTCTAGAAAGGACATTGATAGAACTCTGTAGAACATCCCAAAGGTGACAACTAGATTGTTGAGAGGCTTCAAACTTGTGCCATTGGAAGATAGGTAGGAGGAACTGGGTTTATTTAGCCTTAAGAAGAAAGGGTTAGCAATATAAGTATTGTTGTCTTAGCATCTCAGTTTACCAATTCTTTTTTTTTCTTTATTGTTCTTTACAATTCTTGAATTAACGTAGTTGGGTGCCAAATAGGGTTTTTCAGATGCAGAACTGGAGATAAAGACCTTTTGAGAACTTTAGTCCCAAAAATTTCATATACATTATAGATTTGTTGGCATTAATGGACAGCATTGGTTTTCTTCCAAGAAATTTCTGTTTTTAATGCAACATAAGTTTCAAGTTTATGCCATTGGAGGGTAGCTAGGAGGACCTGGGGTTATTTAGCCTGAAGAAGAAAGGGCTAAGGGGGAGAAAGAGGGTGGACATAATACCTGTCTTTAATTATGTCAAGGCTGTCAAGTAGAAGAGGGATTAGATTTGTTTTGCTTGGCCCTAGCGTACAAAACTGGATGGAAGTTGGAAGGAGGCAAATTTAGGCTTAATGTCAAGGGAAAAATGCCTATAACAGTAAGACCTATCCCAAAGTGGAATGACCTGATTTAGGGGATAGTGGGTATCCCCTCATTGGAGGTCTTCAGGAACCCTTATACTGGATGACTCCTTGTCAGGTGTGTTCATATTAGCAGTTTGGGGTGGTGGTGGTGATATGAATTGGATTTGATGATTGATGAGTGCCTTCTAGTTCAAGATTATAGATTCCTAGAACCTGCCTGCTCATTTAGAGTGATGTGTGCTTTGTTGTGGGGCTTTATTTTTAATATGTAATTTTGGTGATCTTTTCCAGTTCCCTTCATCTAATCAGATAATGATTTTTGTTAATCATCCCTGGACAGTTACAGGCATTTTAGTAGCATAAATTCCCCAGGGAAGAAAATTCTTTAGTTTCTCTTTAAGTTATTCTCTGAGTGCGACTATTTTTCTCTTTTATCCTTAGTCCTCATACTCTTTGTGATTAGTCCATGATAAAGAAGATTCAGAACTGCCTTAATCTTCATGATGCAGGCCTTTTATTTTTATTAAGTTAAGCAGGGTGTGTGGAAAGAACTTCTTTCTAAGTGTTTTCTCCTTACCTCCTCCCCGAAATGTACATGGAATATGTTTTCTGAGTAGGTCTTTTTTCGTATTGTAGGAAGGCTATACGTTCTCTTTGGGGGTTTGGCTGGTTTTTCCCTGACTAAAGCTCATTAGGCATCTTGGAAGCATGACTCTGGTTGTCCAATAGTCTATGAATATCTTCTTCTAGAAGGATCTCTAATTCCCTTTAAAGTTTCTATCTCTTTAGGGAGTCAGATAGCTAAATTGTCCTACTCCACTCTTCCTTCTAGTAATACAGCTCCTGTTACTTTGCCCATTTTATATTCTGAGATAGGGACTTAGTTACAACGCATACAAAGCTCCTTACAATACTTTGTCTAGAAAACTTTTGAGTAGCAAGTAACTCTTCAGCACAGATACACTTGTTTGCATTAGGTTGGTGGCCTGTACTCTTCCAGGGAGATGTTTATGTGTCATAAATTTGACCCTAGCCTCTCATTTGCTTGATATAATTTACTTGAAAGACTGAAGTAGCATATACTGATGTTGAAATTAGGCTTGATGAAAATTCCCCTTTCCCTATTTCTTCCTCTTAGCGTGTTTAAAAACTGGTCAGGTCCTATTTATTTGAACTGAAGTTTCCTTTGGTAAGTAAGGTTTGCCCCCTGCTTCCTCCTGGCCCCCGCAGTGACTTTCTAATGGCTTCTATTCCAGAGCATGACTGGCTTTGGTTTGCAGTGAGCAGAGCCAACTGCTCTATTGCTCATTTTTCTCTTTAGTGCCAAAAGCGTTTATTAGATGAGGACTGGAAATTAGTGTCCAGCTCTTTCACAATCTCTCCAAGCCAAAGCAAATGAGGCCCCACAGGCTCTAGTGGCTTTAGCACTATGGGCTGCCAGGGGACTGACAGATAATGTGACAAGTTTAGTTTAGTCAGCAAAGGAAAAGACTTTTTCCAGACCCCCTCTTGGTCCAATTTGTACCTCTTTAATTATACAACTAAATCCAGCTCATGTGCTTCTACCGCCTCTAATGACTTTCATATATGACAGTCTGATAGGGATAACTATAACAGCCTTGTAAAAGGCTTTGGTTAAAGTAAATAAGTTACTCCTAGCTGTTCCCATGCTGGTATTTTGTATCTCTGTTATCAGGGTTCATGCTCTTTAAATCACAGTTTATCTAACACTAAGCAATTAACAGAACCATAAGGCTTAAAAAACAATCATGTTATCAGGCCATGAAATTATACCATTTAGTAACTTGTACCAACCAAAACAGTCACCTTATTCATAAGAAATTGACTGGCATAATTGAGCCCTGTTTGATGTGCAGAAACCAAGCCCATAAAATATTTGCACAGTGGTAGCTATAGCTAGAGAGGGAAAATTAAATTAGACCTGCCCTGGACATGGATATAACTGTAGTGGTCCCCCATCTGACTGGGGTTAGTGGCTTTAAGGTTCACACCGAATTTTCTTTGATGTGGTGTCCCTTTGAACCTGTGACTAACAAGACTGTAGTGCAGTCGGATCTTGATTTGTAGCTGGTTATGGCTTAATCTAGAGACTAAATTTTTGAATTTTAGTAAACATAATTCAAACTCCCTGTTGTCTTAGCACCCTAGTTTACAATTCTTTTTCATTTTTTTCTCCTTTTTTTTTCTTTACAATTCTTGTAGTTGTGTAGTTGGGTGACAAATAGGGTTTTGCAGGTACAGAATAGGAGATAAAGAAGACCCTTTGGGAACTTTAGTCTAAAAGATTTCATAAATGTGATGTGTTTCTTGGCGTTAATAGACAGCATCAGCTTTCTTCCGAAGAAATTTCTATCTTTAGCGGAATGAGTGGAGTGTTCATGGCCCTGTTTTAGACTAGGCAAGGCAGGAACATCCAGGAAGTCCCTTAACTGAGGTTAATTTCCATAAAAATTTATTTTTGTCCCTTCCTTGGTAATATGAATTTAATGCAGTTATGAGTATTCATCTTTGTATTTTCATTATCTGACCTTTGGGAAAATGACCATTCATTAGGATTTGAAAATCTAGCTCTTGTGTTTTGAGGAAGTTTGTCTAGACAGAGTGAAGAATTTTCTGAAAATTATAGCTGTTAACCCAGAGAGAATGCAGATTCCCCTGTCTTTAAAAATGAAGCTAGGTTTTTTCCTGTCTCAGAGCTTGTAGTACTCTCCTGCTTGGAGTACATAACCCCGTTGGTCTTATACAACCTTGTGGTCACCAGATGAGCATGTGCTGGAAATGATGTCCAGCTCACTCTTCTTTCTGTTCTCTGCCATAGACTGTTCTGGAGTGAACGTAAGATCACCAAGGCCAGGGAGTGGTTCCACCGAACTGTAAAGATTGACTCTGACCTGGGGGATGCCTGGGCTTTCTTCTACAAGTTTGAATTACAGCATGGTACAGAGGTAAGGAAGCTTTTCTAATAACAGTTTCTAGATAGCTGCTCTGCTCTTCAGTTCCTCCCTTATCTTCCCATTTCTGTTCTCTAGCTTGAGGTGAAAGGATGAAGTGATGTGAGATTGTGTAGTAGGAGGGCACTGGAGTACTTAAAGTTGGGAGATCTGGGCTCTGGGCCTGGTTCTGCTTTGTGGCCTTGGGCAAATCATTTCATCTCTTGACTTATTTTCTCTTCTGTAAAATGAGAGAATCTAGAGGATCTCTGAGTTCCCGTCTGTCTCTTTAACACTCTGTGATTTGGGGTGTGTTATGAATACTACTTGAATTTACTGGAGGGTGGGCTTCTGAACAGCCTTCTCTTCAGTAATATGAGCTCTTGCCTTCTAATTACCAGTTCTTAGAGACTGCTAATTAGATCATGATTTTCTTTTTTTTTTTCAAATGAGAGAAAAGGAATGGCCTTCTATAGTAATGACTGAAATGTAAAATATAAAATGTTTTACATACATAAGTAGATTAAATATCCTAACAATCTGTTTTGAATCTATATCTGTTTTTCAGCCATTGACTCCAAAACTATAAGACAAATAAGTTATAAGCAGTTTTGGACTGACAGTAAACTGTTAAATGATTGCTAAGGAATCTCTCAAAAAAAAACCCCAAAACATGAGGACTATATTATAAGCCAGGGATTCTTAACTTTGGGTCTATGAACTTTTATAAAAAATTTTTAAAATTAAATTTATTTAAATATTTTCATTTTGCATTAAAATATTTTAAAATAACTAGTTCAATATAACTGATTTCCTTTGTAATCCTATGTATTTTATTTTATGCATTTAAAAACATTATTCCGTGAAGGGGTCCATAGGTTTCACTAAACTTCTAAAGAAGTCCTTGATACAAAAAAAAAGGTTAAGAACTCCATTCTGTAGTCCAAAAGTTGGAAATTCTGAGGCTGTTAATTTGTGACCTGGATCTGTGGGCAATGGTAATAGTATAGCACCCTAGTGTGGAAATCTGTTGGGTCCTAACCAGGTTGAAGTTTTCTTTGACCTAAGCTCTGGGGGTACTTTTAATGAGAAGAATGAGTCTGGCTGCTTAGCAGAGGCTTGGGCACCACAGGAGCTGTGCAGTTGGGACACATTACAGCACGTGGTGGAGTTTCTGGCCTATGTTACTTCTAGTCATGTTGCATCCTTCTGTGCTGATGCTCTATCTACCTTGGGAAAGATAAGCCACTCCAGATGTTTTTCTAGGACAGCAAGTTGTCTACTACCATCATTACAGGAAGAATATTAGGGAAAAACTTGTCATCCGAGATGAACCTCAAGCTGACTGTAAACTCCTTTAGCTAAAAAAAAAAACTCAGCTTTTCTCTTCCTGTTAAATGCCTTCAAAATCTGGCTTGGAAGGGGTCCAAGATGCCGAGCTAGTCTCCTTCTAGAGATGGATCCTCAGGGAGGGGATAGTGTGGGAAGATGAAGCGAGCATTGATTAGGCCCCTACAGTGTGCCAGGGACTGGACTAAGCCTTTTACAGATATTATCTGTAGATGCTATTATTATTATTCCCATTTTACAGTTGAGAAAACGGAGGCAGACGGGTTAAGTGATTTGTCCGGAGTCACACAGCTAGGAAGTGTTTGACACCCTCTCCCACTGGGAGGGTTAGCGTGATCCTTCCCCAAAAGAAATCATCTCAGATGCGTCTTTGTGTTTGTGACGAGGTAGCCCAGGCTGTGCTAAGAGTCATGAGTGTGAAGAACTCCCTAGGATTTTTACATATATTTTACATATATACACACATACACACATATATACACATACACACACACATATAAGACGTACAGTTTCCTCTCTCCCACCTGCCACTTGCCCATTGGACTGTGTGCTGGTGAAGAAAATGTTTGATTTCAAGAATAAACAGTAGAGTCAACTCTGTCATCCGCACGTTGATTATCCCATTATCTGTGGTGAATTTTTAATCCTGAATGACTTCTTTCCACCTAACACTTGCCTCAGCTGTTTACACACATGCTCGGGTGATTTAAATGTAGGGAAGGTAGACTTGGTTCAACCTGAGCTAAACATAGATGAATACTTGGCTAAACTTCCAAATGCATTCCTCCCACCCACCCCCCACCTCCCTCAAATAACAGAATGAAACAAAACATGTACTCCATAGTTTACTGCAAAGGACTCTAGGACTATTTGCTTTTTTATACTATTCTTGCTTCAGTTGCCCTTCAACATAGTAGATGACCATTGTTAATTGTCAGACTGAAAATAAATAGGGCTAAACTTAAGTATATTTCTTTACTCTGTCACTGATTAACATTTGATCTCCTTGTTGCTGGAAACTCATTGGCCCTTAATTATACAACACAGCCTTTATGAACTGAAATGTTGTCACATGCCTTGACTTCTTGTGCTGAGGTTTGAAATAGAGTAAATATATGGGGACCTTGGAGTTGATTCCCTCCAGATGAAAGCAGATAGATGCTTGATTAAAGTGCTGTTTTGGTTTCCTCTTCTAGGAACAGCAGGAAGAAGTCAAGAAGCGCTGTGAGAATGCGGAGCCCCGCCACGGGGAACTGTGGTGTGAAGTGTCCAAGGACATTGAGAATTGGCAGAAAAAGATTGGGGAGATCCTTGTGCTTGTAGCAGCCAAGATTAAAAACACCTTCTAGCTGTTGCTCTATCCATTCTTGTCACTGCCCTGGAGAAAGTAGTGTTGTCTTGCTATCCAAAGTGCAGAAGGAGGGAGGTGAAGGAAGGCTTCCCAGTAGCTGTGCTGAAGATGCTTTTGAGATGAAATGTGCTTACCATGAGGACTGGTCTTTGAGACACTAGGATTCTGAGTGCTGATGTGCTGGGCAAGCAATCTCCTTAAAAGAGTTGGCTTGTTCTTTAAATTTAATTAAATCTTTTTTTAAAATCTGTGTGTCAGGTTTAGTAACCTATCATTTGTTATTGGATTGTTCTTCACTAGGCTATTCTGCTTTCATTTCCATTTTTTGGGTTTGTCTAGGCCTGAGTTTTCTCCGTAGAAGTTTGTCATAGATGACTCAAGTTTGCCCTAGGTAGACATGGACTGAGAAGCTGTCACTCACCAAGACTGTGGAGAACTCACTGGGGAAGAAACAAACGAACAATGTTGCTATGCCATTTGAATCTTTAAATTAATGTTATGTTTGGGAGAAAATAGGGTTTGGCCTTCTTAGCCTCCTTGTATTCCTTACGTAGAATTAAATTCACTGTAATTTGCTTTAATACAAAGTAAGTACAGCCTGTATGGGAAAAGTGTGTGTGTGTGTGTGTGTGTGTGTGTGTGTGTGTGTGTGAGAGAGAGAGAGACAGAGAGCACAAACATGAGAGAGAGAATGTATAGTTATTTCATTCGTTGAGCAAATATAATCCAAATTTGACGTCTTAAAGTATGTTGCTTCAAAGAACTATAATAAAAAGCAGTTAGGTGTTCAGTGAATTGTGTGCATGGCTTCCCCCCAGGATTACATGAGGATACAGGTTTCTAGCCACAGTCCAAGGTAACAGTTCCCTTGGCCCCTCTAGACCTGGAACAGAAGAAAAAGGGAAGCCAAGCCCTGTTGATGTCTACTTTTCTTATCTGGTGCTGTCAGACGTGGCCTGCCTTGGGAATATGTTCTTTACCCATCAGCAAGAAGCTTTTTTCATTTTTACAGGTGATTTTTTTTTTACATGTAATTGGCATTTACCCAGCAGAAATGCCTTGCCCTCTTTGCTAAACACACAAAGTAGGTTACTTGAGAAGACTGAATCTTTTCATTATGTATGTTGTGATGATAAACAATAATTCTGTCTGGAGGAGAGGAAAGGAATAGTGTTTTGGGACATTTGGAGACACTGACCTCTGTGTCTTATGAGCTATACAGAAAGTACATAGGCATTGAAACTAACCAGTTTTGTGACTATTCTGTGTTTCTTTATGAAATTACTCTATGACATTGAAAAGTACAGACTGTCCAGCTTAGGGGAATGTAAAGAGATGATCTAATTGAGGATTGAGAATTTAATCTTGATTTTACATTTCTCATTTTGCCAGGATACTAAAAATGGTGGAAAAGTTACATTATCTTGATTGAAGTATCTTTAATTTGCCAAGAGAACTTTATGATGGTCGGGATAAGGAAAAAAAAGACTAAGATGTGAAACTGATTTTGTAGCACAATGGCAAGTTGCTAGGGAGAATTGCCAATCACATGTTGTCCTGAGAAATGACAATTCCTTCCTGGGGAGACTTGTTCTTGGTATGTGAGGAAGGTACTGCCTGTGATGTTATTTTCTAAAGGCCTTATTAGTAAAACTTGAGGAATGTGATTATAAATAATGGCTGACTAGTCCCCCAACCTTCTTGACTCTACAAAAACAAAATCCTCAACTGCACTATTTTCCATGGAAAAGTAATCTGCTTATTTCTTCAAGGATGAGTTGAATGTGAGTGATGATCATTTTTCAACAAACATTTATTAAACTTTTAGTATATGAAGCACTGCAGTAGACATTGAGGCCCATTATCCTAATCTATATGCACGATTTTATATGTGGAATTCCAGAAGCCAGTTTAATCGCCCCCTTGTGTTACCTTTGGGGAGCTGGGTAGGGAAAACACATTGTTATATAAAATATTTTATGTGATCAAAGGATGTAATTGGTCCTTGTTGATTATGTAGATGTAACTCCATGAATGAGCAGTTTGATGTTTTTCATTTCAATTGCTTATATAGAGAGCATAGAGTTACATCTCTTGGTTAGTTTATCTCTAAATGCTTTGGAATTCTTTCCTTCCTCCCAATGTTGAGATGATTTAATCCATGATGGTTTAATATGTAGGGAGTGGTAGTACATACTTCCAGGTTTCACTTATGTTTTCATTTCATTTAGAAATATCCTTTCCTCTCTGGAGGCCCTGTGCACACACCACCAAGTGTACATTAAGTGATTATAGAGATAAATTTACAGAAACAAAGAAATCCATAGTCGAGGGGAAAGCCTCCTGTTTCCTCAGGTGGTGACCCACAGCAGGGTACTTGGTGAGAAAATTATTCAGATCTGTTCCCCATTGCACATGGTTCATTTAAGATGTGTCCTGTGTGTCCCCCCTCAGCCCCCCTAAATCACATTTGAGTTTCCTCTCTATTATTTAGTGCTGTTTTCATAAAAAATATTGAGATAGTTAGACTACATAACACTGTTCTGATTACTTGCTATTGACTTTTGAAATTACCAGCATTTCTAGAAACAATGGAAAACTGAACTTTTAACTTCAACTGTTAGCTCGAAAAAGGCGAGTTCAGTTCTACAGATTCTTTTCTGCTATACTCTCTTTTTAGACTGTTCAGTCATCTCTGCTTACCCTTCATCGAGCTTGCTCTGGGCTCTCTTCAATAGTATATAACTTCATAGTTATCCCTAGCCTGAAATGGTAACTGAAGGAAAGGATAAATATCATAGGTGACCCAAGGAAAAAGAAAAGATGTATAACAGCTGAGATGTTTACTTCTCTGGCAGACTACATACTCTTGTTGAGAAATACATAGCTTCCTGAAGAGTACATATCTTTGAATTTGAAACCTGGTGTTTGCAATTGCACGTTGAATTTATAGCTAGTGGGATTCCATTTCTAACTCCTTCATAATTCCCTGAAAGTGGATAATCCATAGAGAAATGAGAAACAAAAACAACTGCTCTGTTCGGTGTTAGCTATCTCTGTGCACTCAAGGACAGGTCTTTCATCATGGTCTTTTTAATGTAACCTGGAGAAATGAAGTCACCATGATGAGCAAGCCAAGAGACCTCTTCCCCACCCCCATTTATTCAAATAGGCTTTGAGTTTGGAGGAGTGGGCGGCTGCCAGGAATTAGGTACAGGCCAGAGGCTGGCCTGGAATGCTAGATTCAGTGGAGAAGCAAAGTGCTCCCTGGTTGGCAACAAACTTCTCCCACAGTGGTCTCTGGAAGTCCCCGCGTCAGGGAGCTGGGTCAAAGCTGCTAGGACATGACAGGACTGGATGGTGTCAGGTCACATTCACATTGTCTGGCATTGGTTGCTTAGGGAAGCAGATGAATTCTTGCTTTGCTTGCTTTCTTGTAATCAGCAGAAAATGAGTCTTTTGGGAGAAAGCTTTCCATTGAGTTATAGGGGATGAAATGCATGAAAGCCCAATCTTTCTTAATAGGAGATAGGAAACAGCCATTTTACAGAACCCCAAAGCAGCAGCAGCAGCAGCCAGGATAGCAGGAATATGACCCTTAGGGTTTTTCTGGGAAAATTGGGACTGGGTAGCACCTCAGTCAGAGAGCCACAGGTTACAAGCCTCTGATTTCACTGTCCTGGAAGCCCTCAGCAAGTCAAGTCGCAGGTCTCATCAGAAAAGGAAGAAAACAGAATGTGGCTTTGGACTTCTAATTGGGGCCAGGAGGAAAGTTTGGTGCTGGACTCACCCCACAGAGCCCTGTCCTCAATTTCCCTAGTGCCCCATGCAGCTGAGCTCTTGGAATGGCTGGTAAGCGCAGCCTAAATTTGAGCTTTTCCCTGCTTGGTGGTGATCGGTATGTGGCAAATGGCCCTGGGAAATTTAACTTTGGGTTTCAGCTTCGAGAGTGTTTTGCGGCTCTGACTTCCCTGACTCTTAAGGTTATTTGTTCTTGATTAGTTTGTCGGGGGTGCTGCGGAGACAGCGAGAGCCTCACGGAGTTGGCCTTTGCTGCGATGAGCATAGGCTTGTGCTATTGAGTTCTTTCTGCTTCCAGACAGACCAAGCTAAAGATGCCTTGGGTTCTTCCCTACCTTCGCTGAACTCGCACCGACCCGTCAGACCAACACGTTGCTTCCGTAATGTGTCTTTTTTCCTTTTGGCCGATAACAGTTTAATCAAGAACTGAAGGCCCTCTGAAGGGGATCTTGGCTGAGGGAGGCGGTGCAGAAGGCTGGTTAATTGATCATCTGCCTGAAAGACTTGATGAGACAGGATATGAAGAGGCGGAGAGGGGAGGACTGGCAGTTCCGAAGTGCTCCCCTCTCCTCCCCTTCCCTTCCCTCCCCCTTTCACTCCCTCCCTCTCGATCCCCTATCGCCTGGTGGAGCCAACTTCAAATGCAGAAGAGCCTTGGGCACTTTTAGGGCGTCTGGCAGTCATCAGCCCAAGGGGGAGCGACTGAGCTTCGGGACCTCAGCTTGAAAGGAGGCTGGGGTAGGGACCCCCTCCTGAGCAGGGTCCTGCGGGGATCATGCTTCAAGGTTGCTCTGCCTGAGTGGGGGGCCCTGAGGGAGACCCGGCTCCTAGAGAGCCCAATGGTGAGCGGGGACCCCATCTGAGGTTTGGGGGGTGGTGAGGGCCTTGGAATGGGTCTTGAAGGAAGGGGGCTGGGTTGAGGTTGGGGAATCAGGCTAATAGGTCCGAGTAGGAAGAGGAAGGAAACCGTGACTGGGGGAGTCTGAAGAAAAGGACCGCTAGCTGGAACTTTGGGACACTGTGATGCAGCCTAGAGAAAAGGTGGACTCTGGATGAGGTTTCGGAGTTGATAGCCCTTATAAGCACCCCAGGTTAATGTGTTTGTGGCCAGAGTATACTTCTTGGTGGATCAGTCCCAAAAAACAGGTTTGAGGAAATTGGGGTGAATTGGGAGAAATAGATTGCCTTTAATACTAGTCAGTTTTAAATTTTTTTTCCTGTTACCCTTCGGGAAACTCCCTGCAATGATTCCCATAACCCAGCAGGAGCCCCAGGGCCCCTTTCCTGGCTAACAAATTGGCTTGTGGAAGGTCTTGCAGGGGAGAAGAGGGGGTTGGGTACAGACTCAGATCCTCTCTTGGACTGGATTCTCTGGGCTCCAGGGTACAGTGCAAACAGTATACAGTAGAGCCTGGTGGGTTTGGAGGGGGAATGTAAAGTGCCTCCAGCCTCTAGAGATGCATGTGTATATATATGTCTGTGTTGAGGTGTAGGGAGTACATAATTTCGGTGCACAAAGAAAAGGCACCCACAGAACCAGACTATACCCTTGGAATCCACTGGGGCTGCCCCTAACGACTGAGTGCCTCCCTCTGGGTGGGTTGAACAAAGAACCTGGACCTGGCTGTATTCCTTTTCCCTCTCCTATATGTAACAGGCTGTCAAGGTCTAGTGTCCCTCATGAAAGAAACCTGTTCTATCTAACAGGCTAGAGCCTCAGAAGGATCTCACTGAGACAGAGGCTGTCCATCAAAAGTCACCTTATCCAGCACTTTGCTTTCAGGAAGCATTTCAATGTGCCCCCTCTAGGCAGATGTCCTGTTCTTGCCTACTTTCTTGTGGGAAACCTTATCTAATTGTCCTAACATGATTTCTCCAGAGAATCTGAATGAACTTGTGTGCTTGAGCAGGGTTTAACTTCTCTACGGAGGACCAGAAACATCCATCCACTCACCCACTTACTCACTCCCACTGACCAAATCTTTCCAACCTACCTGCCCTCTCATTCACCAAGGCATTCACTCAAAAATGTTCTTTCCCCATCACCCAAACTACTACTCACCCACTTGCTGCTTGTGCTCTTGGTCTTGACACAAACTAATGTGTCCTGGAGAAGCCTGAAGAGACCCATTTAGATCCTAATAGTAACTTTCTTGATCCCTGATTTCGACTCTCAACTCCTCCTTGGGGCATATGTGACCTCCAATGCCTGTAATAACTGAAAAGTTGAGTTACTGGTAGGTCGGGAGACCAATTTAGAAGAGACTCAGGAGAAAGATGTTTCTCAGATGTTCTGGTTGGAGGTGGAGTGTTGGGAGGAGATCCTGGGGGAGCTGATTATTCTATTTGGCCCTGAAAAGTGCACCCGGATCTCCATTTTTCAAGCTGTGGCAGTCTGGTGTAGCATGGTAATTCACAGGGTACAATGTATCCAGACTCCAAGCTACCTTATGAGTTTCCAGCATGTTTCCGGTTTTTATTCTGTGGTCCAGGAGGGCTGGTATTTTATGTTAATCCATAAATAATAATAATAATAAGTGGATCATGGAGAGGCAACCGAACAGCATCTTAGCAGAGGACTCAATTGGATCCCACTTTTCAGAAAAGAGAGAATAATGATTTGGGGAGAGGGGGCAATGGCAGCTGAAGAACACTACCATGAATGTATACTTGCATACATTGTTCTAGTGACTTCTTGCACTTACAAGGCATTAAGAGAAGTGCACAAGCAAGTGACTTCATCACTACCACCCTTCAAATTCTCCCAGAGCTGCAGGGTGTGGGGGGGCTGTCACCGTCAATTTTCAGGGGCTGGATGAGAGGGTGCAGGATGCTATGACTGGGGAGGTATGCCTGAGTGGAATGGTGCATGAACATGGTGAGATGGTCCACTGGTGGTGCTGGGCCCCACCTGGAGAGATGGAGGGTGGTGGTGGGAGGGGGTGAGGTCAGAGAAGTGGCCAGTTCTTCCAGGTGGCTGGTGCTGGGGCCTTGATCACGCCCTTTATGAACCCCGAGACCTCGCTTCCACCCAGGTGCTTGCCAAGCCTGCTTTCTGTGTGCTGCTCCTGGCTATACTGGGCTCGGCTCTAGGGCGCGGTGGCAGGCGCCGGGACTGCAACGTGCCCGACGTGCTTCGGCATTACCGCGCCGTCATCTTTGAAGAGCTGCAGGCGGTGGTGAGGGGAGACCCCTCCAGGGCGGGCTTTTTTGGGGGAGGGCTATGGGGTGTGGGAGCAGTACTTGCGACCGGGGGGTGGGTGGGAATGGGATAGAGGCAGTAGCAAGAACGCCCTAATCAGGCCTGTTGGGGAGGAGGCAAGGTCACTGCCCAAGTTCCTTCTTTGATTTGATCCAGAAAAACTTGACGGGCACCGGGGCTCTCAGGCGCCGGGGACGAGGGCGAGCAGGAGGCGCCTCCTGCCGGGCAGAAAAGGTAACTGGATGGACCCCTTCTCAGAGAATGGTTCTTGCCCCACCCCATCTGTTTGAAAAGAGTTGGGACTCTTTCCGGACTGGGGCCGGAATGCGGGAGCAGGGGCGGAGCAGGGTTGACGGGGGCGAAACTAGACCGCTGGAGCTACAGTCTCTTTCTCCTTGCCCCCCAGGAGCACCGCATCTTGATGTCTATCTCATCCATGGGCCGGGCTCTGCGCAAGGCAGTGGCAGGAACCGGGGCCCGACCCGGACGCCGCCGCGGAGCCCTGGAGAAGGCTGTGTGGACGGTGGCCATGCACACTGAGGCAGTGACTCGCGAGTACTGCGGCACTTTGCATCAGGTCCGTCCCCGCCCCTCACTCCTAACCCAGGAGGGACCTTCTCCACTCAGAGCAGAGGTCGCAGTTAACTTGTGAGGAGCCTTCTTGTCCCTCAAAGGGTCATCTGGACAGGGATCCCTCATGGCTTTGCCCGCGATTTTTCCGGAGAACAGCAGTGTGGGGCTGCATGTAGGACAGGGATGAGGGTTGGGAGAAGGGGGGCACCAGGGGGTCCCGCTGACCCTCTCCTTGTCACTGTCCCCACTGTCAGCGAAGCCAGAAGCGGCTGAGTCAGGAGTGGCAGGAGCGGAAGCGGGGCCCGGCGATGGAGCCAGAGCTGAACCTGGAACCGGCCCTTGCCCCGGGTCGGAGTCGGGGTCGGGACCAGAGACAGCGTCTGTTGGGAGCCGTGGAACACTTGGCTGCCTGCTGGGAGAAATTGTTTTCTCTGCGCTCCTTGGCTTCGGTCGCCGGGAGCTACTAGAGGGAAGGAAGGGGATGGGGGTGGGGAGGTCCGTGGTGTGTCCTCTTTCGTCTCCCGGGCCTCAGTCTCAAGGGATTTCTGCGCTGGAGAAAGGGAAGGGTCGGCCCTATGTCTTCCCCCTACCATGTCTTCCCTCTTTATACCAATGTTTTCCATAAGTGGCTGGATGTGTGGGCGGGAGGGTGGAAAGGAAAATTCTCTCTTTCTTCACTTCGGCGCCAGGGAGTCCTGGGGCTGGGGCGGGGGGGGGGGGGGGGTGGGATGGGGATGGGGATGGGGGAAGGGGCTTTAAGGCTAAACAGGCCTTTCTTACTCTTCACCGTCCTCTCCTATGCTCCCTCGGCTAAGTTCACCCCTTGAAGTGGAATGAGGGTGGAGGGATGGAGAGTCAGAGCAGTAATCTAGTGTCTCTGGAACTATATTAGCAATTTACGCTCTTGTACATTACCCGAATACAGGCAGGGGTGCGAGGGAGGGGTGGGGGTGGGCGGTGGTTAGGGGAAGTTGAGGCGGTGCGCTGATGGTGCTAAAAGTCGTATTTGGGGGATTGACCTATTTTAATACACTTCCCTAACACCGCACTGGAGGCTTTTCTGGACCAACACACTTCGGAGCCCACGCTGAAGCTGAACCTGAACCTCTTTACTGTCTGGGTCTGGCAGCCTAGCCTAGCCCAGCTCATCCAGCTATTCTCCCCAAAGACTAAGCTCTTGGCAAGGGCCATATTCCCCCGCTGAGACCTCAGGGGTGGGTGGACGGCTGGACAGAGGAGGGTCTCGGGAGGGGTGATCATAAAGGACATTGGATAGAGACCAAATGCCAGGCTTACAGACACAAGGCAGGAGCTGGGGCTTCTGGGACAATTTGAAGAAAATGAAGAATAGCCTCTCTCAGGCCGTTCAACTTGTTAACTTGATAAATGTTATATGCACCTTCTTCCTCCACTACAAAAGTCCTGCCCCTGTTCCACCTGACACTAGAAGTCCCAAGAGAAAATAGGTCTGTAGTTGGGGGAGTGCTTCACTATTTGCCTGAATGTGGGTGTGTTGGCCCAGCTTTCCAGCTACTTCTTTGAAAATCCTTCCTCCTCATCCTCATCCTCAACACCTCTGGGAAATAAATGGTATTTGGCCATAACACCCAGATTACACCGGGTCAGTAATTACATCAAGCTGGAATTCACCTATCTCTGCACTAACCTGTCCCAGGATTCACTTTGATGGGCACTAACATTCCTGGACATACCTGACTTGTTCAAGTATTCATCTGCCCAGGCACTCACCCTTCCAGACATTAATCTATCTAGTGGGAGCCCCTGAGCTGGAGAAGAAGTATGCATAGCTCAATTTCATGGAGGCGGATGACTGAACTAACTTGATTCTGCAGTCCATTCTATCCCATAGAGAAGGCAGTAGGGCCCTTACAGTTCTGTTGAAAGAAAGTAAGATTAGAGGGCCTTAGTCCTGGGTCTAATCACAGAGAAAGAGGCCACTCCAAACCTGATTAGGTCTCCTTTCTAGTTCTCCACTGTTACTCCTATGAGGGGGATAATTTTCAACTGTATGGATCCAGAGACACTGCTGTTCTTAGAGGTTCTCTGTGGGGGGTGATTAGCAACCAAGAATGGGGTAGAACAGCTAGGGGAACAGTTTCTGCTCGGTCTCTCTGTCCTGCAATCAGATTCTAGGTTTGGGCCATGCTGCAACTTAGGCATTTACACCAGTCTGATCTGTTTTGCTCATACTACCTCTAGGTCGACCTGAGCCTCCTTGTGACACTCCTGCCATGCCCCACTTCCCCCATCCCAGCTTTCCGTGTTAAGCTTAGTCACAGGGTGTGGACTGCCCTAGTATCTCTGACTTTCCTGGTGGGTCACTAGAATCCCAAGGGAAAAGGGCTCCTCTTCTTCAAACATATACCTCAGTACCTTTCCTGAGTTCCATGAGAGGGAGACTGGAGAATTGCAGATGGCCTATGGAGATTCCATTTAATACCTGCATTCTATTATCCCCTTCTCACTTCAGTCTCATTCCAGTTCTCTGTCTCTCCCCTTTCTGTGCTTCTCTTGTCTTTCTGGTAAGGGGATACAGTGACTTTTGAGGCAGGGGAGAGATGAACCTCAAACTCTTTTTCCCGGAAGGCCACTTCTGTGGCCTGATACTAGCGATATTCAGTGAGGTTTTCTGGGCACAAACCCTCCTAATTCCCAGAAACAAGGCTCTCCCACAGGGCATTGGGTATTAATTATCCTTCTGAGCCCCTCTTCCCATTCCAAGCAAATTGGTTTAATGAAGTCCCTTAGCAACCCAGGAAACTATCCTCCACACCAATAGGAAGTAAGTCTCCCCTAAGCCAAACCATCTTGGGCCAGGCTTAGCTAGATAGAATCTCTCCTGGACCAGTTCACCTGAGTGATGCTTTCTTGGGTGGGGCTCATCTGGGTCTCTCAGCAACTTCTGAGAGAGAAGGTCTGCATAACCCTTTTTAGGCTCACTTCATTCCGCTCCAATTCCCTTGGACTGTGATCTGAACAGTCTCCCTGCTGTTTCTAGTGGTCCCAGAGGTCTAAAGAAGTGGGAGGGGTATTTTGATTTAGTGCTGGTTCAGTATACAATACAGTATAATTTCTGGTTGATATCTACATGTGGTGAGGCCACCAGGGGTCAGTATCACCTGGGGTGGGCAAGCTGTCCCCCAGGGCCCAGTTCCTCCCCTACAAAGCCTCCTTTCCTCCCACTCACTCTTCTCGTTTCTCAAGTCTTGGCTATGTTAGTGGCCAGCAGGGGGCAGACTTAGGTCACACTGGGCACGGACGCCTTTAGGACGCTGTGGAAGATGCTTGACTCAGAGGATCCAAGAACTCCTTGCTTCCAGATGCTATGGCTACCCTTTGGCCCTTTGCAGACTTCAAGCTCCTTCCTGACCCTAGTCTTTATCTCCCCCCACCCCTTTCCCCATTCTTTCCAGGTCTCCAAGCTGCATTTGTGGGAAGAGGATTGGAGAGATGGAGATAGTTGGGGCCTGCCCTCCCAATGAGAGACATTCTGATGGTGATGGAGTAGAGATTGCCACAGTTAACTACAATGTAGTGAAGTGTTGCTCTAAATTAAAACACCCTGATCTTATGTAGGTAATACACCAGTTAGGGAAAGGAGGCTACACAGGGGCTGGTCTGACTTCCAAGCCATTATGGAACCACAGAATTTGAAAGTTGGAAGGGACTTCTCATTGGCCATCTAGTCCAACTCATACCTGGAAGGAAATCTCACTATAACGTACCCAATAAGTGGTCTTGAAGACCTCCATTGAAGGGGAACCCACCCCCTCTTGGGGTAGTTCATTCCACTTTTGAATAGATCTAATTGTTAGGAGGTTTTTCCTGACATCAAGCTTAGATTATCCTCTTTGCAGCTTTCACTCATTTCTGTCCTCTAGGGCCAAGCAGAACAAGTCTGATACCTCTACTATGTAATAGCCCATCAACCTTTCCCAGTTAAGATTGGGTGATGATTTCTGCATTCACCAAGTCTCCCTTGTAGACTCAGTACAAGGTCAGGGGAAATTTACAGGCAGCCAGGCTTGACATGGAAGGGGTTATGACTCACAGGATTCTGTTTCCTCCTCTCCCACCCAAACCAAAGGGGTTTCCAGACCCATTTCCCAAGGGGGAGTGTGTTTGCAAGTATGTTCATAGGTGCCTGCCTGTGCATAGCCCTGCAGGGCACAGTTCTGAGCATTGTGGAGCAGACAAAAGAGTAAGAGGTAATTTATTTTTGAGGTGATTTGTTGTGCTGCATCTGTAGTTCCTTGTCTGCTTCCATGAATAGATCCATTATCTTCTGGGTCCGAGTGCTCCCACCTCTCACTGGGGAGGGCACCAAATTATCTACATTTTTTCCTCCTGGATGATTTTTGTCCATACATATTACATGAATTCTGTCCAAGTGGATGGAGGATTTCCTTTGGTTCTTTTAATAGATAGTAGTAGTACAGTATTCAGGTTCTACCCCTATTGCTCTTCACTACAATGACTGTCCTCGCTCATTTTCAGGTCTTACATTTCTTTGATGATACCTCACATGTCACTTCTCAAACAAATAATTGTTGGCAGTACAATTCCTTTATATGTCTTCTTTGGTCTTTTAGATGGTCTGCACTTTTTATTCTTCTGAATGTATTGTTCCATAATTCACAGTTGGATGGTGAAAGGAAGGGAAAAATCATTTAAATAAGCACCTACTATGTGCTAGGCACTATGATAAGTGCCATACAAATAACATCTCCTTTGATCCTCATAATAATCCTGTGAGTTAGGTTCTGTTATTTTCCATACTTTTCAGATGGGTAAACTGAGATGGAAAGAGGTTAAGTGACTCGGCCAGGATCACACAGCTTGTAAGTGTCTGAAGCCAGATTTGAACTTAGGTCTTCCTGACTCCATGCCCAATGCCCTGGCCACCATGCCACCTGCTGCCAGTATTGATGTTGAAAAAAATGGTCTTTTATGGTGGCTTGTGACCATGAAAAACCCAGAACAACTTCCCAAATGTGACTAACCTGATCTTCCTTTTCTTTATGGGGCCATCACCTTCCATATGAACTGACTCTTTCCCATGACTGGGAAAACTTCATCATCCTGTAAGACCCCATTAGCCTTCGTCCTCCACCTCATCACTACTCCTTTGGCCCTTTAATTAGAGGGTGCAGCTCTGCTCTCAAATCTCCATTTAAGAATGGAGCTCAGCTCAGACATCTCTTCAATTCTCATCTAGCTGCACTACTTTGGGACTTCTTTGGCTTCTCCACCATGACCCCCACCAGCCCCTCCCTTTTTAGCCTTTCATGTGTTGTCTTCCCCCACTAGATTATAAGCTCCTTGAAACCAGCAACTTTCTTTTTTCATATCTCTATTCCTAGTGCTTAGCACAGTGCCTTATGCATAGTAGATGCTTAATAAATATTTATTGATTATTGACTGATGGGCTAACTCTTTGGTCTGCTCATCCAATTGCATTCCACAGTCTGGGTAACATACATTTTTTCATCTACTGGGTTTTTCCATTGTGAAAGGCTAGATTAATGTCTTTCAAGTAATCATGAACCTCACTGAGGAGACCTGTAATGTTCTGGGACTCAGTGCAATCATTATAATATCATCTGCAAACAGGAACATCTGTAGACTCTTACCTCACGTAGGGAATCCCTGTTCTATTTGGGCTTTTCAAATAACATCTTCCATGGCCCTAGAGAACAAATGTCTTCTCATTTTGTGCCTTGCTTTATGTTAATTTTCAGAGGATCATTAAACAAAGTTATCTTTTTAGATGTTTGCCATGGACTTTTGCATGATCTTAACACTCAAGGGGAAGCTTTAAGGCGACATTTCATCCTACCTAGTCAAATGCCTTTTTGTTTGGAATCAACAAATAACAAACACAGAAAGATTTTGCATTCTTGACCTCTCAATCAGTTGTGTGACTGTGAAGATGTGGTCTATTAGAGAAAATCACATGCACAAGGCTGTTTGTTTCCTTCTCACATTTTGACAAAGAATAACTTTAAAGATGATTACCGTAATTTTATGGAGATGAAACAATGAGTATATTGGTTGGTAGGCACCAATATTTTCTTAATTGCCTTTTTTGGGTACTATGGACTTCTTGATTAAAACAAAATATCTTTCCCTCTTTTGAAAATATCTTCAAAGTTAATCCCTGATTGGCTATAAAAATATGTTTTGTCTAGCACAATTTTTCCTCTATGGATTTGGTCAGGTCTAATTCCTCTTTCTGATTGCATCTTCTTCACATCATTTCTACTTCCTCAAATAGCACATTGAATACAGAAATGGAGTCCAAAAGTGGTGGTTCCATTGCCCTCAATAACAGATATGTTCCACTCCACATCTATTTGTTCTCCTTCATATATAAATTCAATTACTTGAGTACCACACCGAGCTTTCTATAGCAGCATTTTCTTCTTTCCTGCTTTTTGCTTTTTTGTGAGATGATACTGAATATAATCTGGCATTGTGTGTAATGTTTTGCAATTGAACACTTATTTTTTAAGTATTTGTTGTCCTTTGCTTGGCAAGGAGATCTACTATTTATTAGCTAAGACAGTTTCTTGGCTCTTTTGGCATCCTTACTGTGGCAATTTTTCATCAGATGTAATTTCTCTAAGAAATGGTGATAGACACAGCACAGTCAATATCTTTACTGTCTCCCATTTTTTTTTTGGAGTCAACAGCTTATACAAATTAGAATTGCTCTAATCACATGCTGTACTGTCTTGTTATTTAATTGTGTCTGTGTGTGTTTTTCTAATTTCGTATTTACCTTGCCCTTCACACTAACTATTCAGTGATCTGAGTGCACACAGGCAGCTAATTTGTAAACAACGCCAACATTAGTAATTGGTAGTTTCCTGTCCATTAAGTTAGCAGTAATTTAATTTTATTTGGTTATGTTGCCTTTTCCTCACCATTTCCATTGCCTCCAGATAATCTTCTCAAAGAAAATATTCATGATATACAGACATAAGGCTTATAAGTAATCAACAAATATTTGGCCATTCTGATTTCTTAGGCCTTAACCATATTTTCCAACATGGTTTTGCTGTTCTTCCCTTTGCATTGAAAATCACTATGTTCTAAATATCAAGGTATACATTGTCATATATACGTATGTATACATACGTGTATACATACATATCAAGGTATACATTTTCTTGATTTAGAGAATATTTTCAAGGTATTTGTGGAATTCCTCTATTTCTTCATCCTCTGCAATAGATGTTGGCACATAAACTGCTGTTGTCCTCAAGGTGGCTTTTTTGCTTAAGCTCGAGATGAGGATTGCATGGTGACATGATGAAGTGCCCTGTGAAGTGATGTTTGTTGTTGTCTTGGGAGCATGCTGGGGACATGTTGAAACTAACTTTCACAACCCTTTTATAGGGTCTACTGAGGAGAATCTGTGAGCCAGCCTTCCATGGGCTATAACTTATTTGCTTTCTAGACATTTATAGGAAGAATATCAACATGGATATGATGAGTAAATGTGATCAGTAATTCATCCACTTGGTAAAGATCTCACATTTAGATGATCCACAGTTAAATTAATGTTTGCAGATGGTTAAAAATTATGTGATTCTTAGCATCCTGTCTCCTTTTCTGCCACAACCCTGGAGAAACTGTAGAAGTAGAAAGGAACTAAAAAGGACTAAAGATTGTGTTGCATTTTTGTCTGTTTTGTGGAGTGCTGTGTTGAAGAGGATGAACCCTTCTATGCTGTTCCTTTGGAAGAGTATACATCTTTTTATCTCTCCCATTAGATTTTAAACTCCTTGAAAGTAGAAACCTGTTTAAAATTTAAAAAAAATTTTGGCTTTATGTTTTTTTCCAAGTGCTAAGCATGGTGCCTGGAACATAGTAGGAGTTTAGTAATGTTTGTTAACTAACTTTGGCATTTACTTAATGTCCCTGAGTCTCATATCTATTTCTCAGACTATATATAAAGCTTTTCCAGCTTCATAGGGCTTCATAGAACACAGGGCTATAGATTTTAAAAATGGGCGGATCCCCCCTCCTGGCTCCCTCCAAATCTTCCATGAAACCAGGACAAGTTCTGATTGTATGAAAGTAAACTTGAGATTACAGAAAGGACCAATGAGTTTTCTCTAGAGAGCCAAAGTGAATCCATCCCCAAATCAGAAGAGTGGAGGATGTTTGGAGTTGGAAGACATTCTTTTCTGGGACCATGAAGAAGCTGGTTACTTCCAGCTTAGTGAGGTTCATGAAACCTAAGCTACATAGTGGGAACTTAACTTGAAGGTTAGACCAAAAATCTTAAGTAATATCCAGGCTAGAAATGGGTAATATTCTTCTAATGGCCTTCCTTTGGTTCAATGTTTATGAAGTTATATATTTCCTGGAAAACCCTACTCTTGACTGATATAGCATGGAGAGAGAGAGGAGAAGAGGAGAGGGAGCAGATGTTAGAGCTGGGCATCTCATTATAGTGCAGTGTCAGACAAAAGGGAACAGGATAATCAGGGACTGGCTGAAGCAGATCTCTGAATCCAGATAGCCAAGGAGGTTCAAAGCGCATGGGAATCAGAAGATGTGGTATCTCAAATTGAAGTTCAGGATCTGAAAATGTTCAGTAAGTGGTGAAAGTCCTGGGGCCAGGGCAAGGATCCTTTAGACCGTCTCCAAGGATATATTGGAATCCAGAGGAAATTCAGCCAGATCAACAAAACCTGACGCCTAGGGGAAGGTGGTGTTTCACAGTAATTCTGCTCTCACTGAGCTCACAGGCCAATAGGAACAATTAGGCAGGGACACAAACATCTGTAATACAAGGAAATATGTGATAAGAACTATAACAGAGGGGCAGACTGTTGTAGGAGTCCAGAGGAGGAAGAGGGCACTGCCAGCTTGGGGGTGGGTGGGAAAAGCTTTATGGAGGAGGTGGAACATGAATTAGACCTTGGAGAACCAGGGATGGGGGAAGGGTGAAGAGAAGGAGGGAATCCATTCCAACCTAGAGTGTAAGCAAAGGCAAGACTGGAAAAATGCCAGAACCTTTGGGGAATGGTTTGTCTGTAGGACACTGGAAGAAGAACAGTACAATATAAAGCTAGAATGGTAGGATGGGGGGAGAGCATCAAGAACCTTGAATGCCAGGCTGAGGAGTTTGGCTCTTGTTTGGCAACAGGGAGTCAACGAACACTTGCAAACAGGGGAATGCTGTCCAGTTAGTCATCATTCTTTAAATATCTATTAATTGCCCACTATAGGCTAAAATATAAAGGGTCATATAATCAACACTAGAGGAGATACAAAGGTGGATAAGATAGGATCCCTACTCACAGGAAACTCAGTCTAGTAGTGATATCTATACATTAAGAAGATTATACTGGCACCTGTGTGAAGGATGAAATGGAAAGTGGGCAGGAAGATCAGGAGGCAGCTACTACAATAATCTGGGTGAGGAAAGAAATAGTTCTCAGCCAAGGTCCTGGCAATAGGAGTAGAGAGGAAGGGGTAGAATGGGAGGTATTATCAAATCCTATGCATAGATTTTGGTTCCTCTTCTGTGTCCCACAAGGCCTAGTCCTCCATCCCCATCACTATTCTTAGGCTCTGAGTCACCTTGTCTCTACAGAACTTAGTAACTAATCAGGTGTGGGGGGAATTAAGGAGAAAAAATTATCAAAGATGACCCTGAGTTTTTGAATCTGTGTGACCAGAAGGATGGTGATACCCTTAACAGGGTGGAAAGTTGGGAGGTGGGGGGAATATTTTTGGGGAGAATGTTTGGACAGCATGATGTTTGTGTACGTTTTCCATGGGTGTGACTGTATGTTCATCTCTCTGTCCCTGTGTGTATGTGTGCATTCTCATTTGGGGTGCTCATGGGAAAAAAAGAGGGAAGGGGAGGGGTCTTGGAAGGACAAAGCCAAAGATGGAATGAGATCCAGGGGGAACCTCTAGGGCTTTAGGTGCATTCAGAGCAAAAACAACCGGAAAAAGGAAACTGGCGAAAAGAGGAAACAGAAATAACTCAGAGCTGCCCTGGGCCATCTCAGGAATAGGAAGCTGCTTCCTCCATCTCTGGGAGGGTCTAGTTTCCTATCCTCCTCTTCTCTTAACCAAGTGTAGTTACTTTGTGCTCACAGGTTCTGGTGCCTTCAGGGTTGGCTGGGGAAGGGACTGGTCTGAGCTGTGCTATGGCCACAGTGAGAGGAATAATTAGATCTGAAGAAAGCTTCCTCAGAGAGCTTAAAAAGAGAAAAAAAACCCAATTCATCAAAGTTAACCAACACATCTGATGTGTCTGACAGGGTATACTGTATCTCTTACTTCTGCAATGAAAGGGAGGTGGTTTGATAGGGGTTGATTACTACCCTCCAAGTCCTACCCCATCTAGAAGGCTTAACACCTCTTCTCCATGTCCCCCAAACAGGGTCTTGTGCCCTCCCTCCATTCACCGGGTCTTGTTCCCCCATTCCTAAAGGATATTATCCACCCCCTCCAAATCACAGACTTTGGCTACCCTTCCCCCACAGGATCTGGTTCTCCACCCTACCCCCTACTTAGAGCATCTGGTCCAACGCCCATTCGTAAGGTCTGTGTCTCCCTCCCCTTTTTTAGGGTTTAGTCCCAGGGGTCTCAGTCATGGGCATAGGGAAGAATGTGGCCCTCATCACCTTATTTCCCTAGTTCTAGGGGAGGATGGTTGTCAAGGCTCAATGTCACCTCCCCATCCCACCCCCTGTCAGCCTGAGGCCACTGAGTATCTCAGCCAAGTGTCAATTGTCAAGTGTCAGATGCGAAGGCATAGTGTCAAAGGCCCCAGCAACTCTTGCTTCTTCTGGGGTGATACCTCACAGAAGAAGATTCCCCTGGGGGAATCCACCTCCCCTCTCCCACATCTGTGTCTTTGTCATGCTTAGGGATGAGTGGAGCTTGCACTGGAATGGCATCCATCTATCCATTATCATGTGCCATGAAAATGCTATCCAGGCTGGGTGAATCCCTGAGGTGGGGGGCAAAAACTCAACTTCCATGCCTCCTTCTCTCCCTCTCTCTGTCCCTCCCTCTCTCCTTCTTCCAAGGCTTGGAGTCACAACCAGAGTCTCAGGCTCTTTTTAAAGGTCTTCACCTCTGAGTTAATGGGAGGACGGGGGTGGGGGGGTGCGACACAGCATGGAGCAGACAATGTCAAGCAAAGAATAATGTTATATATATTTTTGTATGGGGACATTGTTCGCTACTCTACTACAGGTTAATCCTCTGATTGTGTTCAGGCATAATCAAGTGTGTTTGCTTTCTGAGGACATACTAGCTGTATAGTATCCACCTTTAGAGGCCGAGGGTGAGAGTGGTTTCTCCCTCTACAGTACTCAGCAGGAGCCCTTTGACTTAGGTCCCTGTAAAGATAGGGGTATCTTTGGTGACCTTTGGGGAAGAGCTGGATGACTAATTGTTTTCTTTTTCTTTTTTTCTGGCTGATGGGAAGAGCTATCTGTGACATTGTGTGATGATATTTCCTTCCTCTCTCCGGGGGAGAGGTAGGGACAGAGTTTAATTAGTGATTGAGTCAGTGGGGAATATATGGGTGGAGAATGAAAGATGGATTCCTAGAGCCTTCCCCATTGGCTAATATTTGGTACAATTTTCTACAACAGACAAATGAGTGCTGTCTGGGGCTTTTGCTAGGATGATGATGATGAGGAGGAGGAGGAGGATGTTGGGGTGTGGTGTTTGTGTGTGTGTGTGTGTGTGTGTGTGTGTGTGTGAGTAGTGGTGGGAGTTTTTAAAATCATCGTTGGTTAGAACTCCATAAAGGACCAGTGAGACTGAGGTGAACCATAGAGTTCTCCAACCTACATTGGGTCATTTTTTTTCTTTTTTTTTGTCTAGCCTTGGGTGGAAAGAATACTAGATTTGGAATCAGAGGACCTGGATTTGAGTCCCGGTTTTGCTACTTATTAGCTCTATGCTGTAGGGCAAGTCGAATGACACCTCTGTTTCGTCATCTGTAAAATAGGACTAATGAAAAGCACAACATGAATCAAGTGAGGCATAACACAGGGAGACATATCCTTACCACAGAGACGGCACTGTCCTACGCAGAGTCCAAACATAAGAGTAAATTCCAACAGATAATAAGTTTTTCCAGATATTCCTGTGTGCAGGTACCATAGTGCTGATCTCAGTAAACCCTCAAAGAACCATAGAGCCTGTGTTATAAAATCCATGACCACTCAAGAGATTGGTTCCCACAAAGGAAGCATCTAGGTGGTGCCATAGTGCACCGACCTAGAGTCACGAAGACCTAAGTTCAAATGCAGCCTCAGATACTTCCTAGCCATGTGATCCTGGGCAAATCACTTAGCCTCCCTCTGTCTTGATTTCAGCAATTGCAAAATGGGGAACCATAATAGCACCTACCTCCCAAGGTTATTGTGAAGATCAGATGAGATAATATCTGTAAAAGTGTTTTGCAAACCTTGAAGTACTGTAGAAATGTTAAATATTATTATTAACATTTCCACAGGAAGAACCAAGTAGAAAAGGAATACCTGTTGCTCAGAGTATGACCCTCAATTGGATGGATAACCCACAGAGTTAGTCCATTAGTATAATATGTGGGACAGGTATTGAAGATGGTTAATGAGTTGGTCCTAGAACAGAGGCAGCTCGATGGTGCAGTAGATAGAGCACTGGGTCTGGACTCATCTTCCTGAATTCAAATCCAGCCTCAGACACTTACTAGCAGTATGACCCTGGGCAAGTCACTTAATCCTGTTTGCCTTCATTTACTCATCTGAACTGGAGAAGGAAATGGTAAATAGTATCTCTGCCAAGAAAATCCCAAAAAGGGGTCATGGAGAGTCAGACACAACTGAAAAATGACTGAACAACAACTGAACTTTGAACTGAGTTAGAAGAATGGATTAAATTAGATGGCCATCAGTGACCTTAAATGGCTCACTGATTCCGATGTACTTCTTAAGAAGCACTAATATTCTCCTAGTGATGTTAGATGGCTGGGGAGCACCATATGGACCTACAATGTCTGAAGGACCACAACTATGGCTGACCTGAAGAGTGCAAATAGGACAAAGCATATTACCAAGAATGCCTTATTAATAAGAAATGGCATGAAAGATGTCATCAAGGACATCTGTATGTGATCAGAAAAGGAAGCAAGCTGGTCATGTGTCAAGAGCTTGTTTTAATAAATAAGCTCATGGGCTTACATTAGTTATCTAGAAAATATTAAAAAGCCCAGAGGAAGGTCTCCATTCATTAGGTGAATCCTCTATGGAGGATTTTTAGGAGAACATGGATGAGGATTGTGTAGGATGAGAAGACATGAATAGACAGATAATGTATTGTAATGTTAATAGAATAGGAAGATCTACCTGGTCCATTAATAGTCCTATGTGACCACTTGTATTCAAAAACAGCTGTGATATATCCTGAGTCACACAGAGCCCATTGGGGGAGGAACTTGCCTGAGGAAGGGCTTGCTTACTGGGAGACTTGCTTATAGCAAAGCTTTCACACCTTTTGGTACTAAGCTAATTAGGCACTGAGTCATGAGGGATGTGATGCCTTCTGGCTCAGAGAAGTGTATATATATTGTGAAGTTGGTGTTTTGCTTTGGGGGCTTGCTCATGAGAAGGACTTTTTGATTCCCTGGACAGGACTCTGAGCAGCCCTTTGTTCAGAGCTCCCCCTACCCTGACTACTCAGATGTTTGATGCTCCCTGATCTGGTGGTGTCCACAGGTGGCGGTATTACTTGTTCAGACAGTTGGAGCCCTGTCTGTTGATCTTTGTGCTAATTTCTCTGTTTGTATTTTTTCCATGTTCAGGGTGCTGACCTTTCCTCTGAACTAGTGAATGTAATTAAAAGAAGATTGTTAGCCCCTTTAAATGCTATCTTTCCTTTAAAAGTAGATCAAAGAACCTGTGCTAGCAGGCCATCCTGGGTGTGCCAGGGTGCTGCTGTTACAAGTATTCATTAAGTTCTTACTATGTGCCAGGCACTGTGCTAAATACAAGCAAGCAAGGCAGTCCCTGACTTCAGGGGGTTTATATTTTAGTGGGGGATGATAACCTATAAAGGGGAGATGAAGAGCAGGGGGCACGGTGCTATTCTTGAGTCAGCATGATTTGGAGATCACTGGTTGTAGTCCAAATTTATGGTGGAGAAGTGTTGGAGATGAAGGCTGGAGAAGAAGCAGCAATGCTCAGAACCAGTGGAAGGGAAATAGGTCTTCCTTGGTAAAGAGAATGCCCGCATCGATGAAGTCATTGATCCATTCTTCAATGCCTACATTACAGTGCTTTGTAAACCTCTAAGAAATTGAACATGGTGGTACATGCCTATAGTCTCTGATGCTGGTAAAGCTGAGACTGAGGCTGGTAGATTTCTTGAACCAAGCAACTGAGTTACAGTAGAGTTAAAGCTGACTAGGTGTCCTCAATATATCTAGCACCAATACAGTGAGTCCAAGGAGCAAGAATGGATTAGGGTACCAGGTTGCCTAAGGTGGGGTCAACCAGGCTAGGTTATATAGGAACAGGTCCAAGCTTTTATGCCAAACAGTAGTGGGGTTAGGCCTGTCAACCCTCCCCCCTCCTCCTCAAAACAAACAAACAAACAAACAAACCCAACAACAGTAACCTAACTACACACAAATACATGAAAAAAAGCCCTTAAAAAACTAAAAGTGATTTATTTTATGGTTATTATCATAAATACTTAAAGATCAGACACACTGATTGATGCTTCTGTACGCTATGTTTTCCTTTGTGGTTAAATCCACTGTAAAACACTTGTAGCCTAAATAGCATGGAGAAGTGGCTACTGAAAGAGAGAGGTGGAGTGCTTTTGGAAAGAGTGCATCTTAGGATGGTGGCAGTGGCACAAACTAATTACAAGGCAGTCAAAGATGGAGTATTGAAGATCTCTTGAGCCCAGGGAGCTCAGGGACAGAGTGGCTGGCTAGGAGGATAGACTTGTGCTCAGAAGCTGGTACCCAGTTCTGAAGAGTAGTGATGGTCCAGAGGAAAACCTTGGCCCAGGGAGAGTCTTCTTTAGGGACAAGTGCATCTCTTTAGAAGATGGAGTACTTCAGTAAGCCTAAGGCCAGGGATTCTCTTATAGTACCCCCTCCTGTTATCCTGTTGGATCAGGGGTTAGGGGAGGATGGGGAGGAATCTCAACATTGGCTCATCCCATGAGTATCTTCCCTCCCCTACAATCCTCATGTCTCAGTTTCTCCCTTGGAGCAGCTTCTACTTGGGATGAAGTCAAAGAAGAGCCTTGAATACTTCCCCCATCATTCAGATGTGTGTTTGTTTGTATGTGTGTGGCAGAGCTCAAATACTTGTGTGTGTGTGTGTGGGTTGGGAGGATGCTTTCTTACTCTATACAGATTAAGAGAAAATTAACCCCTCCCCAATCCCATGAGGAGAATGCATTGGTGGGGAGAGGATAGGTCAATCTCAGCATGTATCCTTCAGGAGCCACTGCTGGATTTCTTTTAGACCTCAGGTTTGTGCCCTTGAACTTGGCCTGAAGCTGCTCAACAGCTGTCTGCAGCTGCAACCCTCCCCCCAAGGCTGCCCTCACATCTGGCCAGGCCCTGTTCTGCCAGGGACCCTCACTTCCCTCCCAGCTCCTGGCTGAGATCAAAGGCTGAGTGGGGGTTATCACCCCCTCCCCACACTCCTAAAAGGTTCAAACAGAAACCACAGAGTCCCAGGGAGGCCCTGAGGAGGCCTCAGGATCAGAGGCTGTGCATTGTATTGGACATATGTTGGCAGGAATGGGGGCTAGGGCACTTTGGGGAGGGGCACAGAGATGAAACCATGCACCACATGTGGGTGAGCCCCTGAACCTTTATGATCCTGGAGATGAGGTGGTGGTAGCTGGAGCAAAGGGGGAGAGTAGGGGAATGAACTGGCTATTGAGAAGTCCCCTTGCATATTCTCCTTCCTCCAGCCTTGTGAGTTCCTTCTTGTAGTAGCTAAAGTGGCTCCTTACTTCACTTCATTTCTATCCTTGGTAAGGGTGCAACAGGGAGGGTCTCTGACTGGGGGTGGGTGGGGGGTAATAGTGGTGTAAGAAAGCATGTCCTATAGGTCTTTTGAGGGGAAAGAGGAATTTATGAGCCTAAGTCCCCAAACTCCTGGTATGAGGGGATAGGATTTTCTACCTAGCCTTTTCCTGCTTTTCTTGACTCAGTAGTGTATGTGTGTGTGTGTGTATGCATGTGTGTGCATGTGTGAGTGTGAGCAGAGATGTAGTGGGGGTGGTTCCTTGAACTGGGGACTCTAGTGTTTTCTTTTGCTTTTTAATCTAGAGGTGCTTAATTTTCACCTGTTGGCATACACATATATAGTAACTTCAACAGATCCCTGATCCTGATCCTCACACCCTCAGTTATCTCAAGACAGGGCCCCCAGAGGTTATTTTTCCCAAAACTCGCTTCTAGGGATGTACATATTATACTCCATGTGTATGTACATTTGACACTCCCAGATGTGTATTAAAGACAAGGGCCTCAGGGAAGCCTTTCTGGATCTCTTAGCTCAATTTAGCCCCTCCTGGTGGGGAAGTCTTTACTACCATGTTACAGCTAATTCCTCTCTCTAACTGCAGTTTTGGCTCCTTCCTTCTGTCTTGACCTTACGTAGATGGAGAGAGGAGCTTGTGAAGAACTAGACGTAATGGACAACTTTCCAAGGATTTCAGCTTTGCCTTGGAGCCTACCCAGGGGACTTTTCACTTCAGCCCAGGCCTTTCACCCTACGCTCCTTTTTAAACATTCTCTGATCTCAGAACCCCACACCTTCCACCCAATCTAGACAGTGGAGACCTTGACTTTCTTGGCCCCTAAGTCTGTTTGACTTCCTGGGTTGAGAGATTTGCTGTGCACTAATTCTGATTACCTGTCACTCCTCCTCTGCCACTCTAAATACTTTTTGTTGCTACTTGTGTCCCTATACTCTTCACAAAAGAGCATATTTTTAGAGTTTATTCACAAGGGCAAAGAGAACACGTGAATTCAGAAATAGTCTAGGGAAATGTCATTTAAATGTTCAAATCAATTACTCAATCAAATATTTATTAAAACCTAGCATGTACCAGAAAATACCCAGTCTCAGGTTAGTTGGTACTTAAACATCCTAAGCTAGAAATAATTCCCTAGATTGGGTTTAGCCTGTCTCTAGGTTTGACTCTCCACCACCAATAATGGTGTCTCCCACCCCAAAGATAGCTTAAACGTATTGGTCTATTGCACAATTCCATTTAACTCTTCAGCCAAACAGGAAATTTTCTCATTGCATGATGGATTTGGGGATGTTCCTTATAAATTCCCATTTAATCACTTGCTATCTAGACTCCTCTTCAACCCCAGAAACCTCAAGGGAAAATGAGGAAATATATTATATGTACCACAATTTGGAATAGGAAAATGCAGAACACAAGTGACCCTCAAAGTTCACAAAAGACATTTCATTACATCTTAGAATTTCTGCGGACTCTTTCTTTTCCAGACTGGCTTTTGGGGAAACCCTTAAGCTCAGGAAGCAAGCCATTCCCCAACTGACTCATCTCTGGGCCCTTTAATTTAGATGGGTACAAGTGTCAGGTATGTGGCTGAAGATCCCTGTAGGAAGAGAGGAGAGATTAGAGCTGCAGCAGATGAAATGATTCAAGGGAACTGCTGCTTCTAATAACTCTTATGACCAGAAGCCTGTTTAGGACTATGGGGGAAGACCTAGAGTATCTATAGCCCATTCTTGGGAGCAAATCCATGCAAAGGAAGTGGCAATCCTGAGTCCTGGGCCTGGTGCCTATGGGATAGCACCCACTTAGAGGTGTGCTTGTTCCAGGATAAATGTCCAGAGAGTTGGGTTCTCCATGGGGCAAAGCACCTGGATATTAGGAGTGTCTCTCTAGGTTGAGCATGGAAAGGGGAGACCCAGAGCCATGGGAGCATTGAAATCAGCTATATAGGGTCAATGATGCCTGCTACCTCCTTGCTACAACTCAAACTAATGTATAAACTTCTGGTCTATAATTCAGTAAGAAGCAATGCTGGTTAAGGCCAAGGAGGCATAGGGATGAATTCTATGAAGGGTTGACTAATTTACCCAGAAGTGACTGGTTCTTTCCTCTATGGCTCTGGGCCTAGCTAGGGCTTATCTGAGAAATACCCAGGGCCATGATGAAATCTGCTGTCCCATATGCTCTTGTTTCTGGAGTTCCATCCCTCTTTCTCCCCAGGCAGAAAAGTGAGGCCCCATGTCCCAGCCTGTGACACAGCAAATTAGCTATACAGTGCTATATTTGGTAATGGAGACCTTTACTTGAGGTCTTTCGCCAGTGAGGAGGGAGTAACAGTAGCCCAACCTCTGGTACAGGGTCCTTCCTTCCTGTCCCTGGATATCTGGAGGCCTTAGGGAGCTCTTGTCCTGCTCTGAAGTTGAAACTGGTCAGAACTGTGTTGGTCCCCAATTTCTAAGAAGCCAGATGCAGGACTGAAAATTTGGAAATCTGAGTAAGAACCTCATGATTTTAGGCAATTCTGAAGTACACTTCCTTGATAACTTAAGAGACAAATACATAATGGAATTAACTTCCAAACCTTCCCCAAACCTCCTCATCTTTATGCCATCCAAATCCACAGGGAGCTGCTGAGTAAAGGTTCAACATAAACATGGCAGTGGGGATGGTGGAGGTGGTGGGGATCCCAGAGCCCCATTAAAAAAGTAGTTTGGGGATTTTAATGGACCACTCAGACAGTTTGCCTGGGCTAGGAACAGTGGAGAGCCAAAGGGAACAAAACCCAGGAGTTCACAACCTACAAAAGTACCAAAGGAGAGATAGAGAACTAGATGTACTGAGAAATAGAAAAATGGAGAGATAGAGAGATACTAAGGCAGAGACAAAAGCAGACTAGTGGAGAGATGGAGGCAGGCAGTGTGACAGAGACAGCAATGGAGAAATGGGGAGAGGGAGGGCAAGCCTGGAGGGGTTCTTGGTTGGGCCCAGTTGTGTAACTTTCCGCATGTTGAGGCTCTGGGACCCCCCACGTGCTGAGCCGAGGGAGAGGGAAGCCGGAGGCTTTGAAGGCTGTTCTCCCCACTCCCGTTCTCATGGCCTCTAGCTTTGTAGCCACTGAGCCTTTGATGGGATGAGGCAGGAACATCTGGAAAGAGGAGGACTTAGGCAAACACAATTCCCTGGGCTCAAGAAACAAAAAAGTTAATCCTGATTTTGCCACTTGTGTGTTCCCCCACCCTGCTGCTCCCCAACCAGCTGCCTCCCCGACTAGGGTTTCATCTTCCTCCCTCACCCACCCCCTGGGGTCCCATTCCTTTCTGCCTCAGCCGAGTTCCCAGGGTGGAAGAAAAGGGAGGGATGCCCATGATGAGGGGCTCAGAGGAGGGCCATCCCCCTCTCGACTTCGAGACCAGCTGCCCCCATGCGGTCGACTTGATACCATTGGTATGGGTCTCCTGTGACTTCCTTTTTTCCAGCGCGTCCCTTACCTTACTCTTCTGGCTCTGGGTTTCTATTCACCTTCTACACAACTCTTGGTTCAACAGGAATTATTATTACTAATGTCAGTTGAAGGGTGCCTAGGGCAATGGGGGGATGGGGAGAGGTATATAAAGGAGATGGTGGGAACTCTTGTGGGCTATGGGGGGGTGATTGGGACTCATGGGGAGGTGATAGGGGTGGTTGGAGTTTATACAGGGAAGTGATGAAGGATATGATTGAGTTAGGGAAGAGATGAGGAGGTGATAGGGCGATGGAGCAGTGATGACAAGATGACATAGGGGTTTAGGTGGCAAACAATAGGTTGTTAGTGCAATGGAAGGTGGCAACAATATCTCTGTGGCTGACTCTGGAAAAATATAACAAATGAACCTTGCACTGAGGCTAAATGGTTGACTATGAGTGTCGCTGCATAAACTAGAGCTTAGCACAGTACCTGGCATGTTATAGTAAGCACTTAATAAAAACGCTTGTTGATTGATTGACAGGGCATTAACTGGTCAGTCTGAAAACGCTGAGGTCAGGGTCTGTTTACTGTGGAGTGAAAGCCAGGTCAAGATCTGTTGGCACTGTGGCTATGGTTGGTCAAGGTTAGGTTAGGATTTGTCCAGGGTCAACAGTGGAGAAATAAGGGTCAGGCAACGGTTAGTCAGGGCTAGCTCTGTAAGGCAGGCAGCTAGGTGGCTCAGTGGATATACTGCTGGGCCTGGAGTCAGGAAGATTCCTCTTCCTGAGTTCAAATCTGGCCCCAGGCACTTACTAGCTGTGTGACCCTGGGTAAGTCACTTAACCCTATTTGCCTCAGTTTCTTCATCTCTAAAATGAGCTGGAGAAGGAAATGGCAAACCACTCCAGTATCTTTGCCAAGAAAACCTCAAATGAGGTCATGGAGAGTTGGACATAACTGAAAAAAAGGACTAAACAATAACAGATCTGTAAGGCCAGGCTACTGATCTATAAAAACCCTTAGGGAATTCTGCTTGATTGGTAATCATCAGCATCCATAGAACCATGCTTTTCTTCTGGAATCTTTCCAAACCTGGAAACTTTTTTCTACTCATCCAGAGATGCTAGAAAGTCAGGCAGAACACATCTTGGGATATTTTGGAAAAAATAGTCATGCCCTCCTTGGCCATTGTATGGGGATCTGTCTATTCTAAACCCTGAAGTGCTGTTCCTGGTCTCCCTGTCCTGGTTCTGTTCTTCTCCTGTCTCCCTCTGGACCTCAAACTCTGCCCTTTTTCTCTGTGCCCTTTGCCTCCATCTGGACTTTTAGACACCGGCTGAAACCTGCTTAAACTTTGAATCAGCTTGATACTTTTTTTTCCTGATACATCAGTTTCACCTTCTGTAGTCATACTACTCCTATTTCTCTTTTAGCTATGCTGATTCTGCTCTGTTTGTCATGACCCTTGGACCATATGCTGTGTCCTGCTGCTCTATTCTAATTCTTGGTCCAGACTTTCCCCCTAAACTCAGATGTTTTCTGGCCCTAGGGCCTTCCAGGTTGAACCTGGGCTCTAGGGTCATCCCAGTTGGCCAAAGTGAAAGGATGTAGGAGGAAATAGTCTGGAGAGGGCACCTACCCTCATCTGTCTGGTCTTGCCAGAGGCATCTGGATTTTTGGTCATTCATTACTCAGGCCCTGGGTTGCTTGGGGTAGTATCCCGTTACTGGTCATCAGAGCTGAGTAGTGCTTAGGCCAGACTGAGTTGGACTCAGGGTGACCTTCCTGTGCTCTGGCTAAGTGGTATGAGATGCTCATGTCCAGCCATCATTACTGACAGATAGATGCTGAAGATTTGCTCTCTCCTCCAGAGGTCTTGTTATCTGCGGCATGGCCTAGGAGCAGTGTGTTCCTCCTTCTGCCTATGGTAGAGGCGGTCAGCCAGGTGTCTCCTTTTCTGAGAGTTCTAGCTGCAGACCAGAGAGTGGGATGAGATGGAGGATGATTCAGTTAAGGTGACATATATGTTCAGGTTTGGAGTTGGCCTTTTGGAAAGCCATGTTCAGAGATGAACAAGAAACACAGTAAGTCAGAAGCCCCAGATCGAAATAAGGGTGTTCCTGTTCCAGGTGGGGACTAAATGGAGACAAATACTTCCCCCTGTCCTCCATACTCTTTATAAGGGAGACAGTAAATATCCTGACAGGGGGCCAGGTGCCGCTCAATAGAACTAGGTGACATTGTCTGAGTGTGTATGTGAGAGAGAGGCAGCCAGGCAGATTGTGTCCTCCAGAGGACAGTCCTGCATCCTTCCTCAGCTAAGTCCCTCCTTCCTCCCCCCGCAGGAAAAAGCTGAACTTCGTAAGTATAGAAACAAACAACAGGGACCTGGGTCCCTGGGTCCTTGGAAAAACCTGCCACCAGGGCCACCTGCTCAGGGAAGCAGTCAGTCTGCCTCTTATCTCTCATGTAAAGAGGAAGCAGCTGCTCTGCCCTCTGAGGTCAAGGCTGAGGAGAGTGTTTGGGGATGCTCAGCTCCCTAAGCCTGTGGAACCCTAGGAGAAGGTCCTAAGGGAATATTTGCCATGTCCTCTACTGGGGGGAAGGAGATGGGCTTTGTTTCAGGAGTGGGGGCAGGGGTATTTGTATCCCCAGGTGCATCCATAAAGACAATGGACTGAAGTCAGACCTCTCCCTTCCCCCCAACCCCCTTTCATTAGACATGCTTCTAGGGTAGGGGACAGTAGGAAGAATAATAACGACCATGGCTTGCATTTACATAGGCCTTTAAGAATTGCAAAACATTTTACAAATATTATCTCATTTAATCCGCACAATAATCTTGGGAGATGCCCAGGGTCACACCACTAGTAAGTAAGGTAACATTTGAATTCAGCTCTTCCTGATTCCAAGTGTAACAATCCATACATTGAGCCACCTAGCTGCCCCCGCTGCTATAGGACCCAGTCTTTTGTGTCAAAGGAAACCCGCAGTCTGATCTTAATTATCCGTACAGATTGAAAGACATTTCTTTGGCTTTCCCTCATGCACCCATTACAACCTTTGATAAGTTCTGTCTTGTGGCTAACCTGAGTTCTTCCTGCTTTACCTTTAGTCCCTTTCTTTTGCTTTGGTCCTGATTGATGATGGAGAGTTGGTCCCTATGCTTTTGCAATTACCCCCGGCCCATCAATTTCCATATCTGAGGAGCAGAAGGCAGGCCAACTCCTCCTGTTCCCTCCCTCTGTGGGACCATGTTGTTGTATGCTTCTCCTTCTCCCCCACAGGACTGCTTTCACTCAGGCTCTCATGCTCCCCTTTGTAGCTGCTCAGGCCTCTTGCCAGAAGCAGGTTCAGTGAGTTTCCGCACCAGTCTGGAGTCCCAGCCCTGCTACCCAGGTCCTTCCTTGCTTTGTCCCCTTGCTTACACACTCTGTGAGAATTCCCAGGCCCAGGCACCAATTTCTTAGCCCCTTGGTTTACAGAGACATCACCAGTTACACTAGTGCTGACCAGACCAGAGTGGGCCTACTTCCCTAGCTAACCCACTACTGCCTGCAACTCTCAGTGATGTTTGTAGATTTTCTGTGGCAAAGACTGACTGTATCCTACTCAACTTCAGGGTCCCAAATAAGAGGTTAAAAAGTATAGATATGCCCCCACTGATGTGTAGGCCTAGTGACTAGATTACCTGATACTGGGGATTATCTCTTTCACTATTTCTGATTATTATCCCCCAAAATAGAGAGCTCTCTGTATAATCTCCCTAAGTGACCATAGCTGGTCATGTCTGTTTCTAATCAGGGTTTTATGAGCTCATTCACTTTCTTGGATTTCTGTGCCTCAGTTTCCCTGTTGATTCCACTCACCCATCCAGTGCCCTGGATAAGTGGAGATAGATGGACCAGGGTGAGATCCAAACTCAGGCTTAGGGTAGGAGGCTGTGTCATTGAGTCATTCAGGCAGTCCAGGAACAGAATAGTTCAGCCTGATGCCTATTCTAGGCTCCAGCCATATATGTTCATAGTCTCTGAGTGATGTGGCTGTGAGCTATGAGCCTGAGCTTTCTGCTTCACTGCTGTCTGAGATTCCCTCCTGCCCTGGGTCAGTCTGGGTTGTGCCAGGCTGGGCAGGGTTGGGCTGACGGTAGGGCCTGCCTGGTTATGCTGTGGGGGGAGGGGAAGGGAGGCTGGCGCTGGGGGTGGCTGTGGGAGGGGAAGGGAGTTAGGGTGGGTAGGAGCCAGCTGTGGGGTGTTTGTCAAGGAACTCGGAGTGGAGTGCGTGGCTGAGATAAGCCCAAGAATGCCCGGGCGCTTAGGCCGGCTTCCTGCTGCTTCCGCCCCCTCCTCGGGCGCCTGCTCCTGGTCGTCTAATTTCCTCCCTCTGCAGCCTAGGCCGCTTCCTGTTTTCTCGGTGGGGGTTGGGCTGGCTGGCCTGCCTGACTGGTGGGGCAGATGGGAATTGGAGGGAGAGGGAGCCATGGGGGACAGAGCACCTGCCCTACCCCGATGACTCTGGAGCAGCTGAAGCTTGGAATGAGGGCTATAGTGGTCTGGGTCCTAAAAATGGTGTATAACCCACCCTACAACAGGCCCTTCCTGTTCTCTCTGGGACCTCAGGCTTAATGACCAATCGGGTAATGGGACTAATGTCCTAGTGACTGAGATTTAATGCTGCACTGAAGCCAGCCTCTCTCAGACCCCCAGCCCTCAATAGGCCTCATCCCAGCACCAAACCTACTGGCCAGAGGAAGTGAACAAGGTCTCACAAGGTCAAGAGGGCAAAATCCTTTATAGGGAGTCCAACCAGGTGTTTTTCAAGGTTGGGACAGCCTAGAACTGGCCAAAGGGAAACAGGTGTAGAAGAGGCTTTTGCATAGGCTTGAGGAAAGGAGGAAGGCGAGGTGGGGGAGGGAGCAAGAGGAGCATGGGGGAGGGGATGTAAAGGAGGGGGTGCAAAATCCGGGTGTTTTGTACTGTACTCTGGGGCCAAGATTCCATAATGGAGCCCAGTGTTTGTCCAGAGCCTCCCTGCTGGGGTTGGGGGGAGAGTGGTCAGGGTGAGAGGAAGTCAAAGCCGCAACTGAAACAACAATGAGAAGGAAACTGGGTTCATAAATCAGAGACCCCTGGGACACCTCCCTCCCATAGGGTCTACTTTCAATTATTGGTGCTGCTAAGGGGCATTCACTTAGATAATCCAAAATGGTGGGTAATCCAAAAGCAATAGAATTTATTAATTCCATTATCTTTGCCATTGGAATGCAGAATAAAATCATTGACTTTTTTTTTCCTCCAGAGGATCTGAGTTCTATTTGACTTAGACTGATTTCTAAAGGAGGGAGCATTGCCTAGGTATGGGGGGTGGAGGGTGGGAAGGGAAGGAACCTAGATGAAATGTAGACCATAGTGAATAATCACCCTAGAAAATAGAAAACTGGTGCTTGTAGGAGCAGGGAGAAGAAGGAGGAAGATAGGGTGAGAGAGATATCCTAAATCTCCTGTATTGATAAACTCATAATTTATAGGTTTTAGAGCTAGAAAGACTCTTAGACACCATCTAGACCCATTCCTTCTTTTGACAGTTGAGGAAACTGAGGCCCAGAAAGAGAAAGCCACTTGCTCAAGGTCAATGTCAGGGTAGGGATTTGAATCCAGGGCCTGTGACTTATAGACCAATGCTTTTCCACTGCTGCCTTTTTTTTGGGAGGATAATAATATGATATGTAATCTTTTCCATTCTTTTGGAATTTTTCACTTTTTTTGAGATATCTGAGTTCATTTAGAGTTGTGTCCCTTCTAGCATGGATTTCTTCTGCTTATGTGTTTGATGAGGTCCATCTACTTTTCCTGAAATTATTTTATTAAATTTATTTTATTCCTGCTTCCTCATTATAACACACTGTGTGCTGAGATGTTAGTGAATTGATGCGGTGGTTGAACTGCCATAAATGATGAAAACAGGTCAATGACATCTGCTCTATTTTGTATCTACATGTTGTCCTCCCAGTTTTGTCTGTAAATGCTTTTGGAATAAATAGGCTTAGTTGAGTCTTATACTTTGAATTGTGTTTTCTCCTTTTTTACTTTTCAGTATTTTGTGAAGTGATGCTCCTCATAATATTCTGTCATCCTTATCTGTAATGTTTTGTCAATTTATTTGTACTCTATATACTGTGCCCTTGGCTGCTATGTCCCTCTGCTTGGCAAGAAGTCATGTTTTCTGAATGAAGTGGTTTCTGGGATCTTTTGGCCTCTGTGTTGTGGCAATTGTTTAGTAATTGTTAAATTTATCTTAGAAATAGTGATGACCAGAGTCTGTGTCTCTATTTTTATCCATTTCTAATTTTTCAGAATCTATCTTATTTAGAGATGTAGCATTGAGGCAGTTGTATTTGCATGTAAATCTTTTCATCTTTATTTTTTCTTCTAATTTAGTGTTGATTTGCTTTAACCAGTCAGTGACCAGACTGAAAATGTACAGTAGATTCTGAAATGACTACCACAGCACTAAACATTTGTTTCCTGTCTGTTAAATAGTTATTTTTGTTAACTTTTCATTTTGTTTGGTGTTCAATATGACTGATATTTTTCAATTAATTTTGCTAATGCTTACTTTATGAATTTAGATGCTAAGGTATTTGGATCACATATATTTGAAATTGATATTGATTTGTTACCTATGGTTCTTTTCAGTACAAGCTGTCATTGTTGTTGTTGTTCAGTCATGCCTGACTTCATGACCATTTTTTTTTTGCAAAGATACTGGTGTGGTTTGCCATTTCCTTCTTTAGCTCTTTTTTTTTTTACAGAAGAGAAACTGAGGCAAACAGGGTTAAATGATTTGCCCAGGGTCATACAGCTAGTAAGTGTCTGAGGGCAGATTTGAATTCAGGAAGATAGATCTTCCTGACTCCAGGCCTGGCATTCTCTCTACTGCACCACCTAGCTATCCCACTCAGCACAAAGTAGTTTCCTTGTTTTAAATGTACAGAAAGAACAAGGGTGGAAGCAGAAATCAGCTTGATGCATAGTAAATTTTTTCTAGCCCCTCCTTTTTATTCTGTGTAAGTCTCTGTTTTTTAAAATGTGTTTCTTGTAAGTAACAGCTTATGGGCTTTTGTTTTCTTGCCCAATCTGCCACTCTTTTTCATTTCATTGGCTTGTTTAATCCATTTATATTTAAAGTTATGAGAGTTAGGTTTACATTTTTCTACATTTGTCTTTAGTATTGATTTTTTTTTCCAATTTGGGATTTCTTCCCCTCTTCCTTTGCAAACCTAGTACTATGTCTTTTCAGGTATTGGAGCTTAGCTACTTTAAGGCAATCTTATTCCCACTAGCTCTCTTCCCTTCACTCATAAGCCTCTCCTTCTTTTGTTACCCCTTTTCCTAGTTTTGCAGTTTTGCTTATTAGTTCCTTTTCTTTATTGATTTTATCTAGTTATTTAATATTTTCCCTTTTTTCATTTCTCAGTTAAGTGGTCAAATAGAATCCCCTTTCCTCTCTTCCTCTTCAACTTGTTTTGTTAGCTTTTAAAATGTCATTTTTATACCTTTTCTAAAAAGGATTTATTTCCTTCATTTCCTTCATTATTTATCTTCTCTTGCTGTGTAATCTATGCTTCTGTTCTTTGATTCTTTACACATATTTATCCCTTTTTTATTCTCTGTATTCCTCATGGAATTAAAACTTTTGAGGATCTATTTTGGGTTCTTTCTTCTAGTTATTACATTGTAGGTCTTGCCCCTTGGCCTCTTTTTTCTGTTGTATCTCACTCTTAGAAATACCAATTCCTACACGTGATAGAGAAGATGTTATTTCATGGCAGGAATCTTCCTATGTCCCTGATTGTTCAGTTCATTATTGACCATTGCCCTCCCACTTGGTCATATTTTCCCCATATGCCTTGAAATCTCTTCCTTGGGTTCATGCCCTCACATTCTTCAGAGTGTTGGTTGCCTCTAGGAACTCTGATTCCTCTCTCCTGAGTCAGGATGAGTGGAATCTATTTATAAGCATCAAATCCCTGTAGATTATACCCACTGTAAGGTTCCTATCTCCCTTTATAGAACATTTTTCTTCTGCCATAGGAATGTTATTTGGTGGTACCTCTTTCCACTACTGAAACAAGATTTCCCCATTTCTTTTGCCCCTTTAAATTCCTCCCTTTGCTTTCTTGCCCATTCCCCTGCAGGTTCTCTTTTTCCTGAGGGCCTAGAGGAAGTATTTTTCCTTCATTCTTAATCTTTGGCTTGATTAGGGTACATAACATATTGCCTTCTATCTTCTTCTTCCCCTCATCCCTTTTATTAACCTTCTTATTCTGTAATTTAGTCCCATAAAAACAAACATGGACTCAACTGTAGATGGGGTGTGATGTTTGGTCTGTGATGTTTCAGGCCTCTTTCTCCACCATCACGTTTAGCTGATTTCTGCTTCCACCCTTGTTCTTTCTGTAAATTTAAAAATAAATCTCTTAATGTTTTCTCTGTTGTTATTTTGTTATTGTTGTGATCCTTGGTTGAAGTCTGTGTGTGTGTATTTACCCTTCTTGTATTTATGTTGTTTAGGGTGTTTGCAAAGCAAAACTTTTGTTCAGATCTGGTTTTATCTCTAGAAATGGTTCAAATGCCTCCTCCCCACTAACAGTTAGACTCAGATTTGCAGGCTATGTCATCTTAGGCTTCATTTTATACTTCTTTGCCCTTTAGAACACATTATTCCATTCCTTCTTGTGGTTTCCGGTGGTTGGGGAATAGTCTTGTGTCATTCAAATTTGCTTTCCCTTATATTTGATGGTCTTTCTTCTGAACACTTGTAGAATTTATTGTTTCTCAGTGGAATTGCTGAATTTGACCATTATGTGTTTTGGAGTTTACAGAATAGAGTTTCGTCTTTTATTTTGTTCCTGGAGGTGATCTATTCAACTGGTACTCTGTTTTCTATGTTCAGAAATTCAGGGAAGTTCATTGTATTATTTCTTACATAGTAGTGTTCAGGTTTTTTTGACTTGTGTTCTTCCTTAAGTTGTCTCTATGTATCCGGTTTTGCTTCTATGAAGGCTACACTTTCATTTAATATTATTGCTTTTTTGCTTCTTTTCTTCCATATTTTACTTCACTTCCATGTATTTGCATTCTCAATCTGTCATCCTTTCTTTTGTTTCTTTGGTGAGATTTGCTACTATGGATTAAAATTTTTCTATTAGTCCAATTATTTATGCTGTACAGACCACACATTCTGCTTTCTCAACTTATTTCTCTTTTAAACAATTCAGGAGCATCCTGTTATGGTTCTATGCTCTCTTGGGAATTTATAGGGTCTTCCTCCTCATCAGGTATCAATTCATTTTCCTTTGCTTATATATAGGTGCCTGAATTCTTTTACCTTATTGGGGAAGGCATATTTCCTTCTGCTGCTAATAGATTCCCTGTTCATTAATTTACTTATGCTTAAGGCATTTAATTAAATTTTCTTCCTCTCGAGATCTTTGGTCTTTTTAGTCTCTTTTTTCCCTTATTTTTCTTATTACTCATTTTCTGACTCCCTCCCTTTCAAAGGTGGTTTCCCTGGTGGCTGGATCTCCAGCCTTGGTCTCTGCCCCAACTGACTTTGAGGGTGACAGAACCAACCTTAGCTGGATACTGGACACTTTCTCTCAGGCTTAGTGAAATGCCACACAGTACTCTTCCTTCCCTAACACAGACACACACATGTGCTGTCCTTTTTCTCTGTTCTTCAGTTTTCTGGTCAAGGGCTGCCATGTTGCTATTGAAGCCAGGCACCAAAGGTACAAATGAATTAAAATGGATTATACCACATAGGCAATGTCATGGGGTTGGTTGAAGAGAATCAGTTATGCACCATGGGGCATGGATCAAACCTCAAGCCAGTTCAGAATCCTGTATTCCAATAGTAGTACAGCCTCATGGTGAAGAAGCTCTACCCAAAGCTCTGAGAAAGAAGATTTTTTTTTTCCAGAAGAATTTCTATTCTTCCATTCCTTGCCTAGGGGTTGGCCTTGATCTTCAAAAGGTCGGGAGATTTGAACTTCCCACTGGCATTTGTGGCTGTGGCCCATCATATGACTTTTGATACTTCCTAGTTTCTCTCTCTTAGCTTCTGGAAGGAGGTAGCACTGTTAACCAGGATGCAGGGGTACTGTGTAGTTGGAAAAAAGGTCAGTCAAGTAGATTCGTGGCTACTTCTGATTGCCTGAGGGCTTGGTGTGGATTGTATAACTTGCCAATAAGAGAATCAAAGAAAGCTTGAGAAGTTGGGCAGAGCCAAGTCTTCAGGGAAAAGGAAGCTTGAAAATAAACTGGAGTTTAACAGGAGGTTAGAAGATACATGCTTGGGTTGTCTCTGGAAGAAAACAGCAACCAAACCATGTGGTAGCAGCTCCATAATCATTCAGGTCCCTAATACATGGCTTGGGGTTCATATCAACTTGAATTAGTGCTTTGAGTCTCTATTCCCTCTGAATGTCTTCCCCATGACCAGCTGCTGTTAATGATGTAATATCACATTTCAATGGTGAAAAAGAACAATTTACTTAAATTTTTTTTACAGTTACTACCCTGGCCCCTACTGCCTGGAGAGGTTGCCAGTCTTTTTGCCATTGGCTCAAGACCCTATTGATTGTGTTCCTCCAAAACTTTGGTGTCCCCTGAACCCCAGTTCTATTTAACCACTTAACAGTCTGATTAGTTTTTATATAGAAATATTTACCTCAAAGACATAGCAAAAACTAACGTGCAAATATTCCCTCCCAACATCTAGGGGCATAGTTTTCCCCTGGCTCCCACTTCATTCTTTGAGGAGGCAAGGAGAATTAGATTCATAGCTTAACTCAGTTCTGATATAGCTTAGTCTTGCTAAGTTCCAAGTCCAAAGACCACTTTGGGCCTGAGTTCTGGGCACTCTGGCTTCTCAGGGCTTCTTTGTTGGGTGAACAGCAATATCCAGCCTGGAATACTGCCTCCAAGGTTGCCATGTCTCAAGTCTACATTGAGGATACCACCTCTTGCACCTAGAATGGAAAAGAACAAATGAAACAGAACAAAACCCTAAGCCCATTTTTTCGGGTAATAGGACCTAAAAGAGGACAGGAGTGGGGTGTAATTCTTTCCCTTTTCATCTCATTTCATAGTGCCCGTGCTGTGGATAAACAAGACTTTCACCCTCCCTCCCCTACCCTGTATGCCACCAGAAGAAAAGAGACTGTCTTGGTCTGGTCATTTTAAAGATGTAGCCTGTTCTGGCTATATAGTCAATGGAAAAGAGGATGTTACTGCCCAAGTGGTAAGGTAACATGCAGAATATCTTCTCCCAGAAGCAGATCCCAAGCATCTCTCACATAGGTGCCTCCATGTTAGGTGATCTAGGCATGCACAAAACAAAGCCCCATTATGATAGAAATAAAGGGTAAAACCAAGAAAATACATTAACTGTAAACACTCTTAATACCCATACCCTCCCTCCTCCAATTCCCATGATCCAAACCAAACTACTCCTCCTCTCCCCAGTCTCCTGGGGATGAAAGGTTTTGATTCCACTCTAGTACTGGCTCCATAGTCAGCAAGCATGGATGAAGGCATCTAGGACCAGCAGGATACAATTGAATCAAGTCCCAAAGTTTGCCATTGGCAGGAATGGGAAAAAAACCAATGACTATAGCAGTGGTAGTGTCACAGTGATCAAAAGTCTGGTATCTTAGAACAGAATTGAAGGACTTTGGTGCCTGAAAACTTCTGTATAGAGGGAATCCATGAACTTAGAAGCCCTTATCCCTTCTGTTTCCTGCTTCTTCCAGGTTTTCCCAGCACTCCTTTTTAAAACTCTCACCTTAAAAGAAACAAACAAAACTCTCACTTAGAAGTATCTCAAATATGTGTGATCACTCATGTTTTCCTAGGACATATAAAGTCTCTATGGTCTGAAAATATTGTGGGAATCAATTAATCACCAAACAGTTATCAAGTGTTTATTGTGTGCCAGGCATTGTACTAGGATCTGAGAATACAGAGATAAAAATGTAATAGTCCTTGCTCCTAAGGAGCTTACAGTATATCAGGGGAAAACATGTACCTAGTACATATATGAACTCAAGGCTGGGGTTCTACCACCTCCCCAGTTCAATTAACAGAGTAAATGAGGTAGTAAGGAATTTTCCTATCCTTATCACAATGTGTAGACAATGTGTGAATCAATTTGAAAGGATTATGGCCATTGGATTAAACATAGATGGCACCACATAGGAATCTTCTTGTGAATGGTAGAAGATCTAATTCCCTCTTGGGTTACATAGGAAAAAAAGTTCAAAAATGAGCTAAGAAAAAGGATCAACCATTTCAGTGGTAGTGGACTCCAGGTTGGAAGGGGAGAAAAGAGTTATCTCTCTTCCTTCCATCCATTGACCATGTCATTAGAGAGAAGAGATCAGTAGGATATAAGGCATCTGGTTGAAAGCCAAGAGACATTAAGAGGACAGTCATTTGAAACAGGGGAGACTATGTCCTAGAACAGAGACAGACATCTAAGAAAAATATGAATACACACAGCTAGCCACTGGAGGGAGAAAACAGCATCAAAGAGTATGACCTCTTGCACCAAAGAAGAATGCTGGTCATGGACTCAGTAAGTGATTGCTATTAACTAGCAGATTTGTGTATGTTTTCCCTTTGGACTCATGTTTTCTACATGTATGTGTCATGGTATTTTAAGTTTGAGCAGAGTCTCTCCAAAGACCCTGTTTGTGCAAGAGGAGAGTACATCCCTGATTTTGGAAGGGGGGAATGCTTTTGTAATAACTTTTTGCTATGCCCTTCAAAGTACCATATTTCCCCATGTATAAGACACACCTTAATTTTGGGGCCCAAAATTTGAAAAATAATGTATTACATAAAGTTATCGAGCTCAAGTTTTATTCAGGCAAGTCTGGTGCGTGTACGCATGCTTAGTCCATCCCGTTTCATGAACCTGAAGAACCAATTGTGTCCTTCTTTGAAATCAGTAACTTCTTTTTCATCAGCAATTCTCCTTGCCTCATGCTGAACCATCTTGGTGGACACAGGAATTCCAATTGTCCTTTGCTCTTCAATCCATATCTTCAATTCCCTCTCTAAATCAGGCCACTTTGCTGACTTACCTCTCATGGCGTTCTTCTGCTGTGGCGTTTTCAGTAGGCTTTCTTCTTCCTGTAGCCAGTCTCGGATTATTTTCTCAGTTGGAGCAGGACCAAACTCATGTTCAGCAGCACGAATTCCATTCACTTTTGCAAAGTGGATCACTTTTAACTTGAATTCAGCACTGTGCAAAAATCTTTTCTGAGCCATTTCTGGGCAGAACGTGGCAAAACGTAAGCTAATATACTGGTAACAAATGAGAAACAATGAGCACAAAGACAACAAGCACGAAAAAGTGGGAAATGCAAGTAAAAAAAATCTACAACCACTGTACAAGACACACCCAGTTTTTAGACCCCAAATTTTTTGAAAAAGGGTGTGTCTTATACATGGAGAAATATGGTAAATACGTTTTCTGAAAGCTAATTAAGTCTGTCTAGCAATTGTCAATGGAAAATACACTGGTAGGAGCTAGTAAATGAGACAGTACCAGAAGTCCAGTCCTTCAGGGTTACCTCTAGTTCCTAGAGAAGAATTGAAGTTACCAGCTCTTTGGGAACACAAACTTTGAGTTGAGTATGTAGCCCCAAAATACGATACTACATAAATATATGAAATAAACACAAAATAAATTATGGCAAGGAGAGAACTGGCAGCTAGGGAGACCAGGAAAGAATTCACATAGAAGGTAGAACTTGAAGAAATGTGGCAGACATCTGGAGGGTTTCTCTTCATATGAAACACAAATCCCAAGTTTTGTGTTTGGGAGTAAGTTGATAGAGTTCATATACTGGGAGCCACCCCTAGATTCTGCATTAATTTCTTTAACATTGATCTTTTGTAACACCATAGCAGTATTTCTGGAGAGGTAGTGTGTTCTAGCACATAAAGCACGGGACTAGACACTAGGGTTTCTAGGTTCAAATCCTGGATCTTACAATTACTAACTTTATAGTTCCACTAGCCTCCATTTCTCTGCAGATGTCTCATAAGTCCATGTATCTAGCCCTAGTTTCTTCTCTTAGCTTCAGTTCTGCATGACATTGTTTCCTGAACATTTCAAACTGGATATTCCAGAAACATCTCAAATTCAATATGTCCAAAACGAAACTAATTTTTCTTTTGCTCTCTAAACCTCATTTCCCATCTCCCCTATTTTTGTTAAAGGTGCCGTCAGTTTTCTAGCCTACCATATTTATAAGCTTGGCATTATTGTTAATTTCTCAGTCTCCCTCACTCCACATATGCAATCAATTGTCAAATATTGCTGTTTTTATCTCCATGATCTCTGTTAAATTCTACCCCTTCTCTCTACTCACATGGCTACAACCTTAGTTCAAGACCCAACACAACATGCCTGGATATATTGCAGCAACCTCCTAATTGGTGTCCCAGCCTCAAGTTTCACTCTGTTCCGATTCCTCTTTCTTACTACTGCCAAAGGGTTTTTCTTTAAGTGTCCATCTAACAATGTCACTCCCCTACTAAATAAACTCCATGGATTCCCTATTGCCCCTAGGATAAAATATTGTGCTTTTAAAGCCCTTGGCAACCTGTCTTCATCATAGCTTTCTAGCCTCATTGGATGTTACTCTCCTACCACACACTCTGGACAGCTAGCTTCTCTGGACAGCTAGATGGTACAATGAATAGGTACCAGACCTGGAGTCAGGAAGACTCATCTTCCTGAGTTCAAATCTGGCCTCAGACACTTGCTAGCTATGTGGCCCTGGGCAAGTCACTTAAGCCTGTTTGCCTCAGTTTCCTCATCTGTAAAATGAGCTAGAGAAGGAAATGGCAAACCACTCTAGTATCTTTGCCAAGAAAACCCCAAATGGGTTCATGCAAGAGTTGGAAACCACTGAAAAATGACTCAACAGCCTTCTCTGTGTTCCTTATAGATGATACTTAATCTCCCATATCCATGACTTTGAGGTGGCTCTCCCTCATGCCTTGAAGGTATACTTTTCTAACCTTTGTCTCATAGAATTCCTATCTTCCTTCAAGATGCAGCTCAAGCATCATTTTCTTGTCAAGCCTTTTTTGATCCCCTTAACTGCTAGTTCTTCAAGTTTCCAGTGAGCAATGACCCTATGACCTGGACCTCCCATGTGCAGTATTGTGACTACAGCTCCCAGTGTATCCATACCAGCTGCTTCGTCATTAGCCTGTCACCACAGGACTTTGAGATAGGCATGCATTGCTAGAGCTAGCTCAGCGTTTGGGAGACTCCGAAGAAAAGTATGGGAGAGAAGAGTATTAGACTGATTACCAAACTGAAGGTCTACAGAGCCGTTGTGCTGACCTCATTGTTGTATGCCAGCGAAACTTGGACAGTCTACCAGCGCCATGCCAGGAAACTGAATAGCTTCCATTTGAATTGTCTTAGGAAGATTCTGAAGATCACCTGGCAGGATAAGGTACCAGACACTGAGGTCCTTACTTGAACTAAACTTCCAAGCATTCAAACTCTGCTTCAGAGAGTGCAACTCCAATGGGCTGGCTACGTTGTTCGAATGCAAAAGGTATGCTTGCCAAAAAGACTATTTTATGGAGAACTCACACAGGGCAAGTGTTCACATGTTGGTCAGAAGAAACGATACAAGGACACTCTCAAGGTCTCAAGAACTTTGGAATTGTTTGTGTGACATGGGAGACACTGGCATAGGACCGCTCATCATGGCCCATCAGAGAAGGTGCTGTGCTCTGTGAGCAAAGCAAAATTGAGACAGCTCAAAGGAAATGCAGGATGTACAAATTTGGAGTATCCACCCCAAATGTTCACATGGACTATTTGTGCCCGACCTGTGGTGGAGCATTCTGAGCTTGTATTGGTCTGATCAACCACACTCGGACACATTGAAATTTGACTCTAGCATAGTGACATCATTTTGGTCCTCTTTGAGAATGAAGGACAACAACCAACCAACCAACCAACCAACCAACCAGTTACTTCAAGTCTCAGCAATTGTCTCACCTTTTGCTGAAAGCCTCTCCTAGTTTTACTTAGTAATCTTTGTGTCTTCCTTCTGAGACGATCTCCAATTTTATTCTATCTGTATGTCGTTTGTACATAGCTGCTTGCATGTTGTCTCCCCTTTTAGACTCTGAGCTCTTAAGGAGCAGGGATTTTTTTTCAACCTTTCTTTGCAGCCTCTCTCTCTGATTGGCTGGTTCCTCCTAGAGTTCAGGTGTGGGGAACCTGCAGCCTCAAGGCCACATGTGGCCCCCTAGGTCCTCAAGTGTGGCCTTTTGATTGAATCCAAACTTCATAGAACAAATCCTTTTGGTGATTTGTTTCTATTCCCAGCACTTAGTGCAGTGCCCTGAACATAGTAGTTGCTTAATAAATGCTTTTTGATTGACTATCTTGCCCTGGGCAAGCTGATTCACCTCTTTGAATCTCAATTTCCCCATCTGTAAAAATGTGGTATTATTTTCTCCGCAGGATTATTATAGGGAAAGGACTTAAAGTGAGTTGTTTGTTGCTGTTACTCTTTTTTTCTTTATAAATAAGTTACAGAAATGCTGGGCTTTTGGAAGCAAGTAGTAGCTGGAGGAAGAAAGGCTGGGAGGAAAGTGAATAGCTATTGCCTCTGGAGAGCACGACTGGGGGCCAGTGATCAAAGTGCAGGTGAAACGGTAATTGTTATATTGCTCAGAGGTGAAGTGAGTTAGGTTTAAAACGTATTGAGTGGTTGGGAGCCGGGGGAGGTGGGAGGGAGAGCATTTAGAGCTGAAAATAAAGTTGAATTTTTTAAAAAAATCCCGACTATAATAGAGTTATGGGAAAAACCTCAGCAGATTCCCTGCTTTGGACAGATCCCATTATGATCTGATCCCTAGCCAGGGGAATTCCACCCCAAGGGTATAAGGCTGTTGCTTTACCCATAAAATGGGGGTTGAGAGATCAGTTGGGTTTGGCTTTTAAGGTGCCACGGTGTGTTTTTCAGAAGGGCAGGAGGGAGTCCTTGGTATTTCTTTTCCCCTTTAAATCCTGTCTTCTCCCTGACGGGGGACTATGTTGCTAGCAACGTAGCTCCCTTGCCTAGGAAGGGTCAATTACTTGGGCTTATTCTCATGGTCCACAAATTGTGTGGGGCTGATTCCAGCAGGCATAGAGAGAGAAGTCAGTGTGGGGCAAGATGGGATCAGTACTTGGAAGGAGTGACTAGGTTTCAGAAGGAGATAAATGTCTTATACAGGGAGCCAGAACACCTGGATTGTATTCCTGACTAGGCCCTGACTCATAGCTAATGTTAAGGCCATGACTTCCCTTCTCTGGGCCTCCTGGCCTTGCTTCAGAGATAGGAGAGAAACAGCCAACCTTTGGGGGAGCTGGAGCTGGAGGCAGGCCTGGAGTCTGGACATAGCCTGGGAAGGGGGTAGGAGCCCCTGGCCCCTTCCTGGTGGAATGCAGAGCCCTGACCCTTTAGGGTGGCGGACAGTACACCGAATACTGGTTAGATTGGAGGGTGTGGCAATAAGGGCAGCAGTCAAGAAAAGGCTCAGGAGACAGAGGGAGGGAGGAGATGACCTTTGCTGAGATTCATAAAATTGTTAGGGATCAGTTTTGGGGATATCTGTTCTCCCCCATCTCTAGCCTCCACCACCCACTCCCCCTAACCCCAGCTCGCTCTCTCAGAGTTAAGCCTTCGGAGACTCCCTTCTATCACCAAATCAACACTGTCCCTTTAAGCAGTTCTTTACAGCAAAACATTCTTACAGAATTAATCAAATACATGTAACTATGTCACTTAGAGGGGGAAGGAGAGGCAATTGGAAGAGCCTGATATTAAAACCATCTGCCGCTCCTTCTCTCTCCCCACCCCCTCCATCCGTTAATAGTTTCTCAATGGGAGCCAGCGAGTAAGCTAGGAGAGAGCCAGGACTGCTTTTATGTCCCTTCTCTGATCCCATTTCAGCTTTCAGGGACTCTGAAGTGATACAAAGGGCTACACAGGGAGGGGTTGGGGGGAAAAGTGGAAGGGGCCTGGTATGATCTTTCCTCCTAGACCCAAATATATCCTCAATATGGCTCTTTTCACTGAATTTTCTTCTCTGGCGTGGCGTAGCTACAACCGTTCTAGTTTGTCTAGGGAGAACTTCTGGGCTCCCAGACGCAACCAGGTGACAGGGACCAGGTTACAGGATGCTAAAGACCTTGCTCATGCTCCAAGGAGGATTCTGACCCATAGTCCTTTAGCTTCACCCCCAACTCCCACCTTCTTGTTCTCTTCCCTCCAGCCCCACCAAATCTGGGGATGGGGAACTTAATTTCTCCAGGAACAAAGATACTTTTTTTTTGGGCCAAGCTGGGGATGGGTGGGGCATGGGTGACCCCTGAAGGAATGGAGTGAAAATTGTTCTCTCCTGCCTCAGTTGTATTAGCAGGGGATCAGTGAACAATCTAATACTGAGCCTTGGGTTCTACAGATCCAAATCAGCTTCCATGAGAGATTCCAGCCACTCCTGAGAGCGTAGCCCAAGGGAATTCACCTTTTATCCTCAAGCTTTTACCTTTCTCTGCTTTCTAAATCTTCCCAGATTCTTATAACCCCCAGTCTGAGGCACACAGCTGCTGCCACCCGGTACCCCACCCCAGCCTGCTTGATTCCCTGAACTCTAAGATTTTGCTCTTCTGATGTCACATTCCATTTTTCTCTTCTGCTATTGCCAGTTTCACTGGGTGCCTGGCACCCACTCTCTCTTCCCTCCCTCCCCCCTGGTCCTTCCCCATTTCATACCACAAAAGGGCATTTCTAGAGCAAAAAGAATATATATATATTCAGAAATAACACACTAGGGGAAGGTAATTAAGTGTACAGATAAAAGAAAAGTCTGCAGTTGTAGACTAGGTACCCCTTCAACTTTCCAAATTATTCTGTCTTCCATCTCCTAAACCTAATTTGGTCAAATACCATGGAGTCCAGGTATCTCATGGACCCCCAAGAGAAAGACAACTTCCATCCAAGAGCATCCTTTGCCAATTTGGGACTGGTCCAGCTAGAAGCTGTAGATAGAACCTATTGGTTCATTCTATAAGCCTCGTTTCACTCTCAGCCAATCAGGGAATTTTCCAGATGGCATGGCTCATTTTCTTGTAGGTGTTCCTTTGCATTCTCTTCTGATTCCTAACTAGCATCCCAAAGGAAAACTAAACAGGCAAAGAAAGGCTTTCCATAACCTCCCCAAATAGGACACAACAGTGAAGCATGCACAGAAGAGTTCTTTAGCCACAGAATCACAGAATCCCCAAATGGGATAATTTTGCTGTCTGGGGGTGGGGAGGACAGCCTGAAGCACTGTGAGGGGAGGTCTGAAGGCAATGGAGGAGGAGGGAAATGGGATGGTCTAGGGGCCAGGCAGGGTCTGAACTGTCTGCTCTGGCATGGTGAAACTGCCTTTATCCTAGCCCTGGCCCCAGCAGCCTGGCTCAGTTCCCAGACAAAGGACCCAAGCCAGCTCCAGCTGGGTAGGAGCTAGCGACTATGTGTGTCTGACTGTGAGAGTGTGTGACTGTTTCTGACATGCATGTGTGACTTACTGTGAGAGTGTTCAATTGTGTATTTCTTGATGTTTGTGTATTTGATTGTGGGTGTATGAATATATGAAGTGATTATATTTGGCTATGAGAATGTAATAGTTTGATACTGTGTGACTATAAGAGTAATGGATTGTGTGACAAAGAGACCAAGAGACTATATGGCATTGTGTGTTAGTCTGTGACTTCAAGCATGTGTTTTGATGTATCTGTTCCTTGTGTAAGTGTGTACTAGTTGTGGTGAGAGGTGATAAATAGACCTTGCCCAATTAGAGGCAGGACTTGGGATTTTACTTTGGGAGAATGTGAATCTCCTTTCCCAGCCCCCCAAGAGGGAGGGACACAGTCTGGTTTGGGCCAGAAAGGAAGCTGGGATGATGCTACTAAACATCTGTCCACATCTGGCTACTGTCGCTGGGGAGGAGCTTTTTAGCTTCCCCTCCCCCTTCTAAGGTCTCTTTCTTTTTGTTTTTAAATTCTATTTATTCTATTTTTAATTTATGAGACAAAACAAGCATTTCCATAACATAGTAGAATTTTATAAAAGATGATTGCACTTCAAACTGCAAATGTATTATGTACAACCTGCTATTCCTTTTAAATATATAATAAAGTTGTCATGTAGATTTCTTTTTTTTCTTCCCTCCCTCGTCTCCCCTACTTAGAAATGGGTACCATTTGACACAAATGTGTGTGTGTGTGTGTGTGTGTGTGTGTGTGTGTGTATAAAATCATTCTATACATACTTCTATTTATCAGTTCTTTCTCTGGATGCAGATAGCATCTTCCTTCATAAGTCCTTTGTTGTTAATTTGGGTATTTATAATAGTCAAAATGATTTAGTCACTCAAAGTTGTTCTTGAAACAATATTGCTGTTACTGTATACAATATTCTCTTGGTTTTTTTCTCTGAGAGCTGCTAGTGCCAGGTACAGAAGACTGAACTCACCCCGCACCGTCATAGCATCATCTCTCTGCCCTTGTCTGTTTCTTTAAAGGGAAGTTTGAAGGTTTTTTGTGAATTTCAGTTATTCAGCCCACATCTTTCTTACATCTTCCCTGAGTCCTAAGGGGAGGTCTCAGACAGGCACTTTCTGGAGGGATTTTGATGTTTGTCTTGGTCTATCATTGGGAGGAGGGCTTTGGATGGAGGAGCAGAACTTAGTGTTCTCCAACCCACCCTCACCCCCCAACAACTGGGGAATCATCCAACTATATAGATGATGCCCCTCTTCCCTCCCAGATTCCTTTACTCCTTCCATGGTTCCTCTGGTTAAACCCATAGTCTGTGGGAATTAGAGCTGTGGTCCCTAGAGATCCTTGGGACTCCCCTGGTTGAAATTTGCCTACTTGTGAAAGAGATTTAGCAGTCTCTCTAGTTAGCTGACCTCCAGCTCTTAGGTTATTCTTAGCAAAATGAAGGAGTTGTTCAGCTTTCCTGAGCCTCCAAATATGAATGGCGTTTACATGTTCTCCAACCCTACTTCTCTAAGTCCAGATTCCCCACTCTACTTCCACCCCAGTCCCTCAGGCTAACTCATTGCTGGGGCCTAGCTTATAAGTGATGGCTGAGAAAAACCTAGGACAGCTATACCATCTACTACTGGTAACAGGATATCAGTCCATTTCCTAGACTTAGGAGTATGTCCATCTGTCCCTCTGCCTGCCTTGTCTTCCTATCTTTCCCTCTTTCTACCTTGATTTTGCCCTATTTCTTTCACTTTCTAATTCCCTTTCTCTCTATAATCCCCATGTCTCTCTGTCTCTTTCTATCTCTGTCCCTATTTCTCTTTGGGTTTTGAGGAGTCAGGAGAGGGCTTCAGGTGCAGTCATGTTGTAGGACTGCTCTTCCTCAGTCCATCAATGCCACACCCCACCCCCAGCCCAGCTGGGGTTTGTGTGAGACATGCTGTTTTAATATGGGGTGATGTCATCATGTTCTCCATAATGCCATAAAAAACAGAACATCTATAAAAACATAGTCTGACATACATTTAAAAATAATCAGACACACACACACAAATACCCAGATCCCCATCATCATAGTCACACAGATATACATTCATACCATCACAATCACAAGGAGTCATGCTTATGCATAGGCTCACTCCATCATGGTAATAAGTCACAATCACACACATCATCACACAAGTATCACAGTCATATACAAATGAATACACACACAGATTCACATTCACATGTTTGGATTTAACTATCAGAGCCATACTCACACACAGAGACTCCACACCATTATAGTCACACACACACACACACACACAGAGGCATACACCATCTGGATCATAAGGCCACAATCATAGACATACCACTACAGGCACACAGACCTAAACTCACATGTATAAACTCTCTGTCTCACACACACACACACACACACACACACACATGAACAGATTCATGTTTCCAGTCTCATGGACCCTGCCCCCCCCATCCTCCTTTATACTTACACATACAGACTCACACACACACTGCCTTAGGCCATCATAGCCCCTTTCAGCTTCTCTGTCTCTGCTCTGCTCCCCCACCCCAACACATACACACAAACATAAGGCATCAAAGTAATATATCCTCTCCTCCCCTTCACTTTTCTACCCCTACCCTATCCACTCCCACACCTGTGACTAGCCAAAGGGAGGGAGTGAAGACTTGCAGGTACATATGAGCCCCTGGTATTCTAGTGCCCAGGTAAGACCTGGGGGATGTAGTGCTTCTCCATCCCTCCCCATGTAGTGTTGGTAGGATTGGATCCAGAGCTCTGTGGTGATTACAGAGTATCCCTGCCATACTGTCTGCTTTGATATGGTAGAAAAAGGGCTGGGGCATCTGTTGATAGCCCTTCAGGGTAATGGCAAAAATACAGAAATAAAAAAAAGCATCTGGGCTTATTAGTGTTGGGGTCCCATCACCCCTGGTTAGGGTGTGAAAGCTGGGGCTCTTTAACTCTCAGGATTCAGGGTCAAGCTTAACTACCCATATCTTCTTCCATCCCTTAAGCATGAGTAAAGGCTTTAGCATCTTGCTAAAGGCAGCTAGGCGGCACAGCAAATAAAGCACTGGACATGTATTCAGGAAGTCCCAAGTTCGAATGTGACCACAAACACTAGCTATGTGATCCTTGGCAAGTCACTTAACTGCTGTCTTCCTTGTTTTTTTTTATTTGTAAAATGAGATAATAATTGTACTTACCTCCTAGAGTTGTTATGATGATAAAATGAGATAACATTTGTAAAATGCTGGCATATAGTAGGTGCTTAATAAATGCTTGTTTCATTCCTCCCTTTCCTTGACTTGAGAGAAGGTGGTGGAGAGGTTATGTTTACCTAGTTGAGTGATTCTTTAGCAATATAAATAGAGTATCTGAGACTCATTCATGTCATCAAGAGGTTTTATGATTGGCTGACAGTAATCTTGGGATTGTAGAATGGTTGAATGAGTTTAACCCAGAGGCTATTGAATCCCAAATTATCAAAGTGGTTTTCTGATGAGGAAGATGATGTCCTTGTTTGCGCTCTGAGAGAGATGCAGATCTAAAGTGAATAATGAATGAATATGGACTACATTATGTCCCAGAAACTTTAATCAAACATTAGGTTACAAATCTTAAGGGGTTTACGGTGTGGGATTGGGGAACTTTCTATTATATGCACTTCTTATAGCCTGACCCTGGTGCATCATTTCTGAATTTGGATGTTTGCTTTTTCTCTTGGAAATAAACCTTAGAAAACATACTTTTATGTTCTGGAATGTATTGAGATAAGATCAGAGATAAGACTGAAGTGGGAGCTGGAAAATCACACCAAGATACAAAAGGTATCAGCAGGACTAAGAGGGGAGGGATTGGGGTAGCTCTCTGAGATCAAGGAGCCAAGCTGGTTCATGGGACTAAGGGAGGTCCTGGGAGTTCATTCCTTGATTTGGGGTTCAGTGATCAGAGAAATTTAGAGAGTAGCAAAAGATGAGAACTCTTGCACCAGGGAACATGCCCCTTGGACTACTTTCAAGGAGGATCTGGGATCCCTAGGGAGTTGACTAGGCTTTATTGAGACGTAAGACCCAGGGCAATACTTTTAAGTATTGGGATTCAAAGAGTTGGCACTTCTAACCAGAAGACATTCAGAAAAAAATTCACCTTCTAGATTTACAAAAGGCAATTCTAACTTAGGATAGAATATTAAATTCAGAACCCAGTCAGACCTGGGTAGAAATCTTTTCTGTATAGACTCTAGGGTTAATTTCTGGATTGTTACTCTACTTTTTCTCTAGAAATACTGTTTGAACTCAAAGTGGCCCAGCTCGGTTACAGGAAAGAGGTGGAATGGTAGGGTCTATAGTCATCTCATGGTGATGGCATTAGATATATTGATTTCTGACCTATAGAGAAGGGATCAGCTTAGCTTTAGGGTAAGGGGGCTTAGCAGGTAGTATAAGTTCCTGGTTATGTTTAGGGGTAGATTCTTTCAATTAGACAAGGGCCTTTTCCTATCCTGCCATGTCCTATGGAGCTTAGTCTATGGGTGAGTGGGAGATGGGCATAAGTCTTGTAAAATCCAAGGATATATACTTCGTTTTCCTTCTTCAGTACTTCAGGGGACCATGATTTCATTCATATTTGAGATCCTGACAACCAAGTGACTCATAGCCTCTATGGCATAGTTGATGGTTTCATCAGCTACTGTGTTTGAACAAATACATGCACAGTATATTGGTCAAGCCTCATAGTGATGCCTCTCTATACTTGCTAGGTTGGTCCTTGGGAGCCTTGTTGCCAACTTCTACTCCAAGTCTTTCCAGTACTGGAAGGAGCTTGTGTCTTGCTTATATAGTCTTTAAGAAATCAAGGTCATCACTATATGATGAGACATTGGAGGAGGACGATAGATTTTACAGTGAGGAATGGCAATGGAGACCTGTGTTCTTTGGCTTCTACTATCTATTACATGGATATCAAGATGGAAGGAGTAGGGCAGGGTGGGGGGGGCAGCTATAATCAGAGGACTCCAGAGGAATTATGAAAATTAGATGAAACCTAAGCCCTGAGGGGAGACAACTTTTCTGTGAGCAGGTGACACCAGTTTGGGGAAAGAAAAATATCCAGAGGAAAAAATATATTGTTGGCTTCTCCTTCGAAGAAAAGATGCCCCAGAGTCTCTGCTCCAAGGAACCCTCTCCCCACAGTCAGAGAGACACAGACACAAGCACACACACACACACACACACACACACACACAAATTCTTTTGCCTGAAATATTCAGAAAACTGAGAAATCAAGCATTTTATTGTTTGCAGAATCTGGGAGATAGTCTCTATTCAATGTGCAAATGTAGTATTCAGTGCACACGATACAGATAATTTGTGTGTGAGACAGAGTTTATGTGTATGTGTGTTGTGACAGATACTCTGTATCTGTGCCAACAACAGAGGTACCACATGTATATGTTGAGGACACAGATCCTTTTGGGCTTATATGTACTACAGAGATAATGTTTGCATATCAAGGACATGTGTTGCTTATGTGTAAGGGACAAAAATTCTATGTGTATATCAGGGAGAGAAATACTCTGTGTGTAAGAGACATTCTGTGTGTATGTGCCAGGGATAGAGCTACTGTGAATAAAGGTAACAGATACTGTATCTATGTCAGGACCAGAAATTGTGTGTATATATATTTGTATATGTGATTAGGAAAAAGACGCATTGTGTCTATAACAGAGATACTCTGTGTGTGTGTTTGTGTGTGTGTGTGTGTGTATGTGAGACAATTCTGTGGTGTGTGGATGTATGTGTGTGTGACAAAGATATTATTTATATCAGGGACAGGAATGTTGTGACTGTTAGGTTCAGAGGAATGTGTATGAGATGGGATTGTTAGTAAAAAGTATGCTTCTTCGATAGAATATAAGCTCCTTCAGGGCAGAGACTGTATATTTTTTGGTTTTGGTCTCTAAATCCCTGGTATCTAGCATGATGCCTTACATGTAGTTAATATTCAGTAACTGTTTGTGGAATTGGTTGTTTGGATTGGAAGATAACTAAGAACTACTCGGTTATTTTTCTTTTTCCTCCCAAGGACAATTTCAGATTGGAAAGAATAGAACAAAGAAAGTTTACAAGAGAATTGAAATCTGTGACAACTGAGGAGATAGTAAGAGGGCACCACAATGTCTTTAATTAAAACACACCAAAAAAAACCCCCAAAACTAGGCCCACATGGGTGTGTCAATGTGTACGTTTTGGGTCATGGTTTATTCTACTTTGGAGGTGATGGAAGGAATGTTAACCAGGTGTTATAGGGTTGTTTTGTTTTTTTTAAATATAGCCTCTCACATTTGAGTGGAGAAGCTGGAGGTGTCCAGTTAGTTACAAGCCATTACTCAGAATTATGGGTGGGGCACAACAAATCTTCTGGAGATTCATTGATTGACTGAGAGGGAACTGGGATTATACAAAGATAAAGTAGCTTGATTTAGAGGACCTGGGTGACTGAAACTGAAGGAGGCATTGCATTGAAAAGGTCAGGTACTGGGATAATATATTTAGAGCTGGAAGAGAACTATGGTGTAATATATTCTGCTTTTATCTTATAGATGGGAAATTGAGTTCAAGAAAAATTATATGACTTAACTAAGCCTACACAAGAGTAGTACCCAGGTAATGGCAGATTTAAACTCAGGTCCTTGGATTCCAGAGTCAGACTTCTTTCCCCCGTACCAAATTGCCCACAATTATCTTTAACTTTATGTATGTATATATATATATATATATACATACACATACATACATATATATACACACACACTATATATGTGCGATAGCATACAGTATGCACACAAGTGCATATATACATATGTATATATAGCTATTCTTAACTCAAATGATTACATGTGTACAAATATTTAGTACATATACAAATATGTACATTATAGATATATAATTCGTAAAGAAAATTATATGCACACATATTATATGTTTGTGATTGTGTGTGATAGTTGGTTCAGACTTACGATTTCATCAGTATAGGGAAATCTCAGTGTAGAAGTTCCTTCCACAGATACAGACCTGTCACTCTGTAATTTGTTTTTATTTTCAGTTCTGAATTCTCTCTCTCCTACCCCTCTCCTACCCATTGAGAGTGCAAGAAATATGATACCCATTATCATATGAAGTCAGGCAAAACATATTTCCACATTGGCTATGTCACAAGAGGAAAAAAGCAAGAAAATGAAAGAAAATATGCTTCAGTCTGAACTCAGAGTTCATTAGTTCTCTCTTTGGAGGTGGGTAGCACTTTCCATCATGAGTCCTTTGAAACTGTCATGGATCATTGCATCGATCAGAGTAGCTATGTCTTTCATAGCTAATTGTCATTACAATATTGCTGTGACTGTGTATAGTGTTCTCCTAGTTCTGCTCAATTCACTTTGCATCAGCTCATATGTCTTCCCAGGTTTTTCTATAACTACCACTTCATCATTTCTGAGAACACCATAGTATTCCATCACAATCATATACTACAACTTGTTTAGCCATTACCCAATTGATGGGCATCCTTTCAGTTTCCAATTCTTTGCTACCATGAAAAGAGCTGCTGTAAATATCTTTGTACATGTAGCTCCTTTTCCTCTTTCTTTGATCTCTTTTGGAGTATAGACCTAGTTGTGGTACTGCTAGGTCAAAGTGTATACTCAGTTTAATAGTTTTTTGGACATAGTTCCACATAGCTTTCCAGAATGGCTGGACCAGTCCACAGCTCCACCAATAATGCATTAATATACCTTCTTTCTCACAGCCCATCCAGCAATTTGTCATTTTCCTTTTCTGTCATGTTAACCAATCTCATGGGTGTAGGATGGTACCTCAGAGTTGTTTTAATGTGCATTTCTCTAATTATTAGTGATTTTGAGTTTTTCATTTGACTGCTAATAGCTTTGGTTTCTTCTTCTGAAAACTGCCTGTTTATATCCTTTGACCATTCATCAATTGGGGATTGGGTTTTATTTTTACCAATTTGGCTCAGTTCCCTATATATCTGAGAAATGAGCCCTTTAGCTGAGAAACTTGTTATTAACCCCTCCCCCTCAGTTTCCTGCTTTCCTTCTAATTTTGGCTGGATTGCTTTTGTTTGTGTAAAACCGTTTTAATTTAATGTAATCACAATTTTACATTTTACCTCCTGTGATCCTCTCTATCTCTTTTGGTCATGAACTCTTCCCTTTTCCATAGATCTGACAAGTAATTTTTTTTCCTTGCTTCCCTAATTCGTTTATGATATGTGTCTTGGCACATTGTTTGCAGTTATTTAAAATGGAATTTATCTCTTCCTGCTGTGTTTTGTTGGTTATATACAACCACTCTGTAATTTAGAGTTTTAGAGGGCTATCTAGGGCACTGAGAATTTGAGTGACTTTCCCATGGTAGCATAGCTAGTATGTATCAGAGACTAGAACTGGGGCCAGGTCTGTGATTTACTTGGTGGTACAGGGCATACAGCACTGGACTTGGAGTCAGAAAGACCTGTTCTCTCATCCCACCTCAGACACTTACTGGCTGTGTGACTCTGGGCAAGTCACTTATACCTTTCTCACCCTAAGTTTCCTCATCCACAAAATGGGGAATAAAGCTAGCATCTATTTCACAGGGCTGTTGTAAACATCACAACCAAGTGAGATAATTCATGTAAAGTACTTTCTAAACTTTAAAGTACTATATAACAATGTATATGATACGATAATATATATTCATATTATTTAAATGTACGTAGCCTAATATTAAATTTCTAAAAGTATATTATTTTTCCCTTGTAAATAAATGGTAAAAACTTCACTATTATGATGTTTACTCTATGTGGAATGTGATGAGGGAAAGTGGGAACGGATGCCAGAAGGTTTAAGTGATTGTGGCAGTGGGAGGAAAATCAGGGAAGGTAATGAGGTATAAGTGTAGCAGATCTCTGAGCCTAGAACTGTGTAGATGGAGGAGGCTTGGTTCTTCAATCTAGGGTTTAGAAAATAGAGATATAGTAAAAAAAAAAAACTTCTGAAGCTGATAGTAAGGCCCTTTGGACTGGCTCTAAGGTGTTGAAATCCCTGGTGAAGCTGGCAAATATCAGTGAGTCCCAAGGCAGGCTCTTTTACAGGAAACCATTACAAAACCACTGACAGTGATTTTTGAAAAATCATGGAGAATGGGGGAAGTGACACCAGGCTGGGTAGGAGTAAATTTTTTTTATTGTTTTTTAAAAATTTATTATTTATTTTTAGTTTTCAACATTCACTTTTATAAGATTGTGAGTTCTAAATTTTTTCCCTCTCTCCCCTCCCCCTTCCCAAGATGGCATGCAATCTGATATAGGCTGTACATGTACAATCACATTAAACATATTTCCACATTAGTCATGTTGTAAAAGAAGAATCAGAACAAATGGGAAAAAACACAAGAAAGAAAAAAAGAGAGAGAAAGTAGTATGCATCTGTCTGCATTCAGACTCCATAGTTCTTTCCCTAGATGTGGATAGCATTTTCCATCATGAGTCTTTTGGCATCATCTTAGATCATTGTATTGCTGGGAAGAGCTAAGTCTATCAGGTCATTGAACAATATTGCTGTTACTGCATACAATGTTCTCCTAGTTCTGCTTACTTCACTGAGCATCAGTTCATGTAAATCCTTCCAGGTTGTTCTGAAATCTGCCTTCTCATCATTTCTTATGGAAGGTATTCCATTACATTCATATATCACAACTTGTCCAGCCATTCCCCAATTGATGGGCATCCCCTCAATTTCCAATTCTTTGCCACCACAAAAAGCTGCTATAAATATTTTTGTACACATAGGTCCTTTTCCCTTTCTTAATGATCTTTTTGGGATATAAACCTAGAAGTAATATTGCTAGATCAAAGGGTATGCACAGTTTTACAGCCCTTTGGGCATAGTTCCAAATTGTTCTCCAGAATGGTTGGATCAGTTCACAACTTCACCAATAATACATTAGTGTTCCAATTTTCCCACATCTTCTCCAACATTTATTATTTTCCTGTTTTGTTATGTTAACTGATCTGATGGGTGTGATGTGGTACCTCAGAGTTGTTTTATTTTGCATTTCTCTAATAATGATTTAGAGCATTTTTTCAAATGACTATAGATAGCTTTAATTTCTTCCTCTGAAAACTGCCTGTTCATATCCTTTGACCATTTATCAATTGGGGAATGACTTGTATTCTTATAAATTTGACTCAGTTCTCTATATAGTTTTTTAGAAATAAGAACTTTATCAGAGACATTGGCTATAAAAATTGTTTCCCAGCTTTCTTCTTCCCTTATAATCTTGATTGCATTGAGCCATTGGACTTTAAGTCCTTATAAAATTCTAGAATATATTATCAAAAGGATAGTTTATAAACCCTTCAAAAATAAAATATTATCACTATGAACCAATATGGTTTCATTAAGACAAACCATGCTGTGACCAGATGAAAAACAGAGAGGTTTGTGGGAGGCAAAATGGACAATTTTGATTACATAAAATTAAAATGTTTTTGTACAAACAAACCCAAACAGGTGAAATTAGAAGAGAAGTGAGAAATTTGGGGGAAAATCTTTGCAGCAAGTTTTTATGATAAAGATCTCATTTCTAAGATACATAGAGAACTGATTCAAATTTATAAGAATAAGACTCATTCCCCAATTGTCAAATGGTCAAATGATATGAGCAGATAAATCCAAGCTATCAATAGCCTTATTAAAAAAGTTCAAAATCACTAAAAATCAGAGAAATGCAAATGAAAATAACTCAGAGGTATAAACTCATACTATCAGGTTAGCAAAGTTGACAAAAAGGGAAAACGACAAATTGCTGGATGGGCTGTGGGAAAACAGATATATTAATCCACTGTTATGGGGCTTTGAACTGGTCCAGTCATTCTGGAAAGCTATTTGGAACTATGTCTAAAAAGTTATTGAACTGTGTACATACACTTTGACCTAGCAGCACTAGTTTTATACCCTATGGAGATCAAAGAAGAAAAGGACCCATATGTACTAAATTATTTATTACAGCTCTTTTCATGGTGGCAAAGAATTGGAAACTGAGGGGATGGCCATCAATTGGGTAGTGACTGAAAAACTTATGGTATATGAATGTGATAGAATGCTATTGTATTCTAAGAAATGATGAAGGGGATTGTTTTAGAAAAACGTGGGAAGACATATTAACTGATGCAAAATAAAGTGAGCAGAGCCAGAATAACAATTTATATAATAACAACAATATAAACAACCTTGAAAGAATTAGCAACTCTGATCAATACAATGGCGTCAACTACAATTCTAGAAGACTCATGACTCAGAGTACAGATTGAAGCATGGTATTCGCTATTGAAAAGCATCTTTATGGATGACACTGGCTTGACAATCCTTAGAATACTTTCTCAAAGGACCGATGATGATGTGGCTAAAGAATTTGTAAGACTGAATTCTGACACAAGATCCACAGAAGAGGTTACCTGAAGCCAATATTGCAAGGTAGCATCCTCAAGAACCTAGATAAGCTATTGTTTCATTAGTGCATGTGTATGCAAATCAGTGGGAATGCATAATCAACTATGTTTAAGTGTTTATCAGTACTCTGGTGCATGGAAGACCTGTATGACTTTTGATGCCTATTAGGGTTTGGAAAGTTAGTGGTTCCATGAAGTGCCAAAATGAAGATTGAAGATACATTATCAAGAGCATCTTTTCAGATATCAATTTCATTTCACAACCAAACTTCCATCTCCTCAACTCATTCATAAATTATTTGTCCTCTGAATTTGTTCATTAATAGTTTCCCTTATATTAGTGTTATATGTTGTTTAACAAGTTAACTGCCTAAATGTGCATTAGAAAATATTTTATATTCATATCCTTTTTATGTTACTTCACCATCATTTTAGACGTCTGACTAATGACTTTTTCTACCATAGCTAGAAATGCAATTACTTTTAGAAACTGTTAGTAATTTTGTAATTACTGATGTAATGTGATGATTTTTGCATATAGATGAAAATAGAAATGGTGAAAATTATTTTATGCTGACCATTTTCCAACCTTTCTGAACTATCACTGTGAGGGAATGTTATTAAAGCAATCTTAAACAAAGTGATGCTCACCAGTTTGTTTTTAAAAAGTTTGATATATTGCAAAAGCTTTTGTTCTTCAAAACTGCCAAGGTCATGTCACATTTGTACATTTGTACAAGAAGGTAAGTGAATGTATTTGCTGTATGGCATAATGCTTTTTCCAAATCCTTACATGCACACACACACACATCCTATACAATATATGTATATATGTATATATGGTTGATGGGGGGATTTGCTTTGCTTGACTACACATATTTGTAACTAGTTTTGTCTTTCTTGCTTTCTCAACGAGTGGGGGAGGGAAGGTGGGAAGAAGACCATTTGGAACTGAAAATTAAATTAAATTAAATAAAAAAGACACTCAGATAAATCATGTCAGACTAACTTCATTTCCTTTTTTGGAACAAACTTAGGCTATTAGATCAAGTGAATGTTGTAGATATTATACACACACACAAAAGTGTTTGTATATATACACATATATAAATACATATTTGTGTATATATGCATACATATAAATACATACACACACATGAAATATGGTTTAGATGATGGTACAGGCAGATGAGGATTGGAATTGGTAAGCTGGAGAGGTCCGGCGGATGTTGATTATTGGATTCATGTCATCTTGGAGGAAGGATAGACTCCTTGGACTCCAGGGTGCATCTTTAGCCCTGTTCTCATGAACATTTTTATTAATGATTTAGATGAAGACATAAATAAGAAATTTATCAGATTGTCATATGAGACAGTTATTAGAAGACATAGCTAATATGTTGGCTGACTGAGACAGATCTTGACAGTTTGGAATAAGAGGCCAAATATAATAAAATGAAATTTAATAGGGACAAATGTAAAATCCCATACTTGGGTTCAAAAATCAACTGTACACATACAGATTGGGGATACTATATTCCAGCTGGAAAGCATGGAGTCTAGGGGGAACTGAAAGCTCCATATTAGCCAGCAGCATCAAGTGATAGCCAAAGTAAACAAGATGATCCTATGTAGCATTTCTAGGGACATAGTGACCATGTCATGGGAGGTCATAGTCCAGCCATTCTCTGCCTAGTTGGACAACATCTAGGGCAGAGGGGGCCAAACTCTGGCTCTTGGGCTGCACGGTGCAGCAAAACTCCTGAGTGTCCTGAACTAGATTAAAATGAAATTGAGACATGTTTAACAAATAAGCATGCACTATAACATCGATTGTTAATTTATGGTTTCCTCAGTCAACATGTAGCCCACAGGGATCCATTTCTATTTGAGTTTGGCACCACTTATCTAGAGTATTTTGCCCTGTTTTTGGATCCACATTTTAGGAAGCACGTAAGAAGAGGGCATGGAAAAGGGACCAAAAAGATGTTTGGTATGGAGAAAACTTAGTGGGGATATGATTGATTCCTTAAAGCATTTTAACAGCTGCTGTGTAGAAAAGGGATTGGACTTATTTTGTTTGGCCCCAGTATGTAGAACCAGAAGCAATGGGAAGAAATTTCATGGAAGCAAATTTCAGTTGATTGTAAGGGAAAATTTCCTAGCAACTGGAAATAGGTTGCCTCAAAAGATAGTGAACTTCCTGCCAACAGGAAGCTAGATGAGCACTCATGGAAGATTTTGTGAAGGTGGAGCCCTAATATGAGGAATTATAGGATCTGGGGCCAAGTTGAGCGAGCAGGGGAGTAGAAGAAACCTATGTTATGACCACTCCTGGGAGTAGTTGAGATAGACCAGAGACAAAGGTCATAGGCATTGAGAAGGTTGAAGAACTTGTAGGTCAGGCACTTTGAAGGGGGCAGAAGAATACCATGTCACATACTGAGCTTTCTGGGGAGGAGAGAGGGACCTGGAGGTCTGTAGATGACAACAACAAGAATGTGGTCAGGATCAAGTGAAGTTTGAACATGGGAAGATGGTTACTGAGAGCTACAAGGGAAGTACCTGGCAGTGGAGAGCAGGGAATCCACCGACTTTCTTTTGGCTTTGTGCGTTTTGGGGTGAGAGAAGGAACAAGTCAGTTTTGGAGGTTTCAGAAGAAGTGAAGTCTTCAGAAGAAAGGTTTCAGTTAGCTACCAAGGATAGAAGCAATGTGAGAGGAAGATAAGTATTTTAAATACTACTACTTTAAATACTAGTATTTTAAATACATACACACATATATGTGTATACATACTATATATGTGTATATATACATATTATATATATATTTTTTGTGTGCATATATATATATATAGAGAGAGAGAGAGAGAGAGAAAGAGAGAGAGAGAGAGAGAGAGAGAGAGAGAGAGAGAGAGAGAGAGAGAGAAAGAGAGAGAGAAAGAGAGAGAGAAAGAAAGAGAGAGTTGTGATTCTGTGAAAAACAGAGCCAGGGAAACATACTGTGGGCAAGAGAAAGACAGATACTATGTGTTAGAGGCAAAAACACAAAATTATTGTGTGTCAGTCATCACCTAAAGCAATAGAGAGATAGAAACACAGGGATAGAGAGGAATCAAGACCAGGCTATGAGACTGACAGGAAAGACAGAGAGGAAGCTGCCACCCTCAGGTCCCAAGTGGACCTTGCTGACTCACTGCTGGATCTGTGGTACCAGGAAAAATTACCTCTTCCCTCAGGTGGTCAGGCCCAACCCCACTGTCCTGGCCCTGACAGCTCAAGATGGGCAGGCTATGAGTGGGCAGGAGGGGTATTGTTGGCTGGAATTGCTCCTATATATGGCACTTTGCTGGTGATTTTCACAGTCCCAATTGGTGGGGGCCCCCACAAGCTTGCAATAAACACACAGACACATGAACCATATAGAAAAGGCTGAGGTGGTTTATTCAGGACACTCTCATGACCTTGACCCTAATTACTTAGGAGCCCAGGTGCCCAGTGAATGTTGTTGAGAATAAGGAAGCAGAGATCCTCCAAATGCTATAGAAAAATTGCCTCCAAGGCTGAACCAAAGCTTTGGGGATGCTGGAATATAACCTGTCTAGCTTTTTGATACAGATACTCTGAAGTGGTCTGGATAAAGGCTGAACAGCCTAAGGTTATTCTACTCCCAGTGTACTAGCAGATTTCTGCCCTAGGTTCCTTTTCCTTATTTTTTTTTTTAAACAACTTTTTTTTTTCTTAATATAAAACTGACCTTGCTACATCAATGCTTCTGATCTGGGGGAACATCCCCAGAAAGAAAAACAGTTTTAAAAAGTTTGATAATAAAAAATTAAATATCATATTATATATAAAAAAGTTTAGTAAAAATAAGTCTTATCATCCAATGAAAACATCGCTGGTGGAGTAGACAATGTTTTAGAAATGTGGTAGAAAATTGTGACCCTGGAGTGAGGCATCAAACAACTTCTGTAAACAAAGCGACCCAATATTTTCCAAAACCACAGGCCTAACCTGTATGTAAAACAGGCCTTGCAAAGAGCTGCTTGCCCACCTGCGGCAGGCAAGTAACAGGGAGTGAAAGACAGCTGTCATGAGTCCCTCCCTATCTGGCTTGTTCTCTCTCAGCTAGGTGATGCGGGGGAGACAGAGTTGAAACATCGGATTTGGGTATCTTGGCTCTTTACAAGGTGGGTGCCCGTTACACAGTATGAATATTTATGTGTACAGGGGTTGACTATATCCCTGGCTTTGGAAAGAAGACATACATTTGTACTATATAGGTGTGTAGCATAACAGTGACTGGAGCACATACAAAAAATAAAAAGAAGCGCTATGTGTTTTAATGAATTACTCTAAATAGTAATGATGACTCCTGACTATATTGGGGCGCTGCCTCCAAGAGGAAGGCAGGAGGGGCTTCAGGACAGCAGAGGCCCGAGGCGGCTGCGGATTTGGAGCTAGCCGCTAATGCAGGGGCTGTAGTAGACCGCACTGCTGGCGTCAGACAGCGCAGATATCAAACTGCTCTCCTCGCAGGACAGGGTCCTAGGGGTTAGCTTGGCCAGAGACACATGGTACGCAAGCCCGGGCACTTCTGGCCGAGTCCGGCTCGTGTTTAGATACTGGTCAAACTCATTGCGGTCCACGTCGGTCCACAGCTCAGCCGAACTCAGCTGTTCCACGCCATCCAGGTGGTGTACCTCAGGTGGGGGAGAGAGCTGGCCCAAATGCGGGGACAGGCCACTGGCCCGGGGGCCGGCGGGACCCGAAGGGCTGCACAGCTGGCTATAGTACAGGCCTGGCGGGGGCGGAGGGGCGGTCCTTAGGGCCTCGGCCAGGTGTGCTGGAGCCGCGGGTTGCCCGTAGGGGCCCCCCAGGTCCCGAGCCAGCGCCTTGTCGGGGGCGTAGTCCAGCTGTGGCGGGTAGGGCGAGCGGAAGCCTAGGATACCGGAGTCGTCCTGCATGTGCGGCGGAAAGAAGGCTGGCTCGCTGGGCTCCAGCACGTCTAGAGGGGACATCTCGGGCGTGGGCAGCCCGAAGTTGTCCAGCTCGGCGCCCAGCGGGTGCAGTTCCCTGAAGTGATTGAGTGGGGGTGGTTGCTGGTGGCCCGGGACCCCCGAGTGTGTTGCGGCAAAGCCCTCGGCGCCGGCTCCAGCGCCGCAGCTGGAGCCGTTAGGCGGCTGCGAGAGGCCGTGCAGCAGCAGACTTGGTTCCAGCCGCCGGGTTTTCTTGGCCTGCTTCTTCCTCCGGGGGCGGTATTTGTAGTTGGGGTGATCCTGCAGGTGCTGGATACGCAGCCGTTCGGCCTCCTCCACGAAGGGACGCTTCTCGGCCGTGGTCAGGGCTTTCCATGCCTGGCCTAGGGGCCGGGGGAAAGATGGTTAGCGCCCAACGCTGGGTTTTGGAAAGGGAGGAGAGGGACAATAAGGGGCAGGGAGCAGCTCCTGAGGACCAGATCTCTACGATCCGGTCTTCGTGGCCCTTTAGGGCACCCGGGTAATACGAACTGTGTCAGGGGGTAGAACTCAGATCCTCTCGGTGAACTCCCACACGCAGAGGGCTGAGGTGGGGTCCTGGCTTGTGGAGGAGAGGGAGAGAGGCGCCAGCCTACTCTCCTCCCCACGCCCGCCACAGAGACAGCTCAGAGGCCAGGAGTGGGGGCAGAGGCTGAGAACTCCTACACTGCCTTCCTTAGAACTCAAGGCGTGTAAAGGAACATGGACTAGGGAGCGCCTGTCTGAAGTGCCCAAGACTTGTATCAAAGTACATATGGAGAGGCCAGAGCGTAGAGATCTCTCTTTACCCAGACGTCTTTCCTCTCGGTTTAACATCTTCTGTCTCTGTCCCTAGGCTTGTGGACCTTTTCTGTCCGCCTTCCTTCCCTGTCCCTTTCCTCACTCCCCCCTCCCACCCCCATTCCCCTCCTTTTGTCCTGTCCTTTTCCTAGTCCTATTGGACTGGCCTGATCCAGTGCCTTTAGACTTTACCACTCTCCTGATCTCTTCCCTCTCTCTTCCTTGGTCCCTACTCCCTTTCCCCATTCCAGTCTTCCTCTTCTGATACCCTGTTTTCTCTTCTCTCCATTCTCCTTTCTCCCTACAGATACTCCTCTTTAATTTCTGGTCCTCTTCCTCTGTCCTGGCTCCCCTCTGGAGCGATCCACTTTCCCCAAACCCTACCCAGTCTCTGTCCCCTTCACCCATCTTCGGCTTACCCAGCATTTTGCTGAGGACTGCGTTGTGCAGATCGGGGTTCTGTTGCGCCAGTCGCTTGCGCTCGTCTTTGGCCCAGACCATGAAGGCGTTCATGGGCCGGCGGATGCGAGAATCGTCGCCCTGTTTGCTCTCAGCACGACCCGGTGGTGGGCTGTAGCCATAGCGGGGCTCGGGACTGGGTTCGGGGCTTGGCGGGGAGGCGGGCGCCCCCGGAGCTCCCTGGCGGAAGGCGAAGCCGGGGCCGGGGGCCGGGCTGGGCGTCCGGGCGGGCGCGGCTGCTGCTGCGGTCAGCGCTGGACTAGAACCGCGGAAGGCTGCTGCGGCGGCGGCTGCGCGCCCGGGGGGCTCAGCTGCGGGCTCGGGCCCCGGGGCCCATGAACAGTCGCGCCGGGCCTGCGGAACGTCCTCTGCCCCGTAGACGGGTGGCGATCTATGCATTCCAGCTGGACGGGACCTGGAGGCAGAACTGAGCCACGGGGAGAACTCGAGGCCACGTACGGCAGCGGGTGGAGACTGAACGATTCGGCCGGCGGGGATCCGAGGGGGCGGCCGGCAAGGCAGACTTTGGGCTGTGGCCCAGCTGGAGGGGCCAGATATAGGGGCCCGGACCAATCAGCGCAGGGGAGGGGGGGAAGAGGGCCGGAGTCCCGGCCTCAGGAAAAGAGGTGGATGGGTGGGGGGAGCCTGGGCTGTCCCCTCTCGTGAGTTTCCTTTTCTCTCTCCTAGGGGTCTTGTTCGGGGGTATCCTCTTGTCGCCTCTCCATCTGAATCCCCGCCCACTCCCACCCACTTCTCAGTCTTCAGTGACAACTGCCCCCCCCCCTTCTTACAGAGGAGGGAACTTTGCCAGGCAGGGGAGGATTGTGTGGGGGTGCACAGCTTTTCTCCTCTTCTTCCTTCCCCAACCCCTTCTCACCCCCAGCCTAGGATAGAGTAGCATAAGCAGTATCTAAATTCATATTCATGCAGAAAGCATTTCTATCCAGGACTCGGACCCAGACCCAGGTAACTCGGCTGCTCTATCCAGTCTTCTTTCTGCCACCACTCACAAATGGATAGCGTTGGTCATTCCCCACCCCTGGTGTCATGGCCTTGCAGGAGTCACCCCCCACCCCACCCCCACCCTAAGACTTCGTGCTTTGTCTCCCCCAAGTCGATAAAGTCCTTCTTGAAGTCTAACCTGAAGCTCTTTTCATATAATACTGTGAGAGGTATCTAAAGCAAATTTGTATTTTGAGGGAGTAAAATAGCTTGAGGAGGAGGGCTTCAGATCCTTATAGGGCTTCAGCAGAGTGAGTAACATCGCTCGCCACTCTGATTTCCGGGCTAGAGCCGTATCTCGATCCCCATCCCTCTGATCCCAGCAATTTAGAGAGGAGAAGGACTCTAAGTGGGATGCTAACACTTTCCCTCCCATTTACCTGCCCTCCCTCTCCGAAGTCATTCTCCTTTGTTCTCACTTCTTCACCACTCTGCAAAACCTCCGTAATTTGGTTCCGACGCTTCCTCCAGGTTGGGACTTGGGGAGGAGGTAAAGGTTAGCCTGAGGGGTATTTGGGCTCGGGAGACAGAAAGAGAGATTCCGGTACAGACAGACTAGACAGGGAAGGAGTCCCGATTATTGGGAAGCTGCAGAAAAAGGACTGGGTCAGAGGGGCTGATCTTGCACCTGCAGTGGGAGCTCGGGGTGCCAGGCAGAGGCTCTGGAGTGGGGGGTCTTTGACTAACCCTATTTCCCTTGGAAAATGATCCAGGTCTCCGGCCAAATTTGGACGCTGGTGTCAGGAGGAGGGAAAGAAGTTAGGTGGAGGATGAGGTCGGAGCTATCTCCTCCCGGGGGCACCAGGGTTGGGGGGAGCGGGAGAGGCAAGCGTATGGATGAGATGACCTGGAAGGGTCCAGGACCATGGTCTTTTGATCTTCTACTCTGTCTGTGGCAGGGGTGAGGACGTGGCAGGAAATACAGACCCCTGGCTCCTTGAGTGTCACTTTCCCTGGGGCACAGCATGACACAGAGCCTAATCTTGGTTGAACTAGGTGGGCTTTAGCCCCTGCTCTTCCGCCTCCCCCCTTCTTGGGACACCCCTACCCACAACCCCGAGGCTGGCGGGAGAACAGCCTGGGGCAGTGGTTGAGGGCTTGTGGGTGAGGTGCTAGGGAAAGAGCGGAAATGGGGTGCTGGAGGGCGAGGTAGGCCTAGGTCCGGGAGGTGGGACCTGGGGAGTAAACTCAAGGGAAAAGGGTCTGTGGAAGGGGACCACAGGGAGAAGGCCTCGGGGAGGGCCCTCAGCGAGGGTCAAGCAGCCACTGCCCCGGGCGGAAGCGCTGGCTGTTCCAGGCCAGAGATAAGATCCTTGTCTGTGACCTCTCCCACCACCTTCCCCGGCAGGGCTGGCGTCCGACGGGCTGGCCAGCGGCCCGACCGCAACCCTCGCCGGACTGACTGACGGGCTGACCGACAGGCGGGTCCTCTCGGGTTTCCCTCAGATTCCCTCTCCCGCCTTCCCCTCGCCTCCCAGACCCCAAGGGGTGGGAGTTGAGGGAAAGGGAATTTCGACTGGAGCCCCAGATTCTGAGACTTAACTGGTTCCAAACGTCTGAGTCCAGGCTTGGCACCGCCTATAGGATTTGGGGTGGGGGGGAGACGCCCTCTCCTTCAGACATGTTTTCCAAGGCTGGGGGATGGAAGGGGGAGAGGCGGAGCCTCAAAGTCTTAGTAACCGGGATAAGTAAATAAGCAGAGTCCTGGAGATGGAAGGGGGCTTCTCCTCCTCCTTAGGAGCTATGTCCACACCCTGTCGAGTCCTCCACATCCTCAAGGGATGATGTCCGAATCCTCCAACCATAGTTCACCCTTCCCCAGGGACTTTATCCATCTCACATCCTCCCTCCCTCCTCGAGGGCAATGTCTTAGCCCCCCCCCCCCCACCCAACATCCTCCTTTTAACCCTCGCCCTCTTAGGGTGATGTCCTTCGACCCCCTCAGCTGTGCTGGGGTGGGTTAGGATACTATTTCTCGCAATAACACTTCAAATGAAGGAAGGCTCGAGCTGTAGGTAAGCCCTGCACTCCCAGCATCTTTCTGCCCCAAGGCATTCCTCTGAGGACCATCCGGAGCGGGCGCTCTGCGTAGCCTCTGAACCAACCAGCTCTCATACCGTTAGCGAGCAGACGGAATGCTTGTTCCTTGGGGAACAAGAAATCTCTCTGACCACTTAGAAAACACTGCACTTTCCCATGAGGGACACCGTCCTCCTTTTTCGGTGAAACTACAGCTCCTAGGCTGCCCAGCGAAGAAGCGGGAAGGAGGGGTGGGGGCGGGCGGAGGGCGGTGCCTCTGCTTAGGTGTCAATTGGGGTCTTCGAGGAATGCTTTAAAGGGGAGGCTGTGCACAATCCCAGTGGACAATCCCCTGTGGACAAATCCCAGTCAGAAGGGATTGTCCCCTCCCTCCCACTTCCCCCTTTCCCCCCTTTCTCTCTTCCAACCCTCGCCCGCCGTAGCAAAAGCAGAAATCAAAAACATTACAAAATTTGGATTATTCACTTTTTTGGACTTTCCAAGCTGGCACTCCCTGCTTTTAGTGTAGGTGCCTGAAGGTATGTTGTGACTCTTGCAGCTCTTATCTGCTAACGCGTCTTGTCTCGAGTGGTTCCGTATCCAGAATATAAAGTTTTGCCCTTCGACGCACAGGCCAGCACCCTCTTTTCTTTATCTCAATCCCCTCGTTCCTAGTACAATTTTGGATATGTACTTAATATATGATTATTGACCTGAAGATTACAGAACAGGGATATTTTATTCAAATTAATGCAAATCAAAGTGGGGAAGGGGCTTTGCCTTCTATGCCCACTGTACAGTTCAGCCATAACTCCTTTACCCCCTCCCCCAGACCTGGGGCTGGAGTCGCTTGATCCCCTTCTATTCCGAGCACTGGGGTGTCGCACAGAGTAGAAGGATTGAATTTCCAGGAACTATTTTCAGATTCGCCAGCCTGGTCTGCATTCTGGTTTCAGGCCGAAGGAAGAGGGGAGGTAGGAGAGAGGGAGGGAAGGGGGTTGAGTCGGAGCCAAATTCCTGGGAAGACGAGAGAAGTTGAGCGGTGGAGGGCCGAAGCCTGGGGGCCTAGGGATGGAAGGCGGGAGGTAGGACCGACTCTGTGACACATTTATTCTCCTGCAGTGCTCGCATATTGTCACCCTCCTTTGCCTGCTTGTCTGGAGTTGGGTGAAGCTGGACTATGGCCCTCCCTGTCCCAGATTCAGCTGCAGGGCTGAGCTCACCTTTTTCTTCATAAGCCTGAGCGTCCTTGCTTCAGTAATATCCTCCTCCTCCTCCCACCTACTCTAATTGTACCTATCCTGAAGGCAGTGACTGCCCCATTCTACAGTGACTATTCCTTCCCCTTGAACTAAATAAATTTAGCTTTTAGTGTCTGACCAGCAATGCATTATTTTCACTGTTCCATGAGAGTCTGAGTTTCTGAAGGCCAGTGAGGGCTTCTGTCTCCTCTGGCTCTCCCATTCCAGTGGGCTCCCCATGCATCCCTCTAGCCTGGGCAGATGCTGTGGAGGTAGATTTGTCTGACTGAGCAAAGGAACAAAGAGGGTGGGGGTGGGAAGGACTTCTTCCTACTATCCCATAGTTGTGGGTTTTGGCAAGAAAACTTGGAGCTACTCTTTCTTTGGGGGCAGTCATCATGTTCTGAGTCCCTGCCCCTTGCCTTGGCCTGGCCTGGCCCTCAGGACCCTGGTCAGCAGCAGAACAGTTACTGGTTCTAAGGGAGAGGAGAGAAGAGAAGGCCTCATGCTGCCTCCCAGGAAGCTGTCTTACATCTGGGACAGATTTTCTGTTCCTGCTTGTCCTGCCACAGTCCTCACCATGCCCAGAGTTATTCTCAAGCACCATTACCTCACCATTCTCTCCTCCTCAGCTCTGGCTTCAGCCTCCTCCTGTCTGGCGCCAGCTGCTGACCCTCTTGGGCTTGAGCCTGTACTCTCAGGTGTTCATTTGTTCCCCCCTCCCCAGTTCTGATGGGGTCTTGGCTAGATAGCATGTGGCCACTTTCTCCTTTGCAAAAAAAAAAAAATTAAAAAATTGCAACACGTTTGGTGAGAGGCATCAGGGTCTTAGATTCCTGGAACCTATTTTTCTGCTCTTACCAAGAGTTCTTGGATTACTTAGGGTTTGACCATGGGGCTATCTGGCACAGATTGTGTGTCCCTATGGTTCTCTTCTATCTTATTTTAAATGTCAGGGTCTAGGTTGGGCTCAGAGTTGGTATATAGGGACTAGGGAACAGCTCTCTCTGAGCCATTTCTAATAGAATGAGGGTGGTGGATAGGAGCTATTTGGATCATTGCTTCTCATCTCTTCAGGACCTTATCTGAATGCTTTTTCTCCCTTGAGAGGGGTTTTCCCTCACTTGAACCTTTCTGAGGACTTGAACCAGAGCTGGTGGGGCAGGGATTTCTTACCAGAGGACTCTAATACCACCTAGAAGGGAGGGATTCTCAAGGGTCTTTATCATTGACATTTTCTGGTTTTATGTGTTTTATTTTCTTCATTTCTCTGGTTGGGCCAGCTGGGGGAGGGAGAATAGTCACTGATGGCTCCACTGGGATGTGACTAAGGAGGGTCCATTTTTCATTTTGGTACATCTCTGATTCTCCTTTGGAGTAGCTAGGGAAAAGTCCCAATGACTGAGTGCAAAGCCTCCCAGTCTCAGCCTCTGTCCCAACCCCTGTGGCCTTCCTGGATAGGACAGAGCTCTGATTCCTGCTCCTCCAGTCCCTGCTCTGCCAGGCACTGGGGAGGGGGGAGCAGGGACCTCCCAGGCACTGTAGTCGGTGTGGGGCAGGGACCTCACAAGCTCTAAGCTGGGGGGGGGGAGAGACCTCACAAGATTCGGGAATCAGGGCTTCCACCAGTTTCCTCCTCTCGTCATTGCCTTAGCTTTGAGAAACTGAAAAGCTGGGACCAATTATCCCAGAGTTCCAGCCTAGGCTGCTTCTGGATCCCCAGTCCTAGCTCTTTCATAAGCACCAGAGGGGATTGGTGATGTGTCCTGAGGGCAGAGAGCATGAGCTCTGGTTTGTAGCATTTCTGGGGATCCTGAGTACCCTAAATCAGTCTTTGGGCTCCCCTAGTCAGTGTAGAATGCTGCTTGTTGCCAGGGGCTGGGTGTGGGAGAAAGGGCAATGGGTTGTGGACTAGAGATAATCTGTAGCTTTAAATTGCCCAGATTGTCTTTATCATGTGCTTAGGGAATGTGGGGCAGAGAAATCTGATGGTTTCACTTCTGACTGAAGACGGAAGACTCTCAGACTTGGATAAAGACATGCTAAGTTTATCTGAAGGGAGAGGAGGGCTTTTGTCTCCTCTGACCACCCTCCTAGCCCAGTGGACACACCATGCACCCCACCTTCCCCACCCCACTCAGGCTGGGCAGATGCTGTGGAGGAGGCGGATTGGTCAGAGAGTTTATCTCTATTTTGCTTCTATTGAGTGGTTAACCATCATTTAACCATAGGCATCTTACTTCAGTGGCTCTGTGACTGAATTTCTCCCCCAGACCAAAGACCTTCCTCACCCTCTTGTCCTCTCAGAATCATAGAATCTCAGAGTTGAATGGCCTTATCAGTATAATATCAAAACATCATCCAGCTTCTATTTGGACACCTCAAGTCACAGGGAACTCACTACATCCAGAGACAAACTTTTGGACAGCACTCATTGTTTGAAAGTTTATAGTGAGTCACAACCTGCCTCTATATTTCTGCCCATTGCTCCCAGTTCTGTCCTCCAGAGCCAAACAGAACAAATTCAATTTTCTTCCACATAAAAGCTTTTCAAATAGTTGAAGACACCCAAATCTCATTTTCTCCAGATTGAATATTCTGAATTTCTTCAATAGATCTTCAGATAGCTTGTTTGACTTGTGCTGGTAATCCTGAGAATATGAATGCTGTCTTTCCTAAAATGTAGTGCCCAGGACCAAATAGGCTATTCCAGATGTGATCTGACCAGAGCAGAAGTCAGCTTTCTTTCAGTTGACTCTTTATGACTCCTTTTGGAGTTTTCTTGGTAAAGATACTAGAATGGTTTGCCATGCTAGTGCCATTTCCTTCTTCAGCTCATTCTATAGATGAGGAAACTAAGGCAAACAGGGTGAAATGACATGCTCAGGGTCACATAGCTAGTAAGTGTCTGGGGTTAGATTTGAACCCAAGTCTTCCTGACTCTGGGTCCAGTGCTCTAACCACTGCACAACCTAGTTGTCCTACAGAGGTCAACACCTCTGGTTAATCACTCCCCTGGATCTGGACATTATTTCCAGTTAGCTTTTTTGGCACACTGCTGATTCATATTGAACTTGAAGTTCATTAACCCCCTTATCCCCACCTCCTGGGTCTTTCAGTTCAGTTCAATGCAAGAAACATTTTAAAAAAGTGCTTCCTCTGCGCAAAGCACTGTGTTGAGTGCTGAGGATTCAAAGGTAAAAATGAAAAGTGAAATCAGTTCCTAACCTCAAGCAGTTACATTCTTACTGAGGGATATAGCATGTAAACAGATAAGTAAATACAAAGGAATTAAGGAGGGAGCCTTTAACAACAACAACAACAATGTGCATTTATATAATGCTTTATAGTTTGCAAATTACTTTATAGAGATATTAGCTCATTGGATCTTGACAATAACCCTGAAAGGGAGGTGAGAATTTGAACTTGAGTCTACCTGATCCCAGACCCAGCAATCTATTCACTGGGCCACCTAACTGCCTAAATACACAGAATACAGAAGAATAAAGCTAAGCATGCTGAAGGCCAGCCACTGACCCTGCCCTGTGAAGGTCTTCTTCTTGTAAACTATTGTTCTGAGTAATAATGCATAGCTAACATTTACATGGTACTTTAAAGTTTGCAAAGTGTTTTTTATACTTTGCTTGCTTTGCCATCCTCTACCCCTGCAGTTGATTTTTGTGAACCATGGACTAGGACTTTACACTTATCCATGTTAAATTTCATCTCTGTGGATTTGACTCAGTAGATTCTTCTCCATAGTTAATCCTCAGGTTCTCTCCCAACTGCCTAGCCCATTGGTGCTCAAGGGGTGCAGCTTTGTCATCTTTAACTGGGCAAATGTAAGGAAATCTATTCCCTCCACCCTTCCCCATCTGGTCCTAGCTTCCAAAGCAATGAAATAATTGAATTGTCTACATCTTTGCATTACCCACCCTGATCTGAGGCTTCCCTTTTGTGTGGAGGCTAAAGATTCCTGGTGTTTTGTTCATTGGTTTCTATCTTGAAATCCTTAGATTTCATTTGTGGAAGGAAAATAGGTTGTTTGTCAGTTGTGAACTTTGGAAGGGGGTGATTGGTCTACTGTATGTCAGGTTGACTTATTCTGATTTTTGAGGTGATGGGGAAAATGTATGTGACTTTTTATTTCCATTCAGTGCAGAAGGAGGGAAAATGCCTAGTTAGTTGAGCGATTCCAGATTTGTCTTTGCCCAGGTGGTCCCTGAATGTCTGAAATGCACTTCTGGCTTACCACTGTCTTAGAATCTCTAGCTTTTTTCAAAGCACAGCCCTTTGAGATGTCCTCCATTCCTCCATCTCCTTCTTGAAATACTTTGTACAACTCTGCATATGCTTTATATTTCCAAGTTGTAACCCTCCAGTGGAATGCAAGTAAGCTTATGGAGGCTAGAACTATTTTTTTTTACTCTAGGTAGCAGAGTAGAAAAAACACAGGGCTTGGAGTCAGGAAGACCTGAGTTCAAATGTAGCCGCAGACACTAGTTATGTGACTTTGGGCAAGTCACTTAACTTTTGTTCGCCTCAGTTTCCTCACTTGTAAAATGGAGATAATAATAGCACCTACTTTCCAGGGTTGTTGTGAGGAAAAAATGAAATAATATTTGTAAAGTGCCTAACACAGTGTCTGGCATGTATTGGCACTACATAAGTGTAATTAACACTTATGCACTTAATTAACTAATAATAATTAATTATTAATATCCCTATCAACTAGCCCAGTGACTTGGCCATAGTAGGTATTGAATACATTCTTGTTGAATTAAATGGAATGAAATTCAAAATTAGCAAAGTCACGTTTTGATGAGAAAGTTGACATTCTCATCATGAGAGAAGCAGATGTCCCAGGCCGAGAGGGAAAGAAGGTAGACTAAGCTTGGTCTTGGGAAGAGTATCATTATGGAATAACTTGGAAACTGCTTTCTCCCTAGTCTTTTATTCACATGTCTAGTGACCTTATTCTGGAACAGCATTTCAGAAATTGTATATTTTCTTTTCTCTTAGAAATAAATCCTAGAAACACACTCTTGTGATATGAAGTGTATGGGAAAGAGGGAGGTAGGTGCTGGAACAGAGCTACAAAAAATACTGCTAGAACTGGGTAGCACTAAAAAAATCAGGACAGGGAATCAGGGATGGGGGACAGGCTCAGAGTGTTTTGCAATGCCTGACTAAAGGGTTAAGTCCAATGGACTAGATCCTGCAATTAATGAATCTAAAGCCTAAGTCTAAATCCTTCACAGGATAGGTTATTGAGAAGGGGATGGTGAAGAGAAGGGGCTTCTAAGAACTTACTGGTGAACTTGACTAGTGTGTAAATTAATTCGATGCGAAGTTCTATGTGGAAGATATATGGGATTCCATGCCATCTTGGGGAGGGAGGGGGGGAAGGGAGGGAAGAAAATCTGGAACTCAAAATTATGTAGAACTGAGTGTTGTAAACTAAAAATAAAAAAATTAAAATAAAAATAAAAAAAAGAACTTACTGGTGGCTCAGAACCAGAAAGTGACTCTGAGCTTGATGTAGTGGATAGAATGCTGGACTGGGGGTTAGGAAGACCACAGGTTCAAATAGAACCTCTGACACTAGCTGTTTGACCATGGGCAGGTCATTTAGCTTCTCTAAAACTTGGCTTTCTCATGTGTGAAATAGGAATGACAACAACATGGTAGAACCTACCACAGAGATAGCTAGGTGGCACAGTAGATAAAGGACTGGGCCTGGAGTCAGAAAAATCTGAGTCTGACACCTCAGACACTTACTAGCTGTGTGACCCTGGGAAAGTCACTTAACCTTTATCTGCCTCAGTTTCCTCAACTGCAAAATGGGGAACAATAATGGCACCTACCTCCCAGAGTTATTGTGATGATCAAATGAGATAATATTAATAAAGAGCTTAACCCAATGCCTGGAACATAGTTGGCACTTAACAAATGCTTGTTTTCTTCCCTTATTCCTTTCTTCTCTCCTTCCTTCTTTCCCTCCTTTCTCCTTTTCTTTCCTTCCTTCCTTCTGCCCTCCCTCCCTCCCACTCTTCCTCCTCTCTTCCTCCTTCCCTTCCTTCCTTCCTTCCTCCTTTCCTTCCTCCTGCCCTTCCTCTCTTCTTCCCTTCCTTCTTCACAGGGTTGTTGTGAGGTTCAAATGAGGTAGTGTATTTAAAATGCTTCACAAGTTTTGAAGCCATATCCAAACATCAGCTATCCATGGCAGAGTGGACAGAGAGCTGGCCTTGGCACACACACACACACACACACACACACACACACACACACACACACAGAGTGGCTTGCCAAATTCGCATAGCTAGTGTCTGAGGCTACATTTGAACTTAGGTCTTCCTGACTCCAAACCCAGTGTTTTATCTACTCTGCCACCTAGAGTAAAAAAAAAATTAGTTCTAGCCTCCATTAAACTAGGTTTAAATCTCACATCTGAAACATACTGAGTGTATGACTCTGGGCAAATCACTTGAACTTAATTTTTTTTGTTGTTGAAAATAACATGTTGAATTTATTTTTTTTAATTTTAATTAATTTATTTTTAGTTTTCAACATTCATTTCCACAAGATGAGTTCCAAATTTTGTCCCCATCTCTCCCCTCCCCCGACCCCAAGATGGCATGCATTCTGATTACCCCTTCCCCCAGTCTGCCCTCCCTTCTATCACCCCCTCTTTCCCCTTCCCCCCTACTTTCTTGTAGGGCAAGATAGATTTCTATACCCCATTGTCTGTATATCTTATTTCCCAGTTCCATGTAGAGATGATTTTTACCATTCATTTTTAAAACTTTGAGTTCCAAATTCTCTCCTTTCTTCCCTCCCTACCCACCCTCATTAAGAAGGCAAGCAATTCTACATAGGTTATATGTGTGTAGTTATGCAAAACACTTCTGTAATAGTTATGTTGTGAAAGACTAATTATATTTCCCTCCATCACATCCCAGTCCCCATTTATTCTATTCTCTCCTTTGACACTGTCTCTTTTCAAAAGTGTTTGCTTCTGACTACCCCCTCCCCCCAATCTGCCTTCCCTTCTATCATCCTTCCCTCTCTTATCCCCTTCCCCTCTACTTTCCTGTAGGGTAAGATAGATTTCCATACTCAATTGAATGTGTATGTTATTCTCTCCTTAAGCCATATCTGATGCTAGTAAGGTTCACTCACTCACTCTCACCTCCTCCCTCTTTCTCTCAATGTAAAAGCTTTTTCTTGCCTCTTTTATGTGAGATAATTTACTCAATTCTACATCTCCCTTTCTCCTTCTCCCAGTACATTCCTCTCTTACCCTTAATTTTATTTTTTAGATATCATCCCTTCATATTCAACTCACCCTGTGCCCTCTGTGTATATATATGTATGTACATATATACACATATGTGTATGTATATATACATACATGTGTGCATATGCATATGTGTATATATGTGTATATATACATATACATATATATACATATACCTATATATAAAAATATAGACAGAGGGTGCACAGAGTGAGTTGCTTACTATATATAAGTCCTCCAACTACTCTAACACTGAGAAAGGTCTCATGAGTTACAAATATTCTGTTTCCATGTAGGAATGTAAACTGTTCAACTTTAATAAGTCCTTCCCTGTTTACCTTTTCATGCTTCTTTTAAATCTTATATTTGAAAGTCAAATTTTCTATTCAGCTCTGGTCTTTTCATCAAGAATGCCTGAAAGTCCTCTATTTCATTGAATATCTATGTTTCCCCAGTTTTGTGGGGTAGGTGATTCTTGCTTTTAATCCTAGCTCCTTTGACCTCCAGAATATCATATTCCAAGCCCTCTGATCCTTAATGTAGAAGCTTCTAAATCTTATGTTATCCTGATTGTGTTTCCACAATGCTTGAATTGCTTCTTTCTGGCTGCTTGCAATATTTTCTCCTTGACCTGGGAACTCTGGAAATGGACTACAATATTTCTAGGAGTTTCCCTTTTGGGATCTCTTTCATGAAGTGATTGGTGGATTCTTTCAATTTCTATTTTCCCCTCTGGTTCTAGAATATCAGGGCAATTTTCCTTGATAATTTCTTGAAAGATGATGTCTAGGCTCTTTTTTTGATCATGGCTTTCAGATAGTCCAATAATTTTAAAATTATCTCTCCTGGATATATTTTCCAGGTCAGTGGTTTTCCAATGAGATATTTCACATTGTCTTCTATTTTTTTTCATTCTTTTGGTTCTGTTTTATAATTTCTTGATTTCTCATAGAGTCATTAGCTTCTATTTGCTCCATCCTAATTTTTAAGGAATTATTTTCTTCAGTGAGGTTTTGGATCTCCTGCTTTTTTTAAAAAAAGTTTTTGTTGTTTAATCTATTCCCACCAGGTTTGGTTGTCATTTTTTAAAAAGAAAGATAGTGATGTCTACTTGGATACACAATTAAAAGAATTATTTATTTAGTCCTGACAGATGCTTTTTTCCCCCTTTGGAACACTAAAAATTTAATTTTAGTGAGTACATTTGTGGTACCAAGGGCCCACAATATATGAAACATCCAGTGGTACCAGCATCTGAATGCCACCTGCAATGAGTCTGTTAATGCCACATTGAGGCCATAAATTTAAAATGAAAAGAGAGGAAATGTAAAAGGCAAGGTTATCAGAACCACTTGCACAAGATGGGACAACCCACATGCTGAGTAGTTTTCTTTGGGGTTTAGGCTATTAAATCTGTTGTGCTGAATGTGTGCAATATTAAATTCGCTAGAGACACCATGTTTTTTGCATTTCTCAACTTGAAAATTAATCTGAAACTGCAACACAGTTTAAAAAAACCTTATTGCTTAATAGGCAGTGTTTACATTTTCTTTTTATTTTATTTTATTTTTTAAATTAAATTAAATTTATTTAATATATTTAGTTTTCAGCATTGATTTTCACAAGAGTTTGAATTACAAATTTTCTCCCCATTTCTACCCTCCCGCCCACTCCAAGAAAGCGTATATTCTGGTTGCCCCGTTCCCCAGTCAGCCCTCCCTTCTGTCACCCCACTCCCCTCCCATCCCCCTTTCCCTTCTTCTCTTGTAGGGCAAGATAAATTTCTACACCCCATTGCCTGTGTATCTTATTTCCTAGTTGCATGCAAAAACCTTTTTTTTGTTTGTTTTTGAATGTCTGTTTTTAAAACTCTGCACTTCAAATTCTCTCCCCTCTTCCCTCCCCACCCACCCTCCCTAAGAAGGCAAGCAGTTCAACATAGGCCACATGTGGATTATTATGTAAAACCCTTCCACAATACTCATGTTGTGAAAGACTAACTATGTTTTGCTCCTTCTTAACCTATTCCCCCTTTATCGAATTTCTCCCTTGACCCTGTCCCTTTTCGAAAGTGTTTGTTTTTGATTACCTCCTCCCCCTATCTTCCCTCCCTTCTATTGTCCCCCCTTTTTTATCTTCTTCCTCCTTCTTTCCTGTGGGGTAAGATACCCAATTGAGTGTGTGTGGTATTCCCTCCTCAGGTCAAAGCCGGTGAGAGCAAGATTTACTCATTTCTCCTCACCTGCCCCCTCTTCCCTTCCTACAGAACCACTTTTTCTTGCCACTTTTGTGTGAGATAATTTACCCCATTCTGTCTCTCCCTTTCTCCCTCTCTCAATATATTCTTCTCTAATCCTTTAATTTGATTTTATTTTTTTAGATATCATCCCTTCATATTCAACTCACCCTGTGCCCTCTGTCTATATATATATATATATATATATACACACATACATATATATACACCTACATATATACATACATACACACACATATGTATATATTTACATACACACATATATATGCATATTCCTTTCAGCTACTCTAATACTGAGGTCTCATGAATCATACACATCATCTTTCCATGTAGGAATGTAAACAAAACAGTTCAACTTTAGTAAGTCCCTTATGATTACTCTTTCTTGTTTACCTTTTCATGCTTCTCTTGATTTTTGTGTTTGAAAGTCAAATTTTCTATTCAGCTCTGGTCTTTTCACTGAGAAAGCTTGAAAGTCCTCTATTTTATTGAAAGTCCATATTTTGCCTTGGAGCATGATACTCAGTTTTGCTGGGTAGGTGATTCTCGGTTTTAATCCTAGCTCCATTGACCTCTGGAATATCGTATTCCAAGCCCTTTCGATCTCTTAATGTAGAAGCTGCTAGATCCCGTGTTATCCTGATTGTTTTTCCACAATACTCAAATTGTTTCTTTCTGGCTGCCTGCAGTATTTTCTCCTTGATCTGGGAGCTCTGGAATTTAGTGACAGTATTCCTAGGAGTTTTCTTTTTGGGATCTTTTTGAGGAGGTGATCAGTGGATTCTATTTTACTCTCTGGCTCTAGAATATCAGGGCAGTTCTCCTTGATACTTTCTTGAAAGATGATATCTGGGCTCTTTTTTTGATTATGGCTTTCACATAGTCCAGTAATTTTTAAATTCTCTCTCCTGGATCTATTTCCCAGGTCAGTGGTTTTTCCAATGAGATATTTCACATTATCTTCCACTTTTTCATTCCTTTGGTTCTGTTTTACAATATCTTGATTTCTCATAAAGTCACTAGCTTCCACTTGCTCCAATCTCATTCTTAAGGTAGTATTTTCTTCAGTGGTCTTTTGGACCTCCTTTTCCATTTGGGTAATTCTGCCTTTCAAGGCATTCTTCTCCTCATTGGCTTTTTGGAGCTCTTTTGACATTTGAGTTAGTCTATTTTTAAGGTGTTGTTTTCTTCAATTTTTTTTTCAGTATTTTTTTGGTTCTCCTTTAGCAAATCATTGACTTGTTTTTCATGGCTTTCTCACATCCTTCTCATTTCTCTTCCCAATTTTTCCCCTACTTCTCTAACTTGCTTTTCCAAATCCTTTTTGAGTTCTTCCGTGGCCTGAGACCAGTTCATGTTTTTCTTGGAGGCTTTTGATGTAGGTTCTTTGACTTTGTTGACTTCTTCAGGCTGTTTGTTTTGGTCTTCTTTGTCACCAAAGAAAGATTCCAAAGTCTGAGTCTGAATCTGAGTCCGTTTTTGCTGCCTGGCCATGTTCCCAGACAACTTACTCGACCCTTGACTTTTTTGTCAGGATATGACTGCTTGTAGAGTAAAGAGTACTTTGTTCCAAGCTTGAGGGGATGCATTGTTGTTTTCAGAGCTATTTTGATACAGCCAGCTCTGCCACACCAGCACTCCTCCTTCCCCAAGAACTGCCAGCCAGGACCTGACTGGGATCTTAAGCAGGCTGTGCACTCCTGCTCCTATCCGCAGCTTAATTCCTCCCACCAGGTGGGCCTGGGGCCAGAAGCAACTGCAGCTGTAGTTCTGTAGCTGCACGTCCCCTGCTGCCCCTGGGGCAGTGGCCAAACCACAAACTCCTTCCACTCTACCCCCCGCAGCTTTTCCCACTAACCTTCTCTGTTGTCTTTGGTGTTTGTGGGTTGAGAAGTCTGCTAACTGCCACAGCTCACTGATTCAGCGTGCTAGGGCCCATTCTGCCTGGCTCCTGGTCTGGTTGGTCCTGCCACCCCCCACGCTGGGCTTGGCTCTCCTCCAACCCCAGCTCCTTGCGCAATAGACCTCATCCAGCGACCATCCAGGCAGTCCTGGTCTGGATCCCTGCTTCCCTCTGCTATTTTGTGGGTTCTACAGTTCTAGAATTTGTTCAGAGTCATTTTTTATAGGTTTTTGTAGGGACCTGGTGGAGAGCTTACACAAGTCCCTGCTTTCTAGTCTCCATCTTGGCTCTGCCCTGGATCTCCTGCTTTTTAAGGCATTCTTCTCCTTATTGGCTTTTTGAACCTCTTTTACCATTTGACCTAGACTCTTTTTAAAGGTATTATTTTCTTCAGTATTTTTTAAGGTCTCCTTTAACAAGCTGTTGACTCATTTTTCATGATTTTCTTGTATTACTCTCATTTTTCTTCCCAATTTTTCCTCTATTCTCTTACTTGATTTTCAAAATCCTTTTTTAGCCCTTCCATGGTCTGCAACCAATTCATATTTTTCTTGGAGGCTTTGGAAGTAGGAGCTTTGACTTTGTTGTCTTCTTCTGGTTGTATGTTTTGATCTTTGTCACCAAAGTAAGATTCTATAGTCTGAGTTTTTTTATGCTGTCTGCTCATTTTCCCAGCCAAATACTTGACTTTTAACTCTTTGTTAAGGTAGGACTCTGCTTCCAGCATGTGGGGTGTACCATCTCAAACTTCAGGGGTTTTGTGCAGCTATTTTCAGAGATACTTCTAGGGACTTGTAAATTTTCATTTCTTTCAAGGTGGTATGATCAAAGGAGAGGTGTTTACTGCTTTCCTGGCTTGTGCTCTGGTTTGTGAGTGACCACAAGCACTCTCTTCTGCCTTGGAACTGTGAGAATTCCTTCTCTACTGCAGCCACAAGCTCTGGCATGCCAGTGCTCCTCCTTACCCCCGGCCTGCCACCTAGGATTGTAACCCAGATCCAAGCAAGACAATCCTGCCTCAGTGCTAGCAAAGAGATCCCTGCAATCCCCCCCCCCATCAGCTGCTTGATTCCCCCTACCCTCTGTGAGCTAGGATCTCTGGAAGCAGCCCTGCTGCTGCTGCTGCTGCCACAGCCCTGAGGCTAGAGCCTGACCATGCTACTCTCTTACCCAGGTCCAATAGACCTTTCCCACTGACTTTCTAAGTTATCTTTGGTGTTTGTGGGTTGAGAAGTCTGGAAACCTCTATAGCTGCTAGTGATTCAGTGCCATGAGGCTTGCTCCAGCCCATCTGTGCTAGCACAGCCCATGTTGGGCTGCACTCCTCTCCCAGTTCGGTGCAATAGACCTTTCCTTGTCAACTTTCCAGGTTGTCTTGGGCTGGAAATTTGTTTCACTCTTATCATTTTGTGGGTTCTGCAGCTCTAGAATTTATTTGGAGTCATTTTTACAGGTATTTGGAGGGTTAGGGGGGAGAGCTCAAGCAACTCCCTGCTTTTACACTGCCATCCTGGCTCCACCCTAAACTTAATTCTTTAAGACTGAATGTCAGAGAAGATGCTGACCTGCCTTAGTAGAGATAATTTCTTCTTTTGGGAGTCCTCTGTTATCAATGAGATCAATGCGGGGTGTATTCGGTGTTCAGAGGACTAACACCTCTGGTGGGAGAGCTGCCCAGTCCTTTCCAGGGCTGCTCATCCACCTTTGGTGTTCACCTCATTCACCCAACTCTCACCTGTAGCTCCAAGAAGCTGTAGCCTGTATAGCAGTTACACCCTGGAAAAACCATCTCATCAAGCATGCTAAACTGGGTTGAGGGTGACCAAGAGGCCCAAACCTGTTGGTGAGTTAGGGGGATATCTACTCCAAGCATGTGAAGACTTTCCCCAGCAGAATGGGTGGATGACAATAATTTGTACCAATGATCATGAAGGTGGCTGAAGCAGTTCCTATGGGTGCTTAGAGCTTGGTTGGACATTGAAGACACCAGGGTCAGTCACTGCATCCCAGGCCATCACCAGTCATCTTGACTTTTGTCCTGGTATTGGATGTCAATGGCTCTGGAAGAGAGAGTGAAGTCGATGACTTTGTACAATTCTGCCTCACTTAAATCCAATTGGTCCTCTTCAAAAATGAAGGACAAACAACAATATTATCAGTGAGCTCATAGGAACAGTGCCTATCTCTATTCCTATTCCTTCATGTTCCATAGGCAGTATGTGTCCTGGTATGCAACACATGACCAGCCTCTTTCCTGGTTCAAGGGGAAAGCCAGTGTCCAACCTTCCCCTGAATAGTGGGATTCTCCTGTACTGGAAGAATTTGCTCCTTAGGCAACTTCTCCTACATTGGGCTGCCTACTATTCAACCCTCTCAATGAGCTGACATGTGGAAAGGACAGGACTAAGTGAGAGCTCTGTGCCTGCCCTTGGTGAGTCAAAGGTATTGCACATGCATGCTTACAAAATTGCTGAGCACTACTCATAGATAGGCTGGCTGGAGGGAAGGGAGCCAGGACTGCTGGGTCTGTGTTTTTTATTTTATGTTCTGCTCTAGGCTGTGCGTGGCAATGTTGTGGCCACTGGGGCCTGGACTGGGCCTTCTCCTAATTTTCTGGCTCTCTCCTCTGTGTTGCAGGCTAGATTTTCTGGGCTATGGGTGTGGAAGTAACCAGGCACTTTGGATAAAGAAGGTGCATAGGGAGTGTTGCTTTCTCTGTTTACTAGTGATGAGGAACAGAAGTCATGTTTATAATTGGGAACTTTCTCACCAGCTTCTGTGTGTGTGGTATGTGATGTTTGAGGCTATGAAATATTGTGTTGGACATTTTATGTTGTATTACGGTATAGGTGCCATCCATGGGCCATGGATGTTTTACAGGGAACTCTAGCTGTGTAATGGAGGATGGGAGTGTATTAGCAAGCACCCTAGCACACCCAGGGTGGCCTGCTAGCTCAGGTTCTTTGATCTGCTTTTGTAAAGGAAAGACATCTTCAAAGGGCTAACAGTTAAAAAAATGCAGACTTTATTTTATTTAACCTCACAAGGGTTGCTGAGCAGCAACTCCTACAGCATTCCCTAATCACCCTTCTCGCTGGGGCTGGCAAGAAGTGGTGTGGAGGGCGGGGAGGCAACTCCCCCTACAGCTCAGTGGGGTCAATCGAGATGGACACAGATTCCTCCCAGGACTTGATGGGGGCCAATCAAGGCACACACAGCCTCCTAGCTTGTGCATTTCAACCCTAAAGGTTCCCCACTCACTGACCAATGCCCACCTGCTTTATACTTAAACTCCACCCCTCCAGGGTCCAAACAGGTGACACCTGGCTTTTACAATCTACACGGGTAGTGGTGGAGATGTTTTGAACCATAGAACTCATATCCAACACCTGGGAACAAAAGATTATTACAACCATGGATCCTGGAAAACCAAACTCCTTACACTTATAGGCAATTGTAGTGGGCATTGTGGGATGTAATTGTGTATTGTCCTGGAGATCATGTTGGACTGTGGCTGGGTTGAGTGGAGCTTTAATGGCCATGAGAACATTGTTAGAGTCCCATGCTAGGTCAAGCTGAATATTACTTACTAATGGAGTAGGTAGGAATTTTCATGTTTGGAGGCTCCTTTGGCTTGGCTCAGGATTCCCATGATACTCTCTTGGGCCAGGAAACATCAGGAAGAGCCGGAAGGAAGACTGCTGAACAGCCTTGGAGGGACCTGGCCCAGAGTCCAGCAACCCAGAAGTGAGAAGGTTGGGAAAGGCTCATTCTGTTCAGAAATAGAGGAAAGAGGAGGAAGGAGCTGGGTGCTCCATGTGCTGTTCCCCCTGCCCCAGCAGAGCCTGAAGGCCAGGTTTGGTTTGGGCAATATTTTGCTATTCCAGTTCCAGTGCTTTAGAAAATGTGCCATCTTGGCTCTGCTTTCAAGGGGCTCAGTTTGGAAAGATCATGAGATTGCTTTGGTTCACAATTCAGAAAATTGATATATAATAAAAGTAGTACAGTGCAGTGGATAGAATTGTCGTTGCTGTAGTTCAGTTGTGTCCAACTATTCTTGACCCCATTTGAGGTTTTCTTGGCAGAGATACTGGCATGCTTTGCCAGTTCCTTCTCCAGCTCATTTTACAGATAAGGAAACAGCCAAATAAGGTTAAATGACTTGCCTAGGGTCACACAGCTAGTAATTGCTTGAGGTCAGATTTGAACTCAGGAAGATAAAGCTTCCTGATTTCAGGCCTGGTGCTATTTCCACTAGCTGCCTAGTAGATAGGGTAGCTGTTCTTGACCTGAGTTTGTGAACTTGGTTTTAAAAAAGTATTTTTTTTTTACTATTACAATATAGTTGGTTTCCTATGTAATCCTATATGTATTTAAAACCATTTTTTCAAGAAGGGGTTCCTAGGTTTCGGTAGACTTACCAAAGGGGCATGTGACAGAAAAAAGGTTAAGAACCTCTGGGATACAGTGCTATACTAAGTCAGAAAGTCCTGGATTCAAATCCTGCTTCAGATCTGCTAGCTGTGTGATCCTGGGCAAGTCATTTAACCTTTGTAAATCCCAATTTCCTCAGCTGTAAAACAGGGACAATATAGCAGGGATTTTGTGAGGCTCACATGGAATACTGTGCGTAAAGCGCTTTTTGAAGCTCTGGGTCAATGTCAGCCATTATTATTCTTAATATTGGGTCCCCAGTCCTCAAGAAGTTTACCTTGTTTTCCCTCTATACATGCCTTTATTCTAACCTTTACCCTAGAAATAATTGCCTTTCTATCTCTGCCTGTGTCTATTCTTGGTCTGTAAATGTGTCTATTTTCTACAAATTTCCTTTACTGGTCCATGTATCTGTGCTTGTACATGCCTCACTGTGCCCCTGTCTGTGCATGTACGTGTCCACGTGATTCTCTGGGTCTATGCATTTATGCTTCTTTTTGCCTCTCTGCATCTTTGTGTCTATGTATCTATATCTGTCCTTGTGTCTATATGTCCTTCTGCCTTCACATGCCTGTGACCATAAACATATCTGTGTCTCTGTTTCCATGTGTCTATGTGCCTCTACATCCAGGTATGTGCTTGTGCTTATCCATGTGTCTCCATGTTTTTCTGCTTATGTATCTATTTCTGTGCATGTGCACATGAGGGTAGAGGTCTGAGGGGAAGGCCTTGGCACAGACACACAGATCCACAGAATCACAGAATCTGAGAGCTGCAAGCAAGCATATGCTGGTCTGAGAGAGCCAATCATTAAACTTTCATTGCCTGCATTTGTACCTAGGAAATTGGTAAACACTACAAATTAGGGCTTGATTTATTGTTTTGTTAATTGTCTAGCCTTAAGAAAGTGTTAATAACTCAGATTAAAATTAAAATTAAAAGTGTGTCTGCTATACTTGCGAGACCCGCCCCCCCCCCCGCCCACGCCCCAGCCAGTTGTTAAACATTTACCAGCACATTTCTAGATGAAAGAGACTTCAGCAGCCCTCTCACCCAACCCAGTTATACAAGAAAGGAATTCTTCATTCCTCTGCTTGAAGATTTTCAAGGAGGGGGAACCTATTAATTCCACTCACTTCGGAGTTTGATGGAAATAGAATGGGAAGAGCAACCCAGATAAACAATCATTAAGTACCTGCCATCTACTCTGAATGTATGTTGCATGTACACATTAGAAAGTAATCCCCTTGAGAGTAGGGTGTTGTTTTGCTTTTCCTTTGTGTTCCCAGCACTTAGTATTGTTTCCGACATGTGGTAAACATTTAATAACTGCTTGTTGACTGATTGGTTAATTGATTTTATCGCTGGGTAAATGCATCGGTACAAGAGGTGGGGCATACTTTTCATGGAAGGCATCAGTGGAATTGAATTTTGAATAGGGTTTGGGAGCAGTGGATGGTCATGGATTGGAGTATGGAAGGGAGAGGTAGGCTGGTGAATGCCTATTCCATAGTACCACTCATGACTGACTTTCCCACCTGTCCCTAATCTTGACTTCCAGTGAGAAGGATAGTTTAATTTGGACCACCAAGACCCTTTGACATCCTGCACCTAAAATGTTTATAGGAATTAAGCTCTCTCCCTCCCCTTGCCTAAAACTCCACAGTTGGGAGGTTGCGAAGGGGAGCAGTTCCCTGCTCTGCTGCCCCTTGGGGGCCCTGGCTCCCTGCCCAATGGTAGGGTGGGAGTAGAATGGGGTAGGGGCCGCCAGGATGGCTGGCAGGCATCCCCTGGGAGTCAGGAGCAGGAGGCTCAATGTTTCTGGGAATTGTGTGTAGGGAGGGGAAGAAGGGGGGGGAGTAGTGAGCTCAGGCCCCAGTCCTCCTGGGATGCTCATTCCCAGACTGGGGGTGGGGTGGGGGACACAGAAGCCCTATAGTTCATCCTCTCCTTCCCTCTACCTCCCTGTTGCTGCTTAGACTCTCCACTCCTGGTAGATGAACAAAGGGCAGTTCTTAAAGCCCATTTCCATCCATTGTCTCATTTGATCCCCTGGAGAGCCCTGGGACTCAGGCAAGGCAGGTATTATTTATTATTCTACTCGCCTAGCATAGAGCTGAGACTAGTACCCAAATCCCCTGACTCCCAGTCCAGGGCTCTTTCCCCTATAAGATGCTCACAGATGATGATGATGATGACAATAACCATTATAATAATGATAGTAACTAACTATAACTTACATTTCTACGAGATTCCAGAGTTTATACAGCTCTTGCTACAAAACAACCCTGTGAGGTTGGTAATGTAAGTATTAGTATCCTCCCCTTCCAAAAGAGGATATGGGTTCTGAGAGACTGATGATGACTTGTCCAGGGTCGCACAGCTAATTAATTTGAGAGTTGGAGTGGAACCCAGGACTCCTGATTATAGGCTGGTGCTTTTCCCATTATACTGTGTTTGTTCTCCAGGCCATGCTTTTCTTTGACCCTGGCAGGACAGACAGCACTCCACAGGAAGACCCATTCCCCAACCACACCCTGAAGGGTGGAAGGACACCATGATCCAAGCCCAGAGCGACAATTTTGAGTGCTAAGTAAATTCGCCTGACGTTCAACTGCAGGAGAAAGTTACCAGGGTTAGATAGACTGGCAGTGGTGGACTGGGGGTGTGGCTTGCTTAGCAGAGGGAAGAGAAGAGGGGTTCAGGCTAAGGGAAGGGGTGATGGTGCTCAAACTTTGGAATGGATTGTGAAGGAAGGGGTGGGCCTCACATTGATGGGTGTGTGTGTGTGTGTGTGTGTGTGTGTGTATTAAATCCTATATAGTAAAGCCTGAGATCTGTCTGGGAAAGGAGGTAGAGGCAAGTATGGCGGAGGTGACTTTGTGCCTACAGGGTCCAGTGTGCCAACATGGGAACAGCTGAGATTGCTGCTCTTGGGAGGGAAGTAGCAGCTTCTCACCTCCCCCAACTCAGGGACCACGGGAAGTGTGGCCTGGGGGGGACTCCTGTGTGAGAGTTCAGCAGCCCAGCGCTTCCCACCACTTCCCACAGCCGCTTTATCTGCTGCCCAGCCCTCCCTCCCAGCTCCCTAGCCAGAAGGGAAGCGCCTGAAGCCAGTCTGCTGGGGTCAAGGGCGGGGAGGGGGCGGGGAATGGACCGTCCGCCTGGGACACAAATAGAAAAATAAATGACTTGAGCTTCCTATTTTTCACTGGATGTTTAAAAAAAAAAAAGAGAAAGAGAGACCTAGATGACTACCCCCTAGGCCAAAGGTAAGACCTGGCCCTTATCTCTGGTAATTCAACTTAAACCACTGATCAGCCAAGCCTCTCAGATCTGAGGAAGACTGGGCGTAAGTTAGAGCCCATGTCTGGCATGACTAGAGAGGGGTCTAGTGGATTCTTCCTTCCCGGTGACTCAACTTCCATATCCTTCGGTGGTGTAGCTTGGAGACAACCTTGTCTCTCAGGAAGCCCTTGGTATGAGACTAGCAATCATGGCCCTGAGTTTCATGGGCACAGATCATACACACAGAAAAAAAGGCAACCCAAGATAACATTCATGCACTCCCATGCCGAGGGGAAGGGGAAAGGAAACTGATAGCAATGGGCTTAGGCAGGAAGATTTCTTGGAAGAGCCAAGTTTTGACGGAGTCAAGATCTTAGTGAAGTTCTAGACTGGCTCTTCCAAAACACTGGAAGAGAGAGCTTCCAGATGAGAAGGCTAAGCTTGGAGAAAGGGATTTGTATGGAGCTAGGGCTAGAAGGCTGGGTTGGGCTGGGCTGGGTTGAGGTCATGGGAATGACTAGATCTGCTGGCCCTAGAGGTCCTCCTGAGGATTCCTGCCTCAGCAGGTTGGCCCCTGGAGAGGACAGGGTTTGGTTTCCTTTCCAATCTGGAGGTGGTGGGGGGGGAGGGTGAGAGTGCTGACTGAAGCTCTAGGGTCCATGGTCAGGCAAGGCCGTCAACTGTTCCCTAAAACATGGGACAGCCCTGATTTTTTTCTTAGAATAAAAGGCAAGGTGGGAGTCCAGGAGATGGGGGTTCCGAGGAGTTGGGGACACAAGCCTTCATAGAAATCTGGGAGATGGGAGATTTTTCAAGGAGTTTGGACAATGGGAGAATTCTTAGAGGAATCTAAGAGCCCTAAGTTCTTAAAGTCTGGGAAGATGGAAATTTTCAGTGGGAGATGAAGGATGGGGAGATCTCAGGAGGATGGGGGAGTGGTTTATAGAGGAGTCTGCAAAATAGACCTCTTTTCAAAGAGATGGAGGGTTTAGATGGACAGGACCACAGGTCTGAAAGAGTTGGAGAGCTAGCCTGAGGAGTGGAAGTTTGCTGGGGTAGTAGGAGACCCTTAATTCTTGGGTATCAGGATTGGTTGGTCTCTGTGGAGTTTTAAGGTAGACCTGAGTGGAGTCTCCAGTGGAAAGTGGAATCTTACCAGAGGGAGAAGTAAGCAGAGTGGAATCTATACCCTTCTAACTCTTTGGGGCCCAGGCCTCATTCTCCCCCAGACTTCAATTGTCTTTGGGTCTCTGACCCTCAACAAAGGAATAGGGGGAGTTGTCTCTTCTTGGAGTCTGTGATCTTCCTTGCCAGGCTCTTACCGTAATCTGTCTCCTGTGCTCCTCACTTCAACCCACTCTAGTCCTGTCAATCTCCAAAGTGTAAAAGCACATTTCCAGTCAGCTCTAAATGATCCAAGGACAGATTTTCAGAAGCAAAATTCAATTGTAGGCTGGCTTTCCTGTACTTTCAGGCTTGGAAGTCTGATTCACTGGTATATTTGTCTGAACTACTCAGGTCAAGGAAGTGAAACCTGCTGCCTCAGACAAAGAATGTCTTCCATATTTCAGGAGAGAAAAAACTTTGGATTATCAGCATGTTACAGTGGGAAAAAAAATACTGGAATTGGAATCAGAGGACTTATTTTCAAATGTCTCTTCTATTAATTAGCTGTGTGGCCCTGGGTAAATCACTAATCTTCCCTGGGCCTCATTTTCAGCTATAAAGTGAAAAATTTGGATTAAATAACCCCTAAAAGTACCTTCTAGCACCAAACCCTACAATCTGAGTCTAGGGATTTTCCTCAACACGGTACCTCTTCATTCCCTTGGGAGTTAGACAAGAGCTTCCTGGGGATTCAGAGGAATGCAGGAAGGAGATGGGGGAGGGAGAGAAAAGGTGTGGCAGTCAAAATTTGGGACCCCGTCCTCCCCATCATCAGTAACTGGGTACTGAGGAATGTGAGCATGGGGCCCTAGAACAGCAGTTATTGGACACCCCATTAATGAGCAATGGTGAGCTGGGACTCCAAACATTCTGTGTATCCGCCTGTAGGACAGGAGAGTGGGGTATGTGGATGTATCCCTCCCCAAAAATAGTGCTTCCCAAACCAGGTAGGGCTTGCCCAAACTCCCCATATCTTCCTGGCTCTTTGCCATGATGTCACCTCTCAGCATCTCTTTAGAAAGATCAGGGAGAAGGGCTAAGGGATCAGGTGGGAGAGAGGGTAGCTAGGATTGGGGGGTGGTGGTGGTGGAGGGTAAGGAAGGCTTGGGTGTCCCTATTTTCTACCCAGACTCTGGAAGGAATAAGGAAGGTCCTCTCCTTTCTCCTCGCCTCTTTTACCCTTTATGTGGTTCAACACTGCCACCTGAAGGCCTCTGCTAATTACTGCCCTAAAGGGCACCCTTTGGGTCTCTCCTAGGCCCTCCCCTTCTGGGGACCCCAAAACTCTAGCATTTACAGAGACCCCTCTGGCCACAGCCACCTCTGTGATCTCCAACCTCATCCCCAACCTTGCTGTTCCAGCCCCATGCTCCCAACTCTTGCCTCAGCTTGAAGATCCTGTCCTTTGGGAGGAAGAGGCAGGCCCTGCCATCAGCTGTTACTATGAAACCTTGGTCCTAACTACCCATTCAGGGACACAAGGCAAGTTTCATATTCATTTTTCCTGATCTCCTTGGCCTCCTCACAGTACTTATTACAGCTCTTTTCTTTCATTAATTCCATCTTCCTCTTCCACTCCTCTCTGCCCTCTTTCAGAGAAGATTCTTATCTACTTTATAGAAAATAATGAAACCACTGGAAATGAACTCCTTCACTACAGTGGCCCCAGATCTTATCTCATCTCACCTATTTTCTTTTCCTCTGGTTTCAGAGAATGAGGTTCTTCTCATTCTCTCTAAACTTAATTCTTTCCACCTTCATTCTTGATGACTCCACTCATGTCTTGATGTCCTCTCATGGACATGCTCTACCAATCTCCTCCCCACCATCCTCTTTCATCTCTTTTCTTTTCAAAAGTATTTTATTTTTTTCCAATTACACATAAAGACAATTTTTTAACATTCGTTTTTTAAATAAAATTTTTGAGTTCCAAATTCCTCCCTCCCTTCTTCCCTTCCCTCATCTCCGAGATGGTAAGCAATTTGATATAGATTATATGTGTGCAATCATGTCAAACATGTTTCCATATTAGTCGTGTTGTTTTTCATCTCTTTCATGTTCAATCTTTTTCTTTCCAATGACTCCTAACCCCACTGTCTACAAACTCGATCAAGTATGGCCATTCCTAAATACCTTCCATCTCCTTCTTTTATTCTTTTGAACTTCCATCCTGTACTCTATTGTGGACTCATTTATACTCATTATTTCACTTTCCTTACCTTCCACTCACTTGTAAACTGACTGCTGTTAGGATTACATTCTCATTCAACTAAAACTGTCCTCTCAAAGGTCACCAACCACTCCAGACTCCCACGTCCAATATTATTTCATCTGGCCTTATCCTCGTTGACTTTTCAGACTCTTTGAACAATGTTCCCCTTGTAGTTCTCGATTAATCCCTTCTTCCTTGGCAGGAAGACACTATGCCACTGTCCTAAGATACAACATTCTCCTAGTTCACTTCCTATCTCACTGGCCTTGTCTGTCTCCTTTTCCTTTATCCTTCTAACCCCTATATTCTGGAGCTGCCCCCAGGCTCTGTCCTTAATCATTCTGATGTAGGAGTGAAACCTTGTACTTGGAAACAAAAAGCCTGGGGTTTCAAGTCCAAATTCTGGCACCATGAATCTGGGTAACTAAACTAAATTTTCAGAATCTCACCTAATTATTCTGCAAATTAATATTTGTATTACCTACCTCATAGGGTCATTGAAAAGAAAGTGTTTTGTACGCTACTGTTCCTCGAACAGTGTAGAACAATGGCCCATCTCCCATCCAAAGTCTTTGAATTAGCTGTTCCCTATACTTGGAATGCTCTTCCTCTTCACCTTAGCCTCTTAATTTATTGGCTTCCTTCAAAACACAGCTTAAATCTCACCTTCTACAGGAGGAGTTTGCCAGTCTCCCTAATTGCTGTTGCCTTCCCCTCTTAGATTACTTTCCATTTACTCTGTGCATATCTTTTATGGATGCAGAGACTTTTTTTGCCTTTTGTGGTATCCCCCAGCACTTAGCGTGGTACCTTGCATGTAGTAAGACATTAATAAATGTCTGCCTCAGTTTCCTCATCAGCAAAATAGGGATAGTAATAGCATCTACCAGGGGCATCTAGGTGGTGAAGTAAGTAGAGCACCGGCCCTGGAGTCAGGAGGACCTGAGTTCAAAGCCAGCCTCGGACACTTGACACAGTTACTAGCTACATGACCTTGGGCAAGTCATTTAACCCCAATTGCCCTGCCTTCCCCTCTCCTCCCTCTCCCAACAAAGCAAAAGTAATAGCATCTACCTCCCAGGGTTACTGTGACATAAAATTAGAATTTTTTTTCACTTAATAGTATTTTATTTTTTCCAATTATATGTAAAGATAGTTTTCAACATTCACTTCATAAGATTGTGAGTTCCAATTTTTTTCCCCCTTTCTCCCTCCCCCGCACTCTCCCCAAGATGGCATGCAATCTGATATAGACTCTACATGTAAAATTATATTAAACATATTTCCATATTAGTCTTGTTGTGAAAGAAGAATCAGAACAAAAGAGAAAAACCACGAGAAAAAAAAAGAGAGAAAATAGTATGCTTCAATCTTTATTCAGACTCCATAGTTCTTTCTCTGGATGTGGATAACATTTTTCATCATGCGACTTTTCGAATTGTCTTAGATCATTGTATTGCTGAGAAGAGCTAAGTCTATCAAAGTTGATGATCACACAGTGCTACTGTTACTGTGTACAATGTTCTCCTGGTTCTGCTCACTTCACTCAGCATCAGTTCATGTAAATCTTTCCAGGTTTTTCTGAAATCTGCCTGCTCATCATTTCTTAGAACAATAATATTCCATTACATTCATATACCACAACTTGTTCAGCCATTCCCCAATGGATGGGCATCCCCTCAATTTCTAATTCTTTGCCACCACAAAAAGAGCTGCTAGAAATATTTTTTGTACATATGGGTCCTTTTCCATTTTTTATGATCTCTTTGGGATACAGACCTAGTAGGTGTATTACTGGATCAAAGGGTATACACAGTTTTATAGCCCTTTGGGCATAGTTCCAAATTGCTCAAAATGAGAATATTTACAAAGTGCTTTGCAAACCTTAAGGTACCACATGAATTCTGGCAATTATTGTTGACTGACTGATGGAATTGCCTTGCCAAAGTCACACAGGCAGTAAATGTCAGAGGTGTATTTTGAACCCAGATCCTCTTATTCTTGAGCTAACAGACTTTCCACTGTATGATGCAGCCTACTTAATAAATGCTCCTAGATTGACTGGAACTCCTACTAATGCAGACTGGTATAAGACTTCTAGTCTTCCAGAGTTACACATGCAAATTATCCCTAGTTTACATATGAGAAAACTGAGGCTCCAAGAGGTTAAATGCCTTTCCCAGGGTCCAATAATCATAAGAGACAAGACTGGATTGCAGGCTTCCTGACTCCCAAGTCCTACACTTTTTTTCACTGAAGTATATGGTTTTTCCAGGCCTACAGCTTTGATCTTTCAAATTTTTTAAGAGGCACAGCAAAGAGTATTGATAAAAGATAATTGCTGGGGAATTGGATACCTAACTTTTTTTCCCTTCTGGTTATTATGGATAGTGTAGGATTATAGGGTCAGAGATGTAGAGTTGGAAAAGATCTCAGAAGTCATCTAATCCAACACTTATTTTAGAGATGAGGAAACTGGCCAGAGAAGATATATAATCTGTAAAAAGTTGTGAAATAAGTGGCAGAGCCAGGATTTAAACCTAGGCCCCATTATTCCAGTGCTTTTTCCATTGCCCCATGATTATTCCTGGGTCTCTCCAATACATTTGTGACTCTAACCTCCTAAAATGGTTGATGATGTCTGATGGGATTCACCACCCTGGGAAAGCAATGGCCTAATGCTAACATAAATAATAATACAAGTAATAAATAATAATAATGACAATAATAACTCAATTTAAATAGTGCTTTAGGCTTTGCAATGTGTTTTACATGATTAGTTAGCTAATTGTGCAACATATTTTAAAAATGTTTTTTATTATGTCTATTACTTAGATTCAGAAAGATAAGTCCAAGGTTTGAGGAAACACAGTAGGAACTTGTTTATTTACTTAGATAACCCTTGAGATTTAACTAAAATTAACTGAAACAATTAGCAACCTCAATAAAGTAGGAGGACCTAAAATAAACTCATAAATCGTTAGCCTTTCTGCATATTATTTAAAATGTCTAGCAGAAGATGTAAAAAAAAGAAATTCCATTCAAAACAACTACAAACCATTGCTGTGCTATAAGAAACGATAAGCTGGCTGATCTGAGAAAAACATGGAAAAATGTGAAATGATGAAAAGTGAAATGAGCAGAACCAAGAGAGTGTTGTATACAGTAACAGCAACATTGTTAACAACAATATTAGCAATATTGTGAGCAAGCTATTCTGAGCATTATAAATTCTCAAATCAAGTACAAAGGACCTATGAAGGAAGACACTATCCACCTCCAGAGAAAGAACTGATAAATAGAAGTATGCATAATATGATTTTACATATATTTATAAATCTTTGTCAAATGATGGACTTTTCTAGTGCAGGGTGGGGAAGGAAAGAGACTGTTCAAAACTTAAAATGCAACAAAAAAACTAAATAAAATCGAATTTAAAAAATGAAAGAAAAACAAGAATGCCAGCACCTTGAGGCCATGGACTTGTGTTTTTGTCTTTTTATCTCCAATGACTAGCACACTGCCTGTAACAGAGTTAAGTGTTAAATAAATCCCTGGCAAATTAAAGCCCTCTGTTCTAAATAAAATGGTTTGTTCTCTTCTCCAAAAAAACCCCTATCATCAAGACCAAAAACAAACAAACGAAAACCTCTACAAAATTGATAAAATATCTGAGAGCCCTCCTACTAAGCTGTAATCAGAAATGTATAACTATAACCACAAAACACTTTTGTTTTTACAGAAATGAAGAATAAAATAATTGGAGAAATATTTTCTATGGTTGGACTGCGGCAATATAGTAAAAACTATGATATCACCTTTACTTACTTACTCAGTTCCATACCAACTGAACTACTAGGATTTTCTTTATAGAACTAGACAAAATGAAAACAAAATTTTTCTGGATGAACAAAAGGCTAAGAATCTCAAGGGATATATTGATTAAAAAATAGGAATGAAGGGGGTTTGGCAATAATATTTAAAACTATACTACAAAGCAGAAGTCATCAAAACTATTTGCTACTGATTAAAAAACCAAATAGTTGATTCACAGAGCAGATTAGGTAAACAAGACCAGAAACAATGAATATATTGTACCACAGTGTTTGAGAAACCCAAAGTTACAATCAGCAGAAAGTTTTATTTGACAAAAATCTTCTGGCAAAATTGGAAAGCATTCTGGAAGAAATTATTAGATTCACAGTTTACTCCATTACTTTAAAAAGATATTTGACCAAAATAAAACAGGTCATATTATTCAAAACAAAACAAAACAACTAGAAGAGAAGGCTACCATGGCTAGGGCATGAATTATTAAAAATTTTTTCTATAGCTATCTTTTTTGTAAGAGTGGAAGTTAGTAGAATAAATCGAATTGCCTCATACTACCTAAAGTGAGTGATAAGAAGTGCTTTGATATATTTTCCAGGTGAGAACAGAGCTCTATTATTTGGGTGTTTGGAGACATTAGTTGTTTACGGCTAAACTGGATTAAATGTCAGCCAAACAAGCATTTATTAAGTGCTTACTATGTGTCAGGCACTGTACTAACCAGTGTGGATATAAAGAAGGGCAAAAAATAATACTGCTCTCATGGAGTTCACAGTCTTACATATATATGTTGGATAGATGTTTCCATCTGGAGGAATTTCATACTCAGAATGTCCTTAATAAAAAAAGAATGTTTTGTGTACTATCAGGGTACTTTGTTATATATTTGAGGTGTTAGGAAAACCCCAGAGTCCAACATCCTCATTTTCCAGAGGAGGAAACTAAAACCCAGAGAAGTGAATTGATTTACCCGAGTATCAAGCAGGCAGTATCAGACTTAAGATTCAAAACCCAGACCTGTGTTAGATTTTTGGGTTGCCTGACTTGAAAGGTGGAGGAAAAAGAGAATCACAGCTGTTTGTGGTAGCAATCAGATCACTCCTAGGGGTTCTGACACTGTCATTCTACAAGCATTTATTAATGATAATAATAGCTTTGCGATGTGCCAGACACTGTGCAACCAGTCAGTGATATTGAGGTGTGCTGAGCACCCAGGCCTTTCCCCCGGGGCAATAGCTACACTCTAGGATCAGGAGATGGAATTATATAATGGGCATAATAATTATGTAATTGGCATGGGGTGGAGGTTGGGATTGTCAGCATGCTCAGTTTGTTCAATGATTGAGATTGAGCGTATCTATGTCACTCCAATTCCAAATCCAGATCTCTTCATTTTGTATTTATTTCCTTAGATGAAATGTTCTGTTTCTTTTCCCTTAGTTGGGGGGGGGGGGTGAAGTGGGGGGGGGAGGGAGTGATTACTTAGCAAGTTAGTGATTAATGTAGCAATAGGATTCTAGGCCTATCCTTTGCTGTAGTTCTCACAGAGCTTGACATGACTGCAGTGGATTATGGGTACTCTACACATTGCTACCCTGGAAGTTGTTGTTGTTCAGTCATTTCAGTTGTATCTGACTCTTCATGTCCCTATTTGGGGTTTTCTTGGCAAATATATTGGAGCTGTTTGCCATTTCCTTCTCCAGATCATTTTACAAATGAGGAAACTGAAGCAAATAGGGTTAAGTGACTTGCCCAGGGTCACACAGCTAATAAGTGTCTGAGGCCAGATCTGAACTCAGGAAGATGAAACTTTAAGACTCTAGGCCTGGAGCTCTATCCATTGGCTCACCTAGCTGCCCTGGAAGACCATGCAAAATTGTTTTTCCCATGATACATTGTTGTTTTTAGGTAGACCAATGGAAAACTACTGCCCAATCTGATGTAACTACATCCTGTTAACATATTGCTTATTCACAGAATATTCCAACTGCTCCCAAATCTATACTATGCTTCATCTGTCTTTTTTTGTCTTCTCAGACTGGTACAAAAAACCATCTACAATGTAGAGATTTTGCCCAGGATAGAGCAGAACCTGACTATGGTACCCATTTCAATGTCTATAGTCTGGCTGCTGAAATAATTCCTAATCTACAAGAAATGGTAAAATGCCTTAGCTAAACAAGAAAACAGAGTATTGAATCAATTCTGAAACACTAATGAGAGCCTGATTTCAAAGGCTGTTTCTTTTTTTTATATTTATTTTATCACATTTGAGTTCCAAGCCATTTCCCTCCCTTCCTTCTCTCTCTGCACTAGAGGAGATCAAAATCTGATACAGATGCGCAACTATATGATACATAGTTCCATGTACCAGTTCTTTCTCTGGAGATGGATAGTATCTTCCTTCAAGTCTTTGAAACTGATTTGAATATTCATATAATTCAGAATAGCTTAGTCATTCGCATTTACTTTTCAAACACTATTGCTGTTACCGTATACAACATTCTTTTGGTTCTGCTCATTTCACTCTTCATTATTTCATGCGAATCTTTCCATGTTTATCTAAAATCAACCTGCTCATCATTTCTTATAGTACTGTAATATTCCATCACAATCATATACCACAACTTATTCAGCCATTCCCCAATTGGTAAGCATCCCCTCAATTTGCCACCACAAGGAGAGCCACTATAAATATAAACATAAAGATTCTTTTCCTTTTTCCTTGGTCACTTAGGAAACAGACCCAATAGTGGCATTGTTGGGTCAAAGGGTGTATACGATTTTACCTCTTTGGGCATAATTCCAGATATCTTTCCAAAATGCTTAGATCAGTTTATAGTTTCACCAATAGTGTATTAGTGTCCCAATTTTCCCACATCCTCTCCAACATGTCATTTTCCCCTTCTATCATTGTAGCCAATCTGATAGGTGTGAGATGATACCGTAAAGTTTTTTAAAATTTGCATTCCTCTAATAATTATTTAGAGCATTTTTATATGATGATAGTTTTGATTTCATCTTTTGAAAACTACCTGTTCATATCCTTTGACCATTTTTTCAACTGGGGAGTGACTCATGCTTATAAATTTGACAAAGTTCTCTATATATTTGAGATGTGAGGCCTTTATCTGAGAAACTGTCTATAACATCCTTCCCCCCATCCCCACCCCGCTCCAATTTTCTTCTTTCCTTTTAATCTTAGCTATGTTGGTTTGGTTTTATTTGTACAACCCCTTTTAATTTAATGTAATCAAAATTATCCATTTTCTATCTCACAATGCTCTCTTATTTATTCATAAATTCTTCTCCTATCCATAAGTCTGATAGGTAATTCCATGTTTTTCTAATTTACTTATAACGTAGCCCTTTATGTCTAGGTCACGTAACCATTTTGATTTTATCTTGGTAAATGGTGTAAGATATTAGTCTATACCTAGTTTCTGCCAGACTGCTTTCCAGTTTTCCCAACAATTTTTTGCCATATAGTGAATTCTTATCCTGAAAGCTTAAATCTTTACATTTATCAAACACAAGGTTACTATATAGAATAATTTACTATTGTGTATTATACTCTATTCCGCTGATCTACCACTCTATTTCTTAGCCAATACAATTTAAGATCTGGTACTGTTAGACCTCCTTCTTTTACATTTTTTTCCATTAATTCCTTTGACATTCTTGATCTTTTCTTCTTCTAAATGAATTTTATTATTTTTCTAGCCCATTAAATTTTTTAAAAATATAATTTGGATGATACTGAATAAGTAAATCAATTTAAGTAGAATTGTACTTTTTATTATATTATACGTTATAGAAATATATTTATTATAGTATCATGTCATATTTATTAATCTACTGTAACATATTACATATTTACTAATATATAATGTTATATATTTAATATATTGGCCCATCCACAAACAATGACTATTTCTCCAATTACTTAAATCTGACTTTATCTGTATAAAAAGTGTTTTATAATTATGTTCATATAGTTCCTGGGTTTTTCCTGGCAGGTATACTCCCAGGTATTTTATATTGTCTATGGTTCTTTGAAATGAACTATTTCTTACTATCTCTCCTTGCAGGGTTTTATTGGTGATATACAGAAATGCTAATGATTTAAGGGGTTTTGTTTTCTATCCTGCTACTTTTGCTAAGGGCTTATTCTTTTGGACTTAAGATTCCCAGTTTGATCCCAAATATTCCTGGAAGTAAGGAATGGTTAGTCCTTGATTGATCTATGGTATTTCTGAGTCTGAGGGATAGGATCATAGACTTAGAGCTGGAAGGGAGCTCAGAAGTTATTTAATTCTCCTCTGCTGGGCCTACTGATTTCCCTGGCTTCCTCCAAGTCCTAACTAAAATCCCCTTTTACTAGAAGACTTTCCCTACCCCTCTTAATTCTAGTGTCTTTCCTCTGCTAATTACTTCTATTTATCCTGTATATAGTTTGCTTGTATTTATTTGTTTGCACATCGTTTCCCCTGTTAGAATGTAAGCTCCTTGAGGACAGGTATTGCTTTTTTCCTCTTTTTGTATCCCAAAGGTTTAGCGCAGTACCTGGCACATAGTAGGTGCTTAATTAAATTTGATTTATTTAAATCCCCTCATTTTACAAATGAGAAAACGGGCCCAGAGAGAGGGAAGTGAGTTGCCCTAAGGTTACAAAGCTAGAAATTGACAGAGGAAAATTTTAACTCAGGTCTTCTCACTCCAAAGACAATACTCTTTCTACTTCACCACAATGTAGTAGGACTGGGCTGGAATGTCCAGGAAGGGGAGGGGTAAGCCAATCTGCCTGGAAGGTTTTTTAAAAATAAAGGTAAGTAAAGGACTGAGAGCCATCCTGTGCTGTTAGGTAGGGATAGAAGGGAGGCTGGATATTTTAATGTAGTTCTGGGAGATTAAAGGAATCATAGTGGGACAAAGATTTTCATCTTGATAGGACAGATGAATAACCTTGGGAGTCTGCTGGTCTCTACTGATTACACCCCTTTGTTGGAATCCTTGCAATCCTATTCTTAATAGTTCTTTAAGTGTATCTTTTCCTATTTGAAAAACTTCTTGAAAAGCAAACACTAAACGTCCTTGGGGTGTTGGCTGGCAGAAGTGGAGAAGGAAAAGAGGGGAACAGAAGTTTCAGAATTCAAGGATAAAAATAAGGCCTAGAAATTTGAGGTTGACATAGAACAGAGAAGATTGAGACTGAAGGTTCGGTGCTTAAAACTCAGAACACTTCATAGATCTGGAAAAATTTGGGGCTTGAGAATCTATCTTGGGGAGCTTTAGATCCTGTTGTGATGATTCTCTGAGTAACTGGGGGTTTCTGACTGTGGGATTATTCATATTTTCAAAACGGAGCTGTTCATCTTTTCTCCAACAAAACCAGATCCAATCCTTAATCACCCTATTTATCCACCTCATCACTCAGGCTTTAAACTTCAGTATTCTTTGACTTTTCCCTCTTCTCTCTCCTCTAGCCTAGTGTAATCAATGGATTTCTTTCAATGTGTCTTTCTCTCTATTACCAAAGCCCCCTCTAAGTCCAGGCCTCGGCCAGTTACTCCATTAGCTTCTTAGCTTGCTTCCCTGCCTTGGGCCTCCCACCAGCCCTGAAAAGGCTTGCCAAGCCTGATCTTTTAACTAGCTCCCCTCCTCCAAGTCCCCCTTACAGATTAAAAATCCAAACTCTTTAATCCGGCATTCTCTTCTTCCCCATCCTTCCAACTACACTCTGGCTCTAATTTACTTTTCCACATTTATCTATCAATAATAATGTCTTCCATTTGTATAATGAATCTAAACCAGCTCCTACAAAGCTTAACTTCATTCCAGCCCTTTATACTTTCTTTTTTTAATTCTTTTGCTGGGACCTTCCCAAAGACTGAGAGCTCTAGGCTGGGGATGTTGATGGGGTTGGTGGTGGTTAATGTGAAGGTGAGGCAGAGTGTCTGAGTCATTGGGGGCTCCGGGACGAGGCGGGGGGGCGTGTGCCTCTGGGGGTGCCAGGACGGGGTGGGGAGCGTGTGCCTCTGGGAACTCCGGGATGGGGAAGAAGGGATGCCTCTTGGGACTCCGGGACCGGGGCTGGGGGGGGCGCCGTCTGTCTCTGGGGATTCCGGGACCCGGAGGAGGGCGTGTGCCTCTGGGGGCTCCGGCATGGTGCGGGACGGGGGAGGGATCGTCACCCTTTCCTTCCCCAGCCGGCCTTTCTTCCTCCACTCACTTTCTAGTCCTGTCCACCTCTTCCACCTCCCCGGGCCCCGACGGTCAGCCTGACGCTCCAGAGTCCCTCTCTAAGTATAGCTCTGTCCCACCATCACCCTCCCAAAGTAGCATCCCCAAACCACCGCAGCGGTGAAGATTCTGCAGCCTCGGCGGGTTCTCACTAGTTAAAGTTCCTTCTACGGAAGCTTCTCCGAATGAATTGTGGGGCTTGGAGTCTTCCCGTGATGCGGAGAGGCGACAGACGGCGGGCCGGAGACCACACTTCCCACAACACCGTGCGAGGGTGACTTCACCTGGTAGACGCGAGCCTGGGGCCGGGAGGGGCGGAGCAGGCGCGGGAACTACACGTCCCAGGATGCAGCGCGGCGGAGCCGCTGAGTCTGAGGCGTTTGAACGGCTGCTCTCCCGCCCGGGCGTTCACGGGCAGCGGCGGCTGCGTGGTCGTTGCGGGGAGCCGGGGGCGGACAGGACGAGCAGCTCAGGGCCCGGATTGCGGCAGCGGGAGGAGGATCCCTGGGCCAGGCGGTGCGGCGGCGGCGGCGGCGGCTGGGACAGGGCCTGAGCGAGCCGCCCACGGGACGATGATGGGGAAGGAGGAGGAGATCGTGCGGATCGCCAAGCGACTGGACAAGATGGTGACCAAGAAGAGCATGGTGAGGTCACGGCCCCCCTGAGCGCCTCGAGCACCCCGAAATTGCCCTCGGAAAACCCCCTGATTGTTTCCAGAGATATCTCTTCTCAGAGAGCTCTCCCAGCCACGACCGCCTTCAGGGCCCCCCCCCCCCCCGAGGAACCCCTCCCAAGGCCCCCAAGATTTCTCTCATGACGAGCAGTGCGCCTCAGAGACCCTTCCCCATGTTCTTGATGTCCCTGAGATCCTTTTAGAGACTCTTCTAAGAGACCCTGTGATTCCCTTGAGAGACTCTCCCCAAGACACCTTCCCCGGTCCCCTCTCCCCGCGCCCACCAAACCAGACCAAAACTGAGCCTTGTGACTTCACCATATAAATACCCCTTAGAAATCCCCCGGGCAGATACTCCTCTCAGAAACCCTGAGACACAAATCACTGAGATAGCCACCAGTGACATCCCCAGAGACTCCATTCAGAGACCCTCTGATAGCCACCTTTGACATCCCCAGAGAGTCCACTCAGAGACCCTCTGATAGCCACCAGTGACATCCCCAGAGACTCCACTAGAGACCCTCTCATAGCCTCCAGTGACATCCCCAGAGACTCAAATCAGAGACCCGCTGATAGCCATCAGTGACATTCCCAGGGACTCCACTCAGAGACCCTCTGATAGCCTCCAGTGATGTCCCCAGAGACTCCACTCAGAGACCCTCTGATAGCCTCCAGTGACATCCCCAGAGACTGCACTCAGAGACCCACTGATACCCTCCAGTGACATCCCCCAGAGACTCAGAGACCCTCTGATAGCCACCCTTGACATCTCCCAGAGACTCAAATCAGAGACCCTCTGATAGCCTCCAGTGACATCCCCCAGAGACTCAAATCAGAGACCCTCTGATAGCCTCCAGTGACATCCCCAGAGACGCCACTCAGAGACCTTCTGATAGCCTCCAGTGACATCCCCCAGAGACTCAAATCAGAGACCCTCTGATAGCCTCCAGTGACATCCCCAGAGACTCCACTCAGAGACCCTCGGGGGTTCTGCTCACAGGCTGTTGGATAGATATGCATGTCACCTGGGACCCTTCAAATTCCCTTCCACTCAAAGGTTCCTTGAGGACTCTCAGAAATTCCCATAAGACTTTGGGAACTCTTCCCTTCAGATTCCTCAGATCTCTGTCTCCGAACTCCCCTCAAAGATTGCTAGCTTTCATCCGTAGATATTTATTAAGTATCTGCTGTGTGCCAGATACTGTGCTAAGCTTTCCACCCTAGAGACCTCCCCTCTCCCCTCCAGCTGAGGGTATTCTGATTTACAGGCACCAGGAAGGGACCCTTCTCCCCACTCCTCACCTTGAAGTGACTCTGCTATTCACCACTTGTATGACCTTGACCGAGTCTTTTCTTTCTGCAATCAGTTTCCTCCTTTCTAAAATGAAAGCAGCTGGTCTGGATGATCTTTAAGAGTTCTACATCCTGTAATCCAGGCATTGGGCTGGTTCTCTGAGATCTTTGCTATAGGTCTTCTGCCTCAGCTGCCCCTGACTTAGTTTCCTCATCTGTAAAGTGAGGATAATAACACTGGCACTTGGGTTTGTTGTGGTCAGAGTACTTTTTAGCGCTTTGTGGGGTTACCTTATAGAGTTGATGTGAGGGTCAAATCAAATGAGATAATATGTGCAGACTTTAAAGTGCCATATAAATGTTAGCTGTTATTGTAGCTGTTATTTGAAAGTGTCGAAGTATTATAGAAATATGAGAAATTATTATTTTTTTCTGCTTGAGTCTTTTCCTAGAGCTATACTCAGATCAGAGCTAGAACTGAGACTTGTAAGCCCTGCTCTACCCTTCCCATAAGACCTCAAATTAAGCTTTTCCACTCCAAGGGCCACTAAGACCCCGATCAGAGACCCTAACCTTGGGGATAATTTATAGGTCTGCAGACTGAGGACCTGAGTTTGAATCCTGCAGCTGCAACTTTTCTAGCTGTGTGAACCTGGGAAAGTCATTTTACTTCTGAATTCAGTTTCCTTATCTGCAAAATAAGGGACTTGGACTAGTTGATATCCTACTGTAAATTCTTTGATCTTATGCCTGTCCTTTCAGAGGTCACTTGAGTTCCTATAAATACTCCTGCTTAATAAATATATATTCGGTATTTTTTTCCACTGACACTGTGATCCTTAATTCTCTGACTCCCTTTCTCCCTAGCTTTTGGCCATTGTTTATCTCATCTGAGGCTCCCTTGGCCTCACTGAGAGGCAGCCCCCTTCCCATATGATTCTCTACTGGTGTCTGTTATTCTTCCTTAAAGAGACTTTCTTGGGAGCTGTCCACAGACCCTATCTTTCTGATTCTCACAGACATTTAAAAAAAAAAAACCTAATTTTTATTGATTTTATTTAATTTTTGTGTTACTGTCACCTTCATTTCCTAATACATTCCTCTCCCTTCTCCTACCCAGTGAGCCATCTCTTGTAACAAAGAATAAAAAAAAGAGAAAAAAGCAGTTCAGCATAACCAACACATAAACTGTGTCTGACAGTATATGGAATATTCCACAATCATAGTCCTCTTTCTTTGCAAAGAAGAGAGGAAAGCAGTTTTCCTAACCCTTCTTGGGAACCAGGCTTGGTTATTCTAATTACATACTGTTTAGTTTCCTTTTTTGTTCTCTCCATTTACATTACTGCAGTCAGTGTCTCACAAACATTTGTTAAAAATCTTCTGTTTGTAGAGAACTATGCTAAGTACTGGGTGAGATGGAGAATTTAGATGAGACTTGGAGCTTGCTGTTCGGGGATTTTTCTAGTACATACACAAATAGCATTAAAATTATGTAAGTGCATAAGAGAACTGCAGACCAAGTGTGATGCATCTTCTTGGGGGTGGGGAGAGGGAAAGGTCGTTCCTGACTAGCATCAGGGAAGGCTTGATGGAAGAGATTTAAGTTAAGTCTTAAGGGATAGGTGAGATTTCAAAAGCTAGCCACAGGGTTAGGGAGCATCAAAAGCATAGGGGCTAGTGTGAGCAAAGCCTTTCAGTTTGGGCAGTATTTGGAAGAGAGTACTATGGAAGGTTAGGATGGTGAATTTTTGTGAAAGGTTTCATATGTCAGGGCTAAGGAATTTGAATTTTATTTAGTAGGCAGTAAGGTTTTGTGCAAAAGTGTGATATAACTACATTTATGCATAAGAAAGATAAATCTAGCAGACATATGAAGGATGATTTGGAGGGAGAATGTGTATGTGGGAGGTACTGTTAGGAGGCTGTTAACAGCAGTCCAGAGAAGTAGTAATGAAGGCCTGCACTAGGGTCACGATAGTGGAAATAGAAAGCAAGAGATTAATCTGAGAGGTACTTTGGAAGTAGAGTTGACAGGACTTGACGACTAATTGTATGGGAGGTTGCGATAAGGGAGAGAGAAAACCCCAAAACTCCAGAGTTTATTAACATGGGTGACTGGATGAGTGGCGATATCACTGATAGAAATAAGAAAGTCAGAAGGGGGAGAAGGTTTCTTGGGGAAAGCTAAGTTCAGTTTTGGACATGTTGAGTTGGAGGTGACTGGAGAATATTTAGGAGGAAAGGATCTATTATGTAGTTGGAAATGTGAGTGTGGAACTTGGAAGAGAAATCATAGCTAGAGTACAGATTTGGTGATGTTGAGGTAATAATTGAAAGGGTGAGATTATAGAGAATTATATCTTGAAGGACATCAAAATTAAGTGAAGAGAAAGAGGACCCATTAAAGGAGAGACTCAGGGTGCCTCTTAAAACTGTACCAAGACTTTTGGGACACCCTGTATAGTAACTGCTACAGAGGGAAACTAGAAGAGTTCTTCCCCCCCTCAGGGCAGTTGGGTGGCACAGTGGATAGAGCACTAGGCTTGGAATCAGGAAAGCTCATCTTCATGAGTTCAAATTCAGCCCCAGACACTTACTAGTTAGGCAAGACACTTAACCCTGTTTGCCTCAGTTGCTTATCTATAAAATGAGCTGGAGAAGGACATGACAAACCACTGCATTATCTTTGCCAAGAAAACCCCAAATGGAGTCACAAAGAATCAGACACTACTGAAAATGACTGAAGAACTCTTCCTCAACTTAAAATATCCAGGAGGAAAGTAGTTAATAATGTCCAAAGCTGCAGAGAGGATGAGGACTTAGAAAAGGCATTTGGGTTTTGCTTTGGAGGTTGTTGGGAACCTCTGAGAGATGTTTCAGTAGAGTGGTGGGAATGGAAGAGAGATGGAAAAGGGATGAGAAGTGAGTGGGTGGTGAGGTATTGGAGACATCATGTATATAACTATTTCCAGTAAGCTTAGCAGTGAAAAGGAATAATGAAGTGGGATAGTAGCTTGATGGAATACAAAGGTTGAGGAAAGACTTTTATTTTTTAGGACTGAGGATACCTGATTATAGGCTTATAGCATTTAGGAAGGAACCCTAGAGCTTATCTAGTTCAGAGCAGATGAGAAAATGGTGGTATGGAGAGGCTGAGCTGCCCAGGGTCACACAGGTAGTAAATAGTAGTGTCAGGATTCAAACCCAACTCCTCTGGCCTCAAGTGTCCTACCATGCTGTATCTGAAGACAAAGGAAAGAAGAGGGGATGATTGATAGAGCAAAGTCCTAGTGGAGCTGGGAAGCCATGCTTTCCCCTCAGAAATCACTTTGTATCTATTTTTTTTAAGCCTATATATGGACGTGTTGTATGCCTTGTGAGGGCTTTACACTTCTGTCTTCATATTCCCAGCACCCAGCATGGTACCTAGCACTCAGTAGGTATTTAATAAATGTCTATTGATTGATGGACTAAAGGACCCAAGGTAGAGAGATTAGTCTTGTCTAAGATTGGGGGTGCTTCTTCCTCTGAGATAGAAGAGGAATAGTAAATGTGATAATGTTGAGAGTCTTTAGGTAAACTGGGGGAGTATCCATTGCATGCTTTGGTCTTTTTAGTAAAGTAGGAGGCCAAGTTATCTGTTGTGCATGAGTGTGTTGGGGGTGAAGAGTGAGGTGAATGGTGGTAGAGCTGGAGGTAGGTCCTTGAAGATAGAGGAAAAGGTTTGCAGCAGTCACTTTGGTAAATAATCTAGGGAATCCCAGAGAGCTGAGTGGAGGAGGGATTGCTGAACAGCAGTGAGGGCCTAGCTTATGCTACATACCATCTATTTACAGTGGGTCAAATCAGTAGGGTTTCAGTTTAGCAGATATCGATTAAGCACACAGTGTTTATAAGCCACTTTTTTTTCGGTGATACACAGCAGCTTGTGAGTAGGAGCAGCCAAACTAGATGATGGAAGTTACCCAGAGTTGAAGAGTAGCAGGTTAGGAATAATAATAGGTCATAAGGAAAAGATATTCTGGTGTACTGATAGTAAATGATTAATATAACTTTGAGGTCACTTGGCTCTGAGAAGTTGTTTCCCTCTCCTTGATTGTTCCTGTTCCTTTCCATGACTGCCTTTCTGGAAGGCTTGTGAAATCTCTCCTGTTGGGTTTTTTTAGTCTAGCTCTCACTCACAACAACCTCCAAAGCCTTCAGGAGAGGGAACAGCAAAAGGGGTGAAATCTCCATTTCAATTAGATATATATTTTGAGGTGTGCATTTGATTCTTATATTATAACTGAAGGCCAGCATACATTAGTGAAAAGGTTGTGCCGGGGCCAAGTTATTCCTCACTATTCAAAGTTCAGTTTGGAAGTGGAGCAAGGCTTCCCCATAACTCCACTGTGTGATAATGAGAGTCAACATGGTATACTGAACAAAGAGCAAAGCTGAGCATCAGGAGATGAGGGGTCTAGTCTTGGTTCTCTCACTCAATACCTATGTTACCTTAGTTAAGGAAATCGACCTCTCTCCTCTAGTAATCACTTTCCAATAATATTTTCTCTGCCTAACTCACAGGGCCCTTTGGGATAAAGAAATAATTGATGTATGAGTGCTCTAAAATATTAAAAGCTCTATGCAGATGTAAGGCATTTATAATTAATCTTTGAAGGATTTAGAGAATAGTTCATGGAAGAAACTCCAGATTTGGTTTTTGAGGGTAGAAAAAAGAGAGAAAATGCATATTTGTCTTGGCAATGATCCTTAACCTAGATTGTTATAGGTAGTGAATTTTTCAAGGTCAGGAAATGGCAATATAGAGTGCTTTGTTCTCAGAATCACAGAATGTTATAGCTAGAAGAGCTGTTGGAGATCATCTAAGAGGGCCAAGTTCCTTTATTTTATTGGTGAAAAAGCAGCCTCAGAGGGGCCATAGGACCATAGATTTAGAGCTAGAAGGGACTTTAGAGGGCATCTACTTCAACCTCCTAGTTTTACCGGTGAGGAAACTTAGGTTCTCAGGGCTGAAGTGATTTACCTAGGGCACACAGGTAGGTGGCAGAACTGAGATTTGAACCCAGGTCATCTGACTCCATATACTCCATATTCTTTCCAGTTTACCACACTGCCTGTGTCTTGTGAGGCAAGTACACTAATATTGTTGGACTATTAAAGGAGAATTTAGAGCTTACCCACCAGTTTTGGACTATAGCAACATGAATTCTCTCCTTTGCTCCAGTATGTTTGTTATGCCAAGTATAGGAGCAAGGTCAGGAAGAATCGGTTACTTTAGGCATAAGTGGACTGGTCTTGTAGAAGAACAGAGTCTTCTAGGCTGACTAGTAAAAGCTGAGGAAGATAAGGTAATAATTGTTCTCTCTCAGAGGGTGAGACAGAAAATCCACAGGCTTTTTGTTGGAGTCATTTTAGATCTTACGTTTGAAATTGCATGCCATTTCAGGAGGATGGTCTTAGGTTAAATTTCTAAAAAATAAAAAACCAAAAAACAAGCAAACAAGAAACCGAGACCAAACAGAACAAAAGATCCTCTGGATAGGCCTCATGTGGTCTACAAAAGAAAGAGGCCAAGTGGCAGAGAAAGGACCCAGGTCTTCTGATTCTAAGTAGACTTAGGCTAGAGCCTGCTTTTCCACTATGGTTGATGACCTTCACTCTTTCTCCCCCTTCACAAGTGACTAAACATACTTTTAAAAGTTTCTTTTGGTTCATAATGTGAAAGCTGGATTTAATCAACTTGTGATTTTCAATTTTCAGAAAGATTAAAGGGAAGTGTATTTTGAAACACAGTATAAGCCATTTCAGGTATGTTTCTTTTGGTTTCCAGAATACTGAATTGCAGATGTGTGTTTGTGTTTGGCCTCTGATTCTGATTTTACTTTGGCCCATGGCCTCTGTCCTACAGGATGATGTTGGCAGTTGGTTCTGTTTCTGGGATGAATTGGAAACAGTCTGTTTGCAGAGAAGGGAGTGGGGAAGAAACTTAGTCATTTGAGCCTGATTCCCACCACTTTATTTATAGTTACTTCAAGACTTGTATTCCACATGGCTTCTTTGTGATATGTATTTTTAATAAGCTGTTAAACATTTAGACTAGAAAGAATTGTTTGATGGGTGGGGAAAAAGACTTGAAGTCCAGAATGAAGATTAACATACATCTGGTGATGTAGCAAGCTATAGTTCTTGTGTAAATGGATGCTACTAGACTACTAGAGTTTTGCAGAGATGAGGTTTTGCTCATTTTGTTCCTTGTCACCTGTTACGAAATTTTCTTGGTGTAGGGTGTTCAGGATTTTTAAAAGCTCTTCTGCCTAGGTTTTAAGATTTACCAGTAGACTTGTCATTGAAAGTGAGTCAAAAAAGTGAGTAAATCTTCTCTCATGAGAGAGAGAGAGTCCAGAAGTTGTCCAACTCATCTCTGCTACTAGGATTACATTTTCGAAACTGGACAGGTAACATTTTTGAGAGCAACTTCCAAGGTAGGGGATTGTGCATCTTATTGGGTTTGTAACTAAGTATAAGGCCTCAGCACGATCAAAGTGGTCTGGTAAAGTATGGTGGCAAAAAATTTTTTTATTACTATTTGGAAGATAGTATGCTTTGTGATTGTTCAGTGTGCTTCCTCTTCGCTGATCTTTCTGTAGGCCAAAATAACAGTGTGCTTTTCCTTTGGAGGGTTTATTTAACTGCTGGTAAGCTGGACTTTGGAGAGGGATCTTTTACCAAGATGAACCACACCAAAGTGTAGACTCAGTACCTTGAGAATATAAATTCCATTCCACTCAATGTTTTGGGTAATTGATTAGATTAGATTATTGATAAGATGGTTACTAATTAGAAAAATATAAGGAAGAGTTTTCTGCAGTCTGGTTGAGGACTGAACAATATGAAATTTAATGAATGTCTTGTGTTACGGTCTGTTGGATAATTAAGCTTTCTTTATTTTTCTTTTGGCCCTTGTTTTTAGAGGGATATCGCCCCATGTTGTAATTCTGGCAGTATTAGATGGCTCTGATAAGCACTGCCTTAAATTTAAGTACAGAAAATGGTTTGGTGATAATTGTCACTTTCCTTCTGTATCCCACAGGAACTATAGGATATTTATAAGTTTTCTTCTAATACCTACAAGACCTGTCATCCTTATCATGTTATATTTTCATGTATTTAGAACTGGAAAGAATCTATTCCAATCCTCTCATTTAACAGATGAAGGAACGGAGGCTAGAGAGGTTAAATAGCTTGCCTTAAGTCATGTGGGTAGTAGGTAGCAGAGCCTGAATTATTAGAATGTAGCCCCTCTGCTCACCAGACTTCCACTGTATCATGTGGACTCCCTTTTGGATTAAGTTCATTCCTTAGTCTGTTTTTTCATAGAGCTATGTTGGAAGAGAGATTGTAATTACCCAGTTTTGTTAATATTTGCTTTTTTAGTAAATCCATCTTTTCCTTCTTCCTAGGATGGAGCTATGGATCTGCTAAAGGAACTGAAAAGTATGCCAATTACTCTAGATTTGCTTCAGGTAAATCTTTCTGCCTTCCCACCAGGAAACTGAAAATCTAATTATAGAAGTTCCTTTTGAGTAAGGTTAATTATTCAATTAGATAAACATTTATTACCCTGTGCAAGCAAAGCCCTATGCTAAGTGTTGGGGTTATAAAGATGAAAGTTGATAATAGTCTCTTCCTCCAAGAAGCTTTTGTCTAATAAAGTAGGATGTGACACGTACACAAATAAGTATGATATAAGATAGAATGAGACAAGGGAAAACGAGTGTTCTAGACAGAATGCTCCAGGAAAATTTGAGGAGAGAGAGAGAGCTTTTAGCAGGGAGAGTGAAGTTTCAGGGAAGGTTTCATAAAGAAGGAGGCATCTGGGCTAGACTTTGGAGGAGAGAGAAAAAAAAGACTTTGGCAAGCAGAAATGAAGAGTGAGTTTTAGGAATGACACATAATCAGTGATCATAGGATCAGAGAATTTAGAGATCATCTAGTCAGCTCCTCATTTTATAGATAAGTAAATTGAGGCCTAGAGAAATTGGGACATGTCCAAGGTCTCACAGGTGGTAGTTGGGATTAGAACCCAGGTTTCCTGGCCCTGGGCCTGTGCTCATTCCACTACCTCATTCTGGCAGCTCTGCTGTGTTAACCTATGTATGTTTACCAGCAGTAGTGACTTAAACATTGACCTTAAACAAAAGTCACTAATTAATTGAGATGGTTCTAAACTCTTAACAATAATGTCACTCCTTTGGAGAATTCATCTACCATAAGTGACTGTTCAAATACAGTTCTCTGATTTCACAAGGGAAATGGACTTCCTGTTCCTCTCCCCCTTGCTTTTTTTTTCCTGGTACTATTGAATTTTTTGAGTATATTATTGTAAGAGTTCAAAAATAGGGTAGAAGATGGACTGATATCTTTTTCAGATTAGGATGCATGTTTCTCAAAATCACACTGTCTATTGGGAACATCTAGTCAGAAGTGATCCTGAAGCTTTTCAGGGTACCTCTGAGCAGGCTGTTGGTCATTAGACCTGATATACTGATATAATAATGGTAGTAGGCTGAGTGATGTGGAATACATGTGAATTGAATAGTGAGCCTCAGATCTGAGTCTCTGGCAAAGTGGTTTTACCAAGGTAAGTAGGTTAGACCACTTAAAAAAATATAGATTATAGATATCATTAAATAGTTCCCAATTACATGTAAACATTTTTAACATTTATTTTTAGTTACATTTTTATCTAACCAAACAAGACAATTTATTTGATTATTTAAAAATTTTGAGTTCCAAATACACTCCCTCCCACTGCTTCCCCTCCCTGAGAAGGCAAGCAATTTGATATCAATTATACATGTTAAGTCATGCAAAAGAAAATATAGACAAAAAAATTCAAGAAAAATAAAGAAAGTAAAAAGCTTCAGTCTGCATTTAGAGTTCATCAGTTCTCTTTCTGGGATTGGGTAGCATTTTTCATCATGGATCCTTTGGAATTGTGGGTTAGACCACTCTTAAAAAAATTTGTGAACAATTTCTCTCTTGAATGTTGATTTTCAGTCTACCCGGATTGGGATGTCTGTGAACGCATTGAGAAAACAGAGTACTGATGATGAAGTTATCTCACTTGCTAAATCTCTCATCAAGTCATGGAAAAAACTGCTGGGTAAGTGACCAACCTATATTTGATTAAATGAGAGCTAAGGCATTTGGTAAGAGTAGTAATTCATTTATTATGGTAAAACAAAAGTCCCTAGTCCCCACCCTGAGAAAGAGAGAGAGGTGATTTGCTTTTGGAAGGTGAGCTGATTTTTAGGCCATCAAGGACATAATTCCCTCCTCCCTTTTCATGGTTCTTATGCTCCTCTCCAGAGTGAAACATTTTATTACAATCTTACCTGCAGTATGATCTACTGTGTTACATTTACTGCTAAGTAAGTTTAAGTGTGGTTGGAGTCTGTTGTTGGGAATAAAGGGACTTCATGGTTGAATTAATATGAGCCAGTTAATGCTGAAAGCAGTGTGCCCTTTTATTGGTATGTATAAGAGAAGGGCCCAAAGGGAGGGCTGTGTGGCTTAATGGAAGACATCTAAGAGAATTGGATATAAGTTCAACAAGAGAGGGCAATTCACTGACCTTCTCCTTCCACCTGGGGCCATAACTGACATCATCTCCCTTACACTGAGACTCTCACCTCCAAAGTAGAAGTAGGGAGGGACAGGGAAGGGATACAGCCATCCTTGAGCACCATAGTCTTCAGGCCATGGCAGGAAGAGGTTGTTTATGATGATCTGGTGAAAGGCATATGTAACCCAGCATATGGGTTACATGAAGCTCCAACATAGAACTCCTGAGTCCATGTTTCACGGTATCTCTGGCAGTTGAGTTGCCAGGAGGGTAATGATAATTGCCTGGCTCAGGGGTTATGTGTTCTGAGTAGTGTTAGAGGGAAGGGGATAGGTACTGCTCATGCAGGTGGGATTTGTTTCCCACCCCTGAGGTCACAGTTATGAGCTATACCAATCAGCTAAGAATCTGAAAGTTTCTAGCCTGGAATAGAAGATTCCAGATAAAGGGTGTTCAAGAGATGGAATAGGACAGAAATAAGGGGTTACCAGGAACAAACTTAGCTAGCTTGTTGGACAAAGAAATTCTAGACTGGGAGAAAATCTCTGATTTTTCTGAATAAGTTTATTCCCAATTATTTTTGATAAATTATTATTAGACTTCTTTGCTTAAGTCTTCCTCTGATGCCTCATTCTGGCATGGACGTGATCCTGGCCTCTTGAAGGCTATATTAGCAGAGTGTAAGCCTTGGTAATAGATTATATTCATTCAGGTGAGAAATAGTCTAGCTGAGTGCACAGAGGCTTATCACCAGAGGGCTGGCCACTAGGTGAATCTTTTTTTTTTTTTTGGGCTGTAGCCATTCATGAGGACAGTCTGTTAAAGTGTAGGGATTGCCATTTATGTGGGTGGAAGTCCCCATACTAATGAAATCACAGGTCTTTGAAATGTACATATATGTTAAGCACCTTGAAAACCTTAAAGTGCTATATAAATGCTAGCTAGGTATAAGTCTCATTAGGAAAAATATTCGACATCCTTATGTATTTGTGTATTGGATAACTTCGCTTATATTGCATATATAGTTAATTCCTGAATGTTTCATTTAAGAATGGTGGCTGTAATGTTTTAGTACATGCTAGTTTTTAGCTCTCACCCTCAAAAAGACTGTAGGGGTGTTTTCATGTGTAAATTAGCCAGAATGAACCTGGTTGAGGATATCAGTGGGGTGAGTGGGGTGGGGGGCAGGGAATAGGGTGTGGAGGGGGGTGATTCAGACTGTTTGAAAGAGTTCAGCTACTTTAATTGTCAGAATCTTCGATCAGAATTTCTGAACATTGGTTTGTCATTGAATTTTGAAAAGGACTTAAGTGGTGATGTTGCTACACGTCTGCTAGAGAATGTTATCAGTATGCCCTTCAGTCCTAAAATGCAAACCCCTCTCTGCAATTCTGCCTAGAATTCTCTCTTACAACTGCACTTATTCTACTTGCTCTGTCTTTTAAACTGAACTCTAAAAATGAATAAAGTTGATTGGCAAAGAGCTAGATATACAGGCCTTCTTTGGATGTAGCCATCAGCTGTTTTACCCCTTAGCTGGGGGAGTATGACAATGTTAAAAGTTCTCTTAACCGCTCAGTGTGATTAGCCAGGCTGGTGATGAATAGAAATCACTACTGCTGGTAGGAATACCTGCTAGGGAAATTTTTCTATCAAAAAGGTCCTGTCTTTTTGTACAGTTTGTGTTTCTCATCTCTGCATGTCTGTTTGGCTAAATAAAAAGTTCTTTAATGTCAGTAGGTTATACTTCTTTAGCACCTTATGACTTAAGAGTGTTTTTCTCTCAGTTCCCTATGAGATGGTTAGTGCAAATATTATTATTTTCATTTTACAGATTGAGAAACTGAGACTCAGAGAGGTTGAGTGATTTAACCATAACCACGCAACAAGTAAGTGGCAGATTTGGGCATCAAACTCAGGCCTCCTACCTCCAAGTCCAGTGCTCTTTTTGCTGTGTAATGCTAGCCATGCCATCTGTTTTATAAACATTGAATTACAAAGAATTTATTGAGAGTAACAACATTTGCAATATGATAGGCATGACTTTCGACTTATTTATTCCCTATAAGGTGAAAGATCAGCATTACATGAGACCATGTTTGTATTAGCAGTCAAACTGGAGCTGTATCCCAAAGGCCTGGCTCTCAGTAGAAGTGTGACTGTGATCCTGATCAAGATTCCTTGGTTAGTCAGCCTTTGGGCCTAGATTTGACCCTCCTTCTCAGGATTGCTGGATATCTGGCATTAGTGGCAAGACACCCTACTCTCTGCTGTTACTGCTGTAGTGTGGTATAGAGGAAAGAGTGCTAAACTTGGAGTGAGGAGACTTGGGCTTAAGTCCTGACTCTCTACTGCTTACTAGCTATGTTTTCTTGGTCAAGTCACTTGATCTTTCTTAGCTTAAAGTTTTCTCATCTGTAAAATGGGAATAAGGATATGTGAGCTTCTTATCTAGCTGTGAGAAAACTGATCTGTAAATTGTAAAACATCTAAATGTGAGTCATCATTGCTATCAGTACATCACAGGTCTATGTTTTTATCATATGTGTGTTCATTATGTTGATAACTGGCTAAAACTCCTTCACAGTGGTGGTGTGACAAGTTGCTGTGCCTCAAAAAATTCCTCACCTGTTGGCCAACATCTTTTCACTTAGCTAGGTGGGTACTTGGACAGAAAATATAAAATCCGTTGGTGGGCCTGTACTTGAAGGCTTTCTAGTTTAGCCAGACTTATCAGAGCTTGTATTGTGCTAGAAGAACCTTTGAGGACTCAGAATCATCTCTCTGCCACAATGAAACACTGGAGGAGAGCCTAAGGAGAGATTTATTATTCTTATGATTTTTAAATTGCTTAGAGTCTGCACTTTCATTCTTCCCCAGCAGAATACTCTTGAGAATATAGCTGAGATTGTTTTGTGCTCTAGGCCAAGGTGTCCGTTGATAGGTTTGGCCCAAACAGTATATGTGCTCTTCTAACTAGGCTAGGAGAAAAAGAGAAGGAATTTGTGGTTTGCTTTAAGATCACTTCTCAATTTAATTATAATTCCATTTTGTCTGTCATTATGTGTGTTTCCATTCTTTCCCTATTAAATTTAGATGCCTCAGAAGATAAAAATGATGAGAAGAAAAGGAATTCTTCCTTGGCAACATCTTCGAAGGATGCCTCTGACACAAAAGATCAAAGGTGAAATTTCAACTGACAGAGATGCTCAAGAGAAGTGCAGACTGGGAATCATTCTGATGTGGGAGGGGAGACCAAAAGCATCCTTCTTTTTGACTTTGTGTCTCTCTTTGTTTTTGGGAGCAAGCCCCTGTTTCCCCCATCAGTAAAACATGGATAAGAATCTGTGCATTTACTTCAGAGGGATGTTGAGGACTAAAATAATGTCTATAAATTACTTGTAGCTCCTTGAAAGGGAAATTATGATGAATACTGTATTATACACAAACAAGTCACCAGTCTAACGTAATCTGAAATTGGAAAGGATTTTTTCAACATGATTCTTTCGAGACATGTGCAAATTTCTGATTATCCAGTTGGAGCACATGCCTTGCTTGTGGGCATGGGATTATTTTCAGCTACAGAAGATGTAAAATGTTAGGACTTGTTTATTTTTGCCAATCCTACTTTTGGTCTTCAGAAAGCCCTTTTTGGTTTTTGGGAATTGATGGTTTTCCTATTTGCAAGAAAAACTTTTGTCCATTCATCAACATTTTCTGAAATGATCATGGGATTTGGAGTCAGAAGGACTGGCATTGAATCTTGGCCCTTCTGTTTCCTAACTATATGACCTTGAGCAAGTCATTTTTCTACTCTGAGCCCCAGTTTCTTTATTTGTCAAATGAAATGATTGGGCTGATTGTTCTCTAAGGCCCCAATCATTTCTAAATCTGTAGTCCTGGGTACATGTGTTAGGATGATCCTTTTCACTTGTTCTTGCTTTGCTCTATGAAGAACCTTTCCTTTTGGATTCTGAACTGTATTTTCTCCTGTTGACTAGGCTTGGTTTATTTTAACTTTGTTTTGGCCATTCCATACATACTTGTTTGGTTCTGGTGTTTCTCTTTTTTGATTGTACAATTATTGTGGATAAAAGTTATCCCACATGCAGCTGCTTGGGAGTAATTGGCCTGGTATCAGATGCCCTTGAAAAGCACTTTTCCAAGGCTGACGGTGGTGAGGTTTTCTTTCCTTCCCCCTAAAGTTATTTCAAATGAGAGTGGGCAGGAAAAGTGACTCTTTACTGCCTCTTTCTCTCTTTGAGTTTTTCCTTTTGTCTGAAGAAGAGGGGTTGGTGAAGCTTGGGCAAAAGACAAATCATCATTGGGGTATCTATATAGACTGCATAAGATCATAGGATATGGAGCTAGAAGGGACTAGAGAGGGTGTCTAGTCCAGTCCTTCATATTAGAAAAGAGGACGCTGAGACCTTTGGTTACCCCTATTATTAATTGTAAAGTGTGACCTGGAGCTAGCTCTTCTGACTTCAATTTATTTTTGAAAAAAGCATGCTGTCAGAATTTCCCATCATCTCAAAACTCCTACAGAAATTCACTAAGACCATCTATTACGGATGTCCCTTCCTTTGAGGAAAACAGGATGAGCAAGGATGCATCTACTGGGTTCCAGAGTAATGTGGGGGAGGAGCACACTTTGAGTGTGGAGAAGAGCAGAGGATTTAGAGCTATAAAGGGACCTTCGCATCTAGTGCAAATTTCTTGTTTTATAGATAAGGAAACTGATTTGCCCAGGTTATACAGTGGTTAATATCAGAGCCAGAATTTGAAATCAAGTCTTCTGATTCCAAATGCAGGGTTTTTTCTACTACACCATACTACTTTATGTTAGACTTATGTTTTGGGGCCTGTCGTTTGTATTGCTGTGAGAAACTAAATAAATTGGGCTTAATCCCAGAAAATTTTCTTAAGGAGGGAAGGAAACAAGTATCTGCTAAGCACTTACTGGGTACCAGGCAATGTGCAAAGCTTTGACAATACAAATACAAACCAAAATATGTCTGTTGCTCTTAAGGATTTTACATTCTTTGGGGGGAAGCCACCATGCAAAAGGGTGCTGAAAAGCAGAAGGTGCAAGATGAAGGGATCTGTGTAGTACCGTGTAGAAGCCACGGACAAATCTGGGAAGGAGTGAAGGCCAGCCTGGTCCAGAGGGGTGTTCCAGCATGGAGAAGGGTCAGCAGACATAGTTAAATGTTCAAGGGTGAGAAGATCCCAGACTCTGAGGGAAGTTCTAGAACAGGACAGCATCAGGAGCATAGTTTTGAAGTCTGGAAACCAAGGACAGGGCCAGGTTTGTTGTTCATTCGTTTCATTCGTGTCTGACTCTTCATGACCTCATTTGGGGTTTTCTTGGTAAAGATACTGGAGTGGTTTGCGTTTCCTTCTCCAGCTCATTTTACAGATGATGAAACTGAGGCAAACTGAGGCAAAGGGTTAAGTGACTTGATCAGGGTCACACAGCTAGTAAGTGTCTGAGGCCACATTTGAACTCAGATCTTCCTGATTCCAGGCCTGGTGTCTATCCGCTTTGACACCTAGCTGCCCCTACAGGGCAGTCCCTTAGAAATATGACTAGTGTAGGGCGGAACCTTCCTTACTAGAATGTGATAAGTAACTGCTGCTTCCTAGTTCTCTCAGGAGTGATGCTTTCCTCCATACCCCCATCCCATCAAGAGCATACAGTGAGGAATATATCCTGGAAATCTCTGCCAGCAGTATAGGTAAGCCCGTGATTGACAGAGCCCTGCATGTGAAATGAATCTTACCCAAGTGAGAAATACAAGTTAGTAGAACGTCTTTCTGTAGCTTGGTGTATTGAAAAATGTGCTGGACTTGGAGTGAGGAGTCAGGGGCACAAATTCACTTCTAACTGATATCTACAAGCTATGTGACCATAGACAAAGTCATTTAATCTCTGAGCCTCATATGTAAAATGAGTATACTATTTGTACTGCTTATTTCACAGGGTTGTTGGGTGGAAAGTGCTTTATTTACAAACTGTAAAGTATTTTTACTTGTCCAAGAATGGAAGCTCACATAGATGGAAGATGACGTCAGGCACAAAGTGAAATTGTCCTTAGGAATAAATGTGTTCTGTCATAATCCTTAAGCCAGTCTGGGTCATGGGGCACTGTAGACATAGGTGAAGCATTGGAGAGAGTTCTAGACTTCCAGAGAGGAGGACCCTGTGGCCTAAATAGCTTTTTGGCTCTGGACAGTCTACTGAGGTGGTCCAAACTTGATCAAGACTCAGATGATTTCTTTCTGATTCGGAGGGTTGCTGGGGGCATGGGAGGGAAGACAGGGGTCGTGGGAAAGGAAGACTTAAAATAAAACAACAATAATTTCAGAAGTTAGTGTGGTGCTGGGGAAATGAGCTCATTTTCTACACCTGTGTGTTTTTTGCTTTTATTTTTTCTTTTTCCCCTTAGGAAGTCCTTCTGTTTCCCTTTAGTGCGTAGACTCAAATCTGTAAATCTCACCTGACTAAATACAGTAACAGCTGCTAGGAATGTTTCAAAGGACTTTACATAGGATCTGGTGCTAAATCATAGGATCAACTTTAGACATATGAACAGCACTAGCTGACCTTGTGGTCTTAGATAGCATCCTCTTCTTTCACAGAAGAAGAAACTGAGGACCAGGGACAGTAAATGACATGGCCAAGTTCACACAGGTAGTGAATACTAGATCTTTGACATGAACTCTCAAAGCCTCTGCTTTATGTTCACACCATACTGCTTACATGTTTTTTCTGTGAATGCTGTATGTAGTTCAGGTTTGGAAGATCTGATCTTAAAACAGGGCTTAAATTAAAGGACACTGTAGACACATTATAAGCACCTTTCCTTTTTCTCCTTTTCCCCTCTTGTCAGATAATGAGTGTCTTACAAGACCACCCAAATCATGACCAATTCTTCAATATCCTGAGCAGAAAATACCTAAATTAGTGGATTTTGATTTATGAAATAGGCTGGATCAACAGATTGAAGTTCTCTATAATTTTCCAGAGAGTTGAAATTCTCTAGAGTTCTCCATGGAAAGTTGGGAAAAAAATAATGCTTTAAAATAATTAATTAATTGATTTTTCATTTTCAACATTCATTTCCATAAGATTTTGAGTTTTAAATTTTCTCCCTCTCCATCTCCTCCCCTTCCCCAAGACAGTGTGCAGTCTGATATAGGCTGTACTTATACATTCACATTAAACATTTTCACATTAGTCATGATGTAAAGGAAAATGAGAACTAATGGGAGGAACCATGAGGAAGAAGCAACAAAACAAAACAACAAAAGAAAAAGAGAGCAAATAGTATGCTTCCGTCTGTATTCAGACTCCTAAGTTCTTTCTTTGGATGTGGATAGCATGGAAAAAATAATTTTTTCTATTAGAGATTTGTGGATATTGATGACGTCTGTCGAGGTTCTGTGGCCTGAACTTTTTGACATCTGACCCAGTTACACCTGAGAATTGGTAAGGGATCACAAGTTGTTGTCAAGGATAAGACCATGCGACACAGGCATACTCTGCCTAAGATCTCAGGCAGGTTACTTCACAGCCCAACACACAAGATTTTCCCAGGAAGGGTTTGCACTCACATATAGGGGAAACCATCCAGGTAACCAGACTCCCTCGAGCCACACTGCACTGTCACAAGGCAGTTTTGCCTGGATCTTTTGCTTTCTTCCTCGAAAAGCACAACTCAGCCACCGTAGTATGATGAACCACCAAGTACCACCAGCCCAGAGACCTGGGTTCTCTGCTTGTATGTGGTGCCTACATGTAGGCTCAGAGTGGGAGTAAAGTCGGTGGCATTGTAAGGGCTATTGGCAACAGCCTTCTGCCTCCCAGCCTCATGGGTGAACTGCCTCATTTTCCTGATTTGTGATAACATCTTGTTTGGGAGATAAAAGTATTTCATAAGGCTTATAGGGTTTTTCAGGTAGCCTTCTCTGGTTTGTCCAACTGAGCTATATACCAGTTACCTTATTTTTGTGACCTTATCAATTCCCAGCCCTTTTGCTAAGGGAATCACATAGGGAGAGTGGTATGTTTTTAAAGCCTATCTTTTTTGGTTTCCTTTAAAAATGAACTCATCACTAATCAGGCCATTCTTGTAAATTAGACCTGTTTGACCACGAGAACCTTTTTTTTAAAAACATCAAAAAAAAATTTACAGACTCCCTCCCTCTCCCCAGTAATGTATGGTTTAGGGACTTTTTGGGGGGCATAGTTTCAAATTGCTTTCCAGAATGCCTGGACAAATTCCCCTCCAACAGTTATCTTTCTTTTCATCATCTTTGCCAATCTGATGGAATGAGGTAGAAACTCAGAGTTGCTTTAATTTGCATTTCTCTAATTGGTGATTTGGAGCATTTAAAAAATATGGTTGTTGAGAACTTGGATTTCTTCCTTTGAAAACTAACTGTTAATATCCTCTGACTGTTTTGGATGGGAATATTGGACTGGAAATAAATTTGGTGTGCTTTCATTAGTTTTTGGGCAGCTATGTGATGCAATGAATAGAGCACCAGGCTTGGAGTCAGAAAGACTCATCTCCCTGTGTGCAATTCTGGCCTCAGACAAAAGCTGTATGACCCTGGGCAAGTCACTTAACCCTGTTTGCCTCAGTTTCCTCATCTGTAAAATGAGCTGGAGAAGGAATGGCAAACCACTCCTGTATCTTTGCCAAGAAAACTCGAAGTGAGGTCACAAAGACCCGAACCCAACTGAAAAAAAGACTGAACAACAAACAACAACTTTAGTTTTTATTTAGCTCACTTGCTTTTATGCCGCTAGTCACACATCTCTATCCCATTGAGTTGTCTGTGTTTGCCTCAACCAAAACATTCTGACAAAGTTTCTTTTTTAGCTCCAACAGAAAACAAGACCCACCAAGGACTCTATCCACTCCGAAAATTACCACCTTTCCTCCTATTCCCATCACCTGTGATGCCGTTCGTAATAAATGTCGAGAAATGCTGACAGCAGCCCTTCAGACAGACAGTAAGTGAAGAGAAGCAGATAACTGGAGGGTATGGCCACAGAAGTTTCCCTAACATGATGGGATCCTAAAAAAAGGCCTGAATCCTGAGACATTTGCATCTAGGAACTCCTCTTCTGGCATTTAGTGAATAAAACCCTTGGACACCCCAGTGAGACATGTAAAGGTGTTTAATTCTATAAAGTACTTTGAAGTTCTTGGTTGGAAGCTCCAAATAAAGTTTTTATTATAGAGGATCCTACTTTCTGATGTCATGATGCCAAATCCAATTTAAAATATAATGACTTTGGTCATATTTCATTTTAAGTGCCAAACTAATTAGAAGGGTTGATTATATTGTGGTCATTTTTGTTCATGACAGATGGAAAGAGTCAGGGGAGAGAGGACAGTATAACCCTGAGAGAGATCTGGGTTGTGGACATGGCAAAGAATTAAAAAGTGAATCAGTTACACAGTTTGGGTTTGGCGTCAGCTATAAGTTATGGGCATCACTTTATTTCTGGAAAATGATGAATTAACTCAATTAGCTTTTCACAATGAGAAAGTTATTGTGTTTTTTTTCCTTCCTGACATTGGTTGTTGTTTAGAACTCTCTTTTGTTTACAGATGACCATATTGCGATTGGTGCAGACTGTGAGCATTTATCTGCCCAGATTGAAGAATATATCCTTTGAAAGAAGCTTTGCCAAATGGAGGCTGAGTTTAGATGAGTACTTGCTCCACAGCCTGGGAGGGAGTCACAAGTGGGCTTAATTATGTCTTAAGGGAGATGTTATCAATAGCTCAGGCCATTCCTATCTGGAGCTGTAAGACTATAAAGTTAACATACTGTATAAATTTTTTGGTTAATTTAGTTTAGTAACAAATGTTTCTTAAATTCCTAATATGTTCAGGGCCTAGTGCTTGATGCTGGCATACAAAGATGAAAAATGGACCAGTCCTTAATCTCAAGAGCTTACAGTCTAAAGGAAGGTGGTAGTGGACACAAGATGAATACAGAGAAATACGATGCAAAGTAGAATGTGGTATGGTCAAAGGAGAGATACAGACAAAGAACTCTAGGAAAATTTGAGGAGTGAATTGATTATTTTGGCTGGGAGGAGTGGGGGATGGGGAGAATGACATTTATTGTGGAGCTTGAAGGAAGAGGATTTCAATAAGCGGAGAGAAGGAGACAATGCATTTCAGAAATTGGTGATGGCCTGTGGCAGTGCATGGAGATGAAGACAAGCTCAGAGGGGTGGAGTGTAGTTCATATCCTATATCTAGTTAGTTGCTAAGGCTTATTAATTCTATCTTCCAGCATCTCTCTTATCACTCTTCTTCACTAACCAGCATTTACCTAGAAGCTCTGGATTTTGGCTGTAGTGTTCTTGGGAGTTTTCATTTGGAAGATAAAGTCTGATTGCTGTCCCTCTGGTCTGAACTCTGTGAGTTCTTTACCTGGGTTTGGGTCTGAGCAACAGTAGACTAGCTGCTGGGCTTAGTGTCAGTCAGCCAGCTGAGAGAGAAGCTCTGCTGGCTTAGACTGACAGAATTATAGACTTCCTTTTGGTCTGGCATTCCTACTTTGGTTATTCTTCTGCAGACTTCAGAGCCACACTGCTGCTGCTTGCTTCTGAAGCTTCTGTTTGTTTGATATACAATCCAGGGTCTGTGCTCAGGGGGTAGAGGTGGGGCAGGGGCAGGAAGGTTCTCTTCCTTACTTCACTCTGGATCTGTGACCCAGAACTGGATAGTGGGTGACAAAAGTAGCTAGTTGGTACCATTAAGGTACCCTGGGATGGTTCTGGTGTGTCTCAGTATGGATCTGGTACCTCCTTTTGTTCTGGTGTACATCCTCTTCCTGTGTTCCACATCAGACTCTGTCCCCAGTGTTCAAAGACTTCTCTGTCTCTCTGTGCTTGCTGATCTGGACTGGAAGGATGACTCACTCTGACTTTGCCTTGAATTTCTTCATTAAGATTTCATCTGGTGTGCTTTATGGATCTGTTTGGAGAAGGTTTGGAGGAGAACTTGCTGTCTTGCTACCCCAGTATCTTGGGCTGTGCCTCCAGCAGTTCCATTTAAAAGATGCCATAAGTCCCACAAAAACACTGACTCACCTATAGGCAGGGAGCTGTGAGGTTTAGTCCATGGTGTTTCATGCCTGTTTCTCCATCATCACTTCTATTTGACTTTTTTCATTCATGGCTCCTTATATACTTTTAGAATGAAATCTCTTACTGCTCTTTCTGTTGTTATTTTGTTGTTCTTGGTTGCTGTATTTGATTACCTTTCTTGTATTTCTGTTGTCAGCAGTGTTTGCAAAACAAATAATTTGTTCAGGTCTGGCTTTCTTTCTAGAAGTGCTTCAAACACCTTCTTTATTGAAGTCCCATTTTTTTTTTCATTATTGGTTATACTCAGGTTTGCAAAGTATGTACCTTGGGCTACATCTCGAATTCCCTTTGCTCTTTGGAACATTTTATTCCATTCCCTTACGTGGTTTCTGGTGAGTACAGAATAATCTTGTGTTATTCACATTTCCTTTCCTTTATTTTTGAAAGTCTTTCTTGTGATCATTTGCAGAATTTGTTGTTTGTGTCCCACCATCCCAGAGGACCTTAATGGTACCAACTAGCAAGTTTTGTCACCCACTATCCAGGCACCACTATGTGCTTTGAACGCTGCAGCAAAGAAGGTCATCTTTCTGTGGGTTCTTTCTATTGGCATTTTGTATTCTGTGTTCAGAAGTTCTAGGCAGTGTTCTTGTATTATTTCTTCAGGTTTTTTGACTTGATGTTCTTTTGGGGGACCTATAATCCTTAATTTGTCTCTATACATCCTGTCTTTGAGTTCATTATCTTTTGCTTGTATGGAAAGCATGTTTTCTCTTAATGTTTTTGCTTTTGTCTTCTCTTCCAGATAATTCTTCACTCTTTGTACTTGCACTCTCAATCAGTTATTCGCTCTTTTGTTTCTTTGGTGAGACTTGTCACTGTGGACTCAAGTTTTTCTATCCTTCTGATTATTTCTTCTGTGTAAACCATAAATTCCATTTTCATAATCCCTATTTTTCTTTTAAACTTCCAGAACATTTTGCTATTATTCCATGTTCTCTTGGGAATTCACAAGGTCTTCTGACTCATCAGGTATTGATTCATTTTTCTTTATCTTTCATTATTTTTCTTAGCTCTTTGGACTCTTTTGGCCAATTTGGAGGCTATATTTCCTTCTGTTATTAATATCTTCCCTGTTGGTTCATCTCTTAATGTTTAAGGTCTTTAACTGAGTTTTCTTCCTCCTAAGAGCTTTGTTAATTTCAGCTGTTGCCTTATTTTTCTCTATTACTCATTCTCTTACTCCTTCTCCTTTGATGGTGGTTTCCCTGGGAGCTGGATCTCAAAAAGCCTCAGCCTTCTCCCGTGCTAGATAATTAACATTTCTTCATCCTCAGTCTTTGTCCCAAGTAGCTTCTGGAGTTACAGAATTGGTCCCAGCTGGATACTGGACTCTTTCCCTCAGACTTAGTGGAGTGTCACGTAGCCACACACATATGCCCCAGTTTCCACTGTTCCTGGGTTTCTAGCTGAGCTCTGTTGCACAAAGCACTGTCACATTGCTGTTCCAACCAGGACATACTTTTGCTTTTTGTCTTTCTGTGGCAAAGAGGGAGGGAGGGATTTAGAATAGAGTTCTACTGCAAGCCTGTGGTTCAACTTGTGCACCCCTTCTATAAGCATGGTGGGTTGTAGGGTAAGGGGTACTGAGTGAGTGCTTTAGGGGTTATAGATTAGATTTCTGTGTTGTTAGTTCTGCGGATTACTACCTCCTTAGGTGTCCTAGGTGATGGAGGCAGCTGAAATTACTTTATCTCTTTCGCATAATTCTTATTTTGGAGAGTTTTGAGAGGTCTTGAATCTATGAGAAAATGTCTAGCCCTCCGTCTTGGTCACATGACTCAGAACTCTAATGTTAGTCATTCACAATCTGGTTCCAACCTGTTTGTCCAGATTGATTTCCCATTATTTCCCCTCATATGCACCATGGAATGGGGAGATTGGAGGGGTGGGGGTGGGGTGTAATTCTAGACAAATGGGCGTCCTTGCTGTCCTCCATACGTGATAATGCAATTCTTGCCTCTCTGTTTTTGTGCTTCATGCCTGGAATGCCCTCCTGTTCTTGTCTCTGCTTCTTCAGATTCCCAGCTCCTCCTACAAAGGCATCTCCTAATTCCTTCAACCTTCTTTTAGAATTACTTTGTATTTGTATTGGACATATTTTATATTTACTGTTATTTCCCTCAGTTAGAATGTAAACTCCTTGAGGGCGAGAACTGTTTCCTTGGTGTAGTTTGGACAGTGTCTGACACATCGTAGGGGAATAACAATGCTTGTTAAATGGTTGAATGAAGTACAATAAATCAGGAAAAGTAGGTTGGAAACATTGTAAATGACTTTGAATGTTAGGCTCAGAAATTTGTATTTTATCCTATAGACAGTATGGGGCCTTGTACGATTTTTGATTTGGAGAGTGACTTTGTTAGATTTGTCTGTTAGAAAAATTATTTCATAGCAATGTCAAAGATGGATTGCAGAGGAAATATGATAAATTCATTTGGCTTTCTGTAGTATCCACCTGAGAGATTTTGTATTTAGTTGTATGATGGATACAATTTCTCCCAATTACTGATGACTACGCTTGATGCACGTACAATGCCTACAGCAGGACCTTTCGGTTGGTAGCAGGGCATGAGAGTTAACTGCATTAGCCCCTTCTGATAACCCTCTACACTTAGGATTGCTTATTCTTCTCCAGAGCCTTAGCTTTTTGTTTAGATATTTGGTATCACAGGATTGTAGGCTGCTGCCGTAGAGTAGAATCTCACTGTTGCTTGATCTGGAAGGGAGGGTATCTAGAGGTTGACCAGATTGGTGAGAGGCCTGGAGGCAATATCAAATGGAAATTGATTGAAGGAATCTCTGGAGAAGAGAAGAGTTAGGGGACATGTGATAGCTGTGTTCAAGTAATTGAAGGGCCACCATTCTGTCTGGATCCAGAGAGCAAATCTAGGAACAGTGGGTGGAAGTTTCAGAAAGATAGAATTTGGTTTAATGTATGAAAACACTTTCTAATAATTAGATCTGTTCAAAAGTAAATTGATTTCCTAGGGACGGAGTGTGTTCTTCCTCACTAGAAGTCTTTCAGCTGGATGATTATTTGTTGAGTTTCAAATCAAAGTGCTATGTGTCAGCTATCATCATCATGATCATCATCATCACTATAAGTTCTTTTTGAGAGTTTAGATAGAAATAGTCCAATATTGCTACCTGCTGTTATTCTTTTATATTTAATGTTTTATGAAGTATTGCACATTCAGATAAAATAACTTCCTTCTGTAGTTGAATAGAAGTATTAGAATGTAAGCTCATCTTCTCTAGGTTCACTGAAAACCTCCTCAGTTCAACTCCAGTAGCAGACAAGATGATGAGAAAGTCTGTCTTTTCATTTCCTCACACGATTTTGCTAGATTTCTACATTTTGAAAGCTTTTTGCTTTGTATAGCTTGGAGATTATGAATATTTGGCAGCATCTATTCAAATATTCCTTTTGAATTTTTATGAATCAGAATTCTGTCTGGGTGATTATGAACAATAGTTCAGTCTGTGAGGGGGGTTTCAGTTTCAGTACATTTCATTGGTTGAGTTCTCAAGGATATTTTGAGGTCTGTATTTGTAGTATGGGGATTTGTAGTTTGTCAGTCCATGAGAGACAGCAAGCTTCTAATGTTTAATTCTAGCCATCAGTTCATATCTTGTTAGGTATTTACACAGCTGGATTCCATCCCCTTCCACCCACTGTTTCTAGATTTGCTCTCTGGATCTGGACAGAATGATGGCCCTTCAGTTACTTGAACACAGCTATCATATGCCCCCTAAATATGCTCTTCTCCAGATGAAACACCTGGGTCACATAATTTCTACTACTTCCTTATATAGATTGAATTGATCATTAAGTCTAGGCTCCTTAATGCTAACTTTTCTGTAATTTCTGGTGGCGATCACTTGGTCTCGAATTGCTGTCATCAAGTCCTCTGTTTCTATAGACAGATCCCCATAACTTGACCAGTTATTTGACTCTTCCTTGTCTACATTATTATTATTTATTTTCATTATACTAATATATTAGAAGAATGACATTATATCATTATTATTACTATTATTATTGTTTTGTGTGGTAGGTAAAGTTGGGTCTTGTGTGACTCTTAGATGCCTTTATATGGGTAGTTAAACTAATATATGATTGCTGAAAACATCAGCAATATTTTTGTCCCGTTCCTTGTTGGCAGAAAGTGTATCAGCAGAACTTGAGGGGGAAAAAGCATAATTTGTATTGTACAGGGTGTTCCTAAAGTCTGGACACATAGGCAAAAATGCATATTTTCAAGAAATGAAATTTTCAACAACATTTAATTGGAGTATTAACAAATAACATCTTCAATATGATTTCCATCATTTGTGATGCAAAGGTTGTTGTGCTTTGCAAGATTCACGTGAACTCAATGCAATAACTCCACATTGGCGTCAATTTTAGCACATTCACTCTTTATGCGTTTATGTGTTCAATCAAGTGTGTTGCATCTGTGATTTTTATTGAATACACCTTCTTTAGCATACCCCAGAAAAAGAAGTCACTGAACAATACAGTCTTTGGTGAAACGGTTAATGAGATGTTAACGATATTTTATGTGTGTCCAGACTTTAGGGACACCCTGTAGACTATTTTTGCTGCTTTTCTTCTGCCATATGAGTGGCCATATGCTCCCTTTTCTTTTGCTTCCTGACCTGAAAGTGGCTTTCCAGAAATGCCTTTTCTGCTTGTTCGTGGCACATCCTTTCTGCTTCCAGTAAGAGCCTGTTTGAGATGATGAATTATCTCCTTAACTCTGATGCTGGTGTATACAAATAGGTTTATAGAAGATTTTTTAAAACATTTTGAATATCAGATATACCAAAGAGCATTTGGAAATCCTTATGCTAGAAGGCATTGATCCTCTAATTGCTGAGGGAAAAGCAGGTAGTTTCTCTTCACCTTATAAATCCTTAAATATGCTTGTACATATCTACCAAGATGTCAAGAATACAGATATGAAGTACAAAAACCGAGTGAGAAGCCGGATCTCCAACTTGAAGGACTCTAAAAACCCTGACTTGAGAAAGAATGTTTTGTGTGGAGCAATCACACCAGAACAGATTGCTGTGATGACCTCTGAGGTGAGATACTAAACTCTCTCAATACTACACTCTTTCCCCCCTTGAATATATTGGCCCTGTTGCTGTTCAAATAAAATAACACTTGATGATAGACTGTCCACAGAATTCCTGTTGCAATGGAATCAACTAGGCTTTTAGTTACTATGAGAGTCATTAGCCAAGTAGGCCCATGCCTCAGCTTTTAGAGAAAGGGTCCTATAGAATTCAGAACAAGTATTATAGCGTGAGGTTTTTTGTTGTTTTTTTTTTTTGCAATATTGGAATGGAAGTTAAACCCATGAAAGCTAGTGCTGTGTCTTCTTTGGTAACTCCCAATAGTGCCTAGCCTAGGACAGTATGAAGGTGCTACTGTTACATGAATAGCATTGATGTGGTATTTAGAGGAATAATTTAGTATACATTCTCTGAAGTAGGGAATACATAGCAGCAGGGAAAGGGAATTACACTTTTTTCCCTTTACCACTGAATTTTTTTTAAAGTATTTAGTGATGTCTCTTTACTGGCTCTCTTGTTTTAGACCAGTGGTGTCAAACTCAAATAGAAATGGATCTTTGTGGGCTTTGTATTGACGTAGCAAACCACAAATTAACATTATCTGAGCACTTGAGGCACGGAATATAATACCTCTATTCTAGACCAGTTCGCTCATAGACATCTCTTTAGGAGGCAGTGGAATGTTGTAGGGTTCGCCCTTAGCCATGTGCTGTTCAACTTTTTTTTTAATCATTGACAGGGATGGAGAAATTTAGATAGTATGCTTATAAAATTTAAATATAATGCTAAGAAGGGTAGCCAACATATCAGATGACTAGGTTAGGATCCGAAAGACTCTCAATAGGCTATAGAACAATGATCCCCATCTAATAAGATGAGTTTTAATTGAGATAAATGTAGGATTCTACATTCAGGTTTAAAAAAATCAATTATACAGGTATGAGATAACAGAGGCATGGCCAGATAACCATCAAGCATTTATTAATTATCTACTACATGCTAAACATTGTGCTATGTAGAAAAAGATCTCGACATTTTAGTGGACCTGTAAGTTCAACATGAGTGTGTGACATGGTAGCCAAAAAAACCTAACAATCTTGGGCTGTATTAATAGAGGTATCAGTGTCTACTAGGAGAGAATTGAGAATCATATACTCTGCCTTGGGCAGGCTGCATCTTAGTATCCTGTTCAATTTTGTGAGCCATATTTTAGAAATGACTTTGCAAACTAAAGTTTGTACAGGGGAGGGTGACCAGAGAACTGAAGCTCTGTTAAAGGAAGTGATATTGTTTAGACTGAAAAAGGGAAAATAGTACCTGTCTTCAGGTATTTGAAAGGCTCTCACCTGGAATGGGGATTAGAATTGTTCTGCTTGGCTTGTGAGGGCAGAATGAGGATCAGCAGGTGGAAATTGCAGACAGGCAGGATTTAGCTCAGTGTAAGGAAAACTCTTTAACAATTGGAGCTGTCCAAAAATAAAGGCTACTGGGGTGGTTGGATGACCATTTGTCAGTATAATTGTTGATGTAATTTCTATTCAAGTGTGTTGGATTAGATGACCTTATGGGGGAGTCCTTTCCAACTCTAAAGTTTATTGTATTTCTCAGACCTTTGTATTTTAAAATTCTCTTAGTAAAATTTGTAAATATTACTAGGTTGAAAAGGAAAGTAGATCACCTCATGCCAAAGAGGTGATGAACTTAAAACGTAGAAAGAGACATACATTTTCAGGGATGGCCAATATGGGAATTTGTTTTGCTGGACCATGTAGACTTATGAAAAGGGTTTTATTTTTGTTTTTTTTCCTGTTAATTGTTGTTCAGTGAGGGAGGTTGGTATTGGGAGAGACAGATAAATGCATGAAAAAGATTAACAATTAAAAAAAAAAAAAGGAAAGCAGAGTCCAATAGTCATTAAAAGTTCATAGCAGTGACTGCTCATCTTGGATTTAACACTGCAGGAATTATGTCAAGAATCTCAAGGAAGGTTGTTAAATTCTCAGGGATGTCTCAAAATTAATTGTCTCTTGATATTTTAAAAAAAACATGTCATATTTTTGAGAAGGAACAAGGGGAGGGAACATTGTGAAATGAAACAGATGGCAGTGGACTGTGATAAAAAGTGACTGAGAATTGCTCTTTATCCTTCAGTGCTGCTAGGTTGCTACTTGACCCCATTCTGTAGCTCTGGTAGGTTTCTGGGTCTCTGTCTCAATGTCCTTTAATAATTTTAGTGTTATGTGTTATAGACTGCCTTTTCTGTGCAACTTATTAAATGTGCTGATTTCCTTTGTAGGCTTTTTAAATTCCTTGATCTGTAAGTCGGAGACTATAAAGCAGGTATTAGGAGAAGTGTAGAATTATTCACATAGTGAATGCCCTGATCTTAACAGATGCTTCTTAAGAATGAAGGGTTTTAGAAACCATGCCATATGAAGACTGGTGGAAGAAACTGGTAGTGTTCAGCCTGGAGAGGAGAAGATTTGCAGGAGGTGGGGTCTCTGTCTCAATGTCCTTTAATAATTTTAGTGTTATGTGTTATAGACTGCCTTTTCTGTGCAACTTATTAAATGTGCTGATTTCCTTTGTAGGCTTTTTAAATTCCTTGATCTGTAAGTCGGAGACTATAAAGCAGGTATTAGGAGAAGTGTAGAATTATTCACATAGTGAATACCCTGATCTTAACAGATGCTTCTTAAGAATGAAGGGTTTTAGAAACCATGCCATATGAAGACTGGTGGAAGAAACTGGTAGTGTTCAGCCTGGAGAAGAGAAGATTTGCAGGAGGTGGGGAAAATGATAGTTATCTTTACATATCTGAAGGGCTGTCACGTGGAAGACAGATTAAGCTTGTTCAGTTTGGTCCCTGAGGGCACAACTAGAAACAATGAATGGAAGATGAAGAGATGCAGATTTTGAGTTGATTTAGGGAGAACTTTCTAGTAATTAAAGCTAGCCGGAAGAACAGTCGGCAGTAAAAGAAGTTGGGAGTTCTCCTTCCCTGGAAGTCCTCTAGCAGAGCTTGATAGAAGCTTTGTGAGTGATGGCAGAAGAGGAGGTTCTTGTTCAGGGCCAGGTTAGCCTAGATTACTTCTGAGGTTCCTTCCAACTCTGAGAATCCGTGATTCATACAATTTAGGAAAAGATGGCTTTAAGAGATCCCCTTGTCCAATCTTTTTATGTTATTAGCAAGGAATCTGAGGCCATAGAGAGGTTAAGTAACTGGCAGATGCAGGATCCCACAAGTGATGAGTGGCAGAGCCCAGATCCTCTGACTGGAAATCCATTGTTTTTTTCTGTTATACCAAAGCTGCCTCCCCAGGTGCTACAAGTGATCCCTGCTATGTTGTGACCACTCTGGCTGAAATTCGTGCAAAGAAAACCTTTTCTTTTCCTTAAACGTTAGCGTGGTGAATAAATCTATAATGCCCAAGTTTCAGCTAAAAATGTTGGAGTTTTTGTAGCTATAGTGTTATCTTTAGCACACAGAAGCATGTAACATACAATTCATTCCGTGTTATCAGAACATGGATTCTGGAGCTGCTTTAGGCACCGATGTTTTTCTCTCCTCACAGGAAATGGCCAGTAATGAACTAAAGGAGATCAGGAAAGCCATGACCAAGGAAGCCATCAGAGAACATCAGATGGCAAAGACAGGGGGCACCCAGACAGATCTTTTTACCTGTGGAAAGTGCAAGAAAAAGAATTGCACTTACACTCAGGTCAGTATCTTCATGCTTGGCACAAGTTAGCAAGGCTGTGACTGGGTGTGGCTCCTGGAGCCCAGGGGCAGACGTACCAGGCTGGGCCTTGCTGCTTTATTGATGGTGAAAGCAATAGATTAATCTGGCTTTTAAGAGTGCAAGTGTGTCATACCATCATTCTAAGCCACTTGGAATTTTGATAGCTTTAGTCAAATTGCTCTTATCTGTTTTGTAGGCTCATAGTCTCCTGCTCAATTAGAATTTTTTTTTTCCCTTTAAAGGACTGGGGGAAAGATCTGTTGTTAGAATATTACAGTCAGATCTTGCCCTCCCAGTCATCGTAGTGGACTGTGTCCTGAGGAAGGAAAGGGGAATTAGAGCTGTCAGTATGTGCTTGTGGTCTGAATGAAGGGCTTACCAGAGTGTCTGGTCCTTCCCACCTTTTTTCTTCTCCTCCCTATCTGAGGAATCCTCACTCCTGCTGCTCCAGAGAGCTAGCTGATGAGGACACCTTAAGACTCCCTGTGTGGCAGGCACACAGTGCCTTCACTTCAAATTGTTTCCATAGCGTAGATTTCCAGGTAAAATCGTTATTTTACCTGGTAGTCTATGCTGTCCTTTATGGCATAAGCTTTTACAAAGAAGTGGTTTATGTGCACAAGTACTGTTTTTGGAACCCAGAGTATAGCTGAATTGTTGCAGATATTTGTTGTGTCCAAGATACATAACAGGAGAAGAAAAGAAAAGTAGGGATAAAGACTCTTCAGATTGACTGTCACATGGTGAAGTGGCTAATACAACGATGTCTTGATATGGCTTTGTTATACTTACAACTTGTGTTCAATCAAATTTGAACCTGGTACTTGGGTGAGTCATCTGAAACTTCTGAAAGGGAAAACCCTCATTTCATTCCCCTTCTAGAATTAGGTGGTCTTGTGCCATTTTCCATTCAATTTAATGAACATTTATTACACTTTAAAAATGCCTTCTATTGCCAAGCATTGTGCTAGGCACAGAGTATACAAAGACAAAAACAAGATGTCCCTGCCCTCAAGGAATTTGAGAGATGGTGAAAAGAGCACTGGACTGGGAGTCAGGAAACCTGGGTTCTAGTCCTGGCTCTCCCACTAACTTGGCTGTGTCACTTTGGGCAAGTCACTTACCATCTCAGGGCTTCATTTTCCTCACCTATAAAATGTGCGAGTTGGACTAGCTGACTTCTAAGGTGCTTCCAGCTCTAAAATAGTATGATTTTATGATTCAAGTTCTGTGGTTATTTTCTCAGGTGAAACTCTTAGTCTCAAGTAAACTGTGGTTCTTTGGTTGGGGGTACATAATTGCCCAATTGTTTTGAAGGTTGGGTGCACTGTAATAGGAATAGTGTTCAACCAGTAGGGGTGCACATGGAAGAGTGAAGATGCTGGCAGGGGAGGCTAGGACCTGCAGTATGGCCTGCACAAGAGGCCATGCTGAGCTCCCTGGTGCAGCGGCAGGAGGGGAGAGAGAGAACCCTCGAACACGGAAGTGGAAGATACTCGTGATCAAGAGGTTGGGGGAGCTCAAGAGAACATTTGGATTCCAAAGAGATGTTGGGAGGCCCTTGAAAGCACAAAGGTAAGAGACAAGAGTGTCAGGGCAGCAGCTAAGGCAGAGAAGTAAGATGTAAGCTTTTATGAGGCAGTGTGGAAACTAAGATGTCAGTGTTTGTGCAAGGACTTTCAGATTTACTCTCCCTCCTTCCCAAGACAGTCTTTTCCTGCCTGTCGTTTATACTTGGGAAATGAACATTTTTTTCTTTGCCCCTAGAGGATTCAGACAATTTTATCATCAGTAACTAGGTTGGTTTGGCTTATGTTATGTTGGAATAATTGGTTGCTTCTGAGGCTCAGTGTTTGTGTGGGAATACTAAATTTACTTATTACCTTGTTCTTTTTTCCAGCAAGAAGCTTGACTCATGTGGGTAAAGGAAGGTACAAGGGCCAATGGGCCTTCAGGAGGGAGAAATTTAAGGGTCTCTATCCATCTTCTGATTCCTAAAATGGAAAGAGATGGCAGACAGAGAATTTATTCAGATGGATCTTTGTCATAAAAAAATGCAGATGTTAACTCTTTCATCCAGTGAAATGGGAATTTGAGGATATGTTGAATGTCTGAGCATGTTCCCAGTCTCTTCTCCTCCACGTTCATTGCAGTTCAGATTTAGATTTTAGAACCTGGGGCTTTCAAACATGAAAATCCCTCATCTGTAGGATTCATTGCTAGAAATTCCCATTAAGAGCTTTTTAGGACTGAAGTTGGCAGTTAGACCAGACTGATCATAATACCAGACATTTCTAGCAAACAGAAATATACCATCCCCTTTTCTTTAGCTCTCCCAGAACTCCAGATGATGAAACAAATGCAAGTTTGCCCTCATATAACATGACTTTTTCAAAGTCAGGATGAGTGCTTTGTCTAGTTCAACTTTCCTGGCCTGGAAAGTCTTACTCTCAATAGAAACTAAACTTCCCCCTGTCCCCAGTAGAATGGGAGCAGAGGATCAATCAGGGACCAGGTCAGATCTGTTTCTGAGCTCAAGGGGGGTAGGTCAAAAAGGGATTGGTACCCAGGGATAATTGTTTTTTCTAGTAGTGATCATAAATGTCTTCATTTATAGATCATTTTTCTTCCAGAAGAACAAAGTACTTTGCAGACATTATCTCTGTGATCCTTTCAGCCTTCCTGTGAGGTGGGAAAAGGCAGGGATCTGCAGTACATTTTACAGTGGGAAACTTGGGCAGAGAGATGTCAAGCAACTTGCCCAGGGTAACACAGCAAGCCAGTGGCAAAACCAGGATTAGAAATACAGTTTCCTTTAATTCATTCCCTCCTTGTATCATAGCTTTAGTTTTCTGTCTCATGTTAGATGGGAAGGAAGAGGGTAGAAGTGGTATTGCCTGTTAATATTAATAGCTAAAATTAAAGAGTGAAGCTCTTTAATAAATTTGTGACCTTCAGTAAAATGTGGTCCTCCCTTTAGCAAATGTGACTGGTATTTTTTCCATTGGTGCTCTGCCAGCCTAAAGGGTTCCATGCACAGTGATGACCCTGGGGAAATACTGCATGTATTAGTATAGAATGCATTATGATTCTCTTTTCTTTTCTCTCCATTCCCAAAGGTTCAGACTCGAAGCTCTGATGAGCCTATGACTACCTTTGTTGTCTGCAATGAATGTGGAAACCGTTGGAAGGTAGGGCATATCACTTCATGTACTAAGGTCCTAGAGGTCTCTGGGACAGTAGGACATGAATGATCTGAATAATCTTCAACCTTCCTCCACCCACCCTTCCAGCTTCCTCAGTAGCAGGGATTGCAGACATGTGCCAACACACCTGGCTCCCCCAGGGTCCTTTTCACTGAGGAGTGGTAGAGATCAGTTTCCTAGATAAGAGTGACCAGGCCTCAGGGGTAGGTCCATTCATGTCTGACACATCACTTCATAATAGTATTTTTAATAATTTTTTATTCATATCTTTTGTTTTCACATGATCTAAATTTCTCCTTGTATTTATATTAGTATTTGTGTGTGTGGCCTGTTTCAGCTACAAAAGATGTTTTGGTCTCTTTTGCCTGTATAGCTGGGGGTGGGGTGGGGTGGGTGAGTATGTGGGAGGGTCAATAATTAAGAGCTGGAAGTTCCCCTAAGAGCCTGGCCCTGAAGGTCAGAACCCAGTGCTTCTGGCCATCCTCTCCCTTCACCTTGCCCTAGGATCTCAGCTTCACAAAGTCTAATGGGGATATCTATATGACCCTCACTACTATGGAATACTCCCTCATCATATGCATTTATATGTACACAAATATATATATACATATACATATATCTGTGTCTGTACACACACACACACACACACACACACACACAGAGTGGGAGACTAGGTAACCACATTTTGTTTCCTGGGCTGGGTTACATCCTTGTAGTCATTCTTCCTGGAACCATATAGTTAAAAACCAGAAACCATTTCTTCTAGTGTCATACCCAGCAGTCATGTTCTTGCATTGATAATAGACATATACACGCTACACACGCAAATACTCTTTCTCGTTCTTTTCCATAGATTAGAGCCTCAAGTGAAATGCTTTATTCCCTTTCCTCTTTTCCTCTCCCTGTTGTTGCCCAAACCTTGTCCTCCTGGTTCTTATCCTTGAAATATAAGCTGCCTGGTGTGGCAGCTTGGTTTCTCAGGGTTAGCACACATTTGCAGTGTGGCTAATGTCAACGCCTAGGAAACTCTAGGCCTTATCCTGCTCTGACCTGCAGTTTCCAACTGCCCTAATGGAGATCCCTGTTTTTCCAGGTTGTCACTGTCATAACCAAATTCTCAGAAAACAGGTGGGAATTTTACACATGTGATTAGGGTTGTCCATTCCCAAATGGCAAGGACTGTGTCTTTTTTTTTCCTTCTTGCTTTTGGCCAGTCACCTTAGTCAGTTTAAGTCAGTTTGATTGGGAATTGATTGGTGTGCCTCTTTTCCCACTCCCTCAGTAATTTCCCCCTGTGGGATGGAGCCAATGTACTGCCCCTAATCAAGGGGATCACTTCTGGCATCTGTTGCTCCTTGTGCTGGGGCAGAAACTGTACCAAATCACCCAGTGAAGTGTGAAGCTTCCCTCAGGCCTGGGCCTGGGTACTCTGGCTATGGGGAGACATTGGGTAGGATGGCATTGACATGTTCTTAATTTCTTACAGTTCTGTTGAGACTTTGCAGAATGGGACAGCAACCACTGAGCCAGGATGGGTCCACTCACGTTCTCTAGCTTCTAAAGCAGTTCTGTGATGTCTTCCCCAAGTTTCCTTTGCAATGAACACATCCAAGAGCAGGGCGCTGCTGTGCCGAAGGCTTAACCTCAACCTCCACATATGCTCCACGGAAATCCATCAGCTGGTAGGGGCCCCAGGAGGGCGGGCGGGCAGAGAGCCTGTCCACACAGCCTGGCCATTTCAATGGTCTCATTCCAGTATGTATCATTATTTTTTTGTTTTCTTCCGAGGAATAATAAACATTTTCTTTTTGTCACTTTCTGCCATCATTTGCCCTTTTGTAATTCCTTGATGTGTCTGAGTCTATGATTCCAGGAGCTTATAAAGCACCTCATCTGGAGCACAGTGTGTACTGCAGTCAGGGAATGCCAGCTTCCTCATTTCTAAGCCTGGAAAGCCTGTCACCAGGCCCTGCTGCCCCAGTTCTATACCACATCCTAGCAAGCTTTGGGCTGAATTCTTGTTAATACAGAAAAGATTGAATCCCCAGGGCTCTCAGTCCAATCACAGTGAATGGGAGGTAATCTGTGTGCTTCAGCCTGGATGGATGGCTTGGATTCAAGGAGTCTCATTCTGGGGTCCAAGAAGAGATTTTGTTGGCCCCTTGTACAAGTTGGACAGACCAACCTAACAGCTGCTCTGGATACTTATTTTGGCCTTTCTGCCCATGTGAGAACACATGTACCTTGGAGGTCAGGCACTGTGCACAGGGGACTTGGGGATCAGTTTGTCTACTGCTCCTCTGCCCCAGAACTAATTTGTAATATTATAGGAGTTTCAAGTATCAGGAATTATATTTTTCCACCTGCCCTTTTCCCTTCCCTTAAAATCAGAACTGGGTAGTTAGGGACTGGTAGCTGGGCAGGTAGGGGTGTGTGTGTGTGTGTGTGTGTGTGTGTGTGTGTGTGTGTGTTAGAGAGAGAGAGAGAGATCATAGGTAGATTATTTCTTTTCCCTTTTGGATGCCTGCTTTTGTAGAGCTTAGTTTGGAGGAGCTATACTTCCATTGGCAGGACTCCTGATAAATGCCTCACTCACTCCTCACTTCAGGAGGCTGTTGATAACAAAATCAATTGGATATCCTCATTGAATGGGACATGCTGAAGATATGAAGACTTCTTGGGGAAGCATTGTTATTCCTCTGGTATGGGGAGTATGTTATTCATTTTTTTTTTAATTTTTGGAGGGGGGAAGGCAGGAAATTGGGGTTGTGACTTGCCCAAGGTCACACAGCTAGTAAGTGTGTCAAGTGTCTGAGGCTGGATTTGAATTCAGGTCCTCCTGACTCCAGGGCTGGTACTCTACTCACTGCACCACCTAGCTGCCCGAGTGTGTTATTCTTAACAGAGGTTATCAGAGCTGTGTCCAGAGCAGTGCAGGTAATGGTGGACTAGATATAGTCCTAGAATCCACAGCTCCAAGATTTTTCAGAAGCAACATAGAAGGAACACTGACATATGGGGATACTCAGAACCCCCACCAATGTGTTAGGAATTAGACTGTTCTGGGCAGCTTTTGCCTGTGCAACAGAATGAGACCACCCGCTCTGTGAGAAAGCTGACATCTCTGCTACTCTTCTCACAACAGGAGGCCCCAAAGCTGCTGTCCAAGACAGGCAGAGTAACAGTAGCATATGGTGCTACAAAAGGATCTGATTATGCCAGCAGATCACGAACATGAGCTGCCAGTGATGGGCTTCTACCTGACCCACTTTGTTGAGCCCTCAGGACGCCCAACTTCTCCCTGAGAATCTGCCAGACCAGACTATTATAATAAAGACTTCATGGACTGGGGTAGAATCTTGCAAAAAATAAGGTGATTATATTATAGGCCCTTCACATGAAACTTGCTGTTCAGTTTAATTCAGTATCACCTCAGAGGTAGCAACCAGGTTCCTTAAGAAAACAGAAACATGTTTAAATAATATGAGGAAGTTTGCATTGAAAGACCAAGCCAGAATAGGTTTTGCCACCAGAGGTTACAGAACAGGCAGGCTGTGTTCCAGTTCCCAAAACCTGCTCCCTGGCAGAGAGGAAGCCACAGAAAGGATGGGATGAGGACAGGAGACTTGCATGGCTATCCCAAGTGTTTCTGAAGTCCATATTTGTGCTGGGGAACTTTAGGTTCTTTTTGCCTGCTCTTGGTTTCAGAAAATGAGGGAGCAACTCCTTCACAATGCACTACCCCCATCCACTCTGCTCAGTGCTATGCTGGCTTCAGTGCTAGATGTATATGAGGACTTGGGCCTCATGTTGACTTGTTGGCCAGCTCCTGATTTAAGAACAAGGGGAATGAATGGTTTTAGTCATATGAAAAGTAATGCCTTTTTAATTTTTCCAGTGGCAAATTATCTAGGTGTAGATGATCCAAGTGGCTTGCTTCCCCTCATCCTCTTGTGGTTTGATTTTGGACTTCACCATTGCTCCAGAATCCAAGCAATGAACAGGTTGGGAGAGGGAAGGAGATGAGTCATCTAATGAATTCACAGCAAGGTTGAGAAATGGAGTCGGCCTGAGCCTCAGTGAAGTTTGTGATTTTCTAGGATTCTTTTCTTTGTTCAGCCTTCATAGCTCTACAGATTGTGGAGCATATATTACATCTTATTGCCTGCCAGGGCATCCTAGAAGTATCTCTTGGCCAGGAAAAGTTGGGTCATCACAAATGCATGGGGGTTTATTTGAACAGGGGCACTGGATGGGGCACTTTCCCAGGCCCTAGAAGTTGCCCACAATGTTAACCTCCTAGAGAATGCCTGGAAATGCTGGCAGAATCCAGGAGCAACCCTTTTTTAGTTTGCCTAAGGCTGAGAAGGCTGCTGCCATTCTCCTGACATATAACACGTAAGCTCTGGTCCTGGAGGAACCATTAATATGAGGAAGTGTCTGGAGTTTCCGCCATTGTGTCAGGCAGGAAGTTGGGCTGGAGTTGGCATTTTCCAGCAGCTGTTGTATCCCTGGCAGTTAAGGGCTGGGAGGAAGCTGTGGCTTGTGAGCTTGTCACAGTCGGCCCAGCCTGTATGTGAGGAATATATGTGTGTGTCTGTGTGTATACTTACGTATACAAACATGCATGTATTTGTGTGTGTATATATATATACACACACATTATACACACATGTAAGTATAGATATATATATGTATACATATGAAGGAGAGAGATGGTGGCATGGAAAAAACAAATTGGATGAAATTATTATCTTTTGGGGTTGCATGGAAATTTTATCAAAACCCAGTAGTTCCCAAGCTACCGACCTCTTAGGCCCAGGTTTTTCTGAGTTTTCTGTTCTGAGTCCTGTTTGCCCCCAGAGGTCTGCCTGTGCACTTTTCAGGCTGAACTGCAGGCTAGGCAGTGAAAGGTTGTGGAGATTGAGTCAGAATGAGTAGTTCCTGTCCTTATAGGTATGGCTGTTAAGGTCTCTCACCAATGTGCCTTGGAGGAAATTAGCCCACCTCAGGCAGTTAAATGGAAGGTCACTGCTGCAAATCTCCTTGGGTCTTTCTGGCCCAAAACTTTATAGGATGTTAGGCACTGGTCATCTCATCAGTGATGAGAGATGACTAACACAAATTCTTGCTTGGCCTTGATTGCAGTTATGGACATGGCTCATCAGATGGGCTGGGTTTTTTGTTTTGGGACATCATTGCTTTGAGGGATAGAGGATGGGGAGGTCCAGTTGTCTTAAAGTGGCATAGGCTACAGTGGTGGGTAATGATCTCCCTCCATTACTGGAGGTCTCTAAGTAGAGGCTGGATTCCCACTTGTTGGAGATGTCATGGATGGGATTCATACTTGGGATAGCAGTTGACCTCTCAGGTCCTTTCTAGCTCTGAGATTCTCTGATCCTAAAGCTAGTATAAATATTTTTTTGAGATAACCTGATGAAATTCCACTACAGTGCTTTGATGCCTCCTTGTGGCATGGAAGTGACCGTGAGTTCTTATGGCTGTGGGTTAAGAGCCCAAGCTCTGGTACTAATAAGAACTTTTGAGTGCAGACTCAGTAATAGACTGTTGTTCAGAGACCAGACTGTCAAAGTTTAGAGAGGCTTATTACCAGAATGTTGGCCAGTGAGTTAACATTTTTCCTCATAGCAATCAGCATTTCACACAGGCTATTAATGGTAGCACCGCCTCATAATGGAAAGAGCCTTGGATTTGGAGTCAAAGGCCTTAGTCTATATCCTGTTTTTTCCATTTACTTTGCGTGAGACATTGGATAAGTCATTTAACTTCTCTGGGCCTGTTTACTCATCTCTAAAGAGATGACTGGACTAAATGATCTCTCAGGTCCCTTTCAGCTCTCAATTCATGATCCTTGATCCTTGATCCATGAAGGGATTGAGATTGTTATCTAAGTGAATGGAGGGAGCACATGCTGATGACATCATTGGCTTCCAGGTCCCTGAAAGGATGCCCTGCCTAAAGTGAGGTGCTTTAGAAAACATTTTTGCAGTGAGATTAGAAGCTAACAGGCATGAATATAAAGTGGACTTTCCCCAACTCCCTCTGTGTTACTCAGAATGTATCTCAGATAATATCTGTAAAGCTCTTAGCACAGTGACTGGCACACAGTAGATGCTATGTTAGCAATTATCATCTCTGAATTAAAACTTGGGCTCAATTAATATTGATAAAGGAAGGGTAACATACTTGTTCTCCCTCCACCTCCCAGCTGGATGGCATAGCTGATCAAGAGCCTTGTTCATACTAGGTAGGGTTTATCAGTTAAGGGTCACCAGGGAAGCAGAGCCCCTGGTAGAAGAAATGTTTGTGTAGATAAATATATCCAAAGCTCTGAATGGAGGAGAGCCTTGCTTTTGGACATCTGGACAGAAGCACATCTGTCTGCTTCTTGGTGCTTTGTCTTGCCTTCTGTGTTTGACTGCTCTGAATCCATTCACCCTCAATGTCTTTTGCGTTACAGCCAACCAGGCAGATCCTTGCAGTGCTAAGGTGCTTCTCCAGAAATGAAGGATCCTAGTCTGTATGGTCCTGGGTTGTTACTGTAAAATTATACATAAGCCAATTTCATCCTGCACATTCTCTTGCCTTGAGGCCACGTTATGTCTAACCTAGATAGATGAGAGCCTCTTACCCCATTGTAAAAGGCATCTAGGAACTGTAGGTGAACCGGTTTGATAGATAAAGACCAGGAGCAGCATCTCTTTAGGGCGGACTGGGTCAAGAAACCAATTTAGAGGATTGGAAGGCCTGCCCCCTGGTGGTAGCTGGAGGTAGTGTTTGGAAAGACCGTTAGGTTCAGTAAGCTAGTGAGTAAAAAGTACCCCCTCTTCTCAGGGATTCTAGGCCCAAACCCAAAGGGCTTCTGTGTGTTTGCTTCAGTCTTCCTTCCTCACCCCCTACTGTGCCTCCCATTCCCACCCCTGTAAATCCAGCAAAGGGGAAAGAAAGAGAAGCTATTTTTGTTTTTGTTTAAAAAATATTTTCAATAAAAAGAACATCCTAGATTTGGGGGCGATAAATATTAAAACCATGGTTTCCCCCCTAAAACATACAGGAAAGACTATTGTTTTCACAGCCTGGCAGACTTAGAAATGATATGAAAATACAAAACATACTTGAGAGACCAATAATTTTCTAGGGCTCGATTAGGGGATCAGTGGTTTCTTCCTGAAATGGCTGGCACAGGGGTGGAGAGTTGGGAGTGTTGCTAGAGACAGCCTGAGTTTGAGCAAATGGTTTTTACCTTACAAAAATATATCCATACAGAGAATATATTCCTCATTAAAGATTTTTCTTCCCGTGCAAGTCTGAGAAGGGTAGGGAGCTGTATATTCATTTATAAATTAATGGCCCTGTGGTCTCTTTCCTTACCCTACCTCCACCATAAAAAGTCTGCTCAAGTTGTTTCCCCAAGCAAAGTTATCAGGGTCTACGAGGATCAGGCTCAGAGCTCCAGGGAGGTATCTTCAGAGGCCTGGGTTCATCTGGCTCAAGGGTTGGATTTCTTTCTGATGGCCTCTTAGAATTTGGCACAGGACTCTAGGCTGGCTTGGATTGGAAGGGGGAATAAAGTGGACAAGAGCCTGGCTGGCTTCTAGCCCTCCCCTTGTAAGCCAGGTGTGAGACACTACCCATGTGCAGTAAAGAAGTGGGGGAAGGGAGTCCAGGGCCACAGAGAAGAGGAGGGTGGGGGTAGGGGTGGGAAAACAGGGAGCCTGACTGGAGGCTACTGTGGGGGTGGGGGAGGGAGTGCCAAAGCATTTACCCAAAAATGGTTAGTTAGAACTACCCAGTCCCTGCTGACCAGCATGAGAAAGAAAGACTTCTCAGCTCAGGGCTTGGGCAGAGCCTCTATTACAGGATCATTCTTCCTCCTCCCCCTTTCTCCTTAGCAATTTTTCTCTGCCTCCCCAGGGCTCTCTCCTTTTTTTATCCAGGGCTTTAAAGAGGACAGATGGGAGGGAGCAGGGAATGGGGATAGATAGTTTCTGTCACTTGGGCATGGCAGGATCTCAAAGCCACAAGAAATTACCACTAGGAAACTGAGGTGTGGTGGGGGTACTGTCCTGGGGACCTTTCTCTGGGGGAAGACACAACCTTAGCTTGAGTACATGTCTGTCTTACCTACTTCCTACCAGAATCCTGCTGCTCTAGGGACAGAAGTGGGTGTTGGGTAGTATTAGGGGCTTGGTCCTTGTCTTAATTTTTTAAACTACACTTAAACATGGAGATGGGTGGGGGGAGGCTAAAGAGAGGGAGGCCTTTAGGACTTCAACCCTCTACATCCCCGAGTTCAGTGTCACTATCAGCATGGTGCTGGCCTCAGCAAGGGCAATGTAAACTTGACACTTCTTTATACAGAGACTAAAAAAAATAATACTAAACCTTCCCTTCCTGGGGGGAGGCTGTTGGCCAGAAGACAGGACTAGAGGAGGGAGCATAAAGTGACCATTTAAAAAGAAAAGCAGCAGATTCTGCTGGTTAGGGCTGTCCTCCTGCCCTATAACACCCTCCACTGCCCCATTCTGCCCTGAGAGCCCTGGGGGTCCCTGTGAGGGGGTTCAGTAGTAAAAGAGGCATTGTGGTGTTGTGGAAAGAGCACTGGACTTGGAGTCAGAAGACCTGAGTTCGAGTCTCTGCTCTGCCACTAATTAACCATGTAACCCGGGCCAAGTCATGTAACTTCTTCGAAAGCCTCAGTTTCCTGAATTGTAAAGTGGGGAAAATACTTGCAATACCTACCTCCCAGGGTTGTTGTGAGGACAGCACTTTTGTAAACCATAAAGTGCTATAGAAATGGGAGCTGTTATTATTAACGAGAAGTCAGGCCTGAGGTTGTGAAGATAACTTGGTCCAACACTGTAGTACAGGTAGTGGGCAGTAACCTTAAGGGACAGAGGACAATTCTGTGTGGAAAAGCTTGAGGTTTCTCTAAGAGTGGGGGCACAGGCATAACTGCCCCTTTGGTCCCATTTTCCAAAGTGGCCAGATCTCGTCCCTCTAGGTGTTGTAGAGCTAAGAGTCTAGGCTGCCCTCATCCCTTCCATGGGGAGGGAAGGCTGCCCTAAGACTCAGAGGAGGATCTCGAGGTGCTGAGAAGCAGGGCTTTGTAGAAGGCTGAGTTCAGGAAGCGAGGGTAGGAGTCCCTATGCATGAGGGTGTAGATCTGGAGCTGGGCATCATCAAATGTATGGGATGATGGCTCTTGCATCTTTTTGTTGATGACCTCTCGTACCCTGGAGTCCAGGCTCACCTGAGTATGAGGATTATAGGTGAGCATGCACTCCCGGTACCCTGAGGTTTACCAGTAATGGGGGTTGGGGCTTACCTTCCCCAGAGGCCACAACACTGGTGGCCCCCTCTCCTCCCCTTCCCTCCCTGGGGCTAGGCAGTATTGCCCCTTCTAGGGATTCAACCTTACTGGCCTTTCTAGATTTCCCCCTGCCACCCTCCAGCTGACTCCACACTAGCAAAATGGGGAGATTAATTTTGGACTAGTCAGACCAACACTTGCCTCCCAGGGAACAGGCAACATTGGCGAAGCATCTGCCAGATGATGGCACCATCCATCCCATCACCCCAGTCCCTCTTTGGGGTAAACACAATGCCAAGCATTAGTGATGATCTTGGCCCAAGAAGGGTTAACCCTGTCCTGGAGTTGGGGATGGGCTTGGTGACTGTGGGGATGAGACAGAGGAATACAAGGACTAGGTAAAGAGGGTAGCTAGGTTGGGGAGGAGAGGGGGATACTGAAGTTATTGAGGGCTCTGGGGGCCCTAGGCCGCACCTCTTTGGGAGAGAGGATGGAAATATAGTCCTCGTAGATAAGCCGAGCCTTCTCATCGATGGCTTGCTTGTTGCCTTCTCCCTTGAGCTCCTCACAGGCCAGCCAGAAGAGCATGTTCTCCTCACTGTATTCTGTACGAAGGAACTCCCGGAACACATTGCGGCCAGCAGGATTCTTCATTAACTTGTCAAAAGACTTTGCCCAGCTCTGGACCTCCTCTTGGCTAGGCTTGGTGCTGCAAATGTGTAAGTCCATATGGAGGAGATAGACATTTGTGAGGGTATCATCTGACCTTTATTCTCCCATCACCAGCCTTCTCCACTCCCCTCATTCTCCAAAGCTATTTTGCTTGGAAAATTCTGAAATTCCCCTCAGAGCCAAAGTCAAGCTTCCTGACTGCTGAAACTTGCTAACCCTACTGTGAAGTCCCCCAGGGGAGAGAGCTTCCTCCATGATTGTGGGCATGTAATGGGAGGGAATTACCAAGTTTCACAGTTGGGAATGGTCTCCAGTCTGGTCTCTCTAGAGGTCTTCCAAGCCCGCTGCCGATCTTCATTCCTAACAGTGAGATCGAAAGGTAGTACCAGCACTCAGCACACTGATACGGTTACACTCACCCACCCCTATACCCCTACTCACGAAAAAGCACATGTCCCGATATAAGCATGTGGATTCAGACACATGCTTATATATATAGGAGCATGTTCTTAGTTATACATAGACACACTCAAGACATGTTGCACATATGTTCACACTTTCGGGCCCTCAACCTAGGCTCATACATCCTCACCTCTTCATATCTTCTGTAAATAAATACTCCAAGCAGGAAGGGGGAAGTTCCGGAACCCAAGACTGAGGCCCCACTTCCATAGGATTTCCCTAGAACTTGGGGTTCCAGGGAAGGAGAAAGCATGCCTTTCTGCCTCTGCCATCAGTAGGCTTTGATTCCTTCATCTGGCCTTGGCATGGCTAACCCCTTCTTCCTTAGCCTTCTCCTTCCCCAGGAACAAGACCAGGTTTCAGGCACCGAGTGAGAATCCCATTTTCTCTAAGAAAACTTCCCCAACTTATCTAGCCCAATGATCTTTTCTTTCCTTGGTATTTTGAAGTAGCTATATAACATGGCGTTATAGAATCTCAGGTCTGGAAGGGGTTTGGGAGATCATCTAGGCCTAAACTCTCATTTTAGAGATGGATAAAAAAATATTAACCGAAGAAAGAAGATGACTTGCCCAAGATCACACAGCTAGTAAATGGTAGTGATGGACTTCAAATCCATAGACTAGACCACATGATGTAGCACTTGGTCATGTCTTACTCTTTCCTTTAAATCTGCAAGATCCTGGTCTTCATTGATTGTCCCCTAATGATGCTGACAGTTGCCACTCCTCATCTGTTTCCTCAAGATTGGCCCAAGGACAGGTCCCCAATCTGTTCTTCCTGTTTTCTCAGGACTATCAGTTTACCAAGGGTGAGGATAGGGTCTATTTCTTCTTTGTCTCCCCCAACTCCTATCATGGCCAGGTATGGTGGCAAGAGGGACGAAGTGGTTCAAGAAGGAGCTGGATGGCTGCCACTTACAGATTCCTAAGGTCAAATGCTAATGAAGTGTGTTTTAACTACTGCATTGGCTTATTTGCTTTCCTGCTGTGCTATCAGTCAGGAGATCTGAAGGGTGAGTGAGCTGGGGTCCATCTCGAGATTATTGTTGTGGTTGTCAGGCCAGGGGTGAAGTGTTAGAGGCTGTTCTACCCAAAGGAAGAGGGATGGCTACCTGTGAGTGTGATCGTAATGACTAACAACCATTAAAGCCGTGGCCTCATGGATGTTGGAGGGTACCTGCCTGGGAGGTGCTGGTGTCAGGATGGCAGAACAACCCCATTCTAGATATTCATTTGTTAAGGCCACCACACATGCAGCGCGTACGCGCACACACACACACATATGCACACATGCAGATGCATGCACACACGTGTAGATGCACACATTTATGTACACAAACACATACCATGAACAGCTGCAGCAGCAGCACCAGCAGAAGCAGCAGGCATTGGGCCGGGAAGGAGCCAAAGGGGCTGGGTCATTTCGGGACATAGATGGGGGCCTGTCTGCCTCCTCAGGCCCTGTATGCTGAAAAACAAGAGTAAGGAGGCCTGGGGCCCTGCCCCAGTGTGTGGTTCCCCCCAATCCCAGGGTTGATCCTTCCCAATGTATGGATTTTCTCAGACTGGGCAGCTCATCTTTCCCACTTTCTCCTTATTCTCTGCATCCCAAGGGTATGTTGTAACCACTTCCCTGAAAGGGCAAATTGAGGTCAAGGTGTTGTTCTCTCACCTGCTTCCCAGCCTCATCAGCTGTCGGCATGAATGGGCTGTATTTGTCCCTAGTGCTCCTTCCACTTTGGGCCCCAACGCCCGCACTCTTTGCTTAGACGTCCTGGGGAAAAGTAGAGAAATGGGCTTAGTATTGACCTTCCTTACTGAACTCTCCTTTGCAGAGGAACCCTCTTGGAATAAGGACCTCTACCTCTCCCCCAAGCACAGAATTTCCCCCTTCAGCTTCTATTCCTTTTCCTTACAGGGAAAATGGACATGTTATAATGAAAGGAGAGCCTGGCCTGGATTTGCAAAGCGGGCCACTACTTCTCCTTTATTACAGCAAACTCTCAATCCTAGCCTGGGCCACCCAGCCAAGAATGTGATCGGCCTGGCTTCCCAGAGATAAGGAGAAGGCACTCTGGGCTCTGCTGTTTTGGTTATCCTATCATTCCCTCCTTCACGGATCTGAATAATTCAGAGTGGACCACACCTGACCCAGGATTGGTCTTGTGGAAGAAGGAAGGGACCACATAACCCTTCCCTTCTCTCTCCCTCCTTATGACTGTTCTTTAGAAGTGACTTCTGGTTACTCAGCTCAGGCTCTTGAGCTTTGAATGACAAACAGTGCTTAGGTGGGGTCCCCGATGTCCTCTCAGTGCCCGCTCTCCCATTTTCCTTTCTCTAGAAGCTATGACATGGTGAAAAGGCAAGATGCAAATAGAAAGCAACTGATGTATGATTAGTAGTGAAAGGAGAGAAGAGAAAGGAATAGATGAGAAGTAGCTGGAAGTTAGAATGCCTACATCACAGTGAGTATCGTGTGGATCAGGAGATAACATATGTGAAATGCTCAGCTATAAAAGTCAACTATTATTTTTCAGGAGAGCTCCTCAGACAACTGAGGACAATCACTGCAATTGGCGGGGGGGGGGGTGTTGACTAAAATCTGCTAATTGTAAATCAGAGGCACCTGACTAGCACTAGGTATCAGAAAAAGCTGAAATGCCCCAGAAAAAGGTGGGAAACATCTAAAAAAATCTAGGAAAAAAATTTTGCTCAGAATTCCTTCCCACAATTCCTCTTTCCCCTCAACCCCCTCAAGCCTGAGGCTGTCAGGAAGAGTCAGCAGCAAAAGCCACACTGGAACATGGTATCTCAGTTTCAGCAGGTAAGGAGAACAAAGGGAGTGTTGTTATGGATAAAATGTGAGCTAGTCTCATTACAACAGGTGAGAAGGCTGGAGCAATGCCTGTCTGTCTACTCTTCAGTTATCATAAAGAATAAAAGGATCGAAGAAACTCTTCAGGGGAAGAGCAAAAAGAAGCCAGAGAGAGGCAAGAGGCAACCTTAATCAGTGTCAAAAGGATAAAAGAATGTGACAGAGAAGGATGGGAAGAAGGACCATGGCAGGAAGCTTTTCCCATAGAAGGTGAAGCAGTGCTCCACTGAATGGTGATAAGGACATATAAGAGGTGCTTCCAGGAAAGGGGGCCAACCAGTACTGGCCATAGGGAGAAGAGAGGAGTCTTAATAGCTAGTGACTCCTTCCTGAGGGCTGTCAAGGTGGCCACAGGTCAGCCTGATATAAATAACTGAGAGGTGTTATGACTTATAGACCATCAAACTTGGAAGGGACCTTAAGAGATCATTTTACTGAATCTCCTCATTTATAGGTAAGAACACTGAGGTTTTGAGGTTACACTACTTCTGAAGGTAACACAGTATGTGAACCTGGTTCTTATGAACTTTCCTGAAGCTATTCAGACTTGATGACCACTATTCACTTTTGGTGATTTGTGTAGAGATAAATGATACTGACAGAAGGACCCTTTAAAGCACCACTTGGGATTATGGGGTTCTGGGCAATAGTTAGGGGCAATGTTTTCATCATGGATGCAGATTAAAGGTAAGAATGGTGGCCAGGAATGGAGAATATCTAAAGAGGACTGGTAAACTACATAATTTCTTGCAGATCTGTTCAGGAGGGCTTTAAATTTAAACTAGAGAGGGAGGTGAAAAAGCTGTTCATATTATTTACCAAGGCAGCTAATAATAATAAATAATAATCTAGGCACTTTACAAATATTATCTCATGTGATCCATTCAGTAACCCTGGGGGTGGGGGCAGTGGGGGAGACAGGCATTATTATCCCACTTTATATTTGGGGAAGTTGAAACAAACATGTTAGGTGACTTGTCCAAGGTCACACAGTTAGTACGTATCTGAGGCTGGATTTGAACTTGGGTCTTCCTGACTCTGGGCCCAGTACACTATCCACTGCACCACCTCACTGCCCTATGTACCATAAATGCCACTTGACCTGCAAGTGTAACACAGGAAGAAAGGACGGGTAATTTGACAACATCAAAAGCAACAGCAATAAAACACACATAAAAAATATGTAAAATAAACATAATGAACTAGAGATGATGACAGCGGGATCAGTGAGAGCTTTTCTTTTCGGCTGACTTGCTCTGTAGGATTTTAGACTTGGTGGTTTGCAGCTCAATGATCAGAATATGGCTATGAAAGGTTACATTTTATTCAAGAGGATCAGACTAGGAAAGAGGGAAGGGTCAGTAGCTTGGTAATTCAAAAATGTGGGATCCTATGTGGGAATGCATGTGTCTGCGGGGAGGAAGCCTGGTGGGGAACACCTGTGTGCTGGTCAAAGGAGGAAGAAGCCGGTGATACAGTGTGTATGATACTACAAGCTACTAGGCCAGCTGTATGATGCAGACGGTGAGTTTCTGACAGAGGACCTGAAGACATGGAGGCAGTATAGAGCTCTAATGGGGGATTTCAACCATTTAGACAATTAATTCAAAAGGGGTTAAGAATTGATTAAGCTCTACTGTGTGCACAGTACCATGTTGGGTACTGGAAGGAGTGGTGGTGGTGGGTGATGGACAAAGCTTAGAGAAGACAGTGTCCCTACCCTCATGAAACTTAAATGTAGGAGGGCAACATGGCACAAACATACACAATCATACATGATAGATGCATTGGAGAGTTGTAAAACAGTGTTATATGAGATTTGAGGTGAAAGGTTATTACTGACCATCGGGCATTAGGGAAAAGCTTCATGGAGGAGGTGGCATTTGAGTGGGGCTTTAAAGGATGAGGAAGGAGGGAGGAGGGAGGAGGATAGAAGGCCTTCCATGGGTAGGGTAGGTCAGCCCACTAGTGAAAGAGATGCAGGAGGAGGGGTTAGAGAAGTAGGAGAAGCAGGATGATGAGGCATCTTTGAAACCAAGGCAGTAGTGAATGAACAGTAATGAGATCTGCAAAGGGAGATTTCGTCTTTCTCCATATTTCTCATCTGGCTGCACTATTTTGGTTCATCTCTGACTAACTTCCCCACCATCCTACCCTGCTCCCTCGCCACTGCCCCAGTCGGGTCCCTTCTCCTTCCCCCCACCCACTTTTTAGCTTCCTTTTTAAATGTTGTTTGCTCCAATTAGACTGTAAGCTCTTTGAAAGCAGGGTCTATCTTTCTTTTTTTCATATTTGTATCCCCAGCACTTTGCATAGTGCCTGGCAAATAGTAGGCACTTAATAAATGTTTGTTGACATTGAGAGGCAAAGGAGTAGTAGACTAAAAAAAAGATCATTGGTTTTGGTGATTCAAAGGTCATCAGTAACATTGGAAAGAATATCTTTTGTTGAATGTGTGTGTGTGTGTGTGTGTGTGTGTGTGTGTGTAAGACAGAAGTTGCAAGGGGTTGAGGAGAGAATGTGTAATGAGAAAATAAAAGTGTCAAGTTTTTTTTTTAAAGAAATTTAGCAGTAAGGGGAGGACATGGTAGCTAGACAGGGGAGAAGGGTCACTGGAAAGTTTTTTAAGGACTGGGGAGACCTGAACATGTTTGGAGGCAAATGGAAAAGGGCCACTGGAAAGGGGGAGACTGAAGATGCAAGAATGAGGGGGTCTGACTAAGAAAGCAAGATAAACAAGAATACTGCCTTCTGAAAGCTGTGGGGGATGTGGAATGGGTGGTGATGCTGAGGAGTTTTAAGGAATGGAGGAGAATGAGGGAGTTCATAGCAGATGGCCTTAATCTTCTCAGTGATGCAGGAGGCTAGGGTCTTCTGTTCTATGTATAGGAGGAAGGATAGAATTTGGGGGAAGGGAAAGGAGAGAAGAAAAAGTTTGCACCAGACATTATGGGGAATGAGATAAACAACAGGTAAAGTTAGGCCCAGCTGAGTTTATATAACAAATTTGTGATGGGAGAAGTCAGCTGAATTTGGGGATTTTCTTAAGTAATTCTCAGCAGCTGTATTGGAGAAATCACTGAATCTCAGACATGGAAGGGACCTCAGAGGCCATCCAGTTCAGCCCATACCAGAACAGGAAAACCCAAGACAACGTCCCTGACAAACCTTTTATGGGTTCAATGATAATTTCTACATAGACTACCCCCGAATCTATACAGCCATCCCTAATTCCCTATGTGCTGTCTTGCATCACCAACTCTCTGCTGGCTATCCTTACCTGGATAGCTCATAGGAAATTAATGTGTCCAAAATGGAGCTCATTATCCTCTCCTAAATCCACCCCTCTTTCAAACTTTCTAATTTCTATCATATTCTAGTCATCCAGGTTTATTCTTCTTTTTCTCCTCCCCTCCATAGCCCCCATTCAATTAGTTGGCACTACCTCCACAAAATCTTTCACATTTGTCTCTTCTCTATTTCCCATTTGTTACCCTTGTCTGGACTATTTGAAATAGCTTCCTAATTGGCTTTTCTGCTTCCTGTTTCTTCCTCTTTCCAAACCATCCTCCACACAGCTGCCAAATGAACATTTCTAAGACATATGTTCCAGATGATGCCTATTGAAATACTTCAAAATGGCTGTCATATCTCCACAAGGCTTCTTTTCTTCAGGCAAAACACCCCTAATTCCTTCAACCAATCCTTGTACCTAATGATCTCCATTTCCTTCACCATCCTGGTCACCTTCCTTTGGATGGGTTCCTGTTTGTAGATGTTCTTTCACAAGTGTGGTACCAAGTTCTGAACACCATAATCCAAATGTGGTCTGACTAGGACAGCACCGATCTAGCCACGTGGGATAGGATTTAGCATCAGAAGGCATGAGTTTGAATCCTACCTTATTTATTATCTGAGACACCGTAGGCAAGGTCTCTCTGAGCCTCTGTTCTCTGACAAAAAAATATTCAGGGTTAGGTCTAGATAATCTTTGAATTCTCTGAACTGGAAGTCTCTTCCATTTCCAAGAAACTTAACTCTTGATATTGGCCTCTCACTGTAGCCTGAGATTGCATCTACTTTTTTGGCTGCCTCATTCTCTTAACTTCTATTAAGCTTGAGGTCAACTAAAACCCTCAGATTTTTTCCCACAAAGCTGTTGTCTAGACACACTTCTCATATCCTGTAATCATGCAGTTGATTTTTTTTAACCCCAATGTAGGACTTTACATTGTTGCAATTACATTTTCTGATTTGATTTAGCCTATCTTTCTAGCTAATTTTCTTTGAATCTTGACTCAAAGCTCAAGGCTCACATCAACTGCAGATGTTATCTATGTCTTCATGCAAATCAATGATAAAAATACTGAACAGCACAGTGACAAGGACGAGATACTTGGGACTCTCCAACTGACCTCAAATAAGAGCTAACTTTTCTTCAGGTTTGGCTAATCAATCAGTTCTAAATTTACCTAACTGTATTATCTAGCCTATAATTCTCTATCTTGTCCACAAGTCTTTCTCAAATGCCTTGTTGAAATCTAGGCATCTTATATTTCTATGGCATTCCCATGGACTATCCTCTGTCAAAAGAGGAAATGAGGTTCATCAACCATGGCTTGTTTCCAATGAAGCTATTTTGACACTTGGTGTTCAATATTCTCTCTCTTAGAATTTTGCCGCAAATTGAAGCCACGGTTTAAGGCTTATTAGAAGAATTTACCCTCTTTCTTATTTTGTAAATGGTGACATTTGTCTATTCCTAATCCTAGAGTGACACTCTAATTTTCTGTGGGTTTTGAAAGATCATTGACAAAGATTCAGCAATCACACCTGGAAATTCATTCAGTCCCCTAGGATATAGTCTTTTGATTGTTCTTAGCATTCATTATCAGCCTGAACGCATTCTGAATTTTAGCAATCCTGAAACTCTTTTTACAGGGTGACATCACTCTTTCTGTATTCATTCTCACTTACTTGCCCTTGCTTATAGCAAGATTAAAAAATCTTGGTCAGTGAACTTTCTATGTATCCACTTTAGTGTTCCTAGACAGCTTCCCCTTTTCTTCCTTACTGAAATTGTATCTTCAGAACTGCATTCTTGAGAGCTTTCTACCCCCTGAGTATCACGGGAGCCTACTTATTCTTTCCCTAAAATCCTTGAAGTTCATTCTTCCCAAATTTAGGGTGGTTGCTGTTCACTTGTTGTCTGGCTCTTTGTAACCCCGTTTGGAGTCTTCTTGGCAAAGATACTGGAGGTGTCTGCCATTTCCTTCTCCAGCTCATATTACAGATAAGAAAACTGAGGCAAACAGAGCTAAGTGACTAATTTAGGTTGCAATTAGACTATTCCCAAGTTTTCTCTCCTTGTCTATGAAGAATTACTTTCTCCCAAGGTTCATGTCATTTTTTTTTTAAATTCTAGCAACTAGTTCTTCCTTATTGGTCAGAATTTAGTCCAGAATAGCAGTTCTACTTCTTTTCTTCCACATTCTGAAGTATGAAATTATCATTAAGGCATGTCAAGAATATTGCTTTTGGCAGAGAGAACAGCATGCTGGAGTGGAAAGATCACTGGATGGGGATTTGGAAGACCTGGGTTGGGATACTGCCTTTGCTGCTTACTGTGGGACTTTCTATTCAAGTCACTTGACCTCACTCTGGGGTTTGGTTTTCTCATCTGTAAAATGAGGGAAATTCTACTAGATAATTTCTAATATCCTTTTTTAGCTCTAAATCCTATGATTCTATGAATCTATGTCTGGGGAGTTATCCCCCATCCCTACAACCATATTTCCAAGTAAGATTTGAGATCTTTCCCCAACATCCTTGGCCATTTTCTTCTCCTGGCCTAGTCATCTGATGTAAAATCCATTACTGCAAGATAGCAAAATAGTGCATCTGTTTCTCCTTCCAAGTTCAGCCTAGACCTAAGTCTGAACAATTGGATGGTAAGGATTACTCAGGGCTGAGAATTCACAGAGCTACAATAATAGAAAGTCAGGGGAACAAGGTATTCTAGAGTAAGAGGGGAAGGAAGGGAATAATTATTTATATAGTGCCTGGTACTGTGCTAGGCACCTTATAAATATCTCTTTTGATAGTACTAATTTGATAATAGTTGGTAAAACATTGAAATGAAACCATTTTGGGGGTAATGGACTGAGAGATGAGGATGAATAAGGGTACTGGAAGTCACAGTGAAGGCAAAGAGCTGGTTTAATGAATTGGAGAAGTGGAAGGATAGGTTCTGTTACATTTTTGATAGATAGTGAAGGTCTAATGTACGTAAGAAGTAGGATGACAAAGTTCATTGCCATTAAGGAGGCAAGAAGTCAGGTTGTTGTAGGGGTGATGAAGAGAGGCATGCAAAGACTGTGGATCAGGTGTGCCAACATAGGGTTCTGTCCAATGCATGCCCAGGGTTATCAGTATGAATATGTGAAGGGGAGGAGGACCAAACCTTGATATTAGATTAACTGAGAAAGTTGGGGAAGTGATCTGAAGGCCAACAGATGACAGCAAAATGAAGAGAAGGCGGTAAAGATGGATTATATAGACCTCAAAAAGATGGAAGAAGAATGAGCTGAAAGCAACACTAGAAAGCAAGGTGAATGCTCAACTCTCTCCCTGGCCTTGTCAATCAGTTAGGGTGAGCAGAAAAAGTAGCCTCCAGTATAAAATTACAAGTGATGTGGTAACCTTGGGGGAGATGCACATTACAGTTAAAGCCAGAAGATGCAAACATGTTAGTTGAATGTTTGAGTAGATGGGAATCTGTTGAGAATACACCACTGTTGGAGCTCTCTGCTAAAAGCAGAGGAGATAAACTCTTAACTTCTCTTGCTGATAATTTCATCTTTCAGAAGGCAAGAAACAAAGAGAAGTTTTTTTTTAACTAGTTATTAATGCACAAGAAGGGGCAGGAAGGTGTTATAATGGATAGAGCACTAGGCCTGGAGTCAGGAAGACTCATCTTCCTGAATTCAAACCTGGCCTCAGACACTTACTAGCTGTGTGACCCGGGCAAGTCACTTAACCATATTTGCCTCAGTTTCCTCATCTGTAAAATGAGCTGGAGAAAGAAATACCAAACCACTCTAGTATTTTTGCCAAGAAAACCCCAAATGGGGTCATGAAGAGTTGAACATGACTGAAATGACTGATGCACAGGAACTTGGGGAGGAGACACAGTCAGTTCATCTTAAGAGTTAATAATTGATAGAAAGTAAAGCTTGATCCAATCTGATGAACAACCAAGCTTTTGGGAAAGCAGACTTCAAAGGTTCAAGGAAAGGATAGATAAGGGAAGTTGGTCCAAAATGGATCAGATATCTTTGGGACAAATTCTGAGAACATAAACACATTATTACAATGAGAAAGTAAAGGGGGGCATTTATAAAGATAGATTGGAAAATGGCTGAAAAATTATGACACGTGAATGAATAGTATTGTGAAGTAAGAAATACCAAATATGAGGAATTCAGAGAAACATGGGAAAATCCACATGAAATGATACACAGCAAATAAGCAGAACCAAGAGAACAATTTACACAATGACTACAATGTGAGTGAAAAAAACCAAGAGGAAGTTAAACTTTGAGTAACAGTAACAAAAAAAATAACAACAATAAAGGTCTTAGAGAAGAGGTAGTGAAACATGCTTCTATCACGGCAGAGAGGTGGGATTCTGTGAGTACAGATATTTTATACTTTGTCAGTCAAGGTCTGGATATTGGGTATTTTTATTGAATGTTTTTCTTTGTCACAAGGGAGGGTTTAATCCGAGCAGTGGTGGGAAATGACTTTGAGGTCAATAAAAAAAGGTATCAATAAAGCATTTAAAAATTAAAAGACTGATGTGGATGTACAGAGAGATCACTGAACAACTTAGATTCTTAAGACATGTTTATAAGATTGAAGCAAGGGCAAGGGACTGCAGACGAACACAAACAGTGGCATGGTCCTGTTAAGAAGAGTGGCAGGAATCCAAAATCTAGAACAGGTCAACTGATGCTGGCAATGGATGCCAGACTCAACAAGAAGAGCATCTTTTAAAAAGCTAAGCTGGGGGCAAGAAAAGATACAAGAAAACACTTAGGGTGGATGGGTCTATGATAATGAATGACAGAGACAAAAACAGAGCTGCTCAACTCTATCTTCCACCCTGGTCAGATCATTTCTGGAGTTTTGTGTTCAGTATGGTGCCCTAATCTATGCAGGCCACTGATAAGATGGAGGGCATCCAGAGGAGGGTAGCCAAAATAGTGAAAGGCATCAAGTCCATGTCACATGAAGATGTTGCTGTTGAGTCATTTCAGTTATGCTTGACTCTTCATGACCCCTTTTGGGATTTTCTTGGCAAAGATGCTGGAGTGGTTTGCTATTTCCTTCTCCAGCTCATTTTACAGATGAGGAAACTGAGGCAAATAGGGTTAAATGACTTGCCCAGGATCACACAGCTAGTAAGTGTCTGAGGAATTCATGAAGATGAGTCTTCCTGATTCTAAGCCCAGTACTCTATCCATCGTGCCACATAGCTCCCCACACAAAGATAGGTTGAAGGAATTGGGGATGTTTAGTTTTGAGAAGAGAAAAGGTAGAAGTATGATATGTGTCCAGGTACTTGAGGGCTGTCATATATAAGAGGGATCAGTAGTGTTCTGTTTGGCCCCAAAAAGCAGAACCAGGAGTAATGGATGGAAATGGCAAAGAGGCAAATTTAGGTTTGATATCAGAAAAAACCATCCTACTGGTGAAAGGTACCAGAAATAGACTGGGCCTCCTCAGGAGGAGGTTTTCCCCTTCATGGGGATCTTCAAGTAAAGGCTAGAAGATTATGCTGGGACTTGTCAGGAATGTTCTAGTGGGGATTCCTTTTGGGTATGGGCTGGACTAACTGGTAGCTGAGGTACTTTCCAACTCTCAAATTCTGTGATAATTCCTATTTTGCTTCTGTTTTCTCTGACAATGAGAACAATTCTTCAGATCATGAAGAAAATGATGACTTAGGGAACTGATATGGAAGTGTAGAAATAGGAGGAGAGTACCAATCTGCTCTCTCTGAGTTCAACTTGTCAGATCAAGATGAATGCCATCTTAGGGTACAAAAGGACTTATGGATATGATTGCTGAGTTCCTCCAAAGACTGAAAGGTGTCAGTGATATGGCTGGATAAGAAATGGGCATCTTCCTAGTGTCTCACTCTTTCCTTTTCTAAAGATTAAAAAAAAGAAAATTCCTTTGGTCATCTTTTCTAGAATTCTGCCAAGACTAAAACTCAAGTTCATAGGCTTATCAATGAAAAATCTTAAACGTTCTCAAAATTGGGACATTTACCTGTATCTTGTCCTGCTGCACCACTGCCACTCTTTGCTATTTTCATCCAGGACACGTTTTGCCAGACAGACCTTTTTGATAGGGTTATTGGGCTGGTAGGTCAGAAGAATGCCATATTATGTTTGGATTTCAGCAAGACATTTGATGAAGTCCTTCATCCTATTCTTGTAGACAAGAGTGAGAGATGAGGATCTGATAATGGTTCAATTAGATAAGATACATTAAAACTCCCCCCTTTTTGCCTCCCCCTCCCCAAGTGGGGATTAATGGATTGATGTTACAGAATCTTGATCCAAAAAGATCCCAACAGATTAGAGAAATGGATTGAATCTAACAAGGCAAGATTTAATATAAACAAATGTAAACTTGGGTTTATACTTGTAAACTTTTCAATTTGGGTTGAAAAAAATCAACTGTGCAAACACAGATTAGGGGCAGTGTGGACCAACAACAGACCAAATGAAAAGGATCTGGGGGCTTTAGTGGATTGCAAGATCAACATGAATCAAAAGTAACATGCTAGCCAACCAGTACTGGTTCAGAATGAGGCAAATGACAGTCTGATAGTACTTTGCTTTGGTCAGGCCACATTTAGAATTAAATTAATTAATTAATTAGATTAATTCTGGGTACCACATTTGAGAAAGAGAGACATTAGCAAGGTGGACTGCATCTGAATTAGATTGATTAGGAAGATAAGAAGACTAGAGACAAGGCCAGATAAGGAATGACTGAAGGAAGTGGGAGTGTTTTGCTTTGAGAGGTGAAGATTTAACATGATAGCTGTCTTCTAAGTAGCTGAATTAAATCTGTGCTACTTGGTCAGAACTTAGGTGCATTAAATAGACATTATAGGGAGGCAGGATTCAGGTTAATATAATGAAGCACTTGTTGACAATGAGGTCTGTCCAAAAATGGAACTGGCTGCCTTGAGAGGTGGTAAGCTCATGGTTACTGAAAGCGTACAAATAATAGTGAGTAGTTTTGCTGACTTAGTCTTTTTCTGCATACCTTTGACTTCTGGGTCAGTTTTTTACACAGGATGCTGAGTCCCTAAGCCTCCCTCTCCTTCTCTTCCCTCTTCCACCCTCAGGTTAGCAATATCTCACCCTAGGCCCTTTTTGTCACCTTCCAGATAGTGTCAGCTTGGAGCCCTGGGGAGAGGGGACCCAAAAATCTGTTTGTTCCCTTGTACCTTGTTCCCCACCTCTGACCAAATCCCATTCCTTTCTGAATCTCTATGGAATTTCTTTTGGCTTGGTGACTGGTCCCCTCATAGCTCCTGGGTGTTCAGGTGGATATACTTTACTCAAGAGGGCCAGTTATAACTCTAACCTGAGAATGGGATGCTTTGGATCTCTTTATGGTGAGAGGTCACCTCCCTCAAGGAGACTTCCCAGATTCACCCAGATGATTCTCCGATCTGACGTGCCCCTCAATTGATATATCAAGGTTATTATTTGATAAATATAGATTATAAAGTGTACTTTATGCTGCCACCCCTCCCCCCCCATCAGCCTGAGATCTCTCTAGAGCTTCTGGGACTATATCTCCGCCCTCCCCATGGGTTTGCTCAGTCATTTCTCTGCCGGAAACCCGGAAGAGAGGGTTGTTCCTCTTCCACGTTTCCTGCTCTCTCAGCCCCTCCTAGATCCTATTTTGGGGAGGGAAAGCTGGGGGGGGGGTCATATTAGCCCTAAGGAAGCCAAAGGAGAGTGGGGTCATGATAGAAGGGGCCGGGGAATGGGGTCGCCAAACATATTCCCTCCTGTTCTCATTCTGGCCCTTCTGCCTCTAGTTTTCAGAGGCTGGGGTAGGGGTGGAGTGTGGAGAGAAGGAAGGAGTGGGGCCCAGCTGCTTTTAGTTCACTGTTTCTCAACAGTCCCAGGAAGTTGCCGACCATCTACTATCCTCAAAGGATTGAACCTAAGAAAGTGAGATGGGTTGTAATGTAGAATTATGCATGAGGACAAACCCTGGTCAGGCATTCTTTCTATGAGATGGGGGAGGCTAGACCACAAGAGCTTTTCCCTTAGGGGTTTTGAAAAGAGTAGTCAAGGGGATGGATGAAATGACTTTCTTTCCATCCCTAGGGCTCAGGCCTTCTCCCTTAGGTAGGCCTGTGTTGGGCTCCCAGACCCTGATGGCCTCTCTCCTTCCCTTGACTGGCCCCTGACCACCCCCTCCCAAAGTCCTCTGTTTGCCCATCCTTACCAGGATCCCTGTTTCTTCACCAGTTACCCCCTGCTAGTGGAGCTAGAGACATCCTATGCGGGGGCGGGGACTTGCTAGGTTAGGGGAGGGGCCCAGGGAGCTGGGGCATCCGGGTTGAGCTATGGTTTCTTTTTAAGGCTCCTCCACAGTGATTCCTAGCCGGGCTCAGCCCTGAAATCTCCCCTCCCTGGGCTCCTAGTTTGCATAATCTGGGCCACGTGCCTGCTTTGACTTTATCTTCCCACCTTTCCTTCTATTATGAGCTCCCCTCATCCTCGAAGAATAGGGGCCTGAGAAGGGGACAAATAGCTCAGACAGAAGATCTCTTCACTTTCCAGGTCAATCTGCCGGCAAGGCACAAGCCACCTGTGGGGTCCATGGGCAACCCAAGTTTTAATTCTGGGTAGTGAAAAGAGGCCAGCCTGGGTCAACACTAGCATGGATTAACCAGCTGTTGTTGAGTCATTTTTCAGTTGTGTCTGACTCTTTGTGAGCCCTATTTCGGGTTTTCTTGGCAAAGACACTGAAGTGGTTTGCCATTTCTCTCTTCACGTCATTTTATAGATGAGGAAACTGAGGCAAATAGGGTTAAGTGACTTGCCCAGTGTCACACAGCTAGTAAGCATCTGAGGCTGGATTTGAATTGAGGAAGAGGAGTCTTCCTGACTCCCACTCTATCCCCTGTGCCACCTAGTTGCCCCGATGATCCATAACACAACCAAAAATGGGTGAACAAGTGAATTCAGAGGCTCGTCAGTAGGGGATCACCCGGATGCTCTGGGGCAGGCAAATCTAAGATGACCCAGTCAACTGGAGCCCTGGAGGGAAATTTTCATGGGGCTAGACTTGGGTGTGGCCATAGCTCCCTTTGTGACTCTAGCTTCTGTTTTACCCAGATACCTGAGTTTTCAGCAAGGCTCCGAGAGAGACTCAAAAGGGCTGGGGAGACCTGCAGTCACATCCCAGCAGTAATTGTCTGGGATTTTGTATCTTGCTAGTGAAATAGAGCCATAAAACAAATGTTTGCCCTGATATGTTGCTCTGAAAGGTAGTTGATATGGTATCCCACATGGGAATAGCAAGTCTGGGGCTCCAGCTGATGGGCAAAGTGAGGCAGGCCAATGTGAGTCCTCAGAGTTGTCTGAATATTAACAATGAAAGAATATCTCAATGTAGGATACTTAGGTCCTGGTGTCCTGAATCCTATCGAGGGACAGAGATTGGGGGAAATATCAGAAATGTCAGGAACATAGAGATATTGGAGCCCAAGTATGCCTCCTGCCAGTGTCCTCATTGCCTCATTGCTGGGGTACCTGGCTCAGGGAATGAAGTCAACTCCCTCTAGAGTGGATGGTCGAGGTACAAGATTGAGTTCTCTGGAGGACAGACAGTGTTCTGGGCAATTCTGGTCTATCCCCCTAGTACAGATCAGGTACCCAGATTTACCTCCTGCTGACTTCCTCGTTCTTTAGAGTCCTTTTCTCCACTTACCCCACAACCGCACTGATTCAGCATCACCTCTCTTGGACTCTTGAAATAGCTCCCTAACTAGTTTCCCTCCCTCCAGTTTTCCTTCTTTCCAATATACCCTTCACAGAGCTGCCATTTTGATATTCTTTTTTTAAAAAATAGGTTAAGTATTTATTTTTAGTTTTCAATATTCATTCCATACGTTTAATTTTTCTCCCCCTCCCTCTCCTCCTGCTCCCCAAGACAGCATAAAATCTGACATAGGCTCTACATATACATTTATTTTCATATTCTTAAAAGTATGTTTCACCACATTACTACCCTCCTCAATAAGCTTCAGTGGCTCCTTGTTATTTTTCAGGATAAAATGCAGACTTCTCTCTTTGGCATTTAAAGCCCTTACTTTAATAATTTGGTTCCAGACTGTCGTCCCAGACTGATTATACATTTCTCCCCCTCATACATTTTAATTATTTTGGTCAACTACCTTCTTCACTGTTCACCGTGCAAGACATTCCATCTCCTGCCTCATGTGCCTTTGCATAACCTGTCCCCCTTGCCTGGAATGCCCCCCTTCTTCCTTGGCATGGTAGCTCCCTTCAAAGCCCAGCTCCTAACCCTTCCATAAGAGGGTTTTCCCATTCCTCCCCAAATTATTTTTGCATTTATTTGCCATACCACTGTCAATATAAGCTTCTTGAGGCAGCAGGCTGTTTACTTTTGTCTCTGTATCCCTGGTCTCTAGCACAGAGCCTGTGACATATGAAGGATTTGATAAATGCTGTTGATTTGAAGTGGGGGCAGGGCTGAGCCCAAGTGTTTGGCTGCCCACCATGAGACATATATATATATAATGTATATATATATATATAATATATAATATATTATATAGGTATATATATATGTATATATTATATATCTATATATATATATATCTATTATATATACTATATATATATATATTATATATATATATATATTATATATATATATATATATATACTGTAGCCCTAGGAAGTGATGGGGCCAGATGTATGAATATTCTGTGCCAGCCATGGTGCTACAGCCCAATGTCCCCCATCTGTCTCTCACTAGCTCTGCTCACCATTCCTCCACTTCTCCCTGTCCCTATTCATTATCTTCCTTTCTCCTTTTCTTTCTCTGATATGTTTTGTTTCCCTCTCCTCATCTTCACCTGGTTTCTTGTCCTGTTCATGATGTTCTCTTTCCTTCCCAGACCCACTCTCCATTCAATTAACCCCTTCATGTATCCCTCTCATTCCATGGGCTAACTCCATAAACCTCCTTCTCATCTCTGACTTGCTCTTCAACTCCCTTTCTTTGGTTCTAAATGCCTTCTATCTGGTATCCTGCTGGCATCTCAAACCTCACGATTTCAAAACTAAGCTTATTATCTATTTTCCAAACCAATTCCTTCTTCCTGTCTCTGTCAATGGTGCCCATCAACTTCAGTTACCTTGGAGTCTCTGATCTCCCCCCCCAATTCCCCTACCCCTTGCCTTCTCCTACATCTAATCAGTGGCCAATCTTCTTAATTATCTATCTCAGTCTCTCTTGGATCATTTCTCTACTCTCCATTCCCACTGCATCATCCTAATTCAGGCCTTCTTTACCTTTGTTCCCCAACAAGTCTTCCTGCCATATTTTCTCCTCAATTGGTCAGTAAGCATTTAAAAATGCCCTACTATGTGCCAGGCACTGTGTTAGATGCTAAGGATACAGAGACAGGCAAAAGACAGTCCTTGCCTTCAAAAACCTCACAATCTAATGGGAATAGACGATAAGTAAACAATTATGTACAAACAAGCTATATGCAGAAAGGTTTCTTGTTGAAGGTTGGATTTAGTTGGGACTTGAAGTCAAGGGACAGGGATGAGGAATGGAGAGCATTCCAAGCATGGGGAATGGCTATCAATCACATTCCTGCTGAGGGAACTCTTAGGTGTTTGAGCTTCAAGCGACCTTTTAGGAATCATCATCCAACTCCTTCATTTTAGAGTTGACAATACAGAGACCCTCAGATATACAAATAAAGTGACTGTCCAAGGTCATACAAAGTAGTAGGAGACAAGGGCAGATGTGAACATAGGTCTCTTGATTCTGAATCACAGCCCTGAATTGCCCTCAGCGCCTGCAGAATAAAGTGCAAATTTCTTAACCCGCCATTCAAGGCGCTCTCCTGTCAGGCCTCAACTGAGCCTTCTAGTCTTATCTCATGCTACTGCCTTCCCATAGTCTATGCTCCATATGATCCAGACATGTCCTCAATTCCCTCATACACTTTTGTTCATGCTATCCTATGCCTGCCTATGTTTTCACTTACTAAAATCCCTAACCATCCTTCTAGACCCAATTCAACAATGTGTTTAGTCATTTGAATAGTGTCTGACTCTTCATCCTATCTGGGGTTTTCTTGGCAAAGATGCTGGAGTGTTTGTAATTTCCTTCTCCAGCTCATTTTACAGATGGAAAACTGAGGCAAATAGGGTTAAGTGACTGCCCAAGGTCACATACCTAGTAAGTGTCCAAGGGCAGATTAGAACACAGGTTGTCCTGACTCCAGCTCTATCCACTACACCACCTAGCTGCCTAACTCAGCAATAATAGCTAGCTAATTTTAAGGTTCACAAAGCCCTTCACCTGCATTTTCTCATTTGTACTTCAAGTAAGGTTGGTGCTTCAGGTATCATTGCTTCCGTTTTGAGACTATCACTCAGAGTGACTTTCTATGATCACAAAACTGGCGACAGAGGCTCTCTGACTTCAAGTCCAGCATGCTTTTGGTTTATCACACAATCTTTCCAAATGCCACCTTCTCCATGAAGACTTCCCAGTTGTCACAACTAGTCTCTCTATTCTCTGATTTCACAGAACTGGGATATCATCCACGTTCACCTCCGCACATAGTTGTGTCTATGTATTCTTTTCTGGAGGCCGGGGGCCTATAAGTTCTCCATGCACATAGTCTGAGTCTTATCCTCTTGTCTCCTCCTAGGATGGGACCTCCAGGATCATGGAGTTTAGGGTCTAGGTTGACCTGTCCATCACCCTAGACTGTGACCTCCCGAAGGCAGGGATTGGGTATTTTCTTATCTATAACCCCCAGCTGATGTGCTCCTGGATTTTGGGGCTCAGGGTGTTCCTCCTTAGACTGTGAGTTCCCTAAAGGAAACACCAAGCTCTTGTTTCTTCTTGTTTTTTCCCCTAAACGTGAGCATCCTAGGATCGGGTCTGCTCCTCTATAATCCTTCAGTTGGTTAAATGCTTCCTGAGGGCAAAGCCTGAGTCTCCCTCCTTCTCCAAACTTCCAGAGGAGAGGGTCTAGGTCTGTTTTTCTTTCACCCCCACAGGTTATGAACTTACTGAAGCAGAACCTGGGTCTTATTAGTTCTATCTTAAGTGCCATGTCAGTAAATGTCTGGCTGACTGAACTGAATTGATCTTAAAGCCAAATCAGTTTTCTATACTGAGACACAGCTAATTCTAAGGTATCTCTCCTTGCCTGGGAAGGCCTTACTTGTTCTTGGGTAGCAAATCACTCCAACTTTTTGCTCAAATCAACTCAGGCCCTGGCTGGGCTGATGGCTAAGTTTAGCTCTTCCTGAGCCCACAGGATGGGGGGTGGGGCCTGGATTTAAACTTTTGGGCCCCAACAATTCTAAAAGTACCTCTAAATTGTGAAGGGAGAGAATATGCCCTAAGATCTCTGTCACAACCTGAGCCTGGTTAGGAAAATTATTATCCACTAGAGGTGGTGTCATTGGTTATTGACCCAACCTCTGGAACCAATGGCTCCATGGGGAGGGGGAGTTTAGCCAACTGACTGCCCTTAATCAGGCTACTCTAGGCTCCTGGAGCATTCTCTATCAGAGGCTGACAGGACCCCAATCGATCTTTCCTTGAGGAATCAAGAATCCACGGACTGGACGGAACTCAGAAAACAATCTTGGCCAATATGCGATCGAACAGAAATCCCCTCTATAACGTCCTTGACAGGCAGCATCCTTGGCATCTAGCCTCCTTGCTGAAGACCTGGAAAAGGAAACACACGACCTCCTGAAGCAGCCCCTTCTACCTTTGAAACAGCTCTAATCAATAAGAAGCTTTTCTTTTTCTTCTGATAGCTCTTCGAATATTGAAGACAGCTATCATTCCCTTCTCACATCCCTGTAGCCCCCAGTCTTCTCCAAGTTACGCATCATTTCCTTCCAATAGCCTTGTATGGCTGGTCTCTAGTTTTGCTACCCTGGATACTCTCTGCACCCCATCAAATTCATCTTTGACCTTTCTAAATGTGGCACTTGGAACTGAACATATAATACTCAAGTGGTAATCTGACTACAGAAGAGAATATGACTATCGCCTCCTTTATCCATGGTGCTTAAGCTCACAGCTTTTTGGGTTAACATGTCCCATGGTTGACTTGATTATATTGACTATGCAGTTCACAAAAATCCCAAAATCTTTTCATAGGTATTAGTATCTGACCATGAGTCTTCCATCTTATAACTGTACATAATGCAGTTTCTTTTCAAATGCAAGGAATGACCTGAAATCCTGGATGTTGTATTAAACAGTCTGACCTTCTGCAGATGGGCTCTGATAGTGGTGAGGATCCAAGGACAGATTTTTTGTCTGTTCCCTCTATGCTTTGCTCAGTGTTTCTCCCACAAAGTGGAGCAGTGGAGGCTCCTGGCTGAAACCCCAAGGAGGGCCTGGCTCTGAAAGCTGCAGCAGGGACAGAGGCATCCTCCATCCCAGGTCTGAGGTGGATGTGGATGGGGAGAGAGAGCCTGCTCTCCCACAGGAGGGTTCTCTGAGTGACATCAGCAGCATGATTGGGATCACAATTATATACCATCAACCTGACCACAAGGGCTCCCTGGGTAAAATCACTGCTCCACTGGGTAACAGTACTAGTCTAATGATATAACACAATCAACCTGACCACAAAGTGTCCCTGGTAAAAGTACTGATCAGATCATTCAAGGTCCCTGCATTAACCCTTCTGGCCTGACCAAAAGGTCCTGGCAAATCAGGATGGGAAAATCTCCCCAGAGAATTACTCTCATACCAGGGGAGGTTTTGGCTCCAAACAAGGAAAAAGAAAATTCCTAGAGTCAACGATGTCCAAACAAAATCGTAAAATGTGACAGGCCTGGGAGGACTGTCCCCCACTGGGCTCTGGAAACTGAGTTCCGGCTGCCCCTAGGACACTTGGGTTGGCTGTGACTGTCTGATACTGTCCTCAACTGCCCTTGAGCTCCTTCCCTATACAATAGCTGCCCCCTCCTGAAGGACCCTGAGATATGTCTACTGTACAGGACACAGATCTTATCCTAGCTCTCCCCTCAGAGGGCTTTTGGTAATCCACATAACCCAACTCGATCTCTGCTTTATTGTATCCCTTTAGCACCTAAGCTTAAACTATGTTTTGAGAGTGAGGGCTCGAAGCGAGGAGGGCTGTGTCGTTTTCCTTAGGCAGCTCTCCCCAAAGGCCTTCCACCCTCATTCAGCCCACACTAGAGTCAAGGGGAAGTTTGTCCTGTACAGAATTTGTCTTGTGGGGACCTGTGGGTCCCTGTAGGATATTTCTCTCTCTCTCTTCTCAACTTCCCTATTTCAATTGAGGGCACCACCACCCTTCAAGTCACCTAGGTTTGCAACTTGGCCTCCATTCTTCACTTTCTCTCACCCCATATATTGGATCAGTTGCCAAATCTTGTGATTCTACCTCCTCAACTTCTCTCTCATCCCTTCCTTTCTCTTCACTAACGTGGCCACTACCCTATTTCAGAACTTTCATTGCTTCTTAACTAAATTACTGCAACCACCTCCTACTTGATGTCTTGTCTCTCATCTCTTTCTTCTCTGAGCCACTCCCACAGAGCTAATAAAAGATATTCCTAGACCGAAGGTCTGACTGTATCACTCCTCAGCTCAAGAAGCACTAGTGGTTCCCTATTGCCTCTAAAATAAAATCAAACTCCTGTCTGGCATCTAAAGTCCTTCAACAACCTGTCTCCTGTCTACCTTACCAGGCTTATGATACACTGCTCCCCTTTATGGTCTAGTTCCATTAGAAATCTTGCTCTTTTTCCCATACCATATCCCATCTCCTTTGCACAGGCTGTGTCCCATGCTTGGAATGTGTATGTTTCCTTCTCATCTCTGCCTCTTAGAATCTAGTTTCCTTCGGGCCTTGGCTCAAGGGCCCCTCCTCTTGATCTTCCCTCAGCAGATAGTGCCTCCCTCCCCAATATCCTGTATTTATCTATTTTATATAAACAATAAGGGGCATATGTCATAACTCCCAATAGAACAGTAAGCTTCTTGAGGGAAGGGACAAGACTTGGCACTTAAGGGGCACTTAATAAATGCTTTCTTGTGCGCTGGTAGATTTAAACTGTAAGGGACATTAGAAATCATCTAATCCACAGACTCCATTTTACAGAAGAGGAAAATGAGGTCCAATGAGGGCCCAATGTGACTGGCCCAGGAATACCCAGGTAGGAGGTAAGCAGAGGCAAATTTGAGCACACATCCTCTTGATTCCATATCCAACATGCTTTTCATTACACCATGCTGCCTCTTATGTGGATTGAACCGAACAGGCTAGGAACAGATCAAGGGAATACTCTTTCTACCCCCTCCCCCTTCTACCCCTTCCCCAAGCATCCCCCGTTGGGGGATGGGGCAAAGATGTGATCCACATCAAAGCAGAAATACAGTCCAGCATAATTAAGGTGATTGAGGAGGAGAGAAGCTTAAAGAACAGAGCAGTTCTGCAAAGAACCCCTGGGGCTTCCCTGGAAGTGGGGATCCAGCCTGTCAGCTCAGGCCATAAAGGCACTCAAGCTGTAGGCACTGAGTGCAGTCTAGAGGAAGCCAACACTTCCTGCCAATGGGGAAGGGCACCATGTCTTTACAGTAGGGAGTGGATGGGGTAGACCCTTAACTCTTCCACCTTGGACATGAAGCTGACATTTACTCCCCGGAGATGGTGAATTATTGGTGCCCCGGACACCCCCCACACCAACTTGGTGGAAACGAAGTAGAGCCTGGTCTCCTGGAGGTTCTGAACCCCTGCTTCGGGGATGGGGAGGAATCTTGTCCTCCTGTCCCACAGGTAGAGGCTGGAGGTAGTGGGCTGCGGACATGGGAAGCCCGGAAACCTGGGGCCTCACTGCACCCCTTTTGTGCAATCACTTCCGACCCAACCGCAGAAAAGGGAACCTGTGACCAGTATGTAGCAACGCCCTGCCCTTCCCTTCCCCGTTGTCCCCTCTCTACTATGCCCCCTCCCGTCCCGCGCAGACCCTCACAGAATCCTTCCCTTTTCCCTGCAGCAGCCCCCTCCGCCTTGCCCAAGATCTTCCCCTTTCCTCTCCAGACTCCCACTGGGCCCTCCCCGCCCAGTGCAGACCCCCCCCCCCACTTCCCATCCTTCTACAGACACTCCCACAGGCCTCTCTTTCTTTCCCTGCGACCCCCACAGGACTCCTCCCCCTCGGCCCTGCAGACCCCCACCGTTACTCTTCTTGCAGACTCCCCCTCCCCACCCCCCCACCCGCCAACAAACACACGCGGGGCATGAGCACGGATAGGCAGATCTGCACTCACCATCGGGGAGTCCACAGCCTCGGCCTGCGCTCTTTTCCCGTTCAGGGGTCTCTCAGTCTTTCTTCAGGGTCCCTGTGTCTCAGGGTCTCTTGTGTCTCCCTTAGTATCTCTGTCTGGGGGTGCCTGCGTTGTCTCTCAGCGTCTCAGGGTCCGTGTGCTCTCGGGGTACGTGTCGCAAGATCTCTCAGGGTTACCTTAGAGTCTTTCAGTCTCGGAGTCTCAGGATCTCGGGATCCCGGGCTCCCAGCGGCGCGGACAGAAGGCTCCGGAGTCGCCCCCGGGGCTGGGAGGAGGGGGCTGGGGGGCTCACTGCGCAGGCGCCAGGGCTGCCACCAGTGACTTCCCAAAAGCGACGGAGCCGAGACTTCCTTACCACTGGGGGCCCCCGCCCGCCCCCGCCCCCGCCTCCGCCCCCGTCCCGGCCCCCGCCCTAGGACTCACTTTGCAGGCCTCCTGGGGACGGTAGCCCCGGAGTTTCTCATTCTCACCCGCCCTCCCCCAGGCCTGGAGGGGCTCGGGATAACGCTCGGGCTCGTCTCACTGGGCTAAGAGTGGGTGTGTGAAGGTGTGTGGGTGGGGGGACCGGATGGTGGAGTGAGGAGGAGGAGACCCACAGCGACTCGTGGAGAAGCTGGGGGTAGAGTAGGCGAAGAAGAGGAGGGGGGGAATCTGGTCCCACCCCCCAGGTGAATGGTCCCGAGATGCGCGTCCTCTTCCCCCCTCCGCATCGTGGTTCTGGACCAGGGATGGGGAGAGCCGGTCCTGAGGCCTGTGCTGTCTATGTCTCTGTCCTTGACTCTGCTCAGTTTTCCGAGTTTCACACATATGTGTCTGTGTCTCCTGAATCTCTATCTCTGTCCATATTTCTGCATCTCTGACTTTGGGATTATGTCTCTGACTCCATATTCCTCTCTGTCTGCCTCCGTCTCTTTTCTTGTCCCTGTGTCCTCTCATGTCTGTGTCTTATCCTCGTGTCTCTGTCTTAGTGAGGGGGCAGATCCTACAGGTCTGTGGGGGAAGACGGCAGAAGCTGCCATGTCTGGACTGCCCAGCAGGTGGTGACCAATTCACACTAGGAGAATAGTGGGTCTTTAAGGGGTGAGGGAGAGGGGTGCAAACGACCAGGATCTAATCATTTACTGTACAGGACTGGAAAAGGTTCTAAGTGGCTCAGTTTCTCCAAGGATAAAAATTTATCCCAGCCCTGGGTAGCTTGTTTGGCAATAGCCAATATATATTAAGCTATATGAAATTAACTGTGCTAAGTGTTGGGGATACAAAGAAAGGAGCAAAGCCCTGCTCTTAAGGTGCTCAGAATCTAATGAAATGATTGCTAATAAGACAATTATATACCTGGTCTTTGGAGGGTGTGTGTGTGTGTGTGTGTGTGTGTGTGTGTGTGTGTTTGTGTCTGTGTTTGTGTGTAATATTGGGTAGGAGCCTATTCCCTCAGGTTTTTGGATTAACAAAGCCCCTACCTTCTCCTGTGCCACCTTCTCCCTGCTTCCCTCCCTATGGCCTGTACTGAATCCATCCCTAGGAGTAAATCCATCAGATTAAGATACCTCCACTAAGGTACCTTTGGGAGATACGTAGGCCTGAGTTGTACAAGGATGTACAATTCAGTGCATTCCTCCATCTCCTCCTCTCCCCTGACCATGTGGGGCTTAGCATTTGCCATTGAGTCAAAAATTCAGAAAGTGGGACCTTAAAGATCGAAGCCAACCCCTTCATTTTACAGATGGGGAAATTGAGGCTTGAAGAGGTGAAATTACTTGTCCTAGGTCACAGGAAGAGTCAGAGGTAGAATTTTATTGTAGAAAGTTCTAGGTGCTAAGGGAAGGGAGAGTGAGCTTAGTGCAGGGAAGTCTTTTTTTTTTTTCTCTTTACTTGATCTACCTGAAGGAAAAATAGGCAGGTAAGGTGGGTAGATGAACCCTTCATTTTTTTTTTCTCCTCCTTCTGGGAAAACCCCTTTGAATCCAGGTTATAAATTGCTATGAATTTCTGGACAAAAAATGGGAAGACTGTCCTCTCCCAAAAGGACTGAGAAAGGAATTGGTTAGCCTTTCCAGTGAGGGCTTTTTAAAAGACTGTTTTGGCTCCTTGAATTTACTTTCTCATTTTCGCAAGTCTGAGTACCTTTCTCCTCTCCCCTTCCCCCACTCAGTGGAATTCCTACTCGTCTTTTAAAGCACAACTTAAATGCTACCTTTTCTATGTAGCCTTACTGAATTCTCCAGTTGGCAATGGCCCTTCTGCCTTCACACTCCACAAAACACATTTAGTCCTAGTATATAACTTCAAGAAATGGACCAGCTTCTTTGCTTATGGTGGGAATAAATGTGTGTTGAGTTGAATTAGTATTCCATCGTGCTGAATATTCACATTTAATGTCCACTTACCAAGTGCCTAGTGTGTACTAGGCAGTTTGCTGGGCCCTGGGGATATATAGAGGCAAAAGTACATTATACTGACTTGGGACCCTAGCATTTCAGTCTTACGTCTCTGGGCTTCACTGTGATCTCTAGATCCTCTCTGATGGGAAGATGGCTTTGGTTCATGTAGGTTCAGAGATGCTTTGATAGGGACAGGTTTACATCTAAGATGTCTCTGAGATATGGGCACTGGTTTTAAAGGAAGGGGGCTTGGGTTCAAATCCTGTTTCTGATGATTACTACCTGTATGACTTTGTGTAAGTTACTTATCAGTTTCCTTATCTGTAAAATAGAGGTTGGACTAGATGGCCTCTGAGGTCCCTTCATGCCCTAGAACTGTGGCTTTATTATTCTAGTAACTGGAAGTCTTCAGACAGGGAAGATTTGTTAAAGTATTAAGGATAGGAAATGGACCTGTGATTTCATTGGCATAGAGAACTTTCAAGTGAGAAAATTTCCTCCACCAAAGCAGGTAGACAACTCCTCCATAACTCGTTTCAACAGAATTTCCTGAAACATTGACAAGTTGACTTGCCCAATGTCACACAGCCAATATATGTCAGAAGGAGGACTTGAAATTGGGAGGCAGAGCCAAGATTGCAGAATAGAGAAAGCACTACAGTTCAGCTTTCCCAACATTCCCTTCCAAACAATGCCTTGAAATCCAGTTCTTTCTGGCCTGTGGCCACATCTCTATGCATTATAACCTTAACCATTAAGTATGGCTTCATTCCTCACAGCTCCACCCTAGGAACTCTTCTATCTGCTGTCTTTTGGTGAGTTTCATTAGTTTCTATGAAGTTATATGCTCAGTGAACCACCTCAGCTTGTTGATCCAAATGTATCTCAAGGTTGCCATCTCACTCTGGCAGAAATGAAGTTCATCCTCAGATTCTCTTCTGCCTCATTTCAGTGTCTTGAAAATCATTTACTTGTCCTGGAGTAAATAGTTTGTGATCTGTACACAGCTGCCTGAACATATCCTGCACTATGGTGGATCTGATGGGGGAGGGTCACTGCAGAGCAAAGGAAGGACATGGGCTTTATATCCTAGGATTAGTCCTTTTGAGAGATCTCCTCTAGCCCAGTCACTCCTCCACCTGATCACCGCCCCCCCCCCCCCCCCATGGCATTTGGAAGTTTCTTGGGAACTCTCTTACCTTTGTCCTCCACCCAATTCTGTCACTCAGCTCCTCCCTGCTCTCCCAGTCCATAACCCTTTCCTTGGCTTCACTCTTCTCCTTTCACAGTATGGATCCTCTGGTTAACTAATTCAACTGTATGCTGAGCCCTCTCTTTGATTCCCTTGCTCCCTTGTCATCATTCAGGCCTTGCTTCAATTCCAGCCTGGGTTACCTCAACTGGTTTCTCTGTTTCTACTCCCATACAGCTCAGGAAGGCATGACTTAACCAACGGGTCCACTACACTGATCTTATCCAGGCCCTAATTGCTTCAGTGGCATCTTTTATTTGTTCCTGGTTGACTTTCTATCGAACTATAGCTGAAAGTTCCCACCTCTTTTCAAGCCTCCTCTACTACTTTCTCCCTCTCTCTCTCCTGACTTTTACTAGTGAAAAGAGGTTATCCATTGAGAGCTCCCTCTCCTCCCTTAATCCACACCTGAGAATCCCTCTTCACTATTCATCTATTCTTTGCTTTGGCCTCTGGAAAAAAAAGAGTACTCTTCTTACCAAGTCAACTCCCTTTACTTATCCTTTTGATTCCATCTTCTCCCATCCCTTCCTGGGAACTCAACCCCTTCAATCCTTCCTATTCTCTCATTTTTAGTCTTTTCTGATCTACTGGTTCCTCCTCTCCTCTCAATGTACTCAGGTTTCCACATCCTAAGAACACAAATAAACTAAAAACCAAACCCTATACATGTTCCGAGCACCTTCTCAAATCTCCTCTACTACTTTCTCTCTCTTCCTTACTACTTTCTCTCCCTCTCTACTTCCCAGTACCCACCACTTTACTAGTAAAAGAGGCTATCCATTGTGAGGTCAGTTATCCCTTAATCTATGCCTCAGAATCCCTTACCACTATCCATCCATCCATCCATCCATCCATCCATCCATCCATCCATCTATCTGTCTGTCCATCCAGCCTTTCCTCTGGCTTCAGCTTTTGAAAAAAAGAGGGCTCTTCTTACCAAGTCAACCCCTCTACTTGCACTCTTGAATTCCTATTCTTTTATTTTCAGCCTCTTATCCACTGGTTCCTCCTCTTCTGTCAAAATGCCCAGATCTCCCTCCCTATCCTAAAAACCAAGCAATCAACCAACCAAAAAAAAAACCCCAAAACCCTGTACACGACCACCATCTCCTTAATGGGGACCTTGACATCTCCTTAGTCATGTAAGATTAACTAAAATTTAATGGTTAATCCAATGGCCATTTCTCAGGGATTATCCTTTGCATCTTTCAACACCATGGACCATTCACTCTGCTTGGATTCTCTATCTTCACTTGGGTTTTGAGACATTGCTCTCTCCTGGAATTCTTTCTGTCTGGTCGTTCCTTCTTTACTCTCCCCCTCCTCCCCACCCTATCCAATAAGCATGGACACCATCCCCTAAGCCTTCTGTCCTAGGCACGCTTCTTTTTGCTCTCTTTGGATGACGATTTCATTAGTTTTCAGGGGTCTTCTCTATTCAGATGACCCCCACATCTACATATCTAGTCTTAATCTCTTAAACTTCAATTCCCTATCACCAACTGGTTGCTAGACATTTCTACCTGGATGTTCCACCAGCACCTCCAATTCAGCATGTCAAAAAAAGGAAGACATTTCCTCCCAGACCTATTACCTCCTCAATATTTCCCTATTCTTTTAGGGGGTACAATCATCCTTTCCAGCATCCAGCTTTCCAACCTTGGATTCCTTCTTGACTCTTTGCTCTTTTTTATGCTAATTTACCATCAGTTGCCAACTCCTATCCAGCGTACATCTACAACTTCTTTCATTTTTTCTTTACTTTCTCTTTTTCTTTACTTAGTTTACCATGATTCAGGCCTTTGCAATTTTTCACAGGCTATTGAAATAGGTTACTAATTGTTCTCCCTGCTTCTATTCTCTCCCATAACCAATCTAGCCTCCTACCAAACTGACATTCCCAAAGCATATATCAGGCCAGGTCAGTCCCCTACTCAAAACTGACAGTTAAAATTTTCCATTACTTGATTTCTTACTTTTTCAGTTTGATTTCTTATTTTTTCCCTTCACAGAGTCTCCATTCCAGCAAAACTAGCCTACAGTCTATTGCCTGCCTCCAAATCTTTACATTCCCTCCTCCCAAATTGCAGCTCAGGCATCACCTGTATAGTATAGAATGCCTTTTACAATCCTTCCTGTTGTACTTCTTTTGACATTACTTTGTCTATATTTATGCTTACTTATCTATGTACATATTATATTCCCCTCCCAAGCCCCCAACCGAAGAGTACAAAAAAGCCTTTTGTTCTTGTATCCATAGCCTAGCATAGTGCCCCTTAATACTTACCGTTTGTTGATCTAGACTTGGGGGTACAATCTCTTTGGAGGAAATCTCTGGGGTTGTTTCATAAAAAATTCCTTGAGTTAGGTAACTTGGTTTCCCCTCTTACTGGAAGCTCCCTGAAGGCAGAACTGTACCTCCCCCTCCTCTCTTAGGTTCCCCTGAATCCAGAGAGCTACTCTTCTCCCCCCTCCCTCTCTCCCCGCCCCACACTTCCCATTCCCTCCTCCTCTTGCCCTCAGTAGTTATAAAAATAATCTTTCTCCTTCCCTCTAAATTGAAGGGGACTTCCAACACTCTTCTGTTTCTGAGTTGGGAAAAACAACTGTGGATTTGGATGGAAGCCAAACGCAGCAGAGGTCTCGGAGAGTGAAGGAGTTGAACATTAAATAACATAAAGACAACCAAGACACACAGAGAAAGAAGAAAATCTGTTGTTGTTGTTGTTGTTGTTGGCAGCTAGGTGGCTCAGTGTATAAAGTGCTAGGCTTGGAGTCAGGAAGACTTGAGTTCAAATCCTCAGTCATTCACTAGTTGTGTGACTGGACAAGCCACTTAACTAACCTCTGTCTTAATCCATTGGAGTAGGAAATGGCAAACCCTTCCAGTATCTTTGCTAAGAAAATCCGTACTGGGTCACAAAGAGTCACATATAACTGAACAACAAAACAACAACAAAAAACCATGACACACAGAGAAAGAAGAGAATCCTACTTAGAGAATCTTCGAGTTGACCTTCAAGGGATCTCCTCTATTTGAATTTTGGAGAATGTGCTCTGTCCTTTGGCACACATTCAACATTTGGATAGCTCCAGTTGTTGTGCTGGGATCTGCCTCTTAAACTTCTACCTGTTGTTCCTAGTTCTGTTCTCTAAGGTTGGCTAAGCAAGTCAAAGTTGTCTTTGACATGGCAGATCTTCAAATATTTGAAAAGTTGTGTTTCCCCCTAAGCCTTCTCTTTTCCTGGGTAAATATCTCCAGGTAATTCGACTGATTCTCGTGTAGTATGATCTCATATTCTCCTTTATACACACTCTAACTTATCAGTGCCCTTCCTAAAATGTGGTGCCCATGACCTGATACCCCAGATGTGCACTGATCACATTAGGACTACATCAGGGTAGAACAGAGTTGGACTGTATGACTTCTCTCATTGGAGACCCTCTGTTTCTATGAATTGGCTCCAAGATCACAGTAGCCATTTTGGCTGCCATGTCATTCTGTTGACTCATATTGAGTTGTATCCACTATAACCCTTGATTTTTTTTCCCCACTTGAACTGTTGTATAGAAAAGTTTCCCCCTACTCCTGGATTTGTGTATTTGATCTTTTGGAACTTGTGTCGGAATTTACATTTATCTCTATTAACCTTCATCTCATTAGTTTTGGCCCAATCATTCTAGCCTGTGGAGCTCTTTTTGGATTCTGGCATCCAACCTGTTACCTATCTTTCTCAGCTTTAGCTCATCTCAAGTCACTAATAATCATATTGAATAGTACAAGACCCAGGATTGATTGCTAGAATACTTCTTTTAAGACTTTCCATCAGATGGACTGCTCTTTGGGTCCAGTCATTTGATTAGTTCCAAATTTAGTTTGGGACAGTCATTTAGCCCTTATCTTGCCTCCTTATCCATAACAATGGTATAAAAGACTTTGTCAGATATTCTGATGAAATTCATGTGTTTTTTTTAACAGCATTTTTGATCTAGATTCCAGCAAAGTATGCCTGGTGCCTATATCCATTATGTGTGTCTGTAATCTTATCTGGGCCAAGGAGGCTTGTTTGTGTGGTGGTGAAGCCAGCATGTGGGCATATACCTGACCCACGTATCCAACTTATGGTCACAAAATTAGAGTCTTAGTCATGCTATCAGGGAATACTGTGATAGAAGATAAAAGAGTCTCAGGTGGAAAGAATTCTTCTCTCTTGTTTTTTTTTTCTTTTTCTTTTTGGTCCAGAGTTTGTAAGCGAAAATGATTCCTAGCTGATTCCTCCACATCATCTGAACAGTGGATGGATGTTGTCTTCTTGCAGGATGGCCTCTACTCGGTGCCTCTAGGATAGTGGGGGAAGGAAGTTGGAGAGACAGAAGAAACTAAATGGGGATGGGGAATATCATAACTAAAGAACAGGAATGACTGAAGAAAGACAGCTGTGTCTGAGAAGGGTAGGTGTGCCTGAGAAATGACAGTAATAATTGGAGCAAGGAAAGAGTGAATGAGGAAAATCAGAGATGGTTGATGTGACAAGACTGACTTTGGAAGATAGGCATGGCTCAGGGCAACAGAAATGGATGAGGAGTTATGGGAGTTATTGAAGGGATAGGAGTGACAAGAGTGATTTGAAGTTACAGGAGCAATCAGAGTGAATGAGAAGGGACAGGAATGCATAAGGTGAGACTGGAGAGACTGAGGGTTAAGAAGTAACTAGAAGGGGTTGGCCATCAATGACTGGAACAGGTATGACTGAGGGGACAGTAATAAATCAGGGGGAGAGAACTGACAGAAGAAGTGGAGTCTCTTTGAAAGACAAGAGTGACTGAGGTGACAGGAATGTCTTGGGGGGGATAAGAGTTAATTAAGGGAACAGGACTAAGGGGGAATTGGGGCAATGGGAGGAAACCAGAGAGCCTGAGGAAACAGAAGTGACTGTGGGAATGGGCATGTTTCCCCCACCTTCTGGTCCTCCTGCCCAAATCAATAAGAAATCTTGGGGTTTAGGTGGAAGGTTGGGGAGGTTAGCTTGCCCCAGGGAATCCTGGATAATCAAAATCCATGAATAATTACAAGGCACATTTTAAGGCAAAATACCCCTCTCTCAAAGGTCCTTCGGAATTCTAGCTCATCTCTCCTCTCTGCCTGGCTTTTCTGGGGTTGGGGTAGGAAGTCCTGGAGGGATATTCCTGGGGGTGGTTAAAAGTTGGTCTCTCTTTAAGTAAAAGGAAAACTAGATTTAAACCAATGAAATTAGGGATAGGATTGTGTTTGGTGGGTGGGGAGGGAGAGTTCTTTCTTTGCCTCCTGTACAACAGGATTCAATTTACACACTATTTTTCAGGACTCTGCCAATTGCATAAAATGAACTATATATCACACGTTCTATCTATTCCCCTCCTCTTCCCCAAGGACCTCGATCTTCTACTGCCACTGGGGTCCCACCTATAGCATTCCCTCCCAGCTTCCCTGGGGCTTGGGGCACCTCACGTCTGTCCAAACAGTCCGGGATCTTCGTGGGGTTCAGACGAGGGGGCAGGAATATTTCAAGTCGGATTGCTGCCCGGGCTGTTTTCTGCCTGCTAATCAGGTGCTTTATCTCCTCAGCCTGTGGACCCAATACCCCACCACCCAGAACAGTGTTGCATCTTGTGCCCCATTCTTCTGCGAGCACACATCCTGTGGGGGGAATTCCCCCCACCAAGTTCCCCCAGGACTGGGACCTCGAATCCTGTGCCTTTTTTGTTCCAAGCCACCCCCTTTTCCCCCTTCCCCTCCCCCAACTTCCCAGACTTGAGGCGATCTCGGGGATGGCTGGTATGAGGAATACAGGATTCACAACTCCTAGGGTAGTGGATAAGTGGGCACACCTTATATACCCCATCCTCCTCCCCAAGCTTCCCTTCAAGTAAGATTTTTGTTGTTGGTGTCTAACCTGTATCCCTTACCCTCATCCGTGTATATCGGAGTCGTAGCGCTCGGACTCGGCTTCGAGCCTCAGAAGCCTTCAGCACTCCAAAGAGGCGGTTTCGCTGCTCCATTTCTGGCTCCGCAGGCAGCTCCCACTGCCTGCAGCCTTTGCTGCTCATGCTATCTGTCGAATCACGGGGGAGTATGCCTCTGTTGTCAACTTTCTTAGGTTCCACAAAAAGCAAGTAGCGCTTTGCCTCGGCTGGAGTTAAGGCACTCAGGTCCCTGTGCAGCAAAACATCTGGGTGCTTTTTCAGAAATGCGGTCATCGCCTGAGCTACAGGTTCTCCCCATTCGCTTTTTTTCTCGGAGTGTTTTCTTGACTTTGCAGCGAGTACTTTCGCGGCGGCCTTTGCAGCCATTATCTTCTTCCAGTCTTTGGTTGCTGTCTCTGCTGCTGCTTTATCCACTTGCCTAGATTGTTTTCCTGCCACCTTCTCTGCTTCCTGCTTCGGTTTCCCTATTTCACTCTCCCCTTTTATGGAAGGTGACTTCTTTTGTTTATTCATCTTGTCTGAGTACAGTTGTGCTCCTGGTATCTTCCTGGCCTCTAAATCAAAGAATAAGGTGGGGTAACTTTGGGAGTACCATACAACTTAGGCTTAAAGCAGGTAGGTTATGGAGTTAATAAGGAAAAGATATAGCTCTGCCCTCAGGGAGTCCCTGATTTGAAGGGGGAGATTTTTTTTTCCCCCGTAGAGGAATTTGCTGACATTGTAGGTGGCAAAACCTGCCCTTCTTCCTCCCTAGGACACCCAATTTCTACCACTAACCTTCCTTCCAATTCCCTCTTTCCCTTTTCCTTTCCTGACTGAACACTGACTAACCCTCCTCCCGCATCCCTACTCTTGCTAGAGGGAACCTTTCACCTGACTCTTAGAATCACTGCTGCTGTTGTGGTTGTTTAGTTGTTTTCAGTTGTCTGACTTTTTGTGCTCCCCCTTTTTTTTCTTTGCAAAGATACTGGAGTGGTTTGCCTTTTACAGCTCATTTTATAGATAAGAAAACTGAGGCAAACGGGATTAAGTGACTTGCCTTGGGTCACACTGCAAATATCTTGAGTCCCATCAGATTTCAGGCCTGGTACTGTCAACTATACCACTTAGCTGCCTCTCTTAGAATCACTCCCCCTTTCCTAAGTGGGCTGAACTTCCCTAGGTCCCCTCCCCTGTGATACTCTATGTATCCTAAGGCCTCCTGGGCCTTTCTCTCCGCCCTGCAACAGAACCTTTCTATAAATGTTTCTCCCTGTTAGAAGGTGAACTCCTCAAGAGCAGGGACTGTCTTCTTCAATTTGTATTCTTTAACAGCTCAATGGTATTTCATTCATACAAAATTGTGAAATTTTTCCACAGATACTTATGAAGAAAGGAGTGTCTTGTTTTGAGAAACTTTGGGAGTGAACTGACTGTTGAGTGGAACTATCCTTTTTTCTTCTTCTGGCTGATAGGAACCATAGAAGTGTTTTTTTTTTTTGTTTTTTTTTTTTTTACCAGGCTAATTCTTTCAAACAATAATTTACTGGTTTTCAGAACGCCTGGTGAGGAACTCCTAACAATACAAATCAACACCTGCTTGGTGAATTATAGTCTTAGAGAGTTGTTTGGGACATTGGGGAGAGATTGAGTGAGCTGCCCAATATCACATAGTTGGTTTGGCAAAAGTGGGACTTAACCTATGTCTTCTTGAGTCTGAGGCTCTAATGCTTCTGATAATGTAATTCCATTATGCAGTCTTTCCCTCCTTCTTTTTGGATAAAAGAAGGGGTGAATCTCAAGGATCACCACAAGTCTGCTACTGATTAGGAAACTTCCTAATAGGCTAAAAGTGGTTTTGGGATTACAGGCCCAAGTGGACAAAACTTCAATTGGTTGTAGCCATTTTCATAGAAGTGGCATCTTATTTGGGGTCATAAGGGAGGAGGACCTAGGGAGGAATCATGTGGTATCCACAAATCACGAGGAACTTTATATAGCTTAAGGATTGGTTATTTAAGTATCAGTATAGTAGGGAGGCTGAATGGGGCGGGGGGAGGGCTAGTTGCTGGCAAATTGTAGGTACTTAATATGCTTGTTGCCTTGATTTTACTTGACTGTAAGTATCTCATCAAAATATTAACTGGTCCTATCCAGGGGTGAATGCTGATTATGTGGTAAGAATATATACAGAGAGGGCAGATGGAGTGGGAGGAGCTAAGTCCAAAGGTAGGGTGAGTGTGGCATGTTCCTAGAAGTGTCAATGGATCTGAGTTTAGAAGAATTTAAAGGCCTTGGAGGGACTAGGCTGATGGGTTTTTGGTAGAGGTTCTTAACTTTTTTTGTGTGTCATGGACCTCTTTGGTAGTCTGATGAACCCTTCTCATAATGATGATTTTAAATGTGTAAAATAAAATACATAGTGAGAGAAATTAATATTATACTATTATATTAATAACTAATAGTTAATTGTGATCCACCCTTTTCTTTCTATTTTCAGTAAAGGCACAATTCCTGTTAAGGTCAGTCAGTCTCTGAAGGACATGGCTAATTGATGAGATTGCTCCTAGCCCTCAAGAAACATGCTCATCAATCTTGGGCAGGACCCTACCTAACTAGCTGTTTCAGAGTATAAACAGAATTCAGTCTAGGCAAGCCCTTACCCTGGGGAAAGGAACCCCTGTCCTTGGTCCCCTCCATTAGAATTTAGGGTGATTGAGATGGTGAAGGAGACAACCAGCCAGAGAGGTCTGGATGGAAATGGCTTCCCCTGCTCAGATTTCTGAAGGCTGCTTAGTCTCATGATCAGCCCACGTTCTTAGCCAGAGGAACTAAAGACTTTTAGGCTACCTCCTCATTACATGTTCACCAATCAAACTTGATTTTCACTTGTCAGGGGAATTCCCTTTCAGAAGGAATTTAAGGCATTTCAGGGTCTCCCTTGGTGTCTTTGGTTACTGAGAGAAACAACTAGCTATCAATTTTTTGATTGCCAGCTAGCCTAATAAATAAATATATTGTTAATTACCCAGAAACCCTGTCTCTTGGGATTTTCATTCATCTCAATAGGGTTGTGAAGAAGATCAATTCTATTCAACTATAATTATCACAATTTGAAAAAAGGTGTGTGTGTAGGGGAAGGAACCAAGATCACCTGAGCTCTCCCAAATTCTCCTCCAAACAACTTGAAAATAACACCTCAGAATAAATTCTGGAATGACAGAACCAACAGAAGACTAGGGCAAAACAATTTTCAAGCCCAAGATAACTTAGAAGGTTGGCAGGAAAGGTCTGTCTCATTGGGGTTTTGAAATTGGAGTGAAGTTCTGTACAGGCCATGCCCCAGTAAGCCAGCAAGCAGCAGACATTTGGGGTGACTGAATGGGCATCACTGGTGACATCCGGAGCTCTCAGTCCACAGACAGTAAGGGGGTTGGACAACCAGTCAGAAGGAGATTATAGAGCACCCTTTACTGGCAATGGGTGCAGAACTCTGTTGCATTGCCTATGTGAGATTTCAAGTTGTAGTCCCAGGGTGAGGAAGAACGCTAACACACTAGAGCATTTGGAAACAGGGAAGTGGGGACCCTGGTCACAGTTCCAAGGCAGAAAAGAGTACTTGTGGTCACTCACAGACCAGAGTACAGCCCAGAATAACTGTGACCACACTTCTCCTTATGTCAAACCACCTTGGAAGAACTGAAAACTTACAGACCTCCAGACCTAGCCCAGAAAATAGCAGCATGAGAAACTTAAAGCTTGGGATGCTCCCCCCTCCACTCTGGAAGCAGAGCCCAACTTTAATATGAAGTTTAAAGTCAAGAAATATCAAGAAAATGAGCAAACAACACAAAAGAACCTGACCATACAAAGTTACTGTGGTGACAAGGGAGGATCAAAATGCAAACCCAGAAGAAGACAACAAAGTCAAAACAGCTATATGCAAAGCCTCAAAGGAAAGATGTGAATTGGTCCTAGACCCAAAAAGAATTCTTGGAAGGGCACCAAAAGGATTTAAAAAATCAAATGAGAGAGATGGAGGAAAAATTGGGAAAAGAAATGAGAGCAATGAAAGAAAATAATGGAAAAAAAAGAGTCAATAGTTTGGTAAAGGAGGCACAAAAAATACTGAAGAAAATAATACCTTAAAAAGCAGAATATGTTAAATGGTAATAGATATAAAAAAAATTCACTGAAGAGAAGAACTCCTTAAAAAGTATAGTTGGCCCAATGGAAAAGGAGATACAGAAGCTCACTGAAGAAAATAAGGGGCAAGTGGAAGCTAATGACTCCATGAGACATCAAGAAACAATAAAATAAAATCAAAAGAAGAAGAGAAGGGGAAAATGTAAAATATCTCATTGGAAAAACCACTGACCTGGAAAATAGATCCAGGAGAGATAATTTAAGATATTGGACTACCTGACAACCATGATTAAAAAAAAAAGAGCCTAGACATCATTTTTCAAGAAATTATGAAGGAAAACTGCTCCGATATTCTAGCACCAGAGGGTAAAGTAGAAATTAAAAGAATACACTGATCACCTCCTGAAAGACATCCCAAAATGAAAACTCCCAGGAATATTATAGCCAAACTTTTTAGATGTATTTCTTACTCCACTTTGCATCTGCCAGGTTTCAACTCCATAGAACCAGATGCCTTTCCTAAATTAAACTCATCACCTCTAATCTCATCACCAAGCTGTTAGCCTTGACTGACAACACCTCCCTTAGCCTCCTCTCTCTTCTGATTAGAGCACTATACAGTGAATACCAAACTCCTCCCAGTGCTTTCTTTATACAGAGAAAAAACTGGATTTTTGGGCTCACTCTGCTCTGAATTTGCTGCTCTACCTGGTTTCAATTTGACAGAACAAGATGCCCCTGATCCAAATACCCTTTAATGTCTCCCCCAACTTTTTCTGCCTCCTTTTATATATTGTCTTTCCCCCACCCCCATTAGATTGTAAATTCCTTAAGGGCAGGGACTGTCTTTCTTTTTATTAATTGTATCCCCAGTACCCAATAGCTCAGTGCCTGGCACAGGTTGTTGTTGTTCAGTCATGTCTGACTCTTTGTGACCCTGTGGACCATATTATGTGTGGGGTTTTCTTGGCAAAGATATGGGAATGTTTTGCCATTTTTTTCTCCAGTGGATTAAGGCAAACAGAGGTTAAGTGACTTATCCCGGGTCACACAGCTAGTAAGTGTCTGAAGCTGGATATGAACTCACATCTTCCTGACTCCAGGCCCAATGTTCTATCCACTGAGCCATCTAGCTGCCTCTGGTATGTAGAAGGCACTTAATAAGTGTTTATTGGATTGGATTATTGGATCAGATAAGCAATAGATTGTGGGATTTTGTTTTCTTATACAACTATTTTATTCAACTGTTTAATCCATTCACACTTAAAGTTATGAGAGTTAGGTTTGTGTTTTCATCCATTTATGTCTCCAATTTTTTTAAATTAGGGTTTTTGGCTCCCCTTTAAATCAGTAGTTTGTTTCTTATGATTAAGTTTGCTTAATATACTTTGATCCAACCCTGTTCCCACAGGCTCTATTCCCCTCTTTATTCCCTCCTTTCCATTGTCAGCCTTTTCCCTAGTTGTGGAATTTTACTTAATTTCTTTTGTTCTTTCTTTCATTTATCTTATTTTAGCATCTATGTCTATAGATGTCCCTTTCCTTTCCTTCAAGGGCTATCTTTATTGCTACCTCCTCCTTGAAGCCTTTCCTGATCCATAACTGAAAGTAATCTCTCCCTCATCACATAGCCTGGACCTCTCCTTCCTACTTTGCATTATGTGTGTGTGTGTGTGTGTGTGTGTGTGTGTGTGTGTGTGTGTGTACATGTGTACATATACATACCACCGTATATATACATATATATTATTATTATTTCTTCCATTAGAAACTGTAACCTCATTGAGGTCAGTGTCCCATCCAATAGACTACACTAAGCATTTATTCTCTGTGTTATATCTGATTTTGCATTTCTGGCTTCTAGCTAGTACATGCTTTGAGCATAACCAGCACTTTTAAAAATTTGTTGAATTCAATGAATGATCCTCAGACTGAAGCTGACTGAGGGAATTGAAACCTAAGATAAATGAAGAGATGGTAAGAGAGCACCTAGTTTCCTTCTATGAGTTCAAGGCATCAGACTTGAATGAACTTATCTCATTTTCAATGCGTGGCACTGAAAAATTTGATAGATGTGTTTGCTAAGCTGCTCTGAAAAACTGTGGAGTGAGTATAGATGTTATAGGGCTGCAGATGAACAAATGCTATCCTTATTTTCAAAAAAGAGAAGATGGAGGTTTCAAACTATATGCCATGTACCTTGACTTTGCTTCTTAGCAAAATGCTATTACTAAAGTTTAGGAGGACTGAGGAAGGGAACTGGTAATCACTAAAAACTAGCACTGGTTTTCAAGAAAAAAAAATCAAGCCAAACTTTTTTTGATAGGGTTATTAGACTAGCAGATAAGAGGAATGCCATAGACCTAATATACAGGGTATACTAGTACATTGAGGTATATATACTAATATGTATTTACATATGTATACTACGCAGAAGCATATTAGTACATGTAAAAAAGTATGAGTTCATATAAATAAAATATAAGTAAATATTTATTTATCTAGACTATCATACATAAAAATACTAATGTAATAGGTTAAAATTGCACAATGACTTTTGATATACCTATTTTTAAATTTTATCAAGGGGTATAAAACTTTTCTCAATTTCTTCTTACCAATAAGATGAAAGATATATAGACTGACAAGATTATTCAGAACTGGCCTGATTATGTTACTCTCCTTTTCAAGAACCTTTAGAACTCTTCATAACATGTCTCTAGCCTGCTTTTTGAGGCTTATTTTCACATTATTCTCCTTTTGCACACTCTTGTTTCAGCTAAACTGGTCTACTTCCTGTTTTCATCTCCTACCTTCCAACTCCCATCTCCCACCTCCATGTCTTTGCAAAACTTACCCCCAAGAATAGAATCTATTCCTTCCTCATCATTGTCTCTTAATAAGCTTCAAGGGTCAAAGGCTCAGGGGGCAACCTCTTAGGTTATTTTTTTCTGAACTCCTTAGTTATTGGAGCATTCTTCCTCCTCTGATGATCACTTATATGTTGGTCTATTTACATGTTGTTTCTGCCTAGCAGAATATAAGATAGAGCACTGGGCCTGGAGTCAGGAAGACCTGAGTTCGAATCTAGCCTCCGACACTTACTAGCTGTGTGAACTTTGGCAACACTTAACCCTGTTTACCTCAGTTCCTCATCTGTAAAATAAGCTGGAGAAGGAAATGACAAACCACTCCAGTATCGTTGCAAAGAAAACCCCAAATAGAGTCATGAAGAGTCAAACATGACTGAAACAACTGAACAGTAAACAACAACAGTATCTCTAGTGGCAAGCACAGCGTCTCATACATTGTAAAGTGTTTAATCAACGCTTGCTAGATTGGATTGGAATCAGTCCCAGACTGATACAGAGATAGACTAGAGAGAGGTCTCAGTGAAGTGCCCAAGGGGCTCTGTCCCTAACCTTATTCTACACAAGATATTTACCAATGACTGAGATGAAGGCATAAATGGTATGCCACTCAAATTGTAGAGGAATAACTAATATCTTGGATGACACAATCTAAATTAAAAATATCTCAGTAGTCTATACTGATGAACTGAATCTAGTAAGATGAAATATAATAATGATAAAGTCTTACACTTTTTTTTTTAAAACAAATCAGTTGTATGAGGGTAGGAAGGGGGAGGAATGGTTAGACAAAATGGTTAGACAAAAAGTTGGGGGTTCTAGTGGATTTTATCTTCAATATAAGTTAATGTTGGGATGTGGTGGCTAAAAGAGCTGTTGCAATCCTAAACTGTATTAGAAGAAGTGAAGGAAGTGATAGTTCCACTGCGTTTAATCCTGACAACAAAAACACCACCACCACCACCACCACCACCACCACCGCAGCTGGAATTTGAATAGTCCTCTAAGGTTTGCAAAGCGCTTTACCTATGTTATCTCATTTGATCCTCACAAAAGCCCAGTGAGGTAGATGCTATTATTATCTTCATTTTACAGATGAGGAAGCTGATGCCTAGGGGGGCTATATGAATTGTCCTCTAGGAGGTAAGTGTTTGAGAAAGGATTTGAACTCAAATCTGAATTCAAATAGAGTCTTCCTAACCCCAAGACCAGTGCTCCATGCACAACACCACATTATAGCTGCTAGACCATGTCTGTTTGGAATACTGTGTTGCGTTTTGGGTGCCATATTTTGGGAAGAACGTTGATGGATTAGAGGACATATTAGAGCGCTTAGACTGGGGGTAGTGAGACACATGGAACAGATGCCAACGAGGAATCACATGGGGTCTAGGACTCATGTGGTTGCTTTCAGGTACAAGTACTGAGTATGTTTATCCTGGAGAAAAGAAGATGTATGGAGCTATGAAATTAGTCTTTAAGTATTTGAAAGAGGTATTAGACTTGTTTTGCTTGGCCCAGGAGAGCAAACGTAGGAGCAATTTGTGGAAATTATAGAGGTTGGGTTAGGCTTGATTTACAGAAAAACTTCCCAATAATCAGAGTGGCTCTAAACTGGAATGGGGTACCCCCAGGAGGTGGTTCTTTCCCACTCTCAGTTTTTTAAGCAAAGACTGGAAGGGCATACTTGTCGTCATCGTTGTTGTGTTTGTCCTTCGTTCTCAAAGAGGACCGTGACATCAGGAAAATGATGACATGACTTATGGTTGACTTTGATTTGAGTGAGGGAGGACTGTGCAAGGTCACCAGCCTCACTTTCTCCTCCGGAACCACCTGGGTCCAGTGGACAGATATTCATCAGAATGACTAGGGATGGCCCGGGATGCGCATACTTGTTAGTTTACAGCGTAGAGAGTCTTTAAGTTCAGATTGGATTCTGAGGTCCCTTCTAGCTCTGAGAATCTGTGATTCTAATTCCTTGTTTAAATTCCACTTGCAATGCTATGTTGTTTGTGAGGAATATAGGCTCCTTCAGCAAACAGCAGAACTCCAGAACTGAAGCAATGTGGGAGTATAGGAGACCTTGCTGGGAGTGTTACTCTGTGTAAATGTCAGGTTACTATGAGTCAGATGCTTCCTTGGGAAAAGCGGATGGGTAGGGGCTGTTTGAGTGAAGTGGGAGATTACTTCCCCTGATTAAGAGAACTCAGGCTCAGAATTCCTGTCTCTCTACAGTCTTCCTGGTCTTTTCCTGTGTTAACACAGGAAATGGAGGAAAGGTCTGAGAGAAGAGCAGAAAACCTTGGGGAATTAGCTGGGGCAGAAAGCCATCAGGCAATTCAGTTCTTTTAATAAAAAAAAAGATATATTTTGTTACAGAGCTCTTAGACTATTATCCATAGGGGTAATGACTGTCACTGTATTTTCACTTGTTTTTGGGACTCAGCACCTTCTCTAAAACTTATAATCTTGAGAGTTTCATAGAATACTGAGAAATTAAGTAACAACAAGGATCACACAGGCAGCATTGTGTCACAGGTAGGATTTGAATGCTAGTCTTCAGGTTTTCAAAACTGGCTCTTTATCCCTCCCAACTTAGTAGCGCTCTAGAGACAGCTTCTCTATAAACATCTGACTGTTCATACTTTTAATGTGTCATCTTTGGCCAACTACCAATGAATCGATACATTCTTGGAGGAACTGAACCACATTGTTACTGATATTCTAGCTAGAAATGAAACCAGAAGGCAAGAAGAAGTTGAAGTTAAATAGGGACAAAGGAGTCGCTTCCATCCTGTGCCAAAAGGCAACAACAAATATCATTTCATGGGATACTTGGTCACCTCACTGCAGTGTTCACAGTTAAGTGTAAGCAAACAGACCACCTTGAAATCAGCTTAACTTTTACATACCCCAGTATCAATTGTAGAGGATGAAGATGCAGACGTGTTACATGAAGAATTTGACAAATTCCTCTAAAGAAAGTTAACATTGACACTGATACTTAGTGTCTTCAATATGAAGGTAGGCACAGGCGAGGGCAGTGAAAAATATATTAGAAAATATATTTTAGTACTAAAAAACAGAAGATGCTAAAACATTGTACATAGTTTAGAAGTCTGTACATTATAAATATTTTCTTCAAAAAGAGTTAGAAAGAGCTGGATGTGGTGAAGACTGGAGCAACCTCACAAAAGTGAAATTGGACTACATGTTCACAGCAGGGAATAACTTGGGAGTAATTTTAGAGTCAGCTTTCTGGGCAGTCAGATCATCAGCTTGTGGGAGCAAAGGTCAAAAATCAATATCAAATTGGAAGAAAGGATAAAAATGAGAATATACTTCAGTCACTCATAGCAACTCTAATTGAACTTGTTAAACTATCTATTGACTCTGCAAAATGGGAAATTAATGAACAAGACAATGGGTTTATCACAAACTTAGAAAAAAATTTCTTTTGCAATTAGAAAAATTAAACCAATTCAAAACAGTAGCCAAAATGAGGAGGTAGAATGAGCTCAGAAATTACCTCAGCCAGCAAACACTTGATGGCTTTATGTGTAGAGAGACTGTCAGCTGAGGACAGCATGACTTTAGAGTACTAGCTCATTTTCAAAATACTGTGGGGGAGGATGGGGAAAGATTTATGAGTCCTGTTATCCTATGACTCTAGTGAAAAACAGTGGAGGGTATATAAGTCCATAGAAAGAGTTTGGGGGTTGCTCCAGACAGAATTCCCTTTTAATGCTGGGCTCCCAGCTCCCAACACTGGAGTACTTGTCCCTCATATACGACATCTCATCTTCCATCTCTATGCCATCACACTGGCAGTCCTGCATATCTAGAATGCTTTCCTTCTTCACTTCTGTCTCTTAGTTTCTTTGTCCTTCAACCAATCACTTCCAGTCCTGCCTTCTGGAGGAAGCCTTTCCTTGTTCCCCTAGCTCCTAGTGCCTCTCTCTGAGATTACAATCCACCAGCTTTGTACATATCTAGTACGTACCTAGTCATTTACAGGTTGTCTCACTCATTTGAATGAGAGCGTTTTGAGGGCAGGGACAAAAAATGTTTTTTTTGTCTTTGTATCTTCAGCACTTAGCATAGTAACTAGCACATGGTAAACATTTAATAAATGCTTGTTGACTGACATTTGTTCCAGTATAATCATAAGTCAGTGAAACTAGAAAGAGGGCAACAAACGTATGTGAAATAAAATAACTCCGCTAGCACTTATATAGCGATCTTTTCTCATTAGCAATGACAAGGGAACTACCAGATTTGCCCCCTGCATTTTTCAGTATCTGATGTGAGTAAGCTACAATTGCATAGGAAGAACAGCTGGATCTGACCAAAAAACTGCATGCTAGAGATGATGAAATTTAAAAGACATTCAGAGTTCTTTGGATCATAGATTTAGGGTTGAAAAGGACCTTAGAGATGATCTAAGATCATCAATGCCCTCATTTTACTAATTTGGAAATTGAGACTCAAATAGGTAAAGTCCAGTGTTACCTACAGGTACTAAGTAGTAGAGCTGGTATTGACCTTTGAGGTCTTTCAAAGAGGGAGAAGATTCTGTAAGATGGACAAGATCACAAATGATACTCTACTTTCTGATCTCTATAAAATCTTAATGAGAATATCATATACATATGTTAAAGCTATGCTTGAGGAAAGCGTAAAATAGGCAGGCTTCTGCAATTTTCTATGGGAAACCTCATCTTAAATTACAGAAATGAATAATTATTTTAAACAATATAAGGTCCAACTGCGTCTATTTGTTAATTATGAAAAAAAAAACTGGACTCAATAGAACAAGATATAGCCTCAAATTCATCCTTAAACAAGATGCCTTATTTTCCTATGCTAAACTTATGTATATATATGTATATACACATACACATATATGTATACACATATACACACATATATATGTATATGTGTATGTGTGTGTGTGTGTCTATATATATGTAATTCAATGACATTTGCCTCCATGGAGATCAACTTTGTTCAGTGATCCTTTGATTATCAATATCAAACAAAGCAAAAAAAAAAAAAAGAAAAGAGGTATGCTGACTAAAGATGTAACACTTATGAAAGGATGTCCTGTGTCAAGTCCAAATAGAAGAGGAGTTGTCTATGGGGATATCTAGATACATACCTGCTGATCACACTGTACCAAATGAGTCAAGTAACTTGCCCTCTCTTGATCTCCATAGGCTCTCAAAAGAGATCAGCCTAGCCATCCATTGAGGAAACATAAAGTGGGTGAAAAATGTGTCTTATCCAGGTTATCACATGAAGTTGGAGGAAGGGCCCTTTTATTAGTCTATCAGTAAAAATACTGTGTATAAGCACTACAGATGGGACCCAGAATTAACTAGGGGGAGAAGAGCAGGCTGGATCAAATTTGGTGTGGTGTTTTTAACGATCCTGAGCTATCATTTGCCAGAAAAGGCTGTCATCTTAATACCAACATTCTTTCTCCCAATGCTACTATATGCTTGTGAACTGTGGAACCATAGCAGATCAGAAGACTTGAAAAGACTCAGACATTTCCTAGCTGTATGACCTTGGGCAAGTAACTTACACTTTGCGTGCCTCAATTTCCTTAACTGTAAAATGAGGTTAATAGTAGCACCTATCTCCCAGGGTTGTTGTGATGATCAAATGGGACAATGTGTATAAGGTACTTACCACAGTGCCTGGCACATGGTAATCTCTATATAAATGCTAATTATTATGATTATGACTATTAATTTTAGATGACTCAAAGGACAAAGAAAATGTGTATGGATCAGAGCGTCTGTGTTTGAATTCCAACTCTGCCACTTACAACCTGGCACCTAACCTCTCTGGGACTTAGTCTCTTAATCTGTAAAACCAGGGAATTGAACCAGCTGACTTTTAAAGTCATTATCAGCTCTAAATCTAAGTAGAGTACAATATATTACCAAGGATGCCTTGTGTGGGAGATTTGGAGCAGACCTGTGATTTTACTGGTTTAGGAAACTTCCAGGTGAGGGAACTCCCTCTACTGATTAGAAATCCACATCTGTAATGTTAATGGAATAGGAAGATCTTCCCCGTCCATTAATAGGCCTATGTGACCACATATGTTCAATCACAGCTGTGATACATCCTGAGTCACGTAGAACCCGTTGGGGGAGGAACTTGCCTAAGGAGGAGCTTGCTTAGGGGGAGGCTTGCTTACTGGGAAGCTTGCTTGTAGGAAGGCTTTCACAGCTTTCAGTACTAAGCTAATTGGGTACTGAGTCACATGGGTTGTGATGCCTTCTGGCTCTGAGCCTGTTAGCCAAAAGTGTATGTATACTCTGGGGCAAGATTTTGCTTTGGTGGTTTGCTCATGAGAAGGATGTTTTGATTCCCTGGACAGGACTCTGAGGAGGCATTTGTTAAGAGCCCTCTGATGTTTGATGCTCCCCTGATCCGGTGGCATATGTAGGTGGTTATATTACTTTGTTCAGACAGTTGGAGCTCTGTCTGTTGACCTTTCTGCTAATTTCTCTTCTTGTATTTTCTCCACATTCAGGGTGCTGATCTTTCCCCTGAACTAGTGAATGATTTATATATGTTTGATTAAAGTAAGGTTGTTGCCTTTCCTTTAAGAAAAACAGGTCAAAGAACCTGTGCTAGCAGGCCATCCTAGGTGTGCCAGGGTGCCTGCTCTTAGACCATCTTCTCTGCAACTTACAGACTCACAGAGTTGTTTACATGACTTGTCCATGGTCACACAGCTACTATATGTCAGAGGCAGGACTTGAACCCTCATCTTCCTGACTCTGATGCTGGCTTTATAATCTAAATCTAAGTAGAGTACAATATATTTCACCATGTTGGCTCTCTCCTTTCATGTGACAACTGGCATAAAATTAATCATCTGGGACAAGTCTGATCAGCAAAAGGAGGAGGGCTGGTCATTTAACAAGGCTGGGGAGTAACAGTGGACAACCAGAGTATCCTCCAAATATTAAAAGAATCAGAAGAAGGCTAACAGAATAATTCCTCCTCCCTACCATCTCATCTCACCGAGCCGCAACACACTGTAAGCACCCAAATAACAAAGGGGAGAGGGTGTAAAGGGGGGCTAGCAGTATCGGCAAGGGACAAGAATGCTCAGGCTATAAGAAGGGGAGAGAAGGAAACATACAAAAAGTGTTAGTTATTACTCCCTTCCCTGTAAGCTTGGTTTGGTACCTATTTTGGGGGGCGGGGCAGCCTTGGGAGATCTAAGACTCATAGTTAAGCTTCTTTTTAAGGCTAGGATTGTTTTGTTGTAATTCTACTTATTACTTTTTTTTTTTCATTTTAGTTAAGCTCTTGATGCAACAGGATTGCTCTAAATCTTTGGTGGTTATTGCCACAGGAGCCAGTAATTAGCACCCTGCCTATTTTTCACTGGGAGCAGAGAGTACTCTGGCTTTTCTGGGAGCAGTGCCATCTAGTGTCCATAATACAGTCCTACACTTTTTTGGTTGGGCAGCAGAGGGCGGGGTTCACCCTTGGCAGCCTGAAAGATGTTGCATGGTGACTTGGGGAAAGATAATCCCTTGCTGGGAAGCTGCCAACACTTTGAGACAGATTTCTAGGTGATGTTTGGTTCACTCATTTGAATATGGATTGCTGCAATTGTAATGCTATCTTTTAGTGAGTATGGGAGATCCTTGCTGGACTGTGTGGAAGACTCATTTTACGAGCCATTTTGGGGGTCAAAGTGGGTAGGAGAAGTCTTGTTGGAGATTTTTAAGAAGGGCTTAAGTGAAGAACTCTAAGTCTGCTTTCAAGGTGCTCTTTCCTGGACAACCTGACAGGTTTGATGGACATGGGCTTGGGCCTGGCTGTCTAGACAGCAAACTGAATCTGAAGACAGGGCAAGCCGAAGACTCAAAGGATAGAGGGGAAGGCAGTCTTGAACCCATGCAGCTGGGCTCTCCCTGGCCCAGATAAACTTCCCAGACTTGGCAGTCCAGGGCAAGTCATGGTGTAGATTCCCAGGCCATGTGGCCCAGCAATGTTATTGCTTCTAAGTTCAGGATACAAAAAGAACAGTTTGTGGATTAATAAGATAGATTGGACAAATAGCCCCAGCAGTGCCCTAAATTCCCCAAAGTGGGGCTCTGATAGGCCTGCCCGGGCCTGTTTCTAATGTAGGGCCAGGTCCTCCCTTCTGAAGTCACAGAGCTGGATAATGCCACTCCTCATGGGCTTGGAGTGCTGAGCTTGAGGCCCTTCCCATGATTCTATTACCATAAAGGGCACATGAGGTCAAGATCGACAGGAGGGGGGTGCAATTACAGAGGCTAAGGGCTTGGGTTTGGGAAACAGCAGATCCACAGATGTATCAGAATAAAGGAGACCCTGGTAGAAAGGGCCCTTAAATTCAGGCATCCACCTTGGCTCAAGGTGAGGGGATGACCTAAAAGAAGCATTGGGCTTGCCTTCATCTCTACTTTCTCTTCTAAGTAATGTTTGGAAGGGACCTCAGGTCATCTTTTATTTTACAAATGAGGAAACTAAAGCTGAGAAAGTTTATGGACTTGCTCAGGGTTACACACCTAGAGTGTGAATCAGGATTTGAACTCATATTTTTCTGACTTCAGATCTAAGCTCTATCTACTGTACTACTTGCAGAAAGCAAGCACTCAGATAAGAAATCAGGGCCTTTCCTCAAGCAGACCCATCAGCCTGGTGGGAACCTCACAGCTGGTTTCCTCTCTGGGGCAGGCAAAGAGGTAAGGTTGAAACCCTCTCTTTCCACAGGAGGGGGAGGACAGGATTTGGAGAGAGAAGCTAGATAGGTGCCTAGAAGATTTCCTTCTCATCTCTTACCAAGTGGGGGCAGATGCAAAGGGAAGGAAGTGCCTGCAATTCATGTGTGTGTGTGTGTGTGGGGAGGTGGGGGTGGGGGTTAGGGGTGGCATCGTGGAGGATGAGGAAGCAGCAGGGCCTCTGAGTCAGGAAGACCTAGGTTTAAATGCAGCTCCTGCCAGGTAATGACTGTGTTGCTCTGGGCAATTCACTCAGCCAATCTCTGTACCTCACCACCCCCAAACTCCCAAGCAAATCTCTGAGACTATAAATTACAGAGCTTGATGGAGGAAGTTCTTCACCAGAAACTCCCTACACTGATGAAATCTTAGGTCTGTTAAAAAAAAAAAGGAAGTAGCCTTGGGGTTGGTGGATGTTTATTGGTGGTTTGAGAGGCTGACTTGGGAGCTGTGAGTGCAGCATCTTGTAGGGAGTCAGTGATTACTGTGTGGGAGCAGAGATTTTGTAAGTCTGTTGGAGAGAGATTGCAGAATTGGGAAAGGCTAGAGATTTAGTGGAGCGTGAATTTGGAGCTTGGGAACCACAGCAGGTCCCTGGGGACTTGGTGTGAGTATAGTTATGGGAGGGGTAGAGGAAGAGAACAAGCATTTATTAAGCCCCTACTATGTGCCAGGCACCTTGCTAAGTGCTTTACAGATAGTGAATTTGATCCTCCCAGCAACACCAATAATTAGGTGCCATTATTATCACATTAGATTGTGAGATCCCTGTTCAGGGTCACACAACTTTTAAGTGTCTGAGGCCCTGCTTGATCTTAGAGCTTCCCCACTCCAGGCCCAGTGCTCTATCTGCTGCACCACCAAGTTATGTAAGGAGTGTGGAATACAGTTGGTACATGAGCATAGGACTATCACCTGATCCCTACAGCTCTTCCTGATCCTCCCTACTGCCTCTCCTTCCTGTGAGGTCAATATGGAGTAAGTGATGGTGAAAGACTCTAAAACTAGATTCTGTCCAGTAGGGTACATCTGAATCATTCACAGGCTTCTGAGATCTTGGTATCTATTGAAAAAAGGGTGTTCTGGGGTAAGGATGTAGACACAGGGGGAGGGGGTGTCAAGGTCATTGGACTGATATAGATAAACTCCCTTCCAAACAGGGTGTTGGAATCTCAGATAATCTTGTGACTGTGGAAGGGTGGATTGTTTGTTTGTTTGTTTGTTTTTGGAGGAGGTAAGGAAAGGCAATCAGGGTTAAGTGACTTGCCCAAGGTCACACCGCTAGTAAGTATCAAGTGTCTGAGTCTGGATTTGAACTCAGGTCCTCCTGACTTTGGGGCCAGTGCTCTGTTCACTGCGCCACCTAGCTGCCCCATGGGTGGATTGTTTTGTATCCATGGTAGCATCAGCTACTAAAGAGATCAAAAGAGATTTTTGCATAGTCAGTCAACTAGCATTTATTAATGATTATGTGATAAGTACTGGGGATACAAAGAAAGGCAAAATATAGCTCTCAAGAAAGGCACAGTCTAAGGGGGAGACGACATGCAAACAGCTATGTATAAAGAATATTATATATACACACATATCTATGTTATATATGTTACCCACACACATATACCATATATACACATACTCGTTTGTTGTTCAGTTGTTTCAGTTGTGTCAGATTCTTTGTGACCCCGTTTGGGATTTTCTTGGCAAAGATACTAGAGTAGTTTGCCATTTCCTTCTCCAGTTCTTTTTACAGATGAGGAAACCAAGACAAACAGGGTTAAGTGACTTGCCCAGAGTCACACAGCAGTGGCTGAGGCCAGATTTGATCTTAGGTCTACCTGACTTCAGGGCCTGTGCTCTATCCACTGCGCCCCCTAGCTGCCCCAACATATATGTTCATATCTACAGTCAATATGAGGTAATCTCATAGGAAAGGCACTAAGATTAAGGAGTACTGGGAAAGGCCTCTATAGAAAGTAGAACTTTAGCTGAGATTTGAAGAAAGCCAGGGGGCAGAGATGAGGAGGGTGAGAGTTCCATGCATGGAGCCCAGCCAGGGCAAAGGCTTAGAGTCAGGAGATTGAGTGTCATGTGCAAGGAATAGCAAAAAAGGCTCTAGTCTCTGGATTACAGAGCATTCGGAGGGGAGAAAGGCATTAAAAAAAACCTAGCATGGGCCATCTCACATGAAAGGGGCTGGTAGGGAGTAGATCCCAAGGATGCCATTTTTGGGAGGATGCTATAATAGGAACGATGGAGTTATAGGACGGATGATGTCCTGGGGAGCCCAGAGGCAAAGAGAAGATGGCATTAAAATGAGGACTCCTATGTTAGGGAGGATGGGGTGGCAACAGGGGCTTTTAAGCTTAGAAAACACCTCACAACAACTCTGTGGGGCAGGTGCCATAACTATCACGATTCCCATTTTATAGATAAGGAAAATGAGGCTTGGGAGGTTAGGTGGCTTGCCCAGCATCACACAGCTAGTCAGTGTTAGAGGCAAATTGAAAACCTAGTCCTTCCTGAATCAAAATCCATCACTCTGTGACTCTTTGTTGCCTCTCATTAGAGGGGGCAGGGAATAGAAAAGAATGCAAAATTGCTAGGACAAAATTTACATGAGGCTCAAAGGAACAGGAATGTCACAAGTGTCCCTGAGGTTGAGGGGCAGGGAGAGTCCCTGAGGCCTGTGGGCCTGTGACTGGGGGAATAGGTAAATGATTTGAGAAGGAATGTGGAGGTCTTGGGGGGAATGGTGGCTATCCCTGTGGACTCTGGGTAAGGGAGGAGAGACCTCGCGCTAAGTCTGGGGTGACATAGTCTGACTTGTCCTGTGCTTGGGTAGTGTGGGGGTGGCAGCCCCAAGAGGAGGCCAAGACTCTTGCATAACCCCTCTCTCCCAGAATCTATGAGGCATAAACTCCTTTCCTGCCGACCCCCAGACCAGTCCCTTTGTCCCTTACCTGAATTTTGTCTTTCTGTCTATTCTGTTAGGAAGCCTCTTCTCTCCTTGGTCAGAGGCTCAGGCTGTTGATACTGTTGACTTGGTTGCCTGGCAACCCCAGCCTTGGCAACCATCCCCTCCCCTCTCTTCTCCCCTCCCTTCTAAGTCCCTCTCTCTTCCAGCCTGTCACTGAGTTCAGTTTGAGGAGGTGGAGGTGGTGGTGGTAACAGCATGAAAAGGGCATTTTTTGTGGGGGGAGGATCTGAAAATCATATCCCTTCCAATACCTGGACTGATTGCAAGAGATCATTGGATTATAGATTTAGAGTTAGAAAAAAGCCTAGGAGGAAACTTCAGAGAGATCAAATGAATTGTAGTAGCTTACACTGGCAGTGAGTGGCAGAGATGGAATTTGAACCCAGGTCACTTGACTCTAAACCCAACAGTCTTTTCACTGTGCTAGGGTGGGCTTGGATCCTTAGGCCTCTGATGTCTCAGACACTCAGGCCCTCAGACATTCAGACAGGCCTCCTGGGAGTCCCCCTTTCTGCCTCCCAAACTTTGTCCCTCGTAGTCAATGGCTGACAGAGAGGGGCCTGGATGGTCAGCACCAAGATGTACAGGCGGGGTTAGGTGGGGCTATCTGGACAGTGTCTCTGGAGGTCTCCTCTCATCCACAACCAATCAAACCAATCCAATCCAACACATATTTATTAAATGGCCCTTATGTTCAAGGGACTATTAGGCGCTGGAGATACAAAGATAAAATGACATGTAGTCCTTGCCCTCAAGGAGCTTACATTCTGTGCGGGGAACCAACAGGTAAGTAAACACCTGACATTTTGAGAAGGAAGGAAACAAATAACTCAGGAAAATAAGAAAGGTTTCCCAGAGAATGGAACATTCACTGAACCTTGATGATAGTAAAAGCATTTTTATATCCCCTTAAATTTTGCAAAGCAAACACATAGTAGGTGGTATGGGGGATAGAGCGCTGGCGATGAAGTCAGGAAGAGCTGAATTAACATTGGCCTCAGATCTTCCCAGTTGTACAACCCTGGGCAAGTAGTTTCGTCTCTCCTACCTCAGGTTCCTCAACTGTAAAATGGAATAACAGCACCTATCTTCCACAATTGTTGCAAGGATCAAATGAGATGATATTTATGAAGTGCTTAGCACAGTGCCTGGCACATAGTAGACACTGGATAAATACTTATTTACTCCCTTCCCCTCATCTGACCCTCACAATAATCCTTTGAGGTAAAAACTATCATTATTCCCATTTTACAGATGAAGAAACTGAGGCTCCAAGAGGTTAATTGATTTGCCCAGATCACCCAACCAATGTTTGGTGCAGGATTTGAACTCAGGTTTTCTTGCTTCCAAGTCTAGCATTTAATTTACTATACCACTTAGCAACTTTGATGGAAGCTAGGGATTCCAAGATATTGCAGGCTTTGGAGGCAGCCTGTGCAAATTGTATGCAATATCAAGTTTGGGGATATTAGGCCAGTATGACTTGAAAGTAGAACATGATACGAAATAGTTTGGCTCCACGCTGTGGAAGGCTTTAAATGTCAGGCTAAGGAGATTGCATTTTATCCTAGAGGAAACAGGGACCCCTAAAAGATGGAACAGGGGAGTAGCATGGCCGGAGCTGTGTCTTAGGAAGATTTTCTGGGCAGCTCTGTGTGGCATATTGAGAGAGATAGGATTGAAAACAGAGAAACCAGCTGGGAGGCTATTGCTGTAGTCTAAGTAAGGGGAAAAAGTGGTACACACACAAGTCATTGAATATTGAACAAAGGGGATGGTTTACTTTGGCAGGTCTGAACTTGTAGGGTGATCATGTGAGTGAAGAAAAGAGGACATAGGCAAGAATACTGTGGAGGTAGTACAGACAAAACATTGCAACTAATTGGCTATGGGGATTAGGGAGAGGTAAGAGTCAAGCAAGACGTCATAGTTGTAAATGTGGGCGATGGAAGAATGGTGCTTGCCCTCCATACAAATAGGGAAGTTTGAGGTGGGCTGGACTTAGGGAGGAAGATGATGAGTTCTGTTTTGGACATTGTGAGTTGGGGTGTATAGATGAGATGTCTAGCCAACAAGTTGGTGATGTGGGATTGGAGTTCAGGAGAGAGATTAGAACTGGACACAACTGAGGAATTTTCTGTGTAGAGATGGTAGGTAAGTGAATCTCCATACCTAGTTCTTGACCAACTCAGGGTCAATTGGTGTCATGTTTCACTAGTCACAAGCCAGACCTACCATTCCTACTCTGCTAATCTTCATTCTGGAGTAATAGCCACCATTTAATTGATGTATTCCTACTCAAGCTACTGGAGAAATTTTTGGGTGCCTAACTTCAGCTGGGGCCCCTTACTGTTGCTTAGAAATTTTTATACTTTATTCTTTTTGATTTCTTATCCTTATAGTCAGGTATCTGATCCATACTTTTCCCTTTACTTCCTAGCCCGAGCCCTACCTTTTCACACTGCCTCCAACTGACAACATTACTTCCTCTCCTTGACTCTTCCTCACTTCTCAGTATCTTCACAGGCTCTCCTTCCTTTTCTCTTGTTTCATAGGGTGAGCCATCCCTATCCATTGCCAAGGTTGGGTCACATCACTCTCACCTCCCTCATGGACACAGATCCAATCAGCCCTAGTACTAGCATGATGAGTCACAGCACAAAGCAAACTCAAGGAGCATATGAAACGACCCGCATTTTCCTTATAAAGCTCCCCTGATGGCCTCAGGTTGCCTGATGCAGCTTCCTGGTCCGGGGCCATTAAATGTCCCATCCGCATGTAGTCAGGGCCTCTCAGACTTGGTGGGTCCATACCCCACCCTTTGATGAGTTGTTGACTGGTCACATTTGCAGATGGAGACAATGGGTACCACATCCAGAGAAACTTAAGTGTCTCGGTGTGTTAGGCCAAAGTAAACCATCCCCTTTGTTCAAAGTTCATTGACTTGTGAGTGCCTCTTTTTGTTCCAACATCAAACCTGAACAAACTGATGCTGGCATTAGCACCATGCCTACAGCATATGGTTGTTGTTATTGTTTAGTCATTTCAATTGTGTATGACTCTTCATGACCCCATTTGGGGTTTTCTTGGCAAAGATACTGGTTTATCATTTCTTTCTCTAGCTCATTTTCCAGATGAGGAAACTGAAGCAAACAGGGTTAAGTGACTTGCTCAGGGTCACAAGTCTAGTAAGTGTCTGAGGCATGAAGATGAGTCTTCCTGACTCCAAGTCCAGTGCTCTATCCACTGCACCACCTAGATGTCCTCATGCAGTTAGGGTAGGCTTGGGTTCAAATCTTGCTTCTGACACTTACTAGTTATGTGACCAATTCATATAACCTTTTAGATCTTCAGTTTCATTATCTGTAGAATAGAGAAAATTCTATCTGTAGCACTTACCTCACGATGTTATCAGGAGGATCAAGTGAGATAATGTTTGTTAAATATTTTACAGAGCTCATAGTGCTATATAAATATTACCTATTATTGTTATTTGATAAGTTTCCTCTAGGGCTGTTTATTCTTTTGTTTTATGTCTACAGTCCTCCTTCTCTTCTTCTGACCTTGGTAAGTCCTCCCCCTTGTTGCCAATTTACTCACCAAGGCACTCAGATGGCTCCATCCCAGGCATAGACAAATGGCAATCTCTTAAATACCTGATGAAGTGCCAGTATGATCAGCTGCAATGTATCTCTCTCCAGACAGACATAGCACAAAGTGCTAACTATGGTCTTTTCTACCTCTGTAGCCCTATGATACAAACAGTTATTAACACAATTGAAGAGTATATTATTATTATTATTTGGTTGCCATTTCCTACAGTTGACTCATACTGAGCACACACACTCCAGTAGACCCCTCAAGTTTCTTTCATATAAACTACCAGCAAGCCACAACTTCCCCATCTCATGTTTGTGCAGTTTGTTTTCTAATTGACGTGAAGACTTTATATTTATTACTAATAAATTTCAGCCTATTAGATTTTGTTTGTTGTTCTAGACAGTCAAAGTATTTTTGTATTATGTCTTCTGTCGTGTCATCTATAATGCTTAGTTTTCTGTAATCTGCTAGTTTGAAAAGCATGTCATCTCTTCCATCAACTAAGTCATTGATGAAGATGTTGAACAGAATAGATAAATCCCTTGAGAATTCTACCATATAGGTTCATATTGAACCATCAATCATTACTTTTTGAGTCCAACTATTTAGCCTAGTCTGAATCCACTAAACAATACAATTGGAATTAGGAAAATCCTAATTATCCATTACGCACAATTATCTATTATGTGGATTTCAAATCATCATCAGACAAAAACATTGAAAGAACAAATTTAATCTGAGTCCATGCTTATTCTGCTGGCATTTTGCTAGCATCTGTAGTTGGGTGCAGTGGCTCAAAACTTTGTTCACACACTAAAAAGAGCAGTCAGCTTGCCCACATCAAGGAGAGGATTTCTAGCTATTTCTCAGTGGATGGTAGCAGAGAACCACCTGTCAACTATGAGAACCAGGGCGGACACCTAGAAGAGGCAATGTGATACCCAGAAGAGAGTGAGATGTGACACCCAACTGAAATGCCAGCAGAGAACAGCACAATGTCATCACCAGAAGCACCATTAGCAGTCCTGCACTTTAGAATGTGTGAGTTGCCCTAGACACATGCCTACTCTGACCATGTTTGTTCTCTTTTTATGTACCCTAGATGTCTGTGCCCTGGCCACATAAATTTCTCTTGTGCGCTGCTTCATACATAAGCCTTGGTGGCATGTGTTTCCTAAATGTTTGTCTTCTATACATAATCACTCTCTGGTTGGGTGAGTTCTCTATATGTACATCCTTCTCTATTGGTAGCATTGTAACTTTTTGGAAAGTGAACTCCTTATGTGCATGGAATGTTCTTTTCTCAACACTATTTGCTATGCGGTTTGATTAAATATCTCTTGCTTTGAATTGATGTGTTCTCTGACTGGCTGGTAAGAACAAATTGGTGGGAACTCATGAGTAGGTCTCAAACCTAGGGTAGTTTTTCTTGGGGACACATGTTCCCTTGGTACTACAGAAAGGATCAGTTTGTACCAAAAATGTCCATGGCTGCTTTCTTGGTAATAACAAAAAAAATCTGGATACAACCTGCATTTTCAACAATTGCGGAATGGCTGAATTAACTGGCATATATTAATGCAGTGGAATGCTACAATACTGTAAAAAATGACAACTATAAAAATGATGGGTGGCAATGATGTAAGTAGGGCGCTAAACTTGCAGTCAGGGAGATCTGGGTTCTGCTCCTGCTTCTGTGCTTACCACCTCTGTGGTCATGGATAGGGGCTAGTTAGTTATGTGTAAAAGCTTCTCTAAGTCTTTTCTTCTTTGATGGAGAAAGTTCCATCAAAGTGGAAAGTGGTTTAAGAACCACTGATTCTTAAAGTGTTAACTTGATGCATGAAAGAGACAAAGAAATATGGAAAGACATGAGGTGATACAAAGTAAGGAATAAGAAGACTACATTTGAAAAAAATGGCAACCATTCCAAAACCTTACAAATATCCATATGGAAAATAGGTTGAAATGGGCCATAAATAAATTGTTGTCACTATTAGTTTTAAGTCTATACTGCGTGATTATTTTTCCTTATTAACCACTAGGTGGTATTGCTGCCCCTAATCTGATCTTGGGCTATGTACCGGGAAGTTCTATACTCACCTTATGTACTCGAATCCTAGAGGAAGTGCCAAGTTCTCTGTGGTTCTTCCTGCTCCCCTCTCCTCCCTCATCATTTCTACAACAGGGTGGCTGTATTCACATCATTAATATAAGAAGTCTGGTCAGTGTGGATTTATCCAGGCAAAAATTACTCTTAAGCTTCTACCTGTGGGAAAACCTTGATTCTTCCATATGTCCTATTATATTTACCTGAGCCCTGATCATAGAATCAGGACACAATGCCTGCTTCAGCCACAAGTAAAGCAAAACATGAAACCGTGCATGGATTTTCCTCATAGGCATTGGATTTGACTCTCATATTTTGACTCCCAAATTTTGACTTCCCAAATTCTGACTTTTTACTCATAAATTTTGACTCCCAGATTTTGATTCCCAAATGTCAACTCCTTAATTTTGACTCTCAAATCTAGACTTTTTTGATTCCTAGATTTTGACTCCAAAATGCTGACTCCAGGATTTTGACTCCCAAGCTTGACAATTTGATGACCCCATTTCAATTCCAGGATTTTGACTCTCTGATTCTGCCATTGTGACTCCTAAATTTTGACTTCGTGGATTGTGACTCCTACATTTTGCCACTTTGACTCATGAATTTTGATTCCTAGATTTTGATCCCCAGATTTTGACTCCTTGATTTTGCCTCTCAAACTTAGACTTCGTGACTCATGAAAGTTTTACTCCCTTGATTTTGACTCTCAAATTTAGATTTTTTGGGTTCTTATCCTCCTTGGTCTCTCTGTAGTATCTGATATTATTGACTAGTACCTCCAAAATACCCCATCCTTTGTTGGCTTCCAAGGCACTATGCTCTTCTTGTTCTCTTCTATTTTTCTAATCACTTTCCTTTCTATGTTCTCTTCCCTGGCAATGCCATTCATTCCCATGGCCTGAACTATCACCTTTATGGGGATAACTCCCAAATCTTTATCTAACCTCTTTTCTGAAGTACCAGACTTTCATTTCTAACTGCCTATGGGATAGCTTCATTGGTATGTCTTGCTGATACTTCATATTCCATAGATTAAAAAAAATATAGTATTCGCAGTTTCTCTCTTCAAGCTGTTCTCCCTTTTAATATCCCTATTCCTCTCCGAGGTACCACCATTTACCTAGTCCTTCATGTTTAAAAGTGGTTTTAGTTTTTACTTTCCCCCCTCTCTGTTGTTGTAACATCCCTCTCTTTTATCTTCCCAGTGGTAATCCTCATTACCCAGAATATTGTAATAATGTCCCAACAGTTCTTCTAACCTCTATTCTCATTGCTACAATCCATTTTTTTTCATATTGCTACCAGACCAATCTTCCTTTGGCATAGATTTGGTTATGTAATTCTCCTGCTGAAAATCCTTCAATGTTTCCCTTGTTGTTCAGTCATTTTTTGGTCATGTCCAGCTGTTTGTGACCCCGTTTGGGGTTTTCTTGGCAAAAATACTAGATTGGTTGGCTACTTCCTTCTCTAGCTCATTTTACAGATTGGGAGACTGAGGCAAACAGGGTTGAGTGACTTGCCCAGGGTCACATAGCAAGTAGGTATCTGAGGTCAGATTTGAACTAAGGAAGACGAATCTTCCTGATGTCAGGTCTGGCACTCTGTCCACTGTGCCACTTAGCTGCAGCTTTTTGAACACATTAGTCTGACCTTAAAGCCCTCCACAGTTAGGTATCCACCTAACCTTTCCAGTCAATCTCATATATTTTAAATTAGGCATAGAGAAGGCAAAAAGGCAGGGTTTAGTCAGGGATGGAGATTATCAGGGGAACAGTGGAAACACTAGGAGATGAAGGGTTCGAGAATGAAATACAGTACATTGTTGAAAAGGCGGACCACAGAAGAAAGACTGTGAAGAAAAGAAAATGGAGCTAGAGGTAGGGCGATGAAATAAAGCGTAGGTAGGGATTAGAGACTTGAAGCTCTCAATGATGGTGGAGCCAGGGTGGGACAAGAAAAACAAGGATATGAGAAACATGAAAGGAAAGGAGATTGTGATCAGAGAGGGGAATCCCAGAGTCCAGCAGGTCATGTAGCAAGAGTGATGGTGAAGTCCAGACAGTGTGTCCATTTGGACATGGAATTCACAAGAGCTGAGAAGGCCAGCATTAGGAGTATAGTTTCCAGGGAATCAAAAGAAACCAACAAGCTCAACATTCTGTAAGCTCACCAAGTTGTTTGGAACCTCCTTTAATCAACTTTCTACACTTACACCAATTTTAAATACACCTTTCTGAAACTTTTACCTTCTTGGTTCTGCCCCCTGGAACTAAGCAGAATTTTTAAAATACCTCTTCCACATTACAGCAGCACTTCAAGTACTTTAATATTGCTGTCATATTCCTCTTATTTGCCTTCTCTTCTTTAGGTTAAACATGCCTAGTTTTTTCAATATGATCTTAATATGATGATTGCCAGTTCCCTTACTGTTATGGCTGCCTTATTCTAGACAACTTCAAGCTTGTCTATGTCCTGCCTAAAATGTAGTGCTCAGATTTGAACACAGGACTCTAGCCATGGTCTGACCAAGGCAGAGGATGGTAGAAACATTAGCTCCCTTGTGATGGATATTATGCCTTTTTTAATGGAGCTTAGGCTAGCATTAGCTTTTGTGGCTGTCATATCACACTGTTGACACTCATTGATCTTGTAAAATTCCAAGACTTTTTCTTTTCACACAAACTGTTGTCTAGCCACACCCCCTATCCTTGAGTGTTTGATCACAAATATAAAACTTCACATTTATCCCTCGTTAAATTCAGTTTTCTTTGATTTATCTCATCATTCTAGCCTGGTGAGATCCTTTTGGACTCTTTCTCATTAAATGTGTTAGCTCTTCCTCCTAACTCCTTGTAATCTGCAAATTTGACAGGCATAGTTTCTATGGCTCTATGTAAAATTTTGATAAAGGGATTAAGCATTTATATTGTGCCTCCTATGTGCTAGACACTGTGCTTAGTGTTTTTACAAATATTATTTTATTCAATCCTCACAAAAAACCTGTGAGGTAGATGCTGTTATTATCCCCATTTTACAACTGGGGGAACTGAGGCTAATAGAATTTAAATAACTCGCTCAGGGTCTCACAGCTAGTAAGTGTCTGAGGCCAGATTTGAACTCAGGTTTTCTTGACTCTAGGTCTACAGTTCTATCCAGCACACCAGCTATCTCTAGCTGATAAAAAAGTATAGCCTCATAGAAAGACAGATCCTTGTACAATCTACTGGAGACTTCTCCAAGTTGACATCAACCCACTTATTCAATTCAATAAATATTTGACACCTATTATGTACTATCTTTTGGATTCAGTTGTGCAATCAGTTCTAAATCTGTCTAACTCCGATATTGTCTAGCATGCCCTTCCACCTTGTACATGAGGGTAGCATGGGACACAATGAGAAACTTTGCTGACTATACCATGGCTATGGCATTGTGCTGACCTACTGTCTTGTAATCCTATCAAAAAAAGTAAATAATCTGACACAACCTGTTTTTAATGAAGCCATGTTGGCTTTTAGTGATTATCGATTCCCTTTTTAAATGCTTGAAAACTACACGTTCTAGATTTTGTCAGGCATAGAAGTCAAACTGGATGATTTCCAATATGCTATCTCCATTCTTTGCTCTTTTTTGAAAACTGGAACATCTACCCTCAGGTAGTTGTTTCAACAATCTGGCTAGCAGCTGTTGTGGGGGTGAAAGACCAACACGAGCCCAACAACAAGAACGCTACTAGCACGCTGCAAAAGCCCAGGTTCTTTTGATCTGCTTTAGTAAGGAAAGCAACGTTAAGGGGTTGACAAGCTTACTTTAATTCAGCATACAAATACCATTCACTTAGTTCAGGGGAAAAAGCCAGCACCCCGAACTTCGGAACAAACACAAACAAATTACAAACATCGACAGACAGACCAAATACAGTTCATAGTTACCAACATCTAGGTTCAGCCTGGGAGCTCATAGCAAGGGCTGGCCCAGAGTCACGCGCACCACCAAGGCTGCGGGTAAGAGCTCCAAAAAAGAGAAAGCCAACCCCTGGTTTTATATCTTTTTCAGGGTCAAGGGTGAGTCACACATGTGACTCACCCACATGACCTAGAATCGTCACAGTGACTCACCCATGTGACCTAGAATCGTCACAAAGAGGCGACTCAAACCCATGTGGTCTAAAAGCCTCTGATGTCCCAAACATGTCACTTAAACTCATGTGTAAACTAGGCTCTCCCCTGAGGCAAGGAGGTCGTCAAGGACTCCCAAATCTAATCAAGGAAACAAAGACCAAACTCTTCAAGGGCACTTGGTTGAACTGAGTGCTAAGAGCCCATTTTGTTTACCAACACAGTAGTCTAACATCACCTTTCCTCTTCTCCTAAGTCTTTCAAAGATCATAGACAGAGACTGACCAATCACAGCTTCCAGCTCCTTTGATAAACTAGTCTAAAGTTTTTAAGGGTCCAGTGGCTCATTGATGACATTTAGTGGCCTTTTCACTGGTCCCTTGACTTACCTTCAGTTGTCATTCTCGAGTGACCATTTTTGTTTTCTCCTTAATCCAAAGCTAATTCTTTCTGACAGAAAAAGGAAACAGAAGCAAAATAATGACTCAGTACTTCAGCTTTCTCATTGTTGTCCTTTATTATTGGCTCTTCCACCCCAAGCCAAGGTCCTATTCTTTGATCTTCCCCTTGTTCTCCTCAAATCAATAAAGAACCCATTTTCATTGTTCTTAGCATTCATTGCCAATCTTGGTTCATCTTGGGTCTTAGTATACTTCCTATTTCTCAGAGAATCATGCTACTGTTTTGTACATGTCCTTAGTTTCCTGTTCTTGCATTCATTTTCAAATCTATGTCTTTTAAAAATCTGAGTTTAAAGTCACTTCTGGTCAATAAGAAGAAATAGATGAGGAATTTGGGAAGCAGATCACACACCTGGCATGGAGACATGATATTGGTACTAGTTGACAGGAGGCTTCAATTATCCAGGCATCTGCTGGTGCTCTCTCTCTGCCAAAAGCTGAGCAGGTAATAACTTCTCAACTTGCCTTAATGATAATTTAATACTCCAAAGAGTGGAGGAACCAACAAAGGGAAATTCAATTCTGGATCTGATTCTCGCTAACAGGGAGGAACTGGTTGCTGGAGTGGAAATGTAGGAAACCCTAAAGAGGGAAAGATGGCATCCAATCATCTACAATTCTACAGGGGATGCCATTCCAGGAGATATAGGAAATGCTCAACAATGAAATTTTAAAGATGCAAAGAGAAGCAATTCCAGTGAGGAGGAAAAATGGGATTTGATTGGAGAGATCTATGTGGAAGCAAAGGGAACTCACCAAACTACCTTCGATTCTAGAAGAAGATGTAAGGAAGATAGAGGCATGGCCAAGTAATAGAAGATGTATATAAGAATATGACATGTCCTATAAAAATAAAGTCAGGAGCTCAGAATGAGCTGGAGCTTGTAAGGGAAGCTGAGGGCAGCAAAAAGGTTGTTTTTTTTTAAATAGCTATGTTAAGAGATAAAGGAGATCAGAGAAGGAATAGAATATTTGCTGGAGACAGAAAGCGTGGTGACAACTGAGAATAGAGATAAAGCAGAGTTGCACAATTTTTCTCTTTTTTCCTGTTAAGAAGAACAATTCCAGGGCAAAGGTCACTTCAGGGCAATGGCTCTTGCCATGAAAATGATGGTACAGAAAAGGCTAGTTGGGAGTTGAAACCTGTGATAAATAATGAGATAATGAAAGAGTACCTATTTGTCTTTGATGAATACAGGTCTTTTGGCCCAGGTGACCTTCATCTTCTGTACGGAAAGAATTGACAGATGCTACTGGTGAGCACTGAAGATGATTTGAAGATCATGGAAAATAGATTGGAGAAGAGCAAATGTTACATTAATTTTCAACATAGGGAAGACAACAGAACCCACAAACTACAAACTTGATATTAATTCCTGGAAAAATTCTAAAAGGAATCATTAAAGAGATAGTTGGTAAACATCTAGGAAATAGAAGCAGGGATTACAAGGATCTGGTCTGGCTTCCTTAGGAATAATATTGTTGTTCTGTGACCTCATTTGGAGTTTTCTTGGCAAAGATACTGGAGTGGTTTGCCATTTCCTTCTCCAGCTCATTTTACAGATGATGAGGAAACTGAGGCAAAGAGTGTTGTGACTTGCCTAGGGTCCCACAGTTAATAGGTGTCTGAGGCCAGATTTGAACTTGAGTCTTTCTGACTCCAGGCCTGGTGCTCTATCCCAGTGCAACCTAGCTGCCCTCCTTAGGAATAAGTCATTCCAGAACAACATAATTTATTATCTTTGACAAAGTTACCAAACTAATAGATGAACAGGAAACTGTGGATATAATTTATCTAGCTTTTAGTAAAGCGAGAGAGGGGCAACATGTGGTGTGATGGATAGAGAGCTGGCCTGGGAGCAAGGAAGACCTTAGTTCAACACCGATGTCTGACACATGCTTGTCGTGTGTAAGTCACTTAACTTCTCGGTGTTCTGGACCATGCCAGTAGGAACCTGACTAAAATGTAATTGGGACATATTTAACAAAATAAATAAAAACCACAATAAAACATCAATAATGTTAATTTGTGGTTTTCTAAGTCAATGTGTTTCTTGCAGGGATCCTCACATAAGGTTAGTGAATTCTATTTGAGTTTGACACCACTGTTCTAGATAACTCTCTGAGACTCTAAATTACAGAGATTTGTGCTGACCTACATTGGTATTGGTATTGGAAATCACAAGCCAGTCCTTACCTTTTTGAAAAAGCATCTCATGCTATGGTTGTGGGGAAGGTGGAGAGACAGAGACAAGATGATGATATAATTAGATGAATTCAGAATTGGTTGGATGGCCAGCCTCAAAGAATGTCCGTTAAGACTTCAATGCCAATATAGCAGGAGGTCTCCAGTACAGTTCCTCAGGTGTCTGTGCTGTTAAACATTTTTTAATCAATAATTTATATGAAAGCATAGATGGTATTATGCTTATCAAATTTTTAGATGACACAAAGCTGGGAGAGCTAGTTGTATTAACTGTATTAAGTGATACAGTCAGAATCCAAAAAAGATATTGACACCCTAGAGCATTGAGTTGAATTGAATAAGATAGAATTCAATAAGGATAAATTTTAAATCTTATACCTGAGTTAAAAAAGTCAACCTCACAAGCATAGGTTAGGGGAAGAATGGTTAGTTAGCCCTCTGTCTGAAAAAGATTTTGGAGTTTTGTGGCTTGCAAGCTCAGTAAGAGCTAGTGATGTGAAGCAGTTGCCAAAAAAGAAAATGCTAGTGGGATCTGGGGCTATATTAAGAGATTCCTGGCTCCCAGAATTCCCCAGGGAGTTGGTAGTTTCCACTGCATTCTGTCCTGGGCAGAACTTTTCTGGAGGATGAGGTTTGGTCCTAAGTGCAAAACTAGAGAGCAGACAGAGAAGAACAAGGACAGTAAAGGCATCATAAGATTTAGAGTTTTCCCCTAAGTCAGGTTCAATCCTCTCATTTTACAGATGACAAAACTGAGTCCTAGAGAGCTTGAGTTCATATTATATGATGATTGATTGTAGGAACTGGATGTTTAGTCTAGAGAAGAGAATATTGAGGATGAGGCGGGGGTCAGGGGAGGGTTATATTATAGCTCTGTTACAGTATCTGAAAGGGCTCTCTGATGGCAGAGGGATTAGACTTTTCTATTTGATCCCAGCAGGCAGAACCAGGAGTAAGGAATGAATGTTGCAAAGAAGCAAATTTGGGCTTGATATCAGGAGACATTTCCTCATAATTAGATCTGTCAAATGGACTCCTTTGAGAGTCAGTGAGATTTGAGCTCTGGGATCTTTGAGCGCAGTAATTATCTGAAGGGGATGGGATGATGAAAATGGAATGTTCCCCGATTTACTCACGGTTGGCTATGAGGAAGGTATGCAAAATTTTACCTATGATGTTCCAAGTGTGGTAGGGCTATCTGGGTTCAGATGGACATATTATGGAGTTATTATTGGGAAAAGAGGTTTTAGGGATGAAAGTAAAAAAAAAGTAACCACAATTGATATTCATAAAATATGGGATAAAATTGTTGAGGGGGTTCTCTCTCTTAAACTGTCTGAAACGTTCAGACAATTGCCTTATTCTGTCAAGTGAGTAATCAAAGGTCATATGGTGGTGCTCATGGTTTTTTGTCTTGGGATTCTACATGTGAAATACTAACTCAGATTCCACAGGAGAAAGGGAATAAACTTGCATCATGGAAAGATCATAACAGGTAACAAAGTTCTTGCTTATTAATATAGCTATGTATAAAAGTATGTATGTATATATGTATTCTGTAGTAAGCAATATTGATTCATTTATGTCTCTCAGAGTGAAGTAGGCTAGCACTCATAGTTACAAAATTCTAAAAAGTAAAACTCTCCCTGTATAGACATAAGAAAGGGTTATGGAGACCTCAAGTTCAGACTTACTTTTAAAAATACATTGACTTTAGCCAATTTTGTAAAAGGCAAAAAAGTCATAAAAAGTAGACATGAATAGTGAACTTAATCTATTGCATTATGTAAAGAAATCATCATGGCGCAGCTGGGTGGTGCAGTGAGTAGAGCACTGGTCCTGGAGTCAGGAGCACCTGAGTTCAAATCTGGCCTCAGACACTTGACACACTTACTAGCTGTGTGACCTTGGGCAAGTCACTTAACCCCAATTTCCCTGCCTTCCCCCCTGCAAAAAAAGGAAAAAAAAGAAATCATCATGTATGAACAATCCACTTGTTCATGACAGCTCAGAAACAATTACACGTAAATTACACGTAATTTAAATAATGACTGACATGTACTTTGGAATCCTTTGAGAAAGTCTTAGCTTTTAAACAATGGTGGATGATTTCTGGACAGCTGGGTCGTGAAAGGAATCATGACAGTTACAGTGCAACAGGCCTCATAACACCCTTTGAAGAATGAAATTATCATTGAGGCAAGTCTGTAATTTATCTGCTTTTGGCAGCAAATGTCCAGATAATTGAAATCTCCCATCATTACATTGTCATGCCTCTGTTCTAGGTTTGGCTTTGTTTTGCTAAGTTTTGGTCTATTTCCTCATTCTGTCCAGCTTATCTTTAATATAGTCTCACAACTGTAATGGGGACTTTGCTATATATATCCAGATTATCTAACATGGAGGTATCCTACTTCTGGGAGAAGATTTCATCCTGTGTTCCCCTACCATGTAAATGGCAATGTTCTCTTACCATTGGCTGTGTAGCTGGAACAGGTCATGTCCTTAAAAGCTTTGAGACTGGGATCCTCACTTTATTTTTAGCTTGGTGTCCAGAGAGCTGGTGAAGGGGGGAAGGGCTTCCTACTTCCCTCTCTCCCTTTTTAGGCCCCAAGAAACATACCTGGGATGTTTGTCTTACGCCATTTCTTTTGTCCTTCTTAGTTTCAGGTGCAAGAGGTAGAATCCCCATTGGACCTGGAATTAAGTCATGGTGACCTTGGAGCCAAGATTCCAGATGGGATGCTATAATTCGCCTGTCCTTTAGGGAAGTTCAGAAAAAACTAGGGTGCTTGGGATTCAAACCCAAGGGAAGCTTTGGAATTGAAGCTAGGGACTATATATGCTATGTAGGAACTGAGCTAATCCGTGAACAGAATCCCTTTCCCCTCTGCAGAGTATTGAGGCAGTTGGGGGGCGGGGAGTGGTGGGATTATGCTCAACATGTTAGGAAGTATTTTTGTATATTTGTTATTATACCTTGGAAGCAAATATTCATTTGTAAAAGCTGGGGCAGTAGGTGGCGTAGCGGATAGAATGCCAGGCCTGAAGTTAGGAAAACCTGAGTTCAAATCCAGCCCCAGACACTCACTAGCTGGGTGACCCTGGTCAAGTCACCTGTTTGCCTCAGTTTCCTCATCTATAAAACAAGCTGGAGAAGGAAATGGCAAACCACTCTAGTACCTTTGCCAAGAAAACCCTAAATGGGGTCACAAAGAGTCAGACATGACTAAAAAGTGACTGAACAAACAACAAAAGCTAATTCAACTCAGCAGTTAAACGGAATTTGGATGCAGGGAACCCACCCTTACAATTGGGGAAACACTTCCAATGGGGGGGAGCTAAAGTTAATGGCAGAACCTAGACACTCCAATCCTTTAAGGGGACTGAAGAACCATGGAGAGAGTTGGAATGTAACATACCTGGTCAGAGTGGTCAGTATTACACAGCCATATAATTTCTATTTCCCTTCATTGTTCCTTATTCGAATGCAGTTATGTTTCCCCTCTCTAGTTGCAAATTTTTTTCCAGTAAGTATATCTAAAGATGAGTGCAACCCAACCACCTCTTTTATTTATTCTGCTGTTTTTCAGTAGGAAATGCCTCCAGTTGTGAGTTCCATGCCACCAGCATTACCTGGGATGTTAAATTTGCCTTCTTGCATGAGGATCTCAAATTCACCTTATTTATCACTCAGATTAAGCATGTGTGCTTTGATATCTGAAGTTGTAGGTATAATTGCTGCCTTTCTTCTTGGGTGTTGTCTCCCATCAGTTACTGGTCTTCTGCTGTTCCTCTTGTGTTGTGCCTTCAACTTTCTATTCTAACACGCTTGATATCCTCATTGGAAGTTCTCTTCTGCTTCTTTCTTAGTTTCAAGCTTTCTTGATTCAAATTCCCCAAACTCTACCAAACATGTTTACCTGAGCCCTTGTTAGGTACACTCTATGCTTGGCCAGATGTCCATAATTTCTCTAAATTTAGCCAAGGTCCAGAAGATACTGGGTTCAATTTTGGGTGCCACACTTTAAGGAGGACGTTGCCAAATTGGAGAGTGTTCTGAAGAAACCAACCAAGATAGCAAAGGACCTTGTGTCATGTAAAAATTATATCAAGGAAGTGAGAATCCTTAGCCAGAAGAACTGAAGACTCTGGGTGGAGGGGTAGGGGAGAGGGGTCATGATAGCTGTGTTTAAGTATTTGAAGGGCTGTCATGTGGAGGAGGGAATAGGTGTGTTCTGTTGGGTCCTAGAGGGCACAACTAGGAGCTGGGGGTGGAATTGACAAAGAGGCTGCTTTACGCTCTGATGTCAGGAAGCATCTCCTTACAATAAGAGCATTCCAAAAGTGAAATTCTCTTTTGAGCAGTGCTTCCTTTTCTTTGGAGGTTTTTCCAAAGAGATGCTTGACATTAGCTTGAGTATAGGAAAGTGGGAAATCCCTTTTGTTTATGGGTTATATTAAATGGCCACTGAGGTCTCTTCTAACTCTTGAATTGTAGGATTCTGTAACTTGTAGGTGCATATCATCATTTCTTAGAACACAAAAAGCTTCTTCTTCTTGAAAGGGGGCAGCTTTCAAGAAAGAGAGAATCAAATCTATTATTTAACTCCAAAAGTTCAGTGGTCCCATTTCTTCCCTTCCTTTGTTTCATATTCTTCTACCTTTCCCACACTCCCAGCCTCCTGAAACAGGGTAGAGTTTCCTCTGCCTCTTCACATCCTTTCTCTTTGTTGTTTCCTCCTTGAAGTATTTATTACATTCTTTCATGGAACATTTCATTCTTCTTGATATTCTAGAGAGTAAAGACACATTTCTCTAAGCCTTTCTTTTTAAAAATCCTTTAAAAATGTCCATTTTTATCATTCTGAACACAATAAATACCAATAAGCATGAACAGTTACATAAAAGGTAGAGGAAAGTTGTGTGAAATTGCAAATGTCTATTATACACCTCTTGTTTTTAAAATTGTATGTAATAACTGAGCATATTAATTTCAAAGCTGTCCTTCTTGTCTGTGTCTCCCTCTTAACTTCCTTCTATTCCCTTCTGTACCATTTTCCTTTTCTCATTTTTTGGGACATCACTATTGCCAGCTCTACTTTCTTCTCTAAACAAAAACAAACTCTCTCATAACACATAAGCATAATCAAGGAAAAATCTACACACTAACCATGACCAAAATATCTTTCTTATCCTGTACCTCTTGCCTATCACCTCTCAAACAAGAGGTGGGAAGCATGCTTTGATACTGATGCTCTGATATCATGGTTGGTTATGGCATTGCTTGGATTTCTTAAGTCTTTCCCAGTTAGTTTTCCTTACTTTGTCATAGTAATTGTGTAACTTGTTGTCCTAATTGTGCCACTCTGTCTAAATTGATACAAGTCTTGTTTTTTTTTAATCCACCTCTTTTATCATTTCTTACAGTGCAATAATATTATGTAATGAAGCTTTGGCACATGCCTAGACTCCCTAAGAGGAAGGCACCTTTGTGGGCGATGCCAGGAACCTGCTTCTGGGAGAAGACATCATGTGGTAGCCTACCCTATAGATGGGAGCAGCCTCTTGGCATTGACTGGGTAGCTGAAATTACCCTTGTCTTTAAATCTATTTGATAATAGCATAGTGTCTCCCTCTTTCCAGTGGTACCCAGGGGTAAAAGCTTCATTTGCCTACATAGTGGCCACCATGTGCTATGCTGGATGGTGGAAGGGCTACCTTTCCTTTCTCCTTAGGCACTGTGGCCCCAGGAAGCAGGCTGGGGGTTTTTCATATATATATGCTTGTTTTATCCTCTTCAGTTCTAGGTATAGGGAGTGGAGTCAGTCCTGCAAAAGTCAACCATTGATAGAATTTTTCAAATTCTGTATCTATTGATTTCTCAAGTTTTAAAATACTGATACTTCTGTATTACTGAATCCTGTGTTATAATTTATATTAAATTTAACATAATAGACATGGAGTTTATGTCACTAGAATGCTATTTGTTGTTTTTGCAGTTAAACAGATCTAGACTGCTTGCCTTATTGTGCCCTACAATTTATTAGGGTAAGGAACCGTATGCCTAAAGTCCAAAATTTTCTTTGCTACTTCACTTAATTAAGACTTACTTATCTTCTTGTCCTTTTGGGTAAGTTTTCAACTCTGGCCTGGAAGCCTGGTTCCCAAGCCACCAAGGCTTGAGCCCCTTAAGTCCAAGACTCAGCATCTAGAGCTGAAGGTCCATTCCTTAGGGCCATGGGGCCTAAAGGGAAGGGAAGGACTAGACAAATTAATCTGAGAGCATCAGCATCAGCAGAGAGATGCTAATTGAATGGGAGCTGATGAGATCAGCAAATGAAATAGAATAGAGAGAGAACAGAAAGTGGCCCAGGACAGAAGCTTTTGAGGAGAACCAGGAGAGAGAGCAGTATCATCAAAATATAGAGAGAATCAAAGAGAAGAGGGTGATTGATAGTGTCAAAGACTGCAGAGAGGTAAAGAAAGATGAGGCCTTAGAAAAGACCATTAGGTTTGGCTGTTGAGAGATTATTGGTAACTTTGGAGAGAACGGTTTCCGTTGAATGAGAAGGTCAGAAGTCAGACCGCAGAGAGTAAAGAAGGAAGGAAAGTGGAAGCAGCAAGTGTTGACAGCCTCTCAAGGACTTTAACCACAAAAGAGAGAAGAGATGTAGTGTAATAGATAGTGAGGATAGATAGACCAAGTGAGGGGTTTTTGAAAATGGAGGAGATAGGGGTAGTAGGGAAGCAGCCAGTAAATAGGAGAAATTGAAGATAAATGAGAGTGTGGTGTTGATACAGAAGGCAATCTTCTGAGGAAGATGGGATGGAATTAGATCCCTTGTACATGAAGAGGGGCTTGTTTTGGCAAGGAGAAAGTCAGTTTGAGACCCTCATCCCGTTCTTAGCCTTAGTCACCCAGGGATCTTGGCCCCTTCACATCCCCTAAGCCCAGAGGCAGCAGAGCTGTGGGCTGTCCAGCTGTATGACTAGGTAGTCACTTGATCTCTTTAGACTTCTGCCTGGATGTCCCCTCTACATCTGATGTTTCAGGTGTCTTGGTTTTTAGAACAGTGATGATGGGGACTCAGGACTTTCTGAGAGGCAAACTGGCCCCTCCCTAGCCAGAGACCTAGAGTCTAAAGGGGATCTTGATCTGACAATGCTGCTTAGAGGGGATGTACTATTATGTATATTGTATATCTGTACATATCTGCCACATGCATGTATTCCTGTGCAAGTCCGGCAATGTGTTAATAAATGTGTATGTACCCATGTGTGTATATATATGTATACACACACATACATATATATTCATGTACTTGTCCATACGTCTTGTGTCTGCTCACTTGTCCGTGTGTCTGTGTATATGTCTATGTGGGAATCTTAGTTTCTAACGCATGGTAATCTCTCTGGGCAGGTGTTTGTTCATGTGTCTGTCCACATGCACATCCTGGTAATATAGCAAAGATCAGACAGGGAGAGCCAGTCTGAGGAACAGTCTACAATGTATGTGTTAATGTGCATTTGTATTCCCAGGATCCCATGTGCGTATTAATGTGTTTGTCTCTATCCCTGTGTTTGTCCATGTATGTCTCTATACATCTACATGTGTGTTGAAATATGTGCCCTTGTACTCCTCTCTGTGCCTGTGTTTGCCCATTTGTCTAGAGAAGCCTGTGGTCTCTATCACACTTTTAGTTATTGGCTGGATGACCCAGGGATGCTGATGTGGGTCTCCTAGCAACCCTGTTGGAGAACCTTCCAGAGAAGGGCCCCAGGAGAGGTGGGGGAGGGGCCAGGCTCATTTTTCTGCAAAGTGTCTTAAAGCTTTGGTTGGGGCAGACAGTTCCAGGGTAGTGATGCTGACAAGACCAGGTTATCATATGTGGGAGGAGGAGTTTGGGATGGGTGGACTCCCCACCTGAGGGGAGGGGCTGCATGGCTCTGATTGAGAGTCACTTCTGATTGGCCACACAACCCTGAACTGTGGCTATTCAAACTGCTTCAGCTAGTGTAGGCTACAGCCTGCAATTTTTTGAAAGGGAAAAAAAAATCGACCCTTCTTTTACCGAGGGAACTGGTTGTTCAGCCAGATGCTGTCTCTGATCCAGAATGTCAGCGTGGAACATACTAGAACCATTATTAAGTGCCTTTGGTCTGTTTCTAAAAGACTGGGTTCTTTTTAGCACTAAACTGTTGAAATTGTCAACCAGATTATATATTTCTTCCTTTGAAAATGGAACGCTGTAGCCAAATGTCATTAACGTGGCATTGCAAACCTTGAAACTTCTTTGCTAGGGTGCATTTTGGTAAGATTAATTTGTTTTATCATTATTTTAAATGCATTTCCATTTCAAAATGAATTATATATGTGAGAAAGTTTTTTTTAAAAGACACATTTCCAAATGAAATTTTTTTCAGTTACTGTATATGAACTAAGAAAGATAACTTAGTTTTAGGGTTGTTGTTGTTGTTGTTGTTGTTGTTGTTGTTGTTGTGTGTGTGTGTGTGTGTGTGTGTGTGTGTATATGGATTTTCAATTTTTCTGACAGTACCAGTGTTTGCAGTTTAATGCCTCAGTGGAACAGGAATATTTTGACTCGCTTAACTGCAGACTGACTAGAAATATGCATACATACATATATATATATACACACATATATGTATATGTATGTGTGTATAAATATATGTATACACACATACGTAGTAAAACTCTTCTTATGGTAGAATATTAATGGATAGGATAAAACCAATGAAACATTGTGGTTTTTTCTAAAAAGTTCAGATTTTTTGGGTACATGTGCAGATTTTAAGTTTTCAAAATAAATGCATTTAAAGATGAGCAAAAAATAAAAAATATCCTGTCAAGAAGAGATTTCAGGAAAATGATCTGAGGGGGAGAAATCCCAAGTCCCTTGAAAAAAGGTATGGGGAATTACCCATATAGCACGGGAAGTATTGTTTGGTGTCAGGAACAATGTCCAGGTCTGGGATTTGGATAGTAGAAAGCTCCATCCCAGTGAGGCTAGTTAAAGGCCAGAATGAGATTGAGGGTAGGGGACAGCCAGCTTTATTCCCTTAGATGCCAAATTCCAAAGAGGGTACTAACATCTTCACCATAACTAGGCCATTCCCACTGAACATCTTGGCTTCTTACTATTTTTTTTTCTGAATTGTGTGTCCTACGTCAGAGGCAGTGATAGGGGATCTGTGGGGAACTTGGAGACATAATATGTGACTTCAAAAGGCATTTTGCCTGGCTTTTTTTTTTTTAGCTTTCTTGGGAACTAGAGAAAGATAAAAAAGGGGTAAGATTCCTGCTTGCAGAAGATGGGAAAATGACAATGGAAAACAGAGAAGAAGGTAGGACAACCCAACTTCTGTTTTGTTTCTGTTTTCTTTGTCAAAAAAATAATTTTCAGAGTGGGAAGGATAAAAAAATGGTTAACAGGGAATTAGAAATCCCCAAAAGTAAGAGAGTGCTTAGTCATCCTCAATGACTATCAGTCATCAGACCTGGACAAAATACCTAGCGTCAGACTCAGGGACCTTAGACCTTAGGAAGGGACCTCAGGGGTCATCTAGTCTAACTCACTCATTTTACAAATGAGGAAACTGAAACAAAGAAAAGTTGTGACTTCCCAAAGGGCACACGGGTAATAAGCAGCAGAACTGAGTTTCAAACTCAGGGCCTTTGATTTCACGTCCTGTGCTTTTTATGCTGCCCAACACTGCCTTCAAGGGTCCTGGAAAGGACACATGGGTTTGTTGAGGTCCTGTCAGTGATGTTGGGAAAACTGGATGATGGAGGAAGTGCTGTAGGATTGGAGACAATGTTCTAATTTTTAATAAAAAGGAACTTATATATATATATATATTTATTACATGAAATTATATGTATAAATATACTTACTTGTTTATATACATTTATATTAGAAATATAGTTGAATTACATTTGTTTATAAGTTATTTTTCCTTTTTGAAAAATTCAATTGATTTTTATTTTCAGGTCTGCATTCTCTACCTTCCCTCTGTCTCTCCCCACCTCCCTTGAGGAAGCATGAAAAACAAAACCCCTGTTACACCTACATATTTAAGCAAAACAAATTCCTTCATTCTCCATCTCCAAAAAAACCCATGTCTCAGTCTGCATTAAGCTTGTCAGCTCTCTACCAGGGAGGTTGATAGTGCGTATCCTCATGAATCCTCTGGAATTGTGATCGGTCGTTGTACTGATCGATCAGAGTTCTCAAGTTGTTCAGAGTTGTTGGTCTTTCTAGTATTATTGTGATTCTATAAATTGCTCTCCTGGTGCTGCTCACTTCACTGTGCGTCAATCAGTTCATAAAAGTTTTCCCAGATTTCTCTGAAACTCTTGCCCTCATCCTTTCTCAGAGCACAATAGTATTTTACTACATTCATAGACCGTAACTAGTTCAGCCATTCCCCAGTTGATGGACATCTGCTCAGTTTCCAATTCTTTGCCTCCGCAAAGAGAGCTGCTATAAATATTTTTGTCCTTATGGGCTTTTTTCCTCTAAGAAAGGCTCTTCTTTAAATTACAGGCCCTGTGGTAAGCTAGACTTTGATTTCAAGTAAAGTTCTGAATGTAGTATTAAAGAACCCTTTGTGAGCACTTAGAAAGGGAGACTGTAATTGCCGTGAACCAAAATGGGTTCCCCAGGAAGCCATATTTGACTAATTTCATTTTCTTTTTTTTTTTTTGACAGGGTTCCTCTACTGGGAGGTAAGGAGAATGCCAAATGCCTGGATTCTAGCAAGGCATTTGACAATGTCTCTCACAATGCAGGCTAGACAAGAGTATGATACGTTGCTTGGGAGTTAGTGCAACAGCTGGATCCAACGAAGGATCTTTCTAGAGAGAGGTTTCTGGAATCATTATTTCTCCTTGGCCTTGTCCTGTTTAACATCATATTATCTGCCCACGACAGTGGATGGTGTGCTTATCAAATTCATGGAAGAAGAATTAGAAAAGGCTAGCTAATATAGTAGATAACAGGACCAGTATCTAGAAAGCTATCAACAAGCTAGAAAAATTGGTAAAGTCTGATCAGATCAAACTTGTATAAGAATAAATGTAAAGTCCTATGCTTAGGTTAAAAAACCCACAACCCAGCTCTAAGATGAACAGTGATAATGAGAGTACCTACCTAGGTAATGAGCTCTGGTAATGAAAGTCCCTACCCAGAGTGTCTAAGATTCATCAGCTTCCTCTTCGACCCATTCAGGGCATACTAGAGCCAGCCTGAAAGGGCTAGTGAGAGATTGTTAAATTTTCAGTGGGAGCATTTACATCTCAGAAATCCACATATGCTACAAACTGGAGCTTGATTTATTGTTCTGTTGACTGTCTGACTTAATGAAGTGGTGGAAAAAATGCTAATAATGCAGATTAAACTTACAAGTGTTTGTCCTGCATACATTGTCTGTCCTGCCCCCCCCCTTTCCCCAAGATCTGGTTGTTAAACATTTATCAGCACGACTCTGTCACCAATCTTCTACCATAAAAATAAAGTTGTGTTGAAGGAGAGACAGCACTAACAAAGTATAACATGGAATAGCAGCAGCTCATATCAGGAAGGACTTTGACAAGAAAAAACAGGGAAAAGCTGGCATGGCTTTGTGGGAAAGGTCTTTGTTGTTTATATCATACCTGAGGCTAAGCCCTTCATCGATAGAGCTCTGGGCCAAGGGACCATGTTTGTTGTTGTTGAAATTTGGCTAGAGCATGGACTGCAATGCTTCCTCTCCAGAGATACTGGGCAGAGAACTGTCTAAACAAGGGCTGCCCTTTTAATTCACAAAGACTGGAGGCTGAAATCTTTAGCCTTGCTATGAGAACACCTTGATCCCGAACCATTGTTGTGTTGTTTTCAGGCCTCTTACATATCAATTTGTTGTGGTATTAAAACAGCAAAACAGCTCACTCAAAATCCAGTTTAAAAAAAATTAACTTGGAGTTGATTTTTTAAAGTGGAGCTACTTTCAAAGGCAACTAACACAACAAAAACAACCATAGGATGGGGATAGTATGACTAGATGATCATTGTAATGAATAGGACCTGGATTCGCCTTTGTTTTTGATTTTGGACTACAATATGAATCAACACAAATATTTGTGTAATTGTATAATAAATGTCTATGTAGTTGTGAAACTGAACAATGAGATCTGGAAGCCAAAAAAGCTAATGCTAGCTTGTTCAGTTTTGTCTGATTCTTTGTGATGCCTTTTGGGGTTTTCTTGGCAAACATACTGGAGTCGTTTGCCTTTTCCTTCTCCAGCTCATTTTATGATGAGGAAATGAGGAAATTGAGGTAAACAGAGTAGAGTGACTTGCCCAGGGTCACCCAGCTAGTAAATATCTGAGGCTGGATTTGAACTCATGATTCCTAGCCTAGTGCTCTATCTGCTTTGCCACCTAACTGCCCAGTGCTAGCTTAGGCTCCCTTGATAGAAGATTAGTTACCTTCTGTTACCTACCCTAGTTGTCCCACATCAGGAGTACAATGTTCAGACGCAGGTGCTACATTTTTGTGTTACCTGCAGGTTTCACAAAATGGGTCAAGTTTTCTCTTTGGCTCTGCTCCTACTCTAAGGAAAATTCCAGGGAAATCTCTAAAACAAATCTTAGGTATGGCTCCTGTCTAGTTCTGCTAAATATACTCAATGTAGAATATGGGTACTGGTTATGGGACAGCTTTATATTTTCTTTACCCCAGAAAATGCTTATGATGTAAAGGACTCATAGGATTATATGAACAAATATAAGAAACATAAAACACTCAATTAGCCCATCACACTTATTAGAGTCCCTGTCCCTAAGTGGGACTGCTGAACAAATATTTCCCATTCACCTCAGACCTGTGCGTCCGTGTATTGTATAGGAATGTCATGTAATATTGGCAAACCCTAGATTTCCTGGCTTGTTGTATAATGAATTTGGTTCTTGAGTTGGGGAATTCTTTTTTTCCTTCAAGAAGCATGCTGTTAGAGAAATCTTCTCACTCCAGGATGCTAGTGCCCCACTTGAAAACTCAGGAACTCAGATTCAGAATTACTCGAGACAAAACTCTGAAGCTGGAATAATCTATTCTCAGCTTTGCTAGTTTCTGGACTGTGCTTAGAAAAGGAAACAGGCAGAAAGGGGAAGCCAGAAACCCCAAGTCCAGGAACTCCAGCCTCAGGGTCACCATAGGCTGGGCTTGCCATGTGCTCAGCCTCCTGCAAGTCACTATTTTTCTACTACTGGTGAGAAGGAGGTGAGAAATCCCTTCCCTTTTTTTTTTACTTAGTCAATAGTCCTCTTCAAGAATGAAGGACAAACAGCATAGCATAAGCATAGTCAGTAAGTATTTATTAAGCATCTATTATGTACCAGGCACTGTGTTAAGCACTGGGGATACAAAGAAAGGCAAAATAACAACCCCCACCCTCAAGGAGCTTACTGTCTGTCTAATGGGGGAGACAACATGCAAGTAACAATGTACAAATCATATACAGGATAAATTGGAAATAAGAGAGGGAGGGAAGGCACTGGAATTAAGAAGGACTAGGAAAGATTTCCTGTAAAAGGTAGGATTTCATTTGGGACTTGAAGGAAGCCAGGGAAGCCAGAAGACAAAGATGTGGAAGGAGAGCGTTTCAGGCATGGGGGATAGCCAGTAAAAGTGCCTGGATTTGGGATGAAATGTCTTGTTCAAGACTTAAATCTGTAAGTCCAGGGTGGGAAGAAAGCTCAATAAGAAAAATGGAAGTGAAAGAGGTAAAACTGGTTTTACAACTCACATTTATATACAACAGGGAGGATAGTTCCTCCAAAAAGAATCTGTCCTCCTGGACCTGCCAACCAATTGTCAAGAGTAAACTCTGGTTATTGTAGACCCATCAGAGAAATGCCCTGAGTCCTCCTAGTGAAGGGCAAGGGCACGTTCTAGTTCCAGGGGAGGTACCGCCTCTGACAAAGGTCTATAACTTTTTCATTGTAATGGGTGTAATCAGGGGAACCCGACCAGGATTTGCTCTGGATGTCCAGAGCTAGGCTACTTCCGTTGTCCCATATGTACTTCCTAGAGCTGGGCCCTTTCAGTGACATATTTGGGCTGGCCCTGTTCTGGTAGGCCATATATATTACCTCAGGGCTGAATACTTGGTGCCTTGGGATGACATAGCAATCCCTTCACATCCATGATGACAGCATGGCTAGGGAGGAAGAGGCTACATTAATTCCTCCCTTTGGTTTTCAATCTTCCTTTCTTACTCTGGAACATATGCTGTGTAACTCTCTTCCTTTGTGAATCTTTCTGGCAAGGATAGTGACTGCTTTTATATGGATACCAGGGCGAACACTCTTCCTTGGTGAACCTGACTTGGGGTCTAAGGCCCTGAATGCCTCTTCTGTTTTGTGTTTCTTTGCCTGAGTGTAGACAATCCTGAAGTGAATATTTCCACCCTTGAAGGCGGCCTTGTAAGTTTGAGAAATTGGAAATGCCTCTGTTCCTTAGTTACTACAGGCTGCACTTTGGGAAGAGACCCTTAGAATTACTACAGTGCTTCTTGGAGGAGAAGATGACCACCTACAGGAGCAGGAGCCTGGCTCCTGGAGTAGCTTGCCAGAAGATATGACCTTGAGAGAGAGGACCGAGCTGAAATACAGTGAAATGCTTATTCAACAATCCTTCCAAATGCTTCATGTTTTAATTTTAAGTAACAACCTTCCCTCCAGGAGAATATTATAGTAGTTATAAATTACTCCTACATATTTAAGTCTTTGTCAATGTGTACTTATGCATCTTTGTGCTAATAGCATTTCTTTTGTGTGTATGAAATAGCTGTTCTATGTAATGTATATTATACATTGAGTACCTCCTATTCCTCCTTTTTGAGGAAATCCTACACAAGAGTCAAATCTCATCTTAAATTATTTTGACCTGGGCTTTGGGATGGGCATCTAAAGAGCCAGATGATTTTCTTCTCTTAAGAAACATGACCTTTTTGGGGGTGTGGCTCTAGAGCTAGGAGCTTCTTAGAGAGAGAGAGACAGAGAGAGATAGTGAGAAGGAGAGAGAGGAGGAGAGAGACAGAGAGAGAGGAGAGAGAGAGAAGAGAGAAGAGAGAGGAGTGAGAGAGAGAGAGAGAGAGAAAGTACGAACAATTGTGTGTGGTTTCTCTATTGAATTGATTGAGATGACTCATCAGATTGTTCAGACTCTCCCCTGATCAACTCTTATTACATTAGAAAGGACATTGCCAAGCTGGAGCTTGTCCAAAGCAGGGTGACCAGGATGGTTGGGAAATTGAAAGGAAAAAAAGAAAACAAGCATTCGTTTAGTACCTACTAAGTGCCAGCGACTGGGCTAAGTACTTTACGGATTTTATATCGTTTGATCCTCACACAGCCCTGGAAGGTGGATGCTATCATCATTCCTATTTTACAGATGAAGAAAAAGGGGCAGACAAAACTTAAGTGATTTGCCCAGGGTCGCAAAGGTAGTAGGAATCTGAGGCCATATTTGAACTCAGTTCTTCCTGGCTCTAGTCTCAGCATTCTATCCACTCTACCAGACCTCACTGACACCATGACAGAGGACAGAGGTCTTTGAGTGAAGGCTAGGCAACCCACTAGCTGGAGATGTGGAGAGAAAAGGCGACAGGTACAGGTTGGACTACATGTCCTTCTCTCTCAGATTTTACAATTTGTGAGTTTGAAGGGACTGGCGACATTTAGCCTGGAGAAGAGGAAAACTTAGGGGAGATGTGATGGCAACGTTAGGTAACGGAAGGGCAGTCATGTGGAAAATGCATTGTGCTTGTTCTGCTTTTCATCAGAAGACAGAAGTAGGAACAAGGGGGTGGAGGCTGTGGAGAGGGAAACTTTAGATCAATGTGATGATAAACTTTCTAGCTGGGTTGTGAAGTGACTGGGGTACTGGACTCAGGGCATTTCTCTGATGGGTCTACAATAACCAGAGTTTACTCTTGACAATTGGTTGACAGGTCCAGGAGGACAGATTCTTTTTGGAGGAACTATCCTCGCTGTTGTATATAAATGTGAGTTGTAAAACCAGTTTTACCTCTTTCACTTCCATTTTTCTTATTGAGCTTTCTTCCCACCCTGGACTTACAGATTTAAGTCTTGAACAAGACATTTCATCCCAAATTGGGGTACTGGACAATCCCAAAATTCTTTTGTTTTTGGAAAATGACAGGAAGACCTTAGTTCAAATGCCGCCTCACACACTTCCCCTGGCAGTGTGACCCTGGGCAAGTCATTTAACCTCTATCTGCCTCATTTCCTTATCTGTAAACAAGTACAATAACACTTTTCTTCCAGGGTTGTTGTAAGGATCAAATGAGATAATGTTTGTAAAGTTCTTTGCAAGCTTAAAACACTCTATAAATGCTAGTGGTGGTGGTGGTGGTGGTGGTGGTGGTGGTGGTGGTGGTGGTGGTGGTGGTGGTGGTGGTGGTCGGTGGTGGTGGTGGTGCTGCTGGCTGCTGCTGCTTCAAGAGTGGTGGTAGAGCAGTGGGTAGAGTGTTGGGCATGGAGTCAGGAAGACTCATCTCCCTGAGGTCAAATCTGGCTTCAGACACTTTTACTAGCTGTGTGACCCTGGGCAAGTCACTTAACCCTGTTTGCCTCAGTTTCCTCATCTGTAAAATGAGCTGGAGAAGGAAATGACAAACCACTCTTATCTTTTCCAAGAAAACCCCAGTGGAGTCACAGTCAGCCACAATTGAAAAATCAATTCATATTATTAGCTATTAATAATTGTAACTGCCTGAAAGAGAAATGGTCTCTCTCTGGCGGTATTTGCTTCCCGATCATTGGTGGTGTAACAACAATGCTACTTGCAGCTACTGTGGCTGTGTAAGACCAATAACACCAGCATGCAGGAGGGCTGCTAGCACAGCTTCTTTGATCTGCTTTTCTAAGGAAAGCAACTTTAAGGGGTTTATAATCTTACTTTAATTAAACATACATACATCATTCACTTAGTTCAGGGGAAAAAGCCAGCACCCTGAACTTCAGAGAAAACACAAACAAAAATTACAAACAGATTATATAAACAGAGCAAATAAATACAGATCAGTAGACAGGCTTCTAACCATCTAACTATAGCAATACATACAGTTACCAAAGAGAGGGGCACCAACATCTGGGTTTTCAAAGCTGGGGGTGGGGGGCAGGGGAGTGCTCCTTGATGGCTACCCAGAGTCTCCATACCAACACTCTTCCAATGAGTGAGCCCCAAGAAAAATGCTAACCTTAGAGTATATATACCCTTTTTCAGGGCTTCACAGCTCTCCGGGGCTTCACACCTCTTGTGACCTAAGTAGTAAAAGGGGTGGGCCTTCCTACAAACAAAGGCAAGGCTCAATCAAAGGTACTTGGCTGCCTTAGTGCTAAGAAGCACTCCAAAAGAAAAAACAAAAAGTCTCACTTTGCTTGCCATTACAGGTGGTCTGCAACTTGTTATGGATATGGGAAAGGGGATTCCTGTTGAGGTCTAGCTTGGTCCAGATGATCTCTGAGGACCTTTTTAGCTTAGGGATTTTATGGCCCTAAAAGGCCTGGGTGCAGGGAGAGGAGATGGGATGATACTTCACAGGCAGTTTCTCAGGATGGGAGATTGGCTGGGCCATTGCTCAAGCTTTGTGACAGCTTGCAACATTGTGAAATGACATGACTTACTATTGGTAGATTATTTATCACCAGGAGAGTCAGATGAATGGCTCTGATTATTCCTGGTAATACAAGAAAATTCTTTTGTTTTTGGAAAATGACATCTAAGTCATGTGAAGTGGGTGGGGCCCGAGAGCACAGCTGTAAAGGACATGGGGTATTGAGGGCTGGCAGGTGGTTTTGTTGAGATCTACTCATTGATGGGCAAATCAGGGCCTCCTAGACCTGAGGGGGACGTGGCAACCAGCCTGGTAGGGAAGGCCTGAGAAGCTAGGGTCCTGGGATGCAAGCCTAGGGTGGGGTTGGGAGGTTTGGATTTAGAACATAGTGGGACTAATGAAGTGAGTTAAACTGTGAATTTAATCCTCTTCACCTGCTCAAAGAATAAAAGGTGTATGTGTGTGTGAGATTATGCAACAGGTGATGGGAGAAATACCTGTATGTTTGTTCTTGCTGTTATCTTTGAAGTAAATATTCCTTTATAAAAGCTAATTTGAGTATTAGGTGAGGCTGGTGTTCTGAAACTCCCTAAAATTTGGGGAATACAATAAGCAGGGGCTTTAGCTAATGATGGAGATAAGATATCCCCAAACCACTTAAAGGTCCTGGAGAATCCTGGGTGAAATATAATATAATTGACCTTTAAGTAATCACTGCTACATATTCACCTAGTAAGCAAGGACTGCCAAGCCCACTAGTTTGTCACCCCTAATTCACACACCCACTCCCAATCCATTCCCAAATTCATATGCTAGAATAGATGTAATGTCATGGGTGGGATGGAGGAGTAGCGATGTAGGAAGATGTCAGAGAGGGCCAGGACTGTATGTGTCTTCCAGGATCTTTGCTAAAGGAAGAAAAAGGCAGTGGTCTGATCTCTTGAATCAGGGACTCTGAACTTTTTTCATCATGGACCCTTTTTTGATAGTCTAGTGAAGCCTATGGACCCTTTCTCAGACTAATGTTTTTAAATGCATAAAATAAAATGCATAGGATTACAAAGCAAATTAATTATATTGAAATACAGGAATCAAAATATTTTAAAAATAAATTCATGGTCCTCAGGTTAAGAACTCTTGACTAGACCAATCAGGGTGAACATAGCCTGGGGATAGCTTGGCAAGGAGAGCCCCAGTCTGGGAAATTGGAGAGTTATGGTACCAGGAAGGTGTTCTGTGGTAAACCAAGGGCCTTAGTATTGTAATGTATGTTTGAATTAATCTTTGGGGTGTGTGTGTGATTGTTTATGTTTACTTGTGTAAATCATACAAGGTATCCCAAAGGTCTTAGTGAAGACTTTTGAAACCCCCTTTATAGTGAAGCCTCCTTGGATGAAGGAAACCTATAGGGCCCCAACAGGGACTTAGTGATAGGGTAGGAGGAACCCAAAAGCTGGAGGCTTCCAGATTGGTTGTGGGTGAGGTGTGGCTTTATAAATAGCCCAAAGAACTGGAAGTTGGGTGCAGCTAATATGTGTATATGTTGGGCTGTGTTCTCTTCTAGAGAAGATTTACCATTTGTGGGCAGAAGGTTTGAAGGAAAGGAAATGCATCCTGATCTCTCACGGCCTAAGGTGGTCATCAGTGATGGGAAGTGAATAGACAATACCAACATGTTTAATTCAGGCCAGCTTAGTTCTATTCTGATGACTTTAATTTTTTTAAAGGTCTGTTGATGTCTTGTTTTTCCCATCATGATTGTTTCATGATAAACCCTCCACTCCAATGAATTCTCCCTTGTAAACATAAAGAAAATAATTAAGAAAACTTGATCAACAAAGTGATGACATCTAATGCTATAGTAAACATTCCATACCCAGATGTCCCTATATGCCTCTTTAAAGGAGGGAAGTATGTTTCATTTCATATTTACTAGGAACAAGATTAGTCAGTGCAACTAACCTGAGTTCCGATGCCTTTGAATATAGTTTTCGCTTATGTTATTGTAGTTGTTTTGCATATAATTGTCTTAGTTCTGCTTTCTTCCCACCACCACAGTTCATATAAGTCTTTTATATTGGTGCTGGGGTTAGTGTGGACAATTGACTGGCTCTAGCCCTCTCTACTACAGCACAGAACTCCTGTACCGGCTTCATCCTCCTCTGGTATCAAGGATTACAAGCTTGCATGATCGGCTATGCTGCCATACTGGCACAGTTCTAAACAGTTTTGATGATTACTGCCTTATAGTATTGTTTGAGGTCTAGTTATACTAATTTAAGGAAGACTAGTACCTCTGCTATGAAGACTTGCCAAGCCCTTTTCAGGGCTGCTCATCCACCTTTGGTGTCTACCTGGCACTCAATTCTCACCTGTGGCTCCAAAAAGCTGTAGCATTCACAGCAGTGACACCCTGGTGAACTATTGTGGCAGATGCGCTAGACCAGGTTGAAGGTAACTGATGGGCCTCATACCCTTTGGTGAGTTGGGGTGGGGTATCTACTACAAGCATGTGAAGACTTTCTCCAGTGGAATGGGTGAATGAGAACAATTTGTTCCAGTGGCCATGAAGGGGGCTGAAGTAGGTACTGTGGAATGCTTAGAGCTTGGTCAGTCATCAAAGGTGCCAAAGTCATCCACTGAATCCAAGCCATTGCCAGTCATCTTTTAAAAAATTTTATTTTTATTTAATATTTTCAGTTTTCAGCATTGATTTCCACAAGATTTTGAGTTACAAATTTTCCTCCCCATTTCTACCCTCCCCCCACTCCAAGATGGCATATATTCTGATTGCCCCATCCCCAGCCAACCCTCTCTTCTGTCACCCCACTCCCCCCCATCCCCTTTTCCCTTACTATCTTGTAGGGCAAGATAGATTTCTAGCTCCATTGCCTGTATATCTTATTTCCCAGTTGCATGCAAACAACTTTTTTTTGAACATCTGCTTGTTAAAACTTTGAGTTCCAAATTCTCTCCCCTCTTCCCTCTCCACCCACCCTCCCCAAGAAGGCAAGCAATTCAACACTAGGTCACACATGTATCATTATGTTAAAACCCTTCCACACTACTCATGTTGTGAAAGACTAACTATATTTTTTCTCCCTCCTATCTTGGTCCCCCTTTATTCAATTTTCTCCCTTGACCCTGTCCTTTTCAAAAGTGTTTGCTTTTGATTACCTCCTCCCCTATCTGCCCTCCCTTCCTATTGTCCCCACTTTTATCTCCATCCTCCTTCTTCTGTGGGGTAAGATACCCTATTGAGTGTGTATGTTATTCCCTCCTCAGTCAAATCAGAGAGAGCAAGATTCACTCATTCCCCTCACCTGCCCCCTCTTCCCTTCCAATGAACGCTTTTTCTTGCCACTTTTATGTGAGATGATTTACCCCATTCTATCTCTCCCTTTCTCCCTCTCTCAATATATTCTTCTTTCATCCCTTAGTTTGATTTTATTTTTTTTAGATATCATCCCTTCATATTCAACTCACCCTGTGCCCTCTGTCTATATTCCCTTCAACTATCCTAATACTGAGGTGTCATGAATTATACACATCATCTTTCCATGTATGAATGTAAACAAAACAGTTCAACTTTAGTAAGTCCCTTATGATTTCTCTTTCTTGTTTACCTTTTCATGCTTCTCTTGATTCTTGTGTTTGAAAGTCAAATTTTCAGCTCTGGTCTCTTCACTGAGAAAGCTTGAAAGTACTCTATTTTGTTGAAAATCCATATTTTGCCTTGGAGCATTGTACTCAGTTTTGCTGGGTAGGTGATTCTTGGTTTTAATCCTAGTGCCATTGAACTCCAGAATATCATATTCCCTTAACATAGAAGCTGCTAGATCTTGTGTTATCCTGATTGTGTTTCCACAATACTCAAATTGTTTCTTTCTGGCTGCTTGCAGTATTTTCTCCTTGATCTGGCAATTCTGGAATTTGGCAACAATATTCCTAGGAGTTTTCTTTTTCAGATCTTTTTGAGGAGGCAATCTGTGGATTCTTTCAATTTCTATTTTACCCTCTGGCTCTAGAATATCAGGGCAGTTCTCCTTGATACTTTCTTGAAAGATGATATCTGGGCTCTTTTTTTGATCATGGCTTTCAGGTAGTCCAATAATTTTTAAATATCTCTCCTGGATCTATTTTTCAGATCAGTGGTTTTTCCAATGAGATATTTCGCATTGTCTTCCATTTTTCATTCCTTGGTTCTGTTTGATAATATCTTGATTTCTCATAAAGTCACTAGCTTCCACTTGCTCCAATCTAATTTTTAAGGTAGTATTTTCTTCCAGTGAGCTTTTGGATCTCATTTTCCATTTGGCCAATTCTGCTTTTTTAAGGCATTTTCCCCTCATTGGCTTTTTGGAGGTCTTTTGCCATTTGAGTTAGTCTCTTTTTTAAGGTGTTATTTTCTTCAGTATTTTTTTGGGTCTCTTTTTGCAAGTCATTGACTTGTTTTTCATGGTTTTCTCGCATTACTCTCATTTCTCTTCCCAACTTTTCCTCTACTTCTCTAACTTGCTTTTCCAAATCCTTTTTGAGCTCTTTCATGGCCTGAGACCAATTCATATTTTTCTTGGAGGCTTTTGATGTAGGCTCTTTGACTTTGTTGACTTCTTCTGGCTGTATGTTTTGGTCTTCTTTGTCACCAAAGAAAGATTCCAAAGTCTGAGTCTGAATCTGAGTCCATTTTTGCTGCCTGTTCATGTTCCCAGCCAACTACTTGACCCTTGAGCTTTTTTCAGGGTATGACTACTTGTAGAGTACAGAGTACTTTGTCCCAAGCTTGAGGGGCTGTGCTGCTGTTGTCAGAGCTTTTTCTACACAGCAAGCTCTGCCACACCAGTACTCCTTCTCCCCCAAGAACCACCAACCAGGATTGGATTGCAGCCCAGATCCAGACAGGGCAAACAGACTTTGCACTCCCGCTCTAATCCGCTGCTTAATTCTTTCCACCGGATCGGCCTGGGGCCGGAAGCAACTGCAGCTGTAGCTCTGGAAGCAGCTTCAGAGCTGCACCACCTCTTCTGTCCCTGGGGAAGTGGCCAATGGAGAACTCCTTTCACTTTGTCCCAGCAGTATTTCCCACTAACCTTCTGTGTTGTCTTTGGCATTTGTGGGTTGAGAAGTCTGGTAACTGCCACAGCTCACTGATTCAGGGAGCTATGCCCGTTCCCCCCAGCTCCCAATTTGGTTGATCCTGGCACAGCTCATGCTGGGTTCTGCTCCCAGCTCCTCATGATTGAACCTTTCCAGCAACCATCCAGGCTGTCCTGGGCTGGAGCCCTGCTTCCCTCTGCTATTTTGTGGGTTCCGTAGCTCTAGAATGTTCAGAGCCATTTTTATAGGTGTTTGGAGGTACCTGAGGGAGAGCTTAAGCAAGTCCCTGTTTTCCAGCTGCCATCTTGGTTCTGCCCCCCCCGCCCCTCACCCCCCCATTGCCAGTCATCTTGACTTTTGTTTTGCCACTGGACTTCAATGACTTTGGATGAGAGAGTGAGGCTGACAATTTTGTGCTACTCTGCCTCACTTAAATCCAATTCACATACAAGTCAAGACATTACACCATGATGTCATTGGTCCTCTTCAAAAATGAAGGACAAACAACAACAACAGTAGTAATACTTTGCCTCCTTCATTTCTGCTTTTCTTTATTATTTCCTATGAGATTCTGTATTTTTTGACCCATGCCAAATGAATTTTGTTATTATTTTGTCTTGTTTGATAAAGTAGCCCCTTTGGTAGTCTGCTTGGCATAGCACTATATCTGTAAATTGATTTAGGTAGTACCATGATTATTTTATGTTCAAGGTCTAACTGTAAACGATGACTATTCTCCAATTATTCCATTCTTTCTCTAGTGTCTTAATAGTTGTATTCAGCAAAGTCCTGAGAGTATATTGCTAGGTTAACTACCAGATTTTATGCATTTTGTAGTTATTTTGAATGAAATTTCTCTATTATTTTCTTGTAGATTTTGTTAGTATTGTATAGAATACTGCTGATAATTTGTTGATTTGTAACCATTGTTCGATAATTGTTGGTTTATAATAATAATGCTGATAATAATAATGTTGATTTATTTTGTATCCTGATTCCATATATACTATCCTGATTTCATGAGCTCAAATATGGCTTCAGACACTAGCTGTGTGACCCTGGGCAAGTCACTCAATTCTGTTTGCTTCAATTTCCTCATCCCTAAAATTAGCTGGAGAAGGAAATGGCAAATCATTCTAGTATCTTTGCCAAGAAAACCCCCCAAAAGGGTCAGAGAGTTGGATGTAACTGAGAACCAACAATAACAAAAGCTATAATTGAATTAATCATCTTAATTAGTTTCTTCACTGATTCTCTGAGGTTTTCTAAGTAAGCCATTGCGTCATCTGCACAGAGGAATAATTTGGTATCTTCTTTGTTGATGCCTATATCTTTAATTTCTTTTTCTTGTCTTGTTGCTGTAGCTCCAGCATTTACAGAACAATGTAAATAGTGAGTGAAAGGGACCCTCTGTTACTTTTTATGCATTCAGATTGCATATGGCTACTGTATTCTTTGTGAATTTATTTTTTTCCTTTTAAATAAATGTCCTGAGAAATGCATTTTCATGTATCTATTTAGCACACATTTATTAAGTCCTTCCTATGTATAAAGCAATGTGATAGGTCCTGGGGATACAACAATTAAGAAAGGATGGTCCCTACCATGACAGAATTTATGTTCAGGATTCCCTGGGGAGTAGGAGCCCGAGTCAGATACCTATGTTCTGAACCCCCATAAGTAGACTTTAAAGAGGGGAGTCTGATGGGTGCAAAGGAAGTGCCCAGGCAAGATGCTCTGGCAAAATCTGAGGAAGGAAATATCATATTCAATGCATGGGAACAAGGATTAATGGAAGATGTGGTGCTTGGACTGAGAGTGGGATTCATATTTTGGAAGGAGAAAAAGGGAAGGAAGTCTGCTGGTGGGTACTGGGGTTATCCATCCACCAGTGACAGTGAAAGGTTGAAGAACATCAGAGAGCCTGCATGGACGTTTACATTGGTTTAAGGAGCACGAGTGTGTGTGTGTGTGTGTGTGTGTGTGTGTGTATGTGTGTGTGTGACCCAGTAAAGAGGGAATGGAATTTCCTCCTTTGGATTGGGGAAGGAGGGGAGGAGCGAGTGGCTGTCTTGCACACTCACATTGTGACTTCTTTTCTGGACCTGGGGTGGGTGGTGGTATAAAGGTTCACACTCTGGGCCTTAGGCCTAACTAGAAAGTATCAACTTCCTGGATAGGAGTCTCTTCTTAGAACTGGTCCATAGGGGGCCTTGTCTTTGGCCCAAGGTTTTCTCCTTTCCTTATTAAAAAAATATCCACTGATCTTTATCTTTTAGCCTTGGCTGGAAATGCGAAGCCTCTTTGACCTTTTATGCCATTGAGTCCGATGGGATCCCTGGTTTAGGGAATGGTCATGCTTAATCCTTGATCCCTCACCTCCCCACTCCATCACTGGAAGCCTAATTTAGCATTTGTTCCTCTTTCTTGACCATATTCAAGTCACACTGGGCTTAAGCAAGGAGCAAGAAAATGTTATTTAGAAACAATACATTTTAAGAAAGGGATCAAGAGTAGATATAAAAGATTTCTATTCAGCCTAACTGGGGTGGAAGCCAGGGATGGCTTCCAAAGGAATATTCTATCTTATTCCCCTGAAGTTTCTCCGGTTCCATCCACTTTCAGCATGATCCTCTTCTTGGCCAGGAACATCTGGCTCCCTTGTGGTCCCCCAAAGATGATGGTATCTTTCTGGAAGTTCTCGGTAAGCTCCCCTCAAAGGCTATTTCAAAATCAAGCCCCCACCACTCTTGTTAAATAACCCTGACTCCTCCCTCATTGAATGATGGAGACTATTCAATAGGAGCTTCCTACCTTCCATCTTCTCTACTTCTAAATTTGACTTTGCAGTCATCTGCTTCCTTCTCTTCCCTATGCAGCAGAATCACTCACCCCTTTCTCCTTTACCATATCAGATCCAATCCAATAAACATTTATTAAGTGACTACTGTGCACTAGACACTGTGCTAAGTGTGGAGAATACAATTAATAAAAGAAAGATAGGCCCTGCCCTCAAGAAGCTCACAATTGATAAGAGGGAGACAACATGTAAAAGGAGGCTGGAAACCCAGGGTGTGGGGGGGGACACCAGGGTGTACTTGGTCTGGGGGCATCTTGTTCCATGGAGTTGAAACCAGGCAGAGTAGCAGATGCAAAATGGAGCAAGTTGAGTCCAGTCTCTTCTTTATAAAGGAAGGCATAGGGAGATGCTTTGATACTTCACCCTCCAGTCCTCCAAACTGAGAAGAGGAGGCATCCATCAAGGCTTGAGTTGGCAGTATGGTGGTGGGTTTAGAAGTGATGAGCTTATCCTCATAGAACCCTGCTAACCTGTGACATTGAGTATGCAGTCCACTAACAACCCTATTGCTCTTATTATCCCCATTTTACAGTTGAAGAAACTGAGGCAAATAGAGATTAAGTGACTTGCCCAGGGTCACACAGCTACTAAGTATCTGGAGAATGGATTTCACTTCAAGTCTTCCGACTTCAGACCTCATGCTCTATCCACTGCACCACCAGCTGCCTCTTGAATAGGCACACCCACTTAAAAGAGGTCACAGAGACAAAGTCACAGAGAAGAACAGCATTTTAGGAAGGAAGCAGCTTCAAAGACCATGAATTCTGGAAGCAGAGAAGAAAGCTGACTATGGATTCAAGAGAGAAGTACTGTCATCAATAATCCAGCTGCAGAGAGGAACAAACCCAGGGACCCCAGCTGAGCAACTGCAACCTACCCTGGCACTTTTTTTGTGAAAAAGATCCATGGGTTTTAGTGGACCACAGACTCAATAGTGTTCAATGGCTATACATGGCAGCTCCAAAAGCTAATGAATAATGAAGTTTTAGGAGAGGCATTGTGTCCAGAATGAGGGAAGTGAGAGTCCCATTTTACTCTGCTTTGGTTACACTGTCTCTGGAACATCACACTCACTTCTGGACAAGTACAGTTAGGAACCTTGAGACTATGTCATACAAGGGTCACTTGAAAGAACTGGGAATGTTTAACTTAGAGAAAACCTAAAGGAGACAGGATTGCCATTTCCAGGTATTTGAAGGGGAAGAAGGATTAGATGTGTTCTGTTTGGCACCATAGGCAGAATTAGGAACAGTAGGTGGGAGCTTTAGAGAAGCAGATTTCAGTTTCACATATGGTACAATTTCCTAATAATTAGAGCTGTCCCAATGTGGAATGGTTTACCGTGGTAGGTAATGGGGCTCCTTCACATAAGCGCTTCCAGCCGGGCTGGACAACCACTTGTCTCCTCAGGAGGAAAGCATGGCAAGGGATTTAGTGCTAGACCTTAGAGATATCTAATTCTACTTCCTCATTTTACAGAGGAGGAAACAGGCTCAGGAAGGTAGGAGGATTCGCCCTGTTACATTTCGGCCAGTCAATGGCAGAGCTGGGATTTAACTCCTAATCCAGAGCTTTTTCCTCTATCCTATTCTGTTTTTTTTTTTTCTTTAATGCCAAAGGCACAAAAGGACCTGTAGACATACTCAGGCTCGCTTACTGAGAGATGCATGTTCACACACAAAAGCACATTCATGCAGAATGTAAAAAAGGTTACAACGATATCCTGTCCCTCACCCCCTTTTGGGTCACATTCCCCTTTCTACCTGGATGCTAATTAGTGTCTGGTTGGGCAATCTTGGGAAAATAGGCTTCCATCTAGGACCTCTGTAGGGACCTGGCCAAGGGTGGATGTCTGTGTTCAACTTACATCCGTGTGTGTGTGTGTGTGTGTGTGTGTGTGTGTGTGTGTGTGTGTGTGTGTGTGTGTGTGTGTGTGTGTGTGTGTGTGTGTGTCTGTAGGTGCGCTCAGAGTTATCTTCTGACACCCCCCCCCCCACCTCAGTCCCGCCCCTCCCTTCTCTCCTTCCCTGAACCTGCCCGAATCGCCCCTCCCCCTCCTGGTCCTGTTCTCCCGTAAACCTCCTGCGCCTGCCCCCTCCCTTCCCCTTCTGCTCCTTTCCTCTCCTCCCTTCCCTCCCCTCCCCTCCCCTCTTCTCCACTCCTCTCTTCCTCTCCCCTCCTTTCCTCTCTTCTTCTCCACGGGTGCAGTTGGCTAGCAGCTCTCTGAGACGTCTGCAGAGCGGCAGCGCCGGGAATTGGCCCAGCCGAGTCGGGGAAAGCGCTGGCTGCAGGGGAGGTGGGGGCCCTCCCTAGGCGGGACAGTCTTCCCCCCGCCCTGCCTCCGTACCCCAGTCCTTTCCTGCTCCCCATTCCTCTTACCTGCCTGCCATTCGTTTCCCATCCTTTCCTAAAGCTGCCTTCCCCTCCCCGCTCCCCCCCCCCCCCCGTTTTTTTGGCTTTGGCTCTTGACTTACGTTTGCCTGTTCTGGGGGAAGGGCGTTTCTGGATCTGAGCCCCCTGGGCATTTGCTCCCAGGGTGAGAAGTTGGGGGAAGCTGGGCGGCCGGATGGCTCTGGGTGTCGCAGGATCGGGGCTTGGCCGCGGGGTGGGGGTAGCTGGGAGATGTTCGTAGTGTGTCCTGAGGCACTAGGGACAAACAGGATCGGGATTTCTTCTCTGTGAGTGTAGAGTGGGGGCGACTTCAGGAAGATAGGGATGCAGGGATGGGGCCTTCAGGAGGGGCACATTCCCAGGTGTGGCTACAGTAGGTTAGAATCCTTGCCAATGAGCAGTTACTGTGTGCGTTTCTGTGTACCTATGTCTGTCCAGTGTCTGTGTGTCTGCCAGGGTTGTAGCCAAGTGTCCCTCTGTATGTGTCTGTGTCCACACATGCCTGTCAGTGTGTGTATAAGCATGTTACCTGTCTCACGGTTGTTAGGCAGCCTGGTGGAGAAGTGAGGAAGGAGTGTGCCGATGTTGGGGGGTGGGGCGCGAAGAGGTGGTTTGCAGGGGAAGCTCTGGCGCTAGTGACATTTCTTTCCTTGGTTTCTTAGGGCCAGCGTGGGGCAAGTGGGTGGAGAGAGCACCATGGAACCCCTCTTCTTGGCCTCATTCTGGGAGGATTTCTATGGAAACCGCCTGTTCAACAACTTCTCCTTCCCAAATGGGAGTGGAGTGCCTCCTCACTGGATCAATGTGACCCAGGACATCTTTCTCCCCATTGGCCTCCGGGTCACCATCGTGGTGGTCTACCTGGCTGTGTTTATAGGGGGTCTGCTGGGGAACTGCCTTGTCATGTATGTCATCATCAGGTAGGTGGGTGCTGGGTCCTCCTTAACATCTTACAATCAGATGCATTTCTGTCCCTACTTTGACACCTCCTAGTGCCTTGCTGATCTGGACAGCTGCAACTTTAGGGAGGCTATGGCATTGAAGCTGGGATTGCCAGTTTCTTGCTACTCTTGATGACAATTGCAGATAATGAAAGTAGGGCTCTCTCTAGGGACCAATACATATCCTTGGTATAACCTGCCCTGTTGACCTCCTAAGGGGAAGGAGAAAAAGCTGTGGCCCAAGTCTCTGGCATTTGGCCTTAGGAACAGAATGAGAAAGAAGGTCTGTATCTGAGGTCCTCTGAGAAAATTGATCATTGTGATCCTGAGGGGGCAGGACACTGTCTGAGGGCCTGGCTGGAAGGTATGCCTGTGGGGTTCAGGTTTCAGCAAGTGCTGGGCCACTTGAGGCCTGGCTAGTTAGAGGGATCAGTGCTTTGGTGGGGGGTGGGGGAGGGGAATTGTCTAACCCTTGAGTTAGGAATTTAGGGCCAGCCATGCTTCATCCCACAGAGGAAATGGATGGTTCCCTCTTCCAAGGCCAGACCTTGGAGCCCAGTGTTGGGGAGCTCTAGGGCTTGGGTCATGAATACTTACCTCTCCTTCTTCCCCTTGCCCCACCCCACCCCAACCTCCTCTGTTGTTTATTGCTCCTCTGGCCCATGTCTAATTTTTCATCAAGACAGTTTAATTCAGCACAGATTTATTGAGCCCACCTATGTGCCCAGCCCTATGCTTGCCATGGTAGATGAGATAGATAATAGGGTGTATACACACACACATATGTATGCATATACTCATGAAAGTCATTCTGGCTGGGAAAACAACATGGATACACAGGAGACAGGACCACAGTGTGTATTGCTTAGTGATCTATGGTTTGATCTAGGCCCTGAAGGATGGATAGGATTGGGTAGATAGAGAAAGGATGGAGGAGAGGTAAATTTTTTTTTTTTTGTGAGGAGAGTAACGTGAGCAAAAGTGTGCAGGCAGGACTGATCCTGATATGAAGCTGACCGTGAGGAGATTAGATTGTTGGAGGGATGGAGGGCATAGATAATCTGAGAGCTGACATTATTTGCTTGCCTTCCCCAAGAAGGCATCTTTGAATCTTTGGTGCAGCCTCATAGGTGCAAACACAAAGGGATGTATCAGAGAATGCTAGACCGATAAAGTCAGACCTGAGTTAAAATCCTACCTCCAACACTAGTTACATTTATCTTGGGCAAGGCACTCACCCTCACTTAGCATGTAAGTAAGTAATATATAAAATGAGGATAACAGTAGTTGGTTGGGAATGTATCTTAACTGTAAAAGTACTACAGAAATGGGAGTTGTGATGATTGATGATGATGATGAGCCATGTGGTGCAGTGGATCAGATGCCTGGGATTCATTCTAATCTTTAATTTGTGGTTAGATCAACTACATGACCTCTGAAAACCCTCTCAGTGCTGAGTCTAGTCTAGGTTGATTATCAGAACATAGAAGTTTTAGAGCTAGAAGAAAGCTTCTTTTTACAGAAAAGGAAGCTGGAGCCCAAGAGGCTGCCTAATGTCACACTGGTAGAGCTGAAATTGGAAGCCATCTCCTCTGACTCCAAATCCAGTGCTCCTTCCACTATGCTTTGCAACCACCAGATGTGGACCCCACCTGTCCTAGATGTCCTTCTCTGATGACATTATTTGGAAAGGCCAGGCTGGAGCGCTCCTGGGAAAGGGATCCACAGCGAAGCATTTTAGAGACTAAGTCTGCTATTTTTATCTTTTTCATCCTTCCTCAGTATTGGGATGGAAAAAAAACCCCAAACCTACATGCTGGATTTAAATAGACAGGAAAGGTGAAAAGCTCTCCAGAGACATTGATGCACAAGAATTGAGAGGGCTGGGAAAGCATACTGACAACCTGCCCAGGAGAGTAAAGCAGAGATAGCAAAGGACACATAGTTGATATTCCTCACTGCCTGCCACCACATCCCCATCAGCATTACTACCGTAATTATCTCGCCATTACCATCACCATAGCTACCATCTTCATTGCCATCTCTATTTCTACCAATACTATCACCACCATTCCTGCTGCCATCACCATGGCTACCATCATCACCATAGCTGCCATTGCTACCACTGCCATCACCGCCACTGCCACCACAATGTCATCTCTAAAATAATTGTCATCTCTAACACTCTTATATCTGTCACAGTCATCGTCTCTATCACTTTCATTGCCTGAATCATCACCTGTATCGCCATCATTACCATCATCATCTCTGTTGTCAACATCACCAATGCTTCTGTTACCAAACAGCAATGGCCAGTCTGGGCCAAGATGGAAAGTGCTATACCAATCATCCAAATGACTTTGGAAGCTTAAGTCTCTGGAAGCTCTAAGTCTTTTGAAGCCACAGGGTTATTGTTAGGGTCTAGAAGGGGTATTGAGGGATGGGGTTAATTGGTCATCTACTCAGGTTTCAAACATCCCTCTGAATCACATACATGTGCAGGATTCTTCACTTTGGTTTACAAACTATAATAGGAAAGCTTAGGCCTGAATTGCTGGGTCCCCTGGCTAGGTCCCTTCTCTGGGGGCAGGTTGAGTGGTCAATCCCTGAGGCTACTGTTCTCCACTCCCTCTTCCACTCACCATATCCCCTTGTTGTTTCTAAAGGAATCTGAAAAGTCCAATGATCAATATGATGAATTTAATTTTCCCCATCTCTCTGTCTCTCCTCTGCCCCTACCATAGACACACAAAGATGAAAACAGCCACAAATATTTACATCTTTAACTTGGCACTGGCTGATGCCCTGGTCCTGTTGACTCTGCCCTTCCAGGGCACTGATGTCTTCTTGGGCTACTGGCCATTTGGAAATGTGCTGTGCAAGACGGTGATTGCCATTGACTACTACAACATGTTCACCAGCACCTTCACCCTGACTGCCATGAGTGTGGACCGATACATTGCCATCTGCCACCCAGTCCGGGCCTTGGACATCCGCACACCCAACAAGGCCAAGGCTGTCAATGTTGGCATCTGGGCCCTAGCTTCTCTCATTGGTGTTCCTGTCACAGTCATGGGCTCAGCCCAGATGGATGATGATGATGGTCAGTGTATGTGTATGGGGTGGTGGTGGGAAGACCATCAACTCTTTGAGGGCAAATTCATTTCTCTAGGGAAGGGTGTCCAGACCTATCATCTCTCTGGGGAAGATAGACCCATGCAGAGTCTATATCCTTCTGGGGAAAAGAGACTAGACCCATTGTACCTCTAGAGGGGGGCTTCTTAATGCTTTTTTGTATCGTAGATGTATTGGCAGGCTGGTAAAGCCTATAAACCCTTTCTTAGAATAATGCTTTTTAAAAAATTAATAATTGAAGGAAATGCTAAATTTCAGTTAGAGGTTAGTAAAAATAAAGATATATGTTTTTTCTTATCCAATTACAATAGACCCCTTTCCACACACCCCTTGGTAGTGGACCCCAGTTTAAGAATCTCTGCGTTAGAGGAAGTTGATCCTACCCATCCAGATGCATTGTCCCACTGTAGGAAGAAGTATGGCACCATGTGAAAGGTGCTCAATTTGTAGTCAGAGGGCCAGGGTTTGAGTCTTACCTCTACTGCTTACTGCCATCATGGTGTAATGAATGGGGCATTGGACTTAACAGTCAGTAAGGGTTCAAACCGTGCCTCAGACACTCACTACCCATATGACCCTGGGCAAATCAATTAGCCTTTCTGTGCCTCAGGTTTTTTGTCTGCAAAATGAAAGAGGGTTATACTTAATGGCTTCTAGGATCCTTTCCAGATTGAAATCTATGATCCCACAAGTCATTTAACCTCTCTGGGTCTCAGTTTCTTCTCTTGAATGAAGGAGTTGGACCAGATGATTTCTAAGGTCACTTCCAACTCTATATGATCTTATGACCTAGGGGAAGCCAGACCCATCTAGATCCTTCACTCTTCCATGGGCAAGTGACCAGACCCAATGTCCCTTTGAGAGATGGCAGATACATTCCCTTACATTCCCTTGCAGGGGTGGTGGTGGAGATCTAGTCAGGACCTAGAATCAGAGTGGGGATATTTGAAGGGCTGGGGCAGTTTTGGTGACCCAGCTCCAACTGGGCCCCTCCCCCATGGGATGGGCTCAGTGCCCGGGACCAGTGGGAAAGCTGTGGCCAGGCTGGTCCCCATGCTTGTTTTCTTTCTCTTGACAGAGATCGAGTGCCTGCTGGAGTATCCCACCCCTGAGAATTATTGGCGCTCTGTGTTTGGGATTTGCGTGTTCCTCTTCTCTTTTGTGATCCCTGTCCTCATTATCTCAGCCTGCTATAGCCTCATGATCCGGCGACTTCGCAGTGTCCGAGTACTCTCTGGCTCAAGGGAGAAGGACCGCAACCTGCGGCGTATCACTCGGCTCGTCCTAGTGGTAGTGGCTGTGTTTGTGGGGTGCTGGACCCCCATCCAGGTGTTTGTGCTGGCTCAGAGCCAGGGAGTTGAGCCAGCCAGTAGGGCTGCAGTGGCTGTCCTGCACTTCTGCATTGTCCTGGGCTATGCCAACAGTGGCCTGAATCCCATCCTCTACGCTTTCCTGGATGAGAACTTCAAGGCCTGTTTTCGTAAGTTCTGCTGTGCATCCTCCCTACGCCGGGAGCTGCAGGTGTCTGACCGTGTGCGGAGCATTGCCAAGGATGTGGCATTTGCCTGTAAGACTTCAGAAACTGTACCCAGGCCCGCATGACTAGGCGTGGAACTCCCCATAATGCCCACCAGCCCCCAAAGTCCATCCACACCCAACACAGAACTCACACAGGTAACAGCTCTGTAGTGGAGCTCTCTTCAGACTCAGTGTTGGGCAAAAGGAGCAGCTGTGGGGCTGGATACCATCAGGATGGCTTTGAGACTGTGACCCTGAGAGGCTGTGGCATCAGAAAAGCTCTGCCAGGGCCGAGCTACAAAACCAGGGGAGGAAGTCCCCAGGGAAACAGACTCAAAATAAGGGCTGTTTCCGTGACTGGTCACAGATGGACCAAAAATATGCCTTCCTGCTATGGTGAGCAGAGGAGCCATGGGGAGGAAACAGCCTATGCAGGGCGTCTGGCCCTCAGGCTTTAATTCCATTTATGAAAACACACGCTCACATACACATACACACACGTAGATGTACAGAGACCCACTGAAACATTCACACAGTCCCAGAGACATGGAGACGCACACACAGACGCCCATCCAAGCACACTCGTGGAGATGTGTAGACACGAGGACATGTGGGTGGACATGACCTTACAGAAATCCTTGTGGAGGATTTGGTTATTTATTTTTTACCTTTCAGGGGCTGGAGAGAAGAACCTGATGTATCAGGGTAGAAAAGTGCTCATAATGGTGTAGGGTGTGCTGTCTTTGATGTTGTTTCCTGGGCCTAGCTGCCATAGGATGCCAATTATGCGTCCACAGACCAGATCCATTCCTCACCTTTACCAATCCTGCCTCATATGTAAAATGAGAGCAGATGAACTCGATGTTCTCTAAGGTTCTTTATAACTTTGACATTCTATTGCTGGTTCTCCTGTTCTGTCTCCTTTGGGATCTTGGGTGGGGGGAACCTAGATGGAAGGGCTGGAGCCTAATTGAATGAGGTGGCAGAGTAGCCCCAGTGAATGATCACTGGGGAGTGCCAAAGCCAAGCTATCTCTGGGAGAGTTCTAGCTGGCCTTTGGGTTGGCTCTCAGGAGCTGCTGGCACTTGCTCCCTTTGGCCCAGACTTCCAGTCCTCCACCATGCCCAGGGCTGAATCACCCATGAGAGGAAGGAGCGCCTTGCTGTTGCCCTGATTCCATGTTACAAGATTTTCCTGGAATGAACAGCAACCACCAGGGCACGACAAACTGAGAGTCTGAATGCCCCTGGGAGCCCTGAACATGCTCTCTAGATGCACAAACATTTCTCCTAAATGCTCAGCCTGAGAACTGTTGGTGTTTCTTTGTGTTTGCTGATGCTTTGTTACAGCTGTTCTCTACAAACCCTTTTAGTGCATAGGCAAAGAGAGCTCGTGCTTCTGATTTCTGGGCCCCTTTTCATTCACAGGGTGTTCCCCTCACCCATTATGCTCGAAAGACTTCTGTGACTGACCAGTGGCTTACCATGGTGTCCAGACCCACCAGTAATGATGCCCATCCTTACGGGCAAGGCATAGAAGGGCTCTTATAATATTTTTAAGCTTGAGTCATATATGTTCAGTGTTCTTTCCTCAGCAACGCAAAGGGGGAAATGGTGATGATTTCTCAGTGAGGTTTACTTCAAAAGAAGAGAAATTCATTCAGTGCACTGAAGACCTCACACCAAGGTGCTTGACACATGCCAGATGATTGACTGATTGGAGCTGGATGGGATCCTTCAGAAACCATCTAGTTCAACCCCCTTGTTTTACAGATGAGGAAACTGAGGACCAGGGAGGGAAGGGACCTCTAGAGGTATCACTGAGGCTGCTAAATTCCTGCAGAGAGTGAAGAATATTCTTTTCTGGGGTGGACTGGATACCTCTGGGAAGAGAGACTAAATGCTTTAATATTTGTTAGCTGCAACTCTCTATACACCCTGAAGTGCTCCTCGTGGCTTCAGTGTTTTTCTTGTCTTCAATCTCTAGCCAGAAAGGCAGCCAGCGCCTACTGTGTACTCACTGTTCTCTGATTCAGATTGCCATCGAGGATTTCTCTCTAAATGAATGTAATGGGTGAAGAATAGACCTCCTTTAGGTCTGAGCTGGACTTTGAAATATGTCAGGTTGGTCCAGGACATCAGGAGCCATGGCCTTGCCTATTTTTCTGTGGTGGGAGGGAGAAGGACTGGGAAGGAACAGAACTGCTTGTGCTATGTGATGATGTTTTTCTCTCGTTCTCTGCAGATTAATGTCTGTCTCTTCAGCTTTACGATTCTCTCTGGTGTCTCTGGGGGCCAATTTCTGGGGTTACTGATGACTAGAATGTGTTAGAAATGGAGCAAAATAAGAAAAATAAGTTTATGATGCTGTGCCATTAGGAAGGAGGTGGGTGTGGTGAGGGCTGATTGGAGCCGGAGCTACAAAGATGATCCTAGGAGCTCCACGAGACTACTATGGTGCCAACAGCATCCTTATCAGCTGGCATGATGCTCCAATAAAATTCAGCTGGGGCTTTCCACAGCCCTAAATGTGAATCCACAGTTGGTGAAGCTGCCGACACCTTTTCCCTGTAGCTCAACTATTGGATTAATGACTTATTTCATTCCTGTCATCCTTTCCACTTCACAAAAGCTGCAGGTCTCTGTTCCAGAATGTGTACTTGGGAAGCAGAAAAGCCTCCAGATAAGCAACTAAAAAACAGTGACATTCCCAGCCCTTCTTCGTGAGGAGATGGCACATGTCACAAGGGGGATGGGGGCGGGGGCGGGGTGCGGATTTAACCAAAGGAACAATAACTTAGGGAGTGATTGGCCACCTCCTAACATTGCAGTAGCTCCATGGTAATAAGAATAAGAGCTCCCAAATCTACTGAGCTTTAAGGTTTACAAAGCACTTTCCTCACAGCAATGCTTGTGAGCTTAGGTAGTATTCTTATCCCCATTTTACAGATGAGGAAACCAAAACTCAGGGAAGTAAAATGATTTACAGTTGTGACACTACCAAGTGGTAAAACCAGAATTTGAACCCAGGACTTCTAACTCTAAAAACCAATGCCTTCCTTCCTTCCTTCCTTCCTTCCTTCCTTCCTCCTTTCCTTACTTCTTTTCTTCCTTCTTTCCTTCCTTCCCTCCCTCTACTTCCTTCCTTTCTTCCTTCCCTCCTTCTTTCCCTCCTTTCTTCCTTCATCTCCTTTTCTTTCTTCCTTCCTTTCTTCCTTTCTTCCTTCTTTCCTTCCTTCCTTCCTTCCTTCCTTCCTTCCTTCCTTCCTTCCTTCCTTCCTTCCTTCCTTCCCTCCTCCCTTCCTGTCTTCCTTTCCTCAGCATAGCATAGTGTATTAGACACTTGTCTTGAAGTCACTCAGTCAATAAATGTTTAAGTGCCTACTCTGTGCCAGGCCCTGTGCTAAGTGCTGGGGATACAAAAAGAGGCAAAAAGACAGCCCTTACCCTTGAGGAGCTCAAAGTGTAATGGTTCAAGAGGACCTGAGTTCAAATCTCACCTCAGATACTAGATGAAAGATACAACTTCTCTGTGCCTCAGTTTTCTCATCTGCAAAATGATAGAGCTTAAACTAGATGGTCTCTAAGGTCCCTTCAGCTCTAAATCTATGATCCTATGATTTAGCTGACACATCATAGGCATCTGACAGTATCTGTGACATTCCCCAACACTATTCCCTCACTTCTCTAATGAAAGGAAGGAGGTAAATTGTCTCATCATTTCTTCTTTGGAGCCAATCTTAGTTGTTATAATTATACAGCATTCCATTTTGTTATATTACTATTTCCTTTTATGTTATCATTGTGTATGTTGTTTTTCTGGTTCTGACCACTTTATTCATACAATTCATGCAAGTCTTCGCATGTTTCTCTGACTTCCTCAAATCTGTTGTTTCTTATGGCACAATGTTATTCCTTTATGTTCACGTGCTATGGTCTGTTTATCCATTCTCCAGGCAATGGGCACTTTGTAGTTCTTTGCTACCACAAAAGTATTGCTATGAATATTTTAGTATATATATAGGACCTTTCTTTTTGTCCTTCACCTCCTTGGGGTCTATGCATAGTTGTGGTATTTCTGGGTCAAAGGGTACAGTCAGTACTCTTTCCATTGTACTATAGAGCCTCAACACAGCAGTGAAGCTTTTGCTGTGTTCATCCTCATGGTGGGAACCCGAGGGTTGTAAGAAAGGACCCTGCATGTGATAAACATGATTATCTGTGTAATTAACAGTATTATGCATGTAATAAACAAGTAATAAGCAACATGTACCTTCTTGCTTGCTGCCTTTTCATCAGTATTCTCATTATTAGAAACAGTGAAGGCTGATTGGAGTCAGAGCTACAGAGATGGTCCCAGGAGCTCTAGAAGGCCACTGTGGTGCCAACAGCATCCTCATCAGTTGATGTGGTGCTCCAGTAAAATTCAGCCTGGGCTTTCCGTAGCCATAAATGTAAATCCACATTTGCTGAAATTGCTTTAGGGCATATGTCCTTATAGCCCTCCCATTAAGGCTGGCTTTGTGGGAAGGGACTGTTTTGAGCTCTTGCTCTAGTTCTGGGGCTCACTGAGAACCTAGATGTCTATCCTTTGGTTAACTGGAAAATCAGTTGCTTGCCAATGTTTTCTTGGTTTCTCCATTTCCTTGGAGAAAACCAAGTGATCACAGTTCTCCCTTTTGAGGTTGGAATAGGAGGTAGCTGCAGAATTCAGATGCATCAGCAAGAAGATATAGATTGATGTCTTTTACCTCAACTCCAGGCCTTACTATTCTGTCTCAAGAGTTTAGGTCACTCATTCAGTCAACAAACATTAAGTGCCTGCCATGTGCTAGGTACTATGCTAAGTCCCGGGGAGAAAAGCAAAAACAAAATACAGTCCTTGCTCTCAAAGAGCTCACAGACTAATGGGGGAGGGGGGAGGGAAGAGAGAGAAAATAAACAACTAGGTACAAACAAACTATATGTGGGAAACATTGGAAATAATCAACAGAGGGAAAGCGTTGGCATTAAGGGAGATTGGGAAAGGCTTCCTATAGAAAATGAGACTTTAGTTGAAACTTGAAGGAAGCCAGGGAAGTTAGGAAGCAGAGATGAGGAGAGTAAGTGAAAATGCCAGAAGTCAGGAGATGAAGCATCTCGTTGGAGGAACAGCCAAGTAGGCCAGCCATCCTGGATCAAGGGTGGATGGATGTTTATAAGATGTAAAAAGATAGGAAGGGTGTGTGTGTGTGTGTGTGTGTGTGTGTGTGTGTGTGTGTGTGTGTGAGAGAGAGAGAGAGAGAGAGAGAGAGTGTACATGCAAATGTTTCCATCATTCCTCTAGGAAAGGTGAAATTAATTATTCTCCTGGAGGATGGTGATCAGATCCATCATCCTTCTAGATGAGGGGTTCTTATCCCAAAGTTCACTGGCCCCAACGGTTCTATGGAAAGATTTTAGGGAGTCAGTGAACTTAGATGGGAAAAATTTAAATCTTTATTTTTACTAACCTTAATTTTCCTTTATAATCCTATGTATTTTACTTTATGCATTTTAAGAACGTTATTCAGAGAAGGCATCCATAGGTGTCACCAGACTGACAAAAGTTTCTATACCATGAAAATGTTTAAGAAATCCTGCTCTAGAATAAGGTGATCAGACCACCCAAGCCCATCATCTCCCTGTAGGAAATGGCATGGTATGGTAGAGGTGCGAGATTTGTAATCAGAGCATCAAAGCTTGAACTGTATTTGCCACTTACTATCTGTGTGACCTTAGAGAAATCACTCATAGCCTCCTTGGGCCTCAGTTTCTTCACCTGTACAATGAGGTTTTGGACTAGATGGCTCCTGAGATCTCTTCTAGCTCTAAATTCCTGACTCTGTGACCTCTGCTCTATCTTCAATAACCTCCCCTTTATCTTTGAATTTTTCAACCAATCTTCTTCCCACTTCTTCAGCTTAACTAGAATGTGACTTCTCCCCAGCAGATGCCACATTTTTCAGAATCCTCTTGATTAGAAGGCCTTCATCTGCCTCCTCACCTCACAGGATTGTGTGGGAGTATAGGCCTACTCATTTCTAAATCATTCTGTTCCCCCATAACCAACCAGCCATTACAATCTGCATAACCCATTTATTCCACCTTGTCCCCATCCTTGTTGTTTTCATCCACCAACTCCCAGGTCACTCTCAACATTCTCAGTGACTTAGTTCTAAGCTTATGCTCATCCTCTCTTTATCTATCCCCTAACATTATCCTGGGAAACTTGGATATTTTTGTTGATCATCTCTGAGGACCTGAAAACACCATTTCTCCACCCTCAGGTTCCATTTCAGTTATACACGGTCACAGTCATGCTTGGAGGGCTGGAAGAGACTTTTGAGGTCATCTAGGAAAGTTGTGTCAAAAAAATAGAAAGGGGGGGTCCACTAAGGGTTCTCATGGGTCATAATTGACTTTTTTTTAAAGGGGGAGGCAGATGAGGTTAAGTGGGTCACACAGCTAGTAAGTATCTGATATCAGATTTGAACTCAGGTCCTCCTGACTCCAGGGCCATTGTGTCACCTAGCTGCCCCATATTGATTTAGTTTTAAAATGTAATATTACTTCTATTTTATTGTATTTTTAATAATTTTGTTAAATATTTCCCAGTTACGTTTTAATCTGGTTCAGGAAAAACTATGAAGTGTTGCCCAGTTGTATGCAACCTACAGGAGTGAGTTTGACATTTCTGCTCTGGTCCAACTCCCATTGCTAATACTGTTCACTATTCCTGGGAAATTCTCCATTATACTTTCTACTAGCTGATTTCCTACTCATCTTTTATTGCCTAACTCAGCCATCTCTTCCATGAAGCATTCCTTGATTTCCCCAGTTAGTAACATCTTCTTCCTCCTTGCACCTCATGAAGTGCTTTATTTAGTACTTTTCTAACACACTATGTGTTATTACATATTACAATAAACTGTTTAAAATCTGATCCTCCTCTTAGATAGACTGTAAACTTCCTGAAGGCAGGAATCATGTCTTGTATTGACCTCTTCCTCAGGCCTAGAAAAGTGGTATGCATACAGTCAGCACTTAATAAATGTTTGTGGAACTTAGTTGAATTCAAATGACTTTCACAGATCAGAGACTAAGCTTTGAGTCATGGTTAATTAAAGCAGCCAATTCTCATTGATTTCAATGAAAAAAAAATTTGTGTGTGGGGGAACCTTGCTTCCTTTCTCAGTGAGGATCATTTGTTCTCAGCAGGGTCTCAATGCAGACAGATAGGGACATTTGCATTTGATCTAGTCAGTGTCACAGTACTGCTACAGAAAAAGTGTTTGATCTGGTCAATATTTCAGTTCCGATACAGCTATAGTCACAGAGGGATGGTCTGTGACTTCAGTCTAGACAGAAATGGATATTTGCTCTGATAAGTGTCTCCAGGAAGATTCAGGCATGGACAGGGGTGGTCAGGGTCTCAGTCCAGACACAGAAATGTTTATAGAGAGATGTTTATTCTGGTCATGTCCAGTGCAGACAGAGATAATTAAAGGTCATAGGATCCTAGGTCTTGTTGTTTGTCCTTTGTTCTAGAGCTGGAGGGAACTCCAGAGACCATTTAGACCTACCCCCTCATTTTACAGATGAGGAAACTGAGGCCCAGGGAAGTTAAGCGATTTGCTGAAAGTCACAGTAATAGGCTGTGGCAGAGTCAGAATTTGGACCCAGGTCTTCTGATTTCAGAGACAATGCCTTTTTCCCCATTGCCACAATGCCTCCTTAACGTTTGTTCTGATCAACATTCTAACATAGACATAGGCACAGACAAATGTTTGCTCTGGTTAATGCCTCAGGGAAGACTCAGAGAGGTATTTGCTTTGGTAATTTTTCTCAGTGAAGATCCAGGTAGATATCTCTAGTTGGTCATCATCTCAGTTTATATACAAACACAGATGCAGACAGATGTTTTCTCTAATCAGTATAGTTATCCCTTTCACATCACAGTGGTTAGGGGTGTGCAGGACCCCACCACTTCCCACAATCTGAAAAATCTGTGTAAAATTTTTTGGTCTTCCTTTCATAGCAGAGAAAAAGTCTGAATTTTTTCTTTTTCTTTTTTGGGGTGTTTACAGTACCTTATTATTATTATAAAATTTGGATTAAGTATTTGGTCATCTGCTGGCCTTTGTGTGTTGTCTGTGGCTTCCACAAAACTCCCCTCAATTTCTCTTTTAATTTCTTGTGCTGATCCTTGAGATACCTAAATTGTGATGGGGAAAGTCATGATGTGGAAGGGATAACTGTATTTCAGTGCAGACAGAAGAAATTGTCCTTCTGGCTGTCTCTTCTGGCCTGAAATCTGCGTCTTTTATTTTTTCATCATATGGTTCAAAGTCTTCTTCCCCTATCCTTTGGGATCATTAATGAGAATTTGTAAGGCTTAGTCACAGGAGCTACTGAAAAGAATAACAGGGAACTGAAGCCTTTGCATTTTCTCTTGAGTTGCAGAGAATGCACTGTTTTTGTGTTTCTGCAAGTACTCAGAAACCCTAAGCACAGATTGGTCTCCTTATGAGAGAAGGAAAAAAGGGTTCATTATTCTAAAAAGCAGGATCTTAACCTGTGTTTGGAGGATGTGAAGTGGAGGAATATGACAAAATGAAGGACAGGAAGAAGGCCAGCTAAACATTTGGAGAAATGTAATAGGAGCAAGACTTTTCTAAAGAATTTTACATACTTAGAGATGCTAGAAAGAAAAAAGGTTTGAAGAATATTAAACTTTGCATACTCTTTGGCAACTATTAGGTTTATACCCCAAAGAGATCAAAGAAAGAGGAAAAAGACCAATATGTTGAACATGTTTATAAGCAGTTCTTTTTGTGGTGGCAGAGAATTGGAAACTGAGGGGGAGTCCATCAATTGGGGAATGACTGAACAAGTTATGGTATATAAGAATTATATTGTACTATAAGAAAGGATGAAGGGGACAGTTTCAGAGAAACCTGGTGAAATTTATACGAATTGATGCAGAGTGAGGTGCACAGACTAGGAGAACAATTTATGCAATAGCAACAATGTTGCAAAGACGAACAACTTTGAAGACTTAGGAACTTTGATCAATAATACAACGACTAACTATGTTTCCTGATGACTCATAATGAACATGCTAACCATTTTCTGAGAGAGAGGGGATGGACTCAAGTGCAGATTGAGACTTTATTATTATTATTTTTGACATGAGGAATTTGTTTTACTTGACTATATATGTGTTATTAAGAGGAATTTTATTTTTCTTGATTTCTTAATGGTGGAGAAGGGGAAGGGTAGGGAGAGAAGGCAGATCTTCATTTGAAAATAAAATAAAATTTATTTTAAAAAAAGAGACATGCAGAGGTAATCATTAGCAGAAGAGATGTGTAGTGGTGTGTCATAACTCCTTGCTGAGAGGTATGAGAGCAGCTATTTGTCAACTTGATAGATACTAGAGAGTTCTGCTCTCTTTCTGGGGCATATATCTGGGACATTACTATGAAATCTGATGAACACAATCCCCAGGAGATGATTCACTTAGGAAGAAATGATGTTGCCATCAGGAACCTGGAAATCATTGCTAGGGTTATACAGTTTCAGGCAACTAATTGATAACTTTAATCACTTAGGAAATTTCTCTCAGTGCTACTGACTGAAAGTAAGGACTTCAGAAGAGAAAGGTGACTTTTCAAGTGAACAGCTGTTTTGGAAGACGGTGAATGAGAATTGGATTTAGATTCTGGGTTATGGTTTAAAACATAGAAATGCTGGGCTCTAGTCTAATGAAGACCAATTAAAGGAAGGCAAAATGATGCTGCTGCTGCTGCTGCTGATCTATTCAGGATGGATGAGCCAATGAAAAGAGATGATGGAAAGGAAGCAGAAGTTTTCGACTCTCGTTTAGCTTCTGTTTTCTTTAACAAATGTCATCCTCGGAGACCTCATTGTGGAATGGAAGTGAACCTGTTTTTCAGAGGTTATTCCAGCAAAACCTAAGTTCTGGAAGGTTCTGGCAAGCTAGAAAGGCTTCTAATGACCTTAGCCATCAAACATTTGGTCTCCATCACAAATGGTGTACTGCACACTACCACAACCACAAATGGTAGTCAAGGGCAATGCCGCTTTAGAATTTGATTAATTTGCACAATATTATGAAGAAACATGGTGAAAACCTTATTACTGAGCTCTACTTCTGCCATGTCATTCTCTTGTATTAATTCTCTGTGACCTTGCCTTGCTCCTATCTTCTATATATTTCTCTTAAAATCTAAGTGGGCTGGTGAGTTCCCTGTGCATCCACATCAGTCTTTTCAGACAAATATTATTTTTCTTCCTCACTGGAATTGTTTTCCTACATGTCTTCAGAATTTCCTTCTTGAGCATCTCCCATCCTTCCTGAGCTGACTGACTTTCCCTATAGAATTTTAACCTGTTGAATCCTTTGAACACTTTGAAACCTACTTTCCCCAAATCCAGGGTGTATGTCAGACTATGTCCAGATTTCCTCTCTTCCCATATCACTAAACTCTAGGAGGGAGTGGTGACCTCTTCTTATGGTTCCCATCACTTCCACCCAAGCAACCAGTTCCATCCTGTTAGTGAAAATCCAAACTAGAATAGAATTTCCTTTTGTTAGGTTGTGCTGATACTAGTAATAAATGCAACCCGCACCCCGGCAAACAAATGCCAAACCAACTATCAAAAGGGTTTAAAAAAGGCAAATCAAAAGTTATTAGTGTTTGGTAGAGATAGAGCTCTAGCAAGAGTTGGCATGACAGATAGAGAGCTAGCCTTCTAGTGAGGAAAACATGAGTTTAAATCTTACTTCAGATACTAACTAGTTATATGACCCTGGGCAAGTCACTTGCCTACTTCACTGGGTTTTTATGAGGATCATAAAATAGATATTTGATGGAAAGCACTTTGTAAACCTTAAAGTACTGTATAAATGTTAGTGACTTTTATTGTCTGGATACTTGAAGTCTCCCGTATCTTACCTCTGCATCAGGCTTGTGGCATTTGTAAAATTCTTCATCTATTTCCTCTTTCTGCACTGGTAGTATGTAGTACTCTAATGACAAAATCACTTCCATTTCTCCCTCTATTTACTTTCAGCCAAATATTCTATATTATGCTCCCTCTGCTCTGGTTCTTATATAATCTACAATGCTATATTCCCTCCCCTCATTTGACTTATCCTGTTTCTTTTTAATAAAGCATACCCATCCAGAGTCATGATTCAGTCATGAATTTCATCCCATCAAATCTCAGTGCCAGCTCTTAGGACAAATTTGCCTTCTTGGATTAAGAACCTCTAATTCCTTTTACTTGTTTCCTAGCCTTTGTATATAGACATTTGGGTTTTTCTATTCACTCCTTTCTTGGATCTTATTTTCTGTGAACTTGTGAGTATGTCAATTACTAATCTTTTTCCTTCATTGTAGTTGCTCTGCATTATATTCCAGTTTGGGGATAGTTAGCAGTCTTTTCTCTCCTCCATCCTTTTTTGTTGAAAAGTCTTTTGATTAGGTTCAAAGATACATTCTGACCAACCTTTTTTCATACTACATCTCTAGTCAGAGACCTGGCATCCCTATATTTTAGACCTTGGTCCAAAAGTCCAAATTGTACTAAGACTATGACTTTCTTATCTAGATATTCACTCCCCAAATTGACTTTCTTCACCAACATCTCTTACCTGCAGTGGGCAACAGTGAGTAAACATAACTTGTGCACCTATGTCCTTCAGTTATTTCCTCAAGACTTCATGATCATTCCCTATCCTTTTCAGGTTCTTTCTGGAAGGATCATTTGTGCCCACTGAATCACCAAAAGTGTCTAGTTGTCATCCATTTTCAGTGGTCTTGGGAGATTCCCTTGGATACTTTTTCTGATTCTCAGGTTGATAAATAGCTGCCTCAGTATCCCTGAACAGGGAATCACCAATTCAGACCACTCTTTTTTATTTTTCTGACCCTTATTGAATAATATTTACCTGATTACTTCTGTGGCTTTATTGTATCATTTCTTGGAGGACAAGCAGCTTCTTCTTCCTCAGAGCATCTAATTCCTTCTTCTTTGGGAAAAGCTTCAAATCTGTTAAGCTCTAATCATACAAGTGGTCTTAAATATTCCATTTCTTCTCTATAAAACAGTCCTCTTTCACTTGACCCTGAAAAGGGTCAATTCTTCCTTCTTCCATCTCAGATCCTCCACCTTTTCCCTCTCTACCCCAATGGAAGCTTTTTTTTTGTTTCCTTTAAAACACTTCATCATCCCTGACAGCCTGGAGTATAGAGAATCATTCTTTCAGTCCCTTTACCTTCTATTCCAGAAGAGAGATTAACTTATACTTGGAATACAGATAGCAGTCAATCAGTGTGGCAAAAATACAAACATCCCTCATGTCATAAGACACTGCGTTTCCTTACTAATCGAGCTTTTCAGTCTTGTCTTTTTTTTTGAACTACTGATCGGTGTTAATACATCAAACCAAAACACCTTGTTAAAACTTGCCTACTTAATTTACATCTGTTAATATTTTGACAACTCCTTTCAATGCCCTTTCATTGTTCTATCTTTCCCAGTACAAAAATGACTCTCTTGCTAGAGAGAACAGGAGAAAAAATTGAGGAATTTTACCTTCTTTCCATTTTATGTTTAAATTGTCCTATTCTGAACACTGATCCTAAACCTACTTTGATCCAACCCCTTTGTCTAAATATACCTAAAAAAATCCTTTGATTTTTATTTGTTTATTTATTTATTTATTTTAGCATTCATTGCCAGCCTCAGCTCATTCTGGGTATTAGCATTTCTGATCTTATTCCTAGAGGTTACTAATTTTAATTCATCCCTAATTACCTGCCTTTGCTGTCAGTGTATGTATGTCTTTCAAAAATCCAAGGTGGTCATTGCATAACCTATTCATACATATCAGTCTCTTCAGATAAAGTCTCCCTTTCTCTCTCTTTGGAATAATTTGTTTTTAATCTTTATTTAAAAAAAAACAAATGAAAACAGACATTTTCTCTTTCTACCATGATAATAGCTAGCATTTCTGCAGTGTCTAAGGGTTTGCAATGCATTTTATGAAAGGTAAGTACTATTATTATCTCCTTTTCACATGTGAAGAAACAAAGGCAGACAGGTTTTTTTTTGCAGTTTTCTGTATATATTTTATTTAATATTTTAGTTTTCAACATTGATTTCCACAGGATTTTGAGTTACAAATTTTCTCCCTATTTCCACCCTCTCCTTATTCCAGGATGGCATATATTCTGACTGCCTCATTCCCCAGTCAGCCCTTCCCTCTTTTACCCCACCCCCCTATCCCCTTTCCCCTCACTTTCTTGTAGGGCAGGATAGATTTCTATGCCCCATTCCCTATATATCTTGTTTTCCAGCTGCATGCAAAAAAATTTAATTTTTTAAAGCATCTGCTTTTAAATTTTTCCAAATTCTCTCCCCTCTTCCCTTCCCACCCACCTTCCCTAGGAAGACAAGCAATTCAACATAGATCACACTTGCATCATTATGCAAAACACTTCCACAATACTCATGCTGTGAAAGGCTAACTATATTTCCTTCCATCCTATCCTGTTCCCCTTTATTCAGTTTTCTCCCTTGATGCTCTCCCTTTTCAAATGTGTTTGCTTTCGATTACCTCCTCCCCCTATCTGCCCTCCCTTCTATCATACCCCCCCCACTTTTTTATCCCCTTCCCCTTACTTTCCTGTGGAGTAAGATACACAATTGAGTGTGTATGTTATTCCCTCTTTGAGTTGAATCTGATGAGAATAAGATTCACTCATTCCCCCTCACCTGCCCCCTCTTCCCTTCCAACAGCACTGCTTTTTCTTGCCACTTTTATGTGAGATGATTTACCCCATTCTATCTCTTCCAGCAGATAGAAGTTTAATGGCTTATCCTTAAGTGTCTATAGCCATATTTGAACTCAGGTCTTCCTGATTTCAGATCTAGCACTCTATCTACTATTCCATTTAGCTTCCTAGTTGAGAAAAAAAAACAAAATTCCTGTTAATGACAGGTATACTCAAGCAAAACAAGTTCCTGCATTGGCCATGTTAAAAAATTATGAATCCTTCCTTTGAATCTATCATAACCTCTCTGTCTTCTGAAATAACTGAAGGACATAGTTCTTGCACATTGTCTCAAGGGGACAATAGCATCTTTCATTATGAGTCCTCTGGAATCCTGGTTGGTCAAGGCATTGATCAGTTCCCAAGTCTTTCAAAATTGCTTTTCATTACAATATTATTTGTTGTATAATTGTATTTATTGTATAAGTGTTTTTTGTTTATTGTATAATTTATTGTATAATGTTTATTGTGTATTTTGCATTTTTGTTTATTGTACATTTTTTTCTCCTGGTTTTACTCATCTCACTCTGCATCAGTTCATCCAAGTCTTCCTAGCTTTCTCTTAAACTATCCCCTTTATCGTTTGTTATAGCACAGTATTCCATCAGATTCATATATCACAACTTGTTCAGTCATCTCTTGTTTGATGGGCACCTCCTCAGTTTCCAATTCTTGCCATCATAAGAAGAGCTGCTCTAAATATTTTTCTGCATATGGATTCCTTTTTATTGCTCTTTGGGCTATAAACCTGATAGTGTTATTTCTGGGTCAGAGGGCATGTGCAGTTCATTAGCTTTTTGAGCATAGTTCCAAATCACTTTGCCGAAGGACTGCATCAGTTTGCAATTCCACCAGCAGTACATTGCAGTTGTTATTTTCTTTTTTTGTCAACTTTGCCAATCTGATGAGTGTGAAGTAGGATGGAAGACTGATTTCGATGTGTATTTCTCTAGTTATTAGTGATTTAGGACATTTTAAAAATATGGCTATTGATAGCTTTGATTTCTTCCTTTGAAAACCGACTTTATAGCTTTTGACTATTAATTAGTTGGAGAATGGCTATGATTTTCAGAAATTTGAACCAGTCCCATTAGAATTAAGATCTTTACCAGAGAAACTCACTGAAAAGATTTCTTTCTTATTTGCATCTTCCCTAATTTTAGTTGCATTGGTTTTGTTTGTGAAAAACTTTTAAATTTTGTGTAATCAAAATTGTCTATTTTGTCTTCTGTGATCCTCTCTTTCTCTTGTTTGGTCATGAACCAAAGGAAAGAAGGAAGGAAGGAGGGAAGGAGGGATGGAAAGAGAGAGATAAAGAGGGAAGGAAAGAGGGAACTAAACCTAATAGATAATTTCTTCCCAGCTCCTCTAATTTGTTTATGATGTCAATTCCTTGTCTAAGTCACGTAGCCATTTGGAACTTATCTTGGTATATCATGTGAGATGTTGGTCTACGCTTAGTTTCTGTCAGATCGCTTTTCAGAATAATTTGTGTTTGTGTCATTAGAATTTCATTTTTGAGAATTTATCATCCTCCTTGGGTAGAATTTCCCCACAGAATTTTAGACTACCAAATCCTACTTATTCCTTCTCTGAACTCTTTGAGTTGGGTCTTCCCAAATCTAGTGTGCATGCCATATCGGACCAGATTTCCCCTCCTCTAACATGAATTCTAAGATAAGAGTGGTCATTTCTATCTGATTCCTACTACATTTGCTTCAGTATCCAGTTCAAAATGAAAACTCTCCTCATTGTTTTTGAAGAATGAAATTTTCATTAAGACCAGTCAAGAATTTATCAATTGTTCTGCTCTTGGCAGAGACCTCTACCAGATGTCCAAACAGGTCTATCAATACTGTTTTATGCCTCCTCACTACATTGTGCCTTTTCCTTCTGTCCATGTGTTCTACAGGATATTTCTATAAGAACATTGCTTCTGTTTATTGATCTATTGATTTTCACCCAAATGCTCTCTGTTAAGCTTCCCTTCTCTGGTTCTTTCCATAGATAGATTAGTGGATTGTAGATAGATAGAAAACTTATCAAGCGGCTATTCTCAGGTACTGAACTAAGCACTAAGGATACAAAAGCAAACAAGTCACACAGTCCCTGCCCTCAAGTAGCTTAATTCTAATGGAGGAATATAACACATAAAGCAGAATCAAAAAGGGAGTGGAGTGTCACACTATGGTGTGGAAATCCTGGGGAGGCCTGGTTTTAGGCAAGATAAAGTAAAAACTCATCTACCAGAATGCCATGCGCTAAAGCAGAGTTGAAGGTTCTAGTGGGATGGGCATGAAGAGGATGAAAAATATGGTTAGAATTCAGGCAGCACACCATGCTGAGTATACATGAGTATATTTTCTTCAAATTTAATGCTCTACTGTCTTTTAAGAAATCTATCTTCAGTTTCTTGCTCAGCACTTTTTAATTTCTAGCAATGCTTTCTAGGTCCCTTCTGGAAATATAATTTGTTTCCATATGAATCACTGAGAGTGAATAATGATTGTCAGGTTTGCCAAGACTTAGAAGACTCTGTCATATGCCAGACTTCTGCTCAGCAAGATCCCTTTATTGTTTATATTGATCACCAAATAGCTAACCCTGTTATACAGCATGTTGTCACCAGCCACTGCTGGTTTTCTCATCTTCCTCCAACTCTTACTAGATGATCACTTACCTGATAGCATCCGTGTGATTGTCCTCATTAGTCTTTGGGGGACAAGCAGCTGTATCTTTCAGATACTGTCAAGCTCCTACTTCTATAGAGTCATATCTATTACTCAAACCCAAATATTCAATGATTCTTTCTCCCTTCATTCTCTGTGTCATAGAACTCCTCCTGATATAGGTTAGGATGCCCTTCTACCTCTCTCTCTCTTTCATTTTTATTTTTTGTTATCTTCTCCCAGTCTTCCAAGGAACAAATACTTCATGCTCCATGATAATCTGGAAAGACCAATTGGGATTGGGAGACCAATCTTTGTGTATAGCTAGCTATTGCCCAGCACTGGCAAAAATATACACATACCACAATTCATGTGGGCTATGGATTTGTTGGGAGAGGATTAGTTGGAGAAGTGAATGGGGGCAGTGTGTGTGTGTGTTTAGCCTTCAGTGGAATAAGGGGTTGTTTATGAGGTGAGATTAGAGATGTGTGTGTGTATGTGCGTGTGTGTGTGTGTGTGTGTGTGTGTGTGTGTGTGTGTGTGTGTGAGAGAGAGAGAGAGAGAGAGAGAAAGAAAGAGAAAGAGAGTGTGTGTGTGTGTGTGTGTGTTTGTGTGTGTGAAGCTGAACTGTTTGGGGGGAAGACAGACAAGTCTTGGATGTATTTTTGCTTGAAGAAGGGTTTAAATGGGGTAGGACTCTTTGTGGAGTTCTGAGGTGAGGTCCTCTGGGAATAATAAAGGGAAATTTGTGTGTGGAGATGGACTGAGATGGTGCTGGAAATTATGTTTGTATGGTAGTCTCAAAACTCAACTCAACTCCGCTATGAAGCCTTTCCAGACTATGAACAAATCCCTTTCTTGGTTAGATCTGGTTACGACTGTGACTCAGCCCATGGTCAACAAGCCTTTATTAAGTACCTACTCTGTGCCATGCACTGTGCTAAGAATGGAGATACAAAGACAAAAACCCAGTTCCTGCTCTCAAGGAGCTCACAGTCTAATTGGATGACAACATGCCAATGATTATGTACAAACAGATATAAACAGGATAAGTCGAAGATAATCATCAGAGAGAAGGCATTAGCTTGAACAAGGATTGAAAAGTTCCTTGCAGAAAATGAAAATTTGACTGAGACTTGAAGGAAACCAGGGAATTTTGAAGGTGGAAGTGAGGAAGGAAGGAGTTCTAGGCATGGGGTACTGTGAGTAAAAATGCTTGGAGTTGGGAGATGGTGTGTCTAGTTTGAGGAACAGCACGGAGGCCAGTGCCACTGAATTTCAGAGTGTATGAGATGCATAAGGAGTAAGAAGTTTGGAAAGGTGGGAAGGGACCAGGTCATGGAAGGCTTTAAAATCTCAACAGAGGATTTTATATTAGATCTTAAAGGCAGGCAATAAGGAGCCAGTGGAGTTATTCTGATAGGAGTGGTGGTGATATGATCAAATTTGTGCTTTCGGAGGCTGAGGTGGGGCTAAGGGCTGTTTGCATAGAGTTTGTACTAAGAAAATATACTTTATGTGTATCTGCACTGTGCTTAGGTTGATGGCTCTGGTTTTTTGGGGGGGATCTATGTGCATGTAGGGTGGATGAGCAAGGACTGGTAGCTGTCTGGGTATGTTTCTACATGTGATTCAGGCTGTGTGGGTATGAGCTGAAGTTGGGGAACAAGGTCTATATATGTGTGTAATGGGGTGCTGAGAAAGGGATAAGTGCAGTACAGGCTGAATTCAAGCTGGTGATTTGTGCCTGTCAATTGGGGGTGAGCCTTTGTGTATGTATGGGAGGGAGACTGTCTGTATGTGAGTGGTGAGTATGAGGATACAGGCTGGGGCTGAGAGTTGAATGTGTGTTTGTGGGTGGGTGTTGAGGCTCTTTGAGTGTGTTTGGATGGGGGTGGGAAAGGCTACGTGTATGTTTGCATGTGGGAACAGAGTTGTGTACCTGGGAGCAAGATTTGAGAGTTGTATGTATAGAAGAAGCTGAGGGCTATGTTACCTGGCTGTTATTTGTGTATTTGAAAAGGGAGCTACATATGGGTGTGTGTATGGAGTTGTATGTTAGGGAAGCTGCTATGGGGCTCTTAAGGGTGTGTGTGTGTGTGTGTGTGTGCATGCACAGTGCAGGGGTTTAGGTGGAGCTGGAGGGTGTGTGTGTGCTAGTGTGTAAATGGGCTCTGATCTGTGGCTGAGCTATGTTACAAGTGGGCAGCATGTGTGTGTGAATTAAGCTAGGGATGAGTTGGCAAGGATCTGTGTGTGGGCTGAGTTAGGGCTGCTTGTGTGTGAAGTAGAGCTAGGGGTTGTGTGTGTTTGAGTGTGTGGGCTGACCTGGGGTTGGAGGCTATCTGTTGTTGGATAATAAGTGGATTCTCTACATAAGGATGATGAGGCAGGGTTACTTACGTGTGGGGTTTATTTCAGTTGGGGTGCACTGAAAGATGGGGCTTGGTCTGGGTGTCAGAGTAGCTGTGTGTATGGAGGGTATGCATGAGTAGGTGGGGCTGCATGTGTGGGAGAGCTTCTGTGGCAAGGCTGTGTATACATGATGAACTGGGACTGTATCCGTGTGGTGAGAGTGGTGAGGGTGGAGGTGGAGCTGGGGCTGTGTGTGTGTGTGCTGTGTGTGTGCACATATGTTTGAGGTTTGGGGTCATGCTGTGGTTGGGCTAGGGTTAGGACAGGGCCTATGTGGAGGAGACTTTCTTTTCATTCTCAGGGAAGATGAACCCCTGAGTCCTTAGCTGGAGCCCTAGTAGGCTGATGACTGATGCTAGATGCAGCAGAAGGTTCGGGAGTGGGTGGCCAGTGTTCCTTGTACCGGAGGTTCTACTACTCGGATTGCCTCTATGTATGACAGGCCTCCTGCACTCTGGACTTCCCCCTTCATCACTGCCTTCAGAACTTGGCTCCTCTTCAGAGCCTTTCCTATTTCTGAGCAAGTCCTTCTTCCTGGTTTCACCCTGCCTTGTCTTCTTTTCTTTCCACCCAGGGTCTGTTCTTCCAGCAGATGAATGCTCACACTGGGGAGGGTATCGTCTACCCCTTTATCTGGATCAGTCATGATGAGTCTTTCCCACAAGGGGGCGCTGGGGTCCCACAGACAAGCCAAGACCCATTCTGCTAGGGTCTTGGCTGCTGTGGATGGTAGAAAGGGTCCTGGCTGAAAGCCAAGAAGACTATTGTCCAAGGCAGTCAGTGAGGACTGGGGATTAGTGGGGTCTGGAGTGGTGGTGGTAGTAAAAGGCTTAGGGAGTCAGTGAGCCCTGGAGGTGGTGATCTGTGGTGTTAATGCAGGATTAGTAGGGCAGAGAGGATTAAAGAGAGGTTAGTGTGTCCTAAATGAAGCTTCTAAACTTGTGCTTGGTGGAGAGAAAGGATCCTACAGAGCTCTATGTTTGGGAGCTTTCTCACCTTCAGTCCAGCAGGCACTCTCACCTGAGAGATGGCACCAAACTCCCATAACCTTTGATCTCTCTGATCCAGCATGGCCATTGTTGCCTTTTGGATGGACTCTGGAGGTACCATCAATGATCTTTTTATTAGTTAATTGCACTACCTTATTTGGGGTGTCACTAAACCAGGAGGACTCTGTTTTCTTCCACACTTTCTCTCGCTTCTGTCTTCAGCCTCTAGGACCTATGACTAAGAATAGCCACAATCTAAGAAAGTAGGATTAAGAGTGGGCATAGAAAGAAAATAAGGTTTACTGATCTGGCATATCCATGAGGCCACAGTGCTCCAAAGAGTCCATTCTGCTGGGCTATGTGCTATGTTGTAGAGCACCATGTGTAGTAGTGGTGGTGTCAGGATGCATTGTGTTTGGGGGCTGGATAATGAAATTAGTGATGGGGACATGGTGATAAGGTCACAGGTGCAATGGGTCATGAGGATGAAGGCACCATGATGAAATCACAGCAGAATGGGTCACAAGGGTGAATTCATGGGGATAAGATAATAAGGATAGGGTTACAGGTGGGCTTCCCAAAAGCCAGGGCTGGCTACTGTGGCTACTATTTATGCCAGCTTTGACCTTTAGTTTTCTTGGCTAGGGAGGCAGTATATATGAAGAAAAGATTCCTTAAGCAGCCTCTGAATTCTCAAATCTCCCCTCTCTGCCATGTTTGGAAGCCTTGGAAAATTTTGAGGTAAAGCCCATAACCCCAGGAATTAAGGGGTTATAGCACAGGCTATAGCTCTAAGGACAGAAGGAGGAGGGTAAAGGTCTCATTATAAATCCCCTGGCTTCATGGCACTTTTTGGAAATGGTACAGCTTCTTAGACTTTATTTAGATATGGCCTATCTATCTATCTATCTGTCTGTCTATCTATCTTTCTATCTATCTATCTATCTATCTATCTATCTATCTATCACACACATACATACATATTTCTTGACACTCACAATGTTCTTTGGTCTTACTCTGTGCCCTCATTTTCTCATTCTTTCATCCTTTGTGGATATGAGAAATCTATTGTGTCCAATTTTAGTTATGGACAGAGAATGAGGATTTATATAGTGGTCACTCTGTACCAGGCATTGTGCTAAACACTTTAATAATATTATCTCCTTTCTTCCTCACAACAACCCTGCAAGGTAGGTGCTATTATTTATCCTCATTTTATAGCTGAAAAAACTGAGGCAAACAGAGGTGAAGTGACTTGCCCAAGGTCACACAGCTGATAAATGTCTATAGCCACGTCCTGAATCAAAAGCTATTTGGGGAGAATTCAGTGTGCTCCAGAAAAGGACAGGATGAAAAGACAACACAATCACTACCCTTCGCTTCCCTGTCCTTTTGTTTCATAAGACTTGTCTTTAGAAACAATGGGGAAAATGTCTGACCTAGTTTCTCCATGCTATTCTTTCCACATTGATCAGTCTGCCTAGGCCTGTTTATCTGGTCTGTTCCAGTATGATCAGTCTGGGTTGGTCTATTTTGGTCTCTTTGCCTATGTTAGTCTATGGAGACTGAATAGACATTCCACTGTTCCAAGCTGATCTACCTGGGATTAGTCTGTCTGAACTAGTTTCTCTGGGTTACTCTGTTCGGGTTGGTTTGAATTTTTCTGACTGAATTGTTTGGTGGGGGAGAGTTCATCTTTATTGGTTTGTCCAGGTCCATGTTTCTGGGATAGACTTGGAATTTTTTGAGAGCTGGACATTTTGACTTTGTCCCAGGACTTGGAGTGCCCTCAAACCGGGGCTGCCGTCCTGGAGCTGTTCAGCAGGTGGCAACATAGGAATATGACACAAAAACCCAGGACTGTTTGCAAATGAAATGAGAGCACTCATCATCCCTTTGTGATTGAATGAAACCTTTCTTTAGGAGGGCCCAGAGTCACAAAAGTGGTGGAAGCATTGAAAGTCAAGTCACATCAACAAACATTTATTAGATGCTTAGTATGTGCCAGGCACTGTGCTAAGTACTGGGGATACAAAGAAAGACAAAAGACCAAGAAGCTGGTCTGGGGCTGCCCAAATCCTGGGCCTGGACTGTTGAGAGGGGGCCCACAGGGAGTGAGACTGGGGATGGGGCTGGGGCTGGGGCTACTGGCCCTTGCTTAGGTTGTTTTGCATTCCAGCATCTTTCGGAAACTCTTGCGGAAGTTGTCATCCAGGAAGGCATAGAGGAAGGGGTTTAGGCAGGAGTTGGTGTAGCTCAGGCTGGTGATGAAATAGGAAATGCCAATGACCAGGGAGGTCTGGGGCAGGTCTGTAGTTAGTGCCACAATGGTTGCCAGGTGGAAAGGCATCCAGCACAGGAGGCACACAGCTAGGACAATGATGACCATGATGGTCACTTTCCTTTTGGCCTTGTTCAAGGCCCTGGCATTGGAGTTTAGGCTCATGGTCCTCAGTTTGTGAAGCATCCCAGTGTAGAGGATACAGATGGTGGAAACAGGAATAGCAAAGCCCAGGACCAGGGTGTAGATTCGGCTGGCCTTGAACCAGAACCTCTCTGGCTGAGGGAAGCTTAGCCCACAACTTTTGATCTGCAGTTCATTGGTATAGACATCAGCAAAGATGAAGAAGGGCAGGACGATGAGGGTCACCCAGAGCCAGATGCAGATGCTGGTGGTTCTTGCAGCGCTGTAGGTTCGATAGGACAGACGTCGGGACTGGACAGTGGCTAGTACCACCAGGTACCTGTCTACACTCATCACAGTCAGGAAGTAGATACTGGAGAAAATGTTGTAGTGGTCAATGGCCAGGATAACCTTACAGAGGAGCTCACCAAAGGGCCAGTAGCGCAGGAGATGTTCAGCAATATTGATGGGCAGCACCAATGTGAAGAGGTCATCAGCAATGGCCAGATTTAGAATGAACATGTTGGTCACTGTCTTCATTTTTGGTGCCTTGAGAATCACATAGATGACTGCAGTGTTGCCAGTTAATCCCACAGCACAAATAACAGAGTACATCACAGGGAGGAGGATATAGAAGTCTAGAGGTTGTTCTGGGAAGGTGCAATTGGATTGGCTGCTATTATCTGAGTAAAAGTCACCACCTGTCAAATTGTAGAAAGAGCAATTGTCCTCAAGCCTCATCCCTATATCCCAAGCTTGGTGGTGCTGGACATCCTGCATCATGACCTCTGATGGGGCTATTGGCTCCTGTGCCATATTCCACATAGTGGTTGGAGGGATGAATAGACTGGCTTGTTATTGAGGGCTGGACTCAGGGCTGGACATTGGGAAAGAAAACAACCAGAAATTTCTGAGGTCTGAGAATCTTATTCAGACATTGTAGCAAGTGCCCCTTCCCTCCTTCCCAGGTGAAAGTACCAGCCCTTTTCCCAGGATAAAAATTGTATAACAAAGCTTCAGAAAGACCAGAAAGGACCTGAACCCACTGAGAATCCTTAAATCTCATTCCCCATTGAATCCTAGGACTTTACATGGCTACCTGTATCACTGTGACTTTCCTGCTTTGCTCTGTTCTGCTGTGCCCAGAGAAATTCACCAACAGGTGATGAATCTTCTCTAAGCCCTTCTCCATGGGCAGGCAGGGCAAGCCTTCTGCCTTTCACTCCCTGTAAAGATACCTTCCCCTCTGAGTCAGTCACCTTATATAGCTCCACAAAGTAAGTCAGATACTCACCACTGCTTCTGTTAAAGTAGAGATCTTACACTGCCCTGGGGAAACAGCTTCTTCTTTTGGGTCATCATTACATTCCCCAGGGAATCCAGGCAACAGAGGCATTGTGTTGGCAGAAGAAATGCGCTGTCCAGCAAGATAGGAGCGTGACAATCTGAGTGTCAGGCATCCAGGCTGGCTAGGCAACCGTGTTGGGGGAGAGGGGGAGGGAGATGCCTTCCTTCCTTGCTAACCTGGCCCTATGCTATAGACAAAACAGCACAGACTTTAGAGACCCGAGAAAAAAGTTTTTGGCTCTGATGGACTGAGGATGGCCAAACTCAGGTTAAAGAGTCTAGCCAGGATGCTGCCCATTAAATACTCATGGTGGGGGGAAACCAAGCTCCCATAGTGGGTGCCTTCCGCTTCTCATTGCTCTGCTCCCTCACCCCTAAGGGAGATTGGTGGGAGCCCAACTCCTATAGTATGGATATATAGTCCCTGAGCGGCATACCTGCTTCAGAGCTGGCTCCCCCAGCTCTGAGAGGCTCCCTGCAAGTCTATGCCTGGGAGGACTCCAGCTGCCTTGGCCCCTTATCTCAGCCTCAGCCTTATCTCAGCCTCTGCTGCTAAAACCTGAGCCCTGAGTGGTCATTCTCCTTACCTGAAGCTTTTCCTTCCTGGTCACTGTCACAGTACCGGTGTCTCCGAGCCTGAGCCCAGTCTTCTCTTCTCTGCAGACGCAGGCGGAGGTGGAGGGTCTCTGAGCCCTGATGACGCTGGCAGCCCAGGGGATTACACTTGCATCCACAAGCATCCACAAGCAAATGAACTGAGAAGTTCGTGCTGCTCAGGCTGGGACCTGAGGCTGACTGGTCCCCCTCTTCAAATGTAACAACTCTGTGTGTGTGTGTGTGTGTGTGTGTGTGTGTGCATATGTGTTTGTGAATGGATGTTTGTAAGAGTGTGTTTGTGTTTCTGTGGGTGTGTCTCTTTGTATCTGTGTGTGCCTGGGTATGTCTCTGGTTTCTCTTTGTGACCTTGTTTGTGTATCTGTGTGTGTCAGTGTCTTTCTGTGTATCTGTTTATAGCTATGCTCTTACCCCAAGCTATCAGCATATAGCTCATTAGTGAAGCTGTGTGTGTTCCAGGAGGCAGGAGGACCCCAGGACAATTTGCTTGGAGAGATGGAGACACAGCTATGCGTATCTACCCATGGTATTTTTCAACCCCAGAAGGGAAGTGATCACCTTTCCTTTTTGTTGGCTCACCTGGCTAATTTGCTTGTTTAAAATTCCCCTAATAGAGCAAAGGAGCCAGCCTTTCCTAGAACAGTCTGCTCCTGCAGGGGAGAAGTTTAAGCACCCAAGGTCTTTCCCTGCCCATCACCCTTGCCCTCTGGGTCACCTTAGTTATCTGGCTGTAATAATGCTGAGTTGATGAATAAAGGGCTCCATTCTCTTAGCTTAAGTCATCTCATCAGCTCTAATCTCCAGGACATGCTGGTATTTCTAGATACAATATGTCTGGGTGGTTTGGGACAATTAGATTTTTTAAAAATTTATTTATTTAACATATTTAGTTTTCAGCATTGATTTTCACAAGAGTTTGAATTACAAATTTTCTCCCCATTTCTACCCTCCCCCCCACTCCAAGATGACGTATATTCTGGTTGCCCTGTTCCCCATTCAGCCCTCCCTTCTGTCACCCCACTCCCCTCCCATCCCCCTTTCCCTTCCTTTCTTGTAGGGCAAGATAAATTTCTACGCCCCATTGCCTGTGTATCTTATTTTCTAGTTGCATGCAAAAACTTTTTTTTGTTTTTGAACATCTGTTTTTAAAACTTTGAGTTCCAAATTCTCTCCCCTCTTCCCTTCCCACCCACCCTCCCTATGAAGTCAAGCAATTCAACATAGGCCACATGTGTATCATTATGTATAACCCTTCCACAATACTCATGTTGTGAAAGACTAACTATATTTTTCTCCTTCCCAACCCATCCCCCTTTATTGAATTTTCTCACTTGACCCTGTCCCCTTTCCAAAGTGTTTGTTTTTGATTACCTCCACCCACATCTGCCCTCCCCTCCATCATCCCCTCCTTTTTTTATCTTCTTCCCTGTGGGGTAAGATACTCAATTGAGTATGTGTGGTATTCCCTCCTCCGGCCAAATTTGATGAGAGCAAGATTCACTCATTCCCCCCTCACCTGCCCTCTCCCCTCCTCCCACAGAACTGCTTCCTCTTGCCACCTTTATTCGAGATAATCCACCCCATTCTATCTCTCCCTATCTCCCTCTCTCAATGTATTCCTCTCTCATCCCTTAATTTGATTTTATTTCTTTTAGATATCTTCCCTTCATCTTCAACTCACCCTATGTCCGCTCTCTCTCTCTATATATATGTACACATACATATATACATACATGCACATTCACTTATATATATATATATATATATATATATATACATAAACATATATATATATGCATATTCCTTTCAGCTACTATGATATTGAGGTCTCATGAATCGTACACATCACCTTTCTATGTAGGAATGTAAACAAAACAGTTCAACTTTAGTAAGTCCCTTATGATTTCTCTTTCTTGTTTACCTTTTCATGCTTCTCTTGATTCTTGTGTTTGAAAGTCAAATTTTCTATTCAGCACTGGTCTTTTCACTGAGAAAGCTTGAAAGTCCTCTATTTTATTGAAAATACATATTTTGTCTTGGAGCATGATACTCAGTTTTGCTGGGTAGGTGATTCTAGGTTTTAATCCTGGCTCCATTGACCTCCGGAATATCGTATTCCAAGCCCTTCGATCTCTTAATGTAGAAGCTGCCAGATCTTGGATTATTCTGATTGTGTTTCCACAATACTCAAATTGTTTCTTTCTGGCTGCTTGAAGTATTTTCTCCTTGATCTGGGAGCTCTGGAATTTGGCAACAATATTCCTAGGAGATTTCTTTTGGGAATCTATTTGAAGAGGTGATTGGTGGATTCTTTCAATTTCAATTTTGCCCTATGGCTCTAGAATATCAGGGCAGTTCTCCTTGATAATTTCTTGAAAGATGATATCTAGGCTCTTTTTTTGATCATGGCTTTCAGGTAGTCCAATAATTTTTAAATTATCTCTCCTGGATCTATTTTCCAGGTCAGTGGTTTTTCCAATGAGATATTTCACATTGTCTTCCATTTTTTCATTCCTTTGGTTCTGTTTTATAATATCTTGATTTCTCATCATGTCACTAGCTTCCACTTGCTCCAGTCTAATTTTTAAGGTAGTATTTTCTTCAGTGGTCCATTGGACCTCCTTTTCCATTTGGCTAATTCTGCCTTTCAAGGCATTCTTCTCCTCATTGGCTTTTTGGAGGTCTTTTGCCATTTGAGTTAGTCTATTTTTTAAGGTGTTGTTTTCTTCAGTGTGTTTTTCAGTACTTTTTTGGGTCTCCTTTAGCAAGTCATTGACTTGTTTTTCATGGTTTTCTCGCATCCTTCTCATTTCTCTTCCCAATTTTTCCCCTACTTGTCTAACTTGCTTTTCCAAATCCTTTATGAGCTCTTCCATGGCCTGGGACCAGTTCATGTTTTTCTTGGAGGCTTTTGATGTAGGCTCTTGCACTTTGTTGACTTCTTTAGGCTGTATGTTTTGGTCTTCTTTGTCACCAAAGAAAGAACGCAAAGTCTGAGACTGAATCTGGGTGTGTTTTTGATGCCTGGCCATATTCCCAACCAGCTAACTTGACCCTTGAGTTTTTCAGTGGGGTATGACTGCTTGTAGACTAAAGAGTTCTATGTTCCATGCGCCAGCTCTGCCATACCAGCACTCCTCCTTCCCCAAGAACCCCCAACCCAGACTGGGCTTAGATCTTCAGCAGGCTGTGCACTCCTGCTCTGATCTGTCACTTAATTCCTCCCACCAGGTGGGCCTGGGGCCAGAAGCAAGAGCAGCTGTAGCTGCCCCACCTCCGCTGCCCCGGGGTGGTGGCTGAACTGTGAACTCCTTCCACTCCCGCAGCTTTTCCCACTAACCTTCTCCGCTGTCTTTGGTGTTTGTGGGTTGAGAAGTCTGGTAACTGCTGCAGCTCACTGATTCAGGGCGCTAGGGCCCGCTTGCCCGGCTCCTGGTCTGGTTGGTAGAGCAGCTCATGCTGGGCTCTGCTCTGCTCCGCTCCCAGCTCCCAGCTCCCAGCTCCCAGCTCCGTGTGGGATAGACCTCACCCAGAGACCATCCAGGCTGTCCTGGGCTGGAGCCCTGCTTCCCTCTGCTGTTTTGTGGGTTCTGCAGTTCTAGAATTGGTTCAGAGCCATTTTTTATAGGTTTTTGGAGGGACTCGGTGGGGAGCTCACTGCTTTCCAGCTGCCATCTTGGCTCCGCCCCCCAGTTTGGGACAATTAAAATCCTGCCTGGTCAATCCTACTTTCTCCATCTTTGAAGAAACCCTTCTGATGACTCACTTCCAAACCATACCCATAAAATGAAGGCAGAGAATGCCCTCTCTCACTAAGTTGACGGGCCAGAGAACAGGGATAAGTTGGAGGGTCTTCCAAATCACCTTCATACCAACTTGAACCTTCTCTTAACATTTCATACATTCCAGTTGCTCTTGAAGCCAAGTGGAAAGTCCCCTAATGCTCCCTTACCCTTCAAGTTCCACATTATTGTTTTGAATCCTCTGAGGCAAAGTTGTTGTTGTTCACTTATTTTAGTTGTGTTTGACACTTCATGACCCCTTTTGGGATTTTCTTGGCAAAGATACTGGAGTTGTTTGCCATTTCTTTCTCCAGCTCATTTTACAGATGAAGAAACTGAGGCAAACAAGGTTAAATAACTTGCCTGGGGTCACACAACTAGTAAGTGTCTAAAGTTGGATTTGAACTCATGAAGATGAGTCATCCTGACTCCAGGACCAGCATTCTATTCACTGTGCCCTTCTGAAGCAAAGGCAACCTTACAAATGAGAAACCGAAGCTCAGAGAGATTAGGAGATCACATAGTCAGAATTAGACTCTTCTTTCCAAATTTCCCCTCTCTTGCTTCACCTAGGCAAGAGGAACCATTTTATAATGATAAAGAGCTGGCCTCAGAAGCAGGAGGACCTGGATTTCAACTCTAGCCTCTGACTCGGAATTTCTGTGTCACCCTGGGCAAGTCACTTAATGTCTCAGTGCTCTATTCCAGAGGCATCAAACAGGTGGCCAGCAACAGTCCTGAGTCATATCCAAACCAGATTAAAAGGTAATATGGAAATATTTAACAAAACAAGTAAAAATATAATAGAACATAGAAAATGTTAATATGTGGTTTTCTAAGTCGCTGTGTGACCCTGAAGGATCCCTATGTAAGGTTTATTGGTCCCTGTTTCTATTTGAGTTTGACACCATTCTTTGGGTGACTCTCTAAAACATAAGTAGGAGAAAAGTGCCAACCTGCATTGGTAGTGGGAGTTTTCTCATTGGAAAGTTTCCTGTTTCAATTAAAGCCTGAGCCTAGTCCCCATCCCTATCTCTGTAACCTAAAAAAACAAAGGCATGTATGGAAAAAGCATTGGTCTGAAGACTTTGGTTTGAATTCTTGACTCCAGTGATGTTGCATCCTTCCTCCGAGACTCAGTTTTCTCATCTGTAAAATGGAGATAACATTTGCACCATCACTCTCATAGGGTTGTGAAGAAAGCGCTGTGTAAATTATAAATCCTTTACAGAAATGTGAGCTAGTGTTATTATAGGAATGTATTTTTTTCCCTCTCTCTCTTATTTTAGTCTCCCTAATGAAAGTTCTCTGCCTTATTGCAGGGATTAATGAGTCTTGGAGAACCACATTCCAATGGGAGGTGGCCTTTATTTTTTCCCCTGGGAAGGCACTGATCTTATTTGTCTCTGTCAGAGAACCATAGCCCATTTTTCTCTTCTTGGGGTTGATCTGGCGGTTTCTTCCTGCCTTTGATAGGTTCAAACCAAAACCAGTTTAGGAATGAAGATGTCAGCCTTTGGAAAGCAGATGAGAGTCAAAAAAGAAGTTTTTCTGGAAAAGCTGAGTGTGGGAAGAGCTCCCTTTACAGAATATTGCTGATTGAGAGTGTACTTCTTATTTATTAAATACATTTCTCTGCTGACATTTATTATAAGCTCAGAGATATGTTCCTCTGTGGAGAAATGGACCTAAGATAGAATATGATCACACTTCAAGATGGTAGCAAGCCTTTATATAGCTATAACATAAACTCTGGGCTTATAATGACTTGTTTCAATCTTGAGATCAGTCAATAAATAATGATAAATGTTTAAACAAATAATAATAAACAATAAATAATAAACAGTTATTAAGTGCCTACTATATACTAGGGGCCAGTTAGGTGGCTCAGTGGATAGAGTGAAGTCAGGAAGGCTCATTTTCATAAGTACTAATCTGACCTCAGACACTTATTAGCTGTGTGACCCTGAGTAAGTCACTTAACCCTGTTTACTTCAGTCTTTTTCAAAATGAGTTTGAGAAGTCACTTAACCCTGTTTACTTCAGTCTTTTTCAAAATGAGTTTGAGAAGGAAATGGCAAACCAGTTTAGTATCTTTGCCAAGAAATGGGGTCATGGAGAGTTAAGCAGGACTGAGCAACAACCATAAAAAGTTCTAGGCCCTGAACTAAGCACTGGGGATACAGAAAGAGTCAAAAGAGAGTTCTTGCACTCAAGTCGCTCCTGATCTAATAAAGCCTCCCACAAATAACCTTGACTTAGGCTCCTCACCCAGAGTCTCACCTAGAGACATCAGAATTTGCTGATGTCTCAGTCTCCATAGATGAGGGTAAGAGGATCCTCAGTCCCTATACAGGGGTTAAAACCAACAATATTTATCAGTTGCAGAACAGCCTTTATTTCACTCCACAGAAAACAAAGCTTAAATGACTCAAGGAAGCCCTGAACAGTTACTCCAATTCTCCTTTCTTCAGGGTCCTAGCGCCATGCCCTATTGTTGACGTTCTCTAGATCAACACACCACGGGAACGTGGTGGCATTGGCAGGCAAGACCAGGTTTGCTCTTCCATATTGAGGATCCGTTCCTGGTTACTTCTCCAGTTCCTGGGCCATGTGTTTAGGAATTCTTCCTCTCTTTCCAGGAGGCTGAGTCCAGGAACTCTGACCATTCCCTGCTGCCCATATTCCCCCACTGCCCATAAGCCATTGCCATCTCTTGGGCCAGGAAATTCTCTCTTCTCCTAAGAGTCATCTAGATTCTATTAGGAAACATCTTGTTTTCCAGAGCTAAGGTCCAGCAAGCAAGCTTGTGGCCTGAGCTTGGTATGACAGCAATCCTTTGCACTCACCCTCTGGATGAGCTGAGCCACAGCAAAATCCTAGAATTATTTCATATGATTATTGTATTGCTTTGACCAGCACTGGGTGTTCTCTGAGCTCAGAGAAGCACTGGACAAGCTTGGACAAGTTCCAGTTGTGAAGCCCTGACATGATTCAGACTTGTCACGTTGTTGCTGTTAGCTTTCACTGTTAGGGCGACAGCTCACTGTGTAGCCACTGGTATAAGTATTGAGGTCTGGCTACACTGAAGCAAGTTTCTCCCCACCATCCTCCAAAGGGTGGCCCCGGTACATGTGTCTAATTTGTCTCCTCGCCTGCAAACTGTTACCCTTACTTTGAAATTAAACTTCTGTTTGATTCCTGATTCTCCTGTCTCTAGGCTGCTCTGTTTGGCTCTGGCCATCCACAGGTTAGAGGCTGGTTCCGTCCAACTGACAGACTACATGATTCTTTCTCCAAGGATTCCTTTAGTGTCTTGCCACTGTCTCTCCAGGGCTCCTGTATCTCCAAAGAATATTTCCCTGAGTAGAGTTGTGTGAATGAACAGGTTACCTGCTTCCCAGTGATACAAATCTTTTCTTGTCTTTGATTTTTACCACCCCCCGGCCCCAAATTTTATAGACCAAGTCTAGGTTAAGTATCAGATCCATAGGGTCACAACTCAATCATTCCCAAATGTCATATCTTAACCCAGGGCTGTCCAAAATGCGGCCCTCAGGCCCCATCTGGACCCACAGTGCGATTTATGCAGCCCACCCACAAGTGTAGAAATTTACATACATGCTTTAGTAAACGAAGCTGAGCTACTGCAGAGTTCTCACTAAAATGGCAAATCAAAATATATTGTCTATTGTTTCAATAAAAACCTAAGGTTGGACATCCCTGTCTTAACCTATCATCATTAAAGGGCCAACAAGCATCCATCAGGGACACATCATTAGTCATCTCAATCTGGTGTCAATGGGGTGTCCACACATTGTAAAGAGAGATATATTCAAGCCAAGAACACAGGCTTCATCTTCTAACCTTGTTAAGTAGATTAGACTACTCTTAGTTACACTTTCTTCATTTAAAAATCATGTGTTTAAAGAAAAACTATTTTATGACAAAAAAATCAGTAACACTATTTTTTAAAAATGTCCCTTTTATTTGCAGGTTAATGGCACATTTCTCCCCTGCCATAAGTTTTTGTTTCTTCAGTTTCTTTCAGGATATCTTTTTTCCTTTTGAGCAGAGCTCTTCTTTTAGTTTAGGAACAATTTGTTCCTTTTCAGTAAGTATTATCTCAATATGGCAAGGGGAACTCAGGTGTGGGTTGATTGGCCCCTGTTGTTAACCTGGATATGCTCAATGACAAAAGAACCCACAAACAAACTCTTGAGTTCCAAGTTACTCTTTGCATTTTTAAGCACATGCAACAAGAACTCAGCACTCTTTTTGGGCCAATGACCCTGTGCCCAACCCCACTGTTTAGCCTGGACATACTTGGGGAGACTAGAATGCAGCATGTGTTGGGCAATTCAAACCATCATGCTCACCATCTTGACCACCACCTCCCTCCGGACCTTGATGGACATAATCCAGGGTACTGAACATAAGAACCTTGGAAATAATTGTGTCCCTCAAACCAACAGACCTGCTTTCAGCTCAGCCCCTGAAGCCATCACTGAGGGGAGAAATCATTGTAGAGAAGGGACTCCTCACCACTAGCAAGAACTACTGACAGTTGCTAACAACAGGCAGAAGAACTCTAGTAGTGGCAGACCATCCCCCCCCCCCAGCCCCGGCCCCTGCCCCACCCCAGACCAATGATCCTGTTTCCGGTCTAGCTGGTATAGCTATTATCAGGGGAGGTGACTCCAGTGGAGAAGGGGCTAATGATCACTACCTGTCAAGCAACTGTGACCAACAGGCCAGGCAAGCCAGCCTAGATGAAGCAGCAAGGCACCCTGAGGGAAGCAGGAGACAGCTTGTGCCAGACAAGCCAAACTACCACCATCACCTTGACAATCATCTCCCCTGAGACCCTGATGGAGACAGCGTAGGAACCCAGGAACCTGCAGAATAGCAATTCTTCCAGTCCAGGACCCTTAGCCATCATGCTGTGGAGATGAACCTGGAAAATGCTTCTGCTATAGACACAGCTACTGAAGATCCAGGAAAGAAAGAAAGTTCTTGTCAGCAAAGTCCCTGGTACCATCAAATGGTTTAACACCAGAACTTTATGTGATTTTATGAGCAGAAATGACATGAAAGAAGAGATGCTTTCCATCTGTACTTTGAAGACCATGGGACTTTTCCATCTGATCTGTGGCTGAAACTTTCTGTATATGTTGTTAGATTGAGAGTTTCTTGAGAGCAGGAACTATCATATTTTTCTATTTATATCTCAATTGCTTAGCATAGTAAGTGCACACAGTAAGCACATAGTAAGTGCTTAATGGGGGGAGCTAGGTGGTAAAGTGGATAGAGTGCTGGGCCTGGAATCAGGAAGACCTGAATTCAAATCTGGCTTCAGATACTTACTACTGCATGACCCTGGGCAAGTCACTTAACCCTGTTTGCTTGTTTCCTTATCAGTAAAATGAACTAGAAAAGGAAATGGCAAACCGCTCCAGAATCTTTGACAAGAAAACCCCAAATGGGCTCATGAAGAGTTGGACATAGCTGAAACTTCTGAACAACAACAAATGCCTAATAAATGCTTTATTCATTCCTTCATCATCCACTTAGCTTTTTAAAAAGGGCCCTCCATTATGCATGCTCAAAAGCTGGCTCATTAATCATCTATGTTCTCCCATGATCCCATCTTCTTTGGCCACTCCCCCATTACACTTCTCTCTCCCATTGACCACCATAGCGTAAGTTCTTAATAAATACTTGTTGACTGACTCAGTATCATGACTATAAATTCTTTTCAGCATCAAACTCTTAAAAAAAGCGATCTGTATTTGTTGCCTCCACTTTTCTTTTCACTCAGCTTCTAACCATTTTGAAATTTGGTTTCTGGCCCAACCACTCAACTGAAGCTCCTATCTCCAACGTTACCAAATGACCTCTTATTGCTAAGGCCAATAGCCATCCTCAGTTCTCCTTTCCCTTGATTTCTCTGCAGTTTTTGACCATCTTCTCCTAAATATTTGCTCTCTACCCTTGTCTCTCCCTTGGTTTTCCTCCTACCTGCCATCATTCTTTCTGTTTCTTTGTGAGATCATTTGTCCATTTGCTTGTGCTCCAAACAAGGCTTGGTCCTTGGCCTTCTTCTTCTCTTGCTCTGTATTCTCTTGTTTGGTGACTTATCAGTTCATGGATTATCTCTTTTTAGATAACTTCTGAACCTGCATATCCAGCCCTAGTCTCTTTCTTAGCTCCAGTCCCATATTACCTGTTACACACCACCACCTAGATGTCCAATAGGCATTTCAAAGTCAATATAACCCAAATGGAACACAATATCTTTTCCACTCAACCACCCCCCCTTCTAACTTTTTATTTCTGTTGATGATGCTACTATCCTTCCATTTACTCTGGTTTGCAACCTTGTAGTAATCCCTTACTTTTCCCTCTTCTTCATCTCCTACTCCATACCTAACCATTTCCTAGGTCTTGTTCATTCTATTTTCACAATATCTCATATCTATCCCCTTATATTCAATCCCATAGCTGCCACCCTCATTTAAACTCTCTCCTCCTGCCCTAGGCCTCTGCAACAGCCTGTTTTCCTGCTTCTATTTTTTTTCCTCTCTGAGCCATTCTTTCCACAGTTATCAAAATAATCTTTTCAAGCATGGTTCTTAATTTTTTCTTGTGTCATAAACCCTTTGGAAGTCTGGTGAAACCCATGAGTCCCTTCTCAGAATAATATTTATCTCCTTCCTTCATAACTAAAAGAAATGCTAAATTTCAGTTGGAGATTAGTGAAAATAAAGATGTAATTTTTTCTCATCCAAGTTCATAAATCTCCTGAAATCTATCCATGGTCCAGGTTTAGGATCTATCTTCATGTTTGACCACTTCACTCCCCTGTTCAAGAAGCTGCACTGTCTCCTTATTCCTTAGAGAAAATACAAATTCTTCTGTTTGGCATTAAAAACCCTTCATAATTTGGCTTCAATCTGCCTTTCCAGGCTTATTTCATATCGTACCTTCTTCCACACACCAACTGTGGTCAAACTAGTCTTCTTGCTGCTCTTCAACTATATTTCATTTCTTGCCTTTGTGCCTTTGGAATACTATTCTTCCTCCTGGAACCCTCTGCTTATTTCTTTTTTTGTAATTAATTAATTTATTTTTAGTTTTCAACATTCACTTCCATAAGATTTTGAGTTTTAAATTTTCTCTCTCTCTTCCCCTCCCCCCCTTTACAAGATGGAGTACAATCTGATATAGGCTCTACTTATATATTCACATTAAACATATTTTCACCTTAGTCATGATGTAAAGAAGAATTAGAACTAATAGAAAGAACCATGAGAAAGAAGAAACAAAACAAAACAAGAAAGAACAGGAAGGCAAATAGTATGCTTCCATCTGCATTCAGACTCCAGAGTTCTTTCTCTGGATGTGGACAGCATTTTCCATCATGAGTCTTTTGGAGTTGTCTTAGATCCTTGCATTGCTGAGAAGAGTTAAGTCTATCAAGGTCAGTCATTGCACAATGTGGCTGTTACTGTGTACAATGTTCTCCTGGTTCTGCTCATTTCACTTAGCATCAGTTCATATAAGTCTTTCCAGGTTTTTCTGAAATCTGCCTGCTCATCATTTCTTAGAACAATAATATTCCATTACATTCATATGCCACAATTTTTTCAGCCATTCCCTGATTGATGGGTATCACCTCAGTTTCCAATTTTTGCTACCTCAAAAAGAGCTGCTATACATATTTTTGTGCATGTGAATCCTCTTCTCATTTTTACGCGTTTGGGATACAGCCCTAGAAGTGGTATTGCTAGGTCAAAGGACCTCTGCTCATTTCAAGGATCAGTTCAGGTGCCACCCCCTATCTGAGGCCTTTGCTGGTCCCCCCTCCAGTTTTTACATTTTACAAATTACATTTTATATGCCTTATGTTTACTTTTCCATGTTTATATTTTATCCCCCTAGTAGAATATAAGCTTTTTAGGGGATTGGCTATTTAATTTTTATCTTTTTATTCCCTAAACTCAAAATAATGCTTTTACATAATAGGTTCTCAATAAGTGCTTGCTGAATTAAATTGATGGGGAGAAGAGACATCCTTTAGGCCATTTTCCCTCAACCCCAAATGTTTAAAATCTACTTGATTTGTTCCTGCTATGAGGGGACAGAAATCCTTGTCGTCTTCAATTTCTAAAATTTGGCCTTTTATGAAAGTAAATAGTCCCTGAACTGGATAGGTTCCTGAGGAGGGGGTGGGTGTCTGGAGGGTTGGGGTTGATTTTCTATTGACCTGAGTAATCAGCAAATAGCAGAAGGGTTTGGTTATATGGCAAAACTTTAAAATTCCTTTTTATGCTTTGTTTATTTGTACTTTTGAGGGGACATTTTCTCTGTTTTGTTTTTGTTTATGTATTACTTTTATTTGTCCAGGGATATTAAAATAAAATGTATTATTAAAAACAAGAAACATGAAACAAATAGTCTCGGCTTCATAGTGTCATCAGGTAATATTCTTCATAATAGCAAAATACCACACAGTCTAAGATACTGCTTATAGAGATAATGCAAATGTGAGAATAAAATGGGAAATAAAAGCTCTAGCCAGGATTCATTCTTTTTCTAAAATCAGCTTCCTTGGCAGCAAAGGAGGACTAAAAGGCTGCTATGTTTCAAAAAAATGGCTCGGAATCACTCTTTAGGATCAAAAGTGACTTTCCCCTCAATTTTAGCATTATGAGAAATATATTTTTCATGGTTCATAAAGATCCATTAATGATGCTATTCCTTATGGACTGTCCCTAATTGGCTGTTTACATTTGCATTTGGAAGAAGAGTCTTGAAATGTGATTTCTCCACTAGCTCCTTTTCCCAGAGTCTCTATTTTTTCTCTTTTCTGTGACTGAATTTCCAGCACACTCTCAGAGACCAAGCTGTGAGCTTGCTATTGCGTCTGTGTGGGCTCCAGGCAACCTTTGGAAGAAGGTAACTGTAGAGTTGTCTCTGTTGTCATCCAGGGCCTGTCCAGCTTTGCAGACAGCCCTTAATTGAGACCAGGGATCTGAAGCCACTCCTCCAGCAGTTAACTCTCTGTGAAATATTGGGTGGCCCATCCCATACTGGCAGGCTCTGACATCCTCCCAGGGGCTTCTTAGACTCACTGTTGTCACATTGCCCTGGCCTCCAGGGAAAAGCTCATGGTTCACTTGCTCCAGTCTGGGGAGGGGGAAAGAACTGCCTGTTGTTCATCTCTATCTGGGTGCCTCAGAAGCATCTCAAACACAACATGTCTAAAATGGTGCTGTTTGTATTTCCCCTCAAATTCATTTCTCCTTCAGGCTTCTTGGTTTTTGTTGGGAGCACCATTATGCTTCTAGGCACATAGATTTGCAAACTCAGGGTCACACTTGACTTTCTCTCTCTCTCAATACTCAGTTGCTTGCCAAGTCTTTCGCTGCCCCCCCCTCCATCTTTCCTTTTCTCTCTACTCACATAGTCTCCATGCTAGCTCAGGCCCTTATCACCTCTCACCTGGGCTATTCCGTAGCAATTCCTCTCCTCCATTCTAAATCTCCCCTCCCTAAACCATGATCCACAAAGTTGTCAAATCAATATTCCTAAAACATAGATCTGACCATGTTGTCCTCTATGAACAAGTTTTAAATGGCTACCTATTATTTACAGGATAAAATAGAAAATCCTCCCCTTGACACTGGAGGCTTTCCAAAATTTGACTTATATCTTCGGAATCATTTCATATTATTCTCCTTCATGCACTTCTCTATCCCCCCGCCCCACCCCAGCCTAATCAAATATACCTGCTTGCTATTTCCTGGACAAGATGTCCTATTTCCAACCTCTATGCCTTTGTTCAGGTGATTCCTTCATTTTTGAAATTCCCTCCTTCTTCACCTCTGCCTTGTAGGAAACCTAGTGTCCTTGAAAGCATAGCTTAGATGTCACCTCTTAAACAAGGTTTCCCCCATCCCTCCAGTTATTATTACTCTTTCTCTTGAAATTACTTTGATTGTAATTTGCATATACTTCCTTGTATATGTGTATCCCCCCCCCCAAATAATCTAAGTTCCTTTATTGCTTGGACTATTTATTTTGGCCTTTGTATTGCCTGTGCTTAGCACAGTGTCTTCCACATAATAATCACTTATTAAATGTTTGCTAATTGAATCAATCAGTCATTTGCTGAATGAATTCTTGATCAAGTGTAAGTTGTACTAAAAGGCTTCAGAAGTGCCTTCTATCTCTGAGAGTCTGACATTCATGCCCAAAGTCAAGAGATGATGTCATGTGTTCCCAGGCAGGAGATGGCTGTAGGGAGAAATAGGGATTTCTGAGGCCTTGGTGGGTGGGAGGAAAGAAATGCTCTTAGAGCTCAGGTTTGTGCCAAGATGTGTCCCCAAAGTTCATAGACTGTGGCAAATGAGAAGTTCAAACTATGTGAAATTTTCATTCGGCTCCCCCAATAGGCTACTGTATTGAGTCCACAAAGGAAATGAAGAGGAGTACTTAACCTTGGAGGGGTACTATAGGGTGGTGCAAAGAATACTGGTTTTGAAGACAAGTACTGGGTACAAGTCGAAGTTTGGACACTTGCGAGAAACAAAACATTTTTGAGTAGTGTGACCATGGGCAAGTCACTTTATCAAGTGAACTTATCACTGTCAGCCTTAGTTTCTTCCTTTGTAAAATAAGATTGGTCTGGTAACATATGGGGCCGGGAAGAAGAGAAAAGGAGAGAGAGAAGGAGGGAGGGAGGGAAGGAGGGAGGGAGAGAGAGAGAGAGAGAGAGAGAGAGAGAGAGAGAGAGAGAGAGAGAGAGAGAGAGAGAATATGTGGTGAGCCCCAAAGAAAAAAGAATTGCAGAGACTTTGCTCTCATCTTGCACGGAGGAGATGGCATTAAAAGATGGCAGTGTGGCCTAGTAAAAATGGCATTGGATTTGGAGGCTGATGATTCAAAATCTGGCTCTGTGAATCAGTTAGCTGGTAAGGTGGCTAGGTAGTTCCCTGAACAGAATGCTAGACTTGGAGTCAAGAAGACTTGAGCTCAAATTTTGTCTCTGATATTTACTGGCTCTGTGATCCTGGGCAGGTCATTGACCTTTTCTCAGTCTTTGATTCCTCGTCTGTAAAATGGGGATAATAATATCACATACCTCATAGGGTTGCTGTGAACATCAGATGAGATAACACATGTAAAATGTTTTCAAACTTTAGAGTACTTCCATAAATGCTGGCTATTATTACTGTTATTGATCTCCTAGCTCAATAGTTTCCTCCTATTCAAAATGAAGGAATTGGACTAGATTATCTCTAAGGTTCTTTATAGCTCTTAATGACTATGATTCTGATTTCAGAACTTTAGAGACTTATTCTTGTCCTATCTGTTAAAATAGTAAATAGGTAGTCATGAGGAATGGCAGAAAGTTGGTGTGAGAAGAAAAAAAATTCCTATACCCCTCTTTAACAAGTAGGAAGCATTGGATGAAGACAGGACTTGAAGGAGAGATGGTTTCTATGAGAGGAATCCTTTTGCTTGGGGCTGTAGGTTATTGCAGAGAATTACATACATTTTTTGGGAAAATGGCTATTCATTGAATAATTTATTTTGTATTTATTTATTTTTTTTTGGAGCCAAAAACCAGCAATTAATTGGGCTCTGATATAGAAGAGAAAGCCTGGACCTTGCCATTCACTGGTACTGTCAGTTATGTGGATTGTGCAGATTTAAGGAAGGAGATTGATTCTCTAGCAATTCCTAAGGCTTTCACAATGTGGAGGATCTTATTTGCATTGGAGTTCTATTAAGTCTGGATGATTATATAAGTCCCTGGGTGAGGAGGGGACTCCCAGGAGGGGAGGGCTGTTTGGCTGTTTGATAACCCTAATTGCTTTCTGTGTGTGTGTGTGTGTGTGTGTGTGTGTGTGTGTGTGTGTGTGTGAAACTCAATCCAAATTTGAGTCTCTTTGTGATGCCTTTTAACTGTATAAGTTTCTATCCACCCTTCTGTATGCCCTTATGCATACCCTATGACCCTCCTCCCTTTTAAAGATCAAATGCTAGGCAATAGCTCTGGTATATGAAGTGGCTATGAATCAGTCAGCTAGTTTCAATGTTGTATCAAAGGACCAAGGAACACACAAGGCAAGGCAAATTCATAACTTATCAAAGAATTAACTATGTCAAAAGAATTTCACACTTTGTTAAGGACACACAAGTAGGACTCAGGAGGGTTTTATCAGGCTCTTTCTGGGTAAACACTCTACACTTCAATAAAAATTTCTTCTATAGTATTGTGAATATATGAATCCATTACAGTATGGTGGGTGTACCATGCGCACATTTTCCCCAGGATCCTTGAACCAAGAGAATGAGATTATTCTCCAAAGTGTACACTTAATGTAATGGTTCCAAGGTCAGACCACAAGAGTTTCTGACACAATGGTGTCTTTTCTAAATAGAACTTTAGGTTATGCAGTCTGTCTTCACAGTTTTTCCCCATTTAACCATCTCTGCCTTCTCATTACTCCCCTTCCCATGTATCTATTCAATTTCCCACTCCCCTAGTCCTAGTCCTACACATACTTAAGTCACCCATTACCCTCTGCCCACTCAGTTTCCACAGAACACTTTTTAAAAGCAGGGCCCGGAGATAAACTCACCTTGTGCCATGATTTGGATGAGTCATTTGAGAACAAGTCAAATTTCAGAACTTTTGTCATTGTGCAGTTAAAGCAAGGAAGCTGGGAAGAAGACAAGTAGTGGCACATGAGAGGGATGGGGTAAGGACAGCTTTTCACCCTCATTAATTACCTTATTATAAAAGAGCTCTAGAAGAGATGTTTATTGATGGCTGGTTATTGTCCAGTGACATAACAGGCATGGTTATCTCATGGCTCCTTCGGTATATATGACTGGTAGTTAGTTGTTGAGAAATCAGAGTGCTTGAGTTGCAATCATAAATGTGCATAGACTGTGAGTGATGGCACACTCATACCTTATTTGTAAGTAGCTTATGGTAGCAACACTTAGCTTATGTAAACTGAGACAGTGATAACAGTGTGAATGTATGAATGAGAATGATGAGTCATACCTTATTCATTCATTCAGTTAGTCAACATGACTTTATAAAGGGTTCCTTTATGTCAGGCACTGAGGATAAAAAAGAAAGACAAAAACAACCTTTCCCCTCAAGAAGTTCATGTTCTACTGGAGGAAGCAACATGTAAATAATTAGGTATCTACAAGATAGAGAGTTGATGGAAGTTAATCTCAGAGGGGAAAGATTTTCTAGCTGGAGAGCTGGGGAGACTGGTAACAGCCTCCTATAAAAGGTAGGAGTTGAGATGAGTCTTGAAGGAAGACCCTGAACACCATTTAAGCTCTCTTCTCCTCATACTGTATATCTTAAAATTCATTTTTTTCCATTAATAAGGATTTATATCTCTTCCTCCTGTATCACTCCCTGAAAAAAAAAACCCTGCATCAAACAAAGCACATCCTTGTATATATATTGGTCATGTCAAAAATGTGTGTGTCATTCTGTACATTTAGTTAATCTTTCTGTCAGGAGGAGGGCGATATTCTTAATCACTGATCCTCTGGAATCATGGCAGGTCATTGCAGTGATCAGAGTTCTTAAGTCTTTAAAAATTATTCATTTTTATATTGTTGTTATAGTAAAAATTGTTCTCCTGGTTCTGCTCACTTCATTTTGCATCATTTCATACAAGTCTTTAAAGGTTTCTCTAGAATTGTTTAACCCTTTCATCATATTCAATTATAGTCATATACTATAATCGTCCAGCTATTCCTCAACTGTTGGGCATCCCTTTAATTTCTGGTTCTTAGCCACCACATTCTTCCCTTTACACACTTTATTACTAATGCCAGGGACTATATCTTCTACTTCCTCACCAAATAATGACTGCCAGTATCAAAGGAGCATTTTTACACTGCCCAAATAGCCAAGAAATTTGTGGCCATAAATAACAGCTTTGGGCAATAGTGTGTTCATGCCAGAAAGTTCAGAAAGAGCAAAGATACTACCCCTGGTGGACTAAAGACTTCTTGAATGTATTAGGTCCTAGTTCAATAGGCAATCAAAGAGGCTTCTTTTCACCACATCATTAGCAGAAAGGAACCAGTTTCATAATGTTTGTGCAAGCTCCAAATCTTTCTAAAGCATTTCCATTACATGGCATCATGCCTTTCTGAAAGCAGTCTCTCCAACCTCATCCTTGCATTAGTAAAACCACCCCCTACCCCCACCTTTCCCATCACACACAGAACATAAAATCACTCATATGTTAATATTGCTTACACAACAATAGAAAGCCACCATCAGTACAGCAGAGATGGCCTATTGTTAAGGAACAAGAATAGTTACCATACCTCATTGAGAAGGGTAGACCTTTTATGTAGAATCAAAGAGATACCACTCATAGTGTACTGTGTAGTAGGTGCTCCTCTCTCAGGGCTAGTAGTTGGTAAGACAATCTTCATCTGGAATTCCTGCACAGTGTTCTTGTCCCTGGGAACATGGTCAGTTTGGGATTGTCTGGGGTTCTAAGCCAGGTACTACACAGAGCGGTGCTTGAACTGTTTTATGGGGCCTTTGGAAGTTGAGCCCTTATGGTCTTTCTAGAGGCTATGGCAACATCCCCATGGTCCTTTCTGATATTTCCCTTGGCTTGGGGAATATCTTAATTAGGGAATTATCCATACACATACCTACATATAAACATACATACATATATATGTATATATATCACACATGAGTACCTAAAAATGCTTTTGGAGTACAAAGAAAAGTCCGTTTATTATAATATAGCAGTTTAAGTTTTGCCAAATACTTTATAAATATTATCTCATTTTATTTTCACAATAATCCTGGGAAGTAGGTGCTACTATTATCCTCACTTTACAGATGAGGAAACTGAGGCAGAGGTTAAGCAACTTGTCCTGGGTCACACAGTTAATAATGTCTGAGGTCAAATTGGACTCAGGCCAAGTCCTCTGTCTATTGACCCCTTTAGTTTTATTGTCTGTTTATCTATGTGTCTTTTTCCTATTGTGCTCTTACACTCCTGCACCCTAGTTGACTTCGTGTACACTACCAGCATTTGGCCTATTTTTTTTTTTACAAGAGGAGATTTCTTTATTTAAAAAAATATAATATTTAATTTTCCCCCACTTACATGTTAGATCAATATAAAAACATTTAAAAAAAGTTTTGAGTTCCAAATTCTATCCCTCCCTCCCTCTCTTCCCTCCTCTCTCCCTGAGACAGCAAGTAATCTGATAATTTATACATGTTTGTACATGTTATAGTTTATACATGTATTTGGCCTACTTCCTAATGCCCTCAAATACCTCCTGGAGAACTGAAGTTAAGTATTCCTTTCCCTATACATCTCTTTAGCAGGGAGAGGCCTGACCTTAGGTAAGCTGCTTTCCCCCCATTGATCTCAGTTTCTTCATCTGTAAAATGAGGAGGCCTGTCTGAAGGCAGAGCAGTCAAGGAGTTCCTGAATCATCTTTTTTTAAAATTTATTTTTAAGATTCTTTTTTTATTTAATATTTTTAGTTTTCAGCATTGATTTCCACAGGATTTCGAATTACAAATTTTCTTCCCATTTCTACCCTCCCCGCACTCCAAAATGGCATATACTCTAATTGCCCCATTCCCTAGTCAGCCCTCCCTTCTTTCATCCCAATCCCCCCCCCCCCATTCCCCTTTCCCTTACTCTCTTGTAGGGCAAGATAGATTTCTATGCCCCATTGCCTGTATATCTTATGTCCCAATTGCATGCAAAATCAATTATTTTTTGAACATCTGCTTTTAAAAATTTGTGTTCCAAATTCTCTCCCCTCTTCCCTCCCCACCCACCCTCCCCAAGAAGGCAAGCAATTCAACATAGGCCACACATGCATCATTATGTAAAACCCTTCCACAATACTCATGTTGTGAAAGACTAACTATATTTTGCTCCCTCCTATCCAGTCCCCCTTTATTCATTTTTCTCCCTTGACCCTGTCCCTTTTCAAAAGTGTTTGCTTTTGATTACCTCCTCCCCCAATCTGCCTTCCCTTCTATCATCCCCCCTTTTTTATCCCCTTCCTCCTTCTTTCCTGTGGGGTAAGATACCCAATTGAGCGTGTATGTTATTCCCTCCTCAAGTCAAATCGGATGAGAGCAAGATTCACTCATTCCCCCTCACCTGCCCCCTCTTCCCTTCCCACAGAACTGCTTTTTCTTGCCACTTTTATGTGAGATAATTTGCCCCATTCTATCTCTCCCTTTCTCCCTCTCTCAATATATTCTTCTCTCATCCCTTGATTTGATTTTATTTTTTTTACCTATTATCCCTTCATATTCAACTCACCTCTGTGTATATATATGTATATTCCATTCAGCTACCCTAATACTGAGGTCTCAAGAATTACACACATCATCTTTCAATGTAGGAATGTAAACAAAACAGTTCAACTTTAGTAAGTCCCTTATGATTTCTCTTTCTTGTTTACCTCTTCATGCTTCTCTTGATTCTTGTGTTTGAAAGTCAGATTTTCTATTCAGCCCTGGTCTCTTCACTGAGAAAGCTTGAAAAAAAAGAGCCTAGATATCATCTTTCAAGAAATTATCAAGGAAAACTGGCCTGATATTTTAGAGCGAGAGGGTAAAATAGAAATGGAAAGAATCCACCAATCACCTCCTGAAAAAAATCCCAAAAAGAAAACTCCTAGGAATATTGTCACCAAATTCCAGAGCTCCCAAATCGAGGAGAAAATACTGCAAACAGCCAGAAAGAAACAATTTGAGTATTGTGGTGTTTTAACAACCCAGCTAGCAGCTTCTCTGGGGGAGTAAAGCTTGAAAGTCCTCTATTTTATTTTATTGAAAATCCATATTTTGCCTTGGAGCATTATACTCAGATCTTTTTGAGGAGGCAATCTGTGGATTCTTTCAATTTCTATTTTACCCTCTGGCTCTAGAATATCAGGGCAGTTCTCCTTGATACTTTCTTGAAAGATGATATCTGGGCTCTTTTTTTGATCATGGCTTTCAGGAAGTCCAATAATTTTAAAATTATCTCTCCTGGATCTATTTTCCAGGTCAGTGTTTTTTCCAGTGAGATATTTCACATTGTTTTCTATTTTTTCATTCTTTCATTCTTTTCATTCCTTTGGTTCTGTTTTGTAATATCTTGATTTCTCATAAAGTCACTAACTTCCACTTGCTCCAATCTAATTTTTAAGGTAGTATTTTCTTCAGTGCTCTTTTGGACCTCCTTTTCCATTTGGCTAATTCTACCTTGGCATTCGTAGGTTGAGAAGTCTGGTAACTGCCACAGCTCACTGATTCAGGGCGCTATGCCTGCTCTCCCTGGCTCCCAGTCTGGTTGGTCCTGGCACGGCCCAAGCTAGTTTCTGCTCTGCTCTGCTCCTAGCTCTGCATGATAGATCCTTCCCAGTGACCATCCAGGCTGTCCTGGGCTGGAGCCCTGCTTCCCTTTGCTATTTCATGGGTTCTGCAGCTCTAGAATTTGTTCAGAGCCATTTTATTGGTGTTTGGAGGGACCTGGGGGGGGAGCTTAAGGAAGTCCCTGCTTTTTAGCTGCCATCTTGGCTCTGAATCATCTCAATGATAACTTTATCCTCCAAAAGGTGGAATAATGGACAAGGGCACATTCTACCCAGTACCTGATTCTCAACAAGAAGGAATTTGTTGCTGCAGTGAAAAAGATGGGGACCTTGGGAACAAATGACCACTCTATCTTAAATTTTTTGAAAGAGAAGTAAAGCTTAAATTTGTCTGCCATGCAACTTAGATTAGATTTAACTTAATTTACTTTTGCGGTCTTTAAAGAAACTTACTAATCTGGAAGCAGCATGCATAATGGATAAAAATTAGTAACAACTAGTATTTACATAGCGATTTAAAACATGCAAAATGCTTTATACAAATTGCTTCTGCAAGGGTGGCCCAGCTTTTTCCTCATTCCCTTGTAAGACTCTGAATATAACAGATCAGGTCCCATTTTGGGGGCTGATACCAAGAGGGTCATTTTGTCTCCTTGTTGCTTTGTCTGTACCTGGAGTTGCTTCAGAGGAAAAAAATTCTCATAAAAATATTCACATCTGAATTTCCCCAAATATGGGTAACAGAGTTTCCAGTCTCTATAAAGGCACTTGAGGTAGCAATGCACGTAAGTATAGATCAAACTTTATTTCACCCCATAGACAAGGGACTTACAGGAGCTCTCAGATACAGAAAACATTCAAAGCACTCAAATAGCCAGTTGTGTCCTCTAGAAGGAAATCGAACTTGGAGTTACCATCACAACAACCTTTTGATGTCCCGGTGAGTCCTTCTTCCACAGAGAATGCTACCTAGTTGTGTAGAGTCCATAAAAACACTCCATAGTATTATTTTGTGAGTTAGACTCCCTCTAAAAGGCAGGCATAGTTCTGAGCTTGTTGAACAATCTCCTTCTCATTGGATTTGTGTAATGCACTGGCTTTGGTCTCCAAGTAGGATGTTGTGCAGGAATTATATGAATGATTCTCTTCTTTCCCCAAGGGGCACACTGCATCAGGAACCCCTAGGCCAATTTGTCTGGATCAGAGCGTGTGAAAGGGAATGATGTGCCATTCCTGGAGTAATCAAAAGGTTCTATGAAACTTCTTGAACCTTTGAATAAATGAATGAAAAAAACATTTAGTGAGCCCCTACCATGTGCCATGTACTATACTAGGAACCAGGAATACACGTAAAAACATGAGCTAGTTCCTGTCTTCAAGAAACTTACCCTTTGATAAGGAAGACAACACATACTGTGAAATAGTGACCAGAGAAGGAAATTTTGGTGAGAGGCCCTGGAAATTGTGAATCCTAAACTAACAGGCAGTCAATTGTCATGTTCTCTCCAGGAGCAATGGTAGTATTAATTTGATTACCAGTTCCAGAGCAAGAAGTAGAAATAGGTACATACAAGTGTCAGGCCAGATGGCACAATGTCCATGATGGATGTATATGATTCATGGTCTGGGTCCAGTTAGATAATAATGGGTTAGGTGAGTTTGTACTCACCCACTTGTCGGGAAGGATAGCTGAGCCTTTAAGCCTCTCTTAGACCTACCCATGTCAGCAGACCCAGAACCCTGAGAGGTAGAATTATACACAGAATTCACCTCTTCCTGCATCTTGAGAGAATATTGATGCATACACTATAAAATGCTTGGTTGAGATTTTTGTACCAGTTTCATTAGATAGCGTCACTGGTCCTTCATCACTTGGTCACAGGGGACGTTCTCAGGTTTAAATCTGTCTCCTGCTCCATAGAGTCAATGGTTGTTATGGAAATTAATGAAGGCAGCTGCAGAGTAGGAGTTCTCTAAGTGCATGGAATCCAGGAGAAGGTGAAGGGCAGCAACAGAGTTTGAAGTTACCTGCAGCAAACTGTAATTTTCCTTTTCTAGCTCAGTGCCTTGTTCCTCACACTTGCTACAAAGCCTTCAATTCCTGATCTCCAAGGTTAGCCTTAAGTTAGCTACCCTCTTCTCCCATCCCTTCTAGATTCTATTAGGCTTTTGGTTTTGTCCCAATGTCCTCTTCAGACATCACTACTGTCTCAGGACCATTTAGCTTACTTAGGAATTGCCGATCCTGGCTACCAACCTTGGCCCCTGATTCTTGCACTGCCACAGCCTCTCCCTTTCAGTCCCAAGATGTGCAAGCAAACCCTGTCTATACTACAACTCTGATTCTATTCACACTCACTCCATGACCTGTAAGAAAATATCGGAACTCAAACATCTCTCTGCTGCCTCAGTCTGCCCCAAGAAACTCTGTTGAGATTGTCAGTTGCAGAAGAGTGACTGCCCTGCATTGGTAGAGGGAGTATCCTCACCAGGAGTTCTCTACAGCCATGAGATCATAGGTCTGGACAAAAAGTCCCATATTACATCGGAACATGGACAAGTCTGGCTCAGTGTGGAATATTGCTTCAAATGATCCCCTTTCTGGCATGATGGGGACTTTGTATCCATGTGGTTGAAGCTAAGAATTTTGAGAGGGTTGAGTGACTCTTTGTCTTGTCCAGGGTCTCTAGCTGGGGAGTGTGAAGTGGAAGTAAATGGCCCATTTTGCTTTTTATGACTTAGAAGACAATTCCACTTGTCTTAGGACAGAGGAGACAGAGGGGGAACTGTTCTCATAAGGGAGAAATTGAATTCAAAAATATATCGGGGGCTCAATGAATGAAGGTAACTGAGGGGAGAAGAGGAGCAGATTTCTAGGATATTCTGGAGTAGCCAGCCTCTGCATTGTCTGGATCATAGATTGAGAGCCAAGAGGGACCTTAAAGATCAGTTAGCCCAACTGCTTCATTTTATAGATAAAGAAACTGAGGTGAAACTACTTTACAGTAGCCACTAAGGTAGCAAGTAGCAGAATAAATATTTGCACCTAGATCCTCTGACACAGAAGCCATCATTCTGACCACTGCCTCACACTGCTGCTTCTTCTCTATCAGAAGCCCTGACAGACAATATTTACTACCATTTGGTGAAACATTCTCTCTCTCTCTCTGTCTCCCTCTATCTGTCTCTGTCTGTCTTTCTCTGTCTCTCTCTGTATAGACAGATATACATGTATGCATATATTCATTTGGGAAAATCAAATGAAATTTCCCACTCTTCTTGCACATGTCAAAACCAAACTAGCTCCCTTTAATCTACCACTAATTTCTCTATTTCTCTCAAAGATCATTGTCATCTGTTTTAAGATCAGGTTCAGGGACAGAGGACCTCAGGGAGCACAGATTCAAGCTTGGGACCCAGTACTGAAGCTGAGCATGCCCTGGGTCAGAGGTTCACAGGGTCATAAGGGAACAGGGTCACAGACACGCCTCTTCTTGGTAGTCAGCACTCTTCCGAAGTGGCATATAGAACGTGAGCTGTAATCATGAACAATTGTGTGCTCAGGATTCACACAATGCCCCTCAATTGTGTGCTCCCAGATCCACACAATGTGAGCACAATCATGAGCAATTGTAGGCTCAGGAGTGGCTGAGGAAGTGTCACCTCCAGACCACTTTTCTATATAAGCCAGAGAAGTCCATTGTAGTCCTAAATTATAAAGGAAGCTCTCCCTCTTTCCCCCCCTCCCATCTCTTTCACCTTTGTCTGCAGTCTAATCTGTCTCTGTTCAGAAAAAAAGCACCTTTATTCCTCTTGCCCCCGGTGTTTTATTGTTTTGTTCACTCTGCTCACACACTTGTTTTTATAAACAATTTGCATTCTGTCATATAAAACCCACTGTGTGGCTGATAATGACTTTGCGGGCAGGACAAACCAGAAATGAATGACAGGCTGGTTGTGCTATGTGAACTGAGACCCTCTTGAGAAACTCACATTGATCCTAGCCTCCCCCGTGCCTGCTGAAGGACCAGGTGGGCAGAGAGGGGAAAGTGCCCCTTCGCCCAGACAGGGAGGAAGGGAGAGAGATATGCACTGTGCTGAGGGCATGAGTATTGGAATCACAGTCAGAAATTCTGGGGTGCCGTCCTACATTTCACTCTGCCTGTAAACCCTGGGACCTTGGGCCAGTTACTTGACATTCCTGAGCCTGGGATTCCTCACCTGCAAAATGAGGATAATAGTTTTATATGACCTGCCTCACAGACTTGTTGTGAGGAAATGGTTTCATAGACTTTGAAATGTTATATAAATGTGAGCTATTTTTGCATTTGTACCATGGCACCCAACCCCCCCAAGCTTTTACCCATTATATATCTTCTATATCTTCTTATACTGGAGGCATGATTTATCTGTCAATCAGTCAACAACTATACATTACACAGCTACTAAATGTTAGTGGTGGGCCACCAATTAGTTGGTCAATAAACATTTATTAAGCACTTTCTCTAGGCCAGGCACTGTGCTATATGCTGGGTATATAAAGAAAAAAACAAGCCTCCCTCTACTTACATTCTGGTGGGAGAAACAATGTGTAAACATATAAGTAAATACAAAATACATACAGTGTAAACACAGCTCTTTGGTTGGGGGCCAGAGAAGCTGGGGAGTCAGGAAAAGCCTTGGAGGGAGGTAGGAATTATCAGAAGTAAAGGGAGGGGCTATGTTGGAGGAGGGAGCACTTTCTGGGCATGGGCTGGGGAAGGCAGATCACTTGTGATATCAGTGATGAATGTCGAAATATGAGTGTTCCCATAGGTTCTTAAGGTTGTTGGGCAAATCTAAAACCTGTATCTGTGTGGCCTTTGGGAATCTGTCTGTCTGTGTTTTTGGATATGTGAGAGAGCAGGCTGTCTTTATGTTCATCTGTATGCATTCCTGGGTTAATTTATATCTCTAAATATGTGTGTGTTTTTCTATATGTGCCCTTTTGTATGACTTTGCATCTCCATTTATATGAAGATATCTCCAATCTTTTCTGTCCAAACCTTGTATACTATTGAGGTGTCTGATATCTTAGAATTGCAAGAGACCTCAGGCATTATCTAGTCTAGCTCTCTCATTTTACAGCTGAGGAAACCAAAGCCTTGAGAGAGGAAATGACCCACCTAAAGTCATATCGATAGTGCCAGAGCCAAGATTTAAACCTGGGTCTCCTGACTCCTAGTCTTGGACTCAGTCTGGTGTACCAGGCTGCTTTCTGTCTTCTGGTGTTAAGATGCAGGAATGTATCTCTAACATCATGGATTTCCTGGTTGGATTGTTGGGGTCAGGGTTGGGGGTCTCTCTCCCTGTTCTGGGTCTATGTTATCTGCTTTCCCTCATAAGCTTCCCCAGAAATTTCACTTCGTGCTGGGTATTCTATGAGGAGAATTCAGCTCCATAAACCACGAGCCTTTCAACCTGCTATGAGAAAGCACTAGGTTGGAGTTTCTTAAACACCATTCATTGTAGGGCTCTTTATGGAGCTATCTAAGAGATATCCTTTCTTTTAACTTCACCTTGATCTTGACTCCATCTTTATTCCTTCTCATTTTCCTCTTGATGGTAACTGCAGACACCATAGTGTCATCTGTAGAGAATGTTGTGAGATTGATGACACCTCAGAAATGTCTGGGTCATGGTGTATGTGGGGGCACAGCAAAGTTTCTCAAAGGTAAGGGTGGGAAGGAATGTAGAGGTAGGAGAGAACATATATAACAGATGGATTGAACATTGGAGTTCTGTGGGATGAGGAGAATCCGGAGTCTTTAGGAAGTCACTCTCAAGTTCTCATTTGAGGTTTGGTTATAAGAGAAAATGTTGGGAAACCTGAATCTAGGGTATCTGCATTTGTTTTAGGGGTGAGCACCCCCATGTGTCTATTTTTATTTCTGAGATAGCAAATCACGAGTCCTGGGAGCTTCTCAGGGAACTTCACCCTTTGAATGAGAACTAGAAATACCTGTAGTGTACAACCTCACTCTGAGAAGTTGACATCCCTTCTGGCCTTTAGGCGCCCATCCAGGAAGGTCTCTAAGAATGATGACAGAAAGCAGGTGGCTTCTGTCCTGGAACCAGTCATACGCTGGTTACACTGCTGTGAGGATCCACCTATGTGTTTTGTATCCCAACTACTTCCTCCCATTCCACTTCATCTCCAAAATCTATACTTCTTTCCCTATCTGTCATGCCCAAGCCTGATTCCCAAATCCCATCTAATGCCTGGACATTGTAGAACTTCCCCTGGAGCAAGTGGCTAAAGCACATATCCCACAGAAAGGGCCCAGAGTGAACTTCCACTTCCATGGGAAGTCTACCCTTTCTCTTCCACACACACTTAGATGCAACCTCTGCCTCGGCCTGTGTTTGTCACCTGGTGAGGTCTTCTAAACACCAGCTCTGTTCTGTCTACCTGGAAGCCAAATTCAAATGTTATGGTGGAGAGGATGCTGGATTTGGATCCAGAGAGATCTGGGTTACGTTGCTGTCTAATGTTCACTAGCTCTCAGTCTATGGGTGAGTCGCTTAACTTGTCTGACAGATTCCTCATTGATATAATCAGGACAACAATATCTGTAGCACTCATTTCACAGGTTGTTTCAAAAATCAAAAGAAACCCTTTGTATAAAGCACCATGCCCTCAGTTCCTTCAGCTGATCCTGTGAAATATTTGCAAGCCTCTTATCGGCTTGGCTATTGAGTAAGCCAGGTAGGTAGTATATAAACTGCTGGGCCTGGAATGAGGAAGACTCATCTTCCTAAGTTCAAATGTGGCCACAGACACTTACTAGCTGTGTGACTCTGGGCAAGTCACTTGACCTTGTTTGCCTCAGTTTCCCCATCTGTAAAATGAGATGGAGAAGGAAATTGCAAACCACTCCAGTATTTTTACCGAGCAAATCCTAAATAGGGTCACAAAGAGTCGGACACAATTGAAATGACCCAACAACAACAACAACAAACAACAACAAAGGTGGTGCAATAGATGGAGAGATAGACTTGACCTTAGGAAGATCTGAGGCCAAATTCTGCCTCAGACATCTACATAGCTGTGACTGCCTCAAGTCATTTAACCTCTCTGTGCCTCAATTTCCTTGTCTGTAAATGTGGACAATAAAATCACATTATAGCATTGTGGTGAAGTTTAGGTGAGATAATATATGTAAAGCATTTTGCCAATCTGGAAGTGTTACATAAATTATTATCATTATTATCTTCTGGACCAGTACCTGCTTGCCAATGTTCTTCCTGATATGTGGTGTCCTGAACTTGACACAATAATCCAGAGAGGGCCTGACCAAGGCTTGATATAGTGGGGCAATTCCCTTTGGGATATTATGCTTTTATTAAAGCATAATCAATTTTTATTAATGTCTTCTATTGAATTAGCTTCTTTGGCTACTCTGCTGACTCAGATGGAGCTTATAGTCCACCAAAACTCTCAGGTATTTTTCACCTATGGCTTTTCTTTTCTAGCCATGGCTCTTCCATCCTATCCTTGAACAACTGATTTTTATAAAAAAAATCTGAATGTAGGGCATACCCTTTTTCCCCCATGGTGACCTTGCAGGAAGACATGGAAAGAGTCACACGGAATGGGCAGACATGGATGCTTTGTGATCTGCATTGTTGTGGGAACGTCCTTCCACATCAGTGAGACGAAAGCCCCATTGGTGTATTTGAGTAGGACTTTACATTTATTATTCTTAAATAATTGTTTAATTTCGTTTTGTTTGACTTGGCTGATCATTCTAGCCTCTTGAGATACTTGCATTACTTGTTCCTTTTAATTTCGGAACACATATAATTGATAAGATACAAACCCCCTTGCTGTTTCCTCTTCTTTCTTGAAAAAGATGAAATTTCTAGCAACAGAACTCCAGATTTTCTCATTTGCTTTGAATTTAGCAGATAAAGCATCTCAGGAGATGTTCAGATAGTCCTCAGTCATTAATAATAATTACTCATATTTATATAGAACTTTAGAATACAACAACCCTGTGAGGCAGGTAAAGTGAACATCATTTTCTTTTTTTGGAAGGGGGAAGGCAGGGCAATTGGGGTTAAGTGACTTGCTCAAAGTCACACAGCTAAAAAGTGTGGCAAGTGTCTGAGGCCAGATTTGAACTCAGGTCTTCCTGACTCCAGGGCTGGTGCTCTACTCACTTGGCCACCTAGCTGCCCTGAATATCATTTTCTTTATTTTATAGATGAGGAAAATGAAATTCTGAGAGGTTGAGTTTTCCCCAATCACATTTATAGTGTGTATTGGGGAGGAGGGGGTGGGAGTAGGTGGTATTGATTCGTCTTCCCCCCAGCCAGTTGATGATTTGTCTGAGTTAGAATTCGAACCCAGGTCTTCCTGACTCCAAGTGAAGCCAGTGCCTTCATGTTATGAAGCCTTTCAAATGCTAATATATCATCTCCCTGTGTCAGATATGTCATCGATTTATGTCGATCCATCAATAAGCATTGATTAAATGCTTACTATATGCCAGGCATTGTGCTAAGCACTAGAACGTTGAAAGGGGCAAAACTCACCACCAGCAAAAACAACCCCCTCCCTCAATAATCCCTGCTTTCAAGGAGCTATTATTCTAATGGAGGATGTGACACGTAAATAATGAGGCACCTACAGCCTACATATACTGTATGAATTGATGGGGGTAGTCTGAAAGAGGAAGGCACTAGCAGCTGGGGAACAAGGGGTAGGGGGAGACACAGGGAATGGCCTCCTGCAGAATGGGAGAATTTATCTGAGCCTTGAAGGAAGCCAGGAGAGCTAAGAGACTGAGGTGAAGTAGCAAAGCATTTCAGGTGTGGAAGACGGTCAGGGTAAAGGAGCAATGTGTACAAATTGCAAATAGTCAAATTTAGGTTTGATGTCAGGAAAAAGAAAAACTTCCTAATAGGGCTATCCAAAAGATGAGTGAGTTGCCTTATTAGGTACTGGGTTCCCTCTCATTGGAGGTTTTCTACCTGTAACAATCAGTATCAATAGCCCCTTCTGCAGAAATTGTGAGTGCTTTTACTGTATCTTTAAGAGGGAGTAGACCTTTAATGGTCTATATCCAAGGCTGGACTCCCTTCTCACCAAATGCCAGCTCCACAATGAACAAACTTAGCAAATAGCAAGTAATCCTATTTATTCATGTTTACAGAAAAACAGAAATTGTGGAAATATATATATACATGTATATATGCACAAATATATATATACATGTATATATGCACAAGTATATATACATATATACATACACATGTACATACACAGATAACACACACACACTATATATATATTGTCTGTTAGACAATAAACAGAACTTTCCTACTGGGAGCAAGATAACTTAGCTCAACCAAGAGAGATGATCTCAGATCTCACCCAAGAGGAAATTCCCTGAAGTCTCTTTGCTCAGTAACCTGGGAGCATGATAGAAATCCTGGCTCTTCTACATGTCAGTTTTTTCCCAGTCTTTTTTCCTCTGAAGACCTGAAGAGAGTCTAGAATGATGCCTCTTCTCTCTCAAAGCTGGAAGCCAGAAGACTAGGATCTCTCCTCTCCAGCTCTCACTAACTCTAGCCTTCATGCAGGCATGGGACATTGAGTAATCAACCTCCACCAATGAGGAGAGAGTCCCATACCAATGGGCTTTGAGGTCTCTCTCTCTCTCTCTCTCTCTCTCTCTCTCTCTCAGACACACACACAGACACACACATACACACAAATTTTTGAAAAAATATGAAAGGACAATAAAGAGAGAAGAGAAGGGAGAGGGGGTAGAAAGAGCACCAGTGGTAGTATTGGCCAGGGTGATCAGAGTGCTCTGCATGCCATGTCCTATCTTGCCTGGGGTGTGGCAGATCAATAATATTCCCTTTTCTGATGTGTCAGGTGTGACTTTGCTCTAGAAACCCTCTCTGGGACACTTTCCTCTCCACACTGGGGATGTTTCATTTGGGACCCAGCAGACAGTGATGGATTTCCAGGACCAGGAAATGAAGGGAAAATAACAGCCCAGGAAAAAGAAAGTCTTGGCTTGTGGGCACTGAAGGTCATTTGCCTTTCCTCTGGTGAGCTGCTATTTAAGGCAGTAGTCTGGTCTATGTAGAAGCTATGCTTGGCTAGTGACTCATGGCAGTCTGCCCTCTCCCAGGCTCTGGGTGGACTGCATATCTATAAGAGAGTAGAGTTGCTGGGTTGAGCCAAGTGCTGATCAAGTGACCATAGCTTCCCAGACCTGACGACTTGATGTTCTTGTGGTGATGAGCAAGGCATTATCCCAACATTTTGAAGTTCTCTAGATTGGCCTCAAGACCAAGGTTGGGAGAGATTAGATTCAAAATTCTCTGTCCCAGGGGTTGAGAGCAGACAGATCCACTGGTTTGGGAGATGCCGCTGTTGTTTTTTCTTGGTTTCATGATGCTTTTATATTAAGCGAATGATTTTATTCTTGCAGTAATTACTGAGATGGAATCTTAGTGATTTGTTAGTAATGGCTGAACTTAGAAAAAAATAAAGAGGTGCCAGTGGATAGGGGCTAAATGAGCCAAAGAGTCTGGAAGTAATAGGGTTCTACCCCCGTGGCATTCATGGGGGGCAACCTGTTATACAACAAGCATCTGTAATCTCTTTACACTTTCCCCTGGCAGGGGAATGTTGACACAGGACCATCCATATCTCCTTAAAAGACAATGCTGCTCTATTAGACATCTGTCTAATGGGTTTCTTTGGACAAAACTATACAGTATGTCTTTCTATTACTACATTCTGGTCATGAGTCACATTGATTAATTCTCTGTGATGCCTGTGAAGTTTTATCTTACTTGCTTTATGTTAATATTGCCTGCTTACTTTATTACTCATACTCTGAACATTTTCGATTAGAGATACAAGTTATTATCACTTTCCCTCTTTATTTTCCCCGTTTTCCTTTTGGGCAGAGGCAGAGGAGATATATAAGCTGAGTCATTTAGTAGTAATATGTGTAGAGTACCTATATTAGAAACTTGCCATGTTTTCTTCACTCTGCCCTCTCTTGCTTCTCCTCCTAACTGTCAGCCTGTTCCTCCTCAGCCTCCTAAGCTGGATATATATCCACATAACCTTATTTACTCTAGATGTCTCCCGAGGCTCTATCCTGGACCCTCTTCTCTTCTCTCCTTACTTTCTCATTAGGTGACCTCATCAACATGGACACAATTTTCATCTCCGTGAAGATGATTCCCACTCTTTATATCCAACTTCTGTCTGTCTTTGGAGCTTCAGTCCTGCATCATCAACTATCCATTAGACATTTTGAGCTAGATGGGTTGTGGACGTCCTAAACTCAGCATGTCCAAAATAGAACTCATTATCCTTTACCCCAAATTTACCCCTCTCCTAAAATTTTCTGTAACTCTCCGGCTGATAACTCAGGTATACAACCTCTGCATTATCCTCAGTTTCTCCCTCTTGCTTATCCTGCATATCCGAACCATTGCCCAACCTTGTTTTGATTTATATAAAATCTCCCATGTATATCTCCTTCTTTTGCTGCACAGTCACCAGCACAGTATTATCACTGGTCTGTTGCAGTTGCCTCTTAATTGGTTTCCTTGCCTCCTATCTATTCCCACTCCAATCCATTCTCCACACATTCACCAAAATGATTTTCCTGAAGTGTAGTTCTGATTATGACATTCTCCTACCTAGTAAACTCTAGGGGTTCTTTCCTACCTCAAGGATAAACTATTAACTCCTCTATTTCCTCTATTTCTAATTCTTCACAGTCTGGGCTTTTCCTACTTTCCCAGTATTTTTAACACATTACTCTCCACAAAATGCTTCTTGGTCTAGCCATATAATCCAACTTGCTGTTTTTTTCATTCATGACACACCATTTTCAATCTCCATGTTTTTGTGGCTGTCCCTCATACCTGGAATGTGCTCCGTTCTCACTGTTGCCTCTTAGAATCTGGGACTTTTCTTTTAGATTCAGCTTGAGTATCACCTTCTACAAGAGGCTTTTCTTAGTCCTCCCAGCTGCTAGTGACTTCCTGTCTGAGGCTACCTTGTATCTACTCTATTTGTTTCTTGTAAATGCCTATTTATGTACATGTTGTCTCCTCTGTTAGAATGTAAGCTCCTTGAGGGCAGGGATAGATTTCATCTTTTCTTTGTAACCCTAGTGCTTATATGCTTAATAATGCTTGTTGATTGATGTAATTATAACTTTTTGATTAGCTGAGAGTGAGCCTGGTATTGTAGAATGGACAAATGAGCTTAATGCAAAGTAACCAGGTAAACGAATTCCAAAGTGTAATAGAAGTATTCCAAGGTGAAAGAAGCATTTCTTTACTGGTGCCAAGACAGAACTGGATGCTTTCTGGCTACAGGGAATCATCTTAGTAAACTATAGTTATATATAATGAATGAAAAAGAATTAAAACAATAGTTATACTATAACTATATATGCAGTATATATACTATAACCATATATATATATATATATACTATACTATAACTACATACTATATACAATATATATTCTATATACCATATGATACATATAACTATATACTATAATTATATATATACACTCTACTATAACTAAAACTATACTAATAGAGTAGTTATACATAATGAATGAATGAAAAAGCATTAAATGCTTACTACGTACCAAACATTGTGCTTAGCTCTGGCAATGTGAATATGAAGTCAGATATTCCTTGCTCTCCTGGAAATTACCAACCTTGGTACTTGCACCTCATCAGTATCCCCTCACCTTCTGATTAGAGGGCAGAACTTTGAGCTCCAAAACCTCCATTTAAGGAGGGGCCCCAGGTCAGCCATCTCTTCGTTTCCCATAAGGCTTCACTCCATTGGATTTCTCCATTATTACACTCTTGAGTCCTTCCTGCCTCCTTGAGGGCAGAGACTTTTTTTTTGTATTTGTATCTATAGCACTTGGCATGCTGCCTGGAATATAGTAGATGCATAGGAGGCTGAGGAGGAACACACTGACAGTTAGGAGAACTGAGAGAGGTCAGAGTTGAGAAAACATGGTAGGGTTCTAATATAGGTATTTTACCCATATTACTACTAAATCACTCAGCTTATATATTTCTTTTGCCTCTGCCCAAAAGGAAAGGGAATAAAAATGAATAACTGTTGTATTTTCATTTCTAACAATCCTATTTTATACAGAGCTGTACTAGCAATTTTAACCTCTGGGGCAAGCAGCACTAAATAGATCCTTACATCAACTTTATTTTTCTTGATGTGGAAATAATACAAGAAATAATTAAGACAAACTTAGTTGGCCAACAGGGAGAGGAATTAGTCTTTATGGTGGCATCTGCTGTGGAAAGCATAAATGCTAAATTTTCCTGCCCTCTGAACTTCAACAACCTGGGACAAAGTTGCCACAGTCCTGTTCTAGTTGTGTGTTTTTTTATATTCTTTTTTAAACTTTTTTTTACATTCTTTGTGAATGTGTATATTCTCTTTACTCATAAATAAACCCTAGAAAACCCACTCTTCTGCTCTGGAACACAGGGAGGTGGAGAGAGAAGGAAAAAGGGAGTAAATGCCAGACTTAGGCATATAGTTATGATTACAGTGCCAGAAAAGGGAGAAAAGGTAATTGTTTTAAAATTCATTTATTTAATTTATTTAATATATTTAGTTTTCATCATTGATTTTCACAAGAGTTTGAATTATGAATTTTCTCCCCATTTCTATCCTCCCCACACTCCAAGATGGCATATATTCTGGTTGCCCCATTCCCCAGTTAGCCCTCCCTTCTGTCACCCCACTCCCCTCCCATCCCCTTTTCCCTTACTTTCTTGCAGGGCAAGATAAATTTCTATGTGTATCTTATTTCCTAGTTGCATGCAAAACCTTTTTTTTTGAACAACTGTTTTTAAAACTTTGAGTTCCAAATTCTCTCCCCTCTTCCCTCCCCACCCACCCTCCCCAAGAAGGCAAGCAATTCATCATAGGCCACATGCATATCATTATGTAAAACACTTCCACAATACCTATGTTGTGAAAGACTAACTACATTTTGCTCCTTCCTAACCTATCCCCCTTCATTGAATTTTCTTCCTTGACCCTGTCCTTTTTCGAAAGTGTTTGTTTTTGATTACCTCCTCCCCCTATCTGCCCTCCCTTCTATCATCCCCACTTTTTTATCTCCTTCCTCCTTCTTTCCTGTGGGGTAAGATACCCAATTGAGTATGTATGTTATTTCCTCCTCAAGTCAAATCGGATGAGAGCAAGATTCACTCATTCCCCCTCACCTGCCCCCTCTTCCCTTCCAATGAACTGCTTTTTATTGCCACTTTTATGTGAGATAATTTACCCCATTCTATCTCTCTCTTTCTCCCTCTCTCAATATATTCCTCTCTCATCCCTTAATTTGATTTTATTTTTTAGACATCATCCCTTCATATTCAATTCACCCTGTGCTCTCTGTCTATATATATATATATATATATATATATATATATATATATATATATATATATGTATATATATTCCCTTCAGTTACCCTAATACTGAGGTCTCATGAATCATACACATCATCTTTCAATGTAGGAATGTAAACAAAACAGTTCAACTTCAGTATGTCCCTTGTGATTTCTCTTTCTTGTTTACCTTTTCATGCTTCTCTTACTTCTTGTGTTTGAAAGTCAAATTTTCTATTCAGCTCTGGTCTTTTCACTGAGAAAGCTTGAGAGTCCTCTATTTTATTGAAAATCCATATTTTGCCTTGGAGCATGGTACTCAGTTTTGCTGGGTAGGTGATTCTAGGTTTTAATCCTAGCTCCATTGACCTCCAGAATATCATATTCCAAGCCCTTTGGTCCCTTAATGTAGAAGCTGCTAGATCTTGTATTATTCTGATTGTGTTTCCACAGTACTCAAATTATTTCTTTCTGGCTGCTTGAAGTATTTTCTCCTTGATCTGGGAGCTCTGGAATTTGGCGACAATATTCCTAGGAGTTTTCTTTTTGGGATCTTTTTGAGGAGGCGATTGGTGGATTCTTTCAATTTCAATTTTACCCTCTGGCTCTAGAATATCAGGGCAGTTCTCCCTGATAATTTCTTGAAAGATGATATCTAAGCTCTTTTTTTGATCATGGCTTTCAGGAAGTCCAATAATTTTAAAATTATCTCTCCTGGATCTATTTTCCAGGTCAGTGGTTTTCTCAATGAGATATTTCACATTGTCTTCCATTTTTTCATTCCTTTGGTTCTGTTTTATAATATCTTGATTTCTCATAAGGTCACTAACTTCCACTTGCTCCAATCTAATTTTTAAGGTAATATTTTCTTCAGTGGTCCGTTGGACCTCCTTTTCCATTTGGCTAATTCTGCCTATCTAGGCATTCTTCTCCTCATTGGCTTTTTGGAGCTCTTTTGCCATTTGAGTTAGTCTCTTTTTTAAGGTGTTATTTTGTTCAGTATTTTTTGGGTCTCCTTTCACAAGTCATTGACTTATTTTTCATGGTTTTCTTGCATCACTCTCATTTCTCTTCCCAGTTTTTCCTCTACTTCTGTAACTTGCTTTTCCAAATGCTTTTTGAGTTCTTCCATGGCCTGAGACAAGTTCAGGGTTTTTTTTGGAGGCTTTTGATGTAGGCTCTTTGACTTTGTTGACTTCTTCTGGCTGTATGTTTTGGTCTTTTTTGTCACCAAAGAAAGATTCCAAAGTCTGAGTCTGAATCTGAGTCCGTTTTCGCTGCCTGTTTATGTTGCTAGCCAACTGCTTGACCCTTGAGTTTTTTGTTGGGGTATGACTTCTTGTAGAGTAGAGAGTACTTTGTTCCAAGATTGAGGGGCTGTGCTGTTGTTTTCAGAGCTATTTCTATACAGCCAGCTCTGCCACACCAGCACTACTCCTCTCCCACAAACAGCCAACCTGTACCACAACTCAGATCTTCAGCAGGCTCTGCACTCCTGCTCTGATCAGCCTCTTAATTCCTCCCACCAGGTGGGCCTGGGGCCTGGAAGCAACTGCAGCTGTAGGTCTGTAGCTGCACCACCCCTGCTGCCCCAGGGATGGTGGCCGAACCACGAACTCCTTTCACTCTGTCCCCTGCAGCTTTTCCCACTAACCTTCTCTGTTGTCTTTGGTGTTTGTGGGTTGAGAAGTCTGGTAATTGCCACAGCTCACTGATTCAGGGCACTAGGGCCTGTTCCACCTGGCTCCCAGTCTGGTTGGTCCAGGTGTGGTTCATGCTGGGCTATGCTGTACTCCACTCCCAGTTCCGTGTGATAGACCTTACCCAGAGACCATCCAGGCTGTCCTGCATTGGAGCTGTGCTTCCCTCTGCTATTTTGTGGGTTCTGCAGTTCTAGAATTTGTTCAGAGCCATTTTTATAGGTTTTTGGAGGGACCTGGGGGGGAGCTTAAGCAAGTCCCTGCTTTCCAGCTGCCATCTTGGCTCTGCCCCACTGGGAAAGGTAATTTTAAGTACTTAGTTCAGAAGAACCATGAAACTAGAGAGCTAAGTAGGCTCAACTATCATGAAAGTCAGGACACAGTGCCTTGTGTTAGGGTTCAGTGATCAGTTATACTTAGATAAATTACTGAAAGATGAAAAGTCTGAGAACAAAGTCACTGGTTGCTTGGGCTGGCTCTAATAAAAACAAGTACCTGGGAAGCTGACTCATAATGCTGAGGTTTAAGGTCTAGAGACAGACCTTTTATATTTTTTCATCACCCTCAAATAGGCTATTACCCTTCTTAGGCACACCAGCCCTTTTTTACAGCTCTGAGACAGGACATGGTGAGATGTAGATGCGCAAGACCCAAGCTTTGTTTGCACTTCCCCATCCTCTTAGGAGGGAAAATACAACCCTACTGCTTACAGAGAGACAGATGGTTAGAGCCAATAGCCCACTCAGGACCCCTCCTTTACCTGAAGGAGGGACACAAAAGGTGTTGCAAAGTGCTGCTACTTCCCTGGGGAATGAACATACCTCTGTAGTGTGCTTTAGACTTCTCAAAGTACTGTTACAGAGATCATCTCCTTTGATTGTCACCTGCTGTAGCAGAGATACCAGCTGTACAATTGTTGGTTCCCCTCTCTGGACACCAACTTCCTTATCTTCAAAATGAAGGGATTGGACTAGATTTCTAATGTCCTTTATACACATTTGACAAATGAGGAAGCTGAGGCCCCAGGTCACACATTGAATTAGTCCTGGCAAAGTCAGGACCAGAGCTAAGTGTTGGTATTCAGTCCCATGGTCCCTCCATTCCATGGTATAAGGTTAATGGGGATCAAGATCTTCCCTGCCCATCAATAGGCCTCATGTGGAGCCCATTAAGCGAAGCTTGCTTGCTTGTAGGAAGACTTACATACCTTTTGTTAATTTCTAATTAGGCACTGAGCCTAAAGAGTATATATTGTGAGAAGTGAGATTTTGCTTTGGGGGCTTGCTTATGAGAAACTTGTTGTGATTCCCTGGTCGAGGCTCTGAGTGGCCATATGTTCAGAGCTCCCTGACTCCTCAAAGGTAAAGATTCTCTCAATTCAGTGGTGGATGTAAAGTTTTTATTCAGGCAATACCTTGTCTGTTGGTCTTTATTTCTCTTTTTTTTCCTATGTAATTAAAGAAGGTCATTGACCCCTTTTAAGTTGCTTTCCTTAGTAAAGCAGATTTAAGAACCTGCACTAGCAGTCATCTTGGGTTTGCCAGTGTGATTGCCATTACACATGTTTGGAATCCCAGTCTGAAAGTTTGGCTTTTGTGGGGGCGGTTATGTCAGACACCTGTGTTCTGAGGAAAGCCACTATGGGATTATTGGGTAGGAAGAGGTGCTGGAGAGCCTAATGGCCTGAACAAACTCTGTCTATCCTAGAGAAAGACATTGGGCAGGGGTTGCTGCCTGTGTTTTTTGCGACTTGGACTGTTTTTAGACCCTGGGTGGTTAAAAATAATAGATAATTTGAACAAAGACTGAAGCCCCTGGGTTCCTGTACAGGTCTATTTCTGGGCCAGACTGGGATCCTACGAGTGCTTGTATAATATGCCTGTGCCAGAGAAGTGAATTTTCCTGAAAATCACAGAGTCCTTGGGGGTTTGTGGGGAGGGCAGCACTAAGGTCAGCCCCTTATCCCTACTATAAAGCTAGATAGCTTTTATTTTGTATCTGGGGCCAGATATTTATTTGTACCTGGAAGTACTATTTGGTCTGTGGCTGGTCTAAAGGATCTGTCTCTATTTGGTGTTAGAACTCAGTTTTTGCCAAGAAATATGGATTAGTCTGTGGGTAGAAATTTGGGTAAGTCTGAGTTTGGGATTAGAGATCAGTCTGGGGGAACTCATTTCAAGGCTTAGCTTAAGGGTCAGTGTATGCCTGGAATTAGGGCTCAGCCTGTGACTAAGATTCAGAATCAGTCAGTGTTCAGTCTGTGGCTATGATGATGGGTTAATCTCTAGGCAAATTTATGATTTGGTCTAGGTTTGAGTCAGGGTCAAATTATGGTAGGGATCAGAGATAAGGTCAGAAGCATTTAGGATTAGGGTTTTTGTTCCACCCAAGGCTACTGGCTATGCTCAGTTTTTTCAGCATGGGGTTGGGTGAACTGAAAGAGGAGAGGCAGGGTGTTCATCACAGTGACTGCTTTATGTGAAAGCACCATGGTTCAATGGAAAGAGCACAAAATCTGGAGTCAGCGAGCTGTGATCAAATTCTAGCTCAGCTAATTAGTACCTATGTGACCTTAGGCATGGGGGCAGCTAGGTGATGCAGTGGATAGAACACTGGGCTTGGTCTTAGGAAGACTCCTCTTGTTGAGTTCCAGTACAGCCTCAGACATGTTCTAGTTGTAACCAGCAAGTTACTTAACCCTGTTTGCCTCGATTTCCTAATCTGTAAAATGAGCTGGAGAAGGAAATGCCAAACCACCAGAGTATCTTTGCCAAGAAAACCCTAAACGGGGTCCTGAAGAGTTGGACATGACTGAATAACAAGAACAATGACCTTAGTCTCTTCAGTGTGGTCAGCACTTTGGTCCTCAGTTTCCTAACCTATAAAATGAAGAATTGGATGGAAATGCTTTTAGAGGCCCCTTCCTGCTATAAATCTATGATCCTCTGTGTGAGATCTTGGAAAATTAAGGTTAATGCTGAGTCATCAGCATTTTTCTAGATATATTACCGGACTAAAGTTATCAGATGTGGAAGAGGCTCTGATGTTAATAAATTGGAGTCTTAATTCACTGGGGAAAAATGGTAAGTGATTCAGGTTAATTTTTCCAACAGAAGGGATGGTTACATTTGTTCTCTTGTTGCCATGAAGCAGATAGCTCTCCTGGGATAAATAATTAGAGATATAATCACCTTAATCACCATAATGAGCTGTCCCTCATGAATGGAGATGACCCTCCTGACTTTGAGTATGATAGAAGTTCTTAGCTGTGACTAGAGCAGTGGGGATGAGCTATGCCAAGAAATTCTGAGTTACGTCCTTGGTTCCCCTTGCTACTTATGGTACATTGATGAGATGGCTGGTGGGGAAGGAGCTCAGCCTGTGCTCAGGGGTTGGAACGTAGTCCCAATTAGGGACTAATGCAACTGAATTAGTGTACATTCTGTGACTGAGGCTATATCTCAATATAAGTCTAGATTCTAGAAATACGGATCCGTTCATGACTAGGATTTGGAGACAGTAAGTGGCTGTGGTCATGGGTTAGTCTATTTCCAGGATTAGGGGCAAATTTATGATCTGGGTTAAGTTTCGATCTTTAACCAAGATTAGAGCTCACTTGTTGATTGGGGTTGGTGGTCACTCTGTATCTTAGTTTGCTTCCAAGCAGAGGGTACTGTCTTTGAGCAGGATTGTGTGTTGAGGAAGGTTAGGGCTCAGGGTGTGGTCAATCAATTGCCACAAACCTACAACTGTTATCCTGGGTCATTTTGTGGCTGGGACTAGGCATTAGTTATAGCCAGGATGAGGGGTCAGTCAGTGCCAATTTATCAATCGTCCAGCTATATCTAAGACTAGGAACCATTATATAGCTGGAGTGAAGTGTCATGGTCTGTGGCAGGAGTTTTTCTGTGGCTAGAGGTAGGAGTAAGTATGGACAGAATTAGGATTTAGTTGACAACCACAGTGCTTAGTCTTTGGCTATGGCAAGGGATCAGATTGTGATTACCACCATGACTCAGTCTGTAGCCTGGATTAGGGTCAATCTGTGGCCAGAGTTATGGCTCAGTTAGGTATAGGTTCAGAGAGGGAGTTGAGGTAAATTTGTGGGTAGGTTTAGGCTATGGAGATTAAAGGTCTTTAGTGTTCAGTCTATGGCTGGTGTTAGGCACTGTGATTGTTCAAAAAACTGGTGTTTTGGGCTCCTCTGAAACCCATAGAGCTCCCTTGGAGCAGACTTCCTGCTTCCTTTTTCCTGTCTTCCACCCTTACCCTGCTTTTTTCTGGGAACTTCCACACCCCATTCTTGTACTTCATGTTTAATTCATATGAACTTTTGTATTTACTTATATGTGGATGTGTTATTTTCCCAGATAGACCATGAATTTCTGGAGAGCAGAGACTCTTCATTTTTATCTCTGTATCCTTGATACTTAGCATAGTGCCTGGCCCATAGCAGGTGCTTACTAAACACTAATTGATTGGTGGTGCTGTCTATTTAATTCTCTGGCCAATTCTTATCATCTCCCTATTATGACAATAGAGATGAGGAACCAACCACATATACCTGAGTAAGAACCCATGTCTATACAATGACTAGGAAAATCGCTGGGGGTGGAGGTCGGGGAGAACTTGGTATAACTTGGGAGGTAGCCTCTCTGGAGCATCATCAACGACCCCACCCTTCTTCCTACAGTAGCCTGAGACCATTGCACCCAAGGCTTTGAGAACTCAAACCAGGTTGTATTTCCCCCTTCTCTTTACTCCCATTGATTGAGACACGGTTTTAGTAACCTTCCTCTGTCAACTGAGACCCAAATGTACTGGTTGCTCAGAACACAAATGCAGAGTGTTATACCAGAGGCAAGATGATACAGTGGAAAGAATGTTGGGTTTGGTATCTGAGGGATGGGTTTTAATATGCTACATACCACCTGTGTGATCTTAGGCAAATCATTTAACCTTTTGGGGCCTCAGTTTACTTATCTGTAAAAGGGGGTGGTTAGACTGGATGGCCTCTAAGGTGCCTTTTGCCCCTAAATGTATGATCCTATGTTTTCTCTTTTCTTGCCTTTCTTACCCCCGCTCCTTGTTGGGTTTCTATATCAGAAAAATTCTTATACTGCACAGCTGCCACATAAGCAAACTGTTGACTCAAAACAAAAACACTTGCATTTTACCTCCTTCCTTTCTTTGAAAAAGTAGCAGACTAAGGGGATGAAATATTACATACACTGTCATACTTGATTTCTTTTTAAAAAAGTCTTTTTGCAAGCTGGGTGGGGGAAGGGATATATTCAGAAATGAGAGATATGCAAAAATAAAACAACAATGAAAATAAAATATTAAACCCTTGTATTTCACATCACAAATGTTGATGGGCTGATTTGTATGTGAATACATTTTGGGGCTTGGGACCTCCTTTGTGTAACTTAGAATACATCATATTTTTGTTGTTCAATTGTTTTGCTGTGTCTGACTTTTCATGGCCCCATCTGGGGTTTTCTTGGCAAAACTACTGGAGTGGTTTGCCATTTCTTCCTCCAGCTCATTTTATAGATGAGGAAACTGAGGCAAAAGGGTTAAGTGACTTGCTCAGGGTCACATAGTATGTGTCTGAGGCTGGATTTGAACTCAGAAAGATGGGTCTTCTTGACTCCAGGCCTAGCACTCTATCCACCTAACTACCCAGAATAGATCATAATAAAGGGCTATTACTTTTTGCATTGCTGACTTGTTTGACTCTTGTGAAAACCTCTAAGTCACCAGTACCTGTTGAGATAGGGTCTTATAGGGGAATCAATCTTTGGTTGTAATTAGGAGTCAATCTATAGCCACTGTTAGAGTTTGAACATGGTTAAGTTTCAGTCTGTGGCCAGGTTTAGGGCTCAGCCTTTAGTGAGAATTAGGGGCTCAGTGCATAGCTATGAAGAGGAATCATTCTGAGGCTATGTTAACTCTCAGTGTATGCTTGGGATTATTAATCAGTCTGTGACTAGACTTAGGTCTCAACCTATTGTTTGAGGTGGGAGAACATGTGTGATCAAGATACACATGGATCTGCATGGCTGCAGGGCTGATAATGTTGTCTAGTGATGTTATTACAATATTCCTTCTGTCCTTGGTCTCTGCTGGATGGGACAACCCCTCTTTCATTTTGTAATCTCTGTCTGATGCCACTTTCTGCTGAACAAAAAGTCTCTGAAGCCTGCTTGGCTGTACTTTGCACTGCTTCCAGATCAGCTGAAATCCTTGCCTAGGGTGCTCCTATGACATTTTGGACAGCTCATTTAGAAAAAAGAGATTAAACCCTCCAAATAAAATCAACACGCACGCTGATACTTGGTGACTTCAGTGCAAAGGGGGGAAAAGGTGAAGATGGGAGAAATATATGGAAAAGCATGGTTCAGGAAGAAAGAATGAAAGAACAAAGAGATTACACAGAGACCTCATTTCTCTATATCATGAGAAAAGAAGTGGTAGATACTGGATATGACCCAAGAACACCACAAAGAACAAAACAGATTTTTTTAACAGTCAGGAAAAGATTTGTTATTGATGTGAGAGCTATCCCTGAGTTAGCTGCTTATGTGGAGCTGAACCATTGACTTGTCAGAGTCAAGATAAGAGCCAGTAAAACACAAGACATGAAATTGAAACAACTTAACTCTGAACTATTTAAACAAGTAATCGGAAACAAAATAATGGAAAATGGATAACAAAATAACATTAACCTCAACTAAAATAATTTTACTTGGACATTTAACCAATGTAAATTAATTGCCACAGCAAGGAGACCAAGAGCCCAGAAAGTGCCCCAGTCAGCAAACATTTATGTGTCAAAAGGAGAGAGATGGTCACCAAAGCCAAAACCACGTTAGAATATAAACTCATTTAAAAAATCTTACAAGAAGGATGATGGATGATCATCACTAGTGTTATCTCATCAAGCAGAAAGAGGCAGTAGTACACAAAACTAATTTAAAGGGAGTTTGGTAATGTATTCAAATAAGCAAAATCATTCCAAGGACATTCAAGGATGAAGATGGAGGGATTACAAATAGAAAAAATAGAAACGATTTGTAAAAAATCATTATGAGAAATTGTTTTCTCTATCGAAGACTACACTTGAATCTTAATATCATGGTCACAGGTATTCTCATAGACGAAGCACTAAGGAGAACAAGGGCAGGAAAAGTAGCTGGATTGGACCAAGCATACCAGGCTTTAAGTTCTTTGAGGGCAGGGACTGTTATTTGCCTCTTTATTTCCTCAGCACTTAACACAGTGCCTGATGTATAGTAGGTACTTAATACAAGTTTATTGATTGGTTGAGTTCCTTTGCATAATTGTGCAGTCATTAAGGGACTGACATACAAGATGTCTGAATCAGAGGAAGATACCAAAGGTGTGGAAAGACATTTTCACCTTATTAATACCAAAAAAGGACAACCAAGAGGAAATGAAGGACTCTTCGTCTGTATGCCTACTCTCCCATGTATACAAAAGCTTTATGTGAATCATCTGTACGTGAATCAGACATCCTTAATGATGATATTAATAGGGAACAAGGAGGCTTTTGTAAATGATATTCAATAATAAATCACATCTTTTTCATTTCGCAAATGGAATATATGGAGAATTTATGATTCCATGTTGTGCATTGATTATGGAAAAACAGTTGATTTGTTAGAAAAAAAACACTGCCTCATAGATTCTTTTACAACAAAGTATTTCCATGCAAACATGGTAATCATAAAAATCCCTTGAAAGACATAGCAACAGAAACAACCTTGTTTAATGACTCTCTGTAATGAACATCAGGAGTGGCATAAAACAGGAGGATGTAGGCTTCCCAAAAGTATATGACACTATGATAAAGGAGATTCAATGCAGAATCAATGTCTAAGAAGGATTCCCTGTGAGATCCCCTGAATGTGCCTGTTCGTGGATACATTGCGCTATTTACATCCAGCCCCAGAATACTACAGAACTCCCTGTAAGAGATTTGTAATTATTCAATGGAATTTGACTCATTCATCCATCCATATTGGGAAGACCAAGTGGATGAAAACTTTATTTTGCCCAGATTCTGATATGTATTTGGTTGGATTCCCTATAGTGTAGGTGTTCTTAACTTGGGTTTCGTAGACCTGTCAGTTGATTTCATGGTGTTAATAAACTTGGCTAGGAAAGAAAATACATCTTTATTTTCACTAACTTTTGGTTTCCTTTTTTAATTTCATGTATTTTATGCATTTAAAAATTATTCTGAAAGGTGGTCTGTAGACTTCGCTAGATTGCTAAAGTGACTATGACATGAAAAAGGTTAAGAACCCCTGATATAGAGCTTGTCTATCAGTATGTATGTACGTACGGTACAGACAGTCCAGCTAGATAGGAGGCTAAAAGGAGGAGGCATTTCAAGCATGGAGGATGCTAGTGCAAAGGAATAGACGTAGAAGAAGGAGTATCATGTTCAAGGAACTGAAAGTAGGTTAGCATAGATGGATTGGACAATATGTGGAAGGGAGTAAACTTGTTCTTTCCTTTTCCATTCCTGCATTGGACACTGCGCACTCAAAGTCTCCCCTGTGATGGTATTGGACTTAGTGTGCTCTCACATTCATGGATCTGTGGCAAGGGATCTTGACCCCTATTCTTCTGTGAATCCAATTTGGGGAGGGGGTTCTGCCCACCACTGTCATGAAATTGGGGTAATAGCGACGCTAACAAATGAAATGCTCTGGACCTCACTTTGAAAATATCTGTATAGCTTCTGTCTGACTGCTACCGGCCATTTCAACTGCTACCTTTCTAAAAGCTTCCTTTTCCCTTCAGGAATCCATTGCCTATTTTATCGGTGGGCCAGATGACTTGGGGGCCCATGATGACAGACTCTCCCTATAGCAATCGATCAATCAACAAGCATTTATTAAACATCTACTATGTGCTAGGTAACAGGGAAGGTGGAGATGAAGACGAAAATTTCTGTCCTCAGCTTATACTCTATTTAGGAAGATAACAAATACACAAATAAGAGCATACAAGATATATGCCAAATAAATAAGTACATAGTGAGTATTTATGCACTAAATAGAGAATAAATTGCTTAGGGAGAAGACACTGGCAGCTGAAGGAATAAACACTGTTCTGCCAGTGCTGGGATGTCTGCCTGTATCTGATGCCCCCCCCCCAACTGTATGGATACCCTGGATACAATACCACCCCATTCTATGCTTCCTCGATCCTTTGGGTCATATGCAAGCCTTCTCCTCTGATGTTTTTAGCAGTGTATTGGAGGCACCTAGGGGGCACAGTAGATAGAGAGCAGGTCCTGGAGTCAGGAAGACCTGAGTTCAAATTTAGCCTCGAATACTTATTAGCTGTGTGACCATGGGCAAGTCACTTAACCTCTGCCTCAGTTTCCTCATCCGTAAATGGGGATAATAATTAGCACCTACCTGCCAGGGTTGTAGTGAGGATAAAATGAGATAATATTTGTAAAGTGCTTTGCAAACCTAAAGAATTATGTACATGCTAGCTATTGTTACTAATTTATTATTATCCATTTGAATGAGCATGTGTATCAGAAACATCAGATTGTCGGGTGCCCAGCTAGATGGTTTTGGAGTTTGTTTCTCTGCCTTTACTTCAGAATTTCTGCAGGTCAGCCTTCTCTCAACCTGATCTCTCCCAGTTGTACATAGTAAACTTTGTGGCCTCTTCCCACCCTGCCCTAAGTGCATTTTCCTCCTGTATGAAGACAAGAGGAAGTTCCAAAAATTGCCCAGAAAAGTTGTAAAATAAAGAAGGTGCCTGGGCTGTTCACCATCATTCCCCAGTATTGGTATTTGTTTCCTTGGGGAGAGTGAAGACACAGACTTTAGAACAACACCCTGCAGCCTCTGGCTTAATTAGTCTTGGCCGTTCTCCCTGCTTCGATACCTTCGAGACCCCCTGGCATTGCCGTATGCCTCATCACTCAACCTTAAGGACTGCCTGGTCTCGTCTCCTTTGTGGAGGAATCCTCCTCTGTGTATTATTTCCCTCTGTTAGAATGTGAGCTCATTGAGAGCAAGGCCTGCCTTGCTTTCTGTTTGTATCTCCAGAACTTAGCACAGTTCTTGGTTCACAGTTAATGCTTAACTGAGTCTCTATGTACCTATGAGGAATTGTTACTGGAGTGGTTTGCCATTTCTTCCTCCAGCTCATTTTACAGATGAGGAAACTGAGTCAAACAGGGTTAAATGACTTGCCCAGGGTCACACACCTTGTAAATGTCTGGGGCCAGAGTTGAACTTAGGAAGATGAGTCTTCCTGATTCCAGGCCCAGCGCTCTGTGCACTGTGGCGCCCCCTAGCTGCCCTGGCCCTATGAGGGGTAACCCTCATCTGATTCTCTATTGTTTACAATTTCCTCTATGCAGATTCATTACTCTTACTCCACAGTCTCTTCCTTTATGACCACATTCTGTAAGGAAGTCTAAGCCTGATTCTCCTATTAGCAACCCATATACTAAACCACAAGCCTGGGGACTGGGGCCTTTCACCATATCTAACACCAGCGTTGGTGCATCATGACTTTGGAATGTGTAGATCCCCAGGCTTGGAATGAGGAAGACTTGAGCTTGGGTACTTATTAGCTGTGTGACCCTGAGCAAGTCACCTAACCTCTTTGATCCTCTGTTTCCTTATCTGTAAAATGAGAGTAATTGAGTAAAAATGAGAGTCCCTTCCACAAGAAGTTGCTGTGAGAATGAAATGAAATGCGTGTAAAGAGTTATGCAAACCTTAAAGCTTAATAAACCTTAATAAATAAGAGCTTAATGAACCTTAATAAAAATAAACAAAAGCTTAATAAACCTTAAAGCATTATAAAAAATTTAACTATAAGCTGTGTGACCCTGGGTAAATCACTTAACCTCTGCTTGCTTCAGTTTCTTCAACAGCAAAAATAAGAATAATGCTAGCGCCTACCTCCCATAGTGGTGAGGATCGATGTGATAATATCGGCCATGGGCTTAGTGCCTAGCACATAGTAGGTGCTATGTAAATGCTAGCTGCAGTTATTATTGAATAGTCTTGTGGAATAATTGGATGTTGTGAGTAGTTGTGAGCCCTAATAGCCTCAGGTATACAGCTGTACATTTCTTGCCAGAATCCTCAATGTCTAGCACTAGCGTTTGGTTTGTGGCTAAGGTGCTAACTTAACCCAGTCTATGATCGAGGTTAAGGCTCAGAAAGTTACTGGAGGTTGGATTCAGTCTGTGGATAGGGCTCGTGGTTCAAATGAATAGCCATTTGGGTTTTAGTCTGTCCCCGGGGTTAGTGGTCAATCTGTTGTCAGAATCGGGGGTCATTCGTGCTTGTGGTTAGGGGGTTTGAGCATCAGCGTTAGTGCTGGAGCTGGTGTTAGATCTCTATCTAGAGATGGACTTAACACTTCCTCAGGGGGTAGGGTTAGGTCTCATCTATGGCTAGGGTTCAGTTTCAGTTTGTCACTTGGGTTAAAGCTCAATTTATGGGTGAGTTTAGGGTTCACTCTGTTCCTAGAGTTTGGACCTGTAATTTGGATAGGGATAGGGCTCAATGGAGCTAGGTACATAGCTGTCTATTGCTTATTTAATATAGGTGTGTGTTCACGTAAGATATGTGTTTTGTTGCTTAAATTTATAGATGTGGTTCTTGGTGACATGCATAAATCTCTGGAATATGCCCCATTCCTCTTAAGGGGAAGATGCAATTTTTACCTAGAGGGAGCAAAAGGATCCTGCCTAGACACTTGTTCATTTCCATACCTCTCTCCAAGAAGGGTATTGGACTTGATCTATATTTATCTGCCCCTCTCTAATATTACTGGTTTGCTGTATGATTTTTCAGGTGTTCAAAAAAAGATGCTCCCCAGTCACTTGAAATGGGAGTAGCACTAAGCTTAAACCTATTGGCTTGTACTCTCAGCTTATACAAAAGATCATGAGAGACAGTGAATAGCAAATAAAACCACTTAAGCAAACAACAAATAGAAATGGGAGAAAGTTATATAGATTAGAATATACTATAAAAACCATGAGTGGATGAGTTCTCCAGCTGGGAGTCTCTCAGCTCAAACCTGGTCCCCATCTAAGGGGAAATTCTCTTTCCCAGCTTTTAGGAAGGCAATTAGGAAATTAGGGATGTGTTGAGGAGCCAGCTTCCCCTTCATGTATGCAGCTTCCAAAGTCTTTTCACATATCTCTTCCAAAGAGCATTCTGAAGCATTCATGCCTCTTCTCTTTTATTTTTAAGCTGAAATTTAGTTTTAATGCACCAATTAAAAAAAGCTCCATATTGGTCATGTTGTAAAAGAAGAAACAGAACAAAAGGAAAGAACTATGAAAAAAATAAAGTGAAAATAATATGCTTTGATCTGCATTCAGACTGTCAGTTTTTTCTCTGGATGTGGATAGCATTTTTTTCATCATGAGTTTTTTGGAATCATCTTGGATCATTATTTACTGAGAAGAGCTAAGTCAATCATAGTTAATCATCACCCAATATTGCTGTTATTGTGTACAATGTTCTCCTGGTTCTGCACACTTCACTTTGCATCAGTTCATGTAAGTTTTTATAGATTTTTTTGAAATCTGACTGCTTGTCATTTCTCATAGCACAATAGTATGCCATTACATTAATATACCACAAGTTGTTCAGCTGTTCCCCAATTGATGGGTATCCCCTCAATTTCCAATTCTTTGCCACCATGCCACTGTTTCTTTTTTATTTAATAGTATTTTATTTTTTTCTAAATACATGTAAAGACAATTTTCAACATTCATATTTTGAAAGATTTTGAGTTCCAAATTTTTCTTTCTTTCTCCCTCCCCTCCCCACTTCTCAATATGGCAAGCAATCTGATATCAGTTATACATGTGCAGTCATGCAAATCATATTTCTATTAGTGAAGTTGTGAAAAAAAACACAAATGAAAAAACCAGAAAAAGAAAGTAAAAAAAGTATGTTTCAATTTGCATTCGACCGCCATCAATTCTTTCTTTGGAGATGGGTAGCATTGTCTTGGATCATTGTATTGCTGAGAAGAGCTAAGTACTTCACATTTGATCATTGTATAAACTGTTGCTCTGTACAAGGTTCTCCTGGTTCTGCTCACTTCACTTTGTACCAATTCATGCAAACCTTTCCAGGTTTTTCTGATCCTGCTCATCATTTCTTATAACACAATAGTATTCCACTTCATTCGTATCATACTACATTCTCTCTGCCTATTAGGAGTCACATCTCTTCCTACATACAAAGTAGCATGCAAAAAGTCCCAGCCTTGGTCAGAAGCCCCGTTTCATTTATCCAGTCATAATTTTAGGCCTTACTTGCTAGACTAGTATTAGGGCATCCTAATCCCCTTTATGGAGGGGATTATGGAGGGGATGGGCCAAAATATAGAGCTTAAATTGTTGCCAGGATGAGGATTCTATTTTGGGCTAGGGCTGAGTCTGGGCTCAGTATTTGGGCTCAGCTTTATGTCATATTAAGGATCAGCCTGTTACTAGGATTTGGAGTGGGGTTTTTTTGTTTGTTCAAAAGTGAGCTTTGAGAATTAGGGGCTCCTTTTATAAGTATCTTTATATCTTTACAACAGATATTAATGGAAATCTGTGAATGGGGGTAGGACTGAGTTTGGGTCCAGATTTAGGTTCCAGTCTGTCATGAGTATTTGGATTCTTCTAGAGCTGGAGTTAGGGATCGATTTTTTACTGAGAGTAGCACTTGTTTTGTGATTTTGGTTAGTGACTCAGATTTTGAGTAGGATTAAGTCTCAGCATCCCTCAGGGGTTACAATTTAGTCAGTTAAAGGGGCTAAGGGTCAATTTAGGACTCAGGTTAGGGGTTTGTGTTCAGTCTGTGACTGAGGTTGGGGTTTTTCCCATTTCTGGATTTAGGGGGTCAGTCTCTGGCCAGGGTGAGGGGTCAGTTTGCAGTTTGTGAATGGGGTTAGGATTTACTCTATAGCTGGGATTATGATTCAACATGGACCCTGGTTTAGGGGTTTGACTGCAATCATGGGTCAGTTTGTGATTGGGTCATTCTTTGGTTGTCCATAAAGTCTAGTTTGTGGCCAAGAATTAGAGCCTAGGATATATGGGTTTAAGATTTAGTTTCAGCATGGGTCAAATTGAAAGAGGAATGGATTTGGAGTCAGAGGACCCAAGTTCAAATCCCCACCTCTGCCATTTTTTACCTGTGTGACCTTAACCTCTCTAGGCCAAAGCTTCCTTATCTGTAAGGAAGGGAGTGGGGCCAAACAGCCTCTTAGGTTCCTTCCAGGTCTAAATCTATGACCTTGTGATCCCTTTGGGTTTAAGATTAGAAGGCATTCTGTGACCAGAATTAGAGGTCTATTCTGGTTAAGGGCCCAGACTGTGGTTGGTATAAAGACTCAGTTTATCACTAGAGTAGGGCTGTTTATATCTGGATACAATTCTGCTTCTGCAAACATTCCCAACTTCAGGCTTTGGGGAAGATAGAATTCATTGCTAACCTTTCTGGTGTGGAATTGTGTGAACACCCTCTCTGGTCTCTAAGAAGCTGGCCACATTCAAAGCTGTAGGAAGCAGACATACCTCGGTGCCAGATAAAAATAAGGCACTAGATACAGGTCAGTCTTGTACCAGGGATCACATCACTTCAGGCTATGGTATCTCAAAGCAGGAGAAGCTGCCCTCCCAAGAAGCACGTGGGTATGAAGCTTCAACAACTTCTGTTCTCTCATTTTCTGAGTACAAAAGGAGCTCCTGCCCCCAGATGTGATCTCAGTTCTGGAGTGAGGTTGCCTCTGGGGCCTGGCTGTCCAGAGAAAGGGACATAGAAAAACAAGCAGTATCCAGTTCAAGTCACGCAAGTCCCTCTAAATGGAAGGGCAGGGCCTGGACTTGGGCCAGAGAAGACCACAACCACCCTTAGGATGAAGTCACAGTGATCCTGCTTTAGGACTGAAATGAAATTTAGGGGTCAGCAAGTTCAACCATCTCATTTTTTCAGATGATGAAACAAATCCAAATAATGATTGAGGGATTTATCCAAGGTCTAATAACTAGTAAGTGTCAGGGCTAGGATTTGAACCCTGGGCCTTTGACTCAATTCAGAGCCCTTTCTGAATGAGTCACTCTTCATTTTTGGGGATTATTCACAGCCAGGTGGTGCAGTGGTTAGAGTGCCAGGCCTGGAGTCAGGAAGGCCTGAGTTCAAATCTGGCCTTAGCCACTTACTAACTGTGTGACCCTGGGCAAGTCGCTTAATCCTGTTTATCTCAGTTTCCTCATCTATAAATTATGCTGGAGAAGGAAATGGCAAACTACTCCACTCCAAACCACAAGAAAACCTCAGGTAGGGTCATGAAGAGTTGGACATGACTGAAATGACTGAACAGATTCATGCAATGCTGGAAGCTGAAGAAAGAAACCTTCTTTGCTAACTAGGTCCAGGTTGGGGGTTTTAGTGGGTTCATTATCAAACTACCAGAGCAAAATTGTCAGGATGTGGTGGGCATGTGGAAGAGAAAAAAGCAATGACAGAATGGGGTGGAGCGGCAGAGTGGAATCAGGTGAGTACCTGGGGTTCCAGCAGAGTTTCTGCTGTGAGGAGAAGTCAGGAGGCCCATAAGGAAGGGTGATGGTTAGGGTGAGTGAAGGCAGTTTTCTCTTAATGACCAAAGTGGCCTGTCCCAGCCCTGGGGTTGCTGAGGTTCTTCTAGGCCTCCTAAATTTGTGCTTCTCATGCTTCTTTGGCTCCCCAGCTCCTTCTCATCTCCTCCCCCGCAGAAGCCTCTGGGGAAGTTACATGGCTCCTTGCTTTGTAAGATTGGAGGGAATTATTCATACCAAATCACTAAGAGACGCCACAATGTAGGGTATCTGTGGGATGTTCAATCTCATTCATTAATAGCTCAGGCAGGTTGCTTTGAGAATTCTGGCTCTAGAGCCCCATCTCCCTCAAGGAGAGGTATCATGTTACCTAAAGCAACACAAAATAAGTGCATTATTATGTCCCTGGAGAATCTTAGAGGTAGTGTTCTAATCCCAGCACAACGCCCAGGAGAATCGTTTAAGTTACTTATCACAATTGTTACCTGGTTCCTGAAAATTGTGCTTTGAACATGCACGATTACTAAGATATTCATAAAAAATTCTGGAACCTTAAAGTGTGTTATCAACTATGCAGGGGTCCTGGTTCCTGGCTGGCTGCTTTTGGCTACAGGAAGTTGGGACACAGTTGGAAAGGGACTATGTGTTCGAAAGCTGCATTGTATATTGGAGGCACTGAAGGTAGATACCCGAGTTGAAGTCTGGGTTCCACCACTTACTCAGACCTGTCCAAATCCTCAGTTTTCTTCTCTGTAAAATGGGGAATTATCTACTCTGTCTAATTTTTGGGGTTGTTATGGGAATCAAATGAGATAATGTATATAAAGTGCTTCATAAATCATAAAGCAGAGCACAAATGTCAGCTATCAGTATTAGTTATAATAAAATGCTTTGTAAGACATAAGATGCTATAGAAGTAAAATGATGATGATAATTATAATGATAATGATGATGAAATATTTTCTAACCACCAGTCCATGCACTGGCACTGGTCCTATAGTAAACTTTCATCAGCCTGAAGAACTTTTACTATCTATTGCTTCTTTAAACTGAGCAAGATGGTGGCATTGCTGTACTGGGCTGGTGAGCAGACAGGTATCAGCCATTTTTATTCCCCCCCTCCATCCTTTCTCCTTATCTTTTCTGTGGTTCAAGATATTCCTTCCCTTAGGCAGGTTTTTCTCTTTAGCAATTCCTTGACTCTTCTCTTCTGGGGAATAGTTTTCCTTTCAAGCAGCTTGTTTTTGTCCTTTGAGGACCATGACATCAGGGAAATGATGACATGACTTGCAATTGATTTTAATTTAAGTGGGGGAGGGTTGTGCAAGGTCACCAGTCTCACTTTCTCCTCTGGAGCCGTCTGAGTCCAGTGGCCTGATATTCATCAGGATGATTGAAGATGGCCCAGGATCCCTTGACTTATTTCTTTAAGAGGCCTATTCACTGAATGGGTGTTACTTCACTCAAAGTGAGAACCTGAAAAGATCTTAGCCTACAAGGGCCAGGGTCTCCCATTGCATCTTGGCCCATCTCCAGTCATCCTGATGAATATCTGGCCACTGGATCAAGATGGCTCTGGAGGAGAAAGTGAGGCTAGCGACCTTACACAGCCCTCCCTCACTCAAATCAAAGTCAACTGCAAGTGATGTCATCATTTCCCTGATGTCATGGTCCTCTTCAAAAATGAAGGTAAAAAAACCGAAACGACAACAACAACCTTACTTTCAAGCACAATCCTTCTACTCCTCCCTAACTGATTCTCTATCATACTCACCTCAGTGACTGTTCTATACCTTCTTTCCTTTCCTCAAGCCTCCCATAATATCACTACCCCCACCTTCTCAGCTTGATTGGAGACCTTGTCTCATACTTCAAAGAAAATAATCAAGGCCATTTATTGTAAGTTCTCATTTCACCCTTTCTTCTAATCTCATAACCCCCCTGGCATCATCCCCTAACCCCCACTATCTTCTTCACTCTGATGAAGAAAGAGGTGGTCCTTCCTCTTGGCAAGGCTAATCCCTCTTAACACATACCCTTAATTCCATTCCTTCCTATCTTCTCTGACATATGGTCCCTATCATCATCCCTACTCTTCAATCTTTGATATCTCCTTACCTGTTGTTTCTTTCTGCTGCCTGCAAACACCCAAGTCTTCCCTAGTCTTAAAACAGTTTCACTAGATATTACAATTTCTTCTCCCCACAGTTAAATTTCTTGAATAGACTTTCTACACTCCATATCTCCACATCTTCTTTTACTCTCTTCTGACCTCATTATTCAACTGAAATTCTCACTCCAAAATTACCAATGATCTCCTAATTGCCAAATAGAGTAGAGCTAAGTGGTACAGTGGATAGTGTTGGATATGAACTCAAGAAGGTCTGAATGTGACCTGAGGGAAATCACTTAACCTCCCTTATCCTCAGTTTCTTCATCCATAAGATGGGAACAATAATACCACGTACTTCAAGGGATTGTCACGAGGATCAAGTGTATGTAAAGTGCTTTGTGAGCCTTACAGCACTATGCAAGTGATAACTGTTATTATTGCTGGCCTTCTCTTAGCCATCTTCCTTCTTTACCTCTCTACAGAATTTGACATGACTGTTCTTCCCCTTCTGGGTTTTTGTGATGCACTCTCTCTCTTGGTTCTCCTCCCCATATAACTATTTATCTGTCTCCTTTTCTGGATCTTTGACTATATTACATATCTATGCTCCCCCAAATCCAGTTCCAGGCCCTCTTTGCTCTTCTCTCTATACTCTCTTACTTGGTGATTTCATCAGTTCCCATGAGTTCAATGATTATCTCTGTGCAGGTAACTCCCAGATTTATTCAGCATTGGTCTCTCACCTAAGCCCAAGTCTTGCTACACCAACTTGCACCACCATTTCGAATTAGATGTCCTGTACGTACCTCAAACCCAACATGTCTAAAAGAGAGATCATTATCTTCCTCTTCCTCCAAACCCACCCCTATCTCCAGCTTCCCTAATATAGCCAAGTGCACCACCACCCTTCCAGTTATCTGGGTTTGCAACCTCAGCATCATCCCTGACTCCCCACTCTTATTCATCCCACATATCAAACAGACAAATCATGTCCTTTTTCTCTTCATGGCATTTCTCACTTATGTATCCTAGTCTTCACTCATGGAGCCATCACCCTACTTTAGGCACTCATCACCACTCACCTGGACTATGGCTAGAGCTTCCTAATTGGTCTCCCTGCCTCGAGTGTCTCCTCTCTCCAATTCATTCTCCATGCAGCTGCAAAAGTGGTTTTCCTGAAGCACTAGTCTAGTCAGGTTGCCATCCTACTTAATAAGTGTCAGTGGCCAATAAGTCAGTTAATAAGCACTTATTAAGTGCCTTTCATGTGCTAAGCTCTGTGCTAAGCACTAGAGATACAAAGAAAGACAAGAGCGAATCCCTCTTACATGGAGCTCAGTCTAATGGGGGAGATAATATACAAAAGACGACGTACAAACAAGACATATACGGGATACACTGGAAATAATTAACAGAGGGAAGGCACTGGCATTAAGGGGGAATCAGGGAAGGTGAGATTTTAGCTGAGACTTGAAGGGAGTAGTCAGAGAAGCCAGGAGGAAGAAATGAGAAAGGAAGGTATTATAGGCATAAGGGACAGCTAGTAAAAATCCCTGGAAACAGGAGATGGAGTGTCTTATTTGAGGAACAGCAAAGGAAGCCAGTGTCATTGGATTACAGAATACATGAGATGGTATTGATTCCAGAAGACAGGAAATTAGGAGATAGCCAGGCTGTGAAGGACTTTGAATGCCAAACAAAGGATTTATATTTGATCATGGAGGTAATAGGGACATTATTAAGTAAGAAGACAACATGGTCAGATCTGAGCTTTAGGGAGAATTATTTGATAGCTGAGTGGAGGACGGATGGGAGTAGGGAGAGATCTGAGGCAGGGAGAGACCAAGCAACAGGTTACTGCAGTAGTCCAGGAATGAGGTGATGAGGGCTTACACCAAGGTGACAGCAGTGTCAGAAGAGAGAAGGGGGCATATATGAGAGATATTATGGCTGTAAAATTGACAGGAGTTGGCAACAGATCGGATATGGGAGGGGGTGAGTGAGAGAGAGGAGTTAAGGATGATACCTGGTTTGAGAGACTGAATGACTGGGTAGATTATAATAGGGACAGTAATAGGGAAATTTGGAGTGGGAGAGGATTTAGGGGAAAGTTAACATGTTCAAATTTGGACACGTTATATTTAAGATGTCTATGGGAATCTAATTTGAGATGTTTAATAGGCAGTTGGAGATGTTAGTCTTGAGGTTAGGAGAGAGGGTAGGGCTAGATAAATAGATCTGAGAATCATCAGCATGTCATTTGATAAGTGAATTCATGGGAACTGATGAGATCACCAAAAGTACCTCTAGAACCAAATATGAACTCTGCTGTTTCACTTTTAAAACTTTTCTCAACTTTTCCCCCTCCTATATTGTTCAGACTTACATATTACTATCCTCTTGTCTCCCCATGCATTCTGTAGTTTCATCATACCAGCTTACTTTGCTATTTCTCACTCATGATGTATCATTTCTAGTCTCCATGCACTGCCTATCCCAGATGCCTAGAATGCTCTCCCTTAGAATTCCTGGCTTCTTTCAAGACTCAGCTCAAGTACCACCTGCTTCAGGAGGTCTTTCCAGTCTCCCTAACTCTAGTGCTTTCACTTCAAAGATGACCTATTTTGTATATATACTGCATATATATGTATATATATATATGTATGTATGTATGTATGTGTATATTCCCATTGTTCTCTCCACTCTCACCCCATTAGAATGTAAACTTTTCAAAGGCAGGGACTTCTATTGCTTTTGATTTGTATCCCCAGTGTTTATCACAGTGCCTGGCACATAGTAAGTGCTTAATAAATGTATGCTGATTGATTGATGACTTAATAGGTAAATATGATGAAATCCTCATCTAGATGTTTCTCATTCTCCACTATGTCCCATCATGTTGGGAGCCAAGTGGTTGGTCCAGGACAAAGCAATTATTAGTTGGAATGTGAAGCATCTCTGCACATAGCACTGTCAAAGCCAGGGTTTGGTGACCTCTAGCCAACACAGATATCCTTCCATAATAATAAAATCTTTCAACACAATAGAGGCAGGGTTACTACCTCATCATTGACTCTTGGACTGTGTCATTAACTTGATCTTACTTGCTTTCATATTGGTAGATGTTAGCATTATAGCCAGCAATTACAGAAACGCTTGGGGTATAATCTTTGCGATATGTCATTTTAGCCTCTTGGCTAACATTTTCTTTAAAATTTTATGTAAATTTGCATTTAGTGATATTGTTCCAGTTTTCTTTTTCTGTTTTGACTCTTCTTGGTTTATCAAGACAATATCTGTGCCATAGAAAGAGTTTAGTAGAATCCTTTCTTTTGCTAGTTTTGCAAAACATTTTTGCAAATTAAGAGGATACCAATTAATTGGGGAATAGCTGAACAAATTGTGGCATATGGATGTGATGGCTCAAAGAAATAGATGATTTCAAAGAGATACAGAAAGACATATGAACAGATGCAGAGTGAAGCAAGCAGAGCCAGAATAATAACTTATATCAATGTTATAAAAATGAGCAATTTTGAGCACCTTTGTAAACAGATGAAGAATTAAATTAACAAAACCAGGAAAAAATTATACAATAACAGTTTGTTTTAAATTCAATTTTATTTTATTTTTAGTTCTGAATTCTCTCCTTCCTACACATTCCCTCATTAGCCATGTCCAAAAATATACTTAAATCTGCACTCTGAATACATCAGCTCTCTATCTGGAGGTCAATAGCATGTTTTATCATGAGTCCTCCGGAATTGTGGTTGGTCACTGTGTTGATCAGAGTTCCTAAGTCTTTCAAAGTTGTCTTTACAAAACTGTTGTTCTTATATAAGTGGTTCTCTTGGTTCTGCTCACTTCACTTTCCGCTAGTTCATACTAGGTTTCTCTGAAACCATCTCTTTGATGATTTCTCAAAGTAAAGTATTTTATTACATTCATATACCACTTGTTGAACCATTTCTCGACTGGTGGGAACCCCTCAGTTTCTAATTCTTTGCCACCATGAAAAGAATTTCTATGCTATTTTTGTACATATGGTCCCTTTTCCTCTTTCTTTGATCTCTTTGTCATAGTATCTTTGATCATAGTGTCATAGGTCTTTGATCACAGTATAACAGCTTTTTGGGCATAGTTACAAATTGATTTCCAGAATGGGGGAGGGAACCATTTCATAGCTCCACCAAAAGGCATTAACGTACTTGTTTCCCCACAGCCTCCGTAGCATTTGTCATTTTCCTTTTTTGCCAATCTTGCCAATCTAATGTATGTGATATAATACATCAGATTTATTTCAACTTGTATTTCTCTAATTACTAGTGATTTGAGCATTTAAAAAGTTTAAAATTTCAGTTCCAAATTCTTCTCCTCCCTCAGTCCCTTCCCTTACCTATTGGGAAGGCAAGAAATATTATACTTATTGTACATATGAAGTCATGTAAAACATATTTCCACATTAGCCACATTGCAAAAAAAGAAAATATACTTCACTCAGCACTCAGAGTTCATTAATTCTCTCTCTGGAGCTGGATAGCATTTTTCTTCATGAGTCTTTTGGAACTATTATGGATTATTACATTGATCAGAGTAGCCAAGTCTTTCACAGTTGATTATTATTGCAATATTGCTGTTACTCTGTACAATGTTTTCCTAGTTCTGCTTACTTCACTTTGTGTCAGCTCATATACATCTTTCCAAGTTTTTCTGAAGCTCTCCCCTTTGTCATATATTACAACACAATAGTATTTCATCACAATCATATACCACAATTTGTTTGGCTATTCCCCAGTTGACGGACATTCTCTCAGTTTCCAACTCTTTGTCACCACAAAAAAATGCTATAAATATTTTTGTACATATGGGTCCTCCTTTTTAGGTTACAGACATAGTAGTGGTATTGTTGGGTCAAAAGGTGTGTATAGCTTTATAGACCTTTTAGGCATAGTTCCAAATTATTTTATAGAATGGTTAGATCAGTTCACATCTCCACTAACAAGTGCATTAATGTACCTATTTTTGTCATCCTCTCCAGCATTTGTCATTTTCTTTTTCTGTCATGTTAGACAATCTGATGGGTGTACTATAGTACCTTGAATTTATTTCAATTTGTATTTCTATAATTACTAGTGATTTAGATATTCAAAAACTATAACTATTGGTAGCTTGGATTTATTCCTCTGAAAAAATGGTTATTCATATCCTTTGACAACTTAGAACTTGGGGAATGGTTTTTGTTCTTATAAATTTTACTCAGCTTTATATCTAGCTTAGAAATTAGACTTTTTATTAAAGAATTTTGCTGCAAAGATTCCCCTCCACCAAATTTCTCTTCTAATTTTAGCTGCATTGTTTTTGTGAAATCTCTTAAATTTTCTGTAATAGAATTGTTGATTTTGTCTTCTGTGACTCTCTTCATTTCTTGTTTGGTCATAGACTTTTTCACCTGTCCATAGATTCAACTGATAATTTCTTCCATACTCCTCTAATTTGCTTATGATGTCATCCTTTATGTCTAAATCATGTATACATTTGGAGCTTAAGACAAAAACTTTGAAAGCTGTAAGAACTATGATCAATGCAATAACCACCCATGATTCCAGAAGACTGACAATGAAGTATGCTATCTACCTTCTGACTGAGAAGCAATGGATTCAGAATGCAGAATGAGACATACATTTATTGAATATGACCAATGAAGGACATTATTTTGATTGACTATGCATATTTATTCCAATGGATTTGTTTATTTTTTCACTGGAGTGGGGATTAGAAGAAGAAAAAAAAAACTTTCTAAAAATACTTAGTGTACTTGCCCATTTCAGCACTGGAGTTGTGGACAGCACCTAGCTGATAGCACTGAGTCACAGCTAAGCAGTATTACACTAGTTGAGACCATGAGCAGGTGCAGTACAAAGCAAAGTTGAAGACTGGGGAGTGTGGGGGGAATGATTGCGAATGCAATCTGTTGGAGAAGACGTGCAGGGAGGGATAGGTTTAAGCGTACATGTAGAGGAGTTGCTGCTGGCAACAAGAAAGTCCATACCTTTGGTAAAGCCTAGAGGAAAGAAGGAGAGAATGGAAGATGCTGTCAACAGGTTTTGAGATAAAGAGAATGGGAGAAGAGCACCTCATGTTGAAAGACCTAAATGTATTCAGTAAAGTAAGAGGTGAGGTTCTCTGCTTGGTATGGGATAGTAAGAGGTATGGAGAACTTGAGGAAGGAAGAGAGGGTTTCTGATAGCTTCTGTGAGGAGTGAGGTAGGGAATCAATTAAGGAGGAATAAAAGATCTGCCTTGCTTCAGGGAGGGTCTAGTTGAGGTTGGATTGCATGAATATGTACTATATCCAGCTAGCACAGTATTGCAATTTCCTCCATCTTCATTCAGTGGCTCATAAGTAGGAGTGGTGTAATCCAGGGATGAGATTTAGTAAGAAGAAAGTGGCAATAAGACAGATTATCAAGGGATTCAAAGGAAAAAAAACAATGTAGAATTGAAATGGTTAACTATTGGGTTGAGGTTGGAGAGGGAAGAAAGCAGAGTCAGAGCAATAATGGTCTGAGAAAATACTAAGGAGTGGAGCTTTGGAAGTCTTACTGGGTAAAGGTGTCTAGGAGGGGTGAAGCAAAGGGAGAGGTGGAATGCTAGGATGTTCTGGTCAGATAGGGCAATGCTAGAGATTATAATTAAAGGTAAGACCTGTGGATAAGACCTGGTATATGACCAGCTCTATGTGTGACTGATTTGGATGTAGGAGCACACCATGGAATTTAAGAAGGTACTGATCCACAAAGAAGCAGTTGAATGTTATCGGTATGTGCCCCTTCCTTAGAATCTGGTGTCTCATTGTGGTTCTTTCATGACAAAGGGTGAGTATTCTGGTAAAAACTGAGTCTTTCTTGAGAAGACCTTTCAGAAACAGCTTCAGATACATTTCTAGTGCATTGCCAGCTCTGGAACTCTACAAATTGCTAGTAATATCTACTCCTTGGTGGAAGTTTGGCCAGAGTCTTTCTAGATCTCTCTAGATCTACACATGGTTAAGGTAATGGGTAAGAACTCAGTCAGTGAGTTAGATACTTCAGGCAGAGAGATCCATTGGGCAACAATGTAGGCAAGCAGTGATAAGGGTAAATAAGGTGCTAGTTGTGTGAGTGGAAAAAATATGTTTGATGTGAGAGACTCAGTGAGAAGCTTGACTACTCTTCATGATTGGGTTCACCTTCAGTGAATATTAAGGGAATACTAGAGAGGGAGAGATGAGAAACATGTTATATAATAATAGCTAACATTTATAAAGTGTTCACTACATGTCAAGCACTGTGCTAAATGCTTTACAATTATAATGCCATTTGATTCTCACAACAACCCTAGGAGGTAGGTGTTATCACAATCCCCATTTCATAGATGAGGAGCCTGAGGCAAAAAGGGATTATACGACTTGCCCAGGAGCACAAGCTAATGACTGAGGTCAGATTTGACCATATAGTAGGCGCTTTTTAAATGTTATGTGTTGGTCTTATTATTATACATCAAAACAAAACATCATAATTACAATGACCAAACCTATCCCCAAAGAAGAACTATGAGAATGCACTTCTCTCCTTTCTCTGCAGAAGTAGGGGATTATGGGTGTGGAACACCACATATTCTGTTGAACTTGGTAGATGTATAGGTTTGTTGCTGAACTGTTTTGTTTCTTATTTCTCTCTCCCTTGTTCTTTGCTATAAATGATACATCTTGGTGGGGAAAATGGGAAAATACATAGGGAAATGTAAGTGTTACAAAAACAAATTATATATATCCATATATATATATATATATATATATATATATAAACACACATATATACATACACACATATATAAAAGCTACCTATTGGTGGAAGTAAGAAGAAAAAGAGAAAAGAGGGTAGAGGAGTTGGGGTTTAGAGGGAAAGGAGAGAAACTTCTTTGTTAGCCCAGGATAATCAGTTCAAAAGGGAGCAAGACAAGAGGGAAGCAACTAGGTGGTGTAGGGAATAGACAACTGGACCTGGAGTTCGGAAGATCTGAGTTTCAGTCTGGCCTCAGATACTTATTAGCTGTGTGATGCTGGGTAAGTCACTTAGCCTCAATTTCTTCATCTGCAAAATGGGGGTAATAATAGCACCATCTTCCCAAGGTTGTTGTAAGAATAAAATATGACATTTGTAAGATACTTTGCAAAACTTAAAGTGCTATATAAATATTAATGCTGCTGCTATTGATATCAATGGTGATGATGGATGAGAAGGACAAAGTCTCAGGCCTTTTACCTAAAAGATAATACAAAATAGAATAATGGAGCAGGGTTATTGCACTGAGTATTATGTTTTTCCCAGCTTCTAGATGTGTGAGAGGCAGTTTTCATGGTGAAAAGAGTGCTAGATAGGAATTCAGGAGAGACCCAGAGTTTGAATCTTGTCTTTGGGATTTACTAATGTGGCACCATGGGCTATGGGGCAGCTAGGTGATGCAGTGGATAGAGTGCCAGCCCTGGAGTCAGGAAGACCTGAGTTCAAATCTGGCCTCAGACTCTTAGTAGCTGTATAACCCTGGACAAATCACTTAACCCTGTTTGCCTCGGTTTCCTCATCTGTAAAATGACCTAGAGAAGGAAATGGCAAATCACTCCAGTATCTTTGCCAAGAAAACCCCACATGGGGTCATGAAGAGTTGGACATAACTGGAGATGACTGAACAACAACACCACCGGCAATTCACTTTACTTCTTGGAACCCCAGTTTCTTCATCTTCAATACGGGGATAAAGATAATAATAGAAGTAGTACCTACTTCATAGAGTTGTTAGGAGACCCAAATTAGACATTATACACACTCTGAACTTTGTAGTGCTATGTAAATGTCAGTTAATATTATGAGTGACCTTTTTTTGAGCTGCTAGGAGTGATACTAGTGAACCCCTCCCCATCTCAGCTTAAGGGACAGTAACTTCTATTGCAGGAACAGAGAACAAGGTCCTCTTTGAGATAAACCAACATAAGGGAGTCCACTGGCCACCATCCTTCCCTGCTGGTGCCCCAATCTTGTTTACGTGAAAAAAGAACTGGAGACCCAAGTCTTTGTTTCAATGACTGCTAAGCATCATTGAGATTTATAAGTATCATCCCTTATTGCTAAACTCTAATTTCTTGCACTTATTAGTACAAGACATTCTCTTCACCACACTAGACGTTGTCTGTGGGATGCCTATAATCTAGTAATGGTTCTGTGAGTTGGGGTGGGGGAGAAGAGGAGGAGAAATAAATAGAAGATATCACTTTATGGTTTGGTCAATATACTGTGGTACCATTAAGGTTGGGTTGTGCCCCTGGTGGAGCACCCATTCCAGAAATGTATGAACCATATTGTTGGATTTCAAGATTGTGATGTACCTTGAAAACATTTTAATTTACTTTAAAGATCCCACCTAGTATACCAATATAGGCTACTTGATGCTCAAGTAGTTAGCCCAGTGAATAGAATTAGTCAGTAAGTCTTGAGTTCATATCCTACTTCTGACATTGAGCTGTGTGATGGTAAACAAATCACACAACTTCTCTGAGCCCCAGTTTCCTCATCTGTAAAATGGGGATAAGAATACCTTGTAGGATCTACTTCATGAGGTTGTTATAAGGCTCAACTGAGAGATGCAGGTAAAAGAAGAATTTGTAAATTTAAAACATTATATAAATGTCAACATTTACTATCAACATTAATTATTCATATTAGGAAATTGTCAGTTCAAAAGAGTGGAAATGTCCATAGTGGAACACCTCATAGATGTGAGAAAATCAAATTGATTCCTGTTCCATTTTGTAATTTATTTTATTCAGTACCACCCAGCACATATTGTAAAATTGCCTAAGCCACATTTCTTTGTCTCTGTGACATTTAGCTTTTCGCTCTAAGCTAAGTTGTCTCATAAATCACCTTAATTCAAAGAAATATATTGTCTCTATGCATCTTACTCCCCATTTACAATAAAAGATATCTATTTTCTCACTAACAAGCCTTGCAAGATGCAGGTGGGCACCAGAAGCTGGTTATTCTGCAGTGCTGGATGTCCTTCAAGAAAGTCTGGACTGTACTGTGACTCTTAACTAGCCATGCAGGTGGATACCACCAATGAGCATTCCATAGCAACAAAATGGAAGAAAGGTTGTTGCTAGTCCTGTGTTCCTGACCTCTATCCAATTATATTGTTTTCCATCATTCATGATATTTCAGACTTTGTAACCAATCAAATAGTTTTATGCTTCCTGTTCTTGGTTCTCTTATACTTCCTCAAACTATATGAAGCCTAGTAAGTCCTATCTCATGGTCTTTTGACTGACTGAGGAGTCAAGAGACCCATTTTATTGGTAATTGCTAGCCTTATTGATAAATTGAATGTCCCTGGAACTTTGTGCTTCAGTTTGCCTTAATTTTTGACCATAATAGCTGATAGGAGAAAGAGTGGAGCCACTGAAAAGTGGAGGTCATATTGCTGTGGGACATGGTTGCTACTGGTCAGGATCTACAGTAATTTCTAAGTTTTAAAGCCCTTCCTGGAAATTCACACAGGGATTCTCCATAATGGCAATTTCCTTAACTGACCTACTAAAACAAATGCTAAAAATATGTCATTAGATGACAAAAATAGAGGCCACCTTCAGGAGATTTAAGTGCTATTTTGCATTAGATCTAGGCTCATCTACATGGGCATTTCTACCTTCACAATATATATTCCATCCATCCCCTTTCTCTACTTACACAGCCTAGTTAAGGCCTTCATGACTTCTCCCTTAGACCTTTGCAATAACCTTTTAACTGGTCTTACTGACTCAAGTCTTTCTACATTCTAATCCATACTCCATACAGCTGCTAAGGAGATCATCCTAAAGTTCAAATCTGACCATGTTATTCCTCTACTTGATAAACTACAAAATGAAATATAAACTCCACCATTTGGCTTTTAAAATTCTTTACAATCTGGCTCCAATCCACCTTTTGAACTTTGTTATAGTCTTCTCCCCTTCCTATATGTCCATGCAGACTGACTTTCTTGCTATTTCTCACATTTGACAATCCATCTCGCATTTCTGACTCCAAAATCCTTTGGTCCCTATGATGGCAACAGGGAGAGGGGAATGCAACAAAAGAAGGCTGGTTACTGAGCCAGAAGAGCTGCCCACTTATTAGACTGTAAAGGGAGAGACAACTTTCATTCTCACTCTCTCTTTTCCCACCTGCTAAGTGTGTGGGGACTCTGAACCTCTCTCTTGGACTTCCCATGGATAGGCAAGGATGCTTCTTCTCTCCTTTTCCCTCCCATCCTATGGTGATTGATCACACATGAAAACTAGAACATGTGCTTGTCTAGGTGAGCCTTAGTAGGGATCCCAAGGGCTTGGCTATCTCTTCTTCTTTGAGTATCCTGGTCCTGCTTATTGCTAGTGGCTTCCCTTTGTGATTATCTCCAAGTTGTCATATCTATATCTTGTTTGTATATAACTGGTTATATGTTGGTTTCCCAGTATAGTGGGAGCTCCTTGAGGGCAGGAATAATATTTTTTGCTTTTTTTGTATTCCTAAGACTTAATGTAGTGTATTTAATAGATGCTTGTGACTTGAATTGACTTGAGGTTAAATGACCAAACAATAATCCTGAGACCTGTGTTTCCAGCCTTGGAAGCAACTTTATGAGCTTGGGGTCTCCTGGGTTCCTTAGTTTGAACTAAATGGAAACAGGATGAGTTTTCTGCATCTGCATCATTCTCAGAGAAGTGGGCTATCAAAAGGAAGACCAGCCCAAGCCCTGGCCTCACTTGCCTGAAGGCATGGGCCTTGAGGGAGTTGGTCAGAAAGTACATTGCTGAGGTGAAGGCAAAATGACTATTCCACAGTCCGATAAAATGTTTCATGCTTTGATGTTTCAAGTATTAGCCTCCCAGCAGAATGCAATAGGAGTTAGGGGTCAGTGTTTCATGTTTAAAGTCTTTTCCAATGTGTGTTTATGGGTCTATGTTTTCAGCACTTGTCTGGTGTGGAGGAAATAAATAGGTGTCTTATATCTGATTTATATTGTATGCTGTGTATCTTTCTACTCCTCTTTGGGGATATGAGGCATACTTAAACTTTAAATGATTCTGCCTTTTGTTCTGGGGGCAGGGGCATAATGAGCTAGACTCTTCTCTTTAGAAATTAGGCTCCTTCAGTACTAAACCTGGTCTTTGTACATGGCCAAGAATTTGATACTCTCAGTGGTAGTGGGTACCTGAGGCCCTTCTAAGTCAACACCAGTCTATTACACTTTTATGCACATGTTTTTCTTCTCTGATAGAGTATAAGTTACTTAAGGCCAGAGTCCATTTTATTTTCGTATCTCAGTGCCTAGCACAGTGGCTAAAACATGGTGGGCACCTAAATGCTTACTGAAGAATTGATTTATTGACAGGCACAGTGGAGAACAATGTCTCCAGTATTCTGACTGAGGTTGTCCTCTCAAAATTGTTGGTTCATCCAACCTACTGTACAGCTAAGTCAGTCTGCTTAGGTCTAACAATCATGAGGGTGGCCATTAGCAGCCATTAGTAACCACAACATCTCTCTCTCTCTCTCTTTCTCATTCTCAGCATTCCCTGTGACATAACTTCCTTTTCCTGTCAGGAAGCTCCTCCCACCACATGTATCTTAGGCTTTCTGTGATGTAAGCAGGTCACATGGCCTATTAATGGGTGAGAAAGCTCTTCAAATCCAAATTGCTACTACAGTTACGTGTACCTTTCTCATGAATATTATATTCCAGTAGATCAAAATTATGCTATTTGGGAAAATACTTTTAGCCAGGGCCTGGACTTTGCATTTGGAAGGATGGGAGGTACTTCATCTATAGAACCACAGATAGCTCACTGGGTCCATTGTGGTGACCTGCCTCTAGCAGACCCTCTGGCACTGATGTCACTTGCCCATCCATTTGAGCAGTGTTTAAGCTCCATAATTTTCCCTCTCACCATACTTCCAATCATGAGCCATGAAGAGGCTTCTATTAACCACCTGATCAAGTAATAGCTAGCTAGTGATGAGAGTTACAATTTATGGCACTTAGTGATTTTGCAAAGCCTTTATGTATATTATCTCATTTGATCCTCACAGCAACAGCCCTGTGATTAGGTCATATCATTATCAGCATTTTCCAGATGAAGAAACTTAGGTTGAGATGGATTATGTGGTTTGCCCAGAGTCACAGAGCTAGTAAGTATCTGAGGCAGGATTAGAACTCAGGTCTCTGTGACTCCCAAAGCAGCACTTTATCTGCTACATTGCCTAGCTGACTTCAGTGGACCCTACGTTGTACATGCCTAAGAAACCTTAAAGAACTATGTAAATTTCATCTATCATTATCATATTCCAGAGCATTGAAGCCATTAAGCTATTCCTGAAAGCTAGAAGATAGTTTTCCTTTGTACATCCATCACCATGGTGACCCTTTACTCCTGACAAACTTTGTAGCTATCCAAACCCAGATGGTAAGGCTAAGACATGTACACCTTTAGATAAATGGCTGCCCTTCAAGCCAGTGTGATGCCTTTCCCCTCTCCCCCAAGGGGAATTGACTTCCAACTATCTACTCCTAGTCTTGTTTCCCCAGAGGCTGATTGAGAGGTACTTCCCTTATGTCATCATAGCCTAGCTATGGAACATACTGGGTTGTTTAAAGTCCTGCACATGGTTCCCTGGGACTTCTGGCATCCTTAGTCAGAAATAATGTGAGAAACTATGTGAAATCCTGCAAAGTATGTGCCTTTACTCAGAACTCTGTGGGAATACCAGTGAGATTACTGTGGGCCTCCCAAAGCCCTTGCAACTATGGGCATCACTCACCTTGGACTTCATCATAGACTTGCCAACACTCTGAGAGAAGAGCAACATATTGGTAATTGTTGACATGATGATAGCAGTCTACTTTGTCCCTTGCAGTGGCCTGCCTCTTGCCACTGACACTCCTTACCTATTCATGCTAAGAGGAGTTTTAGTTCCGTGGCCTTCCTGTCCAGCTCACTTCCAATCATGGTCTGCAATTCATCTCACACTTTTGGTTTGCAATATTTCTTGTTTCATGTCCTGACTCCTACTCAAATAGGCAGAAAGAATATACCACCTAGGAAAGAAAAGGAAAGAAAGGAACAAGCATTTAAGCACGTTACAAATATCCTCTCATTTGATCCTTACAACAGCCCTGTATAGTAGGTGCTGTTATTATTCCATTTAACATTTGAGGAAACTGAGGCAAATAGAGATTAAGTGACTTTCCAGGAGTCACATAGCTAGTAAGTGTCTGGGCTGGATTTGAATTTAGAGCTTCCTAACTCCAGGGCCACATGCTATCCATGGTGCTACTTAGCAGCCAAGCTATGTCCTGGAGCACTTTTTGAAATGTCACCAGAAAGACTGTCTGGATTTATTATATACAATTCATTTCACTTGTCCATTTGCAACATATTATTTCACGCAAATCAGTTAGTTAAAAAAATTTATTAAGAATTTACTATGTGTTAGGCACTATGCTAAGTGCTGGGTATACAAAGGCTCTGCCCTCAAGGAATTCATTTTCTAATCAGGGAGAAAGCTTACAAACATCTACCAGTATATAACAGATATACCATGGATTTAGCCTAATTTTTCCTTTCATCCACTTCCCATACTATGACTCTAGCAGCATATAGTGACAAGGAGGAGTTAAAGGGCACCAAAGCCCAGGTACAAATTCTTCTTTAGATAGTCAAGATTGTTTGTAAATAAGGGATTGATTTGTATCACTGTACTGAGGAAGACTTACAGGTCAAAAAAAGAGGTCTGGCTAACCACCTGACATCTCTACACTTACCTTTTAGAAAATGGGTCAGCTGGGCAGTCACTCCATTCTGAGTGGAATGGGTTATAATTCATGTGGTCTAATACTAGAAGATGTTAGCCTACCTGTGGAGTCACCACATTTTCAAAAGGATCTTGCCCCTCCTAGCTTATGTCAAGCCTGACTTCTGTTATCCCCATATCCTTCTTGGGTGATGATTAATGGTCAGGAAGAATTAACCTAATCTTAAATTCTTAGAATCCTTCAAGATGCCTATAATACCTGAAGGATTGAAAGGGTCATAGGCCTGAGGCAAGTCTCTTAGAATTGACTGTATTCTCCATGTTCCAGGATTAATAAAAACATTGCATTTCCAAGCCAAAGTCCCTGGACCTGGTGTCCAAGTCAGCTAACGAAATGGCTGCAGCTTGTTAAACAGGAAGAAAAAGAAGCATGGTCAATCTGCTCCCAGGACAAATAGATATGGGTATTGAGTGGATGGTAAATGAGTTAAATTATCATGCCTGGCATCTCTGACTCCTTTAATCTCTACTCTGACTCAATTTCCTTTCTAGGAATTCATTTTCTACTTGGATCTATCATCTTTGCTTATGAATTTGCCTGTAAAGACTTTTATCTTGTGTTGCTTGATTTGTCTTGGGGACAAATTTTGTTGTCCTGTGTTCAGACTACTTATGTATGTTCTACTTTAAGAATAAATCTTTGATTTAGTTTCAGATGTTTTTCTGCTGTCTACTCAGATGACCCATTGGCATTTGGTGGATATGCTTCCTATGTACCTAGCTCCCACTGTTGTATTTGCTCTGCTCTAGGGCCATGATAGTTCTAAACTCTGCCCATCAGGCCCTGTACCTTTGGTGTGAGAGAACAAATTTAAAGAAAGGCCCAGGCAACTAGGTGGCACAGCGGATAGAGCGCTGGGTCTGGAATCAGGAAGACTTATCTTCCTGAGTTCAAATCCTCAGACACTTACTAGCTGTGTGACCATGGGCAAATCACTTAACCCTATTTGTCTCAGTTTCTTCATTTGTAAAATGAGCTAGAGAAGGAAACGACAAATCACTCCAGTATCTTTGCCAAAATACTCAAATGGAGTCACAAAGAGTTGGGTATGACTGAAATGACTCAGCAACAATAACAACCCATTTACCCTGGGCTTACCAGATCTATCTCTACCTATCCATCGGACTTCTGGTGAAGTATATTGGAGTATGGGTTTATCTACAGGTTTGTCTGAGTCTTGACTAAAACACTTCTTTTGACCCATCCTGAATCTCTTTTAACTTTTGGCTCAAAAGCTTCCTAGAATTAATACCTAGTGGCTGAGGCTCAGTGACTCATAAAAGCAGAACTGGAGCTCAGACAGATGAGCGGCACCAACCTTCCTTTGCAGACAACCCAGAAGTCTGCTCCTGTCTGGATTTTTTTTTTTTAGTTTCAACTCTCTATACCCTTCTGCTTTATTCATCTCAGTGCTTTGATTTCTTTCATACGGCTTCATGACATCATTCCTATACACACTGCAATTTTGGATTGTTTGTCATAGATTAGAATCTATCGTCTTCAATTCCTTTGCTATGCAGTGTCTTTTAACCTCAGGATATCACCAACATTTGTCTCTTTGAGAAGAACTTCTGGTTTGTGGTCACCATGTGCCCACTGGTGAGGACAGTTGATGCTTTTTTTTTACTGCCTGCCCTTGAGAAAGAATGTCCCTCAGACAAAAACAAGGACAAACTAAACTTCAGGAGGACTATGTAAGGCCAGGCAGGCCAGGCCCAAATTGAGAATGTCACTGTGTATCCTTAAGGAGGAAAATATATGGATCATAGTTAAGTGCTTTAAAATATTTTTATTCATTCAATAACTCATTTGTTCTAATTCAGTTATAACGTTGATTGGTTTAGCTACCCTAATGCTGCCTTTGGCCACGGTGCTGGCAGTACTCTCTCCTAGGGACCTTTCTCTTTTCATTGGTAAATGTTCCTGGAGGTCTTTGAGAGGGGACACGAACATCATAAACTGACATTTATGTGCGATCTAGTCTCTGTCTCTTGCAGACAATCAAATAATACTAATTCTTCTACTTGTATTTCCCAAGCTCCACTTGGTACTACTGTGAAGGAGATACTACCAACAGCTACAGGAGACCTATAGCTTCAGCCAAGGTCTACCTACACACTAACATTGGTCACAGCCAAGGACATAATGCCAGCTACTAATGCCTAGTTAGGGCACCGACAATCCTGGCCCATAAGTCATCTTCTTTATAGTGTGGTGATGCTACAACCTGACCCTGGAAAAACCATTGATGTAGCTAGTCCTGCTTCCAGTCACTGGCAAGGGCTAAATGATATCTCTACCAATGTCTCTTTCTCCTCATATTCCAAACTTTGTGATAGTGAATCAGTAATGGTATTTCTCATTCCAGCCATGTGAATCATCCATAGAAAAAAGCATGAAAGCAATAATGCCCATGGGGGATGACATCCAAATACAGTATCGCCTCATTGAAATAAACTACATTCTTGAGATTCATTAAGTCTATGACTATTTGTTTATTACCTTCTAAGTGGGACTGGCACTTCTCCAGGGCAGCATTGACAGCCACCAGACCCTGTTCCAACCTGGTATATTTCTTCCTGTTAAGGTCAACTAGTGGTAGTTCTATAACCAGGAGATGCATGGCCTAGGGCTCTACTCTTAATTTCTTCCCTTCCTTTCCCTTCCCTCCCCTTTCCCTCCCTCCCTTCCTCCCTCTCTTCCTTCCTTCCTTCTTCCTTTCCTCCCTCCCTCCCTCCTTCATTTCCTTCCTTCCTTCCTCCCTCCCTCCCTCTCTCTCTCCCCCTCTCCTTCTGTCTCTCTCTGTGTCTGTCTGTCTCTCTGCCTCTCTTCCTTTCCATTTCTCTCTTTCAAGTTTTTCAAAGGGATTTTTACTTCACAGATATAACAAGAACAGTTATAGAAATATTTCCCCCTAACACCTGGGGGCAGTCTTTTCTATACCACTTTAGTCCATGGGGAGAGTGAGTTCAGACTTGATTCAATTTTTACATAGCTTTCACTCCTCACCAAATTCACTTCCAAATATGGCATAGCAGCTGGATGAGTCTAAACTATAGCTGAGTTGGGTCTCAAGGGTTGTTCCTCAGGGCATCAAGGTTGGGCTATCTGGCTGTTAAACCTGGCATGGACTGCACTCCAAGACCCCTAGTGACTCCCTTACCTGACCTTTTGAAGCTCATGAGGTTGTGGCCATCTCCAATCTCCTTCATCTTCTAGAAGTTGGAGACAGAATTTGGAGACAGAGACAGAAATAACAGCAAAACCAAGTGCTCTTGGCTTCCTGCCAGCTATGGGTGAGAGAATGCCTGACCCTGTGCTCCCAGTCCTCAGCAGCTTATCTTCCTTCTTTAATGTTAGCAAGTCCGGCTCCACCCTCAACTTCTAAAAAGAAAAAAAATACCCTTTAAATCAAGGTTGTCCCCAATAGCCACTCTGAAGGTATCTTTCTTTGCAAAAAGCAGAAAATCTGAGTTTGGACATTATAGCAAGGTCACAGTTATAAAGTCTCCTACTTGGCATCAGGAAAGTCTTATCTTATTTGAAATGCCACTTGAATTAAATCCCCTTCCTCAACAGTTATGTGAGGGGCCATTGAGCACATTGGAATGAACTGTCTGTAAAAGTTCTCAATCCCTAGGGAATATTGTGGAGACTTAGCTCCTACTGACTTACCCCAGTTCCATATCATCTGTAAGTACATTGGATCCATTTATAATCCTTCTTGACCCACCTAGAAAGGTTACCTATATCTAATAGGTGATGGGGACAGCTAGATGGCACAGTGGATGGAACACTTGGAATCAGGAAAGCTTATCTTCATGAGTTCAAATTGGACTCAGATACTTCCTAGCTATGTGACCCTGGGCAAGTCACTTAACCCTGTTTGCCTCAGTTCCTCACGAGCAGGAGAAGGAAATGGCAAACCACTCCAATATCTTTGCCAAGAAAACTCCAAATGGGGTCACAGAAAGTTGAAAATAACTAAACAACAATAATAAGCAATGAATTTCTTGGGTTTGCAATATGAATCAAGGTCACAGGATCATAGATACAGAGCTGGAAGGGACTTAGAGGCAACCTCCTAATTTTATATATGAAGAAGCCAAGACCCTGAGGTAACTTGTTCAGGGTTACCCAGTAATAAGCTGAGGAGGCAGCATTTGAATGCAGAACCCTTTACTCCAGGATCAGTGGTCTTTCCACTGTGGTACCAAAGCCAGGTGACAAGGGTAAAACAACTAGGTGAGCATCTCTTGAATTTGCATCATCTGCTCATGCTGGAAAAAAATCAGAGTATCTTGTAAGTGGGCCATGGCACCAATTGAAAAGGGTTACCAAGACTTCTCTAAGCAAATGATAGAAGGCAGCATTTGCCAACCCAGAGGGCGTAGCCAAATACTTTCAATATCTGTACTATATATGATAAGCTATCTTCTACTTACTGTAATTCTAAGGAATAAAGTTGGGATAAAGAGGCTGTCAGGGAGCTAGCTGGTGCAGTGGATAGAGTCCTGGGCATGGAATCAGGAAGACTCATTTTCTTGAGTTCAAATCTGGCCTCAGACACTTAACAGCAGTGTGACTCTAGGCCAGTCACTTAGCTCTGCTTGCCTCAGTTCCCTCATCTGTAAAATGTGCTGGAGAAGGAAATGGTAAACCCCTCTAGATCTCTGCCAAGAAAATCTGAAATGGGGTCATAAAGAGCCAGATAGGACTAAAATGACTGAATAACAACAACGTTAAAAAGGTGCTTTATTATGGGCTAAGCTAATGTTTATCTGGAAAGAGCTGTTATGAGGAACTAGACTGACAGGATGCATCTGTTCCTGTGCAAATGTCAAGTGTTGACCAAGAGGAGATGGATCCCACAGGACAGTGACAGAGCCTGGCTAGGGGATTCCCCAACCACAAGCCATGGAAAGTCTACACAGAGGCCATGGCAGTGCACAGACTTGGTCTGGATATCTCCTAAGCAAACTTACCTGCAGAATCCATGCACAGGAAAAAGAGTGTTTGAAGTAACTATTATGGGATGCTGGCTATAAGGGAATGGGAAAGGCCTACCTCATGATGGGCTCATAGAAGGTCTTGCCAGACTTCCTGTCTGGGCATATAATGTACAGAGATGTGCAATCTACTTTCGGAGGCTCTGCTGAGAGCAACAAGGCTTCCTGAGGTGCAAAATGAAAAGTGGCAGGTTCTGTGACCCTGGCCTGTGGAATGTGTTAAAGGTCAAATGTGTACAAGGTCAAAGGTTAACAGGCACATGCCTTTCACAACTCCAGATCTGTGCTCTCTGAGCTCCAGGCAGCCAGAATATCTGAGATCCAAGGAACTGGCTAGTGGATGATAACCTCATGGAGGCAACAGAAGACAGTGCAGGGGCACAGCCTGCCTCCCTTCTTGGCCACAACAACAATAAAATAATAATAATAATAATAATAATAATAAATTATAGCTAAAATTTATATATGGTTTTAAGGTTTGTGAAGCACTTTATATGTATTATCTCATTTAATCTTCACAACAACCCTGTGAGGTACTGACTGTTATAGTCCCTATTTTACAAATGAAGAAACTGAGGCTGAAAGAGGTTAAAGGATCTGCCCAAGATTGCACAAGTAATAAGTGTCGAGGCAAAGATTGAAACTCAGACCTCCTTGACTCTAAGTCCAGCACCTTGTTCACTCCATCATTGGTGATGAGGAAGACAAACTGAACACCTCTCTAAACGGCTGTATTCTGGTAAGGCCCATGCTTCCTGATCACTAAATGCATGAATTCATCTGTATAAGGGATAAGGGCTATTTGCCGGATAGAAGGTCTAAAACACAATTGCAATTAAGTTAATCCATATGTCACGCCACACCTGCCTCAAACTGGGTTTATTGAGTAATATATGTAACATTTGCCATGACATATTCTGGCCATAAGGCTGGAATGCGTTTCTCCTGCACCGTCCTTATCTTGAGAAGCCAAAGAAATTGGAAGTGTGATGCTGAATAGTCTTAGGGGATTATAGTGAATGGAGTAAAAGAGATCAAGCAAGGGGTCGAGCGATCGAGGGACTTCACAAAAGACTGATGTTTCTATGGATGTCCAGGGATTAGAGCTTGTAATAGGTTCTCTTTTTTGTATTTTCCCATTCAGTTGGACTGGGACCCCTGGGGCACGACTATAACATCTGGAGGGAGTCATCAGGGTGGGGACCTCCCCCAGACAACTCTGAAATCCTGAGTGACTCACTCTCGCCCTTTTCGTTTCAAAGGCACACGTGGGGAGGTGACTGGAAGAGGGATGCTAACTGTTCGTGCTGTTGATCAGGAAGAGGAAATCATTGGCTCAGCTTGCACATCAAGAGATGGAAATGATTTCCCAAGGGCTATTGTGGGGACAGGAGAAATGGAACACATTGAAAAGATCTTTCTTACCTTTCCCTTTTATTATTGAAATCAGAATGTTGGGAGCACTTCCTCAATAAGGCCTTGGGATGTACCCATGAGGGGTGGGATGGGAAATAAGCACAGAAGAAAAGGGTTAGGGAACTGAAGTTTTAAACTTTACTGGACATTAAGGGTCTGAGAGTTTGAAGCCAATATTGTTACTTTTGTTTTCGCTTCCTAAAACTTCCACTTAATTTATATGTGAGTGAGTGGTTCTTGGGAGCATGATGAAAAGACAAAGCAAATAAAAGCCAAATGAGATGGTGGGGAAATGAGCCAAACTAGTTATGAATTATGCTGGAAATTAATGCATTCATCTAGATTTTTACTGAGCAATGGAGATAATTGTATAACCGTGCACTTATGACATTGCCTGGTACCCGTAGGTGCTTAAGAAATGTTGATTGATTAAAGAGTTTAAGGCTGTCTATACTCATACAGAGTAACTGAGCTAGGTGCTCAAGACTTGGGGAATGTCTAGGTCCTGTTCATCCATATACAGTAGAAGTGAGTTGATACAGCCCGAGTTTAGACTGGTGTCTATAGAGCTCTATGGAGCCCTCCCTCCCCAGGACTACTGGTATGTGTGTAACTACTTCACATATATACACCATGTGAACATATCCACTCGTACAAAAAGTGCCCAAGAAGAGTGTTTTGCTTTGCCTCATTGGTATCTGCTTGGTCCACCTAGGCAAATGAGGCCCTATTAGTAAAAGCTCCTAGAGAGTTGACGCTATTCAAACAAAGAGCCCAACCCCAGATGACCTGGGATGCTTAAAAGCAGAGTGTCTTTAACACGAGGTAAACAAAGGGAAGCTGGTACAGAGCTGACAGTACCAATCTGGGGTATTGGAATTCTTATCTGCCTGGACATAGGAAATTATACCCATGTCTAGAAGAATTACACCATTGTGTATATAATGTATATATAATACAATATATATGGTATAATCAATCAATAAATGTTTATTAAGAGCCTGCTATGTGCCACGCACTGCGCTAAGCACTCGGGATACAAAAAGAGGCCAAAGACAGTCCCTGCCCTCAAAGAATTCACAATGTAATGAGGGAGACAACAAATAAATACATAAAAATAAACTATATAGAGGATAAATAAGAAATAATTAAAAGCAGAAGATGGGATTTTAACTGATATTTAAAGGAAGCCAGGGAAGCCAGCAGGTGGAGATGAAGAAAGAGAACATTCTAGCGATGGGGAACAACTGGAGAATTTGCTGAGAGTCAAGAGATAGAATTTCTTGTTCACATCACAGAAAGGAGGCCAGTGGCTCTGGATCAGAAGTATGTATTGGGAGCAAAGGGTAAGAAGACTGGAAAGGCAAGAAGGAGCTAGGTTCTGAAGAGCTTTAAAATATGAATATAGTACATATAGTATATACATATATTTTATACATATGCATATAAATATTTTATATATAGCACATATACATATATTGCATGTATCTATATGTATAATATCTACGTATTTCTTGTTGTCTCTTTCTCTCTCTGTATTTATCTCTCTCTCCATATATCTTTATCTCCATATCTCTAATGGTCATTTAGCAACCACCATCTTTACTGTTTTTGATATGTCTGTTTCTTTAAGACCTTGGAATTATAAATCTAAGTCAAATCAGAACAGAATTTAAAACTGAGTGAGACTTTAAAGCAGAGATAAAGTGGTTTCTCCATAGTCTCACGCAAGTATGTCCTGTATCTGTAAATGTCAGAACGTGAATGTACCTTAGGGGAAAGAGAAGAGAAGAACAGAAGACATTGCCCTGGCAAATCTTCTATTGAGTAAGTAAATATGAACATTATGCTTTCTTAGGCCTACAGGGCTGGGCCCAGGACTGTGTCAGAAGAAACTGAGAAATAGCCTCTGGGCTGATGGGAGGTGATGTATTTGGTGCTGTGTGCAGTTTGTTTGGAGCCTGTACTAGGTAAAAGAAAGATGAATGAGGCAGTTAGTATAGCCACACTGAAGCAGTGGTTACTTAGACCAGGCTACAAGGCTATATGTCTGGGTGTGAACTTGTGCGACTTTGCGTCTGTGAGTGTTCCCTTATGTAAAGATGTGCTATGTCTCTGTATCTGTGCCAGTCTGAACATATTGTGAGTGTGTATTTTTGTGTGTTGCTGAGGCTCTGGGTCGATATGAGAATGTATGAATGCGACACCTCTCCTCCAGTGTCTAGGAGGAAAGAATACTCTGTGTGACCCCGAATCTGACTCACTGACTTGGCTGCTTGAAAATGAATTGACCAGAATATTCCAGAATTATTCCTAAATAATTCATGAATCTGAATTAATCATGTGTTTCGTGAATTATTCATGAAAAACTAATGGAAATACCAAGTTTATTCATGATCTGGGAAGCCCAGGGCTCTTTTTTTCTTTTTTCTTATAGAAACTGCTTCTGTCACCAACTGCAGAAACAAGTTTTCTTATATTTGGGTTGGAAGGGTCCTGGAGGAAGCTTTTTCTTGACAGAAGAAAATCACTGGGACTATAACTCTACCAGGGCTGAGCCTGGAGCACGTCATGTTCTAGCAGAGATAGAAACAGAGACAGTCTGTGCTAGCCTGAAGCTGGAAGTGAGCTTACCAGGCAATGCTGGTCTGTGTGTTGGGTTTGTCATTAATCCACTTTTCTCTGGCAGGGCAGAGGAGAGCAATGGGTTATTATGTCCTTCCCCTTTTCAGTGTCAAACATTGGGCTGGGTACTTGAGAGTTTGGTGACTTGGGAATTGAAGATTACAGGTATTTGGTTTTTTTCTTAGGTTTGCCATAACCATCTCCCCTCTCACAGAAGAGAGCAAGATTCAGGACTGGATTTGGCTTTCTCAGGAGTTGGGCTAGTGAGTGGGCCAAGATTGACATTGCAGGTGGTGGAGGTAGAGGTATAACATTTTTTTTGACATCCAAGGAAAGGGACCTTACTATAATTCGGAGATGGATCAGCCAAAGGAGCAGCTCAACATTATGGAGGATTCAGAGGCTGGAGAAGCTAGTCCTGGGTGGCCTGTTAAAGTATAATCGTCATTTAAATCAAAGTTCAATCAGAGCTGAGAGGGGGCAGTGGGAGACTTGGGCAATGCGACCCTTCTGACTCAGTTCTAGGGACATCTTTGTTGTAGGATTTAAGGGCTTGTCTGTAAACTTTTTTTATTTGCAATTTTTGCCTGCTGTGGCCTCACCTGTAATATAAAAATTCAGAGTTGGAGTTCTTCCTGACATCTTTATATAATTTAATGAATTTGTACAATGGTCAACTGGGGCATGTCCTTTTCAGCTTCTAGTGCTCTGCTGGCCTCACAATTCTCAGATAGTCCTCAATTTTGAGGCATGGGGGTGGTCCCCATTGGCTATGCACGGTTCTGGGAAATGCAAGCAAGGCTGTGGGTTTTTAGTTACAGCAAATTTGGGAGCAAGTAACTCTCTGAGCCTGTGTAGATTGCATTGTATTCTTGAGTAGTTTGGAGAATAATATGTTTCACTTTGTCAGCGTAGGAGCCAGTATGAGTTAAGACAGTATCCCAAGAATTTACACTCCAAAGGAGTGTAGGCCTGAGTTCAAGTTCCTGTTCTACCACTTACTGTGTGACATTAAGTCCTTTAGCCTCTAAGAGTCTCAGTTGCTGTAAAATGGGGAAAACAATCCTTTCAATAGCTACCTCACAGGATGTTTTTAAGTATAGCATTGTAAATGTGAGCTATTGTTTTGTACACAGTTTCCTGTTTACAGATACATAAACACATAGAAGTTAGTATGGAGAAATGGATAAAGAGCTCATCCCCCCCAAACTGGGGTCCTTCTGCTGCTTTTGGTACATATTGGTTGTATGTCCCTGGATAAGTTATTTAACCTCAGTTCTCAAGGTAGTGCTCCAAGCTGTAAGATAATAAGTTGTAGCATAGTTAACAACGTGCATTAGTACAGGGAGTTTCCTCACTGAGAGTTCCCTACCCCAATGAAATCACACATCAGCCCCCTTGTTCCCCCCGCCCCAAAGGGCACCCTCATACAAAACTCTAACAGATAGTCACATACATTTTCTCTTACTTTTACATAGATGAATGTGGAGGTGTTCCCTCTGCTCAGTCCTTTTCCACATTAGAGGTTAATGAAATGTTATTCCTATACCCCACCACACAACACACATGCCTTCTTTGTGTCTCCCTTATCTCTTGGCTTGAGGTTCTTTCTTCCCAAGGTTCCTGTCTCAGTGGTTCTCATTGGGTAGTAATATCTCTGCTTTCCCTATTCTCCCTCCAAGCTAATTCATACCTCATGTCCCATGGTCACAAAGCTGCATGCTTGGCCCCTTCATTGGCCATATCATCAGTTTTGAGAGGACTGAGATGCCATATAAGCTGTAGGTGCATTTGATGTGGAAGAACCTATGTTCACCTGGTATGTTGGCTTTGGTATCTATTACTGGCATGTTGAGGAAGGAATTTGTTGTGTGCCACTTGGGGACAGGAAAAGGGTGGAAGGCTCAGGCTTTAGATCTTTCCTTTATTACAGAGTCTAAGGACATGCTACAAAAAGGCTTCAGGAGAAGAAGCATTTCTTGGAGCAAAACAGTGAGTAAGAATTGGGGTTAGGTGTAACCTCCTGGGCTACTTTAAGAATTAATGAGGGATCTGTCCATTCAGAGATGGAGTTTTAGGGGCTTTTCTCCAGGATCCAAGGGCTCCATTTCTCTAGCCATATGGTTGGTCTATATGTCCATTAAAATTCTGAACAGGAACTCTTCTGGAAACCCCTCCCTTTTCTCCTTATGTTACATACTGACCCTGGGAAGAGGCCACGTGGGAGCCACATCTGATTGCCTGAATCATTGTGGTTGGGTGGGGCTGGTGCTGACCAGGGTAGAAGGAGACTTTCTGGTGATGTTGCCAACCCAGACACCTTGGAGAGAAGTCTTCCTGGTTGTGTTTGCATGTGATAACTTCACAATGGCTCTGGGGTTCCTTCAACAAAGACCAACCCTTGGGACAGTCCCTGACTTTCCTTTAGCTTCTCTCTGATACTGTACCCCTACTGCTCTGTGAAAGAATCATTCCTCATCCCCCCAACTCATACCACCCTCTGAGGGTGCAGAGTTCCTCTCTTGTTGCTGGGCGATGCTTCAGACATGCACTGTATCTAAGCAGTTTATTTACAAGGACATAGTGTGGTCATTAACTTGAACTTGACTAAATATATGGGTTTTTATGGCTCATAGGAACTGGAAGGAACCTTAGAAATTATGCCGTCCATTTCTCATTTTACAGATGAGAAAACTGAAGCCCAGAGGTCAAGTGACTTGTCCAAGGTCACAAAGGTAGCAGGCAACAGTGTGAGGATTTGAACAAAAGTCTTCTGACTTTAATTCCTATGTGTGCCCTTGGTACTACTCCACACTGGTTTTAACCTGGCTCCATACTTAGCCCCCGTCCTTGCAGACAATTCTTCCTGGAGCCAGCTTGCTTCTCTCTGTGCAATCTAGAGTCAACTTTCCTTTATATTTCCTCTCCTCCCCTGCCTCCAGCTTTTCTGACCGGGATGGCAAGATTACCATGTGGAGTTTTGTCTTTACCCCTGAGCTGCTGCCCTTGCAGACCTATGAGCTTTACCCCTTTGAGCTGCTATGATCTCCCCAGGTCTTGAACCTCCCCAAATATTTTTCAGCCCTTGGTCAAGGTTCTGTCCTAGCAATTCATCTTTTCCATTCCACTGGTTCTCCTGTTTTTTTCAGCTCTCTGTCTGAACAAATTCCTTTCTGGGGATCTCAAACCTTTTCTAATTGACCCGACTTCTCAGTCAGCACATTCCTTTTCCAATGTCCCTTAAAGTACCATCAGCCTGGACCAAATCTTCTTATTTAAACAGTTATCATTAATCACCTTAATCGTTCCCAGACCCCACAGAAGTCCTATATTCCTCTAGTTTGGAATTACTTCCCTCACATTCTCTATAGCCTGGATCACAAATGAGGCTCCCTTGCCCATGTGTTTGCTTAGGGTGCAGCTGGAGCAGCTGGAAAGGATGCTCCAGGGGGTGCACATCCTGGGGCAGTAGGTGCAGCAGTTGGAGACTGCTGGCCTGGCTGGGCTTGCACCAGGACTGAGCCTGCACTCTTCAGTGGATGCAGCCATGAAGAGCTGCAGGAGGCCATCTATCTTGACCCAAAGGTCAGCACCGCCAGCAAGCTGCTGCTACGAACAAGCTTTTCTTGGAGGACCCCTTCAGAGTCACTCCATCCCTGGGCACTGGGGGGCACACCTTCTGCTAGCCCAAGTTCTGTCTGGATGAGCCCTGCATCAAGGCCCTGCGGCTGATACTGGCACAGAGGTTCAGAGAGAACCCGTGCAGAAGGCATGCGGAGAAGCACTTGCAGAAGGAAAGCGATAGGCAGGAGCTCAACAAACCAATGTTAGGAGGAGAGTACAGAGGTCTACCCCCCCCCAATTCCAGTGCAGGAAAGGTTAGGTGAAGTTCCCCTGCTTCTACCCCTCCAGGCCAGGGAGAGAATGTGGGAAGCTTCCTAGATCAGAGAGAAGTTATGATAGCTCCAGATGAGGGAGAGTATCTGGGAACCCCCTATCTCTTCCCTTGCATACTTGGCCATGTGAACCCACTTCTGTTGTGAAGTCTGAGACATCTGGGAGACTTCTATAGCCCTAGAAAGTTGTGTGTGTGTCTGTGTGTGTGTGTGTGTGTGTGTGTGTGTGTGTGTGTGCGTGTGTAGGGTCAAACGTTTTGGGGATTGTGCCTTGTTCCTTCTAGAGTCCTTGATTTCTACCTCCCCAAGGTGAATCTCCAAGACTGGATGTGAGCTGTTTTGGGGACTGTGCCTTGGTCCTTCTAGAGACCTTGATTTCTACCTCCCCAAGGTGAATCTCCAAGACTGGATGTGAGTTGTTTTGGGGATTGTGCCTTGGTCCTTCTAGAGTCCTTGATTTCTACCTCCCCAAGGTGAATCTCCAAGACTGGATGTGAGTTGTTTTGGGGATTGTGCCTTGGTCCTTCTAGAGTCCTTGATTTCTACCTCCCCAAGGTGAATCTCCAAGACTGGATGTGAGCTGTTTTGGGGACTGTGCCTTGGTCCTTCTAGAGACCTTGATTTCTACCTCCCCAAGGTGAATCTCCAAGACTGGATGTGAGTTGTTTTGGGGATTGTGCCTTGGTCCTTCTAGAGTCCTTGATTTCTACCTCCCCAAGGTGAATCTCCAAGACTGGATGTGAGTTGTTTTGGGGATTGTGCCTTGGTCCTTCTAGAGTCCTTGATTTCTACCTCCCCAAGGTGAATCTCCAAGACTGGATGTGAGTTGTTTTGGGGATTGTGCCTTGGTCCTTCTAGAGTCCTTGATTTCTACCTCCCCAAGGTGAATCTCCAAGACTGGATGTGAGTTGTTTTGGGGATTGTGCCTTGGTCCTTCTAGAGTCCTTGATTTCTACCTCCCCAAGGTGAATCTCCAAGACTGGATGTGAGTTGTTTTGGGGATTGTGCCTTGGTCCTTCTAGAGTCCTTGATTTCTACCTCCCCAAGGTGAATCTCCAAGACTGGATGTGAGTTGTTCCTTTGTTTAGGAGCAATAGTGTAGTGGAAAGAACACTTAATTTGGAATCAGAAAACCTGCCTTCCGATCCTTACTTGGTTATTTACTACCTGTATGATCCTACCCCTCTCTGGACTTCAGTGCACTCATCTATAAAATAAATGTATTGGACTAGATGACCTCTTAGGTTCTTTCTAACTCTAAAGCCTATGAAGTGATGAAATTCCAAATGTCATTTAAGCTCCCTCCAGGTTGTTTTTTTTATAAGAAGGATGCCTGTTTGGATATAGCTAAGTCTTAATCTCTTTGTTACCTGTGCTTCTACAGTGCTCTGCAGCCACACACTACACACACACAGACACACACACAGACACACACAGACATACACAAACAATGGTAGTCAAGTATACTGTCCACTGAGAATTCTACATTGTCCCATCATTGTTCTGGCTATATCAGGAAGATTGAGGCAGTGTGGATCACTTCAGTGAGGGAATGGCTGTGGGAACAGTGAGAGACACAGAGACCAGCTGCATCATAGAGGTGGTGGATCTCAGCGAGCCCTCCGGGTCACAGAGACAAAGACACCAAACATAGTGACTTCAGAAGATATAGAGATTTGGAGGCACCTCTTCCCCACCTTCTTCCATAGCCATGGAGGAAGGAGACTGGATCTTGAAGGGTTGGAGTTGGGGGTATTAGAAGAGGTTGGTCCATGGCTAATGCTTTGAACCTGCTAGGATGGGTCTTAATCACAGGATCTTAGCATTGCAAGGGACCTCAGGGGCCATCTATCAGTTCAACCTGGACCTGAATAAGAATGCCCTAATACAACATATCTTCAATGCAGGTGAGCCTGCTACCTTTGAGAAGGAGTCAGTTTCCCTTTGGGACAGCTCAAATTGTTAATGTTTTTCCTTCTATCAAGCCTAAATTAGCCTCTTTGTAACATCCACTCAGAGCCCTAGTTCTGAACAAATCTAATCCATTTTCCCTGTGATAGCCCATCAGATACAAGTCTTTTCTGCTCCAGATCTGGGCAACAGAGTAATTGTGACCCCTTTGGGGGAAGGCAGAGGTAGAGAAGAGATTAAGCACAGGGCTGATGCCTCAGTTTCCTCAACTACAAAAATGAGGAGATGACCTTTAAGATCCCTTCTAACTATAAATCTGGTGACCACACTCTGAAGGGACCTGCCAGGGAGCATCACTAGATACAGGGAGGGGCAGACAGAGGAAACTTCTTGTCCAGATCCCTACCTATTTACCTCCAATATTTCCCCTTCAACATTACCCTTCTGCATCCTCTCCTCCATCATTGTCTCCACTTGTTTCCTTCCAGATGCCTTTTCCAGCCTAGTACAGTGACTGCCTCTGTCTCATAGGAAATCAGAATAGCTTGCATAATTAATTGCACAGGGCCCTAGCCTTGGAAATGTTTATATTCTGGTATTCCTAGTTGTAGAGACAGAGAGAAATTTTTTCAATAAACTTCTAAGCAGCGATTATTCTAGGTGAGGCTGTTAAGAGTGTGGGAAAATGTATTTTATTCCTGTGTGATTCAGTTTAATTCTTGAGAGCCTCCAGCTATCAGCCATAGGTCCGGAGGGATGGAGGTACATTTATAGTTCTGTGCTAGATTGTGGAGTGGGGACAAGGAATAGGAAGATAGAGCTTCTGCCAGGGATGGGTGTGGGGGTGATGCTGGTCCCAGAAGTGGAAGATAAACCAAATTCTAGAACAATAAAACAAAATCGAATGTGATCTGAATTAGATGAATGAAAGCATTTCTGTCCAAAATCCAGGGGGTGGGTCATGGACACCCGACTATCTGTTGTAGAAATCAGTAAATATGACCAGATGGCCAGGAAGCCCAGCAATAGCCTACATGACTCCTTGAGATCCCCAGAGGCTTGAGATTGGACTGGACTGAAGTCTTCTCTTTGGATTTTTCTTCAGAGGCCATGATGTGGAATATAACAGCCAGGGGGAGGAAGCATAGACCATCTGGTAACTTCCTATTTTAACTAATTATTCTACATGCTAGGCTCAGTTGTAAGCACTGTCAATGCCTTCTAAGCTTCAGTTCTTTGGAGTGAAACCCTCATTTCCTTGCCCTAGTTAGAGCTCTTGGCATATTTGGGGGCTGCTGGTAAAGAACAGGAGTCTGGATGGGGCTCCTGCCCTAGAGACAATCATTAGCTTAATGATGGGCTATCTATTAGGTTAGAAATCTTAGGCACAAACCAGCCTAGAATTGGGTAGTTTTCTTTTAACATATTTTTACAGCACTTTAAAACACACAGCTAATCACCTTCCCCTGATGCATCATTTTTGAATGTATGCATTCTGCATCCTTGTGATTAAACCATAGTATACTCTTGTGGTCTGGGAATAAGTGAATGGAATACCTGAGCATTTAGGAGGAGAGAGATAGGAGTGACTAGGAATCACCTAGGTCAGGCCACTGAGCCCAGGGAGCCAAGTAAGCTCAGGGGCAAGTGGTTGGGGATCAGTGAAGAATTAGAAATGATTAAAATGGCAAGTTCTGAGACCAAAGGCAAAGGTCCCTTTGGCATCTCTTGGAAGAAGAGCTAAGACCCAGGGAGGTCAACAAGGCTGAAGACCCAGAGGAGGAGAGTTCCGGTTTCCTGGACCTGTGGCTGATATCTAGAGAGAGAAGCATGGGAAATCAGACTAAGACCTCTCCAAAGGCTTGGATCTTGCAGTTTCTTAATATGTTTCTTAATGGCAGCAACTCATACATGCTCCAGGGTAAAGGCAAACTTGACTCCTAAGTCCTTTCCCCCAGTTTTATGGGAGGTAGAATTGCGTCAGCCTTTTCTGGCTTATAGCAGGACTGATCCCTATCCTCAACTACCTCCATGCCCAAATCACCTCCAACTTCCACCCTCTCCAGATGTAAGCCACTCCCTCTCAGCTATGTTTCCCCTTATTCTCACCTCTCCAATCTTTAGCCCCAACCTTTCATCTTTAGTCTTTTCCCCATCCTCATCCCTCCCATTCTTAGGCCCCAATCATTCATCCCATTCTCATCCTCTCATTCCCAGTCCCTCTGTCCGTAGCATCCCCCATTTTTATCCTCAGTCCTCTTGAGGGTTCAGTTCTATGGCTTTATCTTCAATATCATCCCTCTATTTTCAGCCTTTGTGTCAGCTTTCTCTCTTTAAGCCTCCCAACTTTCTATCCCTAGTTCCTAATCAACAGACACCGTTCTTCTAGTCTCAGCTACCATCTTATATCTACCTTTTGGCTCCATAGCCATGGCAGTTCTCAGCCTTACTTCTTTCTCTATCTTTAACTCCCCAGATTAAGCTCTCTGGCCTAAGACCCCCAGCCCTATCCTCAGGTTTTATCTTTAGCCCCATCTCCTATCCTTCTGTCTATAGGTTCTCAACCTTAGCCTCAGTTCCTCCCCACTCCCCAGTCTCGAATCCCATTCTTAGCCTTCCTCTCTTCAGCCCTCCATCTTTAACCACCTGTCCCCACACTTATCCCATTTTGGGAAATTTTGGCTTGGGATAGACCATACTTACTGGCTGTTGGCAGGGCATAAAGGGTGGAGGTTGGCAGTGACAAATACTGTCAGTCAGGCAACTAGCATTCATTAATCACTTAGTCTGTGCCAGGCAGTCCTAAGTGCTGAGAATACAAATGCAAGTAAAAAGAAAGACAGTCTCTGCCTTCAAGGAACGCACATTCTAATAGGGGAAGACAATATATAAGAAAAGGTGAAAAGGGGGTTGGGTGGATGAGGTACAGCACTTTTTCAGTAAAATGTTATCAACAGGAAGCCATGCTCTTAACCGACAGGCAGTTACAGTAGCCACAAAGCCTTCCTGCATCTGTGTGCAAAGTATGAAAATGTGTCTGAATGAGTGAGTGAGAATAGGTATGTGTAGGTGGATTTGGGAGAATGTGAGTATGAATGTGTGGCTATGTATGTGTGAATGTGTAAGTATGTGGGTTTGTAAGAGTGTATTGAAATTTGAGAGAAATATTGCACACAAGGGGCACCGTCTCTAAGCGTCTCCTCCCAGTCAAAGCTAGTGACAGCTTCATGGCAACTACCTTGCCCTCTTTTCTTCCCAGCAAAAGTCTGCTCTTTAGGGCAACCACACAAGCAGCTGATTCTGGGGTAAATCTGTCCCTTTCTCCCAAATAGAGTCTTTGGCTAAGGGGACAGGGAGTCCTGTTGAATCTTTCAAGGAGAGAAGCCCATTGGGACTTGAGATCTGGATACTTGGTGTGGGATGACCTTGGCCTCAGGGGAGACACCTTCCTTCAGGGAGGGGGTGGGGGTTGGAATTCCTTGGTCCACTACTGTGGAGGGGAATTTGTGGTCAAGAAAGCTAGAAACATTCTCCAGAGAACTGTCTGGACAGCTTCATAGCCCCATTTGGACTGAGTAAGGGGCTGGGGTTTACTGGGTTTGGGCATGTTGTAGTTCCTAAAACCAGAACAGGAATTTGGGGTTCTTATCGTTAAGCATGAGGAAGACTTGTCCAAATGTAGGTACTTAGCTCTCAGTGAACGAGGGGCCTTAGGGCCCTGAGGTATAGAAAAAAATAGGACCAGGAGAGTTGGGAAAACTTGGGGCTTAGTATATATATGTAATTGTCCTTGAGGTTTGAAGGAGTGAAGGAGTCACAGTGGCTCTAAGGAATATGAGGTGATTGTAGGGGACCCAAGTGGCCAAGGGTTTGTGAAAGGCTGCTGTAAGTATTGGTTGGGACTGTTATTAGGGAATTAGCAGGTACCCTCAGAGGGTTAGGAAATAGAGACAGGGGATTTGGCAGCAAGGGGTATATAACAGAGAGCTTTTAAGAATAGTAAGGAAGGAGTAATGGAGTTCCTACTAGTAGCAAGAGGGCATAGAGATGAGCAGATAGGGAGTGACAGGGAGGTCTAGGGAGAAGAGCAGACTCTGGGTGTGACAGGATCTGAGGCCTTGTCAAGCCTTGTATGTGTATATATATATATATATATATATATATATATATATATATATATATATATATACACATATATGTATATATATATGTATAGTCATAGGATTTTCAGCAGCTATATATTTGTCATAACATCTATTATTATGGCAGGTTCTATATCATGAAACATGTATTCATATTTCCAAATCTCTGCTGGTTCCCTTCTCCACAGCAATGGTAGCACTGAATTTGTCATGGCCCTGTCACTACCTCTGGTTTATGATGCCAATTAGTTGGTCATGACCAAGACAGATCATTTTTCCTTTATCCTGGATCTCTCATTATTGCTAAGGATACTTTTCTTGTCTGAAAGAATTTTCTGGTCCCATAGTCCTCCCCTCCATGGTTATTGCCTCTGATCAGGATTTCCAGACTATTTCCCATTTCAGTCCTGCACTGTTCATGTTGCCCTCCCATCCTCCTCCTTACCTTTCCTGATCAGAGGGCAGGCACAGCTGGGAATGACACAATGGTGATAGGAAAGGTTGTACCTGTTGGAGACAGAGACTGGGGCAAGAGATGAAGAGGTAGCGTGGGATGGCAGGCAGCACGGACTTTTGTGAAGCTGATTAGAGAGAGGCAAAGTGGTGATCTCTATGGAACTGATCTGCCCCTCACCATTTTCATTGTGGCCATTTCAAAGTCATTTTCATTTTATAGGATTCAAATAGTTAAGTCTTGGGAGGTCTGTGCTCCCTTTTGCACACAATGGGTAGATATGGAGTCTGTAAGGAATTGAGAGGTGTCCAGAGCAGAAGAGTCAGCAGGCAGGGTAGGGGGAAAGTGCCAGAGGAAGGGCAGTGGGGTGGAGGGTCCATCAGGTGCCTCTTCCAGGGCCTAATCTAGTCACGGACCTTGACAAGCATCTGATTCCTCCTCTTCTCTTTAACATCAGGAGTAGGACATTTGAATTTGAGCTCCTGAACTGCTTTGTGCCTCTAGGTTTTAGACATGTTGTCCAGAAAGGGGGTTGGAGCCACTCTAAGGAGAATACCATGCAGGGGACGGACACCTCGGCCAGGTGCTTCATATCTTCTAGCTTGTCCAAGCCAGGATTTCTATTCCTCTGCAGGTCCTAGGCATTGGAAAAGGAATGACTACTAAGGTCGAAAATATATCCATCCAGCCTCTCTTTTCTTCCCATATTCTCTAGTGAAGGTCTCAGGTTCCCATGGAAACAGGGCAACAGTTGATAATCTGTCTTTGATCCTGATGAAGGAGATTAATTAAGGAAAAAGGCGGAGAGGAGTCCTGGCCCAGAGTGGGGGAAAGAGAAACTTGGGTTTGAGCCACCTCTCTATGGGCATCTGACTTGGGGGAACCTTCTCATCTCTATTTCCAGAATATTCTGAGTCCCTCCCAGTCATAGAGGATAGAGTGGTACAGCATGGTATAAAGGAATGACCACCGGCTGTGGACTGAGGAGACCTGAGTGAAGTCCTCCTTCTTCCACTTACTACCTTTTACAAATGACTCACCCGTTGTAGGCCTCAGTTTCCTGACCTGTAAAATGAAGGGGTTGGACTAGACAGCTTCTGAGCTCCAGCTCTACGAGCCACAGAATATAAAAACTGAATGGGACCTTAGAAACAATCTAGTCCAACCAATGTCCTCATCTGATGTGCGGTATGTGGTTTGAGCACCTGACCCCTAACTCTTCTCTCTCTCTGGGCTGAGGCACTTATCTCAAGCTATCTTCAGGTCAGCAAGCTCAGCTGGGCTTTCACCAAGGTGGGCAGCTGCACTGCTAAATTTCATTGTCAGGCTCTGAGGAGTAACTTTGCTGTGGAGAAGCTATATGTCTACTCTTTACAACTGTAGCTCCCGAGCTTCCACCAATGTGCTTCCTACTTAAATCAGTCAATATGATAACATCAACTCTCTTTTATAACAGATTTTTATAGCTATATTTTATTTTTACATCACCTATACTTCCTCTATATTCCCTTTTACTTCCCCCTCTCAGAGTTAAACTTTGTAACAACAATAATAATGAAAATTTAAAAGAGCAAAAAGTTCAGCAAAACCAGTTAATACATTGAAAAAGTCAGATCTTCTATACTAGGGATGGGGAACCTGTGGCCTTAAGGCCTTGTTTTATATCCATGGATACCCACATCTGCAAAGGAATGGAGGAAAATGTCATCTTGTTTCTCTCCTTAGGGACCCAGCTTGGTCTTTATAATTTGTCAGGATTCAGTTTTAATTGTTCTGTGGTTGTTCCTTCTATTTACATTATAAGTTGTATATATTGTTTGACTAGATCTGCTTACTTAATTTTGCATCAGTTCATATGTCTTTTTATATTTCTTTGAATTTATCTTGATTATTGTTTCTTATAGTGTAGTAATATTCCATTACATTTATGTACCCCAATTTGTTTAGCCCTTCCCCAATTGATGGACATTTACTTTACTTCTGGTTCCTTGCTACAACAAAAGGCTTTACTATAAATATTTTGGTGTATATGGAATCTACATTTCCTTCTTTCTCTTTTCTTTCTTTCTGTCTTCCTTCCTTACTCCCTCATTCCCTCCTCTCTTTCCTTTCCTTACTCCCTCATTCCCTCCTCTCTTTCCTTTCCTTTCCTTCCTTCCTTCCTTCTTTCTTTCTTTCTTTCTTTCTTTCTTTCTTTCTTTCTTTCTTTCTTTCTTTCTTTCTTTCTTTCTTTCTTTCTTTCTTTCTTTCTTTCTTTCTTTCTTTCTTTCTTTCTTTCTTCCTTCCTTCCTTCCTTTCTTTTTCTTTCTTTCTTTCTTTCTTTCTTTCTTTCTTTCTTTCTTTCTTTCTTTCTTTCTTTCTTTCTTTCTTCCTTCCTTCCTTCCTTCCTTCCTTCCTTCCTTCCTTCCATCTTTCTTTCTTCCTTCCTTCCTTCCATCTCTCTTTCTTTCTTTCTTTCCTTCTTTCTTCCTTCCTTCCTGTGTTCCTTCCTTCCTTCCTTGCCGGTATATACCCAGCAGTTGAATTTTTGGATCAAAGGATATAAACATTTTAGTCAGTTTATCTGCGTAGTTCTCAATTGCATTTTGGAATGGTTAGGCCACTTCACCACTGTCCTAATATTGTATTTAGTGTGTCTGCCTTTATATAACTCTATTCAACATTGATTATTACCATAGTTTGTCAACTCTACCAAATTTCTGGGGCAGCTAGGTGGCTCAGCAGAGAGAGCACTGGGCTTAGAAATAAGAAGACACATTTTTATGAGTTCAAATCTGGCCCCAAACTCTTACTAGCTGTGTGACCCCGGGTAAATCACTTAACCTTGTTTGCCTCAGTTCCTCATTTGTGAAAAATGAGCTGGAGAAGGTAATGACAAACCACTCTAGTATCTTTGCCAAAGGAATCCCCTAAAGCGGTCACAAAGAGTCAGACATGACTGAACACCACCACCACCACCAAATTTCTGGGTGTGAGGTATCAGAGTTGTTTTGATGGACATCTCCATTAATATTAGTGATTTGGATCATTCTTTCATATGGCAATTAATAGTTTATAATTCTTCTTTTGAGAACTATCTTAAAAGATATCTCTCTATCTTTTGATCATTTCTCTGTTGAGGAATGACTTTTGGTCTTATATATTCCCATTAGTTCTTATCTATCTTATCTATCTATCTTGGATATCAAACACTTACCAGAGATATTTTTAATGAAGATTTTCCCCCCAATTGGCTGTTTCCCTTCTCATCCTAGATGCATTGATTTTTTTTTGTGCAATAGCCTTTTAATTTCACGAAATCAAAATTATCTATTTTATCTTCTGTAATTAATTGCCTTTGTTCTTTGATTTGTTAAGAATCCATCCCAACCATAGCTATGGAAAATATCTCATCTACTTTTTCTTCTAATTTTTATGGCATAATTTTTAGTATTCAGGTCATTTATTTATTTTTAATTCATTGTGGAAGATGGCATAAAATGTTGGTCTAAGTACATGTGTATGTATATGTATGTATATATATTTCAGATTTCTCTCCAGTTTCCCCAGCAGTTCTTATTAAACAAGGAGTTATTTCCTAGGTAATTTATGTTTATTGAACACTGGGTTATTGACTTTAATGATTTCTGATTCTTTTTTCTCTAGTCTGCTCCATTGACCTCCTTTTCTATGTTTTAATCCATACCAAATGGTTTTGATTATTGCTGCTTTATAAAGCATTTGAGGCTGGAAATGATATCCCTTTTTAGTCACTACCTTTTTATTATTTCCTTTAATATTCTCTATATTTTGTTCCTTCAAATGAATTTTGTTATCATTTTGTCTAGTTCTATAAAATATCTCTTTGGCAGTTTGTTTGGTATAGCATTAAATCTGTAAAGTAACTTTGGTACTATTGTCCTTTTTATTATATTGGCATGGCCCAGTCATGAGCTCTGGTTAGCCTCTCTGGCTATTTAAATTGTTCTTTATTTCAGGAATATTTTGTTTTCTTTTTATATTTCTCAACTTCATTTATTTAATATTTTAGTTTTCAACATTGGTTTCCACAAGATTTTGAGTTACAAATTTTCTCCCCATTTCTACCCTCCCCCCACATTCCAAGATGGCATATATTCTGATTGCCTCGTTCCCCAGTCAGCCCTCCCCTCTTTCACCCTACTCCCCCCCATCTCCTTTCCCCTTACTTTCTTGTAGGGCAGGATAGATTTCTATACCCCATTCCCTATATATCTTGTTTCTGAGCTGCATGCAAAAAACAGCTTTTTAAATAATTTTTAAGCATCTGCTTTTAAAACTTTGAGTTCCAAATTCTCTACCCTCTTCCCTTCCCACACACTCTCCCTAGGAAGGCAAGCAACTCAACACAGATCACACATGTACCATTATGTAAAACACTTCCACAATGCTCATGTTGTGAAAGGCTAACTATATTTTCTTCCATCCTATCCTATACCCCTTTATTCAACTTTCTCCCTTGACCCTGTCCCTTTTTAAAAGTGTTTGCTTTTGATTACCTCCTCCCCCTATCTGCCCTCCCTTCTATCATCCCGCCCTTTTTTATCCCCTTCCCCTTACTTTCCTGTGGAGTAAGATACCCCATTGAGTGTGTATGTTATTCCCTCCTCAAGTTGAATCTGATGAGAGTATGATTCACTCATTCCCCCTCACCTGCCCCCTCTTCCCTTCCTACAGAACTGCTTTTCTTGCCACTTTTATGTGAGATAATTTACCCCATTCTTTCTCTCCCTTTCTCCCTCTATCAATATATTCCTCTCTCCTCCCTTAAATTTATTTCATTTTTTAAGATATCATCCCTTCATATTCAACTCATCCTGTGCCCTCTGTCTATATTCCGTTCAACTCCCCTAATACTGAGAAAAGTCTCATGGATTACACACACCATCTTTCCATGTAGGAATGTAAATATAATAGTTCAACTTTAGTAAGTCCCTTATGATTACTCCTTCTTGTTTACCTTTTCATGCTTCTCTTGATTCTTGTATTTGAAAGTCAAATTTTCTATTCAGCTCTGGTCTTTTCACTGAGAAAGCTTGAAAGTCCTCTATTTTATTGAAAATCCATATTTTGCCTTGGAGCATTATACTCAGTTTTGCTGAGTAGGTGATTCTTAGTTTTAATCCTAGCTCCTTTGACCTCCAGAATATCATATTTCAAGCCCTTCAATCCTTTAATGTAGAAGCTGCTAGATCTTGTGTTATCCTGATTGTGTTTCCACAATATTCAAATTGTTTCTCTCTGGCTGCTTGCAGTATTTTCTCCTTGACCTGAAAACTCTGGAATTTGGTGACAATATTCCTAGGAGTTTTCTTTTTTGGATCTTTTTCAGGAGGCAATCGGTGGATTCTTTCAATTTTTATTTTCCCCTCTGGCTCTAGAATATCAGGGGAGTTCTTGATAATTTCTTGAAAGACGATATCTAGGCTCTTTTTTTGATCATGGCTTTCAGGTAGTCCAATAATTTTTAAATTATCTTTCCTGGATCTATTTTCCAGGTCAGTGGTTTTTCCAATGAGATATTTCACATTATCTTCCATTTTTTCATTTCTTTGGTTCTGTTTTATATCTTGATTTCTCATAAAGTCACTAGCTTCTACTTGCTCCAATCTAATTTTTAAGGTGGTATTTTATTCAGTGGTCTTTTGGACCTCCTTTTCCATTTGGCTAATTCTGCCTTTCAAGGCATTCTTCTCCTCATTGGCTTTTTGAAGCTCTTTTGTCATTTGGGTTAGTCTACTCTTTAAGGTGTTTTTTTCTTCAGTATTTTTAGGGTCTCCTTTAGCAAGTCATTGACTTGTTTTTCATAGTTTTCTTGCATCACTTTCATTTCTCATCCCAATTTTTCTCCTACTTCTCTTACGTGCTTTTCCAAATGCTTTTTGAACTCTTCCATGGCCTGAGCCCAATTCATATTTTTCTTGGAAGCTTTCGATGTAGGCTCTTTGACTTTGTTGACTTCTTCTGGCTGTATGTTTTGATCTTCATCACCAAAAAAAGGAATCTAGAGTTTGGGTTTGAGTCTGAGTTCGTTTTCGCTGCCTGTTCATGTTCCCAGCCAACTACTTGACCCTGGAGCTTTTTGTCAGGATATGACTGCTTATAGAGTAGAGAGTACTTTGTCCCTAGATTTAGGGTCCAAGCACTGATGTTTTCAGAGCTACTTCTACTGCACCATCACCCTAGGCTCTGTCCCAGTGGCTCTCCTCCTCCCCCAAGAACTGCCAACCAGAGTTGCAATACAGATCCAAGCAGGGCACAGCAAGAGAACCTGCCTTTGTGCCCACAAAGCACTCCTTGCACTCCCATTCTGATCTGTGAGCCAGGGACTCGGGAAGCAGCTGACATTGGAGTTCTGGAAGCAGCCTCGGGAGTTTCCTGCTGCTGCTACTGCCACTGCTGCACCACCTCCTCCATCCCCAGAGCTGGTGGGCTGGACTGCTCTGAACTCAATCCCGCAGTTTCCCCCAACCTGCTCTTTCCCATTTGTGGGTTGAGAAGTCTGGTAACTGCCACAGCTCACTGTTTCATAGCCCCAAAGCCTGTTCTGGCTGGCTGATTCCTGGTCTGGGTGCGGACCATGCTGGGCTGCCCTCCACTCTCAGCACCATGTGATAGACCCTTCCTGGTGACCATCCAGGCTCTCCTGGGCTGGAGACCTGTTTCCCTCTGCTATTTCATGGGTTCCATAGCTCTAGAATTTGTTCAGAGCCATTTTTTACAGGTGTTTGGAGGGATTTGGGGGAGAGCTTAAGCAAGTCCCTGCTTTCCAGCTGCCATCTTGGAGCCGTCCCCCTAATATTTTGTAATTAACTCTTATTCAAGTAGTAAGCCTCCTGTGTTTTGCTATTATTATATAAAAATATTGATTTTTGTGGGTTTATTTTGTAGCTTGCTACTTTATTAAAGCTAGTAATTGTCTCAATTAGTTTTTTTGCTGATTCCTTAGGAATCATTATGTCATCAGTGCATAGAGATCATTTTGTCTTCTCTTCACATACTCTTACTCATGAAACATTTATTAAACAGAATGCAAAGCAAGAATAATCATAAATCAACCCATAAACTTGGATTTCTTTTTCCCATCAATGCACACTGTATATGTCGGGAACAGTTATAGATACCCAGCAGGGAGGCACATAAGTAAGGAAACCTAAGTGTCCAGGACAGTTCATGATCTGGACTATAGACAATGATGTCCCTGATCTCTGTAGAGAAGAGAATACATCAAAAGTCACTTGCTGGATTGAGCTGCTTCACTCTTTTCTATGACTGGGCTCTAAGGCAGTATTAAGCTCTCTTAGAAAAAGAAAGTCCTCTAAGCTTGTAATTTGCAGAGATATTGAGATCTGAACTCTTGGTTGAGTTCTAAAGGGTTTCTTCCTCTCAAAATGTAGATGGAGGCAAAGGGCAAGTCAGATCAGGCACTGAAGACTTTCTCTCCAGCTATAGATGGCAATAAAGACTTCCTTCTCCAGTGGGATCCTGCAGAGGATTCTTCGTCTGATCAACTCCTCACAACAAACTTTTTCCTCCAATCATTTCAGTTCCCAGCAAATAAATGCAAAATCTGTCTTCACCTGGTAAACTCAGCAATGCAGACTCTAAGTTTTTCTTAGCTTTCAGTTTAGTTGATTTTCTATAAGCCACTGACTCAGCTGAGTTTAGCTGGACTTGGCTCTTTGCAAGCAGCAGGGAGCAGTTTTAGTCCTGAGTTCTTAACTCAGTTTTACTCAGCTGAGCTTCACTTTCTTCCAGATGCATGGGAAAGGGCATGGTCAGTATGTCCTCCATGTATGTCTGTTCTGCTTCTGCTTTCTCTCTCTGCTTCCTTCTGTATCTCTTGTCTGAAAGCAGATATTCTTTGTGTTAGTGACTCTCTTTTATCTTAGAGCAAGAAACCAAAAATTCACATTTCTGTCATTTCATGCTACAAATATGTAATAAATGATTATCCCATAATCACCAAAATGTTATAGTCATCAGTATTTCCCAGCTATCAACTTCAAAAGTCTTATAATAATAAATTAGTTCCTGGAAATAAGACATCATGGCCATCTTTGCCTTCAGCAACTCATTTTCTCGGAAGTCTGCTTTATCTCAGGTTTTAGGCCTGTTTCTTCCCAAGTACTTTTCTCTGAGGGCTTGCTTCCTCTCAAAACTCTCTGTGTTTCTGACCCTTTCCCCATATAAAAATGTCCACATCTGAAAAGGGTAGTGCCTTACATATACGTGAGGAGAATATAGCCCAGAGAGGTGAAGTAACTTGCCCAACTTGTACAACTATTAACTAGAAGACCTGGGAACTGTAGCCAGGCCTTCTGACTACAAATACAATTCTGGCTCTAAATCTAAAGCTTTCCAACATATCACTATAGATGTAGGTCTTATGATCAAAAGGGTGGTCAGAGCTAGAGATATAGATGTATGAGTCATCTTGCACAGAGATGGTAGTGAAAGAAGGTAGTAAATGAGATTGTCAAGAGAGAAGATACAGAGAGATAAGGGAAGAAGGCCAAGGTAAGACCCTCATTAAGGAGTTGGAAAGAGGATGTGGAGGTAGTGAAATAAGGCTTCAGATGAACCTCTTGTCTCCTAAAGCTATTGTCCTGTATCTCTTCTCTCTCTCACAGCCAAACTCAAAAAAAGTATTTGGTATACTCATTGCTTCTATTCTTCACTTCTCAGCTCTCTTCTCAACCTCTCATAGTCTGACTTCTGAACCCACATGATAACTGAAATGGATTTATTGAAGGGTAACAACTGTCTTCTAATTGCTAAATCTAATGACCTTTTCTCATGCCTTATACCACTTGATTTCTCTGCAGTTTTTGACATGGTCAACCATCTCCTTTTCTGGGATATTCTCTCCTCTCTTGGCTTCTGTGACATTATTCTTCCCTGCTTCTCTTCCTGTTTGACCAAAGAACTCTTTTTCAGTCATAGTCCATTTCCTGTACTCTAGGCATAGGTGTCCCTCAATGCTCTTTCCTGAGTTTGCTGTCTTTTCTTTCTCTAGTGTCTTTTGTTATTATTGGTTATTTTGAGTTAACACTCTTTCCTGAGTTTGTTCTCTCCTTTTCCTCCAGTTTCTGCTGGTGATGTTGGTTATCTTGGGTTAACACTCTTTCCTGAGTTTGTTGTCTCCTCTTCATCTAGTTTCTTTTGGTGGTGTTGGTTATTTTGGGTTAACACTCTTCCCTGAGTTTGTTCTCTTCTCTTTGTCTAGTTTCTTTTGGTGATATTGGCTATTTTGGATTCATGGATTCAGTGATCTGCATATGTGGACATGCCATTCTCTGTGGTCCTGTGCCAGTGTCTCCTAGGTCTCAGGATCTATTCCAAAGTTCTTGAGAGTGTTCATGTATCACTTCTTCTGACCTCTGCGTGAGGCCTTGCCTTGTGTGAGTTCTCCATTGCACTAGCTCAAAAGAAACATGAGATGCGCGTATTTAGAGACATCTCCACTCCAAATGTTCATATTGACTATGTGTACCTGATCTGTAGTAGAATCTTCCAAGCTTGTATTGGTCTGATCAATCATAGTTATGCACACTGTGCCTTGACTCCAACTTAGTGATGTCTTTTTGGTTCTCTTTGAGCACAAAGGACAACAACCAAACAGTTAGCTGATCTGCATCTGTCTCTCAAATCTATCTATCTATTGCTCTTCTCTCTCTTGAAGTCCAGCTCTGCACCAGCTGCCTCCTGGTCATTTCTACCTGGTTGTCTTGTTGGTTTCTTAAATAATATATTTGGCACAGATTGTTTAATTGAGATACATATTTTTGGACATGGCCAATGTGTGAATTTGTTTTTGCTTGACCATACTTATTTGTTATAAAGTTGTGGTTTTTTTTAAATTGGAGAGGGGAGGATTTGGGAGAGATACGGAGATTAGTGATAGCAATACCCAAAAAAAGAAGAAGAAAAAGAGGGACATTATAGCATTTTAAAAATTTCATAGAAGAGAACAGAAGATTCAGAAGGAGACACAGACAAACAATACAGCTTTGAAACTGTGTTTTTTTTAATGCAAGCTGTATGTCATATTTTTCTGTTCTTCATAAATAGAATATAAATAGAATATAAATAGAAATACTCATGTTTGATGATGTTTGTCAAGCTCAGAACAACAAAAAAATTAATTTAAAAAATTTCATTTAATTTTTGGGCCCAGTTGAAGTTGTTTCCTGGTTCACTTCTCTTCATTGCTTATTAGGCAATTCAGAGAATACCCTCATGTCAGTTGCTCAGATTACCCTTACTGCCTTGCCTCATTAGAAACAGGAAAGTCTCCTATTAATACCATGTCTATTCTTTGTCTTGGAACTCTATGTAAGTTTGATCCCAGAGTGATCTGGGGATGGGATTGGCATGAACAGCTGAGTCATGAGCCTATCCATGAAACTAGAGACAATGGGGGTCACATGCTCATGTTGTTCCCCATTGGCATCTGCTATCCTGTAGTATCCTGTGAGGTCTTCCTCACCCATTCAATAGGCCTCAGGTGGTCTAGGTGGGAAAGCTTGATTATATCTTTGTTTGGAAGTAGGCCTAAAGCCCCTACTTACTAGGTGCTAAGCTGACGTGGGTGTGAAGTCCTCAGGACTCTAAGGGGAGTTGCTAAGACCAGAGCCAATGGTATGTGCCCTGAGTTCTAGTCAATTGTTAATTCAGCCAAATCAGAGACCTGAGTAGATACTGGCTAGGACTGTATAAAAGGAGAGTCCTGCATTGGAGAGGAGCAGAATTGAAGAGGAAGAGAATTGAAGAGGAGAAGAGAATTGAAGAGGAACAGAACTGAGAGCAGCAGAACTAAGAGGAAGACATTGAGGCAGCAGACATCAAGAGGGTGCTGAAGAACAGACATTAAGAGAACCAGTGTCAGTAGAGCTACAGAAGAGAGTGCTGAGTGGAGAGTTAGGATTTGATAGTGACTGTTCACAGGAAGACCCTAGCAGGAGGGAAGGTTACAGGATGACTTGATTCCTTGCTATAATACTGTGTTATAATTTCCTTGTTACTACATTGAGATGGGTTTACTGGTTTTGCAATATAATTGCTACTATATTAAATTGGGGGTATTGGTTCTCGGATTTGATCCTCTAGAGTAAAAATAAATGTTTTACTTCCTCTTCCTTCTATATATAGAGTTTTTCATACTTTGCTATTCTGAACCATTCAGGCACGTTCATGGTCATCCTCTAGGTCATGAATCTTGCCTTACTGATATATTTCTTCCCAAAACTACTATCTCTACATGTCAGCGTCACTCATGGGGAAAATTTTTCCCACACTGAGAAGTGAACACTATATCCTAGATGTAGTCTAATCAGGGCTGATACAGAGAGGCTATCACCTCCTAATTCCTGGAATTGATGCCTCTCTCCATGATTCCCAGTATTGCATTACAGCTCTGTTGGCTACCATATCATACTGCTGACTCACATTCAGCTTGTGGCTCATTAAAACTCATCTAAACTATTTTAAATCAAAAACATAAAAACTCAGATTATTTACCCCCTTAAATTACTAAGTGGTATGGATGGCACCCCAACTGTGGTCTTCTGATCCTAAGTCCAGTGGCCTTTTCACATATTGTATGGCCATATTTGTATAGCCAGATTCAATTCAGTCACTCTACCTGACAGTGTTACACAACTTGGGTCTATGTTGCCCAAGTCTGCTCTGGATAAGATCACCTCTGGATAAGTTGACCTCAAAGAAAGTGGTTTTATGCTTTTCCAGTTGAATTCTACCCTTTATTCTCCTTAAGTTGGTTATATTTTCTATTTTAGATAACATTATCTTTTAATTTTAGATGCTTCAGTACTCCAGGACAATAAAATCTTACTTGGTATAATGTTACCAAAGAAAATTCTGAACAAGCAAACCAGGATTTTGAAAAGATATATGAGGCAAAACACTTGAACAATAGTTTCCTTTATGATTTCACTTGGGATGCAGTTAAGATTGAATAGCCTTTAGAAAAGACATTGCAAGGGGCTAAAAAAACAATCAGAAAAGGAAAAGAAGCTTTTTTGAAAGAAGAGATGAATCAAATCAAGAGGTAATACTTAAGCCTCTTGGGACAGGTGGGTGATACAGTGGCAAGAGTGCCAGCCCTGGAATTAGGAAGGTCTGAGTTCAAATCTAGCCTCAGACACATTTATCTTCATGAGTTCAAATCTGGCTTCAGACACTTAATAGCTTTGTGACCCTGGGCAAGTCACTTAGTTGTTTGCCTCAGTTCTTCATCTGTAAAATGAGCTAGAGAAGGAAATGGCATGCCACTCTAGTATCTCTTCCAAGAAAATCTGAAATGGAGTCACAAAGATTAAGACACAACTGAAATGACTTAACAACAACCAAACTTAAGCTCCTTCTAGTAGAAGCATGATTTTTTTTGTCTATTATTCACACTTTTGTTTCACTTTCTTAGTCTGAAGAGAGGGGATAGAAGCATGAGACGGACAACTGGGCAGTTGATGGGAAAGATTACAACTAGTAAAGATAGCGGGGAAGGCTCAGCAAAGGTGGAGGCTATCGATGAATAGCTGGGGTAGAGTGAGTGGAACTTCTCCCTAGGACCCCAAAATTTAGAGGGCATAAAGTTGAAAATAATGTTTTTAGAGGACTGTGAAATTCTAAATTTTGTTGCATTGACATATTGACAGCATACGTACCTCTTCAGCAGCATAGACACAATTGAGTTTAATGCTTGAGTTTAATGACAAGAAAAATTCAAGGCTCAGTACAAGTGCCATCTCCTTCAAGAGCTCCATCCTTCCCACATTTAACACCTTTCCTTCCAAATCACTTTGTATTCTCCTTTATTTAGTTGCCTGTGGATCTATTGTAGGTCCCCAGAAGAATATAAGCTCCTTAGGGTCAGGATTTTCTCATTTTTTTGTGTTTGTATTCCCAATATTTAGTATGGTGCCTGGAACATAGTAAGCACTTAAAAATGCTTGTTGATTGATTGATTAGTTAAAATATGAAGCCAGCAGATGGTGTGAGGAGATGATAACACCCATCTGTGAGTGTAGCAATTTCTTCTTCCACTCCACTGAATTCATCTTAATTGCTTAATTACAAAGTTGATTTTAGGTTGCATTTCATGCTGTTTCCCCTGGGAGCCAAAATTTCTAGTTAATAGCTCATAGGCAGCTTAGAGGGTAATAGTAAAAAAGCCTGTTGTTCTTGTTATTCTTTGTCCTTAATTCTTGAAGAGGACTAAGACATCAGGAAGGTGATGCCACAACTTGCAAGTGAATTGGATTTGAGTGAGGGAAGGCTGCACAGTCACCAGCCTCACTTCTTCCTCTGGAGCCATTTAGGTCCAGTGGCCAGATATAGATCAGGACAACTGGTGATGATTCTCAGTAAAGAAGGCAACATGGTGATAGAAGAGGGGGAGGTGTGGAGAAGGTAAAGAGACAGAAGTTGAGGTAGATGGTAATGAATATGGGGACTGGAAAAGATAGGTTTTACATCGTAATAGTTGAAACTCATTTTGCTGGATTTTAAAATTATTATGTAAAAGAGAAATTATTTAGAAGGACATGGTAAGCATGGTTCAGATTTAGAAGGTTCCTCTGAACCTAGGGAAACAAACGAGAAGGAAGAAAACAAGCACTTATTTATTAAACACCCATCGTGTGCCAGACACTATGCTTAGTGCTTTACAAATATTATCTCATTTGATCCTCACAACAATCCTGGGAAGTAAGTGCTATTATTATCCCAATTTTATAGTTGAAGAGATTAAGTGACTTGCCCAGGGTCACACAGCTTGTGAGTGTCTAAGTCCAGATTTGAACACAGGTTGTGCTTGGGCCTAGAGTCAGGAAGACTCATGTCCCTGAGTTCAAATCTAGCCTCAGACACTTACTAGCTGTGTGACCCTGGGCAGGTCATTTAACCCTGTTTGCCTTAGTTTCCTCATCTGTAAAATGAGATGGAGAAGGAAATGGCAAGCCATTCCAGTATCTTTGCCAAGAAAACTCCAAAGGGGTCACGAAGAGTCGGACATGACTGATAGGACTCTATCTACTTTGCCACCTAGACTCTGGGACAGAGGTCAACAGGCTTGATGCTTCATGTTGGAGTTCATTGAATGGGGAAATTTAGAGAATAGCAAAAAGTGAAAGAATTGGAACCATCATCACATGTCTCATGAGTTGGCTTTGAAAAGTGTGGAATCCTTGGATTGCATGCCTGGTGCCTCAAGTTGGACTACTTCTCTCTCCGTTGTGCCCATTCTGCAACTCCCCTAGATTCTGTCCACAGAAGTTTTCCAAACTAGGACCTTTTCTGGGTCCAAGTCTTTTCTCTCCTCACTTACTCTTAACTTACTCACTCTCTTACTCTTCTCTTACTTACTTGCTCTAAAGTCCTCACTTACTCCTCACTTACTCCAAAACTAGGTGCCTCACAACATCAATTGATATCTTCTCTTCTCTTCAAATCTTTAGCTTTTCAGTATCTTAAAATTCAGTTTCAGTGTCAAGTTTACACTCATCAACTCCATCCTTTTCCCCATTCTGCCCCATAGGATGGAGTTTGCCATTTTTTCAGGTCTTTGTATCTCCATACAACAGCATTTGCATTGAAACAGTAAAAGCCTGTTACACTTCACTTGCTTTGGCCCTTCTGGGGCAAAGGCTCTTGCCACAGGGACCCAGGGCCAAAGAGACTCTAAATCATTGGGGATCTTATGTGGCCAGAATTGGGGGGAAAAATTAGTCTGGGATCAGAAGCAGAGGGGGGCGTTTCATGACCACCTACACTTGAGCTCAGGGAGGCAGACAGATGACAAGTCAATCAGCAGAGCTCTAGCTGGAGCAGGGCAGCTGGGGCTTTGTCCCAAATGTTCATACCTGGGGAAGCACTGATGCCTCTTTACTTTTGTTCAGAGACCCTGGTCCCCATGCTTTATGATTCTCATATAGAGATTCTCATATATAGAGTCAAATTATGACTGTATAAGGGTTGGGGTGTATCAAAGAACCAATTCGGTACTCTGCATCAGTGATATCAAGCTCAAACAGAAATGGATCCCTAAAGGCTGCATCTTGACTCAAAAAAACTACAAATTAACCTCATCTATATAGTACTAAATTTTTACTGATTTTGTTTAACACTTCCTAATTGCATTTCAATCTGTTTCTTGCCTTACTCTTTTGTCAGGTGGGCCATCAGTTTGATACATCTGTTTTACATTTTTTTCTAGCTTAGCCAAGGTATTTTATTTCTTATGCAAGGGGGAAATGGTGAGCTAAAGAGGGCAAGGACTATCTTTTGCCTCTTTTTGTACCCCTAGTGCTTAACACAGTGGCTGGAAAATGGTAGGTGCTTATTGTATTTAGTGATTGATTGAATTGGGTCCCAATAAATAAAAAATGTTGTCATAGTCACTTTCTTTGTCCAAGTTTAATACGAGTGATCAATGTATATAGTCTTATAAATGGACTGACGGTGGTACAGATTTGAGACAAATGGAAGATACGACCATTCTGGAAGATGGAAGTACAAATCAGTAGATTGATGAAGGTCTTGGATATATTGGAGCATTCTAGGAATAAGTTCTGCATTTTGGGCAGATGATCTGCCTAGAGATGACCTTCTTTGCCTTGTGGGACATATTTTTCCCTAGTTCATTTAGGTTAGCAACATCTAGTTTATAGTCTTTGTAGCAACTTCAGACTTCCTCAAAACACAACAAATAAGATAAGCCTGGGGTTCTGATTTCTCTGAGGGAAAGGTGAACTCAAGAGATGGTGAGGAAGTGAGATTGCTTCCTGTGAAGATTGGTTGGGGGGAGGGGAGAGGTGATAGATCACCCTTTCATTCCCTTACTATATAACTGAGGGGGGTTCTCCCTCTTGGGGTGCTTTCTCCCCCATTTTACTTTAAGAGCTAATATTTTGGGGTCTTGGGAATCACAATTAGTTGAGGAGTGAAAAGGAGACTGGTTTGCCCCCATGGTAGGTCTTCCATGTTATTATATACATCATACATGTATTACATAATCAACACATTCGTGTGTGGGAGTGCCTCCACTGCTTCTCAGGATTCCTTTACTTTACACATGCTATCAATGGTGTAGTGTTGTAGTCTATGAAGTGCTGGCTGAGCAGGGACATCACTTCTTTCTGTTCATCTTCACCCTTGTGTGAGTCAGGCTACTACTTTCCAATTAATACCATGGCTCCACCTTTTGGATTTGACGTTCTCTCCAGTCATTCCCTTAGATCTTTCCCTCCGGGAAGGAGGTTTCCTTTATAAACTGTGATTCAGGAAACAACAAGAAGTAAAGTGACTAGCTTGTCAGCTTCTCTTATCCAAACTATTTGTTCACTACCTAGAAAAGGCCAAGATTGTCTTTCCATTCTTTCTCTACTCTGCAAAGTTATCAAAGGAATCAATAATTCTATTTTTTCAGTTCTTAGTCCCCAGCCATGAAGTGTTCCTGGAAAATTATACCGTAGTTATACATTCTATTTCTCTCCCACTCTGAGCACATGCTATAATCTCTCCATTATATTTGTGCAGCGGCACACATAGGTCATCAATGCAACACTTAACCACATTTGTCATACTTAAATTGCTCTGGAGGAGAGAGTGAGGCTGTCTCACTTAAATTCAATTCATGTGCGTGTCATCACCCTCATGATGTCATTGGTCTTTTTTGAAAATAAAGGACAAACAACAACAACAGAACTTAAATCATTTAAAATGGAAGTGAGCATAAGGGTAAAATAAATTAATAAGTAGATGCAACATTTGGGAAAAAGGCAATGCTCTCTAGAAGGTAGAGAGGTGTAAGAAAGATGGCAGGAATCATCAAATGAATCTGAATACTGAAGGATAGGGGAAGGAGCTTCAACAACATGGAATCCATTCCAGTATACCTGGCCATTAATTTCCCTCTTTGTATGCTCTTTTCTTCTCTTTCTACACTGGGTCCCTTAGCAACCTAATTCACTTTCACGTCATCAAATGCTAGCAGATGATGACCAGACATGTGTGCCCTGGCCAAATGGGCTCCTTATATGTGTCCCATCACATTGTTCATCATGACACTGGTTCCATATGCATGTATCTTCCTTTTGTATTCTTTAGTGATGCATTCTCTGCATGTGTGTCTTATTTTATTTCTGATGTGGTAATCTGTGGGAAAGTATACACATATGTTTGTGTGTGTAAATCATTTCTTGTCATTTTTTTTCTGCTTCAATGTTTGATTGTTTATTGTTTTGTTTTTTACTTTGTATTAATGTGTCCTCTGACTGGTAAAAATACATAAACCTTTAAAACAGTTTGATTCTGGTAAAAAATGTTAAGTTGATCACTGGAGCAGATTAGGCACATAAGATATAAAAACAATGAAACACAGTCGCATAGTGTTTGCTAAACCAAAGGACATAAACTAGGGGAGTAATGACTCACCATTTGATAGAAACTGCTGAGAAAACTGGAAAATGGTCTGGGAAACAATTAGTCTTAGATCAACATCTCATACCATTTGCCACAATGACCTCAAAATAGATGCATGACCTACATATAAAAAGTCATATAAAAATAAATTAGACAAGAATGGAAAAATGTCTTTTACAACTATGGATAGTGGAAGCATTTTTGACCAAACAAAAGATAGAGAGGCTCCCAGGAGGTAAAATGGATAATTTTTATTATGTAAGATTGAAAAGTTTTTATATAGACAAAAGTAATACCATTAGAATTTGTTTGTTAAAACAAATGACAGCTATCTATTTCTGATGATTCACATGGGTACAAATGATATTGCTGGAAGGAAACTAAAAAGTGTTGCCAATAATTATGAATTTTGGAAGAAATTAGAGACCAGAGGGGATGCAGGTGTGATTTTCTCAATATTGCCCATTAAAGATAAGAAATGAAAAAAAGAAAATTAATTTGGAGAACTAATAAATGGCTGAGGATCATGGTTTAAAGTACAGGGGTAACAGCTTCCTGACCAGAGAAGGAATTTATCTAACAGATGATTTAAGAATATATTGTTGGATACAGGAGCAAACATAGTAACATGTAATGTTTGATAAAGTCAAAGTTATTGGGTGAAAGACTCACTAGTTAACAAAAATTACTGTGATAATTTGACTATAGTCTGGGAGAAATTAGGTTTAGATCAACACCTCACAGTATATGGATAAATAACTTAGACATAAAAGGTCATGTACAAATATATTAGAGGAGTAAGGGAAAAAATTCCTCTTGGATCCATAGATGGGGGAGATTTCATGATTAATAAACATGTGATAGAGAGGATCACACAGGACAAAGTAGGAACTTGGTTATAAAAATTTTTAAAGGTTTTCCATGAATCTAATATAGTAAAAATCAGAAGGGAAATGGGCAACTTGGGAAAAACAATCTTTGCAAATTTCTCCAATAAAATTTCATTTCATAGATATAGAAGGAATTTATTTAAATGTATTACTCCCTAATTGAGAACAGATAATTTTATATTGATGTAATTGTTTTTTTGCTTCTCTTCTTTTAGGTTGTCCTTTACTTCTGCATATTTGTATTCCCAATGTATTGTTCTCTCTTCTGTTTCTTTGGTGAGGCTCACTGCTGTAGAGTCAAGTTTTTCTATTCTGTTCATTATTTTTGCTGGGCAGTGCTCTCATAATTCTCACTTCTATTTTAAACCACTCAGAAAGAGTGTGTTGTAGTTCCATTTTCTCTTTAAATTCCACAGGGTCCTCTGTCTCATGAAGTGTCAGATCATTTTCCTTTATTTTGAAATATTTATTCATAGGTGCCTGAATTAGTTCACTAGATCTGAAGGACATATTTCCTTCTGTTGCTACTGTTTTTCCTGTCGATTTATGTCGTTATTCTCAGTGTCTTTGAGTTTTATTCTTCCTGAAATCTTTGGTGCCTTTGGTCTCCCTTTGCCCCTCTTATTTTCTTATCACTCATTTCCTAACTTCCTGTCTTGTGATTTTGATGTCCTTAGGGGCTGGATCTCAAAGCATCTTACTTTCCTCCTATACTGGGCAATTCATGATTCACCAGTCTGGGTCTTTGCTCTGACCTTTTTGGTCAAAACTGATGCCACCTGGATGCTGTGCTCTTTCTCTCAGGCTTGGTGGAGTGCCACTGCAGAGCACCCGCCATGGACACAGTGTCCTAGGGATAAGTTCTCTGGCCTGACACTGGAAGTTCAGAGTCTATTTTCCCTGGCACTGGCACTGCTTTGTAACACTGGTCCTTTTGGGTTTCAGCCCCCAGCAGGCTTTGGCTTCACAGCTAAACTGGCTGTTGAGGCCCAAGCAAAATCCCATAGCCTGGAGCTAGGCACCTGAAAACTGGAAAGAGGGAGGGGTAAATTAGCAAAGATGACAAAAGAGGAAAATGACAAATGTTAAAGGGGCTGTGGGAAAATAGGTAGACTAGTGAACTGATGGTAGAGCTAAGAATTTGTCAAGCCATTCCGGAAAGCAATTTGGAACTATTCTCAGAAAGTTACTAAACTATGCATAACCTAGGAGGCACCTATACCAACACTAAACCTGTACTCCAAAGAGATGAAAAAATATTTATAGCAGTTCTTTTCAAGGTAGCCAAGAATTAGAAACTAGGGAGGTATCTTCCTATTGGGATATAAGAATGTAATTGAATATTATTTTATATTATAAAATTATGAAATGGACAATTTTGGAGGAAAGTGGGAAGACCTTTATGAACTGATGCAGAGGAAGTGAACAAAACTAGGAGAACAATTTATACAATGATAACAGACAAAAGCACCTTTGAAAGACTTTAGAACTCTGATCAATGCGGTGATAAACCATGAGTCCAAAAGAATGAAGATGGAAGGAAGCACTTAGAAATACACCTGGCCAAGTAGGTGATGAACTTATTAAGCAAATGCTGGTATGGCCTCACACTGTGGTGCTGAGTTCTTGTACTTCTGGAGGCTGTGGCAATATCCACTTGGTCCTTTTAAACATTTAACCTTTTCTACTGGTTGATATAGTTCATGCCATATTGCTATAGAATCATAGATGGAAGGAGTGCTTTTAGCCTAACCTGCTCATTTTACAGATGTGGAAACTGAGCACCTTGCTTGAGGTCACATTAGCAGCATTTGTAAGGCTGCAGACACAGTATTTGACCCTCATTCTTCTGACTCCAAAATCCAGCATTCTTTCCTTGCTGCTACGTGCACTAAGCACGAAGAATAGATTTACTGGGGACAATTCCCATCAGTCAGGGAGACACCTTTCGGTAACAGATCTCAGGTAACGGAGTAAGAGGGAAAAGGTGGTGTCTGAGTAGGCTTTCCTTATTGGCTAAATTGAATCTTAACATGCATATCAACAGATGATACAGATGCAGGGTGGGCTCTGATTGGATGCGTGCATATACGTACAACTACATAAGCTTTCTAAACAGGTTCGTAGAATAAAGTTGGAAAGGATTTTAGAAGCCATCAAGTCCAATTCCCTTTTAATTGATGAGGAAAATTAAGTTCAGAGAAGCTAAGGGACTTAACATCTTTCTGACTTCATGTTTAGCATTCCGTCCACTGTACCATGATGGCTTTTTTCCGCTTATGAAAATTTTTACCATGTCAAAGAAGAAAAATTTGGAAGACAGTCCACCTTGCAGTCCTGCTTATGCTGTTAATTTTCTAAGCAACCACTAAAATACGTATGTCTGTCTATCTGTCTTTCTCTCTGTCTCTATCTCTATCTTTCTATCTGTTTCTCTCTCTCTCTCTCTTTCTCTCTCTCTCTCTCTCTCTCTCTCTCTCTCTCTATATATATATATATATATATATATATAATGTATATATGTATACCTGTCTTTCTAACTGTTCATCTTTGTTCATCTTTCTGTGTGTCTTTCTGTCTCTCTCCCTCTCTATATGTCTGTATATCTATCTGTCCTTCTATCTGTTTGTTTGTCTTTCTGTCTTTCTGTTTCTGTCTATATATCTCTCTATATATCTGTCTATCTGTCTTTCTATCTGTCTCTGTCTATATATCTATCCATCTTTGTCTATATATCTGTCTGTCAATCTATCTGTCTGTCTCTGTCTATATACCTAACCATCTCTGTCTATATATCTGTCTTTCTGTCTGTCTTTCTATCTTTCTCTGGCTCTGTCTGTCTGTCTCTCTCAAAGTTAAACTTTGAGCCCAAACCTTATCTAAATTATTATGTTTTGTAGCATCTGTAAAATATGGTTTTACTCTACATATGTATATGTCTCAAATGTTCCCATGACCATAGATAATCCCACTGATGGTTTTATATTCACTATGTACGAGATCAGAAACAATGAGGTCTAAAGAACAAAGGGGACAGCCTTGGAGTCAGGATGACCCTGGTTCAAGTTATGCTCCTGATACACACTAGATGCGTGACTGTGGGCAAATCACTTATCCCTCTAGTGCCCCAAGCAGCTCTCTACTCTAAGAGTAGAATTTCACACACATTCCATATCTGCATTGGTGGAGAGAACTTCCACACTGAGATTTCCCAACAGTGATGAAATTGCAGGTCTGGACAGAAAAATGGCAAAAAAGAAGAAACGCTTAACACAAAAGGCTCTAACAGGTGCACGTTAAAAAAGACTCTCCTTCTCAGTCTCCTTTGCTAGATCCTCCTCCAGATCACATCCCCAGACCAGAGGTATCCCACAGGGTTCTGTCCTGGGTCCTCTTTTCTTCTCTTTTATACTACTTCACTTGGGGATCTTCTCAGCTCTCATGGTTAATTACCATCTCTGTGCTGATGATTTTCATATCTACCTATCTGTCCTAACCTCCCTGGTGACCTCCAATATTACATCTCCAACTGCCTTTCAGATATCTCAAACTGGATGTCCAGTAGACATTTTAAGTTTCCCAAATCCAAAATGGAACTCACTATCTTTCTCCCTAAACCCTCCCTCTCCTACTTTGCCTGTTACTGTACAGGGTAACAGTACCATCCCAATCCCTCAGGCTCCCAACCTAGGGGTCATCTTGGACTCCTCATTATCCCTCACTATCTTCCCCCATATCCAATCTGTTACCAGGGCCTGTTGAGTTCACCTTTGCCACATCTTGTATACGAGCCCTTCTGTCCTCTGACATTGCCTCTACTCTAGTGCAGGATTATTGTAATAGCCTGTTGGTGGGTTGGTTCACCTATACTATCTCCCCACTCCAATCCATCCTTTATTCAGGCACTAAAAGTGATTTTCCTAAAGTGCAGGTCCAACCATGTCAACCCCCTCTCTCACCTGCCCCCTATTCAATAAACTCCAGTGGTACAAAATGTTCTGTTTGGCATTCAAAACTCTGCAAAACCTAGACCCTCCTACCTTTCCAGTGTTCTTAACATTACCTCTTGACATGTTACTTCAGTCCAGTGACACTGGCCTGTCTGTTCCACAAACAAGACACTCAATCTCTTAGTTCTGGGCGTTTTCTCCGGCTATCTACCATGTCTGGAATATCATTCCTCCTCAGCTCTGTCTACTGACTTCGCTGGCTTCCATTAGGCCCCAAGTAATACACCATCTTTTACTGGAAGCCTTTCCTAACTTCTCTTAATTCTAGTGTTTTCTCTCTCATATTCCCTATTTAGCCTGTACACAGCTTGCTTTGTATTTATTTGTTTGCATTTTGTTTTCCCCATTAGATTGTGAGCTCTTTGAATGTAAGGACTATTTTTGTCTCTTTTTGCACCCCCTAGTGCTTAGAACAGTGCCTGGCACATAATTGGCACTTAATAAATGCTTATCGATTGATTAATTAATTGAAGAAACAGCAGTAATAACAACTGTTGCAGTCACTGAGTGGCTGGGTTATGTACTGCTGGATATTCAGAAGCCTGAAGACCAGGACAAAGTATTAGTTATCCATCTGGGAAGTGGGCTAATTTAAGTTTGAGCTGGGAAAAGAAGTATTCTAGCTATCTAAGCTCCTGACTCTCAGTTAATCACCTGCTGTAAGAACTCTGCACAGAGGAAGAGAGGATTGGGAACGTCTCAGCACGAGTCTATGGAGTGTCTCCCCAACGAGGACCATGTTGAGAGATTCAACATCGTGACCGCTTTTCTATCTGAGGGTTAGGAAGTGAGGTATAGTGGTTGGTGCAAGGTCTTTATGGATTTTGTGGCCCTTCCTCTGACCTTGCTCCTTTGTTTCACTGATGGGGGCGGGTCTAGGAAGCCATGTCTCATGAGTTTGCTTTTTCATTCCCTACTTTTTCACCTTCTGGCAAGATTGGTGATTGTTGGGTGACACTAAGGACCAGGAGAAGCCCCTGCTGTCACCTCCCTCTGGCCTCCAGGTAAGCATGATGGCTTCCCGAGGCTGCCAGCAGGCGTGGGGAAATCAACAGGATTCAATTTTTAAAGTCTTTGGTATCCATGGCAACTGCATTGCTGTTGAGAACTCTTGGAGCTGAGAGATACAGATATGTGATTATAAGCAGGAAGTGTTGGGGGGGGGCAGGAGCTAGGAACTACAGAGCTACAAAGCTGAGCCAGGGGACCAAGGGTTCAGAAGTGATGCTAATGCACGAGGCAGATAGGATACAGGAGCACATGTGGGTACTGGCTGTACAGATGATAAAGTCAAATTTTTGAAAAAAGTATTACGGCTGTTTGGTGGCATCTTTGCTGTCTCTTCTGGCAAGGATGGAGAGGTGCTGAATGGGGTGCATGAATGTAGCCAGATGTGGCTTCTCAAAAAGCCTTCTCTCATTGAAATGCAGGGTCACGACCTGGCCTAAGGCAGCTCAGATTAATTGCTTCTTCGTTAGACATGAATCTTTCAGATTCTTGTGACTACTGCTTTTCTTCTTTCCTTTCTGATTTCCCCAAGTACTTTGAGGTCTTTCCTGATAGGCAGGTATATTTCATTGGAGACATCTACCTGACTTTAGTCTATGGGACAAAATGTTTAGGAATCAAAATGTCAAGTTAGATTTGGTGACAATAACGTATGACTACAATGCCCATCTGTGCCTAGGCTATTAAGATTCCTCATATGAAGTAAAGAAAACTGCCTTTCAAAGAGTTGACAGAGCATAGGTTGTTTTGATATCCTCTGTCTTCACTATCCACAGCCAGTGTGAGAGTCAAGTGTGATAAGGATGCCTGGCCTACAGTCAAGGTCTAGAGATAAGAATCCCCATCTTCTCTTGGGGGGTGGGCAGGACTGGAAGTGAAGCTGGAGAGGTTGTTTAGAGACGCCCAGACTTCCTTCAAGTCTCAGCTAAAATCCCCCCTCTAAAAGAAGCCTTTTCTAATTCCCTTTAACGCTAGTGCTGTCTCTGAGATGATCTGCAGTCTATATTCTACATATCTTTTTGTACATAGTTGTTTACATGTTGTCTTCCCATTGAGCTCCTTGAGAACAAGGACTTGTTTTTGGTAACCCTAGTGCTTAGCATAATGCCTGATGCAGAGTAGGCACTTAATAAATGCTTACTGACTTGACTTGGTAAAAGTTCTTCCATAATTGCTGTGGTTGACACATTAATTGCTCTGTGGTCAACCTGATCATTAGCCCATAAACATCTCAAGGGTGGCCTTCAGAAGGCAGTCTGTCATTTGACTCATACTTGAAGCTCTGATAGGACCTGCCTGAGCTCAGGTTCTCTTTTGCAGCTACAGAGGACCCAGGATCACCTTCATAATAATGATGAGGCATTGGAGGAGAACTTTAGTGGAAGCTGGAGGGAGATTAGAGAACGTGTCTCCTTCTCTCCTCTCATACAGCTGTAGGCCTCCATCATCTCATACTTGGACTGTTACATTAGCTTTCTGGTTGGCTCTCCCCTCTGCCACTCCACTCCATTCCATTCTCCACTCAGCTGCCAGGAGGCCTTTTCCATCTCTCTCCCAAATTGTTGGTGTCTTCTCACTAAGATTACCTCCTGTTGATGCTGTGTATATGTTATACGAACATAGTTGTTTGCATATGAGTTCCTTGAGGCCAGGGAGCATGTTTTGCCTTTCTTTTCACCCTCAGTGCTTTGTACAGTGTCGTGAACATAGTCAGTGCTTATTAAACTTGTTGATTGACTGACTGAAAAGAAGAGAAAACCAAAGGCCAGGAAGGGGAAATTATTTGTTCCATCTTACACGAAAAGGGCAAAGGTATGAGCAAATGTAGAGAGGCAGGCGATTGCCCAGGCTGCAGAACAGAGACATGGATGGGGTTAGCCAGCCTCATGGCAATGCCTACAAGGAAGCAGGACATGAGAGTGGGACCAGATGGACTCTGTCTTCTTGCTAGCATGAAAGTCCAGTTAGGCTTCAGGTTGGATCTGTGTCTGTGCTCGTGCCTCTGCCTGAGTCAGTCCCTTCAGCAAATGTGACTACAAATGGAATCATGAAGTGTTTCATTAGGAGTGAGAAGTCCCAGGAGAAGACTGTGTGAGTAATGCCTGTCTGTGGCTCTCTCTGTTGGTGTGCGGAAGCAGAGAGTTATGGATGGGTGGAAGACAGATGGATGGATAGTCAGAAATAGTTCACCTAAGCCTGTGTGCTGTCTGTGTGAGGGGACAGACAGATGAAGGGATGACCAGAAGTTGGTTTGCCCAGGCTTTCTCTTGTTTGAAGTCGGATTTGGTCTGCTCTTTTAGGACAATAATACCTAGTATTTCTATGGCACCTATTTTGTGTCAGGCATGGTGCCAAGTGCTTTAAGTTTATTGTCTCATTTGATCCTCACAGCAACCCTGGGAGTCAGGTGCTATTACTATCTCTAATTTACAGATGAAGAAACTGAGGTAAGCAGAAGTTAAGTGACTTGCCTAGGGTCACACAGCAAGTAAATATCTCAGTCTGGATTTGAACTCGGGTCTTCCTGACTCTATGCCTGGCACTCTTATCCACTATGTCACCTGGATGCCCGACTAGGAGTAAGTTTGTGTATAATGGGGGGGCCTTTCAGTGGTTTTTATGGACCTTACCCTGAACTACTATGGTACCAACTTCTGACTGCTTAAGATCATGGCATATAGTGCAGATAATCACAAAGAGTGACTATTTTGGGACTGAGAGGCATCACAGTATAGTGAAAAATTCACAGGCCCAGAATTCTAGAGATCTGGGTTCTAGGCCTTACTCTGTCACTGACTGTGAAATTGGGAAAAGCCACGTTCTTTCTCTGAGTCCCAATTTCATAGTATGTAAAAATATGGGTTTGGACTCTAAGTTTTTTTTTTTCCAGAGCTGGAATTTCATGATTATTTGAGATGATTTTGTTTCCAAGTTCCCTTCCATGACCAGCTCAGGCTGATCATAGTGACATAGCATTTTTCAGCAGAAAGATACCTGCCAAAATTAGTTTTCATTCTCTAAGAGCCCCCTGGGTACTCAGATTGGGCTTGAACACTTGTTGGCTAATCTCTAGGTTGGCCATCTGTTCATGAGGGGATTTGTTAGCCAAAGGTCTAAATTTACATTGGGTTGGTGCTAATAGGTTTGTGATTTCCCTGGGCTGTGCAGGGAGATGGGAGGAGATTTTCTGGAAACAGGGCTAGAAAAGAGGCAGAATATGGAAAAACGAGAAGTTTTCATTAAGACTAAAGGATCTGGCATCTATATGTCATCCATGGCCCCAAATTGAATGTCTGACTTTACACAGGCTTTCTACAAGTTTACTTTGGGTTTTTTTTCTCTAAGTAACTTTCTGGTTAATGCCTTCATCCAGAGTTTCTTCTGAGAACATCTGAATTTGTCGTACGTGCAGGTTTCCAGAACAATGGGAAAAGGGCACTCAGCTCCTGTAAGTATTTAGTTTACTAGCACATTGACTATATGACAGGCATTATTCCCTCTTCACCCCACCCTACACAAAACAAAACAGAAACAAATATTCATACCCATACCCATACCCATAAACAGTTGAAACAATTTTCCTTTTCTGGTGGGCCCCAATTCCAGGGACTTATAGAGTCCCCTAGACCTATATTATTACCTTGAATAGGACTTCCCCCCATTAGGGAGCACTAGAGAGTTGCTGCTTGTTCTCTATAAATGCACAGTCCACCTAACTCACAGTTTCATTGAAAGGCAAGGTCTATCTTTGCTTCTTCTGATTGTACCTCTGTCTTTTGCCATGCCTCTGCTCTGGCTCCTACTAGAAATGTTTTTGTTTGGTCCAGGAAATCCTCTGGCTCTACCATTTCACTGCCATCCTACTCATGCTCCTACAGTTCCCATTTGGCCCAGGCCCTTCTTCTTCTGTTGCTTCCTCTGTCTGCTGCCATCTGGGAAAACTGAGCAGTTTTCTTATGTACAAGGTTCCTTTGGACACAAGGTACCAGGGAGTGGGCTATGTGATTGCATAAACTCCCTCCAGGGAACCAAGTCAGCATCTGTCTCACCCAGTTCTTGTTCTGCCCAGCTTCCTTTTAAAAGCCAAATCCTAAGGATGGAGCCCAGGTAATTGAACTGTTGAAAGATGGAAGAGATTTGGCTAGATAGTAATTTAATCTACATCAGTGGACCAACAATTACCCAGGCAAGGAATTCACACTATGTTAAGGAGTTAACCAATCAGGAGAATTTCACTCTGTGTTAAGAAGACATCACCAATGTCAGAACAAAGTCCTCATCAGTTGGAGGTAGGGAGATGAGGATTTTTACTTTTATGGGGAAATATTATCAACATCAGAACAAAATCTTCATTGGAGGATGTTTATTCAGTTTCAGCTGTCTTCAGGAGACTTCCGTGCCCTTGATTCAGGCCCATCCCCACTGGGCTATTTCAGAAGCTCTTCAATGGGGATTGGCCAGGAAGCCTGTTCTTCTGGTAGAAGCTGAGTGGGAATCCTGATGTCTAGTCATTGTCACCAAAGCTGAGTCATCACATGATAGGTTTAGGGTTGGAAAAGACCTTGGAGATCATCTGGAGCAGGGAGTTTAACCATCTTGTGTATTATGGAGCCTTTGGCAGTTTGTGAAGTCTATGGACCCCTTCTCAGTATAATGCTTTTATAGGCATAAAACAAAACACTGGGTTACAAAGGAAGCAAATAAAACTAAAATACAATTATAAGTACATATTAAAAAAACAAGTTCTTTGACCCCAGGTTAACAACCCCTGATCTAATCTAACCCCATCATTTTGTAGATAAGAAAAATGAGTCCCAGAGAGCTTAGGTGACTTTGCTAAAATCATAGGAATTGGCAAAGTCAATATTTTAAACCAAATCCTTCAACTCCAACCAAATCTAGTTTCCACCATACTCTGATGTTACTACAGTGTGTCTCCTATATGCTTCTGAAATATGAGCAAGAAATCTCTGTACAAATGGCACAAACCTGGGATTTGGGTGTATGAAAGAGGTTGGAGCTCAGATACTCTTTCCTAAGCATATCACTTCTCCCCACTGGGACCTTCTTGACTAAGCTATCTCTAGCTCTTCCCAGAGGAAATGTCCAATAGTTGACTGCCACCCTGATCATGTATATGTACCATATTCACACATAGAACAACTTTCCCCACTCCTAAATAGCCTGCCAGAAACTCCATTTGCAAACATCAATTATAAAATTAAGTCACATTAAGCAGTGATTCTGTTTTGCAAAGGGCAGGCATTTCCTGTTTTCCCCCTTCCTAAAAGCTTTGGTTCTGTGTGCCTAAATAACATCTCATGAAATTTTTGAATCAAAGAAAGTCAAGGGCCAACTTGAAAGGTAGTAATTAACTACCATTGTCCCTAACCTGTCTTCTCTTATAATACACAGCTCTCTCAGAGCAGACCATTAAACAGGTCATTCTTACCACATATAGGAAGATGGTCCTTTCCCCACTGAAGATTTAATGTGAGCTCTGAACTAGCTCTCCAGCAACTATAGATACTATGGATAGTTCATCCATACTCTTTCATTCAATTCTCCTTATGATTAATATAGCACATGAGATGGTTTGAGTGGGTCAGCTCGGTGTCCAGGGTCAGAGGGTCAGCTAGTGTCCAGAGCCATAAAGTCATCCTGGTGGCCAGGGTCAGGGGGTCAGCCTATAAGCTAGGGTCAGAGGGGAAATAGTCAGTAGAAGGAAAAAATGCGTTTGGAAAATAGGTCACAAATCTGTCATGGAGGCGGGATGTGACTGGGATGGGGGTGGGGGAGAGAAAAAGCACTTAACTTCAATTGTTTAGGAATCTAATGGAGTTCTCTAGCTGCCCAAAGCAGAGAAAATGATGCAGTTTAAGTCTGACTCATCCTTAAAAAAGTAGAAATAACAACAAGGGAAGCTGCTATTTTAGACCAATAAGCAAGACCTGGCTTCCAAAGAAGAAAAGATGGGACCTTTGGATAGAAGCAACTATTTTATCTTAAAGTTCATAATAGATAAGGAAGGAAACTATCCGACATATGTCCTAGATTTTAGGAGAGCAGATGTCGAGGGATCCAGAGAAAGGAAAGATCACACTATGCATTGCTATGTATATATGTATGTATGTATGTATATATATGCATATATATGCAAACATATACATGTACATATATACACATATATATGTGTGTGTGTATACATAAATACGCACATATTGTTCCCTCCATTACAATGCCAGCTCCTCAAAAATATGGATGGTTTCATTATTGTCTTTGATTTCTTAGCACCCAGCGCAGTGCCTGATATATAGCAGGGGCTTAATAAAAGCTCCTTAATTGATTTAATGATTGATAGGATCTGGTGAACTAAAGTCTGCAGGGGAATTAATTATAATATAAAAGGAATGATACGCATTTAAGAATGAAATTTTGATAACACAAACACTAAAAACTTCCCTAAGTAAGCAATGGGGAAGTTGTCTAAAGAGACTGCTGTGGATGTAAAGAAAACCCATAGAACGTTTTGATTTTCAAAAGACATAAAGAGAAGATGAAAGCGATGCCAGGTAACTAAGGATGAACACCAAAGAGTGGCACATTTCTGTAAGAGTAATGTCAGGAGAACCAAAGCACAGAACGAGCTGATGCTGGTGAATTATGTTAAGGACAACAAGAGGGATTTTGTTGTTGTTATGGTTGGTTATAAAAGAAAGATCAAAGAAAGGCTAACCCTACTGCTCAGAGAGAATGGGATGATGATGAGGGGCGATGCAAAGAAGATAGAGCTACTCAGTTCTTATTTTGGCTTAGTTTTCTATATCAAGGATAAAAATCTTTGGACTGGGAAACACTGAATAGAGATAGCTAAGAGAGATGAGTCCAAGTGAGGAAAAGGCAAGAGAAGGTATAGCCTCAATGAGTTCAAATTTACAGAACTGAGTCACATCCTAGAAAACTGAAAGGAACTTGTCAATCTTATTGCCAAGCTGAAGTTAGTGAATGAGAGGGGTGCCAGAGGAAGGAAAATGTTGGCCAGGTTTTCATTTAAAGGAAGAGGACAGAATTGTCAAATTACAGGCTTAAGAGTTTAACCTTGATCTTGGCAAAGTTCTAGAATGTGTCACTTATTTATTTATTTATTTATCTGTATCACTCAACAAGCACTTATTAAAGGTCTACTTGGTTTTAAGCACGGGGGAGAGACACAAAGACAAAAAAAATGTATGCCTTCACAGAACTTATAGGGGAGATGACTTATGTACATTAGTGAGTATAGATAGAAGTACATTAAAAAATACAAGGCAATTTGCAAAGAGAGAGCAAGAAGAGTAGGGGAAAACTGGGAAGGAGGAGTCCAGTAAATGCATCATGTAGAAGGTGATGATTGAGTTGAGTCTTAAAAAAACAAAGAGTTCCAAGAAATGGAGTTGGGAGCAGTAACGTAAAAAATATTGGACATCTGAAGTCTCATCCTAGCTGTGATACAGTTGCAGCTTGCACACCACTCCCTGGGCCTTGACTTAATCATCTGTAGAATAAGGAAGTTAGTTTAGCTAATCTTTAATAATATTTCCTTCTCTTCAATAGAATGTGTTATTTTAAAAAATGGTTTAAGATAATTCTAAAGGACCTATGATGAAAGATGCTATATATTTCCAGAGAGATACAAAGAGAGAGAACTGATAAACTCTGAATGCAGAGTGAAGCATACTTTTTAAACCTTCTTTATTTTTATTGTTTTATTTTGTTTGTGTCTTCTTTTGCAACATGGCCAGCATTGAGATAGATTTTGCATGACTGAACATGTATAATAGATATCAAATTGTTTGCCTTCTCAATAAGCAGGGAGGGGCAAGAAGGAGGAAGAGAATTTGGAACTCAAATTTCTAAAATAAATGAGTGTTAAAAACTTTTTAAATGTAACTGGGAAACATTTAATGAAATAAAAATAATTTTAAAAATACAAAAATGGCTTGTGAGTTTTTAGGAAGGGACCTGGTGCTCACTAAAAGCTAATTTGGGTTTGTCAAGAACTAGCTATGCTAGATTCACCTCTTTCCCCTTTCTAATAGGGTCACCAGACTGGTAGATCCAAGGGAAAGCCATAAATATAATATAATATACTTAAATTTCATCAAAGTATTGATAAAATCTTTCTTAATATCCTTACAGATGAGAACAAAAGCTGAGGGCTAAATGATAATCTGGTAGATTTTAAAAAATTGTTTTGAATTGCTAAACTCTAAAAATGTAAGAGACTCGAAGATGAATGGATCATTGTCAGCTTGAAGGAAGACACCTATTGGAGAGTTCCAGACTTTGGGTAAGTCATGTAACCTCCATGGACCTCAGTTTCCTTATCTCTAGAAATGAAAAGTTAGATTACATGACCTCCAAGGTCTATTCTGGCTCAAAATATATGGTATTATACCCACAAGGAAAAGAAAAAATGTTATGCTCTCTGCCCACAAAATGTTTGGCCATGCTTTCAATCAAATCTTAAATGGGCTGTAAACTTTTCTCATCATATGTAACTGAAAGAAATAGCTAAGGGCAGCTAGGTAGTGCAGTGGATAGAGCACCAGCCCTGGAGTCAGGAGGACCTGAGTTCAAATCCAGCCTCAGAAACTTAGTAGCTGTGTGACTCTGGGCAAGTCACTTAACCTAGATTGCCTAGAAAGAAGGAAAGAAAGAAGAGCTAAGATGTTGAAGGACATAATCAAGATCTGGAACTATCTCCATAGGCTAGGGCAAAGATTGAAAGAACACTTAGCTTGCAGAAGACTATATAGGTGGAAGACAGAGAATTGCATGATTGATGTCTTCAAGTATAGAAGGGCTTTTGTGAGAAAGGAAGATTAGACTCATTCTGCTTGGCCCAAAAGAGGAGAACTAGGAACAACGGGTGAATGATAGAAAGAGGACAATTGAGTCTTGATGTCAAAAGAAAACATCTTAATAATCAGAACTGCCCAGTGTGGAATGGGGTTGACTGACTCTAGAGGTGGTAGATTCCCACTTCTTTGAGGTGGTGAAGTAGTGGCTGGTTAACCACTTATCAGATATATTATAGTTTATTCTATATTATATATAGGAATGCTTTTCCTTGCACGTGTTAGGAAAGATGGCTGCCAAGGTATCTGCCAACTCTGAAATTCTGTGATTTTCCTGATGGATGAGAGATAGTGAATGCTCCCAGAAAGGCAGACTTCTCATGTTATATAGAGGGAGGACAGAATATCACGTAAGGTGGCCCACCTATGCATCTATAAATGGGTTTATGTCTGCCTAGCCTGAAAATAAATGGTACCTTAATAACAACAATATTAATAATAATGGTGATGATCAAACAGCAGGGTGTTTTACAGCATTTTGCAATTTGCAAGATATTTTTACAGGTTCATCCTCAAAAGAGCCCATGTGAGGCTGGAATCATTATCTACATTTTCTAAGGAAGGAATGGAGGTATAAAGAGTTGAGGTGGTTTGCCAGGATTTGTAAGGCAATTAAGTGGCAGAAATGGAATAAGAATCCAAGCTCCTCTTTGCGTCCTCGCATGATGGATGTTGGATTGCCCTTTCATCATCTCCTCCCTTCCTGGTGCAATCCAACATCCATCATGAGAGGTTGGTGCAGTTGCTGACAGTGCCCTGGAAATCAAAGAGATGTGGACAGGGTTTAGCTAGGAGGGAACTCAGCTTTCACTAGGAACCAAAGACTCAGAAGGAACTGAGGAGAAGGAAGAGAAGAATGGGGAGAAGAGAAGGAAGAGAAGGAAACTAGTGACAAGGGAAAGAAAGTTGTGTGTGGCTGCCGAGAGGCTAATAAGGTGAAAAAGGGTGAAGGAATGCATAGCAGTATCCATAGGAGTTGGCTACAAAACTACTAATATGGATCTCGATGGAAAAATGTATGGAGAGCAAGGCAAATTTTGTAGTGATTTGCACAGTGTGCAATATTTATCTTTCTATAAGGCAGGTAGGTAGTGTAGTAGATGGAGCACAGAAGATGTGAATTCAAATTTGGCCTCATGCACTAGCTGTGTGACCCTGGGCAAGTCATTCAACTGGTGTCTTCCTGAATTTCTTCATCTGAAAATGGGGATGATAATAGCCCCTATCTCCCAGGGCTATCATGAGGATAAAATGAGATAATATTTTAAAAGTACTTTGCAAATTGTAAAGTGCTATATAAATACTAGCTATTATCATCACCATCATTATCGTTAGCTATTATTTCCTCAAAATGCAGATTCATTTTCTGTAAGATAAAAGGGATTGAAGAATGTCTTTTTTTCTCTCCAGGTAATGAGGAAGAAAAATGTGTTCTTTTAAAAGAGGGAAGAAGGGTTTAGGTGTGAAAACAAAGAAGAAATAAGATCTGAGGAAACACAGGGAAAGCCTGATTGGTGTTGATGGAAGAATCTAACATAGAAGAGAAATGGAAGAAGATCATTTGACACTTGGAACTAAGTAACAGGTACCAGAATAAGGCACACATTTTAAAACATGGCCTGTCAATATGTTTATTTGTTTGCTTGATTCTACTTTTTTGTTGAGAGGGAGGATTAGGACAGGGAGTCATTGGAAAGTAACAGTAATGTTTAAAGAAAAGAAAGAAACCACAAAAAAAATTGAGGAAAAAAGACAAACCAGAAGGGCTTACAACTGAAAAGGAAGGAGGGGAAAAAATTGCCTATACAAACCTATACAAACCCACCAAGCTATAAATCATAGCTCCATGCATTTTTTGTTGGCTATCCCTCAAATGTCCAGAACTCTCTTCCTCTTCATCTCCACCGGTGTCTTCCCTGGCTTCCCTCAAAGCTCAGCTAAAGCTCCACCTTCTTCAAAAAGTCTATCCCCTCCCTTAATCTTAGTGCCTTTACTCTGACATTGTCTCCTTATCTGATGCATAGTTTGTATGCAGTGGTTTGTGTGTCATGTCTCCTCCCTTAGACTGTGAGCTCTTTCAGATTAGTGACTGTCTTTTGCCTTTCTTTATATCCCCATTTCTTAGCACAGTGTCAGCCCAGTGTACAGTAGGTGCTTGATGAATGCATGTCAACTTGACTGGATTCATAGAAGGTAGCTACAAAATTGTAGAATAGCTTGTAAAGATACTAAGAAATTCACAGAAGACAAAATCCAAGAAAGGAGATAGCAAAAACAAAACAAAACAAAACCCCAAACTATGACCTCCTATGTCGATACACAAAGGCACAAAGATGGACAACAAGCAAGGTGAACTAGAGATTTTGGCACATAGAGGAAAATTCAACATCATAGGTGTAAACTATGATCTAGGCTTTCCCTGTCTTGGGGGCTTGACCCTAAGTGAGACAATTTTTCCACTTTGGCTCATTGTCCCTACTTGGAGCTACTCTAGGAAAATCAAATATAGTTATAGTACAACTAATGTCTAAGTTCCCCAAATGTGGTTGACAGGGTCTCTAGCTCCCATATAAGCATTCGAGTTACTAAATGCATAACAAGTAGGACAGCCTTTATTTCACCCTTACAGAAAATGCATAAAATGCAAAGGAGTCATAAGAAGCCATAAACAGACATAGGAAATACATTAAGTGTACAAATAATCTATCAAGTTTCCTTGCCCCCCAAAAGACCTGAACTTAAGGTTGCTGTAAGGGTTACCCTCTGACATTCCAATGAAATTCCTTTCTCCCACAGTATCATACCTGGTTCCTTCCAGACTTAAGAGTGCCACACTGTGGTTTAGATTTACTCAGGAAGGTAAACTTTGTAATTTTTTTTTTGGAGGAGGGAAGGAAAGGCAATCAGGGTTAAGTAACTTGCCCAAGGTCAGACAGCTAGTAAGTGTTAAGTGTCTGAGGTTGGATTTGAACTCAGGTCCTCCTGACTTCTGGGCCGGTGCTCTACTCACTGTGCCACCTAGATGCCCCAGGAAGGTAAACTTTGGGGCTATTGAATTAACGATATATTTCCCTTAGACCTCCACTATCCAAGTAATTCAGTACTTGTTTTCACACCAGGATGCTGCACAGAAATCATGTGGAATGTCTTCTTTTTCTAAGGAGATGATGAATCAGAATATTGCCCTTCTTTAGAAGGCCCAGTGGCTAAACTCTCTAATCCAGGAACTCTTCAACTTGGGGTTACTCATTAGACAACTCCCAAGGGTAGGACCCTATTCTTAAACCCTATTCTTGAGCTGAGTGGTCACAAATATATCTATTTCTGCCATGGGAAGTTTCTATCAGAATCTTCTCAGTGTCTTAGTTGCTATTATCTTTTTAGCTTCCCAGACCCCCTCACTCTAAATATATACTGCTACAACTCACATGGACAGACTATAATGTATTACACCTTGTCCCCTCCCAACTGAGGCAGAAAATAGTTTTCATTGCCTTTAAGAACTTTGTTTAAGATTCTCAGGAGGGATAACTGGAGGTCCCTACACCATTCTGTTCAACTGCAGACATTTATCAAGAGTCTACTATATGCTCAGCACTGTTCTAGGCAGCAAGGGTAGATATTTCAAAGTTTAGATAAAATACTGCTCCCACCCTGTAGCTTATAATCCCCTAAGGGCTTATGACACACACAGAGAAATAACTATAATACAAATAATATAGCATAATTGCATAATAGCAGTGTAAGCAAAGTATTATGTGGTATGAGAGGAGAAATGTTGCAGTTGAAGGGGAATAACAATGAATATATGCGAGTAATCTTGAAATTGTCTAGAAATCAGACAAAAGTCACGCTATGGAATACTAGTTTGGTAGATCAGAGGTATGCTGTAGACACAGAATGCTTGGATGTCGGTAAAGCACTTGACAAAGTCTCTTATGCCATCCTTGTGACTTAGAGGAAATATGGTATAAGGGAAAGGGCCCTGGATTGGGAAGAGATCTCTATCCCATTCCTTTTTACTTTTGTTAATTTGGAGGAAGAGTGGTGCAAAGGGCATTGGCCTGGAAGTACTGAAACTTGAGTCATGGGACCTGAATTCAAATCCTGATTTTCCCACTTACTACCTGTATGACCTTGGGTAAATCGCTTCAGATCTCTATATTTGTAAAATGAAGGGGTTGGAGTAGATGATCTTTAAGGTTCCTTCTAGCTCTAGTATTGGTTGAATGACTTGAATGGAAGATTGAGAATTAATAGTTTGATGTAAATGTGAAGGAAGGTCTATTACAGACTTCCCCCAAGGTCTGTCCTTGGCCCTTTGAGCTTCATCATTTTTATCAGTGCCTTGGGGGCACTGATGGCAAAAGTTTCACATTTGCAGATGGCACCAAACAGGTGGGCGGGGGGGGGGTCACCAACGAGTTTAAATGACAGCCAGGAATATGAATTTGTTTGTGTTGCAATTAGGGTAAAACAAACAAACAAACAACTATACTGGTACAGAATAGAAGGAAGCTTGGTTAGACCACAATTCATATGAAAAGGGTCTTGGCATTTTCATGGACCACAAGTTTGACCTGAGTTAATAGTTGCTAAAAGAAACTAATGCCATTTTATATGTGGATACTGGAGCAGGCCCATGATTTCATCAGTGCTCTTCCGTGTCTTTCATCCTATGTGACTCTTGTCTGCATCATTCCACAAAAGCTCCAAGAAGGCTCTATTCAATGTACTGGTGACCTTTCTTCTGACTCTTTTAAAATTTGTGTATACAAATCCATCAGTCTATCTGTTCATCTGGTAATCTAGCAGTTTATTTGGGGACCAGCATACCTCCTTTTCCAATCATACATGCCCTTGATAGCATGTATCAAATGTGTATCACTCCTTGGGGACTAGTCATTGTTGGCACTGTGGTACGGCTTACTTATGCCCACTGTGTATCTTTCCACAGCCCTTTAGGTCAGCTGCAATTTTCATTCCTCTCAGATCCTGGTGTTCCGTGATTCATAGCCATAAATCACCATTGGGAGAATATTGCTATTTAAAAAATGAGCTTTGGTAGAAGTGAGGAGCTTGAGTTTATTGAAGTCATTGTGCAATTTCTCAAATACAAGCCAGCCCACTTTCCTCCTCTTTTTTATTCTGGGCCCAGTTTACTGTCCATCTACAATGTCTGTCTAAGATGTGTATATGTGTGTGTGTGTGTGTGTGTGTGTGTGTGTGTATGTATATATGTATATACACACACACACATATATATACACAAACATATACATGTGTATATGCACACAAACATATATATATATACAAATGTATATGTATATGTGTGTATACATATGCATCTATACTAATGGGACAATTCAATAGATTGATCATCTAGCTATGTGTCATAACATGGACAATATACTCCGATCTTAGGTTGAATTAACAGAGGTCCAATAACCAGAATAAGGGACATAATGATACTGGTATACTTTGAACTTGCACGAAATGTATGCATATGGAAAATTGTGCTCATTTTGGAGAATCCTATTTTAAGCAGGAGATAACTGGCCATCTGGAGGAGAGTGACCAAGATAGTGAAGAGAAGGGAGATCATGCATATGAAGGAACTAGGAGTATTTAGCCTGGAGAAGAGGTGGCTTAGCCTGGACATGAGAGCTTTACTCAAGTTTTGAAAGCCTGTCTTATGGAAATGGGATTATGTTTGGTAGGGAGGCATATTTCAAATCTATATATGGAAAAAACTTCCTAATAATTAGAACTATCTGAAAATGAAATGGTTTGCCTTGTTAAGTGGTGGGCTACCCATTACTGGAGCTCTTCAAGTGAGTACTGGAATATTAGAAGACCCTGTAGACAGGGATTCTTCAACTGTGGGGTGGATCAGATAGTTTCTAAGAGACTTCTCAGGTCTCTTTCAACTCTGAGATTCTGGAATCATGAAAGGCTTCATGGAAGGGATTACATTTGATTTGGGTTTTAAAGGATAAGTAAGAGTTATACTAATAGCAGGAGGATGGGGGGAGAGGGTTGGAAGAACTTTTGCCAAAGGGAATCTCTGTCCAAAGTTTGGAGGCAGAAGAGCATGGGGACACACACGAAGGCAAACATTTGCTAGTTTGTCAGGAGTCTAATGACGTGGATGAGAATGACATGAGATAAATCTGGAGGGGCAGATTAGCATCAGACTATGGAGAGACTTTATCCTGGGCCATGCCTAGTTCAGGCCAGTCCAGTGATTCAGCCTCTGGAATAGAATGCAATGAGACACTTGTGGATCATAAAATGCAATAAAAGTAACTTTACTTGTGACAAGATTAAAAATGATAAAATTCCTAATTAAATTCAAATAAGACATTATTGCCCTGCCTCTACTCATTACAGTAATCTGCACCTGGTCATTGTTTGGGCCCTGATGGTTCAGAATGAATATAAACAGCAACTGTTTCTGTTTTATCCAGAAACCCTGAGGGTCTTCCCCTCCCAGATTGATTGGCTTTTTTTTGTACTAGGTAAAAGAGGTCTTTTTGCCTAATTTTTTACCTAGCCTTAATCATTGAATGCACATTGCTTCAGTCAAACAGAGACCTAGGAAAGATCTTAGCTTAAAAAGGCCAAGGTCTCCCACTGTATATGGGGGCCAGACATCTCCAGTTGTCCTGATCTATATATTGCTACTGGGCCTAGATAGCTCCAGAGGAGAAAGTGAAGCTGGTGACTTTGCCCTTCCTCAATAAATCCAATTCACTTGTAAGTCATGGCACCATCTTCCTAATGTCATGGTCCTCTTCCAGAACAGGACAAACAACAAGAACAATCAGCAACTGAATAAGAAGGTATCCCCTCAGGGTAATGGGAATTCTGCTAAGACCCTCAGAACCCAGACTCCATATTGATTGGCTTTTTATATCTTTTTGACCTCAGGATCAGCCAATTCAAGAGGATGGAGTCCTTGCTTCCATAAAGGGAAACCACCCCAGCCTATGTAAAATTTATATTGTTCCTACTACAGACATAAAGAAGACGCGAAAGAATTTGAAATTTACTCAATAAGCAATAAAGTATCGTTGAAAGGCTTTTGAGAAGACAGAGAACGTGATCAGATTTATGCATAGGGAAGATCAGCCTGGTAGCAGTACAGAGGATGGAACTGAGGGGGAGGAAGCAAAAGGCAGGAAGATCAGTCTGGTAGTAGTACAGAGGATGGAATTGAGGGGGGGAAGCAAAGGCAGGAAGATCAGTCTGATAGTAGTACAGAGGATGGAATTGAGGGGGAGAAAGAAAAGGCAGGAAGATCAGTCTGGTAGTAGTACAGAGGATGGAATTGAGGGGGAGAAAGAAAAGGCAGGAAGATCAGTCTGATAGTAGTACAGAAGATGGAATTGAGGGGGAGAAAGAAAAGGTAGGAAGATCAGTCTGGTAGTAGTACAGAGGATGGAATTGAGGTGGGGAGGCAAAGGCAGGAAGATCAGTCTGGTAGTAGTACCAAGGATGGAATTGAGGGGGAGGAAATAAAGGCAGGAAGATCTGTTTGGAGACCATTGCAATGGGCCAGGTAACTGGGGTAGTGGCAGAAGGAATACAGATGAGGTGATGGGTATGAGGAGTATTGTGGAGGTAGAATTGATGGGACTTGGTAACTGATTGGATGTGAGAACTGCAAGAGAGGGGGAGAAAAGGATGTCATCAAGATTTTGGATATGAGAAACAAAGATGGCAGACATTAATATAGTTTTTTTTAAGATTTACAAAGTACTTCATATATATTATTTCATTTGATCCTCACATCACCTCTATGACTTAAGTACTACAGGTGCTAACTCTGTTTTTCAGATGAGGGAATGGAGACACAGAGAGTTTAAATGACTTACCCATGATAAAATGAATATTGTTCATTAGTTGAGAGGCAAATTGAGGTCTTTATTTAATGTAAAACGAATGTACTTTCCACAACACTATGTCGACTCTTATAGGCATGGATTCTGGTGTCATTGACAGAAACAAACTAGACTTGGAATCAGGAAGATTTGATTTTGAATATAGTACTACCTCAGACATTGCCCAGGAAATCGATAAGGAGGGGCAGCTTGTAGGGGGAGGGGGAAGATAATAACTCCCTCTGGGACAGGTTGCATTTGAGATGTGGAGCAACATGAAGGTGAAAATGTACTGTAGGGAAATGGAGACAGGTCAGTAGCTTGAAGGAGGAGTCAGGGTGGATATATAGATTTGGAGGTCAACTGTGTAGATGTCATAATTGGAGCGACAGGTATTAATGAAATTGCTAGGTTAAAGAGTCAAGAAAGGGGAAGACAAGAATTTAGAAGAGAAGAGAGGAAGGGAAAGAAGGAGAGAGAAGGAGAAGAGAAGGAAGGAGAGGAGAAGAGAGGAGAGGGAAAGGCAGGGAAGAGGAGGAAAGAAAAGGAGAGGAGAGAGGAAAGGGAGGGGACGAGAAAAGATGAGAAGAGAGCAGAGGAGAGGCAAAGAGAGCTAGGAAAGCAGGAGAGCAGGCAGAGAAGTAACGGTTAGGGAAGGTAAGATGAGAACCAAGAGTTTGTGGTCAATCTGAAGCCAATAAAGGGGGTCGTATCCAGGAAGGGAGGGTGATTAACAATGTAAATACTGTAAAGGTCAAAGAGGCTGAAGGCTGAAGAAAGACCATTAGGTTTAATGATCATTGGCAACCTGGTGGTCTTTGGTAACTTTTGAGAAAGTGGGTTCAATGGAGCAAATATCTAACACACACACACACACGCGCGTGCACACACACACACACACACATGAAATAATGATAAATGTAGTATTGAATTGAATAGCATGGTGGGAACAGAAACCAGATTACAATGTATTGAGGAGAGAGTTTGAGATGAACAAGCGAAGACTTGGGAATAAATAATTTTTCCAAAGAAATTGTACCTTTTCAGAGCTCATTCTTCTGGAAGGTGTTCCTTCTGGCTTACAGTGTAGGAAGAGGTCTTGAGCTCATGCCATATGCCATGTGGATGAATTGAAGGGACTTTGGGGTGTTTAGCATAGAGAACTTTAAGGGGAAATGATAGCTATCTTCAAGTATCTGAAGAGCCCTTATGTTGGAAAAGGATTAGGCCTCTTCTGTTTGGCCCTGGAGGGCAAAAATAGGAATAGTGGGTAGAAGTTGGAAAGAGGTAAATGAAGGCTTGAGGTAAAGAAAAACTTTCCAAGTGGGTCTATCCCATGGGATAGATAGTGCAATGCTCTGTTTTGGGAGACAGTGAGTTTCCCCCTACCTCACTCTACCCCATCTCTCTCTCTCTCTCCCTCCCCCCCCCCACACACACTCACACACATGTGCAAACACATATTCACTCATACTGGAAGCCTTAAAGACTGAACTAATTACTTGTATGTATTGTAGAAGGGATTATTTTGGGGGTATTGGTTGAACGACATGACCAATGTAGCTTTCAACTTTGAGAATTTTGTTATTCTGCAATTCATTAAACATTTAGTATGTATATGTAATACATATGTTATACAAGGCATCATGCATAGTAACAGGATGTGAGCTGGGATGAGGAGACAATAATCATCAAGATCATTAACAAGCATTAATTAAATACTTACTGTATGCAAGGCACCTAGTAGTATAATTAAGTGCTCAGTGAATCCTTCTTTCTGTTGATCATCACAACTTACCCTTTAAATATTGTGTTCGTACATAACTGTTTGCAAGTTGTCTCCCCCATTAGACTGTGGGCACTTTGAGAACAGACTTATTTTTTGTTTGTTTTTGCCTTTCTTTGTATAATCAGTGCTTAGCACGGAGACTGGTACTTAGTAGGCATTTAATAAATGCTTATTGACTGATTAATTTTTTTCTTTTATCGGAGCCATAACTAGCATGACAAGGCAGTCACCATCCTCACGCCACCTCTGCTGGCCCAGGTCATCCTCCCCTCCACCCACAGGACCCTGTTGTTGTGACAGGTTATCCCTCTCACAAGGCCTACACCTCCCACCTCCAAGGGAACAAGGTAAGATCGCCCCTTCTCCCTTGGTTCCTGGAAGAGCAGAATAATCTGCTATCTGGGTCCCAGGTCCACCCCTTGACAGCATTTTGAAACTGTTCTTCCTTAGAAACCTACAGTCTTCTGATATAATGGCTAACATGGTGAACTTGGGATCAGGAAAACTTACTTTTGAGCTCCATTTCATACACTTGCTGTGACACTGAGCAAATCACTTAACCTCTCTGTGTCTCAGTATCCTTATTTATGAAATGGGGCTAATAATAGTACCTACCTCACAGGGGTGTCGTGAAGGAAAAAAGATATAATGTACACAAAGTGCTTCATAAGCCTTGAAGTGCTATAGAAAATAAGCTATTATTATCAGAAATGTGATGCATAGAGAAATGATGAAAATGGTTTCAGTCCTTCAGTAAGAGATGACTTGAGGAAGGGGACTGTCTTCCTTAGCGGGGTTTATCATTGGTTAGAGTAGTCACTCTGGACACATCTCTGTCAGGGTGCCTACAAGAGATATGACTACACGACTATATTAGCAGGTTCCTACCCAGGTAGCAGAAATAACATCTCCCCACGGCTCTCTCTCCTCAGCTGAAAAGGCACTCAGTCCAGGAAGGAGGAGGCAGAACACTCATTCCAATTTACCGTGAAATCCTCAGCCCTGGTAACTGATCTTGGTGAAGAGGTTTTGTGTCTGAAGAGGCCTGGAGAGATCATCTATTAAATAATCCCCAGCCTCCTCAACTCCTGAAATATACGTATGTGATGCTCCAGGCCACAGGTAAGCAGAATGTATAGATCTGTGCCTTAAATGACACATGCATTTTTGGACATGGACGATGTGGGAATTTGTTCTGTTCAGTTATGCATATTTGTTCCAGAGGTTTCATTTTTCTTTTGTTCTTTTAAATTTTGGGGGTGGTGGTGATAGGAAGAGAAAATAAATGATTTTTAATTGAAAAATAAAACAAAATGAAGGATAAAAAACAACAAAGTGTTAGGCAAGAAGACTTAGTTATGAACAGTTTTCACTGACCTGTTCCTAGACACATTAGTGGATATGGCTAGAGGGAGGGATGCTATGTTTACCATATACACACACAGAGTGAGGAAGGGAGGGAGGGAGGGAGAAAGAGAGAGAGAAGAGACAGACAGAGAGAGAGAGAGACAAAGAGACAGAGAGAGAAGACAGAGAGACAGAGATAGAGACAGAGAGACATAGAGAGAGACAGAGAGACAGAGAGATGGAGAGAGACAGAGACAGGAAGACAGCGACAGAGAGAGAGACAGACAGACAGAGACAGAGACGGAGAGATGGAGAGAGACAGAGACAGAGACAGAGACAGAGACAGAGATAGGGAACGAGAACACTACACAAAACCACATGAAGTTCACCCTTTGTCAGTGGTCTGGTACATACGCCTTGGTTCTAGGAGCTGCCCCAGGGGCTTATCCTCTTTGATAAGAAGTTGCATTGTGTCCAGTGGCTTTGGATGCTGGGTTCTAGGTCAGGTCTTAGAGATAGGTGGGTTCTTGGCTGGTTTCATGCCTGGCTCTTAGGCAGGGTGGTCTTCTATACTCATTTCTAGGCTCTACCATAGGCTTTAGGCTGTGTTCTGGACGTTAAGAAATGTTTGGGCTCTAGGCTCACATCTGGGTACTATTTGAGACCAGACTGAGCTATGTGTTCTGAGCTCTGGGATGGACGTTGCGATTTTGTTCCGGGCTTGTCTTAGAGCTGGGCTCTGAGTCGGGGCCAGGGTGATCTTTGCTTGTTTTCTCAGTGCTGTTATAGGAAAGCAGGGCTGGATGAGACAGTGTGTGTTGGAGAGGACGGGAGTTATGTATTCTTCCTACAGAGATGGGCAATGCCAGGAAGGACTAGTGTTTATTTGCAGCACCAGTATCACTCAGAGGTTTGTTTCATGGCACAGCTCTGCCCTCGTGTGGCCCCAGCCACTCACTTTCCAAAAGGAAAGCACAAGAAAACTAAGCATTCCTACTTCTCTGTTCACTGCCCCCATTTCCTCCTACCAGGCAATGCTGCAATGAAGAGTACAGAGAACCCACCGTGAAGTAAGGTCTTGGCTGGCCCAGCTTTTTTTTGTCCAGATCTGGCTGTGTGGCTGCTGCCTTCATTGCTGTCAAAGAGAATCTTGACTTCCTTCACAGCCAAACTTGGAGATGAGTTTCTGTGGCTCCGACACCCTCGCCCACCTTGTTTCCTCTTCCCTCTTCAGACAGAAAGGGCACCTTAGGATCTCACTTCTGTCAGCCCTGTCCTTAGATATCAAGAAGTCAGTCTGAGACTGTTGGTAAGGGCTAATGAGAAGACTTAGCCTCTTCTGCTGGTCTGAGGCGGAGGAAGAAGCTTATCTAGCCCACTCCTAAAGCCCAGTCACTCACCTAACAATCTCTACCTCTATCTTTGCCCCTCCCCCCATTATCGTTGGGGAGATCAGGCACAAGGAGATGATTATTTTCCTTCTTCACAGAACTCTGGGGAGGGAGTAATAAGTCCTTTTCTGATAGTACTCCCTTTCCTCCTTTACTGTCCAAGCAACCTTCATAATATCTGATGAGACCTTTGAAAATAAGCATTGTATGATCTTACCCTTCTCGGTGTGGGCCAAGACTTTAAAATATCGATCTGTCTCTGGTGCCGTGCTGTCAAAATGAAGGGAGAGGGGGGAAAGAAATAAGGGAGGGATTCAGCCATGGGGAGTAAGGTGGGGTTGAGGGATTAGGTCTGCTCTGGGAGATGGTGAAACCAACCATGACTTTCCCAGAGGGGAATGGCTGACCACGGTTGTGGAGTCTCAGGGGTGGGTGTGGAAGGTCTACAGAATGTTAGCCCACTGAGGGCAGGGACTGGTTTTCATTTTTGTCCTGCAACCTCTGGTTCTTAACATAGTGCCTTGAATACAGTAGGTGCCTAATGTATGTTTGTTGAGGTGAGTTAGAGTTGAGGGATATGGCTGACCAGAGCTGTGCCTGGGGTCATGTGACTAACCAGGGAAATCTAGGACATTGAATTCAGCAAAAAGACTAGAACCTTCTGTCCTCTTCCTTAATTCCTCATCCTCCCACTGACACTTCAGTGGAAGTGTTCCAGAAAGAGCCGTCCTTGCCCTCTTCTCTCTCCATGAGCTCTCCCTTGGCAATCTCATTTACTCCCACGGCTTTAGCCGTCACCTTGAAGCAGATGACTCACAAATCCCCCTCTCCAGTTGTGACCTCTCTTCCCACCTCCAAAGCCATATTTCTGGCTGCTTGTAGGATGTTTCCACCTGCTTGTCCCCGTGGCATTTTAAATTCAGCACGAACAAAACTGAACTCATTTTCTTTTCCCCAGCTTCCTTCTGACTTCACTGGTTTTATATTTTTTTATCCCTTTCCTTGTAGAACCACTGCATATCCCATCATTCCTGTTCTCCCAACACAGGCAGGCTAGTATGATCGTAATAAATAGCTAGTCTTTGTATAAAACCTTAAAGTTTGCAAAACATATCTCATTTCATTTGACCCTCACAGCAACTCTAGGAGGTAGGTACCATTATTATTCATTCCTATTTTACAGTTAAGGAAACAGAGGCAGACAAAAGTGACAGTGACTTGCCCAGGATCAATAGCTAGTAAGTGTAGGGGGCTGGATTTGAACTCCATTCTTCCTGACTCTAAGCCGCATTGCTCCATCAACTGTATCACTGTGCGGCTTAGATCTGCATGCACATTTATCTGTCTGCCTTTCTGTCTCTGTCTCTTTGTCTCTCTGTATCTCTGTAGGTCTCTCTGTCTGTCTGTCTTTCACCAGATCTATGATTTCCTCTGTGTAGGGAGCTCTGGTGAAGAGCTTGTTCTATCAGTGGCACTATGACTGTACTAGAGTCTACCGTGAAACTTAGGGGTCTTAGAGTTGCCTAGGAACGGAGAAGTAAAGTCTCCTCCCTAGGAATACATAGCCAATATTTGTCCGAGATACACTGAACAGGAACCCAAGTTTTCCTAATTACCAGACGAGCTCTCTAATCAGACAGCGAGGTGGGGCCATAGAGCTCAGGGCCTGGAGTCAGGAAGGTTCATCTTCCTGAGTTCAAATTTGATCTCAGACACTTACTAGCTGTGTGACCTTGGGCAAGTCACTTAACCACTGTTGCTTCATTTTTCTCAACCATAAAATAAGGTTGATAATAATAGTACTTACCTCTCAGGGATGTTGTGAGGATCACACGATATAATATTCATCAAGTACTTAGCACAAATATCACTCCTCTTTTCTCACCTGGCTGTGCAGGACCTGCAGTTTCCTTAAGAGGATATAACCTCTAAAGATGCAGATGATAATCATCCTCTAGGATTCTTGTTCATGGCATTTCCACTCCTGACCCAGTTCCTAAACTTCTGGTCTCCACATCAGGCTTTGTTCCCTTCTCTTCCTAGAACTCACCTCGGAACCCTGACCGACCCACCACCTGCACCCTCCTACCCCAGAAGCCTGTTCTCCATGGAATATCCATGCCCCTGTTCTGATTAATGAGTTTTTCCTGGAGCTACCGTTCTGGGAAGGCGCCCAGGTCAGACTGCTTTCATTCTTTTTCTGGCTCTGTTCTTAACCTTCCGTTCTTCAAAAATCAGGCTTTATTCTCACTTCAACCTGGAACTTCCCTCAGAGCCTGGGACCACCTCACCCTCGATCATCCTCCCACCGCTGAGGACTGCTTGCCACAGAATATCCCTTCACAATACCCATGCCCTCCTTTTCCATTGATGAACTCCTTTTGAAGCCTCCATTCTGCAAAGGGAGGCAGGCCAGTATCTCTATATTCCCCCTCCAGTACTGTTTCTGATTCTTTGGTCTTCATAATTATGCTCCCATGCAGAGTACCTTCATCCCCGCCCTTTTTAGGTCCCCTTTGTGTGTTGTCTTCTCCCCTTAGAATGGGAGCGCTTGGGACTTTCTTTTTTCTTCTATTCATATATTCATCACTTAGCTTAATGCCTGGCACAAGTGATCAATAAATGCTTCCTTCCTTCCTTCCTTCCTTCCTTCCTTCCTTCCTTCCTTCCTTCCTTCCTTCTCTCCCTCCTGCACAAGATCTACACAATTGGTCAGAGGCCTTCTTCTAGGTCTTTTCACCTTTCAAAGGTGCCACTGCAGCTCTTGGGCTCTGTACATACTTAATTAACATTAATGAGGGTTGTCTCTGAGGGAGTGGAATGGTGACTATGCTATATCGTCTCTAGGGAATATATGATCAGCCAGGTTTGGAGGTACAGTGACTGACAGTAGCTGTCTGTGTGTGTGTGTGTGTGTGTGTGTGTGTGTGTGTGTGTGTGTGTGTGAGAGAGAGAGAGAGAGAGAGAGACCAGTGAGGACTATCCCTTCTAATTGCCCCATTCTATTTCTTTCCCTGAGCACCGACTCTGGAGTCAGAAGATCTAGCTTCCTGTTAACCCTCTGATGCTTACTACTTGTGTGACCTTGAGCAAATCACTTAACCTTCTGGGCCTCAGCCTTCTCCTCTGTAAAATAAGGGGGATGTCCTTTGAGGTCCATTCTAGCAGCTCTAGGTCTGGGATCTTATGATCATCTTTCTAATCCTTCAGCGTCAATGCCCTCTTCTCTTTTCTCTGCATTTCTCTCTTAGCAACCTCACTTAACCCCCACATCTTCTATCACCACTTCTGTTTAGATGACTCACAAATCTCCATCTCTGGTCCTCGATGGTCCACTGAGCTCCAGATTCATATCTCTAGCTGCCTTCAGGGCCTCTCCACATGGATGCTTCACCATGACTTCAAAGTCAATGTGTCCCAAAGTGATCTCATATCTTTCCCTCTACATCTGTTTTTCCTTCTGCTTTTACTCAGTAGCCCCAATATTCACCTCGTCTCTTGTGTTTATAACTCTGGGCTTTTTTCTTTTTCATTTTTTTTAAAGTCATATAAAACCTATTTCCACATTAGCCATATTCTGAAGGAAAAAAAAACAAGAAAAATGAAGAGAAAAAATGTTTGAATCTGCAGTACGAGTATATCTGAATATGGATAGCATCTTTTACCACAAGTTCTTTGGAGATTTCTCCATACCTTATATTTACTTATCTCTGTACATATTTTATCTTCTTTAGTAAAATCTAAGCTTCTTGTGATCAGGAACTATTTAATTTTTGTCTTTGTAACACAACCACTTAGCATGGTACTTTCCATATAATAGGAGCTTAATAAGTGCTTGTTGAATTAATTTGAAAGGGATGGAGGAAAGCAGGGAAGGAGAATAAAATAAAGATAGGATAAAAAAGGGAACAGGAGGTGAGAATGAGGGGGATGGGAAGATGAGAGCAGAGGAGGACATGAAGCAGGCCTTGTGCTAAAAGCAAAGCAGGAAATGAAGTAGAGCCCAGGGCCCAGCTCTGCCTCCACAGTGCCAGGTTCTACGCAGGGCAGCAACCCAGATTCTTCTTCCCTTCGTCCTCTGGGGCAACCTGGCATAGCTGATTTTTGGAAACTGCATTTAATATTAGACAAAGCTATGACTTTGTGGGGCCCCATTGGTGTTTCTCAGGCATTTGGGTGGTGCAGTGGATAGAGCGCAATGCCTGGGGTTAGGAAGACTCATCTTCCTAAGTTCAAATCTGGCCTCGGATACTCACTAGCTGCGTGACCCTGGGCAAGTCACTTAACCTTGTTTGTCTCAGTTTCCTCATCTGGAAAATAAACGGGAGAAGGAAATGGCAAACCACTCCTTTATCTTTGCCAAGAAAACCCCAAATGGGGGTCACAAAGAGTTGGGCATGACTGAAAAATGGCGGAACAGCAATAACAGCAACATTGGTGTTTCTAGGTTTTTCCTGAAAGATTGGTTGTTGGGCATCAGGGGATACAGAGTCCCAGGGTCGGGGAGCCACTGGACTGGTGTTATTCTTGTACTACTAGCCTTTTGTGAAGTTAGTTTGCTTGCGAATCCTTTGGGAAGCTGAGGCCAGTCCTGGTGCTGGCTATAGATTTGACAATCCAGCTTTCCTCATGTGGTATGCTCTTGGTTTGTCCAGGAGGTGGCAGAGTATTCACAGATATGGTGGGAGGAGAGCCTGGTGGGAAAGCAGAGGACTTTTCTGAAATCTGTTTGGATTTGGGAGGTGTGGATGGAGGAAGTAAGAGCATACAAGTTCCATGATCTCAGTGGGACGAGCTGGGAGATAAGGGGAATTAGAGAAGAAAAAGGTGTAATCAGATGATTTTTTTTTGTCAAGAAGGACCAGACTTCCCACCCTAAATACTAAGCCTCCAAACTACACTGATACAAACAAGGCCTCACCTTTAGTAAACCCAATCCTGATATCAGTCTTGGAGGACTGTGACACATGGCTCCAGCATCCTGAACCTTCAGTTTGGGTTCCCATTGTTCTCCAGGCCTTGTCCTTGCTGATCTGCTGGGCTTTCTCTGAATGTCATAGGTTGCAACTGAAGGTCAGAGAGAGAACATTGAGTTCCCTTTCCTGCCCAGGATGGTTTTCTAGGACAGGAGTCACAGAAGAGATGAATTCAGTTCACTGTTAGGCTGACATTCTACACCAACCATTGTATAATAGTACCCAAGGCTCTGCCCCCAAGGGATACACTGCTTAATCAAAACCTATATGCTAATGAATGGAACAGTGATCACTAAGAGGGAGTCTGGGGGTCAGTGTGGAAGAACGCATAGTACAATGGGCAATAACCATCCCACACAGGATCGCTGTGAGAAGTAAACCAGTAAGGGGAGGTCCTGGAATAAGGATCAGTATGAAGGGTCAGTGTAGGGGTGGGGTACGTGTTAATATGAAGGATCAGTATCCCTATTACTTTCTTTTTTTCTTTTTCTTTGTTATTATAAATTTTTGAATTTTAAACAAATGCAAAACTAGAAAAAGAAAAAAAATTGCCATGTGCGCAGCAGACTATGAGAGGATTCAATATAAAACAATAAATTTCCATTTCAAGAAAACCTGTATAATAAATACTACACATTGTTTTCAAAGCTGCCCAGCTTTTCTTTGCTTCCTTGTTGATTTTCTTTTGTTCTCTGTTGTATACTTTTTACCTTATTTTTCCCCCTCCCTCCCTCCACTCATCTCCCTAAAGGAAGCAACAATTAAGCGTGGAGATACATACACACACATATATGTATATATGTATACACACATATGTATACATGTATATATATACACATACACATAGATGTCTATAAACATACACATATATACTCACACACATATATTTAAGACCACATTATGCTTATTTCCTCCTTTTTCTCTGAAGGTATATAGCATCTTCCTTCATTAATCCAAGTCTTTCCATGTTTTTCTAAATTGACCAGTTCATCATTTCCTGTTCCAATCCAATCGCATCCTATCTAAGAGATTGTCTATGAAAGTATTTCCCCAATGTTCTGCATTCCTTCTATTCTTGGCTACATAGGTTTTATTTATACAAGAAAATTTTAATTTAAAATAATTGAAATTATTCTCTTTACGCGTTAGCTTTTTACATTTTTTATACTTTATTACACTTTTTACACTCCAGGGGTCTCACCTCATAACATACTTGAAGATCTGATACTGCTGAATCTACTTGCTTTACATCTTTTTCCCCTGGTTTCTTTGTAGTTCCTGACCTTTTGTTCTTCCAAATGAACTTTGTTATAATTTTTTATAACTCAGTACAATTTTAGGAATTTAATTGGGATGACATTGAATAAATAGATTAGTTAGGTTAAATTGTCTTTTAAAAAATTATATTGGCTTTGTCTACCCACGAACAATAAATATTACTTCAATTATTTAGATTTAGTTTATTTGAATAAAATATTTATTTGTATAAAAAGTGTTTTATTTTTAGGTTCATGTGGTTCTCAGTTATTTTATGCTATCTAGGTATTTTAAGTGATCTAAAACAATATTGAATAATATTGCAGACACATAGTGTAGTTTCTCTATTTTTTACTTGATTAAATCTTTTAATTTTAACTTTGAGATTGTGACTACTATTTTAATTTTAACATTGTCTGAGACCACGGTTACTGCTTTTTTTACATACTAAATCTACTCCTGTCCTTTATTTTATCTTTCTGTGTATCTCTCATTTTTATAATGTTTCCTGAAAGCAACATATTGTTGAATTCAAATTTTTAATCTGCTATCCATTTCTGTTTTATGGGTAAATTTGTCCCATTCACATTCTAAGCTACAATTACTTGCGTATGTTCCTCCTTCTTATTTTTCCTCACTATTCTTCTCACTCTATTTACCCTGTCCCTCCTCACTCCTATGCTTTATTTCTACATGCTACGTTGCCCTCCTATTCCTTAACTTGCCCACCCCTCTATGAGTTCCCCCCTTATCCTCTCCTCTCACCCTATCCCCTCTTCCTCTTATTTCTGTCTGAATCTAGAAGACTTTTATACCCTTCTAGATATATATGTTGTTCCTTCTTTAACCCATTCCCAATAAGAGTAAGGTTCCTGCAGTACTTCCCCACCCCCCTACTAGCTTCTTCTGTATCAATTTTTCCTTTTACTCCTCATTGTATGAAATAATTACTCCTTTTCATCTCTCTCTACACAGTGTTAATTTTTAGAATCACTCTATCATACTCAGCTCAGCCTTTCTTTCAAACTATCCAAATAATGACAACAAGCATAAGAGTACTGCTAATATTTTTACATATATGAAGTAAACAATTTGACCTTATTGAGTCCCTTATAATTGATCTTTGATGGTTACCTTATACTTCTTCTGGATTTTATATGCCAGTTTTTCCCTTAAGTTCTGGGGTTTTTGTCACAAAAACCTGAAAGTCTTTGAGTTCATTAAATATCCATCTTTTTTTCCATTCAGGATTATACTTAACTTTGCTGGGTAAGTTACCCTTGGTTGTAACTCCAGCTCTTTTGCTCTACAGAATGTAGTATTCTGAGACTTATGGTTCTTCAGGGTAGTAGCTGCCAAGTCTTGTATAATCCTTATTGTAGGTCCATGATATTTAATTTTTTTCATTGCCTCCAATATTTTCTCCTTTACCTGGGAGCTTTGAAACTTGGCTACGATATTCCTGTAAGTTTTCCTCCAGGGATTTCTTTCAGGTGGTGATTGGTGGATTTTTTTTTCTATTTCTACTTTGCTTTCTTGTTCTAGAACTTCAGGGCAATTTTCCTTAATAATTTCTTGTAATATTCTATCAAGATTCCTTTTTATATTGTAATTTTCAGATAGTATGACCGTTCTTATATTATTTCTCCTTGATCTGTTTTCCAGATCAGTTGTTTTTCTGATGCGATGTTTTACTTTCTCTTCTATTTTTCATTCTTTTGTTTTATGATCTCTTGATGTCTTAGAACATCATTACCTTCCCCTTGCTGAATTCTAGTTTTCAAGGAATTAATTTCTTCCTTAAGTTTTTGATTCTCTATTTCCAGTTGGTTGACTTGCTTTTCATAATTTTCTTGATTTTCTTGGATTGCTCTTATTTTTTCCCTAATTTTCTTCAATCTCTCTTATTTGATTTTTAAAGTCATTTTAAGTTCTTCCAAGAACTCTTTTTGTACTTGGGACAACTCGATGTTTCTCACTGAAAAAAAAAGAGTGGCTTTTTAAAGCTGCATTATCTTCCTCTAAGTTTGAACCCAGATCTTCTCTATGTAGTAGTAGCTATATATGGTTGGGTTCTTTCTCCTTTGCTTACTCACTTTTATTTATTTTTTGTTTTGTTTTTATTATTTTTTTTAGCAGCTATTAGTGTAATCAAGTTGTAGTTCCAAGGTATGGGGAATGATACCCCAAGCCTCAAGTCCTTCTTATTGTTATTTTCTGAGGTCTGTCTTGGGGCCCGACTTTGAGTTCCCCTCTCCACTCCTAAGCCACAGCTAGGGCCCCCAACCACACTGTCCTGCACATGATCTTGCTCTCTGTGGTCCTTCTGGTGGCTGCAAACTACAGCTGTCCTCTCTGCCCCAGAACTGAAACTAGGGACTCTGCTCTCCTTCAAGTGCTCACAGCCAGCAGGGTCCCCACCCCTCTGCTACTGCACTCACCGGGTACAAGCTAGCTCCTTCTCCCTGCAGCCACAGCCTGGGATGGGTCTGGTCAGCATAACTGCACTTGGTGTCCCTGGACAATGGAAGGTCCTTCAGTCTTCTCCTACTCAGCTGTCACATTCCCTCCCTCTCCGCCCCCCCCCCCCCCCCGCCCCCAACACTGTGAGATGAAAATTTCTAAGGGGGAGGCTGCCTCTCTACCCAACTACCCAACTGCCCCGAGGACTTATTGTTTGTTGATTCTGCAGAGTCTGCCTGGAGGTGTTTGCACTTCACCCAGGCTAAACCTCTGCTCTTGGTCTTTCCTGGGTCTTCTCGAATGTCTCAGGAAGACGACTGCTTTACCCTGTGTTTATTTCCGCTGTTTTGAGACAACGTTCTGTCTTTTTTTTTTGGAGGAAATTTGGAGAGCTGAAAGTTTTCTGACCTATCCTGCCATCTTCCCAGAATCCTCTTCCCTACCCTATTGCTTTCAAGGGCACTGCCATCCTCCCAGTCACTCAGGCTCCTAACCTAGGAGTCATCCTCAAATCCTCACTCTTCCTCACCTGACATATCCAATATGTTGCCAAGTCCAGTACTTTCTGACTTCATTCATTTCTCCTATGCTTCTCCTTTTCTGTACTCCCATAGCCACCACCCCTGCACACCTCATCACCTCCCAGCTGGTGAGCCTTCTGGTTGGTGTAATGGCCTGTCTCTCCCCACTTCAACCCATCCTCCATTCAGCTGCCAAAGATACGTCCCTAAGCACCAGTCTGACCATGTCATTCCTCATCCTTTGTTTTCCATCTTCCCTCCTGAAGCAGCAGTGACTCCCTACTACCTCCAGGATCAAATATAAAATGCTCCACTTGGTTTTCACAATCTTTCACAATGTGGTCCCAGCCTTCTGCTTTCCTAGTCTTCCGATTCTTAGTCTTCTTGCTGTTTCTTGCCCGGGATGTTCTTTGCCTTTTCATTAGCTATGTCCCATGACCAAAATGCTCTTCCTTCTCACCTCTGCCTCCAACTCAGCTCTGATCCCACCTTCTGCAGAGTCCTTCCTTGTTGTCACCCCTCCCTCCAACCCTCCAAGTGCTAGTGCCTTCCTCAGAGACTACTTTCTACTTACCTGCATATACTTTGTATGTACTTTGTTGTTTTGAGTGTTGTCTTTCCATCTGAAAATGAGCTTCTTGAGGACAGGCATCATGTTTTCACCTTTCTTTGTATTCCCAAAGCTTAACAAAATGCTTGGCACATAGCAGCTCTTAATAAATTCTGGGTAATTGATTGAGTTGAAGAAGGAAATGGCAAACCACTCCAGTTTCTTTACCAAGAAAACCCCAAACGGGGTCACAGAGGGTTGGACATGACTGAATTGATCGGGTATAAGGAGCCATGGGCCAGGGTCAGGGGATGTGGGTCACTGTGGGAAGATGTGGGTCAGTGTGGGCTGAGCTGATTCAGGGTCAGGATCCCATCCTCTGGGAGTCTTGATGTCCTGTACATTTCTTTTTTGAGAGTCTTCTCTGTCTGTGGTCAGGCTGAGACATAGTTTCAGGCCTAGGAACCAATAGAGAGTGTCTGAGAATGGAGTGGTTTCAGGCAGGATCAAGGCTGGTACTAGCAAATGCTCTGCCTGAGATCATCAGGATGTGGCTGCATAGATGGAGAGCAAGACAGGGAGGGAGTGTCTGAATGGCTAGACACCTCTAAGTAGAAAGGATTGGAAACTGTGGGAAAAGGAGAAGGGATTCTTGGACCAGGTGGACACTAATGTATGTTTCAATTCTTGGATTCTATGAATGGATCCCATGTATCAAGCATATATCTAGAAGGGCCATCACCATCCTTGGAACTCCCATGCGCACAGGCCTTTACAATTCATTAAGCACTTTTACATATATTAACTCTGGGTCCTCACAACAGACCTGTGAGTGTGGCAGGACAGTGATGATTATATTCCCATTTTACAGAAGTGGAAACTGAGATCCAGAGAGAGGTGACTTTCCCAAGGCCTCGTGGCTAGTAAATGACAAAGTCAGAAGAAGACAGGCCTCCTGACTCCTAGCTCAGAGTCTTTCCCTTTATGGCTCACTGCTCCTCAAGCTGTGACTGAGGCTCCCTTGTGAGGGCAATGTCACGTCTCCCTTGCCAAGCCAGGTTATGGGAAAGGAGGAGAAAAGAGGGGTCTGAGTTCACATCAGCAATTTTCCTTCCCTGCCTGCTCAACTCCATTCCAAGGACACTTAGCAATATTTCAATCAATAAGCATTTATTAAGTGTCCACTATGTGCCAGGCACTTGGGATATAAATACAAAGAACAAAACAATCCCTACTCTTGAGGACCTTAAATTCTGAAGGCCACTATGTGGATAACCTTGTCTAACTTGAGAGAGAATCCTGCCTGGGCAGTTGGCAGTTTCCTATTTGATGAGCCTCATTGGAGAAGCCACACAACCACATGCTGTGTGTGTGTGTGTGTGTCTGCAGTGCCAGGGAATTGAGTGCTACCTCCTCTCCCTTCTCCTTTCCCTTACCCAGAGCATCTGCTGCCCATCCCAGAGTACCATGCCTCCTGCTTCTGTGCCAGCGGTGAACTTCTGACCTCCTCTTCCACGTTGTTTATCTGAAACACCCTGTATATAGCAAAGTTTTCCCTTTTCTGTGCTTTCCACAGAAAAATCAACTGTGCTAAATGCTAGTGGGAGAGAAAGAGAGAGAGAGAGAGAGAGAGAGAGAGAGAGAGAGGGAGGGAAGGGGGAGGGAGGGAGAGAGAGAAAAAAGGAGTGAGGGAGGGGGAAGAAAGGAAGGAAAGAAGGAAGGAAGGAACATTAGTGTTTGGGGAAGGAGGAAGGTTGCTGGATGACAACAGCTCTGGATGCCTGGAAGTCACTAGGATGAAGATTACTTCTCCTCATCTGTACAAGGCTGGACTTTTTTGCATTTTCATGGTAAATTTGTTTACCGAGCCGTTGTTGAAATTCTGGAAGCAGAGAAAATGCATTTGCTCCATAACCTTTCAGGATGTGACAAGTCCTATAAAATCTATTAAACCTTTAATGAAATCCCTGCTCAGAGCCGCTCCTGTGAGTGAATGTGGAATCGGAATTTAAATTAAAATGTTGTTTTTGTAGTCTGTGTGCTTTTGCTTGAAAAGGAATTAAAGGGACAGTTCTCCTTTTGGGCTGTCATTAGTGAATGTGGTTGGGGGCTGCTGTGCTGGGAGGAGTCTATGGGCTGCCTTCTGCTTGGACTTGGCTGTCTGTGTAATGTTATTTGTAGGGGGCATATGTATGTGCTCATGATGGGGTGGTGCTGCCCACCTCTCATCCTATCAGAGTGGGGAGGTGAACTGAGAAGGCAGTTAGTCCCCTGGGGGTAAGAGCTAGGAAGAGAGCCCAGGGTACCTGCTTAAGAGTGTCCATTGCTATAGGGACGATCTGGAATGGGAAGGACACTGCACAGACCTCCTAGCCTTGTTAAGTCAGGACTAAGGCCAGTTCCCTATGTCAACTGGACCAGACTGGCCTCTAACCTGTGGATGGCTGGAGCTGAACAGAGCAGGCCAGAGACAGGAGAGTCAGGAATCAAAAAGAAATTTAATTTGAAAGTGAAGGAAACGGCTTGCAAGCAAGGGGCCCTGCCTTAGTGGCGGGGGTGGAGGGGGAGCGCTTTAGTGTGGCTGGACCTTGATTTATATACTTGTAGTTAGACAAAGAGTCAAACAGTGAAGTGCAGAATAGTAGTGAAGCAGAACAGCAACAGTGAGACAAGGCTGTCTAGTGACCAAAAGTCCGTTCATAGCAGGACTTCATGTCTGGGCCTATTGATGCTTGCCTGAGCTCAGGAATTATCAGTTCCAGAAGGTGAGCGCAAAGGATGATTGTTATGCCAAGCTCAGCGCACAGCTTGTTTGCTGGGCCTTAGCTCCAGAAAACAGGGTGTCTTCTAATCGTATCTTGACATTTCTCCCTTTTGGTTTAAGGAAGGGAATCTGAAAGAACTCTTACCCTTTTGGCCAATAAAGGAGAGGCAGGTATGAGCCAAGATGCCATGAGAGGCCACTTGGGGCAGGACAAGATGCTGAGTTGAATAGGTCTCATCAAGCCATTGTTTGCTTGCAAGTAGAAAAGAGGGAGGCCAAGAATATAGAGGGAGAAAATGCCAACACATGCTTGGAACAGGGCCTTGGTGGTTAGACACATAACAAAAGGGAAGAGGAAGAAAAACTAGGATAGTATACTCAGTCCTCATCTAAATCTTGGGACAGCTGTCACATCTGGATATTGGCTGCACCTGGGTCCACACTAGATGAACCTTGAGGTCCCTGGAGGGTTCTGCCATCCACTCAGGAGTAGGGGCTTTCTTCATATGACCCAGGAATCCACATCCATAAGTTTGGCAGCTGTGGGAGCATTCAGAAGGACCTGGTCGGGGCCCTTAGAGAAAACTCCTTACATCAGTCTTTGAATCAGCTTGCTTGCCAGGCCTTAGCTCTGGAAAACAGGGTGTCTCCTAATAGTATCTTGACACTTTTCAGTGTTTTCCTAAGAATCCAGGGTAACTAGTGGATAGAGCATCAGGCCTGGAATCAGGAATCAGGAAGACTTTAGTTCAAATCTGGCTTCAGACACTTAGCAGTTGTGTGACCCCTATTGCCTCAGTTTCTGTAAAATGAGCTGGAGAAGGAAATGGCAAATTACTTCAGTGCCTTTGCCAAAGAAACCCCCAAACCCAATAACAACAACAACCCAGAGATTGGATTCCAAGTTCAGCTTGTTGACTCTATCTATCTGTTTACTGGATTGGCGGTGGGCTGATATGACACAAATGAAAAGATGAATCTTTATTTGGAGGGGCATGAAATGTAAGATAAGTTGGGACCCTCAATCAGAGGTGATGCTATGGAGCTACAAAATGTTCTTTGGGAACAGGTAGTAACAGAGGAGAAACATTTTTCTGCTTCATAAGGCTACACAAGACGTAGACTAATTTTAAAGCTAGCTTGATACCTTATTATCTGTCCTTTACTTTCTATGACTTTCAGGGAGGGGGGTGGTGAACTAATCAAGTGCCAAATATCCACTTACATGTCTATACAGGAGGAGGGGACACTGGAAGGAACCCAACAGTACCTTACCAGTTGGTGGGATTTTTCAAAAGTGGAGTGGGGGCAGTCAAGTTGGAAAGGAGTGATCAGAATGCTATGCTGGGCTTGTGGGAACCATGAAGATCAATCTAGCAAACGAGCACTTGCTTTGTGTCAGGTGCCCGTTGGGGGCAGGGAAAGATGACCTGGCCAGATCTACACTTAGGAAGATCACTTCGACAACTGTGTGGAACACGGGTTGGAATGGGAAGAGCCAAGGTGAGAAGTGATGAGGGGCTGAACAAGTGGTTGTTGTAGGAATACAGAGAATGGGTTGGGTTTTTGAGATGTTGTAGAGATAGATAAGGCAAGATTCTGACACATGAGATAAGGGAGAGTGAGAGGTAGAGGATTACGCCAGGGTTAGGAACCTGGAAGACTGGGAAAATGGTAGTGCTTTTGTCAGAAATCAGAATGTTTGGAAGAGAGGCTGTTGGGGTGGGGGGGTGGAGATAGTGAGTTCTGTTTTACACACATTGAGTTTGAGTTGATACAAAACACCTTGTTTAAAGTGTCCAATAAAAAGTTGGTGTTGTGGGACTGGAGATCAGAAGAGAGTCTAGAGCAGGATACACAGATGTAGGAGTTATCTACATAGAGATGATAATTGAATGTATGGTAACTGAGGAGATCACCCAGAGAAAAAGTATAGAAAGAAGAGGAAAAAAGGTCCAGGACCAAGATGAATGACTCTCAGATTTCTGCCTCATCTGTCTCATGGATCAGTAAGCTAAGGAAGCTGTCTTTTTTTCCCCCCAAAATTTAATTCTCATTTTTTCCAATTAATAAGCATTTCTAAACCCTCTCACTCTCCTTCCCCACTGGACAACTGCGAAAAATAAAATCCGGGGTAGCTAGGTGGTGCAGTGAGTAGAGCACCAGCCCTGGAGTCAGGAGGACCTGAATTCATATCAGTCCTTAGACACTTGACACACTTACTAGCTGTGTGACCTCAGGCAAGTCACTTAACCTCAATTGCCCAGCCTTCCCCCTCCAAAAAAATCCTCTTAGCAAATATGCACAAATAGAACAAATTCCCGCGTTGGCCATGTCTGAAATATACTTCATGCTGCAGTTTAAGTCTATTACTTTTCTATTTGGACTGTTCTTCATCTTTGGGAAACAGCCGTCTTGACTCATGCCTCCCTCCATCAGCCTTTGTCTTCCTCTGCCTGCCCCATCTCTACTCTGGCCCATCCCTTTTCTACCTCCAGCCTCCTCCCGACTTGTCCAGGCAGTGACTTATGGCCATTCTCTGTGAGTATCAGCTCCTCTCTGAATCCCTCTGGGCCATATATCTCAGGCTAAGGCCCCTTCAGGCTTTGTCACAGATGCTTTAGGCATTGGATCCCAAGCTGGGGCTCTTCCTTTCTATAAACAAAAGTCAAGGGAAGCCAATGCTTTTAGATTGCGGTGGAAAGGGAGAGGAGGGTGGGTATTCTGAGCCTTCGGGTGGAGCTGGGGCGGTAAGAGATCCCTGCTTAGTTACGGTATTTGTATGAGTAGGTTTGGGGAGCAGGCAGGCCCCCATCCAGGGATAGGTAGAAGGAAGGAAACTTGAAGAGCATTGTCCTTATAGCTAGTCAGATGTCTAGGCCAAGGCCTGCTGAGGTGAAGGGGCCATTTCCCATGTGATGTAATCCACCTAGAGAAAGTGAGTTGAGGGCAGACAATGCTTCTCAGATTCTCTTTACTCTCCCCTCCCCAGGGCTGAGGACAGAGGACTACCTTTCCCAGGGTTCCCCAGGACAGGACTGGACTGGATAGGGCAAGACAGGGACAGACCTGATAGCTGGCTTCTTTTCCCGGAATCATACCCCCATTCCTACTCCAGGAAACCAGGTAGGGATCAGAGTCAGTGACTAGGAATGATTAAAAAAAAACCAAGATGAACACTGCAGATACAGGCTTAGAAACAGACCTAGAAAGAGGCTTTGGTGGCTATGAGGGGCAGCCTCGGACAGATGCCTGGAGACCTAAAATAAATCATAATAAATCTATTTAATTATGCATTATTTAGAATACATTTCAAGAAGCAAGCATAGTATATTAAATGCCAGTTCAATTATGGAAGAATGTTTACTGTGGCTTAACAAGTTTGTAATAAACACAGTTAAACTTTTATTTATTGCACAGCTGCTAATTGCACCATAAACATTTTTTCATCAAGCGATTGCTGTTTATTCATTTGCCGATCAGCTCATTAACCAGATACCTCCCTCCATGCTTCAGGAACAGAGGCTCATGAGCCTTTTCTACCTCTCAAAGTCTCATCATTTATAACATTTTAAAAACCTGGCTTCCATTTCTGTAACCTCATCCTAGGCCCAATCCTTTGTCAACTTTCCTCTGGACAGTTGGAGTACAGATTTTAAGTTGGAAAGTACCGGAAAGACAATCTAGTTCAATCTCTCTCTGTTTTTTTTTTTTTTCAGAAGAATCAGCTGAGGCCCAGAGAGGTTAAGTGCCTTGCCATGGTCGCACAGGTAATAAGTGACAGAATAAAGATTTGAACTCAAGTCCTCTGTCTCCAAAGCCAGTGATTGCTGTACTTTAACATGCTCACCTTCCCAAAACAGACTACATGCAGTTGTCCAAAAATAACATTTTTATGGGACAGGTCTATGTCACTACCCTGGGTGACATATAGTGACCCCTGTTGCTTAGAGGATAAAATGTTAACTCTTCAACCTGGCAGGGCAGCTAGGTGGCGCCACGGTAAACCAAATGGGTTTGTGGCCTAGAGTCAGGAGGACTCATTTTTCTGAGTTCAAATCCAGCCTCAGACACTTCCTTGCTGTGAGACCCTGGGCGAGTCACTTTACCTTGTTTGCCTCAGTTTCCTCAATTGTAAAATGAGCTGGAGAAGGAAATGTTAAACCTCTCTAGTACCTTTGCCGAGAAAAAGCAAAATGGGGTCATGAAGAGTTGGATACGACTGAGAAACGACTGAACAACTATACTTCATCCTGGCATTCAAGACCATCCACTATCTAGTTCCAACCTGTCTCTCCAGCCTTTTCTCCCCGCTTCTCCCCAGCATCCAGTTTCTGTTCTACTTAGCCTGGGTTCCCCCTCGCTGTCCTCCATTGATACCAGGTTCCTGCCTCCCTCTGTGCTGTCTGGACATGCTGTCGTCTCACTTCTTTCCTTCTCTCCAGAAATTCAAATCCAGTCCATTCTTTAAGACCAGTTTTAAATTCTAACTCCTCTGGGAAGCCTGCTTTGGCTGCTGCGGTCCAGCCAGTTTCCTCCCTCTACATCATTCAGTATTTGATTGCATATGTAATGACCCGTCTTGTTTATCCCATTGGCTGTGAGGTGCCTGTGGTTAGGGACCAGATCACTCACTCAGTCAGTCAATGAGGATTTATTAAGTGCCTACGGTGTGCCAGGCACTGTGCTAAATGCTGGAGATACAAAAAGAGGAAAAAAGAAACCCTTGCTTTCAAGGAACTCTTCTTATGTCTTCCTTATAGTTCTAACCTATCATAGGATGTAGGATTGGACACACTGGATGGGGACTCAGTAAAGATTTGTTCAGTTGACTTGAAGTCAGACAGGGAAGTTGGGCAGGCAAACATGACCCATAGGTCTCTGCAGTCATCAAATGGGGAATCTGGTTTGAGCAGTTGTTACTCAGTTGTTTTAGACCTGTTTGACTCTTTGTGACCCCTTTTGGGGTCAGAAGATACCAGAGTGATTTGCCATTTCCTTCTCTATCTCATTTTACAGGTGAGGAAACTGAGGCAAACAGGGCGAAGTGACATTAGCAGGATCACATGGCTAGTAAGTGTCAGAGGCCAGATTTAAACTCAAGTCTTCCTGACTCCAGGCCTGGTACTCTATCCACTTCACCACCTAGCTGCCCTAGGTTTGAACAGTATCAATGGGCCGATTGGTCTCCTTTGTTTCTTTTCTGGGAATCTGCAGATAGGAATGGGGATCCCCTAGAGTGACTTCTTCATTGCAAATTTTTTAGCCTCTAGTAGGCTGCTGGGGATACCAAACAGAGTCGGGAAGGGAGGAAATGCCCTTTCAGGATCAGTGCAGGGGTCTTGGCATCTTTAATGATTATCTGTCCATCCTAGTTTTTCTCCCTCAGCCCCGTTGCAAGCCAGGTGCCTTGAAGCCTTAAGGCTGGATTTATTTGGTACAGTAGATAAGACTGCTAGACTTGGAACCATAGACTCTTAGGTTCAAATCCTTCTTCAGATATTTATTGGATTGTGATTCTAGGAAAAGGACTTAACCTCTCTGTGTCTCAGTTTGTCACCCATAAAAATGAGGCAGTGGGGATTGGACTTGATCTCTGAGGTGCCTTCTAGATCTAAGGTCTTCCAACTCCAGATCTTATTGGGGACTGAAGCTTTCCACAGGGAGATCTCAGTCTCTCTCCCTCCACTTACCTTTTTCTCTCTTTTTCCCACCTATCTTTTCCTACTAGGCCAGCAGTGAAGCAAAAGAAGAGCTGGGAAGGGCAGAGAAGGAGAGCAGAGGCCCAAAAGAGAGAAAGGGCTGCTCAGATCTGGAAAAGGCTGACCAGGCATGGGGGCGGGGAGTGGAATGAGCGGAAGGCAGGCCTAGAGGTCAGTCTGGGTAGATGCAGGCCGTGTTACTCATGACCTTTCACCTGCTACTATGCTCTGGGAGTTGATGGGGAAGGGTAGAGAGACTGGTTTTGGCAGGACAGAAGTTTGCAGCCCCCATCCTCCCTCTGGCCATATGTTGCAGTGCTAATCCAAGAGACTGCTGTTCAGGGAGGTTATTCCTTTAATTAGATCAGCTTAGAGCTCAGGGTCGGTGCAAGCTGCACAGCCCAGGCTCTCTGCATGCTAATGTGGGCTTCAGCCTTGGGGGTTTATCTCCTGGGGGGAGGGTCCTGTGCCTGTGCAGGGAAGTGCCAGAGAGTGAAAGAGACAGACACTGGCTGAAAGAGAAAGTCCTAAGAAGTATGCCCCCAGAAATGGCCTATCCCCTATCTCCTTCACTTTAGGATCATGGCCTTTTGAGGCACCTATAGCAGGACCCGTAGTGGGAGGTGCAGACATCCTTTTACCCCAAGGTTCTAGATCCCATAAAACTGAGGCTCCACTCCTCCCTCTTCCCCTCTCCCTCCTTTAGTACCAGAGCCCTGGGACCCAAGTCTAGGACTCTTGGTAGATTGTCCCAAAACCTGGGTTAGAAGGCATAGACTCTAACGTGATTTTGGAGATACTGTTTTTCGTTTCATCTCACTTTTATTAAATTATCTCTCTATAACTGGAAGGGACCTTAGAGGCCATCTAGACCAACTCTCCTATTTTACAGTTGAGGAAAATGAGGCCCAGAAAAATTAAGTGATTTGCCCAAGGGCATCTCAATAGTAAATGAAAAGCAAAATTTGGGCCCAGATCTTTTGAGTCTAAAACCACAGTTCTTTCCTTCTGCAGAGCATTCTGTTAGGGGAGATATAAAGTGTGGATAAGACATGGTCCCTGCCCTCACAAAGTTTATTGGTGGGTGGAAGAAGTGACACATACAAATAAATACCATATGAAAAATGGGAGGCAGAGTGTCCTAGCAAATAGAGAGACAGTTTCTGAAGCTATAAAAGATGGGACCAAATCCCTTCCCTCTCACCTTTGACACATTGACTATGTGGCCTGGGCAAGTTCCTTCATCAGTGAATGCCCCAAGAAACTCAAGACTATGGGCAAGATTTGAACCAGCCTTCCTGACCTCATGTTCAGCACTCCGGCTACTACGTAGTTCTGCCCTCCCTCCTACCTGTGAAAATTGTGTGTGCCCAAGGTGATCAGGGAAAAAGGAAGAGAACTGTATGTTCTAAAATATTTATAGCAGCTCTCTTTGTGGTGGCAAAGAACAGGAAATTGAGGGGATGTCGGTCAATTGAGGAATGGCTAAACAAGTTGTGGTATATGACTGATGAAATACTGTTGTATTGTGAGAAATCATGAGCAGGTTGATCTTAGAAAAACATGGAAAGACTTGCATGGAATAATGAAGAGTGAAATGAGCAAAGCCAAGAGAACATTATATACAGTAATAGCAACACTATTTGAAGAACTGTGAATGACTAAGTTATTCTGAACATTATAAATACTCAAATCAACTACAAAGGACCCATGAAGGATGACGCTATCCACCTCCAGAGAAAGAACTGACAAATAGCAGTATGCATAGTACGGTTTTACATATATCTATATCTATATATCTGTGTCAAATGGTGGCCTTCTTTAGTGTGGGGTGGGGAGGTAGGGAGACAGTTTGAAACTTAAAAGGTAACAAAAAATGAATTAAATTAAAAAAAAGAAAATTGTGTGTGTGTGTGTGTGTGTTTGCGTGTATTGGGATGGGAGTAGGCTAGTGAAAGAACACTCACTCCCGGGGGTACATAAACTTTCACTGATTTAATTTTGAATTAGGTGGCATAAAAGGCATCATAAAGAATCCACATGACCAAAAGTTGGCCATGTCTTAAGAGCCAGGGATGATAGCTGGATAGCCTGAATGGTACGTACCAATAATAAGGACCTAGAAAGGGGCCTTGATTCGTTGAGAAGATTTATTAAAGGACATGGATAAGAATGTCACAGACTAAGGGAGCACATGTCATGATGTCCTGTGCCCTGTTACCCCACCATTCCAACAATCTCTTCCTAAATCAAAATGGGGGAGAGGTAGCTCTGAAGCACATAGTTTAGATATTATATGAGAGAAAATCTGATCTTCAAGCTTTTCTTATTACCTATTCTCTACTGATACTATGCAATGGAGGTGTGCGTGTGTGTGGGGGGGCAAACAAGCAATAGCAGTCAGGTCATAGCAATAATCCAATCCAATATATATCTATGATTCTTCATTAACATTTTTTAATATGTCAAAAGTAGCCAGTGGACTTAGAATTTTAAAGGCATTTACTAGGGACTTGAAAAGCAGTGGCTGTTTTTACAAGGATACTGCTTATGTGGTGTCATAAGGGGGAGCTCTCTTTGCCCTTTGTCAGCTGGGTTTCCTGGGCAGTGGCCCTGGAACTCTAGTCTGCCTGATTCTGGGTGGTATAGTCAGATTTAGATTGATGAGATCTCAATACACAGGCTAGGGATCTCCTGATGAGGGACTTCTCTTGGCCAGAGGTGTCAAACACAAGGTTGGTGCGCATCCCATAACACTCCTGAGTGCTATCTGAACCAGATTAAAATATAATTGGGAAATACTCAACAAAAGTAACGAAAATACAACAAAACATAGATAATGTTAATATGTGGTTTTCTAAGTCAGTATGCACCCATGGTGGCCCTGGTTCTATTTGAGTTTGATACTGTTAGTCCAGGCCATGGTGAAAACAATTTCTTAGACTACTTGGAGGAGGTGGTAATGGTACTTACTACCTTTAAATGTCATTTATGTTGATATAGGTCACACCATCCTGGTTTTAGGTCAACACTAGCTGATCAGTTGAATGAACTTCTTGAGGCAGGACCTGGACAATTAAAAAGGAAGATGCTTGGGTAGAATTTCTCCATTAGCCAAAATGAATACTCAAATGTTACAGAGCAGGAACAGTAGCAAGAGTAGAATATACTTCATATCTCTCCAAAATAATATTTTTTTCTGCACTGAGCCCCAAAATGTAAGGTAGAGCTCCTATTTTGGTATGGAACACACTCATAAATCCCATATTCAACATCTGAAACCACTTTTCATGTTGAACTTACTCTCCAAACACATGATTCTCTCACTCTTGTTCTAACATGTAATCAGCACCATGACCATCATTAGCTCTTTTTCTATGATCCCAATAATAAACAACTAGTATCTATATAGCATCTTAAGGTTTATGAAGCTGGGGTATATGCAGGTGTCAGAGACAATCTGCCCTCCAGAACTGATTGTTAAATTTTCACTGAGCATTTATACCTCAGAAACTAGCAAATGCAAGAATCAGGGCTTGATTTATTGTTTCACTGATTATCTAGACTTGAAAAAAGTGATAGGGAAAATATTAATAATTCAGATTAAACTTAAAAGTGTGTCATACATATATTTGCTCCCAGAAAACCAATTGTCAAACCCTTACCAGCACCCCTCTGCCCAAAGTGTTTTACAAATATTATCCCATTTATAGCTAAAAAAGTAATTATCTTATACAAATGAGGTGCAAGAGATAGAACCGATGCAGAGGAATTAGATGGTGGAGGAGAGCTGGCATTTCTGGAAACCTACTTTCATCGGGAATGGGTTCAAGAGGAAATAATGCATATATGCCTAGAAGAATATAAAAGTCTTCCAAATTTAGAAAGAAATAGGATAGGGAGTGGGGAGAGGATAAGGGAGGGCTCTTTACAGGGGAGTGTGAGGGAATAGGTCAAAGGGGCATATAAAAGGATGTTTAGATTTATGGGAATGGGAGGATGAGGGAGAGATCTTTGGTGGGGGTGTAGGTTAAGCAATAGGAAGGCAAGGGAATGGGTAGAAGTAAAGTTGAGGAGTCAGGAGGGATAGGAAATGAGATACATAACATAAACATAAAAACAAAGATTAAGTGTAGAATATGTTAGGGAAAGTATATGTTTATATATGTAGTATGTATATATATATGTATATGTGTATGTATATATCTATATCTATATGTAAATATATCCACACTTAATTGTAGCCTGGGGGGAGGGAGAAGGAAAGGAGAAAAAAGAACAAAGTAAAAAGTGTAGAGCAGAGAACAAAAGAAAACCTACAAGGAAGTAAAGACAGATAGCTTTTAACACAATGTGCAGTATTTAATGTATAGGCTTTCTTGAAATGGAAATTTATTGCTTATATTTTTAAAACTCTCACTTTCTTCTGTACATGACATGTTTTTTTCCTTTTCTCATTTTATAATTAAGTTTTAATATTTAGGTTTATAATGTTTCTTTTTTTCTTATTATGTATTTAAGTTTTAGTATTCAAGTCTAAAATTTAAAAAAAAAGTAAAAAAATATGTTAACCTCACAACAACTCTATAAGCTATTATTACCCTTACTCTACAAATAAAGAAACTGAGTCTCAGAGGGTAAGTAACTTGCTTGGGACCTCACAGCTAGTAAGTATCTGAGGCAAAATTTTAGTTCAGAACCTCCTGACTCTAAGTCCCTTACCCTATCCATCATACCACTTAGCTGTCTCAAATGACTCAAACCAGCCCTGAGGCTACTCCTTCCTGTGCCTAAGTATCCATTCTCTTTGGCCTCTGGACTACATATGTTTCACAGAATTCTCCAGTTTCTAAGGACATATTGGGTGTGTGTGCCTATAGATGGTCATCTCTAGTGTAGAGGTCCACACAAAGGTCCGTGTGAAGTCAGAGGAAGGATGCTCATTACCAGTTCAGGATATCAAGAAAAACATTGAAGCTCTTTGAATAAGGGACTACTACGACCAAAGTAGTGTTTTGGACTGTTTTGACAAAATCATGGGATCATTGTGAAAGACCTGTAAGGGAACTTAATGATCACTGAGTTCAGCCCTCTCATTTTTAAAAATTAGGTAACTGAGGCTCATGGTGGTTAAGGGATTTGCCCAAGGTCATACAAGTAGTTAGCTGCTGGTTAGGATTTAAACCTAGGTCCCTCCAAATCCAAATCCAAGGTGCTTTCCACTTACCACAACTTCCAAACTAACCAACAACATAACATTGATTCTTAATCCCTCAAGCACAAAAGAATAGGAGATCATGGTGAAAAATATTTTGGAAAACATGCTTTGGAATAAAGAAATGAAAAAGCCAAAGATTGGTAGAATAATACTAATAACTGGCATTTTCATGGCACCTTAAAGTCTGGGAACTACTTCACACAACAACCCTATGAGGTAGGTCCTTCAGGTTGAATTATGCCCCTTTTACAGATGAGGACACTGAGGTTCAGATAGATGAAGTGACTTGTCTATGGTCCCACAACTACTAAGTGTCGGAGGTGGGATTTGCACATAAGTTTTTCTGACTCCAGCTCTAGCATTTTATTTACTATGTCCCTCTGTACCACCTAACCACCTGATTTCCTCTTCTCTGCAGCTATTTCCTCAAATGAAAAGGTTGGACTAGTCTTTAAAGTCCTTTCCAGTTCTAAAGATCTGAGTCTAGGAGTATTAAGTGTGTATTTTACCTAGGGCATTTTATTTACAAGAGAAAGTATCCTTACACATATAATAAGGTTCAGGTGATCACAAGGGTGTCTAAAAGAGTTCTACCCTGCACTTAGAGTGAGTAACCATCACATTTCCTAAACCATCTTAGCAAGTTACCATTACTTCACATCTACTCCATCCCTAGCACCTTTGGGCTGCCTTGATTTTCCTTAAGTCCCCAGTGTAATTTGTTCCCTCCTGATACAAATGAGGATCAAATCATTTCTCAGAACATTGCCTCCTCCTCCCACCTCCCACCTCCACCAATTTACAATTGGCCTAGTTGGGTATTCTAAGCAGACTTTCTTACTAAACACTAACCAAATAATCATCATTTCTTGCTCCTACTAGAGAATTTCATATGACCTAGAATCAGTGTTATAGTGACAACCTCACAAGGTGTCTGCGTCCCAGCTTTAGAAGAGGTCATTGAGTCTAACCCAAGCCTGAGTAAGAGTCTCCACCCTGGAACTTCTGAACCAATAGTCCCCCAGATTCCCTTTGAAGACCTCCGGTGATATGTAACCCTTTCTGTCTTCTAATTTACCACATTCTACTCTTGGAAAACTAACTATTGGGAAATTTTTTTCGTAAGTGGAGCCTAAATCTCTCTCCTTAAATCTTCCAGTCATTGCTTCAGATTCTACACTCAGATGCCAGGCAAAACAAGTCCAAACCCTCTTCCACATGCCAATCCTTCAAATCCTTGAAGAAATCAAAGAGGAGCCTTCTGAATCTTCTCTTCTCCAGGTTAGACATTTATAATTACATTAGTAAATCTTCATGTTGCATGTTCTCATGCCTATTCACCATCCTGGTTCCCTCGCTCTTGATAATGATGAACTCTAGTTTGTCCATTGTCATTGTCTGTCATAAAATATGGCACTTGGATCTGATGATAATGCTCTGAATATGGTCTAATCAGAGTATGGTGAGGCTATTACCTCCTTCACTCTAGGCAAGATACTTCAATTAATGTAACTAAAGGTCAAATTCATTTTTTTGGTTGTCATGTCTCAATGTTGATTCATATGATCTTACCTTCCACTAAAAATCCAGAACTCTTTCATTTGAAATATTGTCTAGTCTTGCTCCCTGACCTGTACTTACACAGGTGCTTATTGGAACTCAAGCATAGGACTTTGCCTTTATCCCTATTAAATGCCATGTAATTATAATCAGCTTATTGTCCTAGCCTGTGGAGAGTTTTTTGGATCCCAGCCCCATTATCCAGTGATTGCCACCCCTTCTAAACTTATGTCATTGGCAAATCTGATAAGCATGCTCTCTGTTCCTCCATCCACAGAAATCCATGATAAAAATGTTGAGTAGCAAAGGGCCAAAGGGAGATTCTGGGAGTATTCTACTTAGAAAGTTCTCATATTTTGGTTACAGTCATTCAACAAGTTCTAAATTTACCTTATTAGAATATCATCAAGTCGACATCTCTCTGCCTTGTCTAAAAGGATAAAATGAGGAATTTTACCTTTTTTTTTAAAGAAATATTATTTTATTTCCAATGCTTTTCTGAAGTCCAGGTGTACTATATCTTCAGCATTCCCCTGATGTAATAGCTTAATAACCCTCTTAAGTAAGGAAATTGGGGTTCGTCTGACATGATCTGCTCTTGATGAACCTATACTGGCTCTAAGTAATCACTGCATCCCTTTTAAATGTTTACAAACTAATTCTTTAATAAAATGTTTGAGGATGTTGCCAGGAATCAGTAAAATTGGCTTGCTTATAACTCTCCATTTCTTGAAAATCAGAACATTTGCCTCCCTCTAATTCTGTAGCCCTTCTCTAATTCTGTATAATTTTTTGAAGATCTCAGAGGCTCGGCAATGATACTCACCATCCCTTTCATTACTCTGGGATAGAGTTTTATCTAGATCTGCTGGCATAATCACTGAGAGCACAGCTAGTTTTTTTTCTTATTTATTCACTTATTTCAAGTTTTAATTTTCTTTTACCCATTATTGATCTATTCTTCTTAGGCCAAAAATAATTTTCCTTAGTAGCGAACCCCTAAGGAAAATGAGTTGATGAATTCCTTCTTATTTACATCATTCAATATTCTTGATTCATCCATTCCAAGAAGGAGACTCTTCTTTGGCCTTTGTTTTGCTTTCAACATAGCTAAAAAGTCTTGAAAACTATCAAGACGCTTCATCCCTGAGCCTGGATACAGAGGGGAAGTTTCAGTAACCAAAGGTAGAAAGGTCCATTTAGCAGGGAGCATCTGTTAGTGTCTGTGGTCTGGGAAAGCTATGGGGGTAGAGTTTATCCATCTTGCCTTGGCAAGTGAATCTGGCTCCATACCAGGACAGTCTTCAGTTTGAGCGTGGTCCCCTTCACAATCTTCAGGGGTTTTCCAGATTAAAGTCTGGCTTCAGGGGAGAGGCCTGGGCTGAGTGAAGTAAGGGTTAGAGAAGGGAGATTTTGAGAGAAGGGGTTTTTCTAGACAGGAGAAGTCATCTGGCTGGGGGCCTCCAGGACTTGTATGTCAGGTCAGGGGAGGTGCAATGCCTTTCAACCCCATGTACCCCCACCCCAACCACTCTACTGAGCACACCAACAACAAAAAAAGAGGGTCTGTTTTTAATCAGCACAATTAGTGCATCTTTAACGTAGTTAGGGAGAATTGACTGATCCCCACAGCAGGGGGAATGTGTAATCCACTTAGCCCCTCCCCTTTCCCCCCAGCTCCCACTCCCTCCCAGACTGTTCAAATAGCCCATTGTAACTGTCCTCCATTCCCCCCTCCTCCCATCTTCATGAAGCAGCTGCTTGGGAGGGGGAGTGAAGGGGGTGTCGCAGGCCTCTAAGCCCTCTACATAGCTGTCACAGAGTATAGTTTCTTAAAAATCTTCCCATTTTCCTTCTTGGTCGAGGCCGCCTGGAGAAGTCAAGTCTTTTTCCAATAGCTTGGGCCATCCAGGTGCAGAGTCCCCGGAAGCCAGGAGAGGTTGCCCCTGGATTCACATCTGTTCACATTCTTGTTCCTGCTCCCCCACATCGTTCACTTTGGACTAAGGGTCTCTCAAGGGGCAGTGGGTATGGATGCCACTGACTGACCCGGGAGCTGGGGCCTTCAGGTAAGCTGAGGCCTGGCCCCCAACCTGGAAGTGAAGCACAGATGATGGGGAGAATAGTTTGTTAAGAAGCTGGAGGCAGGAACTGGTGGGTCAAACAAGCCCCACATCAACTTAGAAATCCAAATTCCTGAATTCAAATTCAAATCCAAAGCTTGACCCCACAAAGTTACAACAAGCTTGGAATTCAGTACAGGGGAGGGAGAGAGGAGCCAAGCTACTGGGCATCGGGCTAGTATAGGGTAGGCAGCCAGCATCAGGGTACATCCGAGCCTTGAGGACTGGAAGAGAAGGATTTGTTAAGGATTTTTAGTCATTTTTCAATTGCGTCTAATTCATCATGATCTCCTTTTGGGGTTTTCTTAGCAAAGATACCTGAGTAGTTTGAAATTTCCTTCCCTACCTCATTTTACAGGGGAGGAAACTGAAGCAGAATTAAGTGACTTACCCAGGGTCACACAGCTAGTAAATGTCTGAGGATGGATTTGAATTCAGGAAGAGTAGTCTTCCTGACTCCAGGCCCCTCTAGGGGCCACTTTACCTATTGTACTTCCTAGCTGTGTTTTGTTGTGACTACAAAGTATCCTAATTGATATGAATCGTAATAAAACAAATAATACCTCTCATTTACATAAGTGCCCTGTACAAAGCACATACATTAACTTACAGTACTTTGAACATAGTAGTTCCTTCATTATAGGTGTTAAATTAATGAATGCATGAATGACCTCACGTAACAAATCAAGGCCTATACATTCCAGTATCACGGTACAACGGAAACAATGCTAGATTTGGAGTAAGAGGACCAGAGTTCAGATCATGTCTCTGTCACTGTCTGCATTTGGGTAAGTTACAACTTTTCTGTGACTTGATTTCCTCATCTGTAAAATGAAGGGATTGGACTCTATATAATCTCTATGGTCCCTTTTCAGTTCTACGTCTATGGTACTAGAAATGAGTGCAAAGTAGTCCCTGTAAGGATTTGCATACTTATTCCATTTTCAGACTCTTTTTTGCAAATGCTTCCAATCAAGTTATACATTCCCATTATTCTTAAATTATAGTCAAACAGAGGTGAGTGTGTTTGTGGTAGGTTGTGTTTGTTTTTGGAGGGTGTTGGAGATGTGTGTGTGTGTGTGTGTGTGTGTGTGTGTGTGTGAGTGTGTGTGTGTGTGTGTGTGTATGTGTAGGTATTTAGATAGACGTTTGTGGGGTATAGGTGCTCTAGGAATGTGTTAAAGGTGTGTAGTAGGAGTAGGGGGTGGAGCATCAGGAGTACATATCCTTGTTATGTTGGGTGTGTGTATAACTAGGAATGTGTGATTTTGGGAAGTTGGGACTGGGGAGAGATGTTGGTTGTTTTTTAATCAGGTTGTATTGGCATCAAGGGAGTTATCTATTAGGTGTTGGGGGAGAAGTGTTAAGGAGGCTAGCTGAGTTGTTTTGGCGGAGAGGGAGAGAGAAATACTTTAGTAGTATTTAGTGAGATATGCATTTTGTATTGGGGTTCAAGGGAGATTGTATTAGGTCTCTATATTGGAGTTTAGGGCCTAAAGATTTTTGGAGAAAGCAGAGAGAAAAGCAGAAAAGTTTTGATGAAGAGTAGAGGTCTGCAAGGTACCTGAGTTCCTGTATAGTAACTCCTTCCCAGGCTGCTCTCTGGACTTCCTCCACCATTCCTCAGAAAATTCATAATCCTGGAAGCTCACTCCAACCCTGGAATTCACACATTGGAAGTACCCTCCTTCTAGGAAATACCCTACTGATAAATGTTTAATAATTTGATCTTTGGGGAAAAAACGAAGCAAATAAAAGAACACATACATATTTAGGAAACACTTTTTAAGTTTAAATGGAATTATTAATACTTCCCGCATTACTGTCTTAAATCTAGAAAATTAACAAAGAAGTAAATCAAACCTCATTTGTAGCATCTGCCAATTTCCAAGGTATAAATTCTCACAATTTAATTAAGTTATTGGTATAATAAATAGGGCAGCTAGGTGACACAGTGGATAGAGTTCTGGGCCTGGAGTCAGGAAAACCCATCTTTCTGAGTTCAAATCTGGCCTCAGATACTTAAAAGCTGTGCAACCCTGGGCAGGTCATTTAACTGTATTTGCCTCAGTTTTCTCACATATAAAATGAGCTGGAGAAGGAAAAGGCAAATTGCTTCAATATCTTTGCCAAGAAATGGGATTGCAAAGAATTGGACATGACTGAAAAATTAACAAATAATAATTAATTAAGTCAATTCAATTTAATTTGAAAATTGAATAATGAGCTCATGGGAACCTGTATGAGCTGGCCCAAGCAAGCCCCTGCCTCTCAGCCCCTGCAGCTTTTCCCTCTGCTTGGATGGATCCTTCTAGAATCTTTATTTAAAGAGGGCACCCCGGATAACCATATCTCATTCATTGCCAGGCTGCACTCCAGACTTTTTTTTTATCATGCCCCGCCCCCGTTGGATAGCCCCTTCTTTTTATGTGTTGTCCCCCTCCATTAGAGTTTAAGCTTTCTGATGTCAAGGACTGTCTTTCTACAAGTATTTATATTCCCAGTGCTTAGCACCATGCCTGGCACAGAGTGATTGTTGACAGACTGATTGACTGACAAGCAGAGAGAGATGTCAACAAGAAAGGCATCAGAGAATAGGGCTCAGGAGGGGGAATCACTGATGTGAGACTTTGAGGGATGGCAGAGAGGGAAGACGAGGGAATCCTGTGTGCAGCCTGGAAAAGAAATGGAAGAAACCTATTAAGAACTGGATTAATCAATCAATCAATCAGTATTTATTAAGTGCCTACTACGAGTCAGGTGCTGTAATGAAGCAGGGCCCAGTCTTTTTTCAATAACAAGACTACAGGCTGACCTGTGACTGAAACTGACCCTTCTGTTAATTACAGCAGCTCCAACACACTTGTCTGTCTATATTGTTACATTCTCCAAGGGCGGCTAGTGTCTTTCCTCATTAGGAGCTCTCAAAGTTGGCCAATGGCACACGTCCACCAGGACCCAGACAATCTATCTTGTTCTGGCAGCCCAAGGCATGGGTATAGTATGCATTCTGCCCTCAGAAGGTCATACATGCAACACTCTAGGCCTCTGCCAAGTCTGCAGGAACTCATTTGAATAATCAAAACCTTGAGGTAACTGTTAAGACTGTAACAATTTTCCTATTGGATTATGGCTCAGAATTCTCCCTCTCTCTGACCAGGTATGAGAAATGTTCAGTCCAGTAAGCACTCCCTTTGCCTATGTGGATGCTGTGTATATATGAGTGTGCATTGAGACTGGGGGGCATCAGAGGGATGCAGTTACGAGGCCCTGGTAGAATATTCTTGATTTTTGTGTACAAAGATGAGACAGCTAATTCCCTCACTGTGTTCACACTGAGGCCCCATGCCAATAACTACTCTCTTACATGGGCATGTGCAGGTGCAAGGCCAAAGACTGACTTTTAGAGAACATGGCCCTTTGTATCATGAGCCAACTTCAAAAAGTGCCAGATTCCCTTTTTTCACTCAAATGTGGATTTGCCCTGTCTGTTCACATCCGATTTATTCCTTCCACTCAGCTTCCTGCTCTTGCCTTTTCCCTCCCCCAAGTACATCTAAATAAAGGACTGTTCACAGTGAGGCCATTTGTGGGGTTTCTTTCAAGTGCCCAAAGTCCTACACTGGGTCTTCTTGCCTGAGTGCCAGCTGCTCAGATGTAGGAACACAGGGCTTGGGTGTCTCCATGAAAGACTTAATAACCCTCTTCCCCTAAGATAGTAATATTATAGAGGACTTTTGGGGTGGGGTTCCTACCTGTGAGTTCGTTGATGTGGATGGCTCCAAGTGTGGAAGTTTTCTCTATAGATGCAGATGAGTGTCTCTACAACCTATAGTCAGAGAGCTGCCTGGGTCCCTGAGAGGTTTAATGACTCACCTACAGTCACATAGCTGGTATGTCAGAAGCAGGGCTTGGGCCCAAGTCTTCTGGACTCCAAGGCCAGCTCTGTAACCATCAGGCTGATGGGGTGCTTGTGCTTGGACCCTAATTCTAACATCACATTTCCCCTTAGCCTTTGCTTGGGTGCTTGTGTCTGAACTTCAGTTCTAAAATCACATCTCTCCCTAACTTCAAAGCATTGGCCCAGGTAGCCTCTCTCCAGTTCAAGGGCAGCATGCCTTACTAAAACAACTAGTTTTCAAAACATATTCTCTCCCAGGCAGTCTCTCCCTCTCCAGCTAAAGGGCAGTGTGCCCCAAAATTATCTCTGCTTCTTCCTCAGTAAGCAGCTATGCCCAATTATAGATTGATTCCAGATGATACGATGAGTCTAACACACATCCTAGACATAGTCAGATGTATGTTCCTTTACATTAATCTTGTCTAACAAGACACGTGATGGAACCCACCTGGATATTCCCAGTCAGCTGTGAACTTTTGGTGACTTAGCGATGTTTCACAGTCAAAACCACACCTCCTCCTAGCCCCCTCCTTGGGCTATTTCCCAGTGAACTCTGGGTAAGATACCTGCAGCAGTAGATACAAAAAGTACATGTTCCTTTAAGAACTGACCACTTCTTAACCACACCTTAACCACTCCCTAATCCCACCCCAAAACACCTAATTGACAGATTTCACCCCTAAATCTTGTACTTAAACTTTCCCTGTAGCCCTCTATGGTTGCAGGTTCCCTAAGAACTCTAGTCTGCTGAAAAGCATAATAAATCTTAGTCTCCTTGACTTAAATAATGCTTGGGTCTGCGAATTCATTCCAGGTGACCTGGGAACTTTGGTTTGGGATTCCCACATCCCTAGGTTTCATTTCTCCCTCAACAAGGCTACAGTGCCTCTCATAGGAAGAGATGGGCAGAAGAAAAGAGAGGTGTGATGAAAGGAAGGAGTTGGAAGAAGCCATTCTACCCAGATAGGGGGAGGCATAAAGCATCTGCTTCAAGAGAAGTCAGTCTTCTCTTATTGGAAGATGGGCTCAATATGTTAAAACTCAAACCCAACCTCCTCTTCATTCACCCTCAGTTTGCCCCTCCTGATTCCTATGTTGCTTACTCAAAGTCTTACATTTCGTCTTCTGGTGCCACTACTGGCTAATTCACCCAGGATCATTCTGAAGCCTTAGAATGATCTTTGACTTCTCCCTCTCTTCATCATTCCTTACCTCCAAATTCCTTCAAAGGATATCTGTCATCTTGACAGTGTGCAGAAGGGGACAAGCTGGATGGTGAAAAATCTCAAGTTCTTGCCATCTGAGGATCAATGGAAGCAACTGGAGAGCATTTTCCTGGAGAAGAGATGACTCCAGGGTTGGAATTGGGGCAGGACATGATAATTGTTTTCAATTATTTGAAAGGCTGTTATGTAGAAAAAAAAATGGTCTTACTGTTTTTGGCCCCAGCATGTAGAACTAGAAGCAATGAGTAAATTAAATTAAATTAAATTAATAGAAGTAATGGATATAAGTTGCAAAGAAGCAAATGTAGACTTGCAGTAAGTAAATTTCCTAACAATTCAAGCTGTCCCAAAGCGGAATGGTGTATCAGTAAGGTAATAATAACAATGTAGATGATAATTGTCAAAATGTCTGTGTAGTTCTGTATCACAAAGTATACGAGACTCTCCACATAGAAGGTAGAAGAAGTAAACCATTTATTCAGACACCAGAGAGCCATATCCCATAAGTCATCTACCCAATCCATCCCAGCAGTGAAGCATTTGATACGTAATGTCCCAACATGGAGCCTCACCATCCCAAAACCTCTCCGACCCCCTGCTGGGGTCTTCCCCAGAACAAACTGACAGTATAGCTGTCACAGTCTGTTCAACTCTCAGAGGTCAACTTAAGTTACCTCAGCTCTAACAGTCACTATGGCCATTAACAGCCATAACAGCTCTCTCTTTCCCTGTATTTCCTGTGACATAACTTCCTTTTCCTCTCAGTAAGCTCCTCCCACCACATGTGACTCAGGCTTCCTGTGATGTAAGCAGGTGACATGGCCTATTAATGGGTGGAAAAGATCTTCAAATCTAAATTGCTCTTACGAATGGATGGCTTGGGAAGTAGTTGTTTCTCCTTGGCTGGAGCTCTTTAGGGAATGTTTTAGGGAAAATTGTAGAAAGCATTCTTTTGGAGGATATGGGTTGAATGGATAGCCCTCCCAACTCTGAAATTCTCTGATTCTTCTCTCACATTTCTTGCATCAGTTCAATCCTTTCTATTCTAATGGCACTTATTCTCTATTGCCTGAATTGTTGTAACAGCCATATAAATAGTCTCCCACGTGCTTCCAACCTCCCCCTTCTCCAATATATTCTGTATATGTGGATGGAGAAATATTCCTAAAGTCCCATTCTCTTATGGCTCCACAGAAAATAAAATCCAAACTTCTTAGTCAGGCATTCAAGGGTCTCCATGGTGTCATTCATCCTATTTCTCTTGCTTTGGACCTAGGAAATTGTGGCCAGAGTGAACTTTGCAAGGGCCTGGGAGGAAGGCTTGAGTGAATACATTCAAAGGATTTAAATGTAGAAGGGATCTTGGCAATGATCTAATCTAACTCCCATATTTTACAGGTATGGAAACTGAGGCCCAGAGAGGTTAAATTACTTTGACAAGGCCATCTAGGTGGTAAGTAGAAGAATTGTGATTCAACCTGTCTTCTCTTTCTAATTCTGGTGCATTTTCCAATCCACCATTTTCCTTGCCTGCATGCTATCCCTACCCTACCCTACCCCCGTTCTGGGTCCTGAGAAGGAAGTGTTTTATATACTGCATCAGTTGCCTGATCTACAAAACAGGGACTGAAGGATTGTGATTCTCTTCCATAGAACTGGAAGAGACCTTAAAGTTCATCTAACCTAACCTACTCATTTGTGGATGAAGAAACTGAGGCCAAGAGAAATTAAGCAATTTTGTCAAGGTTACACAAATAGTAAGTGGCAGAGCTAGGATTTAAACCCAGATCCTTTAACTTCGTAATCAGAGCTTTGTTCTGTATTTTGGCCTTTGTTCATATCCTCAATGCTTAGCACAATGCTTGGCCCATAGTAAGACCTTAATAAATGCGTGTTGACTGACCAATCGATTAACTGGCTTTTTTCATTGTACCAGGATAATAATATTTGCATTACCTAACCAACTCCCGGGGTTGTGGGGAGGACACTTTGTAAACCTCAAAGAACCATAGAGATTTTCTCTTTCCCTCTTGCCCAGCCTCTGCTCCCCCTGATCCTCCTGCTCTGTAGGTGGACTGCTATGCTGGGAGGTGGGGAGATGGGAATGGGGATAACGTCCCTGGAGTTTAGGTCAGGTTCTCACCCTGTGGTGAGAACCTCCCAGCCTGGTCCTAACTTTGAGTTTGAGCTCTTTTGTGATCCTTACAGGCTTCGGGGATTTAGGGAGTGGTGCTAGGGTGGTATTGTTTTTTTAATGAATCCCAAACTCTTTGCTTTGCATAAACACAGGATATAACAAAGAAAAAAAACCATTCTGTGTGTTGGAGGGTAATTCTAGCTATCATGCAGCAGGATGATCTCAAATGATACCTAATGGCAAAGCTATTCTCTTACTTGTGTTTCATTGTTTCCATTATAAGTTTTTACATCCTGGTGAAACAATTTTCAATATAATGGTACTCACATTGCAGGAAAAACAGCAAATAAAAGGCAAAGAAATCTTAATATCAGCATCTACTGTGATCAAAATAATCAGGGGCTAGCTTTTTGTATTGTGAATTTCAGCTCTCCTTCCCTCTCCTTAGCTCAGCTAAGAAAGCATCCTTAGTTGCTTTGTGTGCGATGAGAGAGAATTGGGACCACCTTCTGGGAGCCCTTAGTCAGACAGAGGAAACGTGGGCCCAGCCCCTGGGCTGGAGCATATTGTTTTCATCCTGACCACCAATTTTCTTTAATTTGCTAGTCCTGTAGAGAAGCATAGGTCCTCCCATCCTGGATCTGGAAGAAATCAGGTTGCAACTACAGGAAGATTCTCAGGACAGTTTTACCTTGGGTTGTTGCCCCTCAGAATCAGTGCATAGCCCAAGGTACAGGTGTCATAAATCATCTTGGGGCGGGGCAGGGAGAAGACCGAGGGGTAGGAGCTAGAGGAAAGGCCATCCCAAATTCCACTCTGACACCTGGAACGGATCATAGAGCGGAAGCTGATCAGACACTCTGATGGCTTCCCTGGCAACATTGAATGCCAAGAAAATATCACCCAGATAAGACCCCTGTGGTACTCCCTGCTGTAACCCATTTGGATGTTGTCTCAGACCAAGTCATAAAGGATAGGTAGTTTTGATTATGTCAAGCCTCACTGAGCCTCAGTTTCCTCATCTGCAAAATGTGAATAACACTTGTATTACCCACCTCACAGGATTCTTGTGAGGCATCAAGCCAACAGCATTTATTAAGCACTTACTGTGTGTCAGGAACTGTGCTGAACAAATGCAAACCTTGTTGTTGTTGTAACTCATGGCCCAGAGACTCTGAAAGTCCTATGGGTTCACAAGGACTAGATCCTATCTTGGGAACTGACATAGTAGGGTCATTTTCTCTTTGTCTCACTATGTCCCCACCTGTACTGTTTATTCCAGGAAGTCTCCAAATAAAGCTTAGATATAGTTTGTGTCTAGATCTGACCAAATGTTGATAACCAGGGTCCTTGGCTTCTGTGTATTAATGCGGTTATTGGATATAGAGAAATCTTTATTTCACTCCATAGAAAATTCAGAAGGCACAAAAGACTCACAGAAGCTGATAAATGGATGCAAAAAGCCCACGAAGCAGTCAAAGACTCAATGTTCATAAGCAGGCACAGAAAGCACATAAGGGCATACTTTTTAAAAAACTTTCTTTATTTTTCTTGGGTTTTTTTTTGTGTCTGTGTTTTCTTTCACAACATGGCTAATATGGAAATATGTTTTGCATGACTGCACATGTATAACCTCTATCAAATTGCTTTTCTTCTCAATGATGCGGGAGGGGAGGGAGGGAAGAAAGAGAATTTGGAATTAAAAATTTTTTTAAGGTGTGTGTGCATACACACATACACACACACAATAGAAAACATATAAAACACTCAAGTAGCCCATGACTCCTCCCAGCAATGGTGATCATATTTTGGGGCTGTTGAACAAGCCTCTTATCAAACCTACATTGTCTGAATTACTTGTTCAAATATCTAGAAGGTAGTGGTAGTTCTTTTGCTTCTCCAAGTATACCTCCCCTTCACTTCTCCTCTAGCCTTAGGGTACCATGTGCACAACCAGCTTTTATCTCCAAGAAGCATACTATTCAGAAAAATCTCTGTTTCTCTCTAGAGCAAAGGTTCTTTTTAAAAAATAGTATTTTATTTTTTCCCCCAATTACACGTCAAGACAATTTTTAACATTCACTTTTATAAGATTTTGAGTTCTATGTTTTTCTCTCTTCCTCCCTACCTTCCTGCCCTCTTCTGAAAATGGTAGGCAATTTGATATAGGTTACACATGTGCTATCATGTAAAACATATTTCCATATTAGTCATGGTTATGAAAGAAGAAACAGATCAAAAGGAAAAAAAACCATGAAAAAGAATAAAGTGAAGAAAATATGCTTCAATCTGCATTCAGAGTCCAACAGTTCTTTATCTGGATGTGGGGAGCATTTTTCTTTGTGAGTCCTTTGTACTTGTCTTGGATCATTGTGTCGCTGAGAAGAGTCAAGTCATTCATAGTTGATCCTCACATAGTATTGCTGATACTGTGTACAATGTTTTCCTAGCTCCGCTCATTTCATGTTGTATCAGTTCAAACAAGTCTTTCCAGGTTTTTCTGAAATCTGCCTGCTCATCATTTCTTATTACACAATAACATTATATTACATTCATATACTACGGCTTGTTCAGCCATTCCCCAATTGATGGGCATACTCTCAATTTCCAATATTTTGCCACTATGAAAAGGGCTGCTATAAATATTTTTGCACATGTAGGTCCTTTTCCCTTTTTATGATCTCTTTGAGATACAGACCTAGTAGTGGTATTGCTGTATTGAAGGGTATGCCCAGTTTGGTTGTCCTTTGGGCATAGTTCCAAATTGCTCTCTAGAATGGTCAGATCAGTTCACAACTCCACATTGTTGGAGTGCATTAGTGTGCCAGTTTTCTATATCCTCTGCAACATTTATCATTTCCCTTTTTTGTCATATTAGCCAATCTGACAGGTGTGAGTTTCTTAACCTAGAGTTCATGGATCCTCCAAAGGGTCCATAGATTTCAGAAAGTCCATGAACTTGGGTAGGAATTATGTCTTTATTTCAATATAATATGGTTTTTTGGTAATACTATGTATTTTGTTTTCTGCATTTAAAAACATTATTCTGAGAACAGACTTTGCCAGATTGCCAAAGGGGTTTATAATACAAAAAAGGTTAAGAATCCATACTTTAGAAGGTCAGGTCTCTAACTTGAACTTGGTGATGCTTATGAGACTTGTCCTAGAGTTGATGCTCTCCAGGAAATCTCCTGCGTCTGGCTTCAAGTCTAAATTTTGGGATCAAGTAGATTAGGACATTGAAATTTGTTCTCCCTTTTTAACTCCCAGGGAGTATGTCCATGTCTGCTTCAGCTATTTGCTTTAACAGGAAATCTATCAATGATCTCAGCTACCACCATCTCTTGAGGTAGCAAAATTTCCTCTTAGGATTTCTTCTCTAAGGCTGTATCAGTATGATCATGGAACTCCTGACTATTTCTGCCTTAAGACAGCCTTATCGGTCCCTGACTGGGAAGATACTAAGTGCCTATTGCTTTGCTTCTTTCTGGCCACCTTCTGAAGGGCAAAAAAGCAGGCAAAAGTACTGAGAGCAGGCCATCCCACTCCTTTGTAGGCCAGTATAAGTGGAGCATCCTAGGACAGCAATGTGTCCTTCTGAATCCTAGCCAGGTTAACCATCAACCATCATGGGGTCAGCTTTACGCACTGAGAACCAAACAGGAGTCATCTCTTAAGAATTGCATTCTTAACCACCATTATGCATGTCAAAAGAGATAGGCTCAGATTGAAGGGAGGGAAGGGGGCGGTGTGGAGAGAAGCTTACATTGTTATATGGCATACAAAGATTTTTTAGAAGCACATATTTCCTGTCCTCAAGAAGCTTCCAATATAAAGGGAGATAAGATGAAAACACAAATAATAAAAGACAAGATGGAAAGGGCAAAGAGAAGAGAGAAAGAGACAGACAGAGAAACAGACAGACACAGATACAGAGACAGAGAGACAGAGACAAACAGACTGACAGGCAGAGAGAAGAATATTTGTATGGCTAGAGTTCATGATAAAAGGCACTCTAAGAAGTCATGAGCTGAATAGTTAGACATAATCTAACTAGTGTCCAGCCTCATGAGTCCTATTAAGTGGCATTGATCATGTAGCTGGTGTTGAGGGAGAGAGAAAGAGAATTAATTCCCTGGGGGAAATAACTAAAGGCAGTTGGAGTTAGTGTAATATACATGTATGTATGTATGTATGTATGTATATGTACACACACACACACACATATATATATATGCATATATGTGTATATATGTCCCTGCTCTGCCTCTTCTTCTCCCTCCATGGTCTGGATCCCCTTGAGAAATTGCTAATTTCCAGAGGGCCAGGCTGTAATAAAACATGCGTCACCCAAGAGGCCTTTCTCTCAGAGAGAGTAAGGCAAGGAGTCTGGGTAGTAACAGTGTCTGAGGAGCAGTTTGAGGCATTTGTGATGCAGTCAGCCCTAATTCATTATTAGCTGTAATTGTTTCAGAGAAAGTGTCCACTGTTATGTAAAATGCCATCCCAGATGCTCCTAATGGAGCTGACTCGTGATTGCTGTAATTTTCAAAGCTTTTCTCCTTCCTGGAGTGAGGTGGACCTTTTCAAGGAGAAAGGGAGGGAGAAAAAAGCCTATTATTAGGGAAAGAAACAGTCATGCTGTACCTGAACATCCATTAGCAGGCATGTGGGGAAAAAAAGGCATTTGCTTCTGGCTGGAACTAACGATCTGCCTTCTGACTTCCCCTGTGTGTGCCCATGCGCGTACAACCACATTCTTCTCACTCTCTCGGGTCAGGAAAGCTTTGTTAAGAGGAAAGTGGTCTTTTCTCAGACCTTATCCTACTGAACTTCCCCCACGGCATTTGGCCCCAGGGCTAGGTGCTTAATAAAGGCTTATTGAATGACTGGTCAGCCAGGCCCACTCCCCCTCTCCCCCTTCTTCCAGATGGATACTCTCTTCTCTGGAATTTCTTAACACTGTTCTCCTCTTACCTGTCTGACTACTCACTCCTCAGTCTCCTTGTTGGCTCATCACCTATATCACGTCCCTTAACTATCAATGTTCCCCTAGATCAGAGGTTCCCAAACTTAATTTGGCCTACTGCTGCCTTTTTTTTTTTTAAAAAAAAAAGCTACTCAGCGTCCCCATGGAAATCTGCTTTCTTTAACCCTTTAACAGTTTTTTTTGGAAGTTTGCATAATTTCAAAAAATACAAAATATTATTAAAAAGTGAGGCATCTTAAATTTAATACTTTATTGTAAATCTGTGGGCTTTTTCCTGCATTGAAATTATGATGACACGCCATATAGTATCATATTGTAAACAAATCATTACATGCACATATTCCTTCCTATGCGTGCTAGACTTCCCAATGCACAACATGCTCACCTGCCAACACTTACTTGTTAAGACCTGTAGGTGGACTTGACTACTGATTGGTTATAACTTGCATTTTGTGTGTTTCTTGGAAAATAATGCAATCACTATGACTTTAACTCTGTTATAGAACAGAAGAAACATGTATTAACAGGTTTTCAAATTTTTCTTCTCTTCTCTTCTTTCCTTATGCTTCTACCACCCCCTCATTTTTATTCAATGCCCCCAATTGCACCTGAGGCTACTACCACCCCCCAATTTTTCCAGTACCCCCCAGGGGGAGATATCACCCACTTTGGAAACATATGCATCCTGGGTGCTCTTCTCTCTCTACACTCTCCCTTGGTGACCTGATCAGCTCCCATGGGTTTATATGTAACTTCTATGTAGATACTTCACAGTTCTATGTATCTAGCCTCAGTGCCTACCCTGTACTTCAGTCCCACATCACCAAATGCCTCCTGGACATTTCAAATAGGATGTTCCAGAGATCCCTCACATTTAAAATATCCAAAACAGAACTCATGACTTTTTCCTCCAAACCCAACCCTAGGCTTCCAGAGTTATGTCTCATGCATCATTATTCTTGCTGTCTTTCAGGTTCATAACCTTGATGTTATCATCAATTCTTCACCCTTCCTGATCCCACATATTTAATCAGTTGCCAAACCTTGCCATTTCTACCTGCACAGCACCGCTCACATCCAACCCCTTCTTTCCTCACCAAGCCACCATCTTATTTTAGGCTCTTCTCCTTTCTCTCTAAGATGACAACAACTATCTCCAAATTGGTCACCTTGTGTCAAGCTTCTTCCCACTCCCCACATCCTTCACACTGCTGCCAAAGTGATTTTCCTTGAGCACAAACCTAACCATTCCACTCCTTACACAATAAATGCCAGCCTCTTGAATAAAATACAAACTTCTCTATTTGACTTTTAAAGTCCCTAATGGTCTGACTCCAACTTATCTTTCCAGTCTCAGTGGACATTACTCCTCCATCCGTGTTCCTCGAGATAGCCACACCCCTTGTCTCTGTGCCTCACACATAGCACTCTGTACTTTGTCTCTCCTCCTTTGCTTTGACCATCTCCTGTGCCTAGAATGCATCCCCTACACACCTCTGCCTCATGGAAGCTCTTACTTTGGGGTCCAATTCCAGCACCATTCTCTACATGAAATTTTTCTTGATTTCTTTCAATTGCTAGTGCTTTCCCTCTCAAATTACCTCATATAATCTACTTTGTATCCATTTATATCAATTCTCTTTATATTTCTTCTCTGTATACTTGTACGTGTACTTCTTGCCTCCCAGTAGCATATAAGCTCTTTGAGAGTAAGGATTGTTTATTATTAATAACAGCAACAATAATAATTAGCATTTATGGAGCGTTTTCAAAGTTGCAAAGTGCTTTACATGTGTTATCTTATTAGATCCTCACAACAGCCTGTGAGAAAGGTGTAATTGTTACCCCATTTTATAGACGAGGAAACTGAGGTTGCGAGACATCGAGTGATTTGCCCATGGTCCCACAGCTAGTTAGTGTCTGAGTCAGAATTTGAATGCAGCTCTTCTTGACTCCAGGTCCAGTATTTTCCAATACACAACCTAGTTGTATTTGTATCCCCATTGCCACTGTGATTGACACATAGTAAGCACTCAAACATTCTTGTTTATTAATTGATGAGAAACCAGCATAGCTGCTGAGTTTGATTCCGTAAACATTACGTATCTACTATGTACAAAGTATTGCTGGGTGTTGGAGATAGAAGGATGCAGTGGTTCTTGCTTTCAAGGGATTGGGTGGGGAGTGGGGTGGGGGGCAGGTGTGATATAGCATGAACCTAGATAAATAAATAGAATACTACCCCGACATTTCAAGAAATGGAGAGCATTAGCAAACAGAGAGATCAGGAAAGAGATTAGGAGGCAGACTAGAAGTGGGCTTTGAAGGTAGGAATTCTAAGAGGCATAACAAAAATGATACATGTGCTACAGAAAACTGATCACAGATCATAAAACCAACACAAGGAAGGCATTGAATACTACAGTCAATACAGTGAGGATACTGGAATGCTTCCAGAAAAGCTAAGTGTGAGTGATTGGCACATATGAGTTTTCAACAGGCAAACCTATCGTCTAGCTTGTTTGGAATAGTATTTAATTCTTCCCCTTCTGGGAGAAAAAAACCCCACCATCCTTCCTACCTCCCAGGTGTCCCACTCCCCAGGCCTCCCCGTCCCCCTCCCCCACCATAGGCTAATGAGCTTGAAGTTGGTAGCTGACAAAATTCTAGAACTCATTATTAAAGGAGTGGCTCATGAGAACTTGGAGGAGGAAACAGTGATCACAAAGGACCAGCATGAGTTCATCAAGAATGAGTCATGCTATGGTGACCTGACTTCGTTTTTTGGAAGGTCACTAGCCTGGTAGATAAATACCTCCGATACTGCAAGCCTGTATTTGACAAAATCTATCAAATGTCCTCATGAAAAAGATAAAAAAGATATAGGATAGGTGCGGTCTAGTTAGATGGAATCAGAGCTAATTGAAGCATGGGACTCAAAGAGCAGTGATTAACAGTTCGACGTCAGCCCAGAGGGATAACTGCAAGCCCACAGGGGTCTGTACGTAGCTATCTTGTTCTGTAGAATATTGCAGTCAGTGATTCCCTTGAAGGCAGGGGTGGCATGGTGCTTCTTAAGTTTGTGGATGACATGACTCGAAAAGGGACAGCAAATAGATTAGATGAAAGAATTGAGATCTAAAAAGGTTCTGCCAGGCTAGAATGATGGGTTGAGTCCAACATGACAAAATTTATTGAGGATAAATGTACAGTAATCTCATACTGAACCTTTAGTCTCCTAGAACTCTGATTTTTTCATATGATCTAGGGATTGTTGAGCCCTATTTCTCCCATTTGATACTAGAGTAGTTGACTTTTTGAAATCAAGTTATAGGACTTTACATTTGATCATGGGGAGGACAGAAGGAAGCTGTTTTCAGTGTAACTGTGCTGGAGACTTCTCCAATTTTCCACCCTCAGAGCCCATTCAGAGGTCCTGAGGGAATGTGGGCATGGCAGTGATAAGTTATCTTCCTAAGGCTCTAGGTATGATTTTCTAACTCAGGCTATGGTAGCAGCCCGTGGGGGATTGGGTAATAGATATGGAAACTAAAGCTCAAAAAAGGTAAAATTGACTTGTCCAAAGTCACCCAGGTGGGCAGCGGCAGAGCTGAGATTTGAACCCAGTACTTAGGAGGTTACCTGTTTTGAACAATCCATTAGCATTTATTAAATGTCTACTATGTGCTAGTCAGTGGGGATACAAATGCACAAAATGAAACAATGGAGATAGCTTCATTTATCTCTCCTGGTACTTGTGGGTTTGTTTTTCCAGTAAGTATGGCTCATTTGCTAGGGAAGACAGGAGCCCTTGGGACTGCTTTGGATTTTAATCCTGGTGGTGGTTTTAGAAAGCATTGGTTGGTAGCTTTGAATGGGGGAGTATGTTCATTCATTTCTGAAGGGTCAGGTTGGGGTAGAGGATTTAATTAAAGGTGTCTCTTCTTTATCCCTGCCTTCTTTTCTTTAGCCCCAGTTTATTTGATTCTTGCATAGAGCTGTAACTAGAAATTTTGTCCCATGGGGCAAATTTTAGTTGTGTATGCAGAGGGGGCAGGGCATAGAGACAAAGCCACCCTGATTACCCTGAAATGGCACATGGCCCCATCAATGCTAATCAGTGCTGACCGTGAGCAAATCACCTGGCTCATACCGTCAGTCCACGTTGCCCACAGACAGTCTTCCATAGTGCGTGTGGTCATGTCAGTGGGGAGATGGGCCCCACAAGACAGAAATGATGACAGTGTAATACTGGGAAGGCATTGCCTCCCTAGCTCCATTCTATGTGCCTTGAAGTCTTCCTCAGTCGAGGAAGGTTGCATGCCTCCACTTTCTCTTTTATCCCTACAAGGCCCCCATTGCCCTATGCTAGTTAAAGCTTAATTCTAGTTTCAGTCTGCAGGGGTCTCAGCCTTTCACTGATCTCCAAAACTTTCCTTATCTCCCAAAGGAAATTTTTCCTGGGATATCCATGCTTAATCATTAATGTTTTTCTGTTCCCCGGGAGTCTGTTCTTCTCTCTACAATAGGCCCATGGCCCACATGCTGTCCAGCTAGTTCCCTGGGGATCAGTTCCCTGTCATTGGGAGGCTATATGGACAGACTGAGTAAAGTCAGTGTATGGAAGGTGGGAGGGGAAGCTTTGTAAAATACTAACCTTTCCCCTCTGGGCCCCTAGTTCAAGTACAAAGTCAATTCAGTCATGGCTAGGGGGGTCAGGGCCTCTGCTCTGGGAATGACCCTCCCTCCTCCTGCCAGGCTGGACACTTGAAACGAAGCCCTTGTCATTAGCTGATTTATGTAGGGCACTACCTTACCTTTCACCCCTGCAGGGTGGTCAGGACTGAGGCTTAAGTGAGGTCAGGGGCCAACCCTCGGGTGTGCTTGAGAATCCAATGAGTAGATTTATAACTCAAGGGAAACTGTCCAAGTGAAACTCCCTTTGGTACGGTCACTGCACTGGGCATAAGGAATTGCTCTTCTCCCTGCCCCTCCTATTCCCTGAGACTCTTTCCTAAGACTGTATAGAACAGTGCAGAGAACTGGTTTTGCGGTCTAAGTGCTCAGGTTAAAATCCCAGCTATTAATTATTGTTTACGAAATCCTGGGCAAGTCCCTTCAACCCTTTGGGCCTCTGTTTCCTCATTCGGTGTGATTCCTCTCCACCTGACCCAACCACGAAGACTTCTCTTTAACTTGATGAGGTGCTTTGGAGCCACCAGAGAAACCAGAGTATACACTTTACCATTATGGTCCCTAAATGGGGCAGGGAGCAGAAAGAGAGGAAAGGCTGCTTGGTATAGTCAGGAGGACATGAGTTCAAACCTGACCTCAGGCATTTACTAACTGTGTGACCTTGGTTATGTCACTTTAGTTTCCTCATATGGAGTTAATAATAACACTTACCTCCCAGTTTTGTTGTGAAGATAAACTGAGGTAAATAAGTAAAGCACTTTGTAGACCTTAAGGTGCAATAAATCCAGCTTATTTTGTTTGAGCATGGCTAAGACTGAAGAGCAGCTAGGTGGCACAGATAGAGAACTAAGCCTGGAGTCAGGAAGACTCATCTTCCTGAGTTCAAATCTGGTCTCAGACACTTATTAACTGTGTGACCCTGGGCAAGTCATTTAACCCTGTTTGCCTCAGTTTCTTCATCTGTAAAAGGAGCTGGAGAAGGAAATGGCAGACCACTCCAGCAAATTTGCTGAGAAAACACCAAATGGGGTCATGAAGAGTTGACCATGACTGAAACAACTGAACAACAAAAGACTGAGGGGTATGTTGACTGTGGATGCAGAGAGAGGAGTTATTCTGAAGTGTAAGGAATATACAAGTTGAAACTATTGTGGATGACCAATTAGCCAGAAAAGGGGATGGTATCTTGGCATTGTAACCCATTAACTGGAGTGACTCTGGGTTATTTGGCTTCATTTTCACCTTAACTTACCTATCTGTGAAATGGGTATGAGCTACCAGAGTATCATGATTCCCTGAAAGTTAGGGAAACTTTTTAAACATAGCATTTGGGGTGTACAATAGTGATGCTGTATCTTATTTTGTACTGAACTGAGTTAAAGGAGCAGGTACAAAGCACCATTCTGAAATTCAGTGGTCAACGGTGCCTCATGGTTTTTGCTGTTCATGTTTATATCTATGTATGTCCTCTCTGGTCTTCAGACTCAGGGCTCTCTGGAGACAGGGCCATATTTTATCCTTCAGACCAGAAGCTCCCTGAGGGCAAGGGGTCTTTCTCTCCCCACCCTTCCCCAAGACTGGAGGTTTCTTAAAAGCAGGGGCCATGACTTTGCCCTCAAATGGAGCAGATCTTTGAACAAGTCACAAAACCTCACTGGGCATGTTTCCTCATCTTTAAATGAGGGAGGTGGTTTTGATGGTCTCTCAGGCCCATTTTAGCTCTAAATCTATGATATATTATCCCATGTTTCCTTCCGCCTTGCTGAGCGTGGGGTTGGAGCAGGCTGAGTCAGTGATGCTGCCTCACTAAATTGGCTTTACGTCTGTGTTACTTTTATTTACGTGCCCTGTTGTCTTTACTAACAGGACACACTTTTTCCTTTGACTAATGCTGCTGAGCTCACAGGCTGCCAGAGGTTTCCATGTGTCACTAAGCCAGAACCCTTCCTGGGGGATATTTTCAGTTGGTGATTCAGCTCTAGTTCAGAAGTACAAATCTGAGCTGTGGCCTCCCTCCACCTCTGGAGGTTTCCCAGGTGTGTAGCTTCTGTGACGTGCTGGGAAAATGGTTTCTGGAAAACATTCGTCCTGAATATTTAGCAAGGAAAAATGGTAGATTGGCCAAGAGGTTGCTGAGAGTCTAACAAAAGTTCCGGAGGCTGCTTTGATGTCACGTCCTTATGGGGCTGTGGGGCTGGGGCAAGGATATGGTCAGGGTGGAAAAGACACCTGAATGTGTCTGGGGAAGGTTCAGACAAACCTGACACTGCAGGGCATTCAAGGCTGCCCTCTAATCTAAATCAGCCCAGAATCAAACATTTTTATTTCATCTTGGGAGCTCAATTAAATCCAACCAGAACTCTTGTGTGTGTGTGTTCATGTTTGTGTCTGTGTTTGTGTCCCCGTGTATGAGGTATGTATGTCTCTGCGTAGGTAAGAGTTAGCTTGGTGTAGTAGGAAGAACAATGGCTTAGGAAGTTAGAAGCCTGAGGTCCAAATCCTAGCCCTGCTATTGCTGTCTACTGTACTCGGGCAAGTGATTTCACTTGTTTCAGTCTCCATTTTCTCCTCTGTAAAATGATGGGGTTGGAGTAGCTAGGTGGCACAGTGAATAGAGCACCGGCCCTGGAGTCAGGAGGACTCAAATCCGTCCTCAGACACTTGACACTTACTAACTGTGTGACCTTGGGCAAGTCACTTAACCCCAACTGCCCTGCCTTCCTCCCTCCAAAAAACAAAACAAAGCAAATAAAATGATGGGGTTTAGGGATGTGTGGAGTAGGGAGGGATCACTAAGGTTCTCACCAATCTTGAAACCTGTATTACAGGATCACAGATTTAGAGCTAGAGGAAACCTCATAGACCATCTAGTCCAGCCCTTGTATTTTACAGATATAGAAAGTGAGGCCCAGGGTGGGGTGATAAGATGTTTCTCCCAGACTTTAGGGGAAAAAACTTTGGTACTTACCAAGAATCTATAGCGTCACCTAGGATCCTACATACAGTAAATGCATCTGGCTTCCAGGGTCTAATCCGTAGGGCTTCCCCATCCAATTAGGGATAAAAAAGCTCCTTCAAGAGTTTTTGGAATATTTAAGGTTGTGGTTATCCCAGCTCAAAGCACTACGCTGGGCCTCCCTGTCCACTGTCAGGTATATATCTGTACCAGTTTTAAGGAAAGACCCTTAGGGTCATGAAGCCCCTTTGTGTTAAGAAGTCCAGTGCTCCCAACAGTGACTAAGAATTTCTAGTATGGATTGGGCATGGGAGCACATGGGATGTAGTGGGGTGTGTGTGTGTGTGTGTGTGTGTGTGTGTGTGTGTGCTGATTCTCTCTTAGTGACAAGTTTGTGTTCTAGTTGCACATGTTTTTACTTTTACACTGGTCTAAGTTAACAAAATGTTTCTAAGTAGAAGTCTACCAGTACTTGAATACTTAAAATCAGACCCCTGATTTCATTGGTATTAAGCAGTTCCTTAGAAAGTTCAGAAAGGCCTTTTCTTTGCAACTTTTGAGTCTTAAGAGAGGTCTGGGTTTGCAGAGAGTAAATGACTTACCCAGGGTCACATAGATAATAAATATGTGGGAGAGACTTGAAGCTGGCTCTTCCTGACTGGGGCCAGTTTATCCACCAGACACATGAATAAATTACTTATTTTTAATAGGTGGCATTATTTGGATACAACATGTCAAAGTCTTTCAAAACAGTGTTTTATTAAGCAGACTAAACATCCCCCCTACATTTTCGTCTCTCCTTTCATTCCCCTATCTTTCATTTGTTCAGCATCAAAGCCTTCCTTCACAAGCTTTGGCTGAATGCCTCCCAAATGCCCTTGGACTCACTGAAGTGGGAGCCAGAGTGAATTGCACTAGAAGGTTGGGGAGCATCTTCCCTGTAACCCCACCCACCCCCAAGGATAGGCTGGGCAGGAATGAGACTGGGCAGTAACCCCCATCCCTTCCAGACCCTCCAACAAAGGCACGGCTCTGCCCTGTGGGCTTAAGGGGCCCTTTCTTAACAAAGCCCCTCCCTTGACTCACGCCCCTCTTCCCCCTCCCTCTCAGCATAGGATTTACATACAGATGCTTGGGTACAGCTGAACTGGGTTGGAGGAGGGGATTGGGGGAGCAGGGCCAGCCAATGCTCGCCTACCCAAAATCTGTGTCTGAGGCACTGGGCTGCTGCCTCAGAGAGAGCCCAGGTGGCGAGACAATGGCCATTCAAAGAGTTTCTGTCTCATTCTCTCCCCTCTTCCTTCCCCTCCCCCATTTACTCCCATCTGAAGACCTCCCCTCCCTTTACTGTACAGATGGGGGTTGGGGTGGGGCTGGACTTTTACCAGTGTGTCTGCCCCAACTCCCAGCGATCTTATCCAGGAGATGGCATTTCAGAGCCTGGAGTTGTGATCTTTCCCTCCTTTCTCCAACCCCTACCCAAAGAAGAGGCTATATGGGAAGGGCACTGTCTCATATGCTACTAACAAACTATGTGATATTGGACAAATTGCCTCTCCTCTTTGGACTTCCTATTTTCCCATCTGTATAATCAGCAAGTCGAATTCAATGATCTTCCCCTCTCTGTATCCCCTACCTCCTTGTTCTCCTATTCCCTGTACCACTCCTCTGCCTCCATCCTGACCTCCATCCGACATCTATCCTGTCCCTTCTCCTGTCCTCTTGCCCCCACGAAGTGTCTGCTTTTCCACTTATTTGCTGAGTCCTTCTCTAAGAGTTCCACCCTTCCCTTCAATTTCTAAGGAGTAATTTATGACAAAGACAAAAGGGAGGATCTGGGTCTGACTTACCCACGATGGGGAGATTGGCCTATGCCTCTACTTTCCTGTTCTATAGGGCATTTGGAGTCAGAGGACCTGGAAGTCAAATCCAGGCTCTCTCATTAACTCACTGTTTATTGGATCATAGATTTAGAGATGGAACATCTGATCTTAGGCAAGTCAATTTATCTATCTAGGCCTCAGTTTCCTGGTCTGTGAGGAGCTGATCCTTCTAATTAAGATCTTGTGATCCTGCAGGCCCCTTCCACTGAGAATAGCCTCTGTGTGTGTGTGTGTGTGTGTGTGTGTATGTGTTCGTGCGCACACAGAGAAAGATGGAGACACAGACATCAGTTTATTTGCTCACATCCCATCTCCATCAGAAAACCCCTCCCCCTACTCCCCTTCGTAAAGCCTCACTAGGGCTGATGCTGGCCAGTTCCTATTGGGAAACAGATTCTTGGGACCTTTCAACTTAGCCGTCAGTTTGGGAGAGCTCCCAAGTTGGTCTCTGTGTGAGATTTTCCTTTTCTTGCCCCTAGTTTGGCCCATGTGTCTATAAGCATTTTTTCAAAGGCTTGATGTAGGTAAGTGCATCAGCATGTGATTTGCATACAATTTACATATCCCTAGCCCTGTCATTCTCTTCGGAAGCAGCTTTCAAAGGCGAGTGTGATTTGGTCACCTTTCCTGTGTAAGGGGAAAACATTCTCCTCTTCAGCACAAAGCCCAGTCAGGATCCCTTCGTGCTCAGTAAGGGATGGCTAGGAGCTTCTGGGGGTCTGGAGAATATCATGTCTGGTCCCTGACACCCCTCTAGGGCCAGAGGCAGGACCCAGCCTGCTCCTTTGGGTCTGTAGCTTTGGCAGGAGCCCAGGAAGGGAATTAAAACAAGCATAAACCAGAGGCAGCCAAGACAAGCAGCTGCCTGGTCCCTGAATCCTCGAGGCTGGACACAGCAGGAGCTCAGTTAATGTTATTGATAGAGGGTTGACAGTAACCAGGAGAACTCTCTGTGGTATCTCTGAGTCCAGGTTCAGGGAAAGAAATCACAGCATCAAAGCTACAGCTTCTCAGAATTGCAAGGGCCCTCAGAGGGCACTTTGTCCAACTAGGATCCAACTAAGAATCTCCCTCTGCCACATCTCAGTGGAGCAGTTATTCAAGCCCTAGTCTAGAAAGAGGGACAGATTGTCTCCTAAGGTAGCCCATTCTGCTTCCTGCCAGCTCTGATTGTAAGGAAGTTTTTCTTTAAAAACCTGTCTAAAACTGACTGGACAACTGTCATCGATTGTTTTTATTTTTCCTGAGGCCAAGTTGCATCTCTTTTCAGATATTTGAAGACACTTGTCATATTCCCTCCAGAGACCTAGGCCTGGGTTCATGAAGACCTTAGTTCAAATCCTACCTCAGACACTAGCTGTATGACCTTAGGTAAGTCACTTAATCTCTGTCTCCCTCAGTTTCTTCAACTGTAAAATGGGAGAAGTAGTAGTACTTTCTCACTTTCTGCAGGAGGTCTTACCCTGTCCCCACAATTGCTAATACCATCTCCTTCTATCTATTCTGTATGTATCTTTATTTATTTACACACTGTCTTTCCCCTTCACCCCAATAGAATTTGAACTTCTTTCAAGCAGTGATTGTTTTTGCTTTTTCTCTTGTATCCCCAAAACTTACAACAGTATCTGGCACATAGTAATTGCTTAATAAATGCTGATTGATTCACTGACTAGTATCCTTCAAGAAAATATGAAAAGGAAGTAGGCAGGCTTATCCAAACCATTTTCAACTGCAAGATACCTCTCTATAGCCGCAGATACTTGAAAGGAGCAGAGAATACAAAATATGGCTGGTTTCTTATTTATTATAAAAATTTAAAAAGTAAGATGTTGTGCTTGTCCTGGTTTCGTGTCTGGTACAGTGGATCCATCAGAGAGAGGGTCCCCTGAGGGTTCAGATAAACAATCCTTTTAAGAAAAGCATCCAACAACCCCCAGGTAGAAGGCAATCCACAAGGTTGTAAAAAAGCAGTCTAGGAAAGAAAAAACTGGTAAAAGCTCCTGCTGAGGAAATTAAATCAGTGCACAAGGTGATTCTCTGGGTTCCTAGGAGCTCTTCCTTCAAAGTCTTAAGACTGTTTTTATGATGTCACTTCCTGTAGCCCAGATCAATCCACCTGAGGGCAAGTTTATTTCAAACTGCCCCAGATCTGCTTCACAGTGACTTGGCTCACAGTGTCTGGGTGTTGTGACAGTGTGGAAGTTAACCCAAGCCTCCACAGCTGCATTAGCATTCTGGCTCACAATGTGCACTTGAGAATTTCAGAGAATACGTTTCAAATTCATTTTTTTCAGAGAAAGGGTAAACAGGATCTCATAGTGCTAAATTCTAATATGGAAATCGGTCTAGAAGGGAAGGTAAATTCTTAAGAATGCAATTCTGAAAATGCAAATAGAAGCAATCCTAACGAGGAAGAGTGGTACCAAAAGAGACTGATATGGACACACAGGGAACTCTTTAACCAACTCTGAGTTTTAAAATTGATATATATATATATATATATATGACGGAAACAAAGGGACATCACATTGTATGAGTACAAAAGACCATCATGGTCCTATAAGAATTATATTAGCATTAAAGGAGAGACAGGAATAAATTTCCATGAAGCAAATTTGAAGTTGAGACAGAGAAAGACTTCCTGATGAGTGGACTGGCAAAGAGGAGCAGGGAGAGGTTTCTTAGCATTGGAAGTCCTTGGACAGAGGTAGGGTGACTGCTTGTTGGGTCCATGGTGGAGGGGGTTCTTAGTCAGGTACAGGTTGGACAAGATGCATATAAAGCCCCTTCTATCTCTAAGATTGTGTGATTCTGTGACTTTTCATGTTTTTTGAGGTCTTATAAACCTTTGGGGTCCTTATTTTCCTTATTAAGGGGTAACTAAGTGGCACAGTGGATAGAGTGCTCAACCCAGAATCAGGAAGACCTAAGTTCAAATCTGGCTTGGACAAGTCTCTCGGTTTTTGTTGGCCTTAGTTTTCTCATTTGCAAAATCAGGATAATGATAACATCTCCCAGGGTGGTTGTAAGTATAAAATGAGACAATATTTGTAAAGTGCTTTGCAAACCTTAAAGTGCTATGTACATGCTACTCATGATTACTATTTTATTTATCATAGCAACTCCCCCACACATCGATGAATCAGGTCCCTCAGAACAAAGCTATATCTCCTCCTCAAGATTTAGGAGTACCTCTAGGGGTTGGAATGTCTTTCTAATGCTATTTGCTCAAGTCTTCATTCTGGTGTGTTCTCTCTCTCAATCACCAATCATCTCTTCAATATCATCAATTGACTCAAGGACTATTGCCTCAGTGTCATTTAACCAATTAATATCAATTAGCTTTCACCATGGGATATTTTACTGAGAAGATATAACAAGAATAAAAGCACAAAACGTACCTGCCTGAACCTGGGGCATAGTCTTCCCTATACTAACTTGATCCCTGGGAAGGGTGGTTTATACATGGCATTTGCTCTGATGAGTTCATTTCCAAATGTAGAATCCAAGTCATTCCCTTTATTGCAGAAAGGGTTGTGTCAGGCAGGTCGCTTGGGACGTCATTCATTGCTCTCCAGAAGTGAGTGTCCTCAGACACTAGCACGGACTCTGGTTCCTGAACTCCTGGTACACTCCCAATCTTTCAAAGCTCACAAGGTCCCAGCTTAGTCTGTTCCATCTCCAATATGCCTCCATCTAATACAGGAAAGAATAGACACAAAAGGAACAGAAGCAAAAACAGGGCCAGGTACTCATGTTGACTCAGGTTGAACAATATATCATTGGCTCTGGTGCTCCCTCTCTCAGCAATGGCAGGGCCATGTGCTCATTTTTTAATGTTGGTTTGGGGTAAGAGACTGAGTCCAACATTTCATCCTCTTCACTCACCAGCAGGGAAGAAAGGAGATCAAGTTGTCCATGGAATTTTTTTTAAGTTGTTATATATTTATTTTTAATATCATTTAAATTTTTTTTTGAGTTCTGAATTCTCTCCCTCCTTTCCAACCCTGCCCCACCTATTGAAAAGGCATGAAATGCAATGTCAATTATGCATATGAAATCATGCAAAATATATTTCCGTATTAATCTTGTTGAAAAAAGAAAAGCAAAAGTATAAAGTGAAAAAAATTATTCTTCAATATGCACTTAGACTCCATCAGTTTGATTTCTTGGGTTGGATAGCATTTTCATCCTAAGTTTTTCAGAATTGTTTTGGATCATTGTATGGATTAGAATAGCTAAGTCATTCACAGCTGATCATTGTACAACATTGTTGTTAATGTGCACAATGTGCTCCTCATTCTGCTCACTTTACTTTGTATCAGTTCAGACAAGTCTTCCTAGGTTTTTCTGACACAATCATATACCACAACTTGTTCAGCCATTCCCCAATTGATGGGATCCCCTCAATTTTTCATTCTTTGCCACCACAAAAAGAGCTGCTATAAATATTGTTGTACCTGAGGGTCCTTTTCCTTTAATCTCTTTAGGATAGAGACCTAGTAGGGGTATTGCTGGGTCAAAGGGATGTATGATTTTATAGCCCTTTGAACATAGTTCCAAATTGCTCTCCAGAGTGGTTGGATTAGTTCACAACTCTATCAATAATGCATTAGTGTTCCAGTTTTCCTGTATCCCATCCAACATTTGTCATCTTCCTTTTCTGTCATAGATAATCTGATAGGTGCGAGGTGGTACCTCAGTGTTGTTTTAATTTGCATTTTTTTTGATCAATAGTGATTTAGAGCATTTTTTCATATGACTATAGATACCTTTGACTTCTTCATCTAAAAACTGCCTATCCATATCCTTTGACCATTTATCAGTTGGGGAATGACTTGTAGTCTTATAAATTTGACTGAGTTCTCTACATATTTGAAAAGTGATGCTTTTATCGAAAAACTTGCTGAAATGTTTTCCCAGTTTCCTGCTTTTCTTTTAATCTTGGCAGCATTGTTTTTGTTTGTGCAAACTTTTTAATTTAATGTAATCAGGTTTACTTATTGTGATCCTCTCTATCTCTTGTTTGGTCATAAATTATTAATTTATCCATAGATCTGACAGGTAAAATTTTCCATGCTCCCCTAATTTGCTTATGATATCACCCTTTAAGCCTAAATCATGCACCCATTTTGACCTTGTAATATATACCTAGTTTATACCAAATTACTTTCCAGTTTTCTCAGAAATTTTTGTCAAATAGTGACTTCTTGTCCAAAAAACTTGGATTTTTGTGTTTGTGAAACACTAGATTACTATGGTCATTTACTACTGTGTATTGTGTACCTAACCTATTCCACTGATCCACCACTCTATTTCTTAGCCAATATGAGATTGTTTTCATGATTACCATTTTGTGATATCGTTTGAAATCTGGTACTGCTAGGCCATTTTCCTTTACGTTTTTTCAATCAATTCCCTTGATATTCTTGCTTTTTGTTTTTCCAGCTGAATTTTGTTATTATATTTTCTAGCTGTATAAAATAATTTTTCAGTCATTTGATTGGTATGGCACTGAATAAACAAATTAATTTCAGTAGAATTGTTATTTTTATTATATTGGCTTGACCTACTGATGAGCAATGAATAATTCTCCAGCTGTTTAGGCCTATCTTTATTTGTGTGAGAAGTATTTTGTAATTGTTTTCATATAGTTCCTGGGTTTGTCTTGGCATGTAGACACCCATGTATTTTTTATTGTCCACAATTATTTTAAATGGAATTTCACTTTCTATCTCCTCCTGCTGGACTTTGTTGGTAATATATAGAAATGCTACTAATTTATGAGGGCTTATTTTATATCCTACAACTTTGCTAAAGTTGTTAATTATTTCAACAAGTTTTTTAGTTGATTCTCTAGGATTCTGTAAATATATCATCCTGCCATAGTCAACTCATACTTGTGCCCTCCACTTATGTATACTCCTTCTAACTGCCCTGATAACAATAACATTCTAGGGAGTTACTAGTATCATCTTCCCAAATAGGAATGTAAAATGTTTAATTACATTAAGTCCTTTATGATTTCTCTTCCATGTTTACCTTTTTATGTTCCTCTTGAGTTTTATATTTGAATGTCAAAATTTTTTATTAAGCTCTGGTTTTTTTTCTTCAGGAACGCTTGAAGTCCTTTATTTTATTGACTATCCATTTCACCCATGAAGGATTATACTCAGTTTTGCTGGGTGGGTTATTCTTGGTTTCAATCTTAGCTCCTTTTCCTCCTGGATTATCTTGTTCCAAGCCCTCTGATGCTTTCATGTGGAAGCTGGTCCTGACTATGGCTCCATGATATTTGAATTGTTTCTGTCTGCTTGCAATGTTTTCTCCTCGACCTGGGAGTCCTGGAATTTGATTATAATATTCCTGGGAGTTTTCATTTTGAGATCTCTTTCAAGAGGTGATCAGTGAATTCTTTCCATTTCTACTTTACCCTGTGGTTCTAGGATATCAGGTAAGTTTTCCTTGATAATTTCTTGAAAAATGATGTCTAGACTCTCTTTTCTTTTTGATCATGGCTATCAGGTAGTACAATAATTCTTAATTTATCTCTCCTTGATCTATTTTCTAGGTCAGTTGTTTTTCTGATGAGATATTTTCAAATTTTCCCCTAATTTTTTTTCATTGTTTAGACTTTGTTTTATTGTTTTGTGGTGTCTCATAAAGCCATTATTTTCCACTTGCCCAATTCTAATTTTTAAAGAATTGTGCTCTTTAGTGAGCTTTTGCACCTTTCCCCATTTAGCTAATTCTGCTTTTTAAGGAGTTCTTCTCTTCAGTGAATTTTTGTGACTTTTTTTTAGCACTTGGCCAATTTTGTTTTTTAAGATGAAATTTTCTTCAGTATTCTTAATTTTCATTTAATTAACTAATAATTAATTTAATAATTAATGCTTAATTAAAAATTGCAATTAATTTTCTTTTCATAATTTCCTTGCATTGCTCTTGTTCCCTCCCCTCCAATTTTTCCTCTACCTATCTCTTATTTGATTTTAAAAATCCTTTTTGAGTGCTTCTAAGAATTCTTGTTGGGCTTGTGTCCAATTCATGTTTATTTTTCCTTTGAAACTTTGCTTGTAGCTGTTTTGACATAAATGTCTTCTTTTCAGTTTGTGTCTTGATCTTCCTTGTCATTAGAATTGCTTTTTATGGTCGGGTTTTTTTTGTTTGCTCATTTTTCAGTCTATTTCTTGACTTTTAATCTTATGTTAAAGTTGAGCTCTGCTCCCAGAATGGAGGGGGCACTATACCAAGCTTCAGTTTTTTTGCGCTTCTGTTTTCAGAGCAAGTTCTGGGGGTTTGTAAGTTTTTGGTGTTTTCAAGGAGGTATGATCTAAGGTATGGTTATCACTTTCCTATCCTGTGCTCTGGTCTTTACCCAGGAAGGGATCTGGCTCCCCTGTAGCCACAAGTGCTATCATTTCTCTCAGCTCTGAGCTATGACCAGGTCTCCTGCTCTCCTGTGGCTGTAAACATTAGTGCTTCTTTCTGCCTTGGAACTAAGACCAGGGCCGCTTCTCCCTTGTGAGCAACCACAAGCACTCTTCTCTTCCCTGGAACTGTGGCCAGGGCCTCTGTTTCCCCGTGGATGCAAGTGCTAGTATTCCTCTTTGCCCCAGAACTGAGACCTGGAACTGCATTTGGGCAAAACAACAGCATCCTCCCTTGGGAGTCTTGGTATATGTTCTCAGTTCTAGCTCAGCAGTCAGTCAAAATCCCTTATAATACAGAATAAAAAAAGAGGGGGAAAAGGTCAGCAAAACTAACCAACATATCAACCAAATTGGACTAAATGCAGTGTTTAATGCCCATAGTCCTCTGGCTCTCCCAAGAAGGGAGGGCAAGTCCTTCTCATCTCTATTCTTCAGGATTAGAATGGCTCATAATTATACAACTTTCAATTTTGATTGTGTGTGTGGTTAAAAGACTTCAGGCATTAATTCAGTTTTCCAGAATAGAAACTGAAGACAGCTAGTAATTCTGGGGGACAGAACTGGACTAGATAGTAGGGGGGGGTATCTGTACTTTTTACTTTGTAATAATGAACCTCACTTTGTGGATGAGGAAACTGAAGCTCAGAAAGGAGAAGCAACTTGCATAGGCTAAGCCAGCAGTTAGCACATGAAGCTGGATTCAAACCCAGATCATCTGGGTTGGAGGAAGGGCACTATATGCACACCTACATGCTGCCTCTTCCTGAAGGCCCTGCATGTGAGGCAACCAGGCTCTGAACTCTGGCCAATGCTGGCACAGAGGGAGAGGAGAGGAAGAAGGTGTTAGATTCTGTTTGCTTCCCTTTATGAGATGCAGAATTACCACTCTAAATGTGTGCTGGCTCAGGTGACCTCTTGTGCTCGACATAATTGCTCTGTGTCTCAGAACCTCAGTCTGAAAGATGATTGACACATTCCCCCTTTGAGGGTAAGTTGGAAAATCTTATGTCGTAGCTTCTGGTGCCAGAGAAATGGTTGTGTTTGTGAGCATTTGGCTTGTTCCTGAAAACCTTTCCCCAGGCTTTTTGAAAGACCCCATGGCTTGCACTCTCCAAGGCTGCTGCTAATAGGTTACTGAGCCCTTGTGAGCCGGTGTTCCAGCGCCTGGTCTTCCAAGATAAACCTACCCAGTGACATTTGGAGGTTGGTCTCTTTATGACTGAACTCCATTCATTCTGAGTACACAAGAGCTCGCAAATTTAATAAGCAGAATCCATTTCAGCCGGTGGCCTGCCATGGCAACCAGTGAGCGGGGCTGCAGCCTGTGCTGCTCAGGCGTCATTATCTCCAGGGCCATCTGTTCTGGAGAAGCACAATTCCCGAGTCATTTAAATAGGGCCAACCTGAGATGGGGCGACTTCCCCAATCTTCAGTCCTTGGGCAGGCACAGATGAGTGGGCACATGCACATGCACACAGGCGTGCAGGGGACAAGGAAGGTGCAAACTTCTGAGAATAAAAAATTCAAGAGCTGACAAGGAAAAAAAATTATGAAAAAACCGAGAGTTCAAAGCAAATTCTGGATTTCCCAGGAATCAGCAATTCAATGTCAACAGTCCTTAACCTCTCATCTTGAATGAAGGCAGACTCTTCCTATATTTCATGCAGTGTTATTCCCAAACACTAGGTTTCTTTACCTGCAAATTCTTAACTCCTAGAATGTCTGCTTCTGGATTGGCATTCTGAAACCAGAGGATGATGTTTAATTCACTGAATAAGAAGTCAGTGTGGCTGCTTTGGTCATTTGTTTATATGATGATAATTGTAATTCTTAATGGCTCAACATTTAATCACAAATTATCAAACGACAAATAATTATTAAATTTAAATGAATAATACTTTAATAACATCTAAACTATTGTCAGTACTCATAATAATGATGGATGATTATAATAGTTCAAGTTTCCAAGGCATTTTGCAGTTTGTAATCATTTGGGATGTAGGTAAAAGCATTATAATCTTTTTCTTGCAAATCAGAAAGCTGAGATTCAAAAGGGTTAAGTGACTTGTCTAAGGACCCACAACTAATAAGTAGCCAAAGAAGGCCTAGCGGAGGTCCTCGGCTGAAAGGATTGCCCTTCCGGAAAGCACCCCAGGCTGAGTGAGCAGTTAGGGCTCCTGCTTATTTTGGGTCCCAAGTGTAAGAGTTATATAATCTTCTGATGGCCCTGAGGGTGGCCTCTGCATTTGACAAACTGGAAATGAGCATCCAGTTTTGGATGCTTTCCTAGTCAGAGAATTTCTGCAGCAGAGCAGCAAATTTGGCTTGCGTCTTTGTTGTTGCTATGGGTATTGTTGTTGCTGCCGCTGCGGTTATTTTAATCATTTGCCTTGAAAGAAGCATCTTTGTGTCATGGATAAGGCATCAGCCTTGGTATCAGGAAGACCTGGTTTCAAGTCCTTCCTCTGACATATACTGGCTATGTGACCTTAGCCAAGTCATTTATCAATTTATCTCAGGCAACTTCCTAAGACTTTAAGTTACAGACTAGCATGGATCTGCAATGGCGGAGGGAGTTTCCACCCTGGAGGTTCCTGATAATTGATTAACTCAGAGCTGTGAGGGAAATAATAGCCATCAAATCAAATATTGCCTCATTGAAAATTAGTAAAGAAGACAACAGTGCTGCCCTGAAAGTTATACAATATAGCTACACAGAAATAAATTCATATTATCTGCATTTGGGAAATGAGATTAGAGTTAGTAACATTCATGTGAACATGTGTCAGAGATTCATAACATGAAAGACCCAAGTAAAACATCAGGAGTTTTTCTTCTCTTGGCTTATCATTCCCACCCAGGAAACCTAGAAGAATAGTGCGTGGGTTCCCACACATATATTTCACAATTTCACATGTGTAAGCATCCAATTTATAATATTCATAAGTCTTAGATTTATAACTGGAAAAGAATTTAGGGATCAAATAATCTAACACCATCATTTTATAGATGAGAAGACCAAGGCTACCAGGGGAAGGAATTTGAAATTCTTGAAAGAAACTTGAAACAGTGTTTCAGAGGAAAGTTTTGTTAAAACAAGGAGAAGAACAAAACATATCTTTGAATGCATACCGGTTTGTCCTAAAGATGTGTATAAATGTCTAGAATCACTTATATACCTGAAAATGAGAACTCCTCTCAGAGGATCTCCAAGACAGTAATAGCTATCACTTATAAATTGCTTTAAGTTTTACAAAATGCTTTACATATGTTATTTCATTTAATCCTCACAACAGCTCTAAGAGAAAGTTGCTATTATAATCCCAGTTTTATAGATGAGGAAACTGAGGCTGAGAGAGTTAAGTGACTTGCCCAAGGTCACACAGCTAGGAAGTGTCTGAGGCAGAACTTGAACTCAGGTTTTCTTGACTCCGAGTCCAGGGCTGTATCTACTGTGACGCACCTAGCTATCTTTTACTTTGGTTCCTACTTCTTTCCTTGGCTCTTCACCCCTGACACCCACTTTCTTCGTAATAGCCTTATGAAGGAATATTATTATCCCCATTTTATAGATGAAATTGATTTATTGTCCATTTATATTTATTGCCCTACGTGCATATGGGTGGACAAACTCTATTGCTTGCCTTTCCAATTATGTGTCATGATTTGGCCAAAAGATGTTCTTCATTCATTTGATCTTTCTGTGCAAGTGGTTAGGCTAAACTCTTTTGAGAGAGTATGGATTGCTTCCAGGAGGCTCTTGGTCTTGCTGGAACCAGAATGATGTCATCCACAAGGAAGAACATCTGGAGGACCTCATCTTTCATATGGAATCCCTCTTCATCTTTTATCTTATGTCATATCTCCTTCATTGTGATGTTGAACAACTCTGGTCACCATATAACTCCTTGTTTTATGCTTTCACAGAAATTTATGTTCAGTGTCACTGAATAAGGTTATCTCTGTGGTTAGATCTTTCAAGCTGTCTTGAATGATTTTGATTCACAACTGAGACACTTTGTTGAAAGAGTCTTTAAGTTAGCAGTTTGCTCTATGAAAAACGCTTTTTCATAGTCAACAAATGTTGTATTCCCTACACCTGAGTTGATTGCAAGATTCTTAAGATGTAGTCGACTGTGGAATATCACTTGTGAAAATTAACTTGTTCTCTGCTAATGTTCTCATCGAGGATGCCCTTGACTTCTGAGCAGATGATTCTCATAAAAATTTCAGGGTAAATGAGAAAATAAAGTTAATAAATGTTTCTTCCATCAGTTTTTTTACATTAATAGGGCTCAAGATTCACCCCATGTCTTTCGTGTCTTTCCCTTCTTCTGGTATGTCATGTACTGATCCCCCAGTACCCTCAGAATTGGGTCACTTCCAGTGTGGACCTCCTCTATCAGGTATCAGGAATATCCAATCTGGCTGCTTTTTCTGTCTTCATTCTTTTTAATGCCATTTCTAATAGGCTTATAAGCATATCTGGGACAATGATGGTTAGAGACAAAGTGAGGTGGTTTTATTGATCTTGATAGTGAAAACAATTTATTATAAATTTTTTTGCAGATCTTTACCATTTTTTTCCTGTTTGATGTCTTCCTTCCATTGTTATACTTAAGTGCCTTCGAGATGATTTTACTTTGTTAGCTCTCCTGACAATCTTTCTTTAAACTGATCATGCCCTCTACTGCTTTTCTCTGCTTTATGATGTTATTCAAAATCTTCCATCTTCTTTCTTTGAACAATTTTACAAACAAGTTTATATTCTAAACAAATGTTGCCTTTGGCTGCTATCTCTCCTCACTTGGAAAGTATGTCAAGTATTTGCTGACTAAGGTGTTTTTAAGGATCTTTTGGTGTCCCTGTTATGAAATTGATTTACATCAATTAAACTGTGTAAGACCTACTATTATCAATGTTAATGCCATTTTTGCTGTCCATTACCCATTTTCTATAAAGAAAAACTTGTTTAAATAGGTCAAGATTAAGTTGTTTTAATTGCATGCTATCTTTTCCTTATCATTGTTTCTTTTTACTTTTTACTGATTCTGATCTTTGTTCTAATGAGCCAATGATCTGACTATACACAGACAGCTAATTCAGAGATGGCTCTGACATAGATAATTAATCCTTTCCTATCTGTCAAAAATAAAATAATTTTCATTTTTTGGGATGTTATTCACTGCCCACCACTTCCAGCACTTGATAATTTTTTTTTTCTCGAAATCATGACTTAAAGGCATAAGGTTTTAGTGTATTCTATAGGTATTTGGAGGGAACTTTCAGTTCAGAAAGATCACAAATTCATTTGAGTGCTGGAATATTTTGAAAAACAGTATCTCAGAGAAGCTAAGGAAGATTAGTCTGGCAGTGGTGTGGAGAATGGATTAGCTTTCTAATGGGTCTTTCCCTGCCCCAATCCATTCTTCATTCTGCTGCCTGAATAATCTTTCCTACCTATAGATCTTGTCATGTCAGCTCCCTGCTCAAAAAATCTTCATTGGTTTTCTATTGAGCCCTCCCCACTCCCCCAAATAAAGTTCAAACTCTTCTGCCTTTAAATCACTGGGTTTTTTTGTGATGTTTCCTCTTGGCTCTCTTCCTATCTATCTGGATGCTACTCAGTTTCCTTCGTTGGATCATTATGCATGTGTAAGTGCTGTCCTAGACCCTCTTCTCTTGCCTCCATGTACATTGTCTCTTGGTGATCTCATCAGCTCCAAAAAGCTCAACATTCACCTCAATGCTGATTACTCCTAGATCTATATACACAATCTTAGTTTCTCTCCTGAACTTCAGTCTTGTATCAACACTTACCTATTGGATATCTCTAAATGGATGTTCCATAGCCATCTGAAACTCAATATGTCTAAAACAGAACTCATTAACTCTCCTCCTTAACCACTATGCTTCACCACTTCCTTATTTTTCCTTTTATCAAGGACGCCACCCTCCTTCTAGTACTCAAATTGCCAACCTCAGTCATCCTCAACTCTTTTTTTTTAGTTTTTTTTTGGGCAGGGCAATTGGGGTTAAGTGACTTGCCCAAAGTCACACAGCTAGTAAATGTGTCAAGTGTTTGAGGTCGGATTTGAACTCAGGTCCTCCTGACTCTAGGGCCAGTGCTCTACTCTCTGCGCCACCTAGCTGCCCCAATCATCCTCAACTCTTACTAGGCCCTCACCTTCCACATTCAATTAGTTGCCTAATCTACCTCCATACGTCTCATCTGTCTTCTCTCCACTCGATGAGTCACAATCCTAGTTCAGTCCTTCATCACCTTCTTCCTGGACCACTGCAGTAGCCTTTTATTTGCACTTCCTGCTTCAAGTCTCTCATTTCTCCAGTTCATCCTCCACATTACTGCCAAATTGATATTCCTCAAGCTCAGGTCTGATCATGTCAACCCCCTGCTTGTATAGCTCTGGTGGCTTTCTCTTCCTTCTAGGATAAAATTCAAATTCTTCTATTTGGCATTTAAGGTCATTCACAATGTGGCTTTAGCCTACTTGTCTAGGCTTATAGATTACTCTCCTTCATAAACACTAAATTACAGCGAAACCTGCTGTTGCTTACACATAACATGCTATGTCCCATCTCCTTAACATGCATAACATTCATGCCTCCCATAACATGCATCTGCCATGCTTTTGCACATACAGGCTGTCCTTCATGCCTGGACTCCATTTTCTCCTTATTTCTGCTTCATAGAATCTCTAGATTCCTTCAAGTCTTGGCTCAAGTGCTGTCTTCTACATGATGTCTATCTTGACATCTCTAGTTGCTAGTGTCCTCTCTATTTTATTATGTATGCTTTGTATATGCTTTGCATTTAATTTTCTAAATACATGTTGTTTTCCCCAATAGAATGTAAGCTTCTTGAGGGCAAAAGCTGTTTGTTTTAACCCTTTTATCCCCAGCAGCTAGCCCAATGCCTGGCACCATAGTAGGTACTTAATAAATGCTTATTTAATAGTGTTGAAAGGCTCTCCGAAATGAGGCACCACTCTACCTTTTCAGCCTTCTCTCACATTTCTCCCTTATAATCATTCTACAGTCTAATGATGCTTGAAAACTATTTGCCCCACAAACATACTTTTATACTTTTGCTTGTGTTGTTTCCTATGCTTGGAAAGTCTTGATTTCCTTTCCTCATTTGTTGAATTCCTACTCATCCTTTAAATCCCACCTCAAACAGCACCTTCTCCATGAAGCCTGCTCTGAACTTTTGGTTAGTGGTGATCTTCCGCTTTATACCTCACATCATATTTTGCCTTATAACTTCCTTTTTGTTCTTAGATATTAATGGAATTTTAAAAATTATTTTTGATTGTTGCCTTTTGTTGATACATCATGTTCATTTCTTTCCCCCCTCTCCAACTCATCCAGCCATGTCTTGTAACAAAGATTAAAAAAGAAAGGAAAAAAATGGTGAGTATAATCAATCAACACATTGAGAGTGTCTAACAATGTCTAACACTGTACAGTACACAGTATACACCAAATCCCACACCCATAGTACCTCATTTATTACTCTACCACTATACTATCCTGCCTAAGATTAAGAGGCAATTTAGAATTGTTGGAGATTAGTGCTGTGACTGTTAATATTTCTTTATATTTTGTTCTCTACAAAAGTCCTACCCTGAATACCACTGGGTTTGGAAAGGATACTGCATTCTTGAAGTTTGTGCCAGTGGAGTACAAGTTTTGGTAGGTCTTATAAAGTAGAAAGTCTTTGAGACTATTTATACAGAAAGGCCATTTGCTCTCTTAAGAAGTAGACTGGCTAAATAACCATAAGAGTTCCTCACCAGAAGCCTGGCCACTAGATGACAAATTATATGGCCAAGGTGGCCCATGAAACTAACAATAATATAAAATAGCTCTCAGTCCTTTACAATACCTTTCTGCTTTGGCAATGACATTGGCATGGTGGAAAAGGGGGCAGAGGATACTAAAAGTCACACAGTTGTTAGTCTATTTATAAACATCAGTTTGGCTACTGGTACTACAGTATGAGATGATTTATTTTTCCAATGGCCCATGGGGGATGATATTGCTAGAGGAACTATACTATATTTGTATCAAGATCCTACTATAAATGAAACCAGAAGACATAAAGAAGTTGCATCTAAAGAAAAGGATAGATCACCAGTTTTCCTTCGAGTGAAAACATTGGACTTGGTAGAGACAGTCTCACCTTTCCTCTAAAGGAAACAAGAAATATCATTTCATGGGATATTTGGATATATGCTCTTAATAAGCATCAACAAACAACTACAAAGGTAACTACTTTATGCACCAACATCTGTTTCAGAGACTAAAGAGAAAAATTCTATGAAAAATCAACAAGATTCTTCAAGACAAATTAATATATATCTTGACTGATACTCAGAGATTTTAATGTGAAGGTGGGCACAGCAGAAGATAGTGAAAAATATTTTTGAAATATCTTTCAGAATTAAGAACTGAAGATAGCCAAAGGTTTGTAAATTATTCCATAGGCTCACATTTTATTTCATGAGTACTTCCTTCAAAAAGGCAATTGTAAGGGAATAGGCACGGCAAACATTGAACAACATCATAAAAAATGAAATTGACTTTTAATAAACAGAACAACTTGTTTTTTGTGTATGACTCATTTCCCAAGTAGGTTTCTGTGAGCAGTCGGCACTTCAACTATTTAGAAAAATAGTGTCAAAATTAAACCAAATTAGAAGGGTCAGTCAGTCAGTAAGTATTTATTATTGTTGTTTAGTTGTTTTCAGTCATGTCTGACCCTTCACGATCCCTTTTAGGGTTTTCTTGGCAAAGATACTAGAATGGTTTGTCATTTCCTTCTCCAGTTCATTTTGCAGATGAGGAAATAGAGGTAAACAGGGTTAAGTGACTTGCCTAGAGTCACATAGGTCATGTGTTAAGCTGGATTTGAACTCAGATCTTTCTGAATCCAGGCCCAGTGCTCTAGCTATTTTGCCACCTAGCTGCCCAAACATTTATGAAGCACCTACTATGTACCAAGTACTGTGCTAAATGCTGAAGATACAAAGAAAGGCAAAAAGTCCCTTCCTTGAGAAGCTCATAGTCCAATAGGGGAGATAACACACAAACAACCACAAACAAAAGCAAACAAAATCTATACAAGGTAAATTGGAAATAATCAAAAGAGGGAAGGCTGGTCCTTGTCACCCATAACCTAAACTATATCCACCAAATCCTTGTCTACTTGGATGAGCAAGGATGACAATTCACAATCTATGAGATCCTAGAATGATGGCATCAATGTGGTTGCTTCCAGCATCTAGTAGACTGGCATAGATAAATGTTCAAGAAGACATGAGAACCAACGCTTATTGTGCATGTCTGAGTTACGAGACTTGATAAGGATATCAGACTAACAATACACTCTCCTTTTCACCAATAACTCAGCAAGGTCAAGCTGCCCTCTGTGCACTTGTTGTTGAGCATGTGTGGCTGTATGTGAAAGAGCAAGTGTGAGTGTTCTGGGTGTATTAAATTGAGGTATGGTGAGTGTGTGCAAAAGGCTAGAGTCTCTACCTCCAACAGAAGCAGCTCGGCATATGTTTCACAAAGGCACAAAGTAGGAGTGAAAGCACCTTCTCAATATTCCAGATGGTCTGACAAAGGCAGATTACAGTGAAATTATCACCTCGCTCATTCTGGACATTGTGTTTCTATCAGTGTAGACTAAAATCACATTAACTTTTTGTCTGCCATTTCACCTGCTGATATGACTTACAGTTCACTAATACCCACAAGTCTTTTCCATGAATTTTGTTGTTCAGGTACATCTTCCCAACCCTGTACTTGTGTAGTTTATCTTTTAAACCCAAGTATAGGATGTAGTCTTACTGCATTTCATTTTCTTAAAGACTTTGAGAGGCAGCACAGAACAATGCAGAGGGGGCTGGCCTTGGAGCTCAGAATATCAGACTGCAAGTCCTCCCTCAGGATGGATTCATTAAGAATGTCATACCACGTCAAATGAAATTCCCCCCTCCCTTTTTTTTAAAATCAGATTTACTAGATTACTAAATGTAAAATAGCATAGTGGATAGAGAGCCATGGTGTAAAGTCAGGAAAACCTGGGTTCTTCTACTGCATCTCACACATACCAGTGATATGACCATGGGAAACATATTTAGGCTTTCCTGTCTTAGACAATTCCCAATGACTACAAATTATGGGAAGATTATTGGTGTATGTTAAGGAAGTAGTGGTCACACTGGAAGTTCTCTACATCAATTAAGTCATGGAAAAAGAAGGACAAAGACAGAAGGATGAATAAGAAAGAAAAAGAGAGAAGAAAAAGGAAAGGAAGGAAGGAAAAAAGGAAGAAAGAAAGAGAGGAAGGAAGGAAGAAAAAAGAGAAGAAGGAAGGAAGGAAGAAAGGAAGGATCAGTTTGCCATTCAGGTTGGAGATTTTTTTGGATACTGATTCTTCCAAATGATGTATTAGCTATCCCTACCAGGGTTGCAGAAAACAAAAAGTGTGTGTGTGTTTGTGTGTGTGTGTGTGTGTGTGTATGTATATATGTGTGTATGTGTATATACACATATGTGTATGTGTATGTGTGCATATATATGTACATTATGTACACACACACGCATCTGCCTTCATCTATTTAAGTAATGGAGAGACCACTACATTCTGAGATAGTGAATTCCACTCTTGGACACCTTTAACTGTCAGGAATATTTTCCTTACTGGAGCCAAAATTTCTCTGTGCAACATTCACTCAGTGCTCTGAGCTCTATTGGAGCAGGACAAGTTTAATCTCTCTTCCACATGGCAGTCCTTCAGGTACTTGATGACAGGAGCCATGTTCCCATGGAAACTTCTTTTTTACAGATTAAATATCTCCTGTTCCTTCAGTTGATCCTTATTTTGCATGGCCTGAAGTCCCCTCACCATTGTGGCCAACCTTCTTTGAAAATGCTTGTTTGCTCAAGTCCTTTCTAAAGTGTGATGGCCAGAATTCAACATAATTGCCTGGAGGTATCAGACCAGGGCAGGGTACAGTGGGACTATCATCTTCTTTCTTCTGGATACTATGTATCCCTTAATCCAGTCTAATGCTACATTCATTCTTTCAAGCTGCCATATCACATAGGTGAGTCAAATTCATATTGAGTTTGCAGCCCATTAAAGTGTTTGAACAGCTTTTTTTCCTTTTCAGCTAACTGAAGGATTTTACACCTAGGGTTAACTACTTAAATAGATCCATGATTTCACTGATAGGGGCATTCTCTCCTCTGGTAGAGATGGCAACTTAACCATACTTTCTGGTCCTGTGAAGTTCTTCCCCATGTTCTCCTTCTCCCACAGATCCCACAACCCTGATAGAAACTTTGCTCTCTCAAGGATTCTTAACCTTCTTGGTGTCACAGTTCTCCTTGGGAGTCTAATAAAGCCTATAAACCCCTTTTCAGAACAATGTTTTTAAATGAGGAAATACAGGATTACAAAGAAAACTAATTATAATGAAATACATCTATTGAACTATTTTTACAAAGTCCACAGCCCCCAGGTTAAGAACTCCTACTCTAGGTCATTTTACATTTTGTGAGTACCAAGGCAGCCTTTGGGCTGTCCATCTCTTTTGCCCAGGCTCTCACTACCTTCTTGACTTGCCTTAGGTGAACCTAGGTCTTCCCTTTCTATGCTTCAGTTGATGTTGATGAATGTCATTGTTATCCAAAGGCTAAAGTTATTTCTGTGATAATGTATTCAAGTAATCTCATATGAGCTTAAAATATGAGAAACTCCTGGTTGGAGAAGAGAAGACTATGTTTTTCTAGTTTCACCAAGTTAAATGCATCTTTGGAGAAAATCAGGATAGAATAAACACATCAGAATCTTGTATAGTCTGCAATTTTCAGTCAAATGAATGATATGGTCTGCTGTAGAAAATTTCTTGTGAAAACCTTTCTGTTCTTTTCTCATATTTTGCCAAGAATACCCTTTATACATAACTAGATCACTCATATAAAGATGTTATAAAGATGATGAAGTAGACATATGGGTTAGTAGTTATTGATGTCTTCTCAAAAGCCTCTTTGGGTTACTAGTATTGTTCATAATGGAGGCAGCTAGATGCACAGTGTATAGATTGCTGGGCCTGAAGTCAGGAAGACCTGAATTCAAATCCAGTATCAAAGACTTACTAGCTGTGTGACTTTGGGCAAGTCATTTTACCTCTGTCTGCTTCAGTTTCTTCAACTGTAAAATGAGGATAATATAGTTCCTCCCTTCCAGGGTTGTTGTAAATATCAAATGAGGTAACATTTATAAAATGCTTAGCACAGTGCTTGGCACATAGTAGTTGCTTAGTAAATGCTTCCTTCTTTCCTTCATTGCTTAATTATCCATTCTTTTGGTATCTTGCCCTCCCTGAGATATCTTATTAAATAATCCTTCATCCATACTGTATCATCTCCATCATGAATTTCCTTGCTCTGTACTTGATATGGTCTACCCCACTCATCCCAACTTTATTTTCTTAAGGGTAATGCCTATTTCTTCACTTAGCACATTGGGAATTGAACAATCAAATTTTGTGAGTTCAAACCTGTGACCTATGATGAAAATAGACATTACAGAAATGCTGACCAAATTCTTCTCTTTTGTCTTGACTTCTCCTCCTTTCAACTTAGTTTATGATACTCTTGAGACAATATGGCTTAGTTGGATCTTTCGTCAAACTTTCTGCAGACTTGTTTTTGCCTCCACTTATTTTTGTTATTCTTGGGTTGATATCATTCGTAATCTTGATTTCAATGACTTTGTATTCTAAATTAATATTGCCATTGACCACCATGTCCCTCTACTTGACAAGGAGATCAATGGTTTTTTGACTAAGGTGATTTCTGGGCCCTTTTGGTCTCCTATTTGTGGCAATATCTTTATATTATTATTGTGGTAATCAATATCTTTAGCTTTTTTCTAGTTTCCATTTTTGTTATCAATTAGTTCTTAAAATGTGTCAAGTTGAAGTCATTTAATTATGTGCAGTATCTTTTCATATTTATCCTTTCTTCTAATTTTATATTGATTTTAACTTTTGCTTCAACCTGTCCATGGTCTGATTGCACAGACATTTGGTTCTGAAAATACTTCTGCATCTCTGTTTCTTTTCTTTTCTCTTCAAATTTCAATTTTTGAGAGGTTGCTTGCTGTTTACATTGTCTGGGCATCCTCCAACTCTCTTCCTGAAGAAAATGCTAATGATATGTATTAGTAGTCTACTAATATTTGGTCTCTTATTAGTTATTAAACTTGAATTCTATTTTGCAATATATTCATCACAACCCTCCCCTGTGCCTAACTTTGATTAAAGCCACTAGATATCAAAGTCTGTATGCACTTGATTTGAAGGATCCTGTCAAGTTCTTTGTAGCATCTATCTACTTTTTCATCTTCTGCAACATATATTGGTTCATAAGATGCTATTATCTTCATGGTGGCCTTTTCTGCTGATGTGCCAGCTGAGCACTGAAAAATAACATGGTCAAATATCCCATGAAATTATGTGTCTTACCCTTATAAAAGTCTCATGTTCAATATGTATAAGGAACTATTTCAAATTTACAATAATAGTAATTTTCCATAGTAAAATAGCCATAGCCAAAGAGTCAAAGTATATGAAGAGGCAGTTTTCAAAAGAAGAAATCCAAGCTATCAACATCTGTATGAAAAATATTTTCCAAGTCATTAATAACTATAGAAAGTCAAATTAGAGTAACTCAGATGTTCCACCTCATAACCATCAAATTTGCAAAGATAATAAATAAAATTACAAATGTTGGAGAGGCTGTGGGAAAATAGGCACACCGAAAAACAATTGGAAATATGCTCAAAAAAGTAACTAAACTATTCATATCTTTTGACCCAATAATAATACTACCTGTATATGCCTCTCCACCCCCTCCCCACCCCTCCCCCCCATGAAAGAAATCAAAGAAAGAGGACAAGGACATGTATATACACATACACACAGATATTTATAGCATTCCTTTTAATAGTGACAAAGAAAAAATGAAACCAAAGAGAGACCACTCACTAGAAAATGGCTAAACAAATTATGATATATGAATGTAATAGAATATTATTGTACCATAAGAAATGACAAAATGGACACTTTCAAAGAAAACTGTATGACCTGATGAAGAGTGCAGTGAATAAGACTAGGAGAAAAATTTACATAATGAAAACAACAAAATAAATGCAAGCAACTTTGAAAGACTTGGTAACACTGATCAAAGCAATTGACAAACTATGATTCAAGAAGACCAAAGATGAATCACAGCACCACCTGCTGAGGTGATGGACTCAAGAAACAGAATGTGACACAAAGTTTTGGATGTGATCCGTGAGGGAATTTACTTCACCTGACTGTGTATTTTTTGCCAAGCATTTTGTTATTGTTCTTTAATTGGGGAAAGGGGAGGATGGAACAGTGGGAGAGACAAAATTAATCCTTGTTAACTAATAAATTTTTAAAATGAAAAAAATTTATGTTTCTTGTTGCCTTTGTATAGTCAAAGAAACCAATTCCACAAATTCTTTTGTTTACCTCTCCCCAGAGAACATGTAATCCATCTTTTCATTTTAGTTTCAGTGTCTTCTGGTTTTGTGTACAAAAAGAATGTCAGTATTGGTGTGGTTCAATTCTTCCAATAGTATACCACTTAATTGGTTATTGGGTAAAGATTTCACATTTAGAGAATCAACCATTAAATTAATATTTATAGATAATCTAAAACTGTAATACCTTTTGCTCTCTGAGTTCAAATCTGGCCTCAGACATTTGCTAGCTCTATGATCTTGGGCAAGTCACTTAACCCCGTCTGCCTCAGTTCCTCATTTGTAAAATGAGCTGGAGAAGGAAATAACAAACCACTCCAGTATCTTTGCCAAGAAAACCCTAAATGGAGTCATGTAGAGTCAGATATGACTGAAAATAACTCAACAACAAAGGACTGAGAGCCATATTTCTTTTTTTCTCCCAGGGGTTGTCATAGCCAAAAAAAAATCATCACTTAGTCATCAGCATACTGATGATGAGCCTCTCCATCCTTAGCAAATAGACTCATTCACTGAGAACCACATAAAAGGAGAAGTCTTTCCTACATGGTAGGACTTGCTGGAACTTATACAATTATCCTTTCTACATCATGAATTTCCCCCTCTTGGTTTCAGTATATGATGGGTTGGCATAAGAAATTAAATGGGGATTTGGGGGGGGGGGAGTTTTGCAGAAGCCACAGATAGATTCAAAGGCTAGCAGATGACACAGAAAAAATTTAGAAACTCAAAAATGCATAAAATATATGTATAGTATTGTATAATATCAACCCAAATTTTACAATAAGGTACTGTAAAGACCCCATAAAAGAAAAAGGAAAAAAAATCAGACTTTCTTCTCTGGTGTGAAGGGAGGGCTAAACAAATTTATGCAGATTTTCTAGATTGTGAGGGTGCCTCACCTCTAACCCCCATGATGTGGAAGGGATAACTATTTCACTGCTGTAGACTTCAGGAACCCAGCATCACCTCAACACCAACATAAAGAAACTTATCTATTATCATCTAGCCCAGATCTCTTCATCCTGTTTACAAGATTATTATAAAAGATTTTATCAAATGCTGTGCTAAAATTCAAGTGTATTGTTATCTACAGTATTTCCCTCATCCACCAATCCAGTAATCCTGTAAAAACAATAACAAAGTTAGTCTAGCATGACCCATTTTTGATTCAAAAACCATTTTGGCTTTTGTTGATTTTCACTTCCCTTAAAAAGTATGACTACTCCTTTAATGATACATCATAGGATTTTACCAGTAATTGAAATGAAAGTCATCAAGCTAGTTTGAAGATGTTTCTGTCTTGTATCTTTGAAACCAGAGCATTTGCCTCTCTCCAGTTCTATGTCATCATTCCCATTATTCTGGATTAATTGAAGGAGATGACAATGCTTCTAGTCATCAAGTATTTATTTTAATTATTAAGTGCTTACTATGTGCCAGGGATTGTGATCACCACTGAATTTAGAAAGAAGGGCAGAAAAATAGTCCCTGCTTTTAAGGAGCTCACAGTCTAATGGGGAGAACAACATTCAAATAATTATGTACAAACAAGGCATATATAGGGTAAATTGGAGATAATATGTCCAAGGTAAGGTATTCGCATTAAGGTGGGTCAGGAAGGTCTTCCTCTAGAAGGTGAGAATTTAGCTGGGAATTAAAGGAAGCCAAGGAAGCCAGGAGATGCATACAAGGAGAAAGAATTTCAGGAATGGGGGACGGCCAGTGAAATACAGAGTGCAAAGATGGAGTGTCTTGTAAGAGGAACAGAAAGAGGACTAATGCCACTTCCAGAGGAAAAAAATAATTTGGGAGTGGGACACGATTACTGTCTTTGGATATTGAAGAGAAGTCCACAGAAAAGGTATTAGTTTTTTTGTTCCTGGCTTCATAAAGCTAAACTAGAATCAATGGGTATAAGATATGACCAGCAATATTTCAGTTTTCCTAGCAATTAAACTGTCCCAAAATGTAATGATTGGCCTTAAAAAGGTAATGACTTCCATATCACTGAAAATCTTCAAGTGGAGGCTAGGTGCCTACTTGTCAGAGATGTTGTAGAGAGGATCCCTGTTCAAGTATGGATTGCTCTAAATGCCCCCAAGGTCCGTTCCAACACTGAAACTTGATGCTTCTGGGCTTCCATGGTCTCTGAGGTTCTTTCACCTTTCAGGTGTAGGGAAAAGTTTTCTGTCATCAGGGTGACTTTTATTCCTTTCCCATACCTGTTCCCTTTTGCCTACCCTGTACATTTGAACCATAGAGGCATACATTTAGAGCTAGATGACCTTAGATATCATCTAGTCCAACCGTCACATTTTACAGATGAGGAAACTGAGGCCCTGAGTAATGAAGGGACTTATTCAAGGTGACATTGGTAATAAAGCTATGATTCAGATCCTACACTCTTTCCATTATGCCATCTTGCCTCACATGGGCCCTTTTGAGCCCTTTCAGAGTTGGATCAGGAGGAGTTTCTTCCTAAATACTTTTTCTGGACCTGATATTAAAGTAGAAATGCAGCATGATATCCTGGAAAAAGAATTAGCCCCAGAGTCAAGAAGACCTGAATTTGTGTCCTCCTTTTGAAATACAATGGCTGTGTGACTTTATGTTTCAAAGTAATAATAATAAATAATAATAATAGCTTCCATTTATATAACACCTTAATGTTTGCAAAGCACTTTGCATATGTTGTCTCATTGGATCCTCACAACAATCCTGGGAGGTAGGTGCTATTACAATCCACATTGTACAGATTGGGAAACTGAGGCTGGGAGAAGTTAAGTTCACACAGCTAGTAAATGTTTGAGTTGGGATTTGAACTCAGGTCTTCCGGACTCTGAATCCAACATTCTATCTATTGTACCACCTAGCTGCCAAAGCAGTTGATGATCTTCAATAGTAGAGGTGGTTTTCTCATTGGGAGTTCTCTTCATCAATGAAATTACAGGTCTGAACCAAAAATAACTCCAAACTACAAGAAAAGTAATGCCAAAATTATTTAGGTTCTATGCTAAAATTATTTTAGGTTCTGTGCTGAGTAAGGGGAGAGGGGGACAAAAAAGGAAAGGCACAAACTGGAAAAATCTCTTGGTTGAGCATCATAAAAGAGATGATGTCCTTTTAAAATTGACATAAGGGCCCAATAGCTGTCGATTTAAATTTGCCAGCGGGAGTGCATGTTGTCAAGGACAGAAGGCAGGAACACTCCAGAGGATAATGTTCTTTGTGTAATGAACCAGTATTTCAGAGACTGCCAGTGTGTCAGCCACTCCCAGGAAAGAAATCAGAGAGGGTAAGTGATTTTCCCAAGATCACACAGTTTTTAAGTAGCAGAGTTAGAATTCAAGCCCAGTTACTCTGATACCAAATCCATCCTTCTACTCTATCACACTGCTTCAAAAGAGAACATCTGTTTAACTGATACAGCATTTCAATGTCACATTCAGGTTCCGTGGGCCTGGAACCTATTCAAACCACCTATTCAAAGGTTCAAAAGGTCCCAATTTTCTATGAGTTTCTTCTTGCCCTGATTGGCCAGGCCTAATCATGTGACATCATAGTGATACAAAATATACTTAAAATAGGATATTTTAAGGTAAATAACATGGTATATAAAACAAGTCATAAGAATTCTTTTAAAAATGTATGAGTCTTTTGTTTTATATAACTTTAGTTCCTACTATAACCCTTGCCCCATCCAACTCACAGAGCCATTCCTCATAACAAAGAATTTTTTAAAAGAAGAAAAAAGTTGTTCAGCAAAATTAACCAACACATAAATGAAGTCTGACAATATATATCGTGTTCTACACTCACAGTCTCTCTTCCCAACCCCCCCCCCATTCCCCCAGACAAGACATAAGTGGAGGGAGAGTTGGTGCGTGACTTTTTGCCCCCAAATGGTTGTTCACTCAATGCAGCCTCTGAGGTTGAGATGCAACAAAGTATGGATCAATTTTCTGCTGCTTGTGCTAATTTTGGCCTAACAATCAACACCAAGAAAATAGAGTTTATCCGTCAGTCAGCTACCACACCATCCATACTTGGAACCATCAGTTATAGGGAATGAAGAGATTTTGAATGCTGTGGATAAGTTCACTTACCTTGCCAGCATACTTTCCAGGGACATTACATATAGATGATGAGATTGATACATGAATTGCCAGAGCTAGCTCAGTTTTGGGGAGGCTCTGAAGAAAAGTGTGGGGGAGAAGAGAAGACTGCTTACCGTACTGAAGATCTATGGAGCCATTGTGCTGACCTCATTGTTGTCTTATTTTGGATCAAGCTTGATGATCATAGTTACACAGCATTCAGTTTTGATTTTTAAAGCTATTGTTCTTTCTATTTCATTGTTCTATTCATTATGTATGTTGTTTTTCTGGTTCTATTTACTTTATTTTGCATAAGTTTATCTAAGTCTTGCCACGCTTCTCTGTGTTTTTCATATTTATTGATTCTTACGGATCAATAATATTCCATCACATCCACAATTTGTTTTTTTAATTTAATTTTATTTTCTATTTCTAATTCTCTCCCTCTTTCTTCCCCTTTCCCCACTTATTAAGAAGGCAAGCAAAACAAAACCCATCACAAATATATATATAGGTATATGTACATATATGTATATATATGTATATATATATGTATGTATATGTGTGTGTGTGTGTGTGTGTGTGTGTGTGTGTGTGTGTGTATATATATATAGTTATACAAAACAAATTCCTGTATTAGCCCTGTCCAAAAAGAAAGAAAGGAGAGTAAGTTTCAAGCACCTTTCTATTTGGAAGTGGGTAGTATGCTTCATCATGAATCCTTTGGAGTTGTGGTTGGTCATTGCATTAATCAACATTCCCAAGTCTTTGGAAGTTGATTATCTTTTCAATATAGTTGTTGTTGTAGAAATTGTTCTCCCGGTTCTGTTCACTTCACTTTGCATCAGTTTATGCAAGTCTTCCCAGGTTTCTTTTAAAGTATTCTTGGCCTGAGCTGCTGTCCTCTGATGTCCTGCTACTTTTGAGATCAGGTCGGGGGCCTGTGAGATTTCAGTGTCCCCAGAGTGACGTGATCTGGAATAAGGTCTGTTCACTGGTTTGAACTACCCTGCTCTGAGCTCTGAAAGTTCCTGACCCAGCTTTGGGTCTGTTTGTCCTTGGTTAATAGCTTCAATAAATGTCTGCTGAACTTAGTTACAATTTAGTTAGCCCCCTGACAGTCTCTGTTGGTTCAGAGCAACTGAATTGCTGGCCTCTCTTTTCATCTGAGACTCTTGCCCTGGTTATTCATTCCATTGAAGGCTTACATGCTGGGTGAAAGGTTAGAACTAAGTTCTGTTCTGCTCCTGGGATTGGAGCCATTACAGCCACTATTTACTTCTGGAACTTATTTCTTGTTTAGTATACAGCTAGGGGCCATGCTTGTGACCACCCCTCTCTACCTGGGATCTGTGACTCAGAACTGGGTGGTGGGCAACAGAGCTTTCAGAGGGCACCTGTTCTTGTACTCCTCACTTGTTCAGGGGTCTTCGGGCTCCTCTTTCTGCCCCAGTGCTTCCTGCTCTGGTGTCCTGTCTCAGCCCTCTTTCAGTCCTACTAGAATGTTCTCTATTACTGCCATGTGTGTCTTTCTGGCCAGACTCCATTCCCAGTATTTATAAACCTCTGTCTCTCTCCCTAAGCCACCCTGGGCTGGAAAAATGACTCACTGTGACTTATTCTAGGCTTTCCCAATCAGAATTCAGTCTGATGCATTTTCTAGATTTTTCCAAGGAGTTATGCTGGACAAACTAGGCTAATATGCTCCTTCTCTTTCTGCCATCTTGACTGTATCTCACTCTCCACCCATGTACCAAAATTTCCATTTATCTCTTGCCATACATCAGCTTTGGATTACTCATACCATCTGTCTCTTTTGTTCTTACTCACAAGCTGTTGAACATAGCTGGAGGCAACCGTGTTGACTAGGTACATTACATATTCATGTTATCCAACCTCATACTGGCCCTCACTGCAGCAAGGCAGTCCTATTCTTCCCCAGTGATAACCCATCTCCCTCTCAACAGAAGGTATTCTAAACCTTCTCTTCCCTTCTTAAGCCTCTCATACTTTCTCCTCTCTTCCCTTTCACAACTTACTTCTTACTTTACTGACAAAACTAAATCTATTCAGTGTGAGCTTCCTCTTGTCTCATTCTCCTCATCTCAAAATTCCTTGATATCATCTCCCTTTTTTTCTCTTTCCTCTTAGTCTCTGGCAAAGAGCTGCCATTCTCCTTGTCAAGGCCAACTTTTCTACATGTATGTTTGATCTCACTCCCTCCTGTCTGCTCCAGCATTCTGCTGCAATGTATTCTACATTCTCAAACATCATTCTCCCATATTCTACTTCTTCTATTTCTTTCTCCATTGCCTTCAAACATGCCCAGATCTCCTCTAAACAAAATCCTGAAAACAAAAACAAAAACCTTTTCTACCATCTTGTGTCTCTTCCCAAGCTGTCATCTTATATCTCTCTTCTCTTTCTCAGCCAAATTCCTTGAAAAAGGTACATAGTAAGCACTTAATAAATGCACACACACTCTCTCTTCTCCCTACCTACTGGCTGGGTGGATGGGTAGAATCACAAATGAGATCTCAGCCCTGCACTAGTGTGAACCACTGTGTAGCTTCCAGAGTTGTCTCAAACACTCCTGAGGGGGCCTGAGACAGGGTTAACCACAGGTGCTTATGAAAAAAAGATAAAATCTATGAGATGTGGTCATTAGCAGCATTGTTAAAGGACACAGTTAGAAATAGATGCCCAGCTGAAGTGAGGCAAGGCGACTATGGGGGGGAGCAAGGATCACCATTTCCTTCCTTTTTTCAGCATTCCAGCTACTGGAACACACTCTCACAATTGAAATAAAACAACAACAAAAGAACTTACAGTGATATACTTCTCCACTTGTCTTTTTAGAGGTTACCTCTCATGGTCTAACATGGAGGTTTGGGGTTGGAAGGGGACTGTAGCCCTGTTGTTTCATGTGTTGGAGGAACCCCCACTACCTCCTTCTTCTCTCCTTGTCCTCTCTCCACAGAGCCTTAAAATACCTTCTGTACAAGGGAAAACCCCTGCTCTTCAATCCCAATCTGCCATTAGCTTCCACTCTTCCCAAACTGGGAAGAAATATACTTCCAGAGTCTTTGTGGCCATCCTAAGCCTGGAAAAAGGGCTGCTGCATAGTTATTCAGTTTGTATTTATGCTGTATATATTTATAGATGAACTTGCCTTCTTTTCCAGTTTAATGTAAATTCCTTGAGAGCAGAGATTGTTTCATTCTTTGTACTTGTGTCTTCAGGGTTTAACAGAGTGCCTGGCATAAAGGAGTTGCTTCATTTGTATCTGTTGATTCATTATTGAATGATGGACATCTACTTTGTTTCCAGTTCTTTGTGACTACAAAAAGTGAAGCAGCAAACACTCTTACCACCTATTTTTCAAAACGATCTCCTCCCACACTCCAGTCCCGAGAGGATTCAAGTTCACTCGTCTCAGCAGCCTATGCTGCCTTATGTTCACAATGCTTCAAGCTAGGCGGCAGAGTGTACCAACTTGAATATCATGCAAACACGAGAGCCTCAAGGACCGGTGGATGGAGCTGATGTTTCGATGGCTGAAACGAATTGCATCTTGGCATTAGAATTGTGAAACTCTGAAGCTTGTAAGCATGGTTTTTCAGGATGGGATCTGTAGCTGGATGAAAGCTGAAGTCTATAACACCACTGCCTTAATGTCCAAAAGTGGCTGCTGTCATGATCCAAGGAAATCCTATTATTAGTAGCAATATGACTTAAATAAAGCAAGGAAGCCTCTTAACTAAGTGTCCATCTTCTTTATCTCTTTCACTGCTGTTTCTCCTCAGCTTTCTTCCATTTCTCTCCAGCCTCAATTCAGCCTTTCTTGATTCTTGTCTGGTAGTCCTTTCGTGAATTTGCTCCCAGACTCCCACTAGGTACTCTGCAAATACTCCCAGCCACCTGGAGTCTCTACAGGGACTGGGTAGGGTCATAACCTACTGAGCTGTGCCTGAGTTTGTGAGGGACCTAGTTATCAAAGAGAATATGTCCTCTGCATGTTGAGAAGGACCTTAACATAGCTGAGCTCTGAGTCTAATTGTATCCATTTATTCATACATGCCTAATTAAGCTTATGTGGGGGCTCCCGTCATCTGCTAAAGCCGTAGATTTTCAGAGAGACTTTCAAATGTAGTTCTTGTATAAAGAGACTCATTGCTACTCTACACTCCATCATCATAATCAATTTCCTCTCTCCTCCTTTCCTACTCAACTCAACCCTACCGTCCACACATCTAGCAAATAACCTACCATCTTACTTTTTTGGGAAGGTTGAAGCCATCGGCCTTGATATCCCTTAGCCCTACCTCTTTGTGTCTGGAGGAAAAAAAACACCACAGATATGGTTTTCACCTGATGGATTCTCCTATTAGTATGACTTGAAGTGGGAACTGTGCTGTACTATCATTCCTTTGCCTGCTTACGGAAGAAGTGCCTGTGGATAAAAATGCTTCTTAGTGTCCAGATAGTTTAAAACATTTTGGAGTCTCCCTGTGAAGACACACACAGGGATTATATGAACATAATTATACGCTTTACACAAATAAAGATAGATCTAAATAATTGGGAAATATTAATTGCTCCTGGGGAGGCTGAGCCAATATAATAAAAATAATAATACTATCTACATTAATTAGCTTATTCAGCGCATATTAATTAAACTATCAAAGAGCTAGAAAAAATAATAACAAAATTCATCTAAAGGAACAAAAGTTTGGGAATATCAAGGGAATCAACAGGGGAAAGTGGGAAAGAAGACTGTCCAGCAGTACTAGATTTTAAACTTCATTGCAAAGCCATAGTCATCAAAACAATTTGGTAGTGGGGAAGTAATAGAGAGATTGATCAGCAGAGTAGTTTAGATAATATAAAGAAGCAAAATGTTCTAGTATTTAATAAAGCCAAAGGTGCCAACTATTGGAACGAAAACTCACTATTCAACCAAAACTGTTGGGAAAATTGGAAAGCAGTCTGGTAGAAACTAGGTATAAATCAGTATCTTAAACTATATTCCAAGACATATTCCACATGATTTAGACATAAAAGTCAACATTGTAAACAAATTAGAAGAGCATGGGAGAAACTATTGGTTGACTTTATAGATAGGGGAAGAGTTCATGACCAAACAAATGATTGAGAAGTTCATGGGGGTAAAATGGACAAGTTTTAATTTTTTCCAAATTTTTGCACAAACTAATGCATCTAAAATTAAAAGAAAAGCAAGGAATTGGGAGAAAAATTTTTGCAGCTAATTTTTTGATGAAGATATTATTTCTAAGATACATAGGGAATGAATTCAAATTTATAAGAATAAGGACCATTCTTCAATTGATAAACGATCAAAAGATATAAATAGGCAGTTTTCATAGCAAGAAATCTAAGCTATAAATAGCTATATGAAAAATAATGTTTTAAATCACTATTAATTAGAGAAATCCAAATTAGAAGAACTTTCAGGTATCGCCTCACACCCATCAGACTTGCGGAGTTGACCAAAAAAAGGAAAATAACAAATGCTGGAGGAACTGTGGGAAAACAGATACTTTAATGCATTGTTGGTGGAGCTGTGTACTCGTCCAGTCATTCTGGAAAGTGAGTGGGAACTATGCCCCAAAAGCTCTTAAATCTTTGACCTCACACTTTGACATAGCCTTTGACCTAATGGGTCTATTCTACTACTTGGTCTATTCCCTGAAAAGATCAAAGAAAAAATATTTATAGTAATTCTTTTTGTGGTAGCAATTAATTGGAAACTGGGGGGATGATCATCAATTGAGGAACAGCTATATAAGTTAGGCTTTATAAATGTGATGGAATATTATTGTGCTGTAATAAATGATGAAAGGGACAGTATCAGAGAAACTTGGGAAGACTTTTATAAACTGAAGCAAAGTGAAACAAGTAGAACCAGGAGAACAATTTCTACAATAACAACATTGTAAAGATAATCAACTTTGACAGACTTAGGAACACTGATCAGCACAATGACCAACCACAATTCCTGAGGACTTATGATGAAGCATACTACCCACCTTCAGATACAGAAGTGATGATTGCAGATTGAATTACATGTGTGTGAATGTGCAAGCACACACAGACACACATAAACGCAGATATATCTATATGTATATGGGTGTATGTTGGGGGGCAGGTGGTTGGGTGTGTTTTTATAGGGAGAGACTTTAATGTAGAGTAGGCCATCTGAAGTACAAGCTATCATTGTGTGACTTAAAAGGAGGCAGAATGGACATTTCTAACCTCTTCTTTCCCTACCGTTCTGCGAAGGAATATTTATTCCTGCCAGGAGGCAAAGCAAGAAGTTGGGGCCAGAGGCCCCTCTGCTATCCTCAGAAAAAGGGGGTACTAGGTTAGAATTATATCTGCTCCCTTAAATATTACTATTCAATTTAACTTCTGATCACTATGTCATTTTTGGGAGGAGAAGATTAATATCCACAGTTTGACCTGTTTCCCTTCTAACGCAGTTCCACAGTGAACACATAGCAAATAGCAAAAAAAAATTATCCAAATTCATTCACCCAAATTGTAGCAAATTGTAGCAAAAGAAATCAGAGAAGGTATAGATGTGAAAATATATACCAGACTACAGAGTGAATGAGCTCTGCCATTGGGAAAGAGATAACTCAGCTCAGCTGAAAGAAAATTCCAGAGTTCACCCAAGAGCAAACTCCCTAAAATCTCTAGTGCTGAGGTTCTCAAAATTATTTTGCCTACCACCCCTTATCTATCTATCTATCTATCTATCTATCTATCTATCTATCTATCTATCTATCTATCATATCTATCTATATCTATCTATCTAATGCCAGAATTTGTTTTCCTTAACCATACATGTTTATAACAGGTTTTGCTTTTCTTTCTTTTTCCATGTAAGGTGGGGAGGGGGGGAAGAGAATTCAGAACTGATAATAAAATAAAATTGAACTTTAAAAATAAAGGAAAAAATCTCTTAAAAAAGAAAAGAAAAAAGAAAACTATTTCTCAAAATCATCACTCTCTCCATTACTCTGGTTAGAGTAAAAGAGGTATCTTTGCTAATGCCTCTTCCTGTATCCTTTATCTCATTCTTTCCTATCTCCTCCACAACCTTGTTCCATTAGTTATCCCCTCTCTCACGCATCTTCAACTATCCCTCTCCACTGGCTACTTCCTCTCTGTCTACAAATATATACTTTTGGACTAGACCAGGTATTTCATTGGTATAGGAGTTTCCTAGTGAGGAAATTCCTTATATCAGTGCAAAAATCATCAACTGTGCCACAGCCTATAGACTTTTTATGAGTTTATTTATTATTCTAAACTTAACCAAAACCAAATAAAATAGATATTTCCATATGCATAGTAGAGCATAAAAATAAGATTGTACATGAAACTACAGATATCTATTATGTATAGCTTCATATTTTTTTAACACATATAATAAGTTCAACCTGTGGCTTTCAAAGCTGTCTTGCTTTTTTAGCTTCTTTATGGTCTTCTTTCTGTTATTTTCTCTGCATTTTAAAAAAGCCTCAATGATCATCTTTTCTTTCTTTTTTTGTCATGCTGTTCCTATCTTCCCTTACTCTCCTAATGCCCCTTGTTTTTTAAAAATCCCTTGTAACAAATATGTATAGCTGAACAAGACACATTTCTATATTATTTGTGCCTAAAAGTACACACTTTATTTTTGAGTCCATCACCTCTCAATTAATACATGTATGGAATACTTTCTCATTAATCCTCTAGAGTTGTATACTTCATGCCTAGGGCTTTGAGAAGGTAAATTGCCCAGGATCTTATAGCCGGCATGTGTCAGAGGAAGGATTTAAACCCAGATCTTCCTGACTCTGAGGCCACCTCTCCTAGACATGCTAAGGTTTCCTCAATCAAAAAAAAGGCTTTGCTTTGACCCTTCTATGCCATCTGACCATTGTGCCATTCCTTTCCTCCATTTTACCATTTAATTTCTTGAAAAACTTGTTAATACACAATGCTGTTTCCCTCTTTCTCTTCAATATCTTGCAATCTAGCTTCTGAGTCCATTACTTTACTGAGCCTATTTACTGAAAGATTACTGATGCCCCTCTCCCACTCAATTGCCAAATCCAAAGACCTCTTTTTGTCCTCATCCTTTTTTGACCTCTCTGCAGAGTTTGACGCAGCTGAGCACTCCCTTTTCTTTGGGTGCTGTACTTTCCTGGTTCTTACCCTTCCTCTTTAGCCATTCCTTCTGTCTCCTTTGCTGACTTCTTATTCTTTTCCCGATGCCTTAAGATGGCTATTCCTAGTGGGTATCTTCTCTCTCTGCATTCTCTTCTTTGGCAATATCATTCACTCTTATTACTTTAACTACCACTTTCATACAGATTACTCCAAGATCATTATCTCTAGCCCTGATCTCTCTTCTAAATTCTAGATGTACATCTCCAACTACCTACTTGTCATCTCTACCTGGACATCCCACTAGAAGTTGTCATGGAAAAAAGACAGATTGCTTACAATTTAGGGTACTTGTAAGTAAAAAAAACCCAACAAAACCTTTGTTTTATTCATAGCAATGGCACAGAGAAGTATTACTTGGCCCAATGAGAGAAGTCTCTATGGAGCAAGTGAGCCTCTAAAAATGATCCATTTTCCAGAGGTATGTGTGGTGTACAGAAGGCATACATAGTAATACTGGGTCCACAAATGGGCAGCCAGTAGTCTGGGACCAATGTGCTGCATTCCGAGGAAGGGGAGCAATACTTCCTAGTACAGTAGCGTGTCATTGGTCTTGAGGTCTAAAACAGATCAGACTTTGTCTTCTGCTCTTCTGTAAGAACTGGTATAGAGGAAGATGAAAACATGGGAGGTGGACATGATTTTCTATTTATAATGAAATGGAGGCTAATTCTAAAATAATCATTGATAAAAGAGAAAAAATATAGGAACCTACCCTACCACCACACTTCAAACTTCATATGTACAAAACTGACTTTTCCCTTAAATCTGCTTCTTTTCATGACTACTATTTCTATTCATATCATCTCTCACATTCATTCCTTTGAGAGTATCTTTTACTATTTTCTCTGGTTCATTTCTTGTAATGGTCCAAAAGATCTAGAGTCAATGGACCTCTCTAACACCTTACTTACAGAAGACTACCTCTGCCTTGGACACACCTACTCTTCCTGCAAAATACTCCTAACCTCTCATTTTCTGGAAGCTTTCATACCCCAATTGATAGACTCCCTATTTGTTCTAGCAGTCAGGGCTGGGAAACCTGCAGCCTTGAGGCCACATGTGGCCCTCTAGGTCCTCAAGTGGGGTCCTTTGGATCTGTCTTGTCTTCCTCTTCTGTTTGAATGACCTGGGGGAAGGAACGGTAGCCTTCTGAAGGCATGCATGGGAGATGGGGATCCCTTTTTATTAAGAGGATTTATTCTGTGAGGTTTGGATTCAGTCAGAGGGCCATCCTTGAGGACCTGGAGGGCCACATGTGGCCTTAATGCCACAGGTTCCCCACCTAACTGGTTTCTTACATTAGCATTTGCACAACTCTGACATGAAAAACCAATCAGCACCACCTGGGAAGGAACCCAGCCCTTCTCTATAAAACCTTCAGCTACCATAGAGAGCTGCTCTTCTGAAAAGGCGGTTAGGACCCTGGCATTTAGCAGACTGCCTAGGAGGAAATGATGGGGAGCCCCACCAAGCTTTTGCTGAATCCTCTTCCTTCTCCTGTTGGGAGGATAAAGACCAGTGCATCTGAGGCTCACTGACTGAGCTGATTAGGATCATAGATTCATCACTGAAAGAGACCTTAAAGGCCATCTGGTCCAACCTCTTCATTTTACAGATGAAGAAATGAAGTCCGTAGAGATTAGTGACTTGCCCGATGGGGATCACACAAATAGTAAATGTGTGAGGTAGGATTTAAACCCAAGTTTTCTGACTCCAAATTCAGTGTTCTTTCTACTGTGCCATCCATGTCTCTGTTCCTTTTTGTCCTATCACCTGTGTGTTTTGTTTTAGGCCCTGAGCCTCCCTCTGTGTGAGCTAAAATGCCCTTTAATAAAAATGTCTATTACAGTAATAACATTTTCTCAATCTTCACCCTTCTTGACCTCTCATTCTTCATAGCTCTTCTCAGCTCAGTAGCAAGGCTGCCTGGTCTATGCAGTTTCCCAGGCAATATGAAGCTGGTCCCTAGCATTTTCCCATCCTCTTGTACAGTCTTCCCTTGTGCAAAATGAGGATTAAAAAAATAGCTCCCATGCATGCCTTCAGAAAGCTACCATTCCTTCCCCCAGGTCATTCAAACAGAAGAGGAAGACAAGACAGGAAGACAGATTCAAGCATCTGCCATGCAAAAATAAAAATTAACTGCAGAAAATGAAATAACCAAAGTGCTTCTTAAGAGAGCAAAGCAACAAAAGACTACACCAGAGCTTCAGACAATGGTCCTCACAGCTTGTCATGGGAGAGGCTATTATTGAGTAACCTTGGTGGACTTGAGCCACACAAAGGACTTCTCAATGAACCTGCTCAGGGAGCTGCCTTTCCAACTTTCCTTTGAGTTAGAAAGCTTCAATACTCTAGAACAAGCTATTACTTTGAGCTATTCCCACCTAGTTTACAGCTTGTTTTTAAATAAGCCAAGCGGTTCCAATTTAAGATGAATAATCCCGCCATTTAAGGAAACATTCTTATGTGTAGACTTTATTATTCCATTTCCCCACATTTACTTTAAATAGTAAACATCAATATTCTCCATTCACTGGAATGAACTTTCTCAAGTGATTAACAAAACTCAAGCATTTCCAAGTGCCAGAGACACCTAATTCTAGCATCTCTTCCCTTCTGGGATTAGTCCCATAGTGATTCTAGTATCACTCAAACTCCAATCGACTCTGGGATAAAATCTCTTCCTTTAAAAATTTTTATTTTATGTAAATTTAAAAGGTATGCAATTATTAGCACAGTAGTAAATATACCTATACACATATAAAATATATATTTTAAAAATAAGTAAATATACAGATATTAGAGGTGCTCAAAAACTTAGGTGGTATAGTGGATAGAGAATTAGGAAGACTCCTCTTCATGAGTTCAAATCCAGCCTCAGACATTCACTAGTTATATAGCCCTGGGCAAGTCACTTAACCCCGTTTGCCTCAGTTTTCTTATCTGTAAAATGAGCTGGGGAAGGAAACGGCAAAGCCCTCTAGTATCTTTGCTAAGAAAACCCGGAACAGGGTCTTGAAGTGTCAGAAATGACTTAAATGTCTGAACAGCAACAAATAAGATGAAAGAAGTTTGAGGACTACTGTCCTAAGATATATCTAAAGCTTCTTGGAAGCATTTCTATTTTTCCCCATTTTTATGGAGATATAGGTTAGGAAAGAGGGTAATTAGGGGCCCATTTGTCTGCTGTATGTCTTATCCTCACACCTTGGAAAATTCCAGCGCAAAACCTTAGCATATACTCTAAAACTAAATGAAAATAAATTTGAATCTTCCCACTGCTTCTAGATCATTCACACAATAGTGCCCTCCTTTGGAGCCCAACAATGAATAAAAAGGCAATCATCTATTAAGCACCTACTATATCGCAGATACCATGCTAGGATACAAAGGTTAAAGTCAAGTTCACAAGCATTGTTAAGTGTTTACTATGTGCTACATATTGTGCTAAGCACTGGGATTGCAAAGAAGGGCAAAAATAGTCCCTGTGCTCTTGAGCTCACAGTCTAATGGGGAAGAGAAGTAAACAATTATGTACATACAAGATACATACGTACATATATATATATGTGTGTGTATTTGTACATATGTGTATATACACACTCATATGTGGTAAATTGAAAGTAATTCAGAGGGAAGAGTAGAATTGAGGGGGACTGGGAAAGGTTTCTTGTGGAAGGTGGGATTTTAGCTGAGACTTGAAGGAAGCAGGAAAACTAGGAGGCAGAAATGAGGAGAGAGAACATTTTAGGAATGGGCAGCAGTTAGTGAAAAGGCTCAGGGTCAGAAGATGGGGTGTTGTGTGTGAAACACAGTAAGAAAGATAGCATTATTGGAATGCAGAATACATGAAGGAGAGTAAAGTATAAGAAGACTGGAAATGTAGGAAGGGGCCAGGCTGTGAAGGATTTTAAAAGCCAAATAGTGCATCTTATATTTTATCTTGAAGATAATAGGAAGCCAGTGGAGTTTCCTGAATGGGTGTGGCAGTGGTAATTATGTGCAATCTATATTAGCACAATGACTTTGGCAGTTGAGTGTAGGATGAACCAGTTTAGGGAAAGATGGCATGTAACAACAATGTTGCTTGCAGCTACTGTCGGGGTATGACTAATAACACCAGCACACAGGAGGGCTGCTGGCACAGGTTCTTTGATCTGTGTTTCTAAAGGAAAGTGACTTTAAGGAGTTAACAATCTTACTTTAACTAAACATACATATGTCATTCACTTAGTTCAGGGGAAAAAGTCAGAACCCTGAACTTCAGAGAGAATACAAACAAAAATTGTAAGTAGAAATTAAGTTAGTCCGAGCGGAGCCATCCAGCTCAGGCATCTAGAGACTCTGCTCAAGCAAGACTTCCTCAAACTTCTTCCCCTGGAACTCAGTTTTTATTTGTTAAAATGGCTCAATCCTCAGACCTTAGTCACATGTTGCCTCATGTCTAAGCAGTGGAATAAGGTTATTAAGTTCTTGTACAGATGTGTGGCATACTGTCTGTAGAAACTTGGGCTGGCAGATACATGAGTCCATTCAGGATGCTTTGCAATGGAAGAAAGTTTATTTGAAGGCAATTTTGAGAATGAAGCAATTGCAGGATCATGAAACCTTTGAGATCTCATCCTTAATGGGACACGGCCAGAGTATATGCACTACACTACAAGGATGGATGTCTCTGTATAGGATCAGATGACTTGTCCGCAAAACTCTGGGGTGTGAGCACAGGACAGTGCATATATGGCATCCAGACCCACATTTATGATGCTGTGAAGTTTGATGAACAGGAACTTATAATAGGATCCTCTGATAACACAGTAGCCTGTTGGGAATGGAGCTCAGGAGCCTGAACCCAGCACTTCGGAGGACACACCGGTTCAGTGTTCATAGTGGACTGCAACAATAAGCTTGATCTCTTGGTGAGTGATTCTTTGGACTTCACTGTGAAAGTATGGGCCTTATCAATGCATGTGCCTGAACACACTCACAGGACATACTGAATGGGTAACCAATGTGGTTTTACAGAAATGCAAGGTCAAATCTGTTGCACAGCCCTGGAGATCACATTCTCCTCTTTGCTGACAAATTTGAAATCAAGATTTGGCTGATTGGAAGAGAAATCAATGGCAAATGCTTAAAAATATAGTCTGTCTGGGGATCGAAGATCCCTGAGGATCTGAGAATTGACTCCATTTTGAAGGCAAATACATTGTACGTAGTTCAGCCCTAGGCCCGCATCAGTGGGACTTCGACAGCTATGATATTCTCAGGGTTATCAAGACTCCAGAATTAGCAGATTTGGCATTACTTGGCTTTGCTGACATCTTTGCCCTGTTATTTGGCAAATGCTATCTCTACATCATGGACTTAAGGACAGAGAACCTGATCAGCTGCTGGCCTCTTCCTGAGTACAGGATGTCAAAGGGGGCTCAAGTTTCTTGGCAGGTGAAATGTCATGGCTGAATGGACTAGATGGGCAGAATGATATGGGTTTGGTTTTTGCCACGAGTATGCCTGACCACAGTATTCACTTGGTGTTATGGAAGGACTATATAGGTAACAGCTAAAAAAATGACTTTGGGTGCTGAGGCTACTAGTTCCAATGCAGCCTCGGTGAGAGCTGATTTTGCATGAACCCAAGTTCACACCTAATGGCATCATACATGCAGTACTTTTATTTTCCTGGGTGGGGAGTGATGGGGGATGGGGAGAAAGGTGAGGGGAAAAGGATTATTTTATTTACATGATGTATTGCAGTATGCTAACAGTCTACACCATTGAAACTCATTTGTATTTAGTTATGCTCATCATTATAAAAGAACAAATTTTTGATCTATAAAAAATGTTTAGAAGAGCCACCAAAGGTCTAATGGTTGAACCCAGGAAAGAACCGGTCCTGAGGAGTGACCTTCTTGACCCAGCAGGGGATCAACCCAGCAGCTAAGACACCTAGTCCTTCCAGCAAGGGATTAACTTCTCCACTGGCTATGCTATATCCAGATGTGAACTTGGTGGTGGGAAGAATGTAGCTAACACCTTAAGTATGAGCCCACTCTTTAAAAAACACATACAAAACTCATACAAGGTAATCTTAAATGGAAAGGCTCTAGCAGCCAGGGGACCAAAAAAGGACTCGTGGAGAAGGTAGTGCCTGAATTGAATCATGAAGGAAAAGGGATTGTAAGAGGCAGAGATGAAAAAGGGTATTCTAAGCATAAGGAACAGCTAGTGAAAAGGCACTGAGATGGAAGATGGCATATCCCATGCCTGAAACAGCAAATAGGCCAGGATAGAATGCAAGGAGAGGAGTAAAAGAAGGCTGGAAAGATAGGATAGAGGCCAATTGTGAAAAGTTTTTAATGCCAAACAGAGTTCACATTGGATCCTAGAGATAATAGGCTTTTTTGAGTATGCATGTGTATGTATGCATTATGTATGTGCGTGTGTGGCAGCATGCACACACACTCAGTGATTCATGGTATGCGTGAGGTGGGGATAAGGGGTGACATGCTCAGAACTGCATTTCAGGAAGATCACTTTAGCAGTTGTGTGGAGTAAGGATCGGAGCAGGGTTAATAGTGAGCTAGCAACATTTCCATCTTATTGCTTTTCTAGGAGGGGCAAAGAGGGCTAGACCCCTTCTTTTCAAACATCTGTCAGGGTCTATGATGCTAACAGAAGATCTCCTTTCTCTGAATCCCCCACTTAATAATTCCAGGGCTTTATTTCACCAAGGGCATTTCCTTTGGACATTCTTTGACCCCCACCATTTTCCCTACCCAATCAAACACATTAATTTATACCTTCCCTGTCCAGCACATGGTTCCTGGTTCCAGTATGGGGTCATCTGCTTGACCATCAGCTTAAACAAATCGTGAAGATCTAGTGTTCTGCTCGGAGAAGAGTTGAAGTAATTTACTTTCTCTGTAAAGGGTTTTAGAAGAAATACAGAGTGAAGAGCCTTACTTTGGGTTCAGGTGAGAGAACTACATCTGTAGGCATTCATTTTGCACATGGATGTGCCTGGGTGTGTATGGGCATGTACACATGAGTGTAATTTTTACTTCTGGGAAATTGTACTGAATCATCCATTCAAAGTGATTCAATATCAACCCTGGCTTTGACCTTTCCCCTGGATGCTGTGGTTTTCTCCCACAGCAGCATCAGTAGATCCCTAAACAACGGGTGGTCATGGGAAGATGGCTGAATTTGGAATCAGAAGACTTGTGCATGAACTTCAGGTATTATTCTAATTACCAGCTACATGAGAATGGTAAGTCACTTAACCATTTTAGACCTTAGTTTCCCATTCTGTAAAATGAAGAGATTGAATTAGATGATCTTAAGTTTCTTCCAGTTCAGAATTCTGCAGTCCTGACACTGCACTTAGACTTTTATCATAAGGGGAAGAGACATACAGGCTGTCCCAAAAGTCTTAGTGCATTTTCAAGCTTTAATAACTCAGAACATCCTGTGTTTTGGAGGGAATTAGAATGTGTGATGTGAGGACAGTATTTGTTGCAGATCTCAGTCCCAAGGCTAATAGATAGAGACATAACTTTTTTTTCATCTGGGACGAAAACAACCAGGAGTGATAGTAGCAGCAACAGTACGAAGGACAATCTGACCATAGGTTCATGCAATACAGGGAGAGGAGGCAGTTTGGCCTTTGTTCCCATTGGGGTTGGAGGCATAGGGGCAAGGAGCTTAGGAGGGGATGCCATAACAATAGTACTTTGGGGATAAGCACTCAAAGTCAGGCACAGAAACCTTATAGCTATGGGAAGAAGTTTGTCTCCAACATAAGTCAGTTCCCTGGAGCAAATCCCCATTCACCCTATATTAGTTATGACTCTTCTCCTGCTTGTGTCTTTTTGAACTCAAAAAACTTAGCAAGTAGCCCTTTGGCTGACCTGAGTGACCCTGGAATCATGTATTTAACAGTCTGGCTAACAAATTCTAGTAAAGTTTGAATTCTTTCTAGTATGTCTGGGCAAGAATTAAGCTTTCCTGATCATGACTTTCAGTAAATGATTCTCAGAGATCTATAGTCAAGGGAGGGAGAAAGAGGGACATGGAAAAATATCAACCAGTGCCTTTATGCCCATTTCACAGATTAGGGATTTGAGAGGGTGAGGGCAGCAACTATAAATATTGTAAATCACTGTTAAATCCTGGCAGAATGTTAAGGTAGGGAAATAATAGGTTATTCCTTAGGAGTGAGGAATATATTGTATGTTATCATATAATTCCTGGAGGGTCCTGGGGAAGTGAATGCAATCATCAAGGGGCCATGCTAATTTTACAGGGTAGTACAGGGGAATGAGCTAGACTCTGGAGTCAAAGGACCTGCTTTCCAATCCTACCTCTGATGATTATTTCCACCCAACGAAAGATACTCATGTGACCTTGGGCAAGTTTCTTAATCTCCTTGGGTCTTCATTTCCTCATCTGTAAACTAAGGGAGTTGGACTAGATGGTGTCTGGATTCCCTTCCAGCTCTGCATCTATAAACCTGTGCTTTTCCTCCTCCATCACCAGAGGCCTCTTGGGGAAAGTTATTACAATATCTCCTTCATTATGAACTTGAATAACAGCCCAGGAAACCTCTTGAAAAGTTCTAAGACTTATTATCATTTTTGGACTGTCTTCTCTAGGACTACTTACCGTTGAAGGCCTCCTGCAGATGTGATTTTAAATCGGAATGCCCATGATTTGCCTTTCTGACTTAACATTGTATTTTATGTTAATGATCAGGAAAACATTACGTGCTTCCTTACAGTTCTAAATCTAAGATCTTACATGGCCACATAGAGTTATTAGAGCCTATGCAGATAAATTGTGTCATAGGCTTATTCCTTTGGGGACATAAGAAGACAAGGGCATTACTTTGATTGCTCTCATAAGCCATAGATAGTTGAGACAAATTAGTTTCCCACCCAGGATCCCTGCTTCTCCAAATACAGACATAGTCCAACCTGTGACCTTAAAATGTTAAGTAGTGACACCAACCACACACAGGATTAATGAGGATAAGACCCCAGGGTCCTCATGAGTATAGTTGCTGCAAATCCATAACACTATCCTGATTCTGAATGAGGTGGTCAGGAGTGTGGGGACCAGACTGTTGGACTGGGAGTCAGCAGAGATGAAGGTGAAATTCCTCTTTCTGATACTTTAGTTATATGTTGAACAAGTCACTTCCAACCTGAGGCTCAGTTTCTTATTTAGAAAATGGGAATAATAAACCTCTGTTTCCTCATTCTCCGGGGGCTGTTTGGGGCTCAAATTAGATAAATTATGTAAAGTGCTTTAAAGTGCTCTAAAGTGCCTTAAAGTGCTGTACAAAAGCCAGCAAAGATGATCATCTTTAAGTCTTACTTAAAGTCACAGGGAACTTGGTGTCATCTAGTCCAGCCCTTTCTTTATTGATTCATTAATTCATTGATCTGTTCTTTTTCTATTTTGTTGATGTAAGCATTTAGAGAAATAAAATTTCCCCTAAGTACTGCTTGGCTGAATCCCATACATTTTGGTATGTTGTCTCATTGTTGTCATTCTCTTAATGAAACTATTGATTATTTTATGATTTGTATTTTGACCCATTTATTCTTTAGGATTAAATTATTGATGTTCCACCTAATTTTAATCTATCTTCCACTGTCTTTGTTGAATGTGATTTTTATTGCATTAAGATTCAAAAAGAATACATTTAATATTTCTGACTTTCTACATTTGATTTGAGGTTTTTATGCCTTAATACATGGTCAGTTTTTATATATGTGCTATATGCTTCTGAGAAAAAGGTATATTCCTTTCTGTTCCCATTCAGTTTTCTCCAAAGGTTTGTCCATCTAACTTTTCTAATATTCTATTTACCTCCTTAGTTTCTTTCTTGTTTATTTTTTGGTTGGATTTGTCAAGTTCTGAGAAGGGATAGTTTAAGTCTATTTAGGAGAGTTGTCTATTTCTTCCTGTACTCACTTAACTTTCATTTAAGAATTTGATGCTATACCATTTGGTGTGTATATGTTTAGTATTGATATTGCTTCATTGTCTAAGGTACCTTCTAGCAAGATGGACTTCCCTTCCTTATCTCTTTTAATTAGGTCTATTTTTGCTTTTACTTTGCCTGAGATCAGGATTGCTACCCCTGGTATTTTTTACTTCATCTGAAGCATAATAGATTCTGCTCCAGCCCCTTACCTTACTCTGTGTGTCTCTCTGCTTCAAGTGTGTTTTTTGTGAACAACATATTGTAGAGTTCTGGTTTTTGATCCACTCTGCTATCTGCTTAGATTTTATGGGAGAGTTCATGCCATTCACATTCACAGTTATGATTACTAACTGTGTATTTCCCTCCATCCTATTCTTCCTTCTGTTTGTCCTCTATCTCCTTTCACCCTTTCCCTCTTCACCAGTGTTTTGCTTCTGTCTACTACCTTCCCCAATCCGTCCTTCTTTCTATCAGTCCCCTCCTCCTCCTTACTTAATCTCCTTCCCTCCTACTTCTCTGTTGGCTAAGATAAGTTTCTATATTCAACTGATTGTGTATATTATTCTTTCAGGCAATACTAATGAAATAAGGTTTTATTTTGGGACCTCTTTCCTGAGTTGACCAGTGGATTCTTTCAATACCTATTTTGCCCTCTGTTCCAGGATATCAGGGCAGTTTTCCTTGATAGCTTCTTGAAAGGTTCTGTCTAGGTCCCCCTTTTGATTATGGCTTTCAGGGAGTCCAATTATTTTGGCATTGTCTCTCCTGGATCTATTTTCCAGGTCAGTTGTTTTTCCCATGTGGTATTTTACATTTTCTTCTATTTTTTTCCATTCTTTTAATTTGTTTGATTGATTCTTGATGTCTCATAGAGTCATTAGCTTTCACTTGCCCAATTCTAACTTTTAAGGAGTTGTTTTCCTCAATTAGCTTTAGTGTACTTTCTTTTCCATTTAGCCAATCATATTTTTAAGGAGGTTTTTTCTTTGATGGATTTTTATATCTCCTTTCCCATTCGGTCAATTCTACCTTTTAAGCAATTATTTTCTTTTTCCAAGTTGTTGATTCTTTTTTCATAATTCTCTTGCATCACTTTCATTTCTTTTCCCCATTTTTCTTCTCCCTCTCTTATATGGTTTTTAAGCTCCTTCATGAGCTTTTCCATGAGTTCTTTCTGGGCTTGAGGCCACTTCCCATTTTGGGCAGGGGAGGTTGCCCATAAGTGTTTTCACATTGTTGTCCTTCGGACACTGTTGTCCAATTTTGTGTCTTGATCTTCCCTCTCACCATAATAACTTTCTATAGTCAGATTTTTTTGCCTGTTTGTTTTTTGCTCATCTTTTTTGGCTTTTTCCATTTCTTTTAAATTTGAGTTCTGCTCCTGGGGTGGAAGGGGCACTATCTCAGGCTTCTTTTGCCAAGGGTTGCAGGCCCTGGTTGTTTACCTCATGCTGCACTGATGTTGCCCTGGGGCCCCCAGGGAACCCTTGTGTCTGATGTTGTGCTGAGGGAATAGGGTGGGGGGTGGCTGGTGCTGCTGGAGGCCATAGGGGTCTGGCAGCTTTCCTAGTGCTGAGCTGAGAGGTCTTAGTGGTAGTATCTGGTGTGTGCTGAGGCCGGTGGTGTTTCTGTGTTTTCCACACTGAAGCACTAAGTGGTCTGGCCACTGGCAACTGCCTGTTTGCCCCAGGCTATGCTGAAACACATAGAGGTCTGACCTCTGGAGGTTGCCTCTTTGCTCAGAGCTATGCTGAGCATGTGGCAATTTTCAGAGCTAGAGTCTGCCCATTCTCCTGGCTATGCTGAGGCACATGTGGGGTCCTGGTGTTGGCATTTGCTAATCAACTGCACTGGGGTTAAGAATCTACCTCTGGTTTGCTGAAATGTGGCTTGCTACTGGCTTGCTGGGATGCTTTCTGTCCTGGCCTGTGCTTCCCTTCTACCCAAGTGAGACAGACATTTCATGCAGATCTTCCAAATTTCTTGGGTTCAGAGATTGTTTCACCCATCTTTTTGATGGCTCTGCTGTTCCAGGATTTGTTAGGGGCTGCTGTTTTATGGTTGTTTGGCTGTGAATATAGGAGAGTTATGGTGATTTACTGCTTACTCTGCCATATTGGCTACCAGAAGTCTAGGATCCAAGCTTTTCTGCTGAAACTCATTGCGTCTTTATAAATGTCACTTATTATTGTTTGTCAGTCAATGAGCATTTATTAAGTGCCTATTATGTGCCAGGCATTGTGCTAAGCATTAAAGATACATAGAAAAGCAAAAGATAGTCCCTGTTCCCAAGGAACTCACAGTCTAATGGGGAGACAACATGCAAATGATTATTTACAAACAAGCTATATACAGGATAAATTGGAAATAATCAACAGAGAAGAAAAGCATTAGAAATAAGGGTGATCTGGAAAGCCTTTCTGTAGAAGATGGGCTTTTTGCTGAGACTTGAAGGAAGCTGGGAATTGTGGGTGAGAATCCTAGGCATGGGAGATAGCCAGAGAAAATACTATCAGGAGATAGAGTGTCCTTTTTGAGGAATAGCAAGGAGCCCAGGGGTCACTGGATCACAGAGCATGCAGAGAAGAATAAGGAGTAAGAAGGGTGGATAGGTAGGAGGTGACCAGGTTATTGTAGAACTTAGCTCTCCAAACAGAAAATTTTATATTTTTATTCTGGTGGTGATAGGGAGCCACTGGAGTTTATTGAATAAGGTAATTGCCATTACCCATGTGGTACAGCAGATCCACTCTGACTTTCCCAGAACAGTGGGCTGGAATGGTGGGCTGAATCACCAGTGTCAATCGGCATCCTTTCACTCACTTATCGACCACCCCTGGAAAGGGATGGGTAGCAGATGGGAAGGCCACTGAAACACCTGTATCCTTTAGTGCAGTTGTATTATCAAGGGTTGGGGGTCAGTCTTGCCCCCTACATCAACCCAGGATAGGAATGTTTACTTTGAAATTATGCGCATCTTTCTATCACCTGTATCAAGGGTTCTTATTATTTTTTGATCCATGGATCTCTTTGGCAATCTGGTGAAGCCTGTGAACCCTTTCTCAGAATAATTCTTTTAAATGCATAAAATAAAATGCATAATATTACAAAGGAATCCAATTCTATTGAAATAAAAATGTAATTTCCTTTCCCATCCAAGTTCCTGCACCCCCTGAAATATGGTCCATGGATCCTAGGTTAAGCATTCCTGGTCTATACATTTCCCCTTCACTGCTGCTCTCTTTGCTGCCATAGAAAACATGACTCCTGGCAGAACTGTTACATGCCTTGTTGTACTTGAGCAGGGATTCTCCTTCTGTTATGCCTGCTGTGCCCCTGTTCTCACACCTCCTCTCAGGAAGTGCTCCCCTCAAAGCTGCATCAGACCAAGCTTTGTGGCTTCTGCCCACTGTAGTCCATCTGGCATGATGGCTGATGGGCCCCATGCCCAAAAATGTCCGCCCTACTGTCTGCCTGAAAACCCATAATTTCTTTGGGTCTTAAAATTTTCCCTATTGAAATTCAAATATTTCTGGGAGGGCCAACTTCTTAAATGTGATCAGCCTTGGTTATATAAGGAGATAGCAAGCATGACAAAAGAGTGGATAGAGAATCGGACCTGGATTCAGGAAGACCTGAATTCAAATTTGGCCTCAGATGTTTACTAACTGTATGACCCTGGGCAAGTCACTTAATCTCTCTCTGCTTCAGTTTCCTCATCTGTAAAATGGGGATACTAACAATACCTACCTCTCAGAGTTGTTGTGAGGATAAAATGATGTAATATTTGTACAGCACTGCATATACCTTAAAGTGCTACATAAATGCTAGCTATTATTATTATTGTTATTATTATTATTGTTTTAAGAGTGTCTGGGGCAGGGGAGGAGGAATGAGAAATTCAACTCTTTCACCTGGGGGTAATCTTGGCTATCAAGGACTGTGTATCCTTAAAAACATTGCTAAATACTCAGTTACTTGTGTACTAACCTTTGTCCATTCTTCAAGGTCAGACCATCTCACATTCAGCATGGAGATGTTTATCTAATATTAATGAGAAGAAGGTGCAGATTATGGAAAATGTAACATAAACTGGGGGTAAGGAGTAGGGAAGGAGATTTACCATATTACAATGAGGGAAACTAAATTTTATTGATGCTTTTTTGGTAGCAGACATTTCCCAATATATGCCCACATCCCTCATTGAATCCTCACTTGTAACAAAGAAAAATTAAGCAACACCATTTTTAAAAATGATCTCATGTGGTCTGACACAACCTGACTTTCTATATTCTGACACCCTTTACCCGAAGAAGGGAAGTGTGTTTCATCATCTCATCTCTGGAACTAGTATTGGTCATTGTAATTCATCAGAGTTTGGCTTCTTCTTAGCGCTGTTTATACCGATATTATTGTCATCAGTGTACAATCTATTGGTTCTGCTTACTCTCAACTGCTCTATTTTTATAAATCTTCACATATTGCTCAGAATGCATTATATTTATCATTTCTTATGATGTGATAGTGTTCTGTTACATTCGTGTGACTGAAAAAGCAGTCATATGCATATGAGACCTTTTCTGAAACAATTAACATCAGCAAAGTTGTAGGACATAAAATAAAACCACACAAAACATCAGCATTTCTATATGTTACCAACCAAATCCAACAGGAAGAGATAGAAACAGAAAATCCATTTAAAATAATTATAGACATCATGAAATATTTGAGAGCCTGCTAAGACATATGTAGAGGAATATGAACATAATTACAAAACATTCTTTATGAAAATAAAGACAGAGCTAAATAATTGGGAAAATAGTCATTGCTCATGGGTAGGCAGAGTCAATATGATAAAAAGTACAATACTACTTAAATTAACTTACCTAATCAATGCCATACCAATCGAACTACCAAAGAATTACTTTATAGAGCTAGAAAAATAATTACAAAATTCATCTGGAGGAATAAAAGGTTAAGAATAATTAAGTGCTTTAATGAAAAAAATGGGAAGGAAGGGGGCCTAGTAGTACAGATCTCAAACTATACTACAAAGTTGTAATCATCAAAACAATTTGGTACTGAATAAGAAATAGAGTAGTTGATCAATGGAATAGATTAGGTACACAATATTCACGAGTAAATGAGCACAATAGCCTCGTGTTTTAAAAACCCCCAAATGCCAGTTACTGGGGCAAAAACTCATTATTTTACAAAAACTACTGAGAAAGCTGGAAAGTAGACAGGAAGAAAGTGGGTGCAGGACATTATCCCACACCATATGCCAAGATAAGCTCAATACATGATTTAGACGTAAAAGGTAATATCATAAGCCAATTAGTAGAATACAGAAGAAATTACCTGTCAGATAAATAGATAGAGGAAGAGTTCATGAGCAAGCAATAGATAGAAAGGTTCATGGGAGGTAAAATGGATAATTTTGATTACATAAAATTTTTTTTAAAATTTGCATAAACAAAACCAATGCAGCTAAAATTAGAAAAAAAAATCCAGGGAACTGGGGGCAGGGGGAATCTTTGCAGAAAGTTTCCTTGATAAAGGCCTAATTCCTCAAATATATGAGGGAGCTGAGCCACATTTATAAGAATAAGAGCCATTCCCCAACTGATAAACGGTCAAGTGACATTAATAGACAGTTTTCAAAAGAAGAAATCAAGGCTATCAATAGTCATACAAAAATACTCAAAAAACACTAATAATTAGAGAACCACAAATTAAACAACTCAACTCTGAGACACCACCTCATACCTATCAGATTGGTTAAGATGACAAAAAAGGAAAATGACAAATGTTGGGGTGGGGGGGAGCTGTAGGAAAATAGTGACACTAATACATTGTTGATAGAGCTGTGAACTAGTCCAACCATTCTTGAAAACAATTTGGAACTATGTTCAAAAGGCTATTATACTATATGATATCCAACAATACTGAAACTAGGTCTATATCACAAAGAGATCAAAGAGTTAAGGGACTCAAACATACAAAAATCTTTATAGCAACTCTTTTTTTGTGGTGGAAAGAATTGGAAACTGAGGGGATGTCCATCATTTGGGGAATGGCTGAACAATTTATGGCATATGAATGTGATGAAATACTATTTTGTTGTTAAAAAATGATGAAGGGAATGATTTCAGAAAAACCTGGGAATACTTATATGAACTGAAGCAAAGTGAAGTGAGCAGATCCAGGAGAACTTACACAGTAACAACAATATTGCACAAATAATCAACTATGAAAAGCTTAATAACTCTGATTAACACAATGATCCACCACAGTTCCAAAGGACTCATGATGAAAATTCTATCCACCTTCAGATAGAGAACTTATGGACTCAGAGTGCAGATAGAAGCATATATATTCTCTTCTTTTTCTTATTTTTTTTTTCCCTCCAAACATAACTAATGTAGAAATTTTCCATGCATGACTCCATATTTGTGATGTTTCATGATTTTAAGAACTTTCTCTCTCTCTTAATTTCTTTGGGTTAGAGGGTACAAATAGTTTAGTGACTTTTCTTGCACAATTCCAAATTGTTTCCCAGAAGAGTTGGACCAAACCACAGAGCCACCAACAGTGCATTAGACCCTCTATAGCCCCTCTAACATCAATTGTGTCTATTTTTTATTATCTTTTCCAATTTGATGGGTTAAAGTGAAATCCAATTAGGTAATTTTAAAGGGTCAGTATAATAATAAAGATAGTGAGAGCATTCTTAGAGGTTTTCAAAGGACTTCAACTAAGCAAGTCTGCAGTCATTTTCTCTAGGTGATGCCATATGTCTATGCCTATAAAAGCCCCCAAAGTTGGTGACTTTGCACACCTGTGGAAGTCTAGAAGGGTAGCTAAGAGAAAATTGCCATTCAAGAAGCTATTGTCCAAGAGCAGGGTATGGAGGAATTCCACTCCTCAGGCATCTCCTTTCTCTCACCTCATTTGATCGACCAGGGCTAACTACTCAAATAACCCTGGTTTGTTCTAGTAGTAGACCAGTATTACTGTAACAAGGATATTATACAAGTGTGACATAAATTGTGCCAAAAATGGATAAAGTGCAACATTTTTTAAAGTGAGATCTCTTATAACAAAGAAAAACAATTAAATAAAAATAATAATATGGTGACCACATCTAAAAGTGTGCACAATATGTCACATCTGTAGCATTTCCTCATGCCCAGGATTCTCCTCCTCTTCATCTCCATCTCCTGCTTTCCATGTCTTCCTTCAAGTCTCATCTAAAACCTCACATTCCTCTTAATTCTAGTACCTTCCCTATGTTGATTATCTCCAATTTATCCTGTATATAGCTTGTCTGTACTTAGTTGTTTACACATTATCTCCCCCCCCCCATTAGACTATAAGCTTCTCGAGAGCAGGGGCTATCTCTTGCCTTTCTTTGTATTCTTAGCTCTTACCACAATGCCTGGCACGTAGAAGTGCTTCATAAATTCTTGCTTGCCTTTGAAATTCTGTCAGACATGAGACATTTTTAGTGGTATTTTATTCCATCCCCACCCCCAATTACATGTCAAGACAGTTTTTAACATTCATTTTTACAAGATTTCAAGTTCCAAAATTTCCTCCCTCCTTTCCTCCCCTTCCCTCTTCTAAAAATGGTAGGCAATTTGATACAGGTTATAAATGTGCTATCATATAAAATTCCATATTAGTCATAGTTGTGAAAGAAAAAAAAACAGATGAAAAAGAGAAAAACCATGAAAAAGAATAAAGCAAGTGGAAAAAACATGCTTCAATCTGCATTCAGAGTCCATTCGTTCTTTATCTGGATATGGATAGCATTTTCCTTCATGAGTCCTTTATACTTGTTTTGGATCATTGGGTTGCTGAAAAGAGCTGAGTCATTGATAATTGATCACCACACAATGTTGCTGATACTTTGTACAATGTTATCCTGGTTCCGCTCACTTCACTTTGCATCAGTTTGTACAAGTCTTTCTAGGCTTTTCTGAAATCCACATGTTCAGCATTTCTTATTGCACAATAGTATTTTATTACATTCATATACCATAGCTTGTTCAGCCATTCTTCAAATGATGGGCAACCCCTCAATTATCAATATTTTGCTGCCACAAAAAAGTCTGCTACAATTATTTTCACATATGTAGTGTTCTTTTCCTTTTTTATGATCTCTTTGGGATATAGACCTAGTAGTGGTATTCCTGGATCAAAGGGTATGCACAGTTTTATAGCCCTTTGGGAATAGTTCCAAATTGCTCTCCAGAATGGTTGGATCAGTTCACAACTCCAATAGTGCTTCAGTGTACCAATTTTCCCACATCTTTTCTGACATTTATCATTTTCCTTTTCTGTCATATTAGTCAATCTAATAGGTATGAGGTGGTACCTAAGAGTTGTTTTAATCTGCATTTTTTAAATCAAAAGTGATTTAGAGCACTTTTTCACATGCCTATAGATAGCTTCCATATTTTTCATCTGAATGCTGCCTGTTCATATCCTTTGACCATTTATCAATTGAACACAATTGTATATAAGCCATACAAATGGCTTGTATTCTTATAAATTTGACTCTGTTCTCTCTATATTTGAAAAATGAGGGCTTTATCAAAGGTACTTGCTCTAAGGATTGTTTCCCAACTTTCTGCTTTCCTTCTAATCCTGGTTGCATAAGTGGTGGGATTCAACTGGTTTGCCCAGGTTTGGTAGAACCAGTACCTAATTTTAGGCTAAGTTCCTCGAACAGGTTGTTAGCAGGGGTGGGGCTTGTGCCCTCCACGTCAGTGACAGGGGTGGTGCCTCAGCTCATTTCTGTGCAGAACCGGTTGTTAATTCATTTGAATCCCACAACTGGTTGCATTGATTCTGTTTCTACAAATAAGTTTTATTTTAATATAATCAAAATTTTCTATTTTACATTTTATAATTCTCTCTATCTCTTATTTGACTGTGAATTCTTTCCTTCTCAATAGATCTGATGGGTAGACTATTTCTTGCTCTTCTAATTTGCTTATACTATCATTCTTTATGTCTAAATCATGCACCCATTTTTTTTTATTTTTTAAAATTTATTTATTTAACATATTTAGTTTTCAGCATGGATTTTCACAAGAGTTTGAATTACAAATTTTCTCCCCATTTCTACCTTCCCCCCACTCCAACATGACATATATTCTGATTGCCCTGTTCCCTAGTCAGCCCTCCCTTCTGTCACCCCACTCCCCTCCCATCCCCTTTTCCCTTCCTTTCTTGTAGGGCAAGATAAATTTCTACACCCCATTGCCTGTGTATCTTATTTTCTAGTTGCATGAAAAAACTTTTTTTTGTTTGTTTGTTTTTGAACATCTGTTTTTAAAACTTTGAGTTCCAAATTCTCTCCCCTCTTCCCTTCCCACCCACCCTCCCTAAGAAGTCAAGCAATTCAACACAGGCCACATGTGCACCATTATGTATAACCCTTCCACAATACTCATGTTGTGAAAGACTAACTATATTTTGCTCCTTCCCAACCCATCCCCCTTTATTGAATTTTCTCACTTGACCCTGTCCCCTTTCCAAAGTGTTTGTTTTTGATTACCTCCACCCCCATCTGCCCTCCCCTCCATCACCCCTGCCTTTTTTATCTTCTTCCCTCTTCTTTCCTGTGGGGTAAGATACCCAATTGAGTATGTATGGTATTCCCTCCTCCGGCCAAATTTGATGAGAGCAAGATTCACTCCTTCCCCCCTCACCTGCCCTCTCCCTTCCTCCCAGAGAACTGTTTCCTCTTGCCACCTTTATGCGAGATAATCCACCCCATTCTATCTTTCCCTATCTCCCTCTCTCAATGTATTCCTCTGTCATCCCTTAATTTGATTTTATTTCTTTTAGATATCTTCCCTTCATCTTCAACTCACCCTGTGTCCACTCTCTCTCTCTCTCTCTCTCTATATATATATATGTATATATATATATACACACACATACATATATACATAGATGCACATTCACATATATATATATATATATACATAAACATATATATATGCATATTCCTTTCAGCTACTATGATATTGAGGTCTCATGAATCATACACATCATCTTTCTATGTAGGAATATAAACAAAACAGTTCAACTTTAGTAAGTCACTTATGGTTTCTCTTTCTTGTTTACCTTTTCATGTTTCTCTTGATTCTTGTGTTTGAAAGTCAAATTTTCTATTCAGCTCTGGTCTTTTCACTGAGAAAGCTTGAAAGTCCTCTATTTTATTGAAAATCCATATTTTGCCTTGGAACATGATACTCAGTTTTGCTGGGTAGGTGATTCTAGGCTTTAATCCTACCTCCATTGACCTCCAGAATATCGTATTCCAAGCCTTTCGATCTCTTAATGTAGAAGCTGCCAGATCTTGGGTTATTCTGATTGTGTTTCCCCAATCCTCAAATTGTTTCTTTCTGGCTGCTTTCAGTATTTTTTCCTTGATCTGGGAGCTCTAGAATTTGGCGACAATATTCCTAGGAGATTTCTATTTGGGATCTATTTGAGGAGGCAATCGGTGGATTCTTTCAATTTCTATTTTGCCCTGTGGCTCTAGAATATCAGGGCAGTTCTCCTTGATAATTTCTTGAAAGATGATATCTAAGCTCTTTTTTTGATCATGGCTTTCAGGTAGTCCAATAATTTTTAAATTATCTCTCCTGGATCTATTTCCCAGGTCAGTGGTTTTTCCAATGAGATATTTCACATTGTCTTCCATTTTTTCATTCCTTTGGTTCTGTTTTATAATATCGTGATTTTTCATAAAGTCACTAGGTTCCACTTGCTCCAATCTAATTTTTAAGGTAGTATTTTCTTCAGTGGTCCATTGGACCTCCTTTTCCATTTGGGTAATTCTGTTTTTCAAGGCATTCTTCTCCTCACTGGCTTTTTGGAGCTCTTTTGCCATTTGAGTTAGTCTATTTTTTAAGGTGTTGTTTTCTTTGGTATATTTTTCAGTATTTTTTGGGTCTCCTTTAGCAAGTCATTGACTTGTTTTTCATGGTTTTCTCTCATCCTTCTCATTTCTCTTCCCAATTTTTCCTCTACTTCTCTAACTTGCTTTTCCAAATCCTTTTTGAGCTCTTCCATGGCCTGGGACCAGTTCATGTTTTTCTTGGAGGCTTTTGGTGTAGGCTCTTGCACTTTGTTGACTTCTTTAGGCTGTATGTTTTGGTCTTCTTTGTCATCAAAGAAAGAATCCAAAGTCTGAGACTGAATCTGGGTGTGTTTTCGCTGCCTGGCCATATTCCCAACCAACTAACTTGACCCTTGAGTTTTTCAGTGGGGTACGACTGCTTGTAGACTAAAGAGTTCTATGTTCCATGTTTGGGGGGGATGCGCCAGCTCTGCCACACCAGCACTCCTCCTTCCCCAAGAGCCCCCAACCTGGACTGGGCTTCGATCTTCAGCAGGCTATGCACTCCTGCTCTGATCTGCCACTTAATTCCTCCCACCAGGTGGGCCTGGGGCCAGAAGCAACAGCAGCTGTAGCTGCCCCACCTCCGCTGCCCCAGGGGCGGTGGCCGAATGGCGAACTCCTTCCACTCCCGCAGCTTTTCCCATTAACCTTCTCCACTGTCTTTGGTGTTTGTGGGTTGAGAAATCTGGTAACTGCTGCAGCTCACTGATTCAGGGCACTAGGGCCCGTTCCGACCGGCTCCTGGTCTGGTTGGTCTGAGCCACTCACGCTGGGCTCTGCTCTGCTCCGCTCCCAGCTCCCAGCTCCGTGTGGGATAGACCTCACCTAGAGACCATCCAGGCTGTCCTGGACTGGAGCCCTGCTTCCTTCTGCTGTTTTGTGGGTTCTGCAGTTCTAGAATTGGTTCAGAGCCATTTTTATAGGTTTTTGGAGGGACTCAGCGGGGAGCTCATGCTAGTCCCTGCTTTCCAGCTGCCATCTTGGCTCCGCCCCCAGAAGTGCATGCACCCATTTTGACCTTATCTAAGTATATGGTGTAAGATGTTGGTCTATACCTAGTTTGTGTCCTATTGTTTTCCAGTTTTCCCCGAAGTTTTTGTCAAATAGTGAGTTCTTATCTGAAAGGCTGGGGTCTTTGGGTTTTCAAACACTAGGTTACTATGGTCATTGACTACTGAGACACAAGTTATTTTGAAGTTGCAATTTATAGTATACCCAAAGATAATATTCCACAATAAAATAAAAGTTGTTATGACTCTCAGGTAAACAATGTTGATTCATCAAACGGAGCAATAGTCACTTAAAATCTTGCGCATCCAAGGTAATATTTTTTCCAAGTCACTCAATCCAGCAAGGATTAAGGTAGAGACAGATAAATGGTCCTAAATAGTATAAAATGTTCTCACTCTAAGGTTGGTTACTACCCTGATCTGATTCCCCAGAGCATAGACTTCCTTCTTAAACTTTTACCCAGTTTTCTCTTCAGAACGGGGTTAGACCTTTGGCAAGGAGCAAAAAGATTTTTAGTGCAGGGCATAATTTCCTAGAAGTCTGGTTAAGTATTGATAAGGTTCTCTTTCTTCAGGTAAGTCTGGAAAGGACTTCAGACTGAAGTAACATCCTTATATTAGTTTGTAATATGTAGCTTAAAGAGTGAAGGACTCCACAGACACACAAGGAATACTTTGGGTTGTTGTTTTATTGTAAGTCAAAATTTGGGGCATGATCACTTGGGTGGTATACTTCCTTTATTGTAACCCCATCCTTGTAGGATTCAACAGCTATCCAATAGCAAGTGGGTGAGCTATACTTCAAAATTTCAATGCAACCCACTCACACTTTCTCTTCTTGCCTTGGATCTCCTATGAATTATCCACAAGAGGGAATACTCAAAATTCTGGGGGGCCTTTCTCTGGACCTCTTGATATTATACAGGTACTGATTGATTACAGGGCTGCCTATTGGCTATCCTCTATTTATTGTTATTATTGTTATTATACCATCCCACCTCCCTTCCCATTTCTACATTTCTCTAATCTTATCCTTTATTTATGCTGTAAAATTCTTTGTTGGTAATGTAACCTGTGACTCAGGGCCCACTCCCCGAAGACTCTGCACACACATGGATTGAGTCTGATCTTGGATGCTGACTCAAAAGAATCATGTCCTTTCTGGTTCATCATCCCCACTTGGAATTTTCTAGGGGAAAATCTCAAAAAATGGCTCATGGCTAGTTTCCACAAAAGAAGATGCTGAGTCTCCAGCTCCCAGATTCAAAGAAATCACAGGCTCCCATAAACATATATAGAAAACACAAGATACTCAAAGCGCTCAACTGAGCCCATAAGTAGAAACTAAAAATACATGAAGCACTAAGAGTGGTTCTTTTGAAAGGAGCTGAATTTAGGATCACCTTTAGGGTAACTCTGACATTCTAGTAAATTTCTTTCTAACATAGAGTCCCATACCACCTTCATCCCCAAGATTCATTTACTTTGTAGTTTAGATCCTCATGTTTGGGGATTGATAAACAAGCAGCATTTCAACATTCTAAAGAGTCCTTCTTTTAACAGGAGGTTAAAATTCAGATATACTATCCATTAACTTTTCCTTTTAGCCAAACATGTCTGCTTCTGTAGGAATTTTAACACTGATCCTGCTATTACCATCCATTGGCCTGGGAAAGTCCATCATTTTAAGTCTCTGTTCTCTCACTGGTGTTGAGAAAGGAAATAGAAAGGCAGAAGGTGGCTAGGACTCAAGGTCCAAGATCTTCCCTCACAGATCACCTGGACATGCACATGCAGTGCAGGGGCAGCACTAGTTACTGAAAACCAGTCATTAGTTGTCTTTACCCTTTTGGTATGGCACTAGCAGGCATGCCTATATTCTATATGGGGAGAAGTATATTTAGACATTGACATCTTATGCACTCTAAGTGAGATAAAGTACACTTTTTCATACTGATCAGAGAGAACTTCTCTGATCAGTCCTCCATGACAGTATTATGTTGCAACCTATTTGTGCTGATTATGGGTCTCTCCATTTTCCTTTGGTTGAACATTGTCCTCGTGTCCAATGGTCTGAAGTTCCCATCCTGAAGACCAAATGGTGATACATTTAACTCCTAAGGAGTCAAATTCTATAGATAGTCTCTCTTCCCTTGGGACCTCCACACCTTGAGTATTGGGTTGGAGGGCAATGGCCTCTATAATAATCCATCCCACTCCCTATCTGGACAGAAGTTCCCACCAGATAGAGTAGTCTTATAATTTCTCTCCAACTCCCAATGGACTACCAGAATTCATCTCCTTCCCTATCCAAGTTTTGACCCAGATCCTCCCCATATGGGCTACTGTTTGGTGCCAGCTATCCATCTGCAAGGGGCAGATGGATCCTTCTCAGGGATTAATCCCTCAACTTTTCTGTGCTACTATCCTGTTTAATGAGGGATCTCTCTCCCTTATTTGCAAAGTTGGTGGTGAAGCATTTGCCTTTTATAGACCCCACGCTGTAATGATTTTGTAGACTGATAGATTACCTAGTCATGTGAAATTGGTGTACAATGGCTAACTGATGTTTTTCTGGGACACTAAGATTTCATAGCTGGACTCTATCCCGTGGCTGAAGTTCCTGACAGTGAACTTAAATGTTATTAGCCTTGCTTATTCATCCACCTGCTCTTCTTTTTAAAAAAAGTTTATTGATGTCTTCTGTTTCTTACATTATCATAGTTGTCTCAAGTATCCCCCTACTGCTTCTTCCAGAGAGATAATCCATATAACAAAAAATTTTTAGAGAGAAATACCACCACAGTTGATTGATACATATAAAAAGTCCAAAAGCCTGTGCAATATGTAACACTTATCGACCTCCTATGACTATGGAGGGCTGGGTTGAGGACGTCCTTCCTCATTCTTGCTTGATCTTTATAATTTTGATAAATTTACTTTGAGTTTTTTGGTGCATAGTTGTTATTTACATTTACATTGTAGTTACTGTTTATATTGCTTTCTTGGCTCTGCTTACTTTACTCTGCAGCAGTTCATATAGATCTTTCCATGCTTCTCTGTAGTCATCACATACCTATAGCACAATAATATTTCATTACATTCATGCACCACAATTTGGTTAGCCGTTTCCCAAATGATGGACATCTCCTTTGTTTCCAATTCTTAGATATCACAAAAAGTGCTGCTGTAAATATTTTGTAACATGTGGGGACTTTCTTCTTGTCAATAGCTTCCTTGGGGTATAAGCCTAGTAAGTCTCCAGTTCAAAGGGTATGGACATTTTAGTCACTCTATTTGCATTATTCCAAGTTGCTTTTTAAAATGGTTGTACCATTTCACTGCTCTACCAACAAGATATTAGTGTGTCTATCATTCCACAGTCTCTCCTACATTGACTATTGACATTTTTTTTGGACATTTTTGCCAATTTTTCAGAGTGTGAGGTGAAACATCAGGTTGTTTTGATTTGCACTTTCCTTATTACTAGTGATTTGAAGCATTCTTTCATGTGGATGTGAATACTTTACAATTCTTCTTTTGAGAATTGTTGAGATCTGTTGGTGAATGGTTATTAGTCTTAGTTTATTAATTATTTATATATCTTAGATACAAAATCTTTATCAGAGAAGTTTGATTCAAAGCTTTTTCTTCCCATTTGAATATTTTCCTTCTCATCCTAGGTGCATTAATTTTGTTTGAGCTGTCAAAATTAAGCTGAAGCTTTTCAGTTTCAAACAATCAAAGTTATTTATTTTGTCTTTTGTAATTACTGTTGTCTCTTGTTTGGTTAAGAATATATCTTCTTTGCATAGCTGTGAGAAACATATTATCTTTCTGTTTTTTATAGTATGATCTTTAATATTAAAGTTGTGTATCCATTTAGACCATATTTTGGAATATGGTGAAAGGTGTTGATCTAACTCAGCCTAATTTCTGCCAGATTGCTTTCCAGGCTTCCCATGAGATTTTTATGAAATAGTTTCTTTCCCCTAGGAAATTTATATTTTCTATTTTGTAAACAATGGGTCATTGAGTTCTACTTTTTTTATTCTCCCTTGTCTGGTTTATTCCAGTGATCTATTTTTTAAAAACCAATACCAGGTGATTTTGATGTCCCTGACTATCTGAGCAGAGGTCATAACTTGGGGGAACCTCAATTCTTCACTCAGCTGAATGACATAGCTATACGTTACTAAATCTTTGCTGTCCTTGGAGACTTCAAGGGATAGGTAAATAGATAATCATAGCATTCCCTGAAACATCAATAAATAGGAAATAAAATCAGTGGAATTGTGGACATATATATCTCATTTGATCATCACAAGTCTGTGAGGTAGGTGTTACTACTGTTTTTATAGGTGAAGAAACTGAGACTGAGACAGGTTGTGACTTATCCATGGCCAAATGGTCAGTAAGCATCTTCCAGGTTCAATGCTATATCATCATGTTATAATGTTAAGGTGTTTTGATTTATAATATGATAAATATCAGTAGAAATAACCTATATGAAGAAAAGCTCTTGGTGGGGGTCCTCAATGATTTTTAAGAGTATAAGGGGTCCTTAGCATTACACGACACTGCCCCTCAGGGTAGAACTGTGCATACCAGATGAAGTGGTCCTTCACTGCTAGGATATTATTTCGGTTCTTCTAATCCTCTTCCAGAGATAACCTCTATGCACACCAGCACTAAAACCATGCTTCTGTTGATGTTCTCCAAGTAAACAGCTTAAGTTAGTATCACTTTCCTTCAAACAAAACAGTCACTGATCTCACACTTGTTGTAATACATCCACTACTATCTGGAACCAATAAGAACTCATTCCCCACCAGATTCAGGGTTCATTTTTCACCCAGGTATCCAAAGGCATTATGGAAAGGTACCATAGCTGTGAATTAGTGGGCTTTGTGCAATGCTGATTACTGTTTTCTAATACCTTGTGTAACCTCTGTTGGAGTCCAATGCAATATTTTTGTTTTGGAAAGAAGACTCCAACTTAAAAAAAAACACACATAGATTAAGAAGCAAAAGGACTTCAGAGGTAATCTAGTTTAATATCCCCAATTTACATCTCATAAGTTGCTACAAATTCTACCCATCTTTAGCTGGTGGCATCTTACTTGGTGATTCCCAGTTGTCTTCCATATTCATAACTATAAATTGTATGGATTGCAGGATTTCATGATGATGCCATTGAGTTTAGGTCATTCCTGATGTTCTACTTTTGAGAGAGAGCAGTTTTTGTAGGATCGTTTTTGAACAGATCTGGAGTTATGAAGATAAATCATGTGGATCACTCCTCAGGCACATCCCACTTTTCTCTCATGCTGTAAAACAGCTTAGCCCTTGAAGTGACTTTCTTCCTCAGATGGTGCTTTCCTCTGTAAGGTCTCCAAAGTAGAACTTCTCTGGATCTACACTTGCAATCTAGAGCTCATTGCTTCCTCTGCTAGCACTAAGCTCTATCCTTTTGTACAGGAGGCATAGATAATCAGGGTGCTTGGGTACCAAGCCACAGTCTGCTACCTGCAGTATTCTGCGATACTTTGAGTAGTCAAGAACCCATTTAATCCACAATTATAGCAAAATCCTATTTGGTTTCTTCAGGTGTACTCTCTCGTGCCATTTACAAGGTGGGCAACATTGTTCTCTGAACCAGAATCCTTTTGTTCCTCTGGGAGGAGAAACTTTAAAAAATGGTCTAAAAGTCAGCAGGTCAGGCCCTAACTTCTTTGTGAGTCTTTTGTGGTCTAGATAGGCCTCTATATTGGTGTCATTGGCCTACACCTGAGGAAATGTCCCAGAGCCATCGAGGGACCATCTTTGCATCTTCTTTGACTATAAGTTCTACCTCTACCTCCTTCTTCCAGCATAGGTGGGGGCTGGGGTGGAATTCTTACCATGGTTCAAGAAGCCATAAATGCAATAATAGTAGATGATACAGTCTCTCAATTGCTTGAATCAGCCTAGTGTGTTTCATGTACTCTCCAGACATTGCACCTTTGATCACAACTCCCTGTTCTAGTCTCTCCAACTTTGGCACAAATGTGAAGCTTTCTTTTCTTTGTCTTAGAGGGTTCAACAATTAGGAACTTCACATACAGATGTTCTCTGTTATTTCAGTGCTACCAAATTGGCTATCCAGCATCTGCAAACATTTGAGTACTGTGACCTTAGGGTAGTTGTACCTTCAATATGTTTATCATGTCAAAGGCAAGTTCCCCAAGCTCTCTGGTAATTTCTTACATCTCTCTGCATCAGTTCCCTGAATCTTATCTATAATATGCTGTAGTCAGGCTCAAAAGTTTCCTTTCCAGGTAAGTGGACACATCCCTCTGAAAATAATTGTAATTGTCCATAATGGGCTCCCTCTGGCTGTACAGTTTGATTGACAGCCTGGCCCGCAGTCTGAGCCCATGTCTTTGTTGATGACAGATTGTTGCCTGGAGGAAGGTGTCACACATCAACTGTCACCTTACGTCTTCCATAATCCATCCTTGTCTATGATGTACCTCCATTTGTTTAGCAATTCTCTGCCAGAAATAAGAGCTTTAGTAACTAATTTCCAAGTACTCCCTTTTCTGGATATTTCTTTGAGGATCTGGGAAAGTTCTGCATTATTGGAAAGCCCATAAAATGAAGTAACTACATTGTCCTCTTTTTCAGTTCCTTCCACCATATCTTATATTGTCCCAAAGGGTGCACAACAGTGTGCAAAGTCCTTTCAATGGTGCCTTCATCACAGTTCAGAAGCACTACCAATATTAATAATCCATAATAAGAGTCTTTGCCGGGAGTTCTTAACTTTTTTGTATTATTAGAGCCCTTTGGCAATCTGGGGAACTTTGATGCACCCCCCCCTTCTCAGAATTTCCCCCTATAAAACATCATAATTGAAGGAAATGCTACATTTTAGCTAGATGTTAATAAAAATAAAGATGTTTTTTTCATCCAAGTTCACAGACCCCAGGTTAGGCACCCCTGCTCCATGCCCTCCGTTGTGCACCAGCCCTTCAATAACCAGGCAGTCATGATGGATACTCTTACCCAATACAACTGCACACTGTTTTCAGTATCATGCCCTTTTAGGGGATGCTTTCAGGGTTTGTCTTAACTAGTTCACTGGTAGTCATGGTAACCTACCAGTAGAATGCCAGTACATATAGCCTGGACCCTTTTTCTTCCCCCACCTCTCCCAATCATCTTCCTAGATTAATTCCTAAAATATAACTCATGGCTCAGAACCACAGTTCTGGGCTCACAGAGAACAGGTTCAACCTTGAGGGATTCTCAGTAATAATACTATTTGGCATTTGCCTCAATACAGAAATCTCCCTCTGGAAACATCTAAATTTGGATTATTTTTCTCATACACTCTCCAGCCCTGTAAGTATCAAGCTCCTAGAGCATTAACATAGGACACTTTTATTAAGCAACCAAGAAAGAAAGCAAAGGCTCCTATTGTAACAGCAATTTGGCTAGCAGTAGCTTTTGAGGTGTAAGACCCAACGAGACTAGCAACAAGAGCTGCCAGCACAGGTTCTTTGAACTGCTTTACTAAGGAAAGTAACTTTAAGGGGTTAACAATCTCACTTCAATTAAACTTACAAATATCATTCACTTAGTTCAGGAGGAAAAGCCAGCACCCTGAACTTCAGGCCAAATACAAAGAAATTACAAACATACATTATATAAACAGAGCAAATACAAACCAACATCAGGGTTAGCAAAGCTGGGGGCGGAGCAGTTACAACAGCTTGCCCAGAGTCTCAACACTCCTTCCATGAGTGAGCCCCAAAGGAAAAAAGCCAACCTCTGAGTTTATATACCCTGTTCAGGGTCAAAGGGTGTCACGATACGCAACTCAAACCCATGTGACCTAAAAGCTTCTGGTGTCACAAACATGTGACTCAAACCCATGTTAACTAGGCTTTCCCTTGAGGTAAGGAGGTCATCAAAAACTCCTGATTTAATCAAAGAAACAAAGGCTGGACTCATCAAAGGCACTTGATTAAATAAGTGCTCCAAAAGACAAAACAGTAAAAAAAAGTCCCACCTTAATTACTGGTACAAGCTTATTTAGCAGTTTCATGGAAAGGATATTCTTCAAGCAAATGGCATTGATTGAGTTGGACACAGTTTCCTTGCCTCGTCTGTAGCAATGGTGGTATACCGGTCAGCCCCATGCCTTATGCTGGTTATTGATTCCTTATGCCCTTAAATGACCAGGAAGCTATTTCAGTGTTTCAAATCTTCATCCCCTGGATCAGTTAAGCTTTCTGCAGTCTCACTGACTTTTGAGTTGAGGAAGGAGAAACAACAACAATACAAAACCTGGCCTTGCCCAAGTGGGGACAGATATTACTCCTACAACACAGAAGCATCTTTGGATCTGCAAATTGGGAGAAAGGGAAGAGTCTGTCACCTGCCACATTTTGTGGATTCCACCTTTGAAACAACTCCCTCCTCTTACTATCTTATTTTTTAAATGAGGAAAGTGAGGACAAGATTGTTCAAACGAGTAGCCCAATGCAACGCAGTTATTGGGGAGCTAGGTAATGCAGTGGATGGAGTGCCAGGCCTGGAGTCTGGAAGACTCTTCTTCCTGAGTTCAAATCTGGCTTCAGACACTTGCTAGTTCTGTGACCCTGGCCAAGTCATTTAACCCTGTTTCCCTCAGTTCCTTATCTGTACAATGAGCTGGAGAAGAAGATGACAGACAACTCTACTGTCTTTGCCAAGAAAACTCCAAATGGAGTCAGGAAGAGTTGGACACAACCGAAAAAATTACTGCACAACAACAACAAACAACAGCGACAACATACACACAGTTACTAAGTAGCAAAGAGAGGTTTTGAGTTCAGGCCTCTAACCCCAAATCTAGGGTTTTGTCCACTATAGCACAATTTGTATCAGTTTTACATGGGCATTTCATTTTTCTGAACACTAAATTATTCCTGCTATAGAACTAATTTTGATATCTACTTACCAAGTTGATTCTTTCTTGGTCCTAAAGGACAGTTTACCATATTCCATCAATGGCAAAGAGTTTGATCATGGCTGTATATGATCCTGTGAATAAAGTGAGGCGGCACCACAAAATACAGTAGCCTTGCAGAAAAGATAATGAAAGAGGTGTGTTTTCTTCTGTCAGCAACTGTAATGAACTAATAGGGATATTCCCATTGTTCCTGGAGCTCAGCTATGGTACCAAACTTTTTGAAAAAAAAAAGTGAAAGCTCAGGTAGCCAAGCCAAGACAAAGCTACTAAAGGCCTTTGGACCATTTCAGTTTCCAAATTAGGGATAGGGGATTGAAGGGAGTCTGAGGGGTAGAGTGTAAAGAGAATGAGAGGTTGGGGAAACAGTCAGGGTTTGTGAGACAGGAGCTTGGATGATGGGTAAAGGGGATAGCATGGTGAGTCCATAAGTACAGGAAAAGCCATTCAAAGGCAATCAGGATGGAACGGGAAGAAGAGGGGAAATAAAGGAGAAGGAGGTTTACAGGGAATGTGACCCATTTGGGTAGGACGGAGGGAGCATGATGACCTGGTAGAATTTCTTAATATGGAATAGACCAGGTGATAATGATTTTAAGAGAAGAGGGATAACAAAAACATGTTAGACATTTGAAACCTGTCAGAACTGAATAAATTCTTTCCACTTCCCACAGCATCATATTACTTTTCCGGATGATCTAGGTGACCCACCCTTCTCCCCTTCTGTCAGCCTCATAAAACCTAGGTCATCTGTAGCATGGGAGAAAACTAACACTGGGGTGTTACCTTTAGAGTCAGAACACCTGAGTTTATATTGTAGTTCTGCTCTTTACTACCCTCATGATTTTGGTCAAGTTACATACTATCTAAGGATCTCTGTTTCTTCATATAAAAGAAGAGGATTGAACAAAATGATCTCTAATGTTCCATCAAGGCTTATAGCCTGTGATCCTATGATCATTCTTTCAATGTACAAGTGATCCTACTCTGAAGGACCTAGCTCCCAGAGAATTCCATATAGATCGTCATATAGCCTCTAATGAAGAAATCAATCATTGTAAATGCATCCTAGCCATAAGCACAACTGTATTCTTCAGTAACTTGTCAGTGTGTGTACATCCCAGCTATCAGCTATAACTATAACCATTAGCATGAGTGTACTTCAGATATCACCATGAGTACCCCTTTCTGTTAGGAAGGTTGTACCTCATCAGTCAGTGTGTGTTCATCATGCTAATGGTCAGGGTATATTCACAATAGTAGATAGGATGAGCTCCTACTGCCAGCTATGGTATAATCATTCTGCTAACTAGAGTGTATAAATGTTGATGGCCAGAGTGTATCTATACTTATGACAAAGACCACCAACACCGATGGCTGTAACACTCATACATTAGGATGGAATATAGCTACACTGATGGTCAGGAATGTTCCTACTGATAGTTTGTACTGATAAATACTGATAGATTGTACTGACAGTACAGTCAAACTACTAGATAGGATGGGATTACGCTGATAGCCAGGATGAATTCTTACTAATAAATGGTTCTGCCTGCACTGATAGCCAAAGTGTGCTTATGCTGATGGCTGTAGTATGCTCACCTATACATGATGTGACCATTTTGATGGCTGGGAGGTACTTATACTAAATACTAGGGGTACCAAAGCTGATGGTCAGAATGAGTCCACACTAATGGTTAGAGTGTGTTCATGCTCAGATGCATTCACATCCAGTACTTTTCTTCCTTTTTTCTTTTTTGCCCCCTGTTTAATTAAAGTTGCATATGCCCAGAAATAAAAAAGTAAACAAACAAATAAGTAAATAAATAAATCTGCAATCTTCTTTTGAGGAGAGTTCACAACTCTGATGAAATTCCCAACTATTCCTGACCCCACTTGGGGACTTTTTGGCAAAGATACTGGATTGGTTTGCCATTTCCTTCTCCATCTCATTTTACAGATGAGAAAACTGAGGTAAACAGGGTTGAGTAACTTGCGCAGGATCAGAGCATGCTCATACTGATGAACAGGTTATACCTATCTTGATGCCTGGAGCCATGGTTACTTATGCTTGGGTGGTCAAATTAGTGGATACAACCTGCCTGTACTGATAAAAACAGATTGTACACAGAGATAGTTGGTGTGCTCATGTTAGCATGTTTATGGTATGTGCACAATAATGACAGGGTATACACATTGCTATATAGGATGTACCCACTCTGCCAGTTGAGGTGCACCCACTCTGTCAGGGAGGAGGTAGCCTCAATGATAGCTGGAGTGTGCTTACATCAATGGAGATGTTGTACTCATTCAAATGTCAAGAATGAACTCATGCCTAGGCTTTGCCCATGTTGATAGCCAGGGGATGGCTAGGGTATGCTTACACTAATTGTCTGAGTATGCCCATGAGGACAGATGGAATGTTCCCGCATTGATGACAGGAGTGAATTCACACTGACATCTGGGGTACACATGCTGATGACTGACTGGAGTGCACTCACTCTGAGATGCTCACAGTAATGTATTGGGATCATCCACACTGATGGACTGGTATGTCCACATTGCTGGCTGGGGTTATTTACACTAATGATAAGGGTCATCTATGCTAATGGATGGGTTGTGCTTATGATGGATAGGGTTCACCCATGTTGACAGCCAAGAGCACCTGCACTGAATGTTAATATGAATCCATGCTAACAGGCCTGGGTACCCATACTGAAGGTCAGGGTACATTCATACTATTGCATAGGATATACTTGTGCTAGTAGCCAGAACTATCTCCATTGAGAGACAGGTTACATCCATGCTGATGGCTATGGTGCATTCACATTGATGGTGGGTGTTTTCATACTAATGATCAGAAGCACCCATATTGATAGCCAAGGTGTACTCACATTTATGGCCAAAGTATGCCCATGTTGATAACTGTAGTATGTTCAACATATGTTGCTAATACTGATGGTTGAGATGCGCCTATATTGACAGATAAGCTCCACCCATGCTGATTGCCAGGGTACTGAAATACTGAAATCCAGGGTTACCTACGCTGACAACTTGAATGTGGCCAAAATTATAGTCAGGTGTATTTATGAAGATGGATGAAGTGTGCTTACAGTGATGGACAGGATGGATTTACGCAGACATGCAGCATGCTCACCCTGCTAAATTGGAAAACTCATCCTGAAGGCCAGGATATTCTCCTGATGACAATTGGAATATGCCTATTCTGACAGATGGTGATGTTCACACTGATGCCTTGCACCCCTATAGACCATGTGGATTGATAGCCATGGGACACTCACACTGATGATCAGTAAGCATTCATGTTTATGGCCAGAGTGTACTCTCACCAATGGCTGAATTTCTCCCATACAGATGATAGTGGTACTCATCTTGATAGCCAGGGGTACCTATACTAACAGCTTGTATTATTGCCATACTGACAATCCAATTCTTGGGTGTACTCACATCTTCGCCTACAATATGAGACATAGCTTGGTTGGCTAGTTGGCTCTTGGGACTCCCTTTTCATGAAAAACTTTTTAAATCTTCTTCTTTAACCTTGGCTCCTTCCCCCTTTCCCTACCTTGGAACTCACCAATACCTAGGTTATGAGATTGAGAATAGGGGGGACAGAGGAGGAGGGTGGGGAAGACTTGTCAGGTCTGGATTACAGAGGATGGAATGGAAATGGACAAGTTGCCTAAAGCACAGTGAAGTTTTACTTTAGTTTGTCTTCTTTTGTGTGTTCTATCGGAGGGTCCTAATTTCCCCCACTGGTACATAGGGACATAGGTACAGATTGATTTATCAAGGGAGCCTAGTAAAACTTGTCCCTTAGGGTAGAGGTCATCCTAAGAAAGGGTCTTAGAAGATCTCCTTCCAACTATTTCCTCCTCCCTATCTCTCCTCCTTCTTTTCTTATTCCCTATCTTTACCCCTACTCCTGCACTCTAAACAGAAAAATCCAGAGGCTTGAAATTAAAGATGAAGATGTAGATATCACATCCCCCACATTAGTTTCTTTTTTCTTTTTCTCTTTCCTTCCTTTATTTTTTTCTTTTGCAGTTCTTTACTAATTTCACATCTTGTAAATAATCTTTACTCCACTAAAGGAAGCCAAAGAAGTTCTGATGAGCTAAATTACTCTAAATAACCTCCATCTAGCAACATCTGTGTCTCCTTGCCCTATGACTATTGTCACCCATGCCCCCTGAGCCCAGATATCTCCCTCATCTCTTCCCTGCCCCCTTCCACTAGTACCTGCTACTTTCTTGGGTGTGATGCCCAAGGTCACTATCCATCTCTCCAACTCAAGTGTCTATACCAATCAGTTAAGGAGGTAGTTAAAGATAAGGAGACAGCTAGGTGGTACAGTGGATAGAATTCCAGGCTTGGAGTTAGGAAGACTCATCTTCCTGATTTCAAATCTGGCTTCAGACACTTACTAGCTGTGTGACCCTGAACAAGTCACTTAACCCTGTTTCAGTTTCCTCATCTGTAAAATGAGCTGGAGAAGGAAATGGTAAATCACTCTAGTATCTTTGACAAGAATGGGGTCACAAAAGGTTGGACATGACAGAAATGACTGAACAACAACAGAGAAAGGGTAATAGGTGTACACATCAAGGCCCTGTGGAATGCTGTCGAGGAGGGGAGGTCTTCCATATCCCCTCCAACTTCTCACACTGGGGGAGGGGAGGATATTATTGGTAACTCAAGTCATTCCTCTCCCATCTGGGAGGTTAGTCCTGGCCCTATGAGGCCCTTCCAACAGTGGGTCCTACCATCTGTCTTCAGAGCCACCTACATGACCTCTGACATTTGAGCTCTCCCTGCTGTCCCTAGCCACTTGAAAGGTCCCAAAGAGGTTTAGGGTTTGGAGTCTGTCATGTTCCAAGCTCCCCTGGGAAAGACTAACTTGTCCACAGTTGTTTTATGCCTGGTTCTAAGAGTCCCTTTCCTTGGGAATGGGAACTCTGAGCCCTAGGGGGCAGGGTCAAACCCTAGGCCCCTGACAAGTTAGACTTCATGTGACTAAAGACTTATTCTTAGCCTATGACACAGCCCACTGAGGAAGAAAAGACCCCAGTGTACTTTCTCCTCAACCTCATTACAAAGACTCTCAAAGGTACCTGCTCTTTAAGGATACCAGGAGATATAGTATTTAAAGATATTGGCAGATTTGCTTACACCATTGCCCTATCCTAATTCCTTTCCTACAATATTCTTCCCAGTATCTCTATCCTGACATCCTCCTACATTGTAATACTCTCTTCATGACTCCTGTACTCTCTCCTTCCCTGTCCTTTTCTTTCCCTATCCACAATGTTTCTTTGACACTGTCTCCCTATGCCATCCTGACAAAATGAGATTGTGACTTAGGGGGACCCATATCAGTAATACAGTGTCTGCTTTTACTCTTCTATCTTTCAGTCCCTTCTCCCATTCTTTCTGCTGTCTATTTCTATTCTCCATGCCTTCCCCCTTCCTATTTCTAGTCCCATGTCTGTTGCCTCCCCCCCCCCCCGCCCCGCCCCACCCCGCCCCCTTTGCCTCCTGACTCCAGTCATTTTCTCCTTTCTTTTCCTTGCTCCCTTCTCCTTGACTCCTGGCCCCTGCTCCCTTCCCCCCCCCCTCCGCCCCTGCTTTAGTCTCCTGTCTTTGGCTTCCTACTTCCGCTTCCAACCTCCCTGTACTTTGCTCCTTTCTTCCTGCCCCTTACCATTAGCCTGCTTTCTCCTGTCCTCTGCGCCTTCCCCCTTTCTCTTGCCTCCAGCTCCATGCCCCCTGCCCCTACCCCCTGCCTCCTGTCTCTTCATCTTGGGCCAGCTGTTTTTGTGTGTGCATGTGTGTGTTGGGGGGGGTGTGGATTTTCATTGTCTCCCTCAGTCCCTATTGTGTGGACTCGTGAGCTGTAGGCCCTCATTGGCCAGAGGCCTGCTGCTTTGATCTGTAATTATCAGCTCCCTGGGCTCTCATTGGATGGGCTGGGACTCTCCAAGCCTCTTAGACACATAAGTTTTGCTCTTGGCAGCAACTTTTCCAGGAATAAAGTAAGTGGTGTCTGGGCTGTGGTTTGAGCAGAGGTGGCGCCTGAGCAAGCAAGAGAACAGAACGAGAATGAAGCTGTGTGGAGCTTTCCTGGGTTCGTAAAAGTTTCTCTAAGCTCTCTTGACTCTCTCCCCTCCCCTGCAGCTGTTTCTTCTTTGGAACTCCCGTCTGTCCGGGGTCCATGTTTCAACTCATCTCAGCAAACAGACCAAATGAAATTAATTAGCTGAACTCAAGTCATGCTGCCTTCTAATTGTTGTAATGTCTGTTTCTGCAATGGAGGATCTAGGTCCAGGTGTGGGCCAACCTGGGGATGGAGGGGGTAGGCACTCTTTCCTATATTTCCTCTGCAACTGAAATTTGTATGACAAATCCCAGTTGAAAAATATATATGTTTTGAAATCAGACCTTGCATAATGGTTTAAAACTTTCATTTTCCAAACTAACTTGTATATGTTTGTAAGTAATTTTGAGTCGCACATCTATCTTCTCTATATCTCCCCCTCCCCCAATACATTGTAAACTGAGAGACCTCGTGTCTTAGAAGCAACCAACCTGTGGGTTCAGGATTCAGGTTCTGTTAGTTTCTGCTAGGATCACCTATCCATGTGGCCACAAAGTTAGGGAACAACTCCAATTTTTGCTTTTGGCCTTCCAGGGCTTATTAATCCAGGGCTTATACCAGCTTGAAATAATTGCCAAGATACTGACATGGAATAAGCTAAAGGCAATGACTGCAATAGCTATAGGTGATGCAGTGAGTTTATTCCAGCAGACTGGAGACAGCAGGGCTGTTGTCACCAACCCCTGATTTGGTGCAATGAAGCTGCTGAAAAGATCAGAGTGGTGTTAATATACCTGTTTCTCCTCAAAATAGTCCATGGTTTGGGACAGTGCAAGTGTGACTGAGGTGTCTAATTGTACATTAGTGGTAGGTTAAGAACAATTCATGGTATATATAGTGTGTGTGTTTTGGTGTGACTCAATGAAAGACAGCCACACAATATGCCACTAATTGCATGTGCTTAGAAATGTTAACATGTTAGTTAAAAATGTATATCTTTGCATGTGTGTCTCTATCTTTGTGTACATATGTATGTGGGTAATGAGGTGTGTGTGTGAGCGTGTGTATGTATGTATTGTGCTTCAAAGTGAGAGACATTCACACAATTTTAGCCCAAAGGGTATGGTGTGTTTGGCGGGCAGGGAGGGGTGTCTGTGAAATGGTTCGCTGTGAGAGATGTTCCTACAATATTGCCTTGGAAGATTAGAGTGTATCTCTCTCTGTCTGCATATGTGTATGTGTGTGTGATAGAGTTTGCAGTAAGATATGATTATACAACGTTAGCCCAAAGGGTTAGTGTGCGTGGTGTGGCTCCTTGTGAGAGATTCAGTGAGAGACATTCATACAATGTTAGCCCAAAGGGTTAGTAAAAGTGGGTTTTTTTTTGTTTTGTTTTGTTTGCTCCATCTGCCAGGGGCCTGCTTGAGGCAGCTCCTCCCCAGCCCCTCAGCTGTTCCATATACAATATTAATGCTGACCATTTCTGTTGGGCACACAACGGCCCTAATTGTAGTCTGCAGCTTTAAGGCAGGCAGCCCATCTGCAGGGAAGCTTTCAAAAAGGAACAAGAAAAATCTTCACCCCCAGCTGGTCACCGGAGAAGTTGGTGCCAATTACAGATGCATAAAGTTTAGACTGAAATTACTTGAAAGAGTTTTTATAAAGCAAATGAACTGACACTTGGAATCCCTGTGTGTAGATTTGCACAAGTAATTAAACTTTATTTAAAATGATCTTCCCAGCCCAGCGGTCATTATGCAGGTTTTCATTCGACAAGTTTGCGTCCTGGAGTGTGTGGTGGGACAACCCCCGCCCCCACCCCCAACTCACACAAAGCACTTATTTAAAAAGCATGATTATAGCCTCAAGTTTGGGTTTTTGCAAATCTTCCCTTTTTCACTATACTGTTAGCACAGTAGCATTACTTTGTAAAGTGACTGCTCCTAGATCTATTTAAATCATAAAATGAAAAAATCAGACAAGCCTTTTCTCATCTCTTTTTTTTATATTAAATCTTTAAATGAATGGCAAATTTCCACTTGTGTCATAAAATTACCTTATGACATGAAACACGGTTTACAATTTTAAAAGCTAAAGAATGGCAGTCCCTTTCTTCATGACATAACATTCCTTTAGTCATTTTTATATTAGGATGGGTCGTTGTTATTTGGAAGTGCTACATTCAGGGGCTTTTTTAATGCCTTGGATTCTGAATTGGCCCATCTCACATTATAAAGGCAGCTCGTATTTCATGGCTGAAAGACTTTGGTTAACAGCTCTGGTCTCACAGTGTTTATCCGAACTTCCAAACTTCTGTAGACAGAACAAAGGGTCATAGACAGCCAGCTCTGGAGGGAGCTGTCCGCAGTGCTGACTAGCCAGACTGCGGCTCAGCTTTCAGGCTGCATCAGTTGGTTTTTCTCCTAGGAGGTGGTCAATCCATGTAGGAATGATCTCCAACTTTCTAAATACATTGGCCAAGTTCATCTTCATGCTGCCTTTTTAGGAGTTCACTTGTATTGCTTTATTTCTTCCTTGGCAAATGGTATCGGCTAAAGAGTTTGAGCTCAGACTTTCAAAGGCATTGGGCAATTGTTTAAGTGACATTTACAACATATCAGCAGCAACTCCAGGTCGTTTCCTCAAATTCCATATTTGTTTGAATTCCTTTGGAGATTTTGAATAAATTTTAAACTGCCTGTTAAAAACATTTTAAAGTTAAGTAGAGAAGGTGAAACAACATAGACTCATCTCCTGCAGATACATATACCTTAAGGTGCCAATTGTCATGAATAAGAGGGAAAAAAATTCTTGAAATACTTAAAATTATTTAATATTATTTCTGGTACCAAGAAAATAATTGTGCCAAAAACTATATTATATATAGATTCCTCCCCTCAACACACACATGCACCCAGTTTTCCACTCCATCTGGTTTGTTGTTGTTTCTTAAGTTTGACTATTACATATATGAATTAAATAGCATTTGTGTAACATGGGGGTATTGTTAAGAGAATAAGGCTGATTCAGCACGGACCCTCCCTTTGATTCTATCTTCAATGCAGAACAATGGAAATGCTGGGTAGCGCTGGGCCTGCTGACTGGCGATAAGAGTTTAATAGAATTTCTGAATGCCAAAGGTTTAGGATGTAAAATATCCCTGCACTCACAGCATGTCCAGAGGAGATAGAAAATGGCTTTTCAGGAGGGCTCTCAGCTGAATATGTCCTTTTATGCTAATGGATATGAGCTCACGAAAGAGCCAAAAAATGGTAGACAGTCATTAAAATAGACATTGCAGGAGTTTCAGAATATTCTTATGTGGCTAATTAATATTTTACTGTAAGCCTGGCCATTGCAGCTTTGCATTTATGTCTTCCCTACCCAGTCTGAGATCAGGTCTTGCCTACATTTCATGCTTTATTTTGCAATGAAGCCACATTTGTGAGTATTTGGTTTGATATAAAAATGTGGGCTCAGAAATTGGAAGCAAAACTGATTCTTCTACTAATACTTAGGTTGAAGCAGATTGGGGGTAATATGTATTACAAGAGGACACACTATGTGTAATGAATGAAAGGTATTCGCTTCAAAACATAACCCTAGAGAGCATCAATACTGCAATCTGCCTTCCTTCATGTTTATGATGTCTTGAGTTCTTCAGTGCCAATTGAGTCAGGAACATTTTATTTCCACATAATTTTACCAAGAAAGACAATTTAAATATGAGATTTAGCCTCTACTCTGAACTTTTCATTTGGTTCTTTCTGAGCTATGAAATTACTCTGTAATTAATAACATTTTGGAGGTATTTTAAATTTAGCATCTTGTCATTCCAGGTGTATTTCCTAAAATTCTGATTATGACAACAGAGAAATTTTATCTCTTCCTTCAGAGATAAAGAGTTCCACCTTTTGATGAGAAAATCTGGATTGTAATCAAAATCATTGTTACTTTCATTACCAACTCTCTTATAGTTAACACCTAGGCAACTTGGAATGGAACGAGTATTTGACCAAGAGCTTATTCAGGAAACTATGAGTGGCATATGGAGAAACACAAGTTTAGTGTAGTGGAAAGAGTCACTGGATTTGTAGTCTAAGGACCTGACTTTGAGTCCTGGATCAGTCACTTTACTGCCTGCATGACTTTGATCAAGTCACTTACCCTGGGGGCTCTTTTAACCTCAAAATCCTATGAATGTGAAGAAACTACAACTAACATGCAAGAAATATGATGTTAGGATTTTATTATAGAGTGGGTGAGAACTTTTATTGAACAATTTATGGATTTTTTCCTTGCTTTTTATTAGATAGACTATTTCAAGGGAATTAAAATAGATCAGGATAAAGTCAGATGAAAAAAAACCCTAATAGCTAGAGAGGGGTATGTCTCTCTGGTTGAAAACAATATATTTAGGGACAGAATATTCTCTTCCTAGGAGAAAGCATCTTTGCTTCTTAGATAGAATTTATAGGTACTTTAACAATGAAAATATTTATCAAAGTGAAAATGTAATGAGAGGAAACAGTCTCTTCCTTAGTCTTTTACTTTGTGGGTCTCTTTTTGTACTTTTTTGCACTTTTAAAAAAACATAGACCTTTTAAGTCACTGGCACTTGACTATGTAGATGAGCTAATATGCAATGCTACCAGCTTCATCTGGACAATAAATTTTGCAGTCTGTTCTTTATGATGATAGGTCATATTCCTAACCACCAATAAATATTGTAAAGTACTTTCGCTGCAGCTACGCTAACCTAGGGCATCTGTCATTCCCGGGTTGCTGCTATTAGGAATTATTGGACTGTACCACTGGGAGAGAAGACAGAGGGGGATGAGGATGGCAGTTGTAACACACTCTGCCCTTTTGTGTATTTTGCATAAAAGAACCTCTGATCATTCTGCATATTAATTATGAATCTGCACGGGTAAATGCAGTCGCCTTCTGTTGACTTGTTCTCAGAAGACAGGGGCTGAGGCTCTTATGAGGCCTCGATACTCCCCTCGCTCCCCAAGTCAGCAGATCCATCTTTTTGATGCTATACTGTAAATTTATTTCACCTCGGAGAGTAAACAGATATATTGCAACCCCAAGGGTTCATGGGTAGTGTATTTACAAAGGCCGCCTCCGCCAGCCCTGTGCCGTTCCCTTTAATGAGAGCGGTCATTAAGTAAATGAGACATCCCCTTTAGCAGGCTTAGGAGTTCACACACTGAGGGGGAGCAGATATTTAATTGAAACCAACAAACAATCTTGCTCGCATGTGACTGGTGTAAGCGAAGTGGCTGCCCTCCAACTCCTCCCCCCACCTCCATCCACCCAGCCCCCCATGTAAATTTCATGATTGCTTTCCGTGATGTCATTTTGAAAGGGGAAAGACAATAGCTGTGGGGAAAGGTAAGTCAATATTATGTTCTTTCGCTGACAAAGGCAGATATCTAAGGCTGGAGCTTTCACCTTAGACTGCTCAGGAAAAGGGCTTCCGAGAACACAGTTAATTTGTCAGATGAAGGCTTTCTTTGCAGGAAGAGCAGGTCTAGGGGTTGAATCTTTTAATTGCATTGGAGAACTGAGGGATTTGCTTCTCCTTCTTCCTGGGTCTGTGTGGATTTTTTTCCTCCTTTCTCCCTTCCTCCTCCCCCCCCCACCCCTTCTGAGATTCTAGTGGATATGTTATGCATCTGACAGAAAATACATTTAACAGGGGGGGGAAAGCGTTGTATTCAGCCAAGAAACTTTCTGAATATTTCTGGAAGAACAGCAGATATTATGTCTGTGGCCACAGGATTTGGTGGCTCTCTATCTGGAGGAAACCCTACTCCTTTGAACAGAAGATCTCTCTGAAGCAAGGGAAAAACAAGATTCACAGTTTGTCTCCCTGGAATATCTCATATGGTAACTTCCAGTCCAAGGTACTGAACAGTGGTAATCGAAGTAAGCTTTTGATCTCTTGGTTGCCTATTTCTAAAATCCTAACAGAGGGCTTTAAGAAATCTATGGTGGGGGTGCTGGGGGTGCACAGAACACCTAACCGAACACTGTTCAGGTTTTCCTTTCAGCCAATCTATGAGAAATGTGGTTATTTATAGGGATTGTTGTGCACAGATGGGGAAAGACAAGTAGTTTTTCTCTTTTAAAAACTAAAAACTAGGTTTTTCTCAAAGTTGAGTTTTGAGCTACATGACTTCCCCTAGTTTGCTGTTCTCTGGGATGAGAGACTTAGAGGTGCTGCCTCTTTGGGTTAAATTTGCTTTCTTTTTTATGAACAAGGAGAACGACAAGAAAGTGCATCTTCTCTCCCCCCCGCCCCCAGTAGAAGCTGTTTGTCATTGAAAACCTGCCCATGTTGATGGCAGGAAGGATATTCTAGCTTTTTCTTTAACACATTTAGGATTTCACTCTGCATAGCACTACTACTAATTACCTGGGCTTGACCAAGAAAAGTAAAGTTGGGAATTCAATTTCTGGAGGCAAAAAAATATGCCTAGTGAGTTAAGTTGAAATGTTAGCTGAATGTGGGTTCAAGTTCCAGGGTGGTCTGCTTGACCACAGCATTATAATGATCATTTGTATCATCATTACTGCCTTCATCATTATCATGATTTTGCTTTTGAAAGAAAGATGTGAATAATTTTGCCCTGATTGGGGGGGGTGTGGAGAGGAGAGATACAGAGAGAGAAACCTCAGTTACTCTCTGTCATTGTGAGTGGTCTGAGTAAACAAAGGAGCCAATCGCAATGTACTGAAAACAAACCTTGGGAAATGCTTGAGCTGTTTGTGCTTAGCCAAGCTGAGTAAAGCACCCAGCCAGGAGAGTCACTAGGAAATGCCCTTTTGACTTTTCCTTTTTGTAGAATGAGGCAAATCCTTTTTGTTGTGACTACAACCTTCTTTGGGATCTGTGGGCAAAAGTGTTCTGGCTGCCTCTTACTTTCCTCTTTCCTCTTGCCGGACAGCCAGCCATTTCTGAGGTGCTCAGATAGAACTTGTGGCAGCCCACAGTGCCAGAGGACACAAACACACAGGCTGGGGCTACGCTCACTCTCCCATCTATTGTTGGCTGAACTCTGCCAGGATCCCCTTTACTCTGAGCTGCCGGCAGAAGCCACTTCAGCCACGGGCTCCTCACAGTCCCCATTCCCTCCCTCATTGGCTCCTCAGCTGCCATTATCAGCTTCTTCCATATGGCCACTTTAATTAATGGCAAACAAAAGAGCAGGAATACAGGGATCTCAGCTTCAGACGATTTGTCTATTCCACTGTTATGGAAAGGAAGGCAGGCAGGATGAAGACTCCTTTGTCCAGTTATGTTGGGTTTATTGTTCCCTGGGCAGCAGGGATTGTGACTAAGAATACTTTGTTTAGAAAAAAAGAGAAGATGGCATCAAACAGATATTTTTTTCAACAACAATAATTCAACAAACATTTATTAAGTGTAAGGCTCTGTATTCAATGCTGGGGAAACACACATGAAAAATGATACAGTTACTGACCTCAAGGAGCTTACAGTCTACTGTAGTAATATGGCATATATATGAATAAGTTCAATATGAGGTGGAGCATGATAAACAATGAAGAAGTCTAGGAAAGTGTTATGAGAAATGTGAAAAGGGGAAGATCAATTTTATCTCTGGCCTGGCTGGCTGGGTATCTAGGAAAGCTTCATGGAAGAGGTGATTCCTGAGCAGGACCTTGAAGAAAGTCATTTCATTTGGAGATGTGGGTTGGGAAGATACTATTGCTAACATAGCTGGGAACATGAATAAAGAAAAGTAAATGGGACAGTGCAGGACAAGAAGAAGGAGGGGGAGGAATAATCTATGTGAAGTTGATAAAGGAGTACAATGAGGTAAGTCCGGTGCCTACTGTGAGCCAGGTACTGTGCTAGGTGCTTTACAATTATCGTCTCATTTGATCCTCACAATAACCTTGGGGGGGTAGGTGCTATTATTATTCCCACTTCACTGATTGAGGAAACTCAAGAAAGGTCAAGTGACTTGCCCAGGGTCACACAACTAGTAAATGTCTGAGGCCAAATTTGAACTCAGGTCTTTCTGACTCCGGGCCCAATGCTCTACCCAGTGTGCCACCTACCTACCCCATTCTTGTTTCAGATTCCTCATAGTTAGTTCTAAGTCCTATGCTTTTTGTGTTATCACTTGAGTTCTCATCTGACTGCTAGGGCCCCTATTTCTTTTGTGACTTGCTTAACCTTCCTTGGGGCTAGCCTGCATTCTAAGGAGAGAAGAACATTCACATCTGGACCTGTTTAGAGCCCGGCTAATAGCAGTGTCCATAGCAGCCACCTTTCTGGAAAGAAGGGGCCAAGTCTGAGCAGACTCACAAAGAGGTATCTCTAGGATGGTAACCTCAAGTGCTTCTTGGTGCTCCTGCTGTGGTCTGATTCAAGAGAGCTCCTGTCTTGAAGCAGAAGACCTTTATTTCAGTCCCAACATCACTGTTGTTTCCTCCTGAGGCCTTCTGGGACTTTTTTTTGAGTTAGGTATTATATCTGGGAGGGTCTTGTGGCTAGTAGTATGTGAGATTTCCCATGACTTGGGGGCAAGGGAGCCTGCTTTCCTGGTGAATCTGCTCAGGGTGTCAGGTGCCAGGGTTCCAGAGAGACACCAGAATTGCTACATGTACAGAATTTCTGATCAACTAGGCACTGGAACCTCAGACTAAAGCAGCTGTTCTTAGCAACCATCTGACCACCTCTGAATGACCTGCAGGAAATACCTTCAGGGAAGAAGGCTAGGCCAAATGATTTGTCCAATCATCAAAAATGTACTTGCAATAATGGGAGCATAGAAGCATTTTTCACCAGCCATTCCAAGGGTAATTTCCACTCCTATCTGGGCAGTAGATACCTGGTAACCTTCCTCACTTAGGCCTGGTTCTTAGGTTCTATTATAGACTTAGGCGCAGTATCAGGACCCCAAATACCCACTTTCTTTACAGCTAGACAGGTGGCCCAACAGAGTGAAATCAAGTCATTTTATCCCAGCACTGATCTTTGCACTGCCCAGCCTCTTATTCTCAGTGCTAGTTATCTTCTTATTCCTCCCTGTCCTGCTTCAGGATGTTTTCTATTTTGTTGGGTGTAAGATAAATGCAACCCTAGTTAGGCATCCATTAGTCCAATAAGGGTGACCAGGAAGATGATGGAACTCAAAGCCATGCCATAAGAGAATTCATTAAGTTAAAAAAAAACTGGGTGGGAGTATTTAGAAGTGAAAATATGATAGTTACCTTCAAATATTTAAAGAGTTGTCATGTGTAAGAGTAGTAAGACTCATTCTGGTTAGCCCCAGAGGATGCAACTGGGAGTAATGGGATGGGAGTTGCTGAAAGACAGCTTCACTTGCATATAGGGGGGAAAACCTTCCTAATAATGCAATCTAAAGTGGACTGAGTTGCCTTGAGAAGTAGAGTTCCCAGTCTCTGAGACATTTTCAAATTAGCTACTTGCCTAGATGTTATGTTGCAAAGGGGATTCCTGAGGTTCCTTTCAATGCTGAGATTGAAAAAAAGTCTCTTGCTGCTGAAGTCCAGGGCTCCGATTCACCTTGGAGCCTCTGTGTGTTTGCAAGGACTCACAAATTCTAGTCAAGTTGACATTGGCCGGGGCTCTAAAATCCCGACAGCAGTTCTTCGGTCATTCTCCCGTGGCTAGGGTCCCAATATGCTTCTCTTCTTTTCCCTTCCTCCCTCACTCCCCCATCCTACTTTATGTATTCATGGCTGGGCTTTATAGCTTCCCTTAATGAGTTTGTGAAATGCTGATTTACATGGCTAATCACCGAGGCTGGAGCTGGAGGGGTGGAATAGGGGACAAGCAGGACCAGGTGACTTCTATCTCGGAGCCGAAGGAAGTCATTATCCCAGTGAGTCAAACAGCTGGTCACTTAGGGCCCGACGCTGAGGCCAGGAAATGCAGGTGGGGGTTGGGAGTGGGAAGATGAGACGAGGAGTAACTTCGCCGCTCAGCTCCGAGGCGTGAATTGAAAAGTCTTCTTCGGAAGACGCACCACAGAACTGTCTATAGCACTCAGCCTCTAAACAGGCAGTTAGAGGACAGACGTTTCTGAGCCAACCGCACTACTTTGGGCAAAGGGGTCAGATAATTAGACTTGGGGCCACAAGCCTGGGAAAAAGGAGCACTTGGGAAGGGCAGAGTGAATCTTGACGGGAACAAATTGCTCTCGGGCTACTTACTGTTGGATCAGCAAGGATAGCTCCCCAACTTGGGGCGGCGCAGAGATCTGAGCGGAGCGACACGGAGGGAGAGAAGGGAGCACTGGAACGCTGATCCCTGGGACTTTGGTCTGCTGGCAGGACCCAAGGTCCCTCGAGGATCTTTGTATGCGGATAGGGGTCGGCGTTCATTGCCCCTGTCTCCCCTTTCAGCAACCCCATCTCCCCCTCCCCCACCCTCAGCGGGAGCCTGCCTCCACTTGCTCAACCCGTAGGCTCTTGCTGGACGGGATTCTGGACCCAGAAAAAGGGCAAGGCAGTCCCAGAGTTATTCCTGCCGGTCACCGGATCGGGATCTGCAGTGACTCTGCGGGACGGCCATTTTATCCTGCTTCTTGAAATACTAACCCTCTCTCTGCCGGGCTGCTGTCCCCTGATCTGTCGTCAAGGATTGTCCTGGGACTTTCTGGACCCGTTTCAGTTTTCTCTTCTCCCTCCCTTAGGGTCTTAGGATGGAGGGCGGGGAAGGGAGAAGGAACCGCGGTGGAAAAGTTCAGTTAAAGAGGCCTCCCCGTGTAGTTCAAAGAGTAGTTTCATCGGAAGTGAAAGAAACCGGGCTCGTATCTCGCTTCTGCCATTGACTAGCGGTGTGACCCTGGAAAGTTGCCTCAGTATCCTCGTTTGTAAAATGGGAGGATCTCACAAGATCGTTGTGAGAAAAGTGGTTTGTGAACAGAGATGTGAGCCATTAGTTAACTAACAATGTGTCATTTTAAAGTTCTTGGTATGAAAGAATATAATTCAACTTCCTGCCTTCGCTGCGCCTTTCTCCTCTTTTTCTGGGTCCCTCCCTTTGGCCCTGGTTTCCTTTCCCTTCCGCTCCCTCAGGTGATCAGCGCCTCCTTGCTGCGAGTTGTTGCAGGAGTTGTTACCTAAGGGAGGATCCACACATCCCTCATGAATAAACCAGAAATTTGGTTTCTTAAAATATAAATTTAAGAGAAATTGTGTGACGTACATTTACAGGAAGATTGTGTTGAGAAATAGCATCATCAGGAGTTAACTCAGTCCTAAAAAATGCCTTGTTTCCCAGAAACACTGAAATCGGTCGTTGCTGGGTGGCTTGATTCCATTCATCTTGCAAATCTCTACCCCTGTTCTCACATCCAAAGGGAAGTCAGCTGGCTGCAGAGATAAGAGTTTGTGTAGACAGGAGATTCTGGAGAACCAGGATCTAGTAGACCTAATGTGGGAGGCTGGCTTGAGGATCTCTGCTCAGGAGTCTGGCTATAGATCCTGTTTAATCCATATCTAAGCAGGTATAGCTAGCATCTTTCTCTCTAGAACCTCTAACATGGCCAAGTTTGCCTGGGAAGTGTAGTGATGAAGGTGTGGCCATCTGGCACCTAGCTCTCCAAAGGGCTGGACATTTTGTTTGAATAAAGCACAAACTCTGGTAATTTAAGGTTTTCCATGCTTTAGGCCCCACCTAACTTTGCAGTTTTATCTTCCACTGATCCCCTACCAGTTGTATACACTGTGAGGTCCTTGGGGGCAGTTACTGATGTTTGCCTTTCATTCTATCCCTAGCTTTTAGCTTACTGTCCCAGACAGTCAGCACTTAATAAATGCTTGTTGACTGACTGTTATTTTTCCCTAACACACTCTGGAATTTCCTATTTCTTGGCCCATGATCTGGTAGAATTTAAGTTGCTTGAGGCTGTTTTTCATTTTGCCTTATCTCCATAGTGCCGAACACAATATGTTGACATAGTAGACACCCAAGAAATGCATGCTGAATTGTTTTCAATTGTTGGAATGCTTTTCTCTCCCTACCCCTCCAGACCCCATCAATGCAGGTAAAAAATCCTTCCTATCCTTCAAGGTTCAGATCAAATGCTATCTCTTCCATTAAGCCTATTTGGATTCTACCGCTTCCTAATTATGCTATATGGCTATCTTAGGGCACTTTTGCTTTTTGTTGATTTTTGGGTACTTCACTTATCCCTCCTCTTAGTGTAAGCACTGAGCTAGATGGTGTTATCCACTTTGGGATCCTTCACAGTACTTACTGTAGCACACGGGTCCTCAAAGACTAGTTGTTTAGGTTAAAAGAATATAGGTCTGCCACAACCAAAGAGCTCAATCCTTCTAGGATTACATGTATGTTCTACTGAAACCAACATTCACTAGCCACCAATTTTGTGGAAAGCATTGTGCTGACCAGTGGGAATGCAAATACAAGGATGAAACAGTGCCTTTTCCTCAGGGTGGAAAGAATGTTGGATTTGGATTCAAAGGACCCAGGTTCAATTTCTGACTTGACTGCTTAGCTACTTACTTGCGAGAGCTTCAGCAAGTCACTTAATGTCTCAGTTTCCTGGACTGGATCATCTCTGTGGTTCCGTTCTAGTTCTAAATATATGCTCTATCGATTCTAGTCAAATTAGGTGAGAAGATGGTCCTGCAGAATAGGGGTAACAGAGTGGGGAAGAGGAACAAGCATTTATTAAGCACCAACTACATGCCAGGCACTGTGCTAAACACTTTATAAATATTATGGTCCTCACAACAATCCTGGAAGGTAGATATCCCCATTTTATAGTTGAGGGAACTGAGGCAAACAAAGGTTAAGTGACTTGCCCAGATCACACACCTAGTAAGTGTCTGAGGCCTCAAGCCCTTCTGACTCCCCAGGCCCAGAGCAATGCGTTGCCTAGGACAGAAGTTGGTAGTGTTTTATTTGACAAAGATGTCTTTACGGATTTTGAGCTGATCTTGGGAGTTGAAAGGGTAGCTTTGGGAAAGTATTTCTAAGGCCTCTCTAGCATCTGGGCACATATCCCTTCTGTAACAAAATGTTTAATTTCCCAAACATCAATTTTTTAAATCTCACAATAAAAATGTTGGGAAAAGCATTTTCACCTAAATTAAAATGCCTTTGATCTTAGGCTTTCATTGAACTCCTTGCTTCATAGAGAATAGATTAATAAACACTTTCAAGTGGAAAATCCAGTTTGAAAAGGTCTTTATTTTTATCTCCAGCAGCTTTAGAGATAACCTGGGTACCTACCTCACACTGCTGCCCCTCCTTTTTCTCTCTTATTTTTTTGTGAAGGAGAGGTAAGTATAGGACCATCACTTGCTGTTGCTTCTGCATCTTCCTTTTTCATGTCTAGGTTAGCACAGGAAGAAAATGCAATGTTATTTTAATCAGATGGGCTGAAAGAGCAAATCAGAGGGAGTATTTTAATCTACCCCAACCAAGGTTGCCTAGTACATCTGTCACCATGGGGATTAGTACAACTCTTTAAAGATGTTGAAGACTTTCTAAAACAAAGTATTATATATTTGTGACCTGGTTTCTATCCTTATCAGCACAGATATCACCAGAGCCCTGGGATGGCATCCATCAGAGGCTCGGTTATGGCAGGTCAGGCCACTAAATAGGAACCTATGTGTAATTTTCACATTCTTTTCTGTCTATATGCACCATTCTTTTTTTAAAAATTAAAAATACAATTTAATTTTATTTTAAATTCCAAATTCTCTCCAACCCTCCCCTCCCTCAGCCATTGAGAAAGCAAGAAAAACAAAACCTTTTAGAAATATGGATAGTCAAACAAAACATATTCCCTCATTAGCCATGTCAGGAAAGAAGAGAAAAGAAAAGAAAATTCATTGAGTCCATTACCTCTATCTGCAGATGAGCAGCATGCTTTAGTGCAAAGCTTCTGGAATTGCAGTTGGTTCCACTGTATTGATCACAATTTCTAAGTCTTTCAAAGTTGTGTAACTTTTACACATCTTTTCCCTTCTATCCAAAAGTGTCAAGTGAACCATTTCTGAGCATATTTACATTGAACAAAAATATGTGTGCATGTACATGAACATATGCTTGCATGAATGCATTGTGTATGCATATACATGTATGTATGCATAGACACAGATGTAGACAGTATATATACACACATGTACCTGTATCTACATACACATATGTGTATATATACACATGTACAGTGAAGAGTAGGTTGGGGCAGCTAGGTGGTACAATGCATAGAGCACTGGGCCTGGAGTCACAACACCTGAGTCTTCCTCAGACCTCAGATACTTTCTAGCCCTGAGAAGGCAGTGAGCAAGTCACTTAACCTTGTGTGCCTCCGTTTCCTCTTTAAATGAGCTGGAGAAGGAAGGGGCAAACTATTCCAGTATCTTTGCCAAGGAAACTCTAAATGGGGTACAAAGAATCAGACATGACTAATATTACCGAACAATAACAACAAAAGAATAGGAATGATATCAGAATTTGGACTATTTTATAAGCAGGCTAAATCCAAAATATTGCTCATATCCCAAAAAATAAGCTACTTGAGTGTAAGGGTGGGTATAATAACAAGAAACATTTCTAAATGTGCCTACTATGTGTAGGGTACTGTGCTAAGTGCTGGAATAATAGATAAAGTCCACAAATTCCATTAAGATAGTGTGATATAATGGGAAGAATATTGGTTATAGAGTTAGAGGACCTGAGTTCAAATCCCACTCCAGATGGTCCCTTTGTGTGTGACCTTGGACAAGTCACTTAACCTCTATTAGCTTCTGCTTCTTTATCTGTAAAATGAGGACCTTAGACTAGATGGCCTCAGTGATCCCTTCCAACTCTTTGTGATCTCTCCACAGCACTAAGGACTAGCTAGCTGCTGTTGTGGGAAGTTCCCAAGCATCCTCTTTATGCTGGGTGGATAAAATGTTAAGGAGGGCTTGTCCACTTTCAAGTCCTGGTGGGAAGGAGAGTCAGCAGGGAGGGGCAGACCATATGGTGCTAGCAGGTTGATGAATCCTGGCCTCAGAACCTTTCTTACTCAGTGCTGCAAAACTGGCCTACCCATACTTCATGCCTGGCTGCCCAGCTTGGATTGTCTTAAACATTAGTGGGAGGGCTCCAAGCATAAGCAATCTATGACCTCTGTTCCTCCCTTATTCTGTTACCTAAGAAATGAATAGGAATTGATGCTCAGGTGTGAGGTGTGGCCAAAGGAACAGTACTGCTGCTTCAGCTTCTTTGGGACTCCAATTAAATTGAGTTATGGGGTAGGGCAGATGGACCATCTTCCTGTCTCTGCCCTCTCTCCTAATTACAGTCACCCATCAGGTGATTGAGTTGCTCTCACCAAAAGGAAGTCCCAAGACTGGTTTCATTGAAATGCTGGCCCTGAGAAAAAACTTGTTTTCTTTGAAACAAGGGAACAAGGGAACAAGGGAGAGAGAGAGAGAGAGAGAGAGAGAGAGAGAGAGAGAGAGAGAGAGATGATCCTGTCTTGTTTTCTTAAAGTGCCTTCTTCTGGCTTAGAAGGAGTGAAGCATGTTTACCTGAAATGAATTTCAGACTCCTTTAGAGAGTAGTCATCTTGCCTGGGTTTTATAGAGCACCTAGGTTGGGTTTCCAGACATGGTCTCTAGGACCAAGACCCTCGCTGGTAAAATTATCATTGCCCATGGTGGGATCTCCAACTAACATTTTGACTTTAAAGGACTCCCATGCAGGCTTGCCACCTCTGTGATTTCTATGTGAAGTTTGCTGAGTTATCTTGTCAAAACACTTATGTTTTAACACCTACAAGGTCTATTTAAGTCCTGGAAAGAAAACTGAGTTCCAGCAGCCACACTCTCTCCACCTGCCTTCAGTGTCCTACAACAGATGGTACTGCCTATTTTCAGCACAAGTGATACCTCACCTGACCTAGGGCCTCTGCCTGTTAAATAAATAAAGGTTGTCCAATAGGCTGGGAATCTTGATCCTGTAGGAGTTTTCACAAGCCTTTGGTAACCCAGATATGGAAATAAAAACCAAGAAAGTTCCCAGACTGAGCCTGCTTAGATTAAAACAGAAAAAATATATTTATTGGTATGTCCTAAGGACCTAGGCCAGGTGTTTTTAACCTTTTTTGTGTCACAGACCCCTTTGGTAATCTGGTGACTCCTATGGACCCCTTCTCAGAATAATGTTTTTAAAGTCATAAAAATGAAATGCATAACATTGCAAAGGAAACCAATCATATTGATATGTGGTTATCAAAATATTTTAAAAAGCAAATTCATGGACCCCAGATTAAGAACTCCAGAGGCTTGAATCTTTTTTATGATTCGGATAGGCCAGGTGGTCATTTGGTAATGATAGCAAATCACTTGACATATCTCAGCTTCAGTTTTTCAACTATTTTCCCAAACTTAACCAGATAGAAAGATGAATGTCAATTCCCTAGCCTTAGTCTTTGTAGGTCTCTTCTACCAATCAATTGCAAAGAGCTTTAGTTCTCTAGTTGGAAGTTTAAATTCCACCTGTGACGCTAACTGGGTGACCTTGAGTAAGGCACGTAACTACTGGTGCCTTTTCATGTCTTCTTCAGGTCAAAAATGAGAGAATTAGACTAGATGCCCTCTGAGATCCTTCCAGCTCCCTATTGATGGTCCAGTGGTTACTTTCATTATAATCTTGTAATAAAAATCAAATTTAATATTTTGGATTCCCAAACACAAGTCACACCAGCCTTTCTAAAACATCTACAATGTCCTTTAGCTCCAGTTATCATCAAATCTCCTGTCTAGACATCACAAAATCAAATCATTCCAGTCACCCTTGTGGACATATTGAGCATGCAAGTGCAGATTTTGAAGGAAGTTTTAAAAAACTGCTCTTAATTCATTGGTGTCCTTGAAAGGAAACATGGTCCACATTGTGGAAGAGAATTGAAAGTCAGGTCACACAATCTGCATCCAGCCTTCAGAGGTGACTTGCTCTTCTGGCAAGGTTTGTGAGGGCAGGATTGTGCAGGGGTCTCACTGGGCTTCCAGATTTGCCAGTGGTACAACTTTGGCTCCTATAATTAACTACATATGCAAGGCAAAATTGCCTGCTCAATTACTAAGTTGCACCTGCTAATTGAGTGGTTAGTTGGTTAATCATCCAATTTGCACATGGAATTTTGCAATTGCCCACACATTCTCCATTTACCAAAATAGCCTTTGGGTCAAAATGGGGACTATAAATTAGTGAGGGACCTCTTGCAATTACACTCATTCTTTCTTTGGGCTTGAGTCTTCTCATCTGGAAAATGGGAATAAAAGCACCCATCTGGTTTTCCCACATGAAGGGTTTGGAAAGTGGAGTAGTATTATCTGTTACAAACAAAGACTTGCTCTAGTGAAAAGGGCCAAAGTCACAAGTGATGAATAGACCCAGTAATAAGTGAAAATATGTGCAAGCTTACTAAAGAAACCTATAATCTTGGTGCTTTTCTAGGAAGAAGTGTGTTTCTTTCTAACTGTGAAGGTCTGGTCTTTTTGTCATGTTAAATGCTGGATTGTTTGTAATGATTGAGGATTCCAAATCTAAAATGGGCTCAGAAACCATGAATTGGAAAGAGAAATTGCCTAAATGACGAGGTTGAGAAAATATTAGTTTTATTCAATTTGAAGATTAAGGATAACAGCTCTTGCCTTCAAAAAGCTTACACTCTCCCAGAGGGAAATGACATCCAGATAAGTAGGTCATGGGAGGTAGGGCAAGGTTGGGGCAGTGGAGAGATCTAGAGAAAATATCCTAGAAAACTTTGGGGGGAGAAACCATTCAGAGATAGGGGATTCTTCCGAGCTTGTTTTTCGATGCTGCCTAATAAAATAATTTAGTCTCTCTTTATTCAAAGAGAAGAAATCAGAGTTGAACAGTCAGCCTAAGCATTTGATCAGTGTCAGTCTGTGCAATTCAAGCCAACAAATATTAAGTCAAGTCCACAAGCATTTATTAAATATCTATGTGCTAGGAACTGTGCTAACCACTGGAGATATGAAGAAAGGCAAAAACAGTCCCTGCCCTCAAACAACTTAACAGTCTAATTGGGGATAACATGCAAACAACAATACACAAATAAAGTGTATACAGGATAAACTGTGGATAATCTCAGAGGAAAGGCACTGGGATTAAGGAGGACTTGGAAAGTCTTTTTTTACTCTTTATTTTGGCAGAAGTTGGGATTTTAGCTGGAATTTCAAGGAAGCTAGGGAGGCTAGGAGATAGAAATGAGGAAGCAGAGAGTTCCAGGTATGGGGAACAGCCAGTGAAAATGCCCAGAGTCAGGAGATAGAGTGTCCTTGTGCAAGGAAGAGCAAACAGGCCAGTGATATCACTTCTATGTGTGGTGGTCATGGTGAGTGGGTGGTGGATGGCAGAAATTGTAAGAAAACAGGAAAGGTGGAAAGGAGCCAGGTTACAAAGGGTTTTAAAAGCCAAACTGAAGGGTTTAATTTGTCCCCTTTTATTTTATTTTTAAAATGAATTGTATCAAGGCCTTTTGTTTTTGTATCAGCCATTTCTAGAAATTCCTATTTCCAGAATGACTTCTCCATTGTAGCAAAGAAAAATGAATGAGTGAAACACTTTGACTGCTTCTGACAATGTATTCAACATTTTATCCTAGTGGTTCCCCACCCCTCTGCCGTCAGAAGAGAGAGATGTTTCATTATCTGTTTTCTGGGATTATTATTTCCTCCTCTTCCTTTTAAAAAGAAGACAAGTTTTTTTTTTCTTAGCCTTAGTTTTCTGATGATTGCTTCCATGCAACTTCTTATTGCTTGTGTAGATGAAGCTTCAAACTCACCCTTGGAGATGGGAGAGACAGTGGGCAAGAGCCTGGTTTGCCTCTGTAATTTCATTCCACTGTCGAACAGAGGTCAGGTACAGAGAGCTATGAAAACAAACTGAGCTGCATTTTAAAATGACAGACTAAGTAGCCAGCTTTTCTCCTTGTCAAGGCAAGGTTTCTCTGCCGTCCTCTCCTTCAGCAGTTCCATTCTCTGTTTATATAAAGTGGCTACATTAAAAATGGAACCTTGAGCTTGTTAGAAGATTACTCATTAGAAGATTGGGAAAGGCTTCGGCATGTTAGGAAGTCAGAATTCTAAATGAAATAATAGGATCAAAGGAAAAGGTACTTTGCATTTAAATTACATTTAAAAAACACAAAAATTTAGCATCAAACAAACCAGGTTCTAATCTTGCCTCAGCTGTTTACACAAGTTGTGTAACTTTAGGCAAGTTGCTTAACTGCCCCAGGCCTCAGTTTCCTCACCTGTAAAACAAGATGGGTGAGCTAGGTGATCTCAAAGACACCATTCAAATAGCAATCCTATGGATTTTTCCTTTGTAGTATTGCTGAGCTGCCTGGGTGACAAAATTCCTTCCAATTCACAGTCTGTGAGCTTCATAGCTACAGGGAACTCATCATGCTGACTGTAGGAGACCCTCCTTTTATTGTCCATCTAACCCAGGGATCTTTAACCTTTTTTGTGTTATGGACACCTCGGACAGTGTGAGGAAGCCTAAGGACCCCTTCTTAGAATAAATGCATGAAATAAAATGCATAGGATTACATAGGATACTAATTATATTGAAATATAGTTACCAGGATGTCTAGTTTTAAAACCAAGTTCAATGATCTGGTGTTTCCAAACTAGTTGCCATCACTTGTCTATTAGGCTACTAGTGAGTACAATTTGTATATTTAAGAAACAGCTGAACCTCCTGGAAGCCTGGGTCCCTCAAGCATCCTGCCTGCTTACTTGTTTGCCATGCTACACCACCTGAGTACCACAGTAGGCATTTTAAGTAGTTTCCTTTTTTGTAAATTTTTGAAAACTTAAATACAAAATGAGAAAAGAAAAAAAATTGCCATGTACACAATGGACCATAAGAGAGGATTCAATATAACACAATAAATTTCTGTTTCAAGAAAATCTATATAATAAATACTACACATTGTTTTCAAAGCTGCTCAGCTTTTCTCCGCTTCTTTGTTGGTTTTCTTTTGTTTTCTGCTGTGCATTTTTTTTTATTTTATTTCTTCCCCTCCCTCCTCAAACCACACTAAAGAAGGCTACAATTAAGGATATATATATATATATATATATATATATATATATATATATATATATATGTATATATATATACACACACACACACACACACATATACATAGATATCTATAAATATACACATATATACACATACACATTCATACCTATATATGTAAGACCGTTCTATGCTTATTTCCTCCTACCTGTTTCTCTGAAGGCAGATAGCATCTTTCTTTCATAAATCCAAGTCTTTCTACATTTTTCTAAATGACCAGCTCATCATTTCCTACACCACAGCAATATTCCAGCCCAATCACATCCTCTCTGAGAGATTGTCTATGAAAGTTTCCCCTCACAATTTTCTGCATTCCTTCTGTTCTTGGCTATGTAGGTTTTATTTATACAAGAAAATTTTAATTTAAAATAATCAAAATTATCTTTTTTATGCTTCAACAATGCTCTCATCTTATAATATAGTTTAAGGGCTGATACTGCTGAATCTACTTCTTTTGCATCTTTTCTCCCTGATTTCTTTGAAGTTCCTGACCTTTTGTTCTTCCAAATGAACTTTGTTATTATTTTTTCTAACTCAGTAAAATAATTTTTTTTAGCAATTTGATTGGGATGACATTAAATAAATTGATTGATTAGGTGAAATTGTCATTTTAAAAATTATATTGGCCTTACACATGAAAAATACATATTACTTCAATAATTTAGATCTGAGTTTATTGGTATAAAAAGTGTTTTCTGTTTATGTTCATACAGTTCCTGTGTCTGTTTTGGCAGGTATTTTATAGTGGCTTTTTTTTCAGTGCCAGCTCTTTCTCTTTAAAGCCAGTTGGTGGACTGCTAAATAGGACATACACCAAAGAAGGAAATTAGCAAAGTTTCTTCATTTTATTCTACTTTCTCACTCTCCCCCTCTATTTTTTCAGGCTGTAAACTGAGCCCAGTAGCAATGTTCTTAGCTGGCCTACTCAGTATGACTATAACCTGAAAATCAGGCAATAGCAGTCAAGTCTACTTTTTAATGAAGACTCTTTATGCATCATCTCACATCTCTTTAAGTATTCGTAGAGGCTTAATGGAGCCCCTAGAATCAGCTGAGAGCCCAGGAGCATCCTGATTGGTCATTCGGCCTTCTGAAGGAGGGGCGAATATTCATCTCCCTGCATAGCAGTGTAACAATATCTGGGGACAATTAAAGTGATTTACTTGAGGGGTGGGTGGGAGAGATGGTGGGGGTGGTGTGCTTGTTGTCAGTGTTACAAAGAGTCCACAGTAAAAGAGATTGTGGATGGGGTAGAGGGAAATTGAGTGTTTGTCCAGACATTATCTATTCCTTTAAAGAATTAGTGTTGACTGGGGCTAAGTTGAAGCAGCCCTGGAGGAGGAAGGATGGTCTCTCACCTCCTAAAATGTCTCAGTGCTGAGATCTGTTTGGCTCTGGGGGCTGTGAGTAGTACCATTCTCCTCTCCTTGCAAAACAAGAGCAAAGTTGAGGTTTCATGGTATGTCATGAAAACAAGCTTATTAGCTTGGAACATCCTGGTAAGGCTGGGAGCTTGGGACAACTGGACTGACAGCCAGTGTTCGCTCTGCTAGTCCTGTGGGCATGACCTCTTCAGATCCCTGAAATGCAGAAGGAATGCTGCTCTTCTTTTCCTCTTAAAGCGAGGATAGCTTTTATGAACTAAAAGAGGCAGCTCTCTGTTCCTGGAGGTCCTGGGAGGAGGGCTGCCCTAGCAGGACTTCCTGGGAATTTATTTTAGTAATTTCCTTTTCTTACAATTGGGTAAAAGAAGGCTGGGGTAGGGGAGCGAGAGCAGGGCAGACCTGGATAGCTTTTAGAACTATTATCAGGTATCTAAAGGGCCGAAAAAGGAAGTGGTTTCTTTTCATCCTCTATGCAGGGGTTCTTAACGTGAGTTATGGACCTCTTTGGCAGTTTGGTGAACCTATGGACTCCTCAGAACAACATTTTTAAATGCATATGATTACAAAAGAGGTGAATTATATTGAAATATAGTTATCAAGATTTTTTTTTTAAAATTCAGGGATCCTAGGATTAAGAATCCCTGTTCTAGGGGGAGGGGAGATGAGATTAAAGCTGCTCTAAGAGATTTAAGAAGTTGAGGGGACACATTCTCAGCATAATAGAATTGCACAGCCCACCAAGAAAGGTTTAGAATCTGTAAGGAAGAGAAAGCAGCCAACCCTCAGAGGGCCCATTTGAATGGTAGCTGAGACACAGGTGATGTCCAGAATAAATGCCACATGAAGCTGCTTTTAAACTTCTTATTTTTGTTTCTTTCTGGCTAGGATTTACCTGAACATGGATCCCATACCCTCTAATAATCATGCCCTTCTCTTTCTTGAATCTTTCCTTCTACTATTCTTTTGGCTCCTTTTCCTCTGCCTACAACCATGTGTAGCTCTCTCCTCTAAAAAGCCTTCCTCCTACCCTGCTATTCATGTAAGCTTCCATTCTCTTTATCTCTTCACTAGTAAACTTTTAGAGCAATTCTCAACCCCTTGCAATGTGGCTTCTGTCCTATCACTTCAATAAAAAATGTGCTCTCTCTTAGGTCCCCAGTGACCTCTTTAACTGTTAAATCCAATTACCTTTTTCATTCCTCATATTGAATTCTCTGCAGCTTAAAAATATATTTTTATTATCAACTTAATAACCAACAAAAATAAATACTGCAACATATAAAACAAGAGGCAGAATCTTTTCCCCAAAGCCTTAGCCTTTAACTATCAGTTAGGCTGGCTAAAAATCTAGAACTGTCTTTAGTAGTCTTCTCATTCTCCTCTCTCTCTCTCTCTCTCTCTCTCTCTCGCTCTGTCTCTCTCTCTCTCTCTCTCTCTCTCTCTGTCTCTCTCTGTCTCTCTCTGTGTGTGTGTCCAATCAGCTGCCAAGTTCTGTAGATTCTGTACCCACAACATTTCTCAAATCCATCAAGACTTTCTGCCCACGCTGCTGCCATGATTTTTGATGCTGACTAATTAATGTCTCTAACCACAGTTTCTCCCCATTCCTATCTATCCTTTCTAAGGCTCAGAGCAATTTTCCTAATGCAAGGTCTGACCATGGTACTTCTTGGTTTAAAAACATTAATTTACTACCTGTTGCCAACAGGAAGGAGTATATAATCTTGGCCTTCAAGACCACCCACTTTCTGATTCTAACTTATGTTTCCAATCTTATTTCATTTATACTCTTCACACTTTCTCTATGACTTTGTTCACTCTCTCTCCCATGTGAGATGTAGGTTTCCCCTACTTCCATCTCTGCCTATTAAAATCTCTCCTTTTGGTGAAGGTTGAACTCAGGTACCATTCCCTCCATGAAAACTTCTGTGATACCTCTCCAGGTAGAAGGCAATCAATCATTTAATCAGCAAACATTTATTAAATGCCTGCTGTGCCAGACTTTCTATTAGGCATTAGAGATACAAAGACCTCACCTAACCCCGCCCCCCACCAAAAAATGAAACAGATGATTCATACTCTCAAGGAGCTTACCTTCTATTGGGAGAGACAACTTGAACATATGTAAGTATATGCAGAATAGATGCAAAGAAGTGATTTTTTAATACTTTGAGTTCAGGGAACAGCCAGTAGGTCAATTTGGTCAGACTATATAGACTTTGTGATAGGGAATAATTTATGTCTACAAAGGTAGGAGGAAGCTAGATTACAGAGGACTTTAAGTGACAGGCTGAAAATTTTATATTTTATCCTAAAGGCAATAGGGAGTCCTGAAGACTGTTGAGTAGGAGAGTGACGTTGTCAGGCCTGTGTGTTAGGAGTATCAATTTGGTGTCTATGCAGAGGATGGTTTAGAGAATTTGGGCCTTCATTGAAATTATTTCTACAAATTCATTCTGGTTTTTTACTGCCATGTATGCTTTCACAGTCAAAACAAATCATAGCTCAAACTCTTTAATAGCCACATGTGCACATTTTTGCTTGGAAAATGGGGTCTAGATACTCTCACCAAGACGGACTATTTAGGAAAGATGTTAAATTTCCTTTGAATTGCTGTGAATTGAATTCTATGTTACATATGTGCCTATGCTTTGGGAAAAGATCGTTGAAAAAGATTTTTTTTTCAATTTCACATATACTTTGGTATCCAAGGGAAATGAGCTTTGTTCCTGCCCTCTCTGCTTTCCCTTTCTCCTGCATTTACCTTACAGCAATACACAAAACAAATTCCCTCAATAAAAGGATTTGTTCATGAAATTTGGATTCAGTCAAAGGGCCGCACCCAAGGACCTAGAAGGCTCCATGTAGCTTTGAGGCCACAGGCTCCCCACCCCTGGACTAGTCAGTTCTTATCTTACCTAAAACATGAATCCTTTCTTCAGTATCCTCCACAAGTGGGCACAGACATTGTTCTAGGACCTTAGCCTTTGTTGTGGTCGAGCATCCTGGTACCCCCAAAGAACAAATGCTATTGACAACTTCCCCAACAACATCCACTTACAGAGCTCTGCTGATGGGGAACTCACAGCCTGTTAAGTGCTAGTATGTTGCAAGGAGATTTCTCTTCAAGTACCAGATAATGTCTGAAGGCCTCTAAGTTCTGAAGTTTTGTGATTTTATTGCAATTTTCCTTAAATTATGAAAACATGTGCTTCTCTGCAACTTCCACCCAGATCCTACTTCTGCCCTTTGGGGAGAAAACAGAGAAAGTCTCAGCCCTCTTCCACATGACAATAATTCAGATATTTGAAGACCGTTCCCATGTCTTTCTATCCCACTCTCCAATCCCGCTCTTCATAAAGTAGATTGTATTTCCCCGTGGCCCTACCCTTCTCCCAACAAAACCTTCTCTTTTCCAGGCTGAAAATACCTAGCTCTTTAATCTTTTTGTGGCGTTGTTCCCAGTCCCTTCACCGTTCTGGTTATTTTTCCTCTAGACGTGTCCTTCTAAAAATATGGTCCTAAGAACTGAACGCCATACATATTGCACATGGGCAGGGCAGGATCTATCAGGTCTACTACCTTTCATACTATGGCATGATGTTTCTATTAATTCAGCTTGATGTTTAATAAACTTTTAAGCTGATTTATCATCCTATTGATCCCTGTTGAACCTTCGGGCCTCTAAGAATGTTTTTTTTTCATATTTTTAACCACTTTACATCTACACCTCCCTTATCTTACACCTGTGCAGCCAATTCTTTAAATCCAAATGCAGGACTTTACATTTATTTCTATTAAATTTCATCTTACTAGTTTTAAACTACTGTTCTAACCTACTATTAAATTTCTGGATTCTACTTTTATTATTCAGTATGTTAGCTCCCCCTTTCAGTTTTATATCACTCACCAATTAGAAAAGCATACCATCTATACCTTCATGCAAGTCATTGCTAATACCAAATAGAATAGGAAAAAGAATTTGGCCCCCATTAGACCTCTCTCCCAGTTGACACTGGATACTGAATTAGAATCATAGAACTTTGGGACCTGAAGAAATTGTAAAGGTCCTCCGGCCAATCCTCTGATTCTGATCTTTTTTTTTTTTATTATCCAACACGCATTTCCCTATCTCATCTACAAGTCTGTCAAGAGAGACTTTGTCAAAGACCTTGCTGAAATTCCATTATACTGTCTTCAAGCCTGCTTCAACTGCCTCTCTCTGGAGTCCCAAATCTCTAAGTTCTATCTGCCCTGTTCGGCCTGGAGAGCTAGGTAGGATAGCAGAGGGTATTTGTTTAAGACTCAATTGGCCAGTGTAGCCAAGGGTAAGTGAGTGAAGGAGTCCTTTTCAGAACCAAAAAGCCATATTACTATGTGACAGATGTGCTATCTTGCTTTTGAAACCTGATAAAACATACTTCTAATGCTAGCTTATGTGTGCCAAATGAAATATGTCTTTACATATTGGTCAACACAGTCCATATTTCTGAAATCTTGCCTGTTTTGTGATGTGTTGAGACTTCAACACAACATGGCATGTATTACATACACAGGTGGTGGAGTTCTGCAGAAATGATGGAATCATAATTTTTCCCAATGTAATATTGAAATACTAAGTCCCAGGGTGATTTACCCCAGTAACCCCTGCAATGGTCTTAGGTCTGGCATACAGCATCTTCTGTGAAATCCACCCTTCCCCAGCAGGGTGAATTTGCCTGCTACCACTGATGGCACACACTGATTCTGAAGAGCCTTGTGATTTGGTACAGAAAGTAATTATCACTGTGGTGTGGTTTAGCAGTTGTTTCTGCAGTGCTGGTTAAAAGAAATAATAATAATAATATAAAAAAAAGACAGTCAGAGTAAGTGCTTGAAACATGCTATTTGCATTTTTAAGGAAATACTTCTTTGAGACAGCCTGGGTGAAAGGTCAGTATTTGCATATAAATGGAAAAGAAAGTGTCTGATGCTGGAAGTTACATCTATATTATTTTCTCAGCTGCTGTTTGAGAGATTAAGGGACATGCCTTGCATTTGGCTTTTATTGAATAGAGAAAGTACCAGTGATGCTGAATTAGAAGCAAAATAATGGGTAAAATGTGCAGAGCTTTAAAATTACCAACTCCCCTTTTCTCTCTCTTTCCTCTCCCTGTCTCTCTCTTTCTTTCTCTCTCCCCATCTCTTTCTCTCTCTCTCCTCTTTCTTTCTTCCCCCGCTCTCCTCTCTGTGTCTCTGTGTCTGTCTCCATCTCTGTGTCTCTGTATCTGTTTCTCTTTCTCTCATTTTCACCCAAAGTCAGCCAAAATGGATTTCTCTTTGCTTCATTCATTTTGTGTTCCTTGAGTTTCAACTGAAAAAAAAAATCCACCAGGGAGAAAAAGAGCCATTTATCTTTCTTTTTTCTCTGGCCTCGTTTGCCTTCCTTTCAAGGAGTCATTCTAGTCCTGGAAAGGAAAGCCCATTCCTCCAACCTTAGATTCACCAGACTAAGGAACAGAAATTCCCTGATGCTAAATGCATTCTCTATGGGGTGTAGAGCTTTAAAGAAGAAAAATCACCATATCTGAGAAAATGACACATATAAATAGTGCCACCATATGTGGGTAGCATGTGTTTTGCTCTTGAGGAACATGTGAGTGATATGAATGAATATCAGGCATTAGAAAAGAGAGGCCATTTTTAACCTTTTACAACCACTGATATTTTGGTTCTACCAGAGAGAAAATGACCCTTCTGCGTATGCTGATGTCTGCGTTAGCTAAGAAGGATGTATCCACCAGGAATGAAGCCGACAACTCTAATGAGCTCAGATCGGCCTTAGTCTAATGGTGCAGCAAAACCCCTTTCATTTCCCTTCCTACCACAGACATGAGCCTCATATGCCTGTCCTATTGCTTTGTTTGGATGGGAACTAGTTTGTTCTTTGCCTGTCACTGAAAACACCTTCCCAGAGTTTCTAGCAATATCCATCCAAACGAGCAAAGTTCTTATGTGAACGAACATAGTGGTTACTAGACAGCTGGTCTCTGATGTGACTGGGGGCTTAAAACAGAGTAGTTGGCTTTTTTTTTTCAATTACATTTTAGTTGTTTCTATCATGAAAAATCTATTTTCCCTCTATCCTCTCATTTACAAAGAAAAAGAAAAAGAAGACCTTTGTAAGAAATATGCAGTCAGGCAAAACAAATTCTTTCTTTGGCTATGTAAAAAAAAAGTCTCAATCTCTACCCTGAGTCCATCAGCACTCTGTGAGGAAGTGGGAACATGTATCAGTCCTCTGGAATTATGGTTAGTCACCGCATCGATCTGAGATCTTGAGTTTTTCAAAGTTATTTGCCTTTCCAATGTTATTATTGTTCTCATGATTCTGTTCTCTTCACTCTTTGTAACCTTAGCACATTGCTTTACCTCTCTCTCTATGCCCCATTTTTGTCATTTGGCTTTGTGGAGTTAGAAGACAAGGTTAAAATACTACCTCTTATGATAACTATGTGTGGGACTTTGAGCAAATCACAACCTTTATGAGCCTTCTTTTTCTCATCTATAAAATGAATACATTGGTTAAGATAAACTCTGAAGTCCTTTCTAATTCTCAATTCCCCTTCTAAACTCTACAATGCCATGACCCTATGACTTCTGACCCCAATAAGTACTAAGTGGCAAAGCCTGGTTTCTTTCCACTGGTCTGAGTCAAAGACAGAACATGGTGATGATCCAAATTTTGTTGTTCAAGGACATTTTCTCATGCCATGATCGTATTACAAAGGGTTGCTTGGTTTAGGGGTGCTGTGAGCGTCTTATTGGAAAATGCCACACATTTTCTGGAAATCACAAGATTAGTATAAATCCAGGATCCTTATATGGTCTAAATTATTTTTTGAATTATCAAACTCTCTTCAAAAGTCCCTCAAAACACACAGTGTATCTTAAGTTTTACAATTTTTTAAATAAGCTACAGATAGATGGCTTATTCAGATGGTATACCTTTGCAGAGGACCAGAGGATAAAGCTGGCCTTCTCTAGCTCCCTCTTAGAGGGGAAGCCCAAGTTCACATTTCTGCCTTGTCTATTCACTATTGATTCAGAGAATTATTCCTAGGGCCAGCAAGGCCAAATCGTGGTAAAATCCTAACTTTGTAGTCTGAGGACCAGCCATTTTACCCCACTGGACCTCAGCTTCCTCCTCTGTAAAATGAGAGCATTGGACTAGATGACCTTGAAGGTCCCTGCCAGCTCTATATCTATGATCACGCGTAATTAGAAGTCTGGGCTGGGCTAGTGAACAGCTACGTGAATCTATAGAGAGTGGGGTTATTCTATAGTGTTGGCTGGGGGGGGGAGTAATTTAAAAATTAAATTACTTAATGTGATAGAAGTCTATCAAGCCCACCTCAAGGGGTCCAACTATACATCTTTCTTCTTGGATTCTTTATTGTCACAAATGGAATGGGTTTGAGCACAGTTTCTAAGGTTTGTAGGGAACAAAGACAAGTTTTGTTTTGTTGTGAGGGTTGTGTGTGTGGTTTTTTTAAAAGGGAAAAACAGAGCTAGAGAAGGTAATCACACCTGGAAATTTAGTCTCCTAATTATATCTTTCATTTAGATTTAAAAGCCAGTGATTGTATATGCAAATAAGGGCCTGTTGGTTTTAAAATGCATATTTACTGACAATAGTAATGGTTGTGCTTGTCTTTTCCCATTGTTGCACCTCCATAAATATGTTTACAAGACTAATTATTATCTTTGCACATTCAATCAGCACCCTGCTAAAGCCTACCTTCACTGCAGGGTGGGAAATGCAATTCCAAATTTCATACTGTAAGTCACAATGAAGGGGGTGTTTTTGTGTTTCCATACACCTGTCCTCAGAGGCATTTTCTCACTCTCAATGACTTGATGTACAGACCTCCCATCAAGCTGGAATCCTTACCACCACCCCCCCCCCACACACATATAGCTCATCCCCTTGAGGAGCTTTAGAATGAAGCACTCCAGGACCTAGATTAGATCAGCCTGGCAAATTAAGCTGCTCCCAGGCTTTTCCAACCCACAAAGAAATTGTTTCCTAGCATCCTCCTTCCTTGGAGAGATGCCACAGGGAAATGAATGGTGTCACTGTGCCTTATGCCTCACCCAACATGAATCATTATTCTTGTGGGGTAAGTAGGTAAGCACCACAGAAGGAAAGAGAGATAGATGTTGTCTATTGAACAATACTTTGCACTCAGGTCACCCTTGACATGTGGGTGAGAAGATTCCCAGAAGAAAGGTGCAGAATTTGATTAAGGTGACAGCATCTAGAGTTTACATTCCCATTTTGTTGAAAGTGACATTGAAACCCAGAGAGATTCTCTGACTGATCCTTCAGTGAGTTAGTCAAAAGCCCTGGGAATTGGAATCCTATTGATTTTATTGCAAGTTTATTGTGCTACATTCTTGACCTCACTTTTCACTAAAGTCAAATCTGAAAATCGTTTCTTTGCTTAAGACTTCCTAAGAGCAGAGTGTGTAGCTGGTAGGAAATGTTGATAGTAAGTGTGTGTGTGTGTGTGTGTGTGTGTGTGTGTGTGTGTATGTGTGTGTGTGTGTGTGTGTGTGTGTCCAGACTGAATATTCATCTCTCAGAAGTTACAAGCAGCAAGGAAGAAAAGTACCATTTTGGACCTCATCTTGGACCAGGAGGAGGAGCTGGGTGCTAAAGTAGAAAAGATAGGCACCTTGGGAGGCAGTGACTATGGCATGTTTGAGTTTGTAATAGATAAGGAGGGAACCACAAGACATTTTATATATATGTACATATATATATACACACACACATACTTATGCACATACATACACATGCATTAAAACATATACATATATACACATGCCTGTATATATACATACACTGACATGTATATATACATTGTGTATATACACATATGCAGACTATATATACATATATACATACTTGTATATATACATATACAGTACACATATGAATGCATATGCATGTGTGTATATAATATAGCCATCAGAATCTATCTGTCTATCTATCTATCTCTCTCTTAGATTTTGGGAGAGTGGATTTCAAAGACTTCAGAGAAAGGATAGAGAGGTTTCCATGTCCAAAGGGAAGTAAGCTTAGGAGGACCAAATGTTCTCAAGAATAAGTCTAAAGATGCAAATGCAAATGATTTCAATGAAGAAGAAGGGAAGGACCTTTAAAAATGCTGTGGATACACAGGAAAGTTATAGACCAGTTCACATGTGTTAAAGACATAGACATAAAGATGGAAACAAGGGCAGTTAACTGAGAATAAATGCAAAATATTTCACAGATGTGTAAGGAGACGATCTCCTTCAGAAGTGAATGTGATATAAAAAGGAAAAGGAAAACAACCAACTGGCTTGTAAGGAATTTAGACTAGGTAATTATATGAACTATTGCTCAACAATAATAAAAATGGGAATTGGGACTCCAGAGCCTCTACTCCACATCTGGAGCTTCTTCTCACAGCCCAAGTCCCCCTCACCCCCACCCCACTCCCCTTACTCAACATATTGTAACTATATAGTTTATTGAACATAACAAGAATGAAAGAAAAAATGTTAGGGAGCCCTACATGGAGCCCTCTGCTGCCAACCATCTTCTGAAACACTTCCCTCTTACCATCCCAGCTCTTCGGGGATCTCCAGGGAATTCCCAAAACTATATTTGCCTGCAAGTGGTAGGAAGGGAATAAGTAGGAAGGAATGCATATCTAGGACCTTAGCTCTTAGGCAGGGCAAACAGTTCATTAATCTACTTGGATGTATCATAGCTTTCAGTCTTACTTGAGACCTTCTCTTGTCCTTGTACTCTGCTCTCTACCTTTATTCCAAGGTTTGGGCAGCCTTTGCAGTGTTGGCCTTGGCTTTTCCTCCTCTACTCCTCACCACTGATAAGCAGATAGAGTCTTGGACAGTGGCAACTGTGACCACTGCCACTTTGTAGCCCCCATTTCCAAAGTCAGCTGCATGGGGAGCAGGAAGCCTCTGCCTGATCATAGTGGCCCTATGCTCTCTGTTCCTAATATGACTATTGGGAAATCTGTACCTCCAACACAAAGGAAGCAAAAAAGAAACCCTGGACATAAGCAGATGGTCCCAAAAGTCTTATTGGAACTTTATGATTTAGTAGCTTAAGCTTTAGAAGTTTAAAATGGCCCTAAGACCTCTGAGACCCCCTGTATATCTGGGTACCAATCTTGCTACTTCTGCATCTTCTTTCATGGCTTACCTATTGCCCTCAGGGTGGCATAGCTTTGTGGTGTCACTTCCCAAATTTCACTGTGAGAATCTCTTGACTCCTTGGGTCCTCGCAGAAATGTAATAGTCCTCTAGAAACATGTGTGACATTTTAGCAACAAAAAGGACTTTAAAAAGCTGCTGTTGGGAGAAAGAGGAAGAAGAACAAAGAGATAAGTCCACTGCTTGGGGTAGATTCAATAAACAAATATTAACCAAAGATTTATTATGTCTCTTTTATGTGTATATATGGGTATATATCTGTAAGGGACCTCAGATATCATCTAGTCCAATCCCCTCATTTTATAGTTGAAGCCTAGGGAGGTCAAGGGACACAATGTTATGCATTTTGTGTCAGAGTTGAGATTTGAATGCAGAACCAGGTTTCTCCACTCAATGAAAATGATCTTTAGACTGAAAATAGTGCCAAGATTTTTAATAAGGAATCAGAACCTAAGATAATCATGGAGAAAATAAGAGGGAACTTAGCTACCTCCAGCAAGGGCGTGTTATCCAACCTAAACAAACTACATCCCAGAGTACAGAAAGGACTCACCAATACACCTGCAAAGCCACCATCAGGGATCATTTTCAAATCCTGGAGGACAGTAGATGTGCTTCAGTACTGAAAAGGAGAAACAGATGTGGTCCCAATTTGTCAAAAGATACATTCTTCAGACTACAGACTGTTGAGTTTGGTCTTGTCCCTCAGCAAAATTCTAGAAGATAGTTTTTTTTAAAAAAAACATGGCTTGTGAGCACTTGGGAAAGGAAGAAATTATTGCCATGAGGCAATATGGATTTATCAAGAACAAGTCATATAGGTCTCTTTTCATCCCTCCCTCCCTTTTTTGGACAACTTTACTAGACTGGCAGATCAGAGGAACTCTATAGACAAACTATACCTGGATTTCAGCAAGGTATTTGACAGAATTTCTCACAATATCTTTGTGGACCAGATGTAAAGATGTGGGTTGGCCAATAGTAAAATGAGTTGTATACAGGACTGGTTGAGTGATTAGACCTCAAAAGTAATGTGATTTATGTATCAATGTCAACCTGGAAAAAGGTCTCTAATGGGCTCTGTTCCTGGCCTCAGGGTTCTATTCTTGGCCCTATTCTGTTCAACATCGTTATCAGTGACTTGGATGAAGGCACAGATGTCATGTTTACTGAAAATTGCAGGCAGCACAAAGCTGGGAAGAATGGTAATTGCACTGGATAACAGTATTGGGATCCAAAAAGATCTCAACAGGCTGGAATTTCCTTTAAAAGAAATTAGTTGCATGGGATGGAAGGGAGGTAACTAGACAATAGTCCTGGGTATTCTGGTAGACTGTAGACTCAATGTGAGTTGGTGGTGTGGTGTAGTGTGGTGTGGTGTGACAGTTAAAAAGCATTAATTCAATTAGAGGCTGCGTTAATGGAAGCATCATGTCCAGGTTGGGGGAGGTGTCAGGTAACCACATCTGTATTCAGCTCTGGGCATCACATTTTAGAAAGGAAATTGACAATCTGGACCAAGTCCAGATAAAAATGGCCAAGGTGGTGAAGTCGCCATACAAGAGTAGTGTAATACAGAGAACACAGACTCTGGCTGTTTCAAGAGGACCTGAGTTCTAACCCTTCCTCTGATGCTTACTATATGTATGACCTTTGGCAAATCACTTCCTGTCCCTTGACTTCAGTTTTCTTAACTGTAAAATGAAAGGCTCCAATTGGATGGTCTCTGAGGTCCTTACAAGTCTATTTGATCCTATGGTTGGTTAGAAAGACTAGAGATTTTTAACCCAGATAAAAGTCTCTTCACTTCCGGGTCCCCAGGCAAACTCTTTAAACTATAAATTGCAGAGAAAGTACTGACCTACTTTGTTTGAAGGTGTTTCCTCACCTGGGAATTCCCTACCAGAGGTGTCAAACTTGCAGCCCACATGGAGTGTGCCCTGAACCAGATTAAAATGCAATTGGGAAGTGTTTAGCAAAATAAATAAAAGTAGAATGCAATATAGATAATCTCAACTTGTGGTTTTCTAAGTAAACACATAGTACTGGGGGACCCATTTCTATTGGAATTTGATACCACCGCATACCAGTGAAATCGCTATCTCACCTCTGATCTCTAAGAGAAGACTTGGGGTGCAGGGGCAGGGGTGGGAAGTTAGAGGGTGGAGAGGACTGGGCTGTTATGTGGAAGAGGAGTTAGTACAATTAAAGGAAATTGCTGGGAGACAAATTTTAGCCTCTTACAAGAAAAAATTTCATAACAATTTAGGGGGGACCGCTAATAGAATGGACTGCCTTAGAAAGATTCTCATTGCTGGGGGTCTTCAAGATTCAATCAAATAGGGGATTCCTGCTCAGGTACTCGTTAGACTAACTGATCACTGAGGTCTCTTTTAACTCTGAGGTCCTATTACTTTATTCACTCCAGCATGGGCTGGCACAGGAAGATCCAGATGATTGACAATTCTTTACCTTCCCAGGGTCTCAAACTTTTAGAACCTGAGGAAAATAATTTGAATTCTAGATTTCCTGGAAGAGCAAGGTTGCACATACACATTCAGAGGCTAAATAGATACATAGTAGTATTGCTGTTGCCCCAGCTAATCTGTGTTCCCTAGTGAAGAGAATGAACTACAGGAAGCCACAATTAGTCACAATACAGTCTGTGCTCCTAGCAATGGGACCCATGGGTTCAGACTGTGCCTGGGTTTGAATATCAAAGGTTAAAAACATATTCTGGGGGTGACTACCCTGCCATGCATCTTACCTGTTGAGATGTCTGTTTCAGATACTTATATAGTGTCTATAAGCAGGGTCTTGTAAGGGATGGAAGAAACATGCTGGACATTGCAGAGGGCACGGTCAAAAGGAACCAGATCTCTACCCCCAGGATGTAAAAAATAATAAAAGTTATAGAAAATTAAGGATGGAGACCTTCCCCACATTCAGGGGTCCTGACTCTCAGTAAGCTTGGCTGTTGTCACTATGTGGCAATGTCTGTCCTAGGGACCACAAAAGATGGAAAATCAGACTGACATGGATAGTCATGAGTATCCAGAGAATGTTGATGGTCACAAGTTCTTGGGGTCTCTCTCTTTTTTTGTACATTTCTATAACTAGTCACATAGTGGTAAGTTGAATTCCAATGAATTCCCTTGCATGCTCCACTTCCCCATAAACTCAAATCTGTAGGTGATAAAGGCTAAAACATAAGCTTGTTGGGAATTGTGTTTTTCCTATATGGAGTTCTAAAACAGTTTAGGAAGCCAGTAAGAGAAGATCTTCTTGCTCAAATGATGACCCTTCTGTGGGAGATTGTGGTGCTCCTCTTCTTCCCCACCCCAAAACACTACTACAAAGGTTTGGGGGTGGGTGGGTGGGCTGTGGCAGCACTTGAACCTAGACATTTTCTGTGGGCTTCAGACCAGAATTAAATTCAAGTTCAGAAGCTGTATCTCCTTCCTCCCATGTTCCATTTCCTACTCATTTCTGATTCCTCCGTGTCTGACTCTTTAGTTACAGTTTTTCATGATTTCATTTTCTGGACCTCATTCATTAGAACACCTTGCTCTTAGCCCCTGTTTCTCTCACTACAAGTCTTCCTACGAAGACTTGGCCTGTGTAGTCAGAATATTGATAGAATACCCTCTGAGTAACCCCCCAACAACGGCTGTACCTCTCCAGGTTTACAATACCTTGTGGATCCCTAATACTACTGTTCCTATACCGTCCCCCTTCCCCAGGTTCAGTCCCCAAGGAAGGATGCAGGACCTTCCCCACACCCCCTGTACCTGAGGCAGAAAAGTATAGAATTCTAATATCTGCTACCTCAATGCCCAATGAAATCTACCTACCTCAAGGCTCAACAAAGTGCTGTTAAGTAGGCAAAATGGAGAATAGCTCTCAAAATATTTAGGATTCACTTCCCAGCCTTCCTGGCACATTGGAAAGAGCACTGACTGGCCCTGGAGTCAGAGGACTTGGGTTTGCATCTCAGCTCTGCCCCTGACTACCTCCCTGATCTGAGACTCAGTTTCCTCATCTATAAAGTGAAGGGGTTGGACCAGATAATCAGAAGGCTCCTTCTAACTCTAAATCTATGACCCTTGGGCCCGCTGGTTACAGAAGTCGCCTATTTCTGGCCAGAGCAACCAGATAGATTCTTGACTCCAGTTTAATTGTATTTCCAGTTTTGCAGCCCCCCCACCCCACTCCAAAATTCCTCCCTGCTCAAACCATTAGTAACTTACCTATTAGAGGGGCTTCCCTACCCTGGGAGATGCCACTGATAACAAAAGAGGGCCCCCTGCTGGATGTCCTTAAGAATTTTGTGTTTAGTTCTGGAACTCTGAGGAGGCTCCTTTTCAGGGGGTCCTGTGGCTTCTCAGCAGAGGGGCTTGGGAGGCAGGGAACTCGTTGCACTCTGGATTGGATTGGGCTCAAAAGCTGGAAGAAGATGGGTGAAAATTTGTTAACGGGGCTAGCAGATCAGAGGCACAGGATCCATCAATGCATATAGCCAGGGGCCAATCAACTCAAGTCCTGAGGGGCAAGAGGAGACTTTTCCCTCTTGGAGCAGCCAGCACACAGCTCGAGCAGCAACTAACAACTCCCCTTGAGGGGTTTAGATTGAATAGGCATTCAGGTGCAAAGTAATAAAAAGGTCAATAGCCTAGAGATAAGCTCTGTGCATTAGTCAGACACTGGCTGGAGGCTTATGCCTTCCCCTCCCCTGCCTCAGCCTGATGAGACTCAGCCGCTATTTCAGGCTGCCGTGGATGGAGGCTAGGACCTCCCACAGGTCAACTCACAGCCTGGGGCCATTGGAGAGGCCCTCAGCTCAGGCACTTTCTACTTCAACCCTCCCTGAAAAGTGAGTCAGCACTAAGCCTGTATTAAATCCACTCTAATGGGCCAATTTGTTGAAGGGCTTATGGACCTAATTAAAGATGAGCTCTGGAGTGGGGAGCTGGCCTCATCTTGGCCTCTTTATTGGCAAAAGGAGCATCTTTTTTTTGAGACTTTGGACCCATCCTTAGAAGATCAAGTACGGTGGCTCCACCTCACCCCATCTTGACAAGACGTCCTCAGGAAAGACTCAGAGGAGTCCATGTAACCAACTAGGTGGGGTCCAGTTCCATTTGACTTTATGGGAATAGCCAGGAGGCTGGGTTAAGGACTATAACTATAGTATGGATAAATGGGTGATATTTGGGCCAGTTGTCCCACTGAGGAATAGAGGATACAATGAGAAGTGGGAGGTCAGACAGGTTACCTGATAATGGAACTACTTACTAAAACAGAATGGAACTGTCTACCAAGACGGATTGCTGACAATCAAGGCTTCCTTTTAGGTTGCATCATCAGGTCAATGAAACCGTAGGTCTAGTGGTAGTCCTTAGGCAGTGTGGCATGGTAGATACTATATAGTGCTGGAGTTAGGAAGAACTGGGTTCAAATCCCACCTGAGTTACTTGCTATGTGACCATGAGTAATTTAGCCTTCCTGAACATCAGTTTCTTAATCTGTGAAATGGGGGCAATAATAGGACTAACCTCGCAGAGTGTTTGCGCAGATCAAGAGATGAAATACATAAAGAACTTTGCAAATTTTAAAGTAGTATCAAAATGTCAGCTATGATTGCACCTCTGAATGTTGAACACCAGCAATTGTCCCAGAAACTCAATAAAAGGCAGATCCAGTGATACTTATTATCATGAATAAATTTGGCTTCTGGCTCAGGGTTCCAGAATCCCAAACCAGCCCTTCCAATAGGACCTGATCCCCTCCACCATACACACAGCAGCAATCCTCAGATCTGAGAACAGAGTAGTCACTTGGCTGCAGCCAGAGGTAGTGGGATGAATTTGGAGAAGAGAGCAGCATCTATGACTTGGCTGACAGTCAACAAGTCAACAAGCACTTACTGTATGCCAGGTGCTGTGCTGAGCAATGGGAATCTGAATACAAGTGAAAAGAAAGTCCCTGATCTCCAGGATTTTAATAGTGGAAGACAACATATATAAGAGAGCCGAAAAGGAGGGAGGAAGGAGAGGTGGATTCTCCCTAGCGGACATGGTGGTAAGTCCAAAGAAGGAAAGAAGCCTTGACCCTTCCTCGAAACAGGAGTTCCAGGAAGAACTAATCAATGAGAGAAGGAGGCCACAGGGGCTGAGGGAGAAGGCAACAGAAGCCTGGGGGCAAAGTCCCTTCTGCAGAGAAAGAAAGACACTCTGATGGGTTCACATACATGCTTCCCTTTATCTCTTTGCTTCCCAGAGAGAAGTTAAGGTGGTGGTGGTAGGAGTATTGTGATACAATCACAAGGGATGTAGATGTAGAAAACCCTCTTTCTCATCACTCAAGATTTTTCTGATGGCATCAAGTCTGACATAATGTGGCATTTACATGTGCTTATGTGCAGTCTATCCCTTGGCCAGAAATCTCAGTGGATAGCTGGAAGGGAGGAAGCATGGCGAAGTGAATAGGACACTGGACTCCAAGTCAAGAGGATGAGTTCAAATCCTACTGCAGGCACTAACTAGCTGTGTGACCCTGGACAAGTCACTTAACTGCTCTATGCCTTATTTTCTTCACCCGTAAAGTGAGAGGGTTGGACTGGGTGGCCTCTAAAACCCAACTCTAAATCTATGATCTTATGATCCCTTGACTTGGTCCTCTACAGCATTTAGAATGGTACAGAATTTCCTTCCTTGGTCAGGTTGTTGCTGTTGTTGTGTTTGTCCTTCTTTTTCAAAGAGGACCATGACATCAGGGAAATGATGACATGACTTGCAGTTGAGTTGGATTTGAGTGAGGGAGGGCTGTGCAAGGTCACCAGCCTCACTTTCTCCTCCAGAGCCACCTGGGTCCAGTGACCAGATATTCATCAGGATGACTGGAGATGGCCCAGGATGCCATGGGAGACCCTCGCCCTTTTAGGCTAAGGCCTTTTCATGTACTCACTTAGAGTGAGGCAATGCCCATTCAGTGAATAGGCCTCTTTAAGAAGTGAGTCAAGGATGGCCCCTTTAATTAGAAAAAGAAAAAAAATCAAGCTGGGAGGGGAAGACCCTCAGGGTTGCTGTTCCAAAGAAAAACAGTTACCATGGACATTCACTCTAAGCCAGGAGGGTCCAACACTCACTATCAAGGTGGTGGTAGACACTTCGACTAAAATGGTCTAATCCTCCCCCTGTGCCACTGACACAAAGGCTGAAACAAAAATTTCTCTTGGAGAAATTCTAGCTATACGCCTCCCTCTTCACCTTATTTATGACCTTGAACTATAATTCATTTCTCATTTCTAGCTCACCCCCTTCTCTGCCTTGGATATCAGGGGCTACTTTTCTACCATATATCACCCCAGACTGACAGTCTGGTGGAAAGGATCAAGGATCTCCAACAATTCATTAATTGTCAAATTCCCTTCCCCCACCCCCAGCCCCACCCACAACTATGTACTAATAATGCTGAACTCAATTTCACCAGTGCCATTTATACTCTGCTTGAGCGTGCTTTTTTTCTTTTGAAATTCTGGCTTCCACCATTACTTCATTCCCATCCCTCAGAACTCAGAGCACCATTGTGGTGGGCTACTGCTACATGGAGTATTGGAAGCCAGTTAAATGAATTTGAAAACTTCCTTAGAAGCAACCAAAGTGAAGCATAGACATGTGGTCTTTGTTCCTCCATTTGGTGCAATACATAACCTGAGCAGGAATCCTCTCAGCATCATCCCTGCTGAGTGGTCAGTCAGCCTGTCTTGATCCCCGGGGATCAGAGCTTTACCATCTCCCGAGGCAGTCCATTCCACTCTTGAACCTCTCTCGTTATAAGGAAGTCTTTTATTATATGACATTAAAATTTTCCTCTCTACAACTTCCATTCCCTTGTCCACCTACTATATGCCAGGCACTGTGCTAAGTGTTGAGGATATAAAGAAAGATGAAAGACAGTCCCTGCTCTTAAGGAGCTCACAATCCAATGGGGGAGACAACATGTAAACAACTATATACCAAAAAGGAGTATTTATTTAAATAAATAAGAATCTTATAGAGATAAATAGTAAATAATCAACAGAAGGAAGGCATTAGAACTGAGAGGAATTGGGAAAGGCTTCTTATAAAAGGTGGGATTTTAGCTGGGACTTGAAAGAAGCCAGGCAAGCCAGGAAGCAGCAGATGAGGAAGGAGAGTATTCCATGCATAGGAGACAGCCAGTAAAAATGCCTGGAGTCAGGAGATAGGATGACTGGTTCTATCAGACCCCTGAGAAATCTTAAAGGTTCTGTGCTAGGTTTGACTCTCAACTAGGAACCTCCACATATACCAATCTTCCTGGACAATGAATACCCTAAAATTTCAGTTCCCCTGTGATAATGAAAGCAGTGAGTTCAAATATCAGATCTGACATTTACTAGCTGTGTTATCCTGGGTAAGTCATTTAAAGTCTCTCAGCCTATTTTCCAGTATATAAAATGGAGAACACAAAACTTACATTGTTTGTCATAGTAGTTTGTTGTGGGGAAGCTGCTTTGTAAACGAAAGTGTTTTTATAAACTTGAATTATTAGCCTTTGTTTTTGTTTTAAACATTGGGTCTCCCTACCTTATCCAGACTAGAATTACAGGGGCTACTTACAGGCTTGATCCCATCCTGATAAGCACTGGAGCTCTGACTTGTGCTCTTTCCAACTTGGGCTGGTTTGCCTCTCCTTAAATAACATAACATGGCTTGCCAATATTGATGCTCAACTAGGTGCTAACACTGAATCAGTATCGCCCACAACAGCTAAGAACTCTCTGGCTCAAGGAATCCACTAGCCTTAGCTTCTCTGGCAGTTGGGATTACAGGTATGCACTGCCACCTGCCTGGCCACTAATAATCTATCCGACAAAGCAGAACCATTTGGGAATCTTCTAGTTCCTACTCCAAAAAGCTGGCAAGGACTGTGATCTCCATTCCTAAGCCCTATAATCTCCCCTGACAATGATTTGTCACTAAGTTAAGTCTAGGTGATGGTGAACTCTCAGCATTGGCAGTACCTCATTACCTAGAACCTCACAGACTAGGAAGGCTATGATCTGGATGAGTATCCATACTCCTGATCTAGAATGTGCTTCCAATGTCAATCATCTGTAGTAGCCCACAACCCAAGGAAGTCCAAATCCAAGGAAGTCACTCCAAAATGGTGAATGATATCCAGGTCCCACTTAATCCCAGATATTGGGTTTATGGCATGGTGGGAGTATGCTTGCTCATGTGAATAGCTCAGGGGTCACAGGACCTTAATGCATATCAGTTCAAGCTGCCTACTACAATAGCTCCTGAATCCAATTTCCTGCTACATCACTGCATGATATCATTGGTCCTCTTAGAAAACGGAGCAACAGTAGCCACCATTGCCAGTTCTCTGTCTGACTCAGCTACTAGTTCTCATGATACTGTTTCCTATAAATTCCTTATCACAGAAAAACTTTTGCCTAAACCATTATTCCCAGAACAGTTTTCTGTAGCATAGGCAGTTAACCTTCCAGCAGCGCGTCAGAAAAAAATGCTTGCATTCTGTCATATCCAACATGGTAGGCACTTGGCTTGAGGCGGCTAGGTGCTACAGTGGAAACAGCACTGGGCCTTGAGTAAGAAAGGCCCAAGTTCAAATCTAGCCTCAGATACTTACTAGCAATTCACTTAATCTGTTTTCCTCAGATTCCTCATCTATAAAGTAGAGATGATGAGAGCCCCCACCTCCCAGGGTTGTTGCGAAGATCAACTGAGATAATGATTATAAAGCACTTAGCTAAATTAGTGCTAAATAAATATTGGTATTATTACCTGGAAATGTCAGTTGCCTCTGAAGGCCCCCAAAGTAGACAGACTTCCTCTCAAAGCATCATACTTACTTATTTGGAGTAAGGAAAACAGGTTCAGATACTTATTCTTGATCCCCAGAAAGTCATTGAAATTCTTTTGGCCTCAGTTTCCTCATCTGTAATATAAGGGGGCTGAACTTGATGGCTTCTGAAGTTCCTTCTAGCTCTAAATCTATGATTCAATGATCCTATGAAAGATCTGAAACCAGAACAACCAAAATCTCAAGGGGAGGCATCAGAGAGAATATTATCTCTTATGGCCTCACCAGGGGTGATTTGAATAGGAGTGGGGATGGGGGCAGGGAAACACAGGTAGGCTCAAATTTGAACTGGTCCCAGGTCACTGAATAACAGGATCTTGACCTTTGTATCTTTCTCAGAAGTCCATCTAGTCCATTCTCTGTGTGAATAGATGCCCCTTTATGGAGTCCCTGACAAGTAGCCACTTAGCCTCCACTGGAAGACCTCAGGTGAGGGAAAACCTACTAACTCCAGTGGCAGTCCGTAACTTTGAACAATCCTAATTATTTGGAAAATGCTCCCTGCTATCAAGCCTAAATCTGGCTGGCTCTATCATATCCACTGTAACCATGAAGAAGTATAAAACAGTCCTTCAAATGTTTGAAGAGAATCATGTTTCTGCTAAGTGCTCTCTTCTCCAGGCTAGATTTCCCTAGTTCCTTCAACAGATTCTTGAATGTCATGGTAATCTAGTCCCTTCACTACCCTCAGTACCTTTGCTTTTGCTTGGCAATATCCTTCCTAAAATGTGACATTCAAACTGAACATAATACTCCACGTGTGTTTCTATCAGAATAAAATATCATGGGACTATCCCTACCCTTGTTCTGCATACTAAGCCCCCCGACTACTGCAACCTTAGATTTTTTTCTCATGTTACTACATCACATTTTTGACTCACATTAAACTTCAAGTTCACTAAAAACTCTCAAACCTTTCCCTCATAAACTGTTGGCTAATTTTTATTTATGACGTTGATTTTTTGGACCTAAGTGAAGGGAATTTACATCCATCTCTACTAAATTTTACCTTTGGGATTCAGCCTATTATTCTAACCTGGTGAGATTTTGAGGGGGGGGGGAGGAAATCCTAATGGTCATCCAGTTTATTAGCTATGTTTTCTTGCTTGATGTCATTTGTGTCAAATGTGATAAGTAAACTATATTGTCCTTCATTCAAATCATTGATGAATACTAAGTAAGCCAGAGATAGCTCCCCACTAGAGAAATCATCCCCAATTCCAAGTTGATATTGATTTATTAGTGACTGGATCCATATAACTAACTCACTTAGTTCACATCTTTCCATCTTGTCCATGAGGAAAGCTTTGTGAAATACTTTACTGAAATTGTGGTATGCTTCCTATAAAATCCCTCTGATAGATACAAGCTTCCAAAAGTCACTCTTGAAGAAGAGAGGGTATCTCAGCCTCCAGGTCCTACATAGAAGCCACATTGCTTGGGTGCTTAGCTCATGGTTTTGGAGAATCTATCCCTTTTCTCCATAATAGGCACTTCTATAAGGAGGGACAAAACACAGAAATTCATTTGAAATAGAAATTTGATTGAAATAAAGCAACAAGCACAGTCTGAACAATGGGCTTCCCCTCCAGGGATGTTGAAGGTCACCAATTTCTTTACCTGTAGGGGCCCAGATCTACCATTTCATAGGTATGTCTTAGAGCAGTCAAAGAAAAGTACCTGACATTTCTGGAAAACAGGATTTCCCCCTTCAAAGTGGAACTTAAAATCTAGAATCCTCATGATTGGTAAGGAAATATGCTTAGAAATAGACATGTAGGGGAAGCTAGTTTGGAGCAGTGGACGGAGCAATGGCCCTGGAATCAGAAGGACCTGAGTTCAAATCTGGCCTCAGAAATTTTCTAGCTGTGTGACCCTGGGCAAGTCACTTAATCCTGATTGTCTCCCCCACCCCAATCCTCCACAATGGAAAAGAAATAGACATGACCTGGACAGAAACACTCTCAAAAATGTGGAGGCAACTAGGTGGTACAATGGATAGCAGTATGACTTAAGAGGGGAAGACCAGAATTTAAATCCTGCCTTAGACATTAATGAGCTGTGTGATCCAGGGCAAGTCACTTAATCTTTCTCAACCTCAGTTTGCTCATCTGAAAAAAAGAAAGGAGGATAATAATAGCACTTGCCTCAAACGATCATTGTGAGGATCAAAGGATAACATGTAAAGTGCTTTACAAACTTTAAAGTGCTATATAAAAGCTAACTATTACTATTGAGCATTCACACACATACTCTTGTATTCACTGGAAGTAATGAAGAGAGGATAGGAGAATGGTTTCTGCCTTCCTCTTCCATATGGTCAGACCTTCAAGTATGGTCATATCCTAGGTCAAAACATGTAGATTGGGTTTTTTTAAGATTAGAAAACATCTGCCCTAGTGACTACATGAAGTAATGTAAACTTAAGTATTGGCTAAGCAGTGAATGAACAAATCTGATATTTGGAGATATTCTTGTATTTCTGAAGAAGGCAGAATAGCATAATGGTCCTGGGTTCAAATGCTATCTCTTATCTCCCGTACCTGAATGACCTTGAGTAAGTCACTTAATCTCTGTGAACCTCAGTTCCCTCGTCTGTAAAACAAGAGAGTCAGAAAACATAGTTTCTGAGGTATCTCCTAGAACTAGCATTCTGTTTTTTTTTCTCTCATGAAAGGGAAAGCTGTGTCCTTGAGTGACAATAAGAAAAAGTCCCATTCCTTTATTTCAGCAGCAAGTGAAACATGATAAATGCTATTTTTAAATACTCTGATGTCACAGACAGAATGATTGGAAGTTTCCATCCTTGAGAACTCATACTGTATGAAGAGGGTAGTAGCCTGAGGCTGGGGAAGAACAGTGAGAAAGAGGAAAAAAGGAAAGGAGGTTGGAGGAGGGTCCTAGTGCGACTGCTCTAGTGCTAGAGTCTAATTAAGGACCGTGTCTACTTAATTAAAAGACTACCCCCTGCTTTTATTCGGCTTGGAGTCTTGGAAGTTGTTTATGACTTTCCCTTCTTTTGAGGGTTTCTCAGACCACTGAACAGTGAAAATGTATTATTCTGTTTCACTTATGACCTTTCAGAACCCTGTCCACGGTGCTGAACTGTATCCCCAAGTAGTCAGGGTGGAGAGACCTAAGTGATACACACTCTACTCATCCCCTTGGGGCCAATGGAACATATCTGAGAGAGGAATGGCTGAGGCTGTGGCCTCATTAGCCTTAAGCACCAACCACTTGGTGGACAGTGAAGGGTAACAGAGTAATCAGCAATTTAGGATCAGTAAACAACTGATCCAAGTAATTCAGGCCTGAAGTTGCATATGTTTGCTTTAGATTTAATTCAATTTGATTCAACAAACATTTATTGCCCCATTCACCAGGTAATTGCTGTGGAGGCAGGCCTGTTGCCAGCGGCAAATGATTTGCTTTGGTCTCAAAGGCTGCATAACACTTGCTGCCCAAGCTATCCCTCAAACGCAAGCCAATAGCCTCCCATTCTGTGTTAAAACCTCATTATTCCTTTGCGGACCATCATGTCCTGGTCAATTGAAGCCATGTGGTCCCAGAGAAGTCAGAGTAGATCCTCTGCCATCCAGAGTGAGAGATACATAAAACATTGCACAGAGTTGATAATTGGTAACTGAACTCATGGCAGATGATGGGGTTACCAAGAGAGAGTAGAAGGTTTGTCCTGGACAGAAAATGGTGGGTAGGAGGATGATGATAATCTATCTAAGGAGACTGATAAGGAGCAGTCAGAAAGGTAGTAGAACCAGGGTAGTTTAATGGAAGCCAAGGAAAGAAAGTGTTTGGGTTTGGGGGTGGGGAAGGCTAGCCAACAGTGTCAAAAGCTATAAAGAGTCTAGTAGAATAAGGACTGACAAAGTGCCATTGGATTTAGAATTTAAGATGTTCCTGGTAACCTTTGAGAGATTTCAGTTGTGTAATGGGGTCAAAAGCCAAATTGCCAGGAGATGTGCTAGTCACTTCCATCGTGTCCCCATTGCTACCCTGGACATATTCAGTCAAGCAACAAACATTTATTAAGTGCTTGCTATGTGCCAGGCAGTGTGCTAAAGACTAGGGATACAGAGGAAGGCAGAAATAGTACCTGTCCTCAAGGGGGCTCATATTCTAATGGGGAGATGACATACAAATAACTATGTAGATACAAGATATATACAGAGTAGATGGAAGGTCATCTCAGGGAGAGATGGGGCACTCCTTCCATCAGAATGAGACAGTAGCCCAGCTCCTCCAGGACCACAGCTCTCTTGATCAGAAGTGACATTATTCTGAGTCAGGAGACCTAAGGCGTGAAATTAGCACTTTTAATTAACTCTGCTAACAAAGCCTCACAACCTTTGGCAAAGAGCTTAAAACTTTGCTTATGAAAGAGTACAGTCCATCCCCCTACCTCCACCCCCCAGGCCTGGAATGCACTCCAATTCTAAATTTATGATCCTGTGATCTCTTCATTGTGATTTTTTGAAATTCCTCTCTTCCTTCAGGACTCAGCTGAAGTGGTACCTCTTCAGTGAAGTCCCTTCTGATCTCCCTCAACTGAAAGTGATCTTTCCTTCCCTGTACTTCTTAGACAACATTCAATTTGGTTCAACATTCAGTTTTTTTTAAAAGCACCTACTACGTGCCAAGCCCCATGCGTGGGGCTGGAGATACAGAAAAAAAATGAAATCGTCCCTATCTTCAAGGGTGCTCTACTGGGATGATTTTATTTGTCTAAATCTAATGATGGGATCATAGATCTCTAACTGAAAGAGAACTTCCAGGGCATCTAACACAACTCCCTCATTTTACAGGGAGTCAACGAAGGCCCAGATTGGGTGATTTGCCCAAGGTCCTACAGGTAGTAAGTAGTAAGTAGCAGCGTCAGGATCAGATTCAGGGCCCACAAATCCACATTTAGTGCTCTCTCCACTGGCCCCTGACCTTCCCTTTGGCTATCACCTTCTTGGTTGTATCATATTGATTGGTTTGAAGGCAACACCATCTTTTTTTGTCATCCAGGTTCACAACCTACACTCTTTTCTCTCCCTTGGCCCCTTTACCCATTCTCATCAACCCCCACAATATCTCTCTACTACCCATCACATATAACCTCTCCCCTAGTTCAGACCCTCATCACCTCTTACCTATATCATGCGACAGTCCATTCCCCATCCCACCTCTATGCCTTTGTATAAGGGCATGCACCCTCATGTCTCGAATGTACTTGTTCCTATTCTCCACCTCCTAGAATGCTCCCTTTTGTTGGTGTTCAGTCACGTCCAACTCTCTGTGACTCCACTTGGGGTTTTCTTGGCAAAGATACTAGAGTGGTTTACCATTTCCTTCTCCAGCTCATTTTACAGAGGAGGAAACTGAGGCAAATGGACTTAAGTGACTTGCTCAGCATCACAAAGCTAGTAAGTGTCTGAGGCCAGATTTGAACTCAGGAAGATGAGTCTTCCTGACTCCAGGAACAGTGCTCTATCCACTGTGCCACCTAACTGTCCTAGAATCCACTCCCACCCCCCTGATTCCTTGAAATCATTCCACCACCACCTCCTACATGAAGTCTTTCCTGTTCCCCCAGCATTCTCTTGTATTATTGTGTATGTCTTTTGTATTCATTTATTCATGTACATATTGTAACTTCCCCCAATGTAATTTAAGCCTCTCATGGGCAGGGCCTGTTTTGATGTTTCTTTGTATCCTCAGCACCCAGAGCAGTCTCTTACACATAATTAGTGGTTAATAGTTGTTAATGGAATTGTTGGATTGAATATGTCAGCTGCCCTCAATAGATTGTAAGCTCCTTGAATGCAAGAATTGTCATTTTTTAAAATCTTGATATCTCCGATGTCCAGCACATAGTGGGTAACTAATTAGTGTTTGTGCCACTGCTATGCACTGAATTAATACTTCAGACTCAAGTGGCATCTTTCACTCTAAGAAAATGGTGATGATGAACAGGATAATAGCTGGCATTTATGTAATGTTTTATGGTGACAAATCACTTTACCAATATGAATTCATTATCTTAGGATCTTGGAACCAAGCAAGGCATTAATTAAATAGTCATCTCAACGACTGTAGAACTTATGTCTTTGTGCTGATCATCAGACTTTATCTTCTCCCTAAGGGAAACTGAGGTAGCCAAGAAGCCTTTAGTTAAATTATGCTCAAGTTTTTGTTGGAGTTAGGCCCTCCCACCCAGTGCTTTTCCCTCTGTTAAGTTTTTCACTTGCTCCAAAATTTTCCTATCCTCAAAAGAGCTCAAACAAACAAAAATGACAATTTTTAGCATAATGCTTACAGAAGCAAAAGCCGCTACCCCACTGGGGCCTCCACTGTCAGCACTTTCCCAAAGTGGTCGTGGTTTGAGTAACAGCTCAGAGAGAAGTATCAGGTGGGCAGAGCTCCAGGGCTTCTTCCAGCTGGCGACCCACCACACTTCCTTCTGTTTTCATTGTCATCCTTTCCTTGGCTTCGCTGGAGTCCAGTTCAGCCTGAAGCAGGGAGGATGATGAAAAAGTAGGACAGATTTCTCTCCTTTATCTCAGAAGATACGAGTCTTCTGTCTTGCATTTGGTAGGCACTTTAATGTTTGTTGATTTGAATTAAATTGTTTATACTGTGATCACAAGGCCTGCCCTTTGGGTACAGGTGTACAGTTTGTAGTGCTGAAAGGAGGCAACGAAATTCAGATTAAAGAAATGATTGTCAAAATCTATAATATGCACGAAATTAAGGCAGCTAAGGAAGGATTAACAGCAGAAAAGCCTCAGATACATAATGCATATTCTGAGCAAGCAAAATACTGGCACAGTTAACTGATTGCTTATATGTATTACATCCCAGGCTGGCTGTAGAAACCATACATACAAACAGGGTAGAAAGGCACAAGCCCTTATTAATTATAAGAAAAAAATTGGCTGCAAACCACCACCCATTCTTGAAGCTTCCTGGACTAAGCTGGGTGGTTACTGTTGTTGACACATTCTGATGTGGAGGCTGGCAGGCCTTCAAATGGCAATGCTTGCATTTTGCCTGTTTTTATAAAGCCTCCCTGGTCATCTTAAGTTTGTATTCCCTTCCTTTGCCGAGTGAATAGGTTCTTTTTGCACCCTTGTTGACATCGGATTTTATCTGTAGTTTTCTCTCTTCATTCCCCAGCTAAGAACTCTCCAGCAGGGATAAGGACAGGAAGACAAGAGGGATGACAAAGAACGTAGCAATTTGATGTGTTTGATGAGTGCCTACTATGTGCAAGGCCCTCCTCGTCTATGTTAGGTTATGCTATGCAGAGTAGGTAAATAGTGCTGAATAATTTTACTTAAACATTGACTTGGGCCTGCCAAGTTAAGACAAAGAAAGAAAGACCTACTCTTTGCCCTCAATGAGTTCATAATCTAATTAGCGACATAAGGAGAGTAATGATACTATAATGGAAAGAACACAGGACCCAGAATCAGGACACAGATGGGTTTGAATCTGGGCTCTTTCACTTTTGAACTATATGACCCTGGGCAAGTGATTTAACCTTGGTGTACTCCTTAATAAAATAGGCATAAGAATTATAAGGGTAGGGTATTATTCTGGGCAAGTCACTTAACCCTGTCTGCCTCAGTTTCCTCATCTGTAAAATGAGCTGGAGAAGGAAATGGTAAACCACTTTAGTATCTTTGCCAAGAAAACCCCAAAACCAATCTCATGGGGTTGTGAAGAAAGCATTTTATAAATCTTAAAATACTATAAAAAGATGAATTGTTATTGGAGGGCAAGTGCACAGATAACCATATTACAAGGCAGAAAGTAAAAGCACCCTTAGGACAATAAAACCAGAATATGATTCCTAACTTCAATTTTCATGAGCCCTTGTATTCTTTTGAAGAGCTCCACTTCTGTGCCATCCCTCAATTCCCTTCTCAGTGTATTTAAAGGCTTCAAATTCTTCCTCATTTAATTCTCTACTTTTCCATTGCTAGAGACCTGGATGCCATTGGGTAATGGGGCTGGAAAGGGTTAGAAGCTCAGTAAGTTAGTGCACTTGCTTTGACTCAGTCCATCAGTGTCGTTTTTTGAGGCATCAGGAGTGTGTTCAGCTCTAAAAACCATGGGGGAAGACGTAGGGAGAGGGAAACAGAGTTCCTGCACTCAGGGAACATCCCTTCAGCTAGAGGAATCACAGTCCTCTCCTTCAGGGGACTCTCTGATAGGGAAGAAATGATCCTTGCCTTCCAGGAGCTTAGTTCAGAAAAATTGAGGGCTCAAAATAGAAAATGACTTATCTAAGATATACCTTATAGGTCATAGCTAGGAGTGTCCTGGGAAGTAGTGAGAGAGGAATGTCTAGGAGACCATGCCTATGGGACATGGGTCTAGCTTCCAGGGAGAGTGTCTATGGGAGACAGAAGGGGGCATCCCAGAAATAGTTTCTACAGAAGATTAGAGAGTCCAGGGAGATTGTCTGGGGTAAGATAGAAGAAGTCTTTGGGACCATGCTTACAGAATGTGGAGGAAGGTGGTATGCTGTGGGCTGTAGAAGAGGGAGTCCCAGAGAGTTAGAGGATTTAGAGCTGGAAGGTACCTCAGAGGCCATCTAGTCTAACACTCTCAAGAAACTGAGGACCAAGAAGGTTGAATAACTTTCACAAGATCATACAGAAAATGAGCATCAGAGGTAGAATTTGAAGCTTATACCTATACTCCAGAACTACTACCAATACTACTACTACCACCACCACCACCACTACTACTACTACTACTACTACTACTAGCCTTTTAGGGAACAATGGGGGAGGTTGTTCCAACAAAAATATCAAAAGGACATGGAAGGAAAAAAGTAAGAATCTGGTTTTTCTCTTCTTTTTTTGTAGCCCCTAAATGGCAAAATTTTGAAAACATGGAAGAGGAGACAATGGAGGAATCTTGGAAGGATTAGAAATTTCTGTACTTAGAGTTAGACAGGGTCATGGCTTATGACAATCAAGGCACCCAATGGCCTTAAGAAATCCAGTGCATGGACTCCTTGGCAGAATGCAGTCATTTTTTAAATTTTTATGAACATTTTACTAGTCTGCCTCCTGGCTTTTTTTTCAGCCTTCCTCCCTGCTCTGGAATTTTGTTAGGGAGCTGAAGATATCAGTTGTACCCTCAGTGGTGGTGATTTCATTGGGAACCTGTAGGGATGCCCAGGATTCAAAGCTAGAGGTCTTGTACTTGTCACATGGCATGGATCAACCCAGGGGAGTGGGAAGACATGCTTCCTGATCAGATAGATGCCAGTTATATGCTGAAAGTGGAGAATTTGTGCAGGAGCTGGGGAGACAGGAGCTTGTTTTAACAATGTGTGTGTTTGAGGATATGATGATAAAGACGAGGAAGACTGCACGGTATAGTGGAAAGAACATTGGACTTAAACTAGACTCTGCCGTGTACTTCTATGGGACTTTGAGCAAGTCATTTCTGGCCATGCCTCCATTGCTTCATCTGTGAAAAGAGATGGCTGGGGCTATGTCTCTAATGTCCTTTCCACATATGACATTCTCTGAGTCTTTGGGGAGGGAGTGCACTGAAGGTACTGGAGAGAGATGAGATAAATGAGAGGAAGGTCCAAAAAGAGTGTAAGTGGAATGCTTATTTCTAGAGAAGAAGCAGGGCATCTCTTCTGAGGCTGGTGACAAAGAAGGATCTTAGTCTTCATAGATCTAAAGAGGAGGGTTTGATCCTTGTTATGTAGGAAATGAAACAACCAACTGGAACTGAGGGTGTTTAGAAGGACCAACTGACTGACTGACTGACTGACTGAATGAATGAATGAATGAATGAATGAAGAAAAAAGCAATGATGAAGTGATTTGTGCCAGGCATTGTGCTATGCATTTGGGATGCAAATACAACAGAAACAATCCCTACCTCAAGGAGCTCATAGTCTAATGGGGGAGGCAATGTATCTAGGAGAATGGTGGTGAAGGAAGGGGGTTTTGGTCTAGAAAACCACAGTGAGCCATAAGGCAGTCAATTAACATGCTCTTTCCAAAAGCAATGCTATTGCAGATTTGATGTGCACACTTATTGAGAGACATGACTATGAGGTAGATACAGAGTGAGGAACAAGGCCCAGGGGAAATTGGAAAATTTAAACAGTGACTCTTTTGGTGGTGGCTATTTGGGGGAGGGTATGTGCAGATCTTCAAACTGATGAAGGATAGAAAAGCAAGAGAAGGGAGAATATCTGATTTTGTGCTTCCCCTGATTCTGAACCACTGGCTCTTTTGATTAATAGAAGATTATTCTCATGTGCCTGGTTTCCACTGTCTGAGGAATCAGTCCTGAGCCTCTTGGTGATTGGTACAACGTCTGGCCCAGGCTTAGCCAATTACTATGCAGCAGTATCCAAGGGTCCCATCTGGACAGAGCCTTAGGCTACCTGTACTAAAATATTTCCTTAAATGTGATTGGCAACCAGAATCCTAAAGTCTATTCTCAACATGCCTGAAAAGGCAATTTGGGACAATAATGAGGACAAAGCCTGCACCCATGATAGAATCTACATGGTGGAGTGAAAAGAGCTCAGGAGTTGCAGTCAGAAGACTTGTGTTAAAATCTAGGTTCTGCCACTTAGTAGTTACATGATCACAGGCAAGGCACATCTCTGAGCCTCAATTTCTCCATCTGTAAAGTGCAAGGGTTGGATTAGATGAGCTCTAAGTTCCTTTTAGGCTCTTAGACCTTTAAGTCCATGATGAGTATTCACCAGAAGGCACAACCAAAAGCACAAAGATTTGAGATCTCTCCAAGAGAGGAGCCTGAAGCTTCTTTGCCTTGATAGCAAACTCAGCATGACTGAAATTTTAAGCATTCTAAAATGTGCTCTGTAGGAATAGACTTTCCCTCCTGGTGACTATCCTCTGTTATTTTCTTGCTGTTTTCTTGGCTAGGTGGGCATAAGTGTAAATGAATCAATATGCTGCTCCCCCTGTTGGAAGAAAAAGTTCAATAATCCAAGAATAGAAAATAAACACATGAAAAGAAGTCAGGATTGTTGGTAACAAACTACTGCATTATTTTGTTTGCACAGAATCCCACCCGTACCCTCCAAGTGAACCAAGGTACATAACCAGTTTAAGATACTCCCTCTTCTGCAGCTAGATTGCATAGTGGGTAGAGAGGAAAGACCTGAATTCAACTCTGGCCTTAGATGCTTACCAGCTGTGTAAACCCAAGCAAGTCATTAACTTCTGTTTGTCTTGGTTTCCTCAACTATGAAATGAGATTAATAATAGCTGCCATCTTGTAGGGTTGTTGTGAGGCTCAAGTGAGATATTTGTAAAATTCTAAGCATGGTACTAGACACATAGTAGGTGCTTAATAAAGTGTCATTTCCTTCCTTCTTTCTTCAGAGCATACAAATCAGGGTAGATCATGGGGATGTTGTGGATACAGTGTGCCAGGACTTGATAGTTTTTTTTTACAATGTCCATGTGGATAAGATGGAGAGATATAGACTGGATGATAATACATTTAGGTATATTTCAAACTGACTGAATGGCTGGACCCAAAGAGTGATGACTAATGGATGGATATTTACTGGGGGGGGGAGGGCGGTCTTGAATGGAGTGCTATTCTATGCTCTGCTCCTTATCATTTTTATCAATGATTTGGATGAGGCACATATGAATTGGAAAGAATGCCTAACATGTTGAAAAGCAGAATTGGAATCCTCAAGTATCTCACTAGACTAGAAGGATGGTCCAAGTCTAATAAGACGACATTTAATAGGGATGAAGTATTAAGCTGTTGATAAAGTGTAGTCAAGTATAGTCTAGGGATCACTGGTGGTCTATGAGATCTTTTGGGGGGGGGCATGAGGTAAAAATAGTAATATTAAATATTTTCCTTTTTAACTTTCATTTTCTCATGAGTATACAGTAGATATAATCCACAGAAACAAAAGCTTTTTGGAGTCCTCTAATTTTTGAGAGTATAAAGAGGTCCTAAGACCAAGAGGTTTAACTGCTGGATTAAAGGTAGTGCAATTTGGTTCAAAGAATCAATTACCCAAGTGCACAATGGGCAGACACAGATACATAATAATTCATATGAAAAAGATCTTGAGTATTTAGTTGATCACAAGCTCAATATGAATCAGCAGCCAAAAATCTATTAGAAGCACATTGTCCAGGACAGAGAAAAGGTTAGATTATTCTTGTACTCTGCCCTGGTCAGACCACACCTCAGGTATTCTTTTCAGCCCTGAGCATCCCAGCTTGCAAAGAATAGCCTAAGTTGGAGCATTCAGAAAAGGGTGATTAGTAAAGGAAAAAGGACTTGAAATCTTGTCATGAAGAGTAAGTGACTCTTCGTCTTCCTTCTTAAACATGCCCCTTCTCCCATCTTCCTTATTCCTGCTCATGACACCACCATCTCTTGTCACCTGGCTTTGGGGGCTACCCATTTCAATAATGCAAATTACAATCTGTCTACACCTTCTTATCCTATGCAAATCTTGCCCATACCTGCCTATAAGTCCTAGATAAAGATGTATCCAATTTATCAGAGGCCTCCTTTTAGTTTTTTTAATATTGCAGGGATGTGAAGGCAGCTATCAAGCTGTCCATTTGTGGTTGTTTTTGCTTTGTCTTTCTTGGAAATGTTTTATTCATTTTAAACTTAAATACAAAATGAGAAAAGAAAAAAAGAACATTTCCACGTACACAGCAGAATATGAAAGCATTCAGTGTAAAACAATAAATTTCCATTTCAAGAAAACCTATATAGTAAATACTATACATTGTTTTCAAAACTATTCAGCTTTGCTTCTTTCTAGGTTTTCTTTTGTTCTCTGCTGTGCAATTTTTTACTTTATTTTTTTTTCCTTCCTTCCCACCCTACAGAAGGCTACAATTAAACGTGGATATATATATAGATATATAGACATAGATCCTATATATATATACACACATATATATACACACCCTATATATATAGATACATATCACACACATATATACACACACCCATGTTTAATTGTAGCCTTTGTATGTATGCATGTATATATGTGTGTATACATATATAGATATCTATAAACTGGATCTCCATAATACTATATAATATCTATATCTATATATACTATATTCTTTATAAACTATATCTATATACATATATCTACATTTCATTGTAGCCTTTGTATATATTTGTGTATACATATACATAGATATCTATAAACTATATCTATATAATATCTGTCTATATACACTATATTCTTTATCTATAGACTATATATACATACACCCACATTTAATTGTAGCCTTTGTATGTATGTACATATGTATATATGTGTGTATATATGTGTATACATATATATGTATATATATATACACATATACATGTATGTATGTATGACTGCACTATGCAGATTTCCACCCGCTGTCTCTTTCTCTGGAGGTGGATAGCATCTTCCTTCATAAGCTGTCCGTTTATTATTCCCTGTTCTTGCTACATAACCAGGACACCATCTCTTCGAGTCACTGGTATAGATGTGAGATAACACAGAGCGCTAGTGTGGGAGGCAAGACCACCTGGCTTCAAATCCTTCCTCGAACTCACTCTCTGTGTGGTAGACAGTAAACGAGTGCTTAGTAAGCCCTCACCGTGTGCAAGGCTCTGTGCTAAGTGCTGGGAATACAAAGAAAGACAAAAACTCCATCCCTGCTCTCAAGGATTTCATATTCCAGAGGGGGAGACACATGTGAGTAATTAGATACGTAGAAGATGTATTTTGTTGCTATTGCTGTTCAGACATTTTCAGTTGTGTCCGACACTTCGTGACCCCATTTGGGGTTTTCTTGGCAAAGATACTGGAGTGCTTTGCCATTTCCTTCTCCAGATCATTTTACAGATGAGGAAACTGAAGCAAACAGGGCTAAGTGACTTGCCCAGGGTCACACAGCTAGTAGGTGTTTGAGGCTAGATTTGAACTCAGGAAGAGGAGTCGTCCTGACTCTAGGCCCAGCACTCTGTACGCTACAGCACCACCTAGAGGGCCCCAGAAGAGACATAGTTTGAATAAAAGGCAGTCTCAGAGGGAAGGCAAGAGAGGAAGGGATGGAAAGAATTGGGGGTTCTGGCTGAGTATTGAAAGAAGCTGAGAGGTAAGGAGGGAGAAAATTCCAGATAGCAGAAACAGCCAGGGAAAAGTTGTGTGGGCAGGAGCGCGACCAACAGGCCGTTCTTGTGCGTCACAGAGAGCCTTGAGGGGGGTAAAATGTAAGAACAGGACTGCTTGTGAAGGGTCTTAAATGCCAGAGAATGTTTTACATCTGACCTTGGAGGTAAAAGGGAGCCCCTGGAGTTTATTGGGGCAGGGAGCTGGATCTGTGCTTAAAGACAGGACTTAGGTAGATGAGTGGCAAGTGGAGTGGAGAAGGCAGAGACTTGAGGAAGGGGGACCACCCGAAGGCTATGCCAAGAGTCCAGATGAGAAGGGATGAGAGCCTACACCAGCCTGGCAGCCGTGTGAGTAAAGAAAAGATAAAGGACATGAGAGATGTCCAAAATGACAATTCCTGACAACAAAGTGGACCAAGTGCCTGTGAGGAGCACATCAAGAAGGACACAGGTTATTAGCACAGGCGACTGGGCAAGTCGCTTAACCTTTTTGCACCTTGGTGCCTCAGTTTCCTAGTCTGTAAAATGGAGATAATAAAAGTACCTTTCTCCCAGGGTTATTTTAAGGATCAAATCATACCAGGTATTGAAATCACCCTTTAAACCTTAAAGCTCTATATAAGTGAGTAATTATCATGATGCCGCTTCTTCCACTTCCGTTTCCAAAGATGACTCAAGGGGTCGTCATTTGTAATCATTTTTGCCCATTATCCATCATCCCTCTGTTGCCCTTTGAATCACTCATACCACAGAGCATCGTTCACCCAATTGTCAAAGTAATCTTGCTGAGGCACAAGTCTGATTGTTTCTTCCCCTACTCACAAACCTTCTGGTGCTCCCTATTTTCTCCAGATCCCCCCTTTTTGTATGTGTGTGATTTAATTGACATAGAGAACACATGGTAAGGAAAACCACCTCTGTTAATGCATGACAACAACTGACAGTATATAGTGCTTTAAGGTTTTCAAATGAATGAATGAAAATCATTTATAAGGGAAGTGTAACGGGTTAAGCATTTATATGGCACCTAATGTGTGCACTTTTTACTAATATTATCTCATTTGATCCTCACAACAACCTTGTAAGTTAGGTATCATTATTATTCTCATTTTACCACTGAGGAAACTGAGGCAAACAGAACTTAAATAACTTACCCAGGGTCACATAGCTAGCAGGTGTCTGAAGCTGGATTTGAACTCAGATCTTTCCATCTAGACCCAGTGCTCTGTGTTCTATGTTGCCACCGAGCTGTCTCTGTTGTATTAAGTAAGCATTTACTATATGCCAAGCACCGTGCTAAGTTCTGGAGATAAAAAAGAAAAATTGGAACAGTCTCTGTTCTCAAGGAGCTCACATTCTAATTGGAAACAAGCAGCTTCCTACCTCCAAGTATTTGCCCAGACTGTCCCTCATGTCTAAAATTCATTCTCTCCTCATGTTTGCCTTTCAAAATTTTTACCTCCCTTTAAGGTTCAGTTTGAGCATGACTCCCTTCCTAAAAACTCTCCTAGTCCTCCAGCTGAAAATGTGCTCTACTTCCATCCTCAGATTTCCCTAGGACACTTTGCCTGGCTCTGTCTTTGCCCCCATCAGACCCCACATTCTTGTATGGTTATCTGCATGCATGCCATGTTCCCCTCCCATCCCCATTAGAATGTAAGTTCCTTTAGGGGCTAGAACTGTCTCATCAAAGAAGCAAACCAACCTTCAAGTCCCACTGCGTAGCATAGTTTTTTGAATATAGCACACACTATGTTTGATGCATTGAATTAAATGGAATAAAATCATTTGAAGAAACACGGCAAGTTTTACCTGTAGGAGAGAGGATTTAGAGAAGCTATAATAGCTATATTTGCAATGCTACCACGTGGAAGAAGGATTACATTTGTTCCACTTTATCCCAAAGGGCAGAGCTAGGAACAATGGGAGGGAAGTGGAGAGGCAGAGGAAGACTTAGATAACATGTTAGGAAAAGCTCTCCAATGGCTAGAGTCATTCAATGCTGAGCCAATTGCCTTAGGAGTTAGCAGGTCTCCCCCCCGCCCCCCCCCCCCCCCCCGCAATGGATTTTCAAGTGGAGGCTGGATGACCACTTTTCAGAAAAAACATAGGGAGGCTTTTTGCAGAAGTATGAGTTGACCTAGATGCCCCAATTGTTATTTTCAGGTTCTTAAGTTGGGATGATATTTGCAAAGGTACATTCAGGATAAAAGCGATATGGTTGTCATAATAAAATAACAATAATAAGAACTAGCCTTCATATAGAGCTTTATGGTTTGCAGAGCTCATTACAGCTTTAATTTCATTTTATCCTCATAACAACCCTGGGAGGTAGATGCCATTATGATCCCCATTTTACAGACGAGGAAGCCAAGGAAGACAGAATCAAGTGACTTGCCCAGGATCACAGTTATTAAGTGTCTGAGGCAGATTTTGAGCTTTGTCCTTCTTGATTCCAGGTCCAGACTATTTTCCACATATTGACCAAAGTAGTCGTACGAAATATTTCAGTGAGTTTTGGTTATGCAATTGTTTATATGTAATGTTTTGTACATTTCTCCTGGCTATTAGGACTGTTATTTCTGGGGGCTATCAGAGAGCAGATTGTAGAACCATATTCTCATTTTAAGAGAGGAAGAAATCTACTTTCCTTGGGCTAGATCAGGAGTGGGGAATCTGTGACCTTGAGGTCACATGTGGCCTTCTAGGTAGTCAAGTTGTGGCCCTTTGACCGAATCCAAACTTCATAGAACAAATCTCCTTAATAAAAGGATTTGTTCTGTAAAACTTGGATTCAGTCGAAAGGTTGCACCCAAGGACCTAGAAGGCTACATGTGGCCTCGAGGCCACAGGTTCCTCACCCCTGGACTAGATCAAGGGTCCTTAACCTCAGGTCCAAGGATCTGCAAGATGTCTGCAAATAGATTTCAGGGGACCCTATTAATTTGGATGGGAAAAATTCAACTTGATTTTCACTATCTTTGGTTTCCTTTGTAATCCTACGTATTTTATTTATGCATTCAAAACCTTAAGCTGAGAAGATGGCCATAGGCTTTACCAGACTGTCAAAGGGATCTAAGACACAAACAAGGGGAAGCATCCCAAGATTAGATGATCTCAGAAGTCCTCCAGTGTTCTATGATTGATCCATTTTCAGCAAAGTGCCAAAAATGAGTCCCACTTCTGGGAGGTAGAATATATTTTGAATTCCCAGATTTCAAGTGCAGGGTGTTTATAAGAAACCTTCAGTTGGACCGAATTCTAGCACAGAAAATGTTCCTTGGTAAGGCTTCACTTAGTCTCTTTTGGTATTACCACAGCACACAGACTATGGAAGAACACTGTTTTCATATGTGTGTGTGTGTGTGTGTGTGTGTGTGTGTGTGTGTGTGTGTGTGTGTGTGTGTTGGAGGTGGAGGAATAGCTGCATCAGTGATTTCATAAGGAACCCTCAGTGAGGAAACTCACTCTGTTACCATACATCAGAAATTCTTCATTAACTTAGTTGTAGAGAGTTGCCTGAGGCTCTGACAGGTTAAGTGATTTATCCATGATCACATAGTGAACTTGCATCAGAGACAAGATTTGAATTCAGGTTTTCTTGACTCTAAGGCAAGCCCTCTACCCATTACATCAGGCTGATATTTTCACAGAAGTGCATCTAGATTTTCAGTATTCTTTTCTTTGAATGACTGCCTGAACCTCTTTCCCAGTGGTTGTGGAGCTTGTAAAAATGTGAGCCTTTCATTTGAATGCTCTGATTGGAGACCTTTGGGCCATGACAGGCCATGCAGAATTTGGAATGTCAAAGCAGAGAGAGGTGGGCTTCAGGGTTTTTAAGCACATTGTCTGAGCAGGTGTGCAAGATCTGAAAACAGAAATAATCCATATCTCCCAGAGCTAGAATGGGATGAATTGACCAAATGGGAAAGAAGAGGCAATGAAAATAAAAATAATTAGGGAGGTAGGAAATGGTTTTTTTGGTAAGATTTTAGTTATTGAACTCACGGGAGGGTGGCTATAGAGACAATAGGTTAACAACCAGCTTCTGTGGCTGGATAGAATCATGAGATGTGGGCTCATTCTCACCAATGGAAAACTGAAGTTTGCTTCAGAAATAAATGGGAGAGCCTGTTATCATGATGGGGTGACAAAGGATAGAAGCATAAATGGTATCTCAGAAGGGCGCATTCCCTGATGATGAGTCTATAAGAAGTCACTAAAGAAAACACCAGTAACTTCCAAACATGATATGAGAAGACACAGCTTCCTATCAGAGCCTGCTCCCTTTGTCAGATAGAGTTGGGGAGGGATGGGAAGGAGGTGCCTAGTCTAGTGGATAATTCTTATGCTCTTCCTTACAGCATTTTTGCTATGATCATCAACATTTACAATTTCACATTTATCATGGAAATAAAATATTTCCATTTGGCCTTTCCAATAAAGCCAGTGTACAGCTTTGATGACCATATTCTTTACTGAGATATAAAAAAGAAATTAAATCCGTGCTGTTGACTTCCTGGCCAGACACAGTTGTGGTTTTCCAGCCAGTCCCTGTTGCGACTTCCCAGCCAGACCCAGCTGTGACTTCCCGGCCAGTCTCAGCTGTGACTTCTCAGCCAGACCCAGCTGTGACTTCCCGGCCAGTCTCAGCTGTGGCTTCATCTCAGCCTATGGAACCTGGACCTTTCCAGGGGTCTTTTTTTTAACCAATGTTGCCTGTTTTCAAGGAGGATTCCAAGGCCCTTCATGTAAGTTATTTTCTGAGTCTCAGTGGGTCCCTGTGGACTTCTCATCCTGTAACATCCCATTCTTTAAAGATAGACTATCCCATCTGCCTAGCTACTAGTCTTCATTATCTCTTCCCTGTATTTGCTGAATCCCTTCTTTCCCTCCTTCACAGAGACTCTGTAAACAATGATTATAATAGCCAGCATTTATATCATGTTTCATGGTTTTCAAATCACCTTGTATATGCTATCTCATTTGATCCTCGTGACAATCCTTCGAGGTTGGTGTTATTATTGGGAAAACAGGCTGAAAAGTCAAGTGACTTGTCCAGAGTCACATAGCTAAGTAACTATTCAAGGCAAGATTTGAACTCAGGTCTTCCTGATTCCAAGTCACTGTGCCATGTAGCTACCATCTAGAATAAACTCGGCCTTTCAGCAAAGTACAAATATTTGCGCTTCATTCTCCCTCAAGCATTTGTACAGAGTAAATAGTAGCTCATCAGTCCCATCTCTGTTATTTCATCCTCATGACATGGTGTCTTCTTCTGGATGGTTCCTAGGGGTTTATTGAATCGAATTGATTCCTTCTCCTCTAAGTTTGTCTGTGCCCATGTTGTTGTTAAATACCCAGGAGGCTATCTTAGTATTAACATTTATATAGTGCCTCCTTTGTGCTGTGTTATACTAAGAGCTTGACAAATATTATCTCATTTCATCCTCATAATAACCCTGGGAGGCAGGCGCTATTGTTGGCTACATTTTATAGTTGAGAAAACTGAGACAGACATACACAGTGAGTTACCCAGATTCATACAGCTAGTGTCTAAGGCAGGATTTGAACTCAGGTCTTTCTGACTCTAGGCCCAATGCTCTATGCGCTGCACTGCTTTGCTATCTGATCTTCCACTTATCATTCATTTAGACAGGTGTTTCAGAAATGCCACTTAGTGCTGATAATTATGCAATGTCCATATTGAAGGGGGCTTCAAAAATCATTACGTCCACCCTGAATCTGAACCTCTATGACATCCCTGACAAATGGTTAGCCAGCTCTCAAATTTTGTGATTTTATGATACTGTGATTTCTATTCACTGAGGGTGGTTAAGGACTGTATTACCTTCTCTCATATATTGGATTTTAACTTCAGATAGGTTTTAGTAGTTCTACCTTTTTCTCGTTTGGCCTTTGCCAACATTTTATTGGAGCAGGATCTTATCCCTGCCTTGATTTTCCTCTTGCCCCAGTATAGGAGTTTTTTAAAAGTCCTTTTTTTTACTCTCTTCCAAAACTTAGTCTTCCTTTTCATGCTCCTGACACTGTTCTTAAAGGGCTTTCCCATTCTTTTTATGCATCCTCCTTACTTGGCTTTGATTCTGTCTTCAACAGGGATATTTAAAAATTTATGGTTGATGAGTTCCCTATGAATCCACGTCAGAACCTTTAGACATTCTTTTTATTCCTCATTGGGATCCTTTATATTTTTAGTGGCAGTAAGTCAGAGTGAGCAGAAAGCTACCTTCAGAATCATGAAGTCCTGAGCACCAATCCCACTTTTGAGTCATACCTGTGTGACCCTAGACAAATGACTTAATCTTTCAGTATTTAAACCAACTCTAAATTCAGTTGCAGGTGCTAATCTACATTGGTAAAGAAAAATCCTTAATAGGACTCCCTTCAATGATGTAATCACAAGTCTGATGCAAAACAAAAACACTTTACGTTATAAGAATTCCATTCTTGAGATCTTCCTATCCCTCTTGGGCTGATTTCCCCTACAGAATTCTAGATTATGGGGTCCTATCTATATTTTCTCCAAACTTAGCGAGGAAATCATAAGCATTCGTCGAGTGCACACACTAAGTGCCAGGCACTGTGTAAGCCCTGTGAGTACAATGACAAAAAGAAAACAATTCAGATCTCAAGGAACTTATACTCTATAGGAGTCTATGATTCTGTGAAATACAAATCCCATCCTCAGGCACCCTCTTATTAGCTAACTGTTCACTCTTCAAATATGCCTGTCTTTTCTGGGGTCCCTTTAGAAACAGCAACCATGAAAATGTCCCCTATTCCCCTAAGGAATTCCATTTCTTTCCTAGAACTTCATCATTTTAATAATGCTTTCTTTATGGCCATATCATTTGTTGTTTTTTTTATCCTAAATGAAGAAGTGGGTATTGGCCATCAGGTTTGAAAAATCTAAGGAATCTCTGTCATGTCCCAGATACATGCCCTAGGAAGACAACTGACTTTTATATTGTTGCTGAGGTTGACAAATAGCTGTCTCAGTCACCCTCAGCTCCACCTCTTTATTTCTTCTTCCTCTGGCCATGACCAAATGCCCTGTCCTGAGGCAACTAAGGATCCACAATATTTACTCCGTGGAGTACAAGAGTTGGCTTCCTTCCCAAAGGGTCTAATTCTCAAACCTCTTTCATATTCAGTCCTTCAGTTAAGATTCCCCTTTCTTTCTTCAAGATTATTTCTAGAGTCAAAGGACCTAGCTTCCAAACCAGCCTCTGTCACTTACTACCTATATTACCTTGGATGAGTCATTTCACTTTTTTGGACCTCTGCTTTTTCAGCTGTAAAATGAGAGGTTTGGATTAGAAACTCTCTAAAGTCTCTTCTAGTTCTAGAGCCATGTTTCCCTATGATTTGATCTTCTAATCTGTTTTCTCTTTGAAGCATTGTTCCAGTCTTTCTTTTTAATATTTAATTTTTTTCAATTACACATAGAACAATTTTTAACATTCATTTAAAAAAATTAAGTTCCAAATTATCCCCCTCCCCTCTCACTGAAAAGACATGCAATTTGATAGAGGTTATACATGTGCAGTCATGCAAAACATATTTCCATATTAGTCACATTGAGAAAGAAAATACAGCCTAAAAACAAGAAAACAAGAAAAACAAAGTGAAAAAACAATATGCTTCAATCTACATTCAGACTCTGCCAGTCTTTTATTTTTCTTGATAGCTCAACTTCCTCATCTATGAAGAGGGGACAATGATGCTTATGTTACATATCTAACAGGGCATTGTGAGGGTCGGGTGAGAATAAATCTCTTTGCAAACTTTAAAGCATTACATGAGATAGTGAGTTGACTCAGTGGATACCAAGAAACTGAATTCAAATCTGGCCTCAGATGCTTGCTAGCCATGTGACCCACTTTACCTCTGTCTGCTTCAGCTTCCTTGTCTGTAAGATGGGGATAATAATTCCAGCCATGTTCCAGGGTTGTTGAGATATTTGTAAAGAGCTTAGCACAGTGTCTGGCACTTAGTATGTACTCGATTAATGCCTGTTTCCTTCCTACATAAACGTCAGTGATGATGGGGGAGGGTATAATTATAGAAGTGTTCCTTCTGGAATACAAAGGATACTCTTTTAGTAGAGAGAATAACCTCTATTTTTTGCATATGTAGCTGTTACTTGTTACTAACATAAGTATAATCATAACCCCTTCTCTGGATCACTGTTAAATTCTTCTAGTCCTCTGTACTCACTGGAAGTGAGATCCTCAATTCCCCGTGATTCTTTTTGGTGGCTCTGAAGGATAACTCTCATGGAAAACAACTGAAAACTGCTTGTTTGCTTTACTGGGGGCTATTAATGTCTAGAACCCAGCCTGCCATTGTTTGCCTCTTAATAGATTGCTACCAAACCCCGATGCAGACAGAAGCTACTCGGCTGCAGTGTATAAGATAATTTCACGCAGAACACCTCTCACTACCTCTTTCCTCTCAAGCCTCAGGGCCTGATGTCCCCAGTACAGTCCCTGAGAGCCACAGCCAAAGTCCCGTATCTTCTTTGACTTAACATATGAGGTTTGTCTTACTATAGCACATAGCAGAGATGAGGATGAAGAGTAAGAAAACAAGGATGAGCATATATGTATCCTGTTGTTGTTCAGTCATTTCGGTCCTGTCTGACTCCTTGTGACCCCATTTGGGTTTCTCTTGGCAAAGATATTGGCATGGTTTGCCATTTCCTTCTCCAGCTCATTTTACAGATGAGGAAACTGAGGTAAACAGGGTTGAGTGACTTGCCTGGGGTCACACAACTAGTAAGTGTCTGAGGCCAGATTTGACCTCAGGACTTCCTGATCCAAGCCCAGTGCTTTATTCACTTTGCCCTGATGTGCTTTATATACGTGCCTTAGTCATCTCCAATAGAGCCAAGACTTCGCTTCCATTGCTTCTCTTGACATTTAAATTTAATGATCTTGCAACATTGCTCTTTAATCTTCTGGCCAACTAAGTCTGACATTTCATCATTTCGGTACTTCCTTAATTAAGAATGAGGCATCCTTGATGCAATTAAGTACATTTCCATGCATCCCAAATGATGATTGTTCTGTGAGTCCCACTGTGAGTTCTTTGGGGACTTGGGGCATGGATGTAAGTGGGCTAGCGGGCAGATCAAATGAATTGTGATAGAAATAAAAACTACTGAAGACATAAACAGGCAGAGAAGCAGTGCACTGGACTAGGTAAGTTGGTTACTTTCCCAGGTACCAAACCCACTTTGCAGTGGTGAGGAAGGCAGGTGAAGAGGAAAGCTCAAAACGCAGGAATATTCATTTCCTGTTTTTATTGTTGGTTCCTTAATGACCTCCTTTTCAAAGCTGCAGAAGCAAGCCAGTTGTCATGGAAACGTGGATTGACGTGCAGGGAATAGGTACACAATGTGTTTCTTTGTCATGTCCAGCCCGATGGGCTTGTCCTCTGCTCAGATGTGTGAATTTATGTGAAGAATTAAATATTAACCAGATGCCTTAACCTAAAGAGAATCAGAAATACAGAGTTAAGGGAAAGAGAAAAGGTTCAAAAGTAGGTGGTGGAGACTTTCAGAAACCTCCACTGTAGGGAGGCAATGGCCTGCCCAGCCATTAAGAGCATTAAAATGAGACCCCACTTTTCTAGATAGATGTGTTTCCAGAAAAGTTGTCGGTTAACTAAATTTCATAGATAGGCTAATATTTTGTAAATGCCACAGTCTCCTATTTAAAGGAATTGCCCAGATCGATCTTTCTTTTGAAGTGAAGAATCTATTTGTAATATGAATAATTGCCCCCTAACTTCTTCATTTTGTAGGTCTGGGTTTTCATAAATTGGGTTGTCTTAAAGTGAGTCCACCTTGGTTTTTATCCAAACCTCCCAGGGTCCTAGGAGCATGATCCTCTTTTAATTTTTTTGGTTTATTTGCCTTTTTTGCCATTGTTGATATGCATCATTCTTCCTGGCTCCTCACCTAGTCCTTTCCTGACCTAATTTTTTAATCTTAGGATCATAGATTGTTAGTGTCATAAGGACCTGTAGAGGCCATATAGTCCTTTCTTGCAGATGAGAACACTGATGTACAAAGTGGTAAAAATGAGGTGGTCAAGGTCATCCAGCTAGTGAGTAGAACCAAGACTATAAGCCCAGTCTCCTGACTCCAAGACCAGTGTGGTTTCCATTCAACCACAATGCGCATTACAAATATCCCCAGCTAAGGAGATTTGAAGGCTCTGTTGGGCTTCTCTCTCACCCTGATGAATTCAGTGGGCCTGGGACCTACAACTCTTATCCCGAGGAGGCATAAACTGGATTTGGAGGCTGAAGACATGACTTCAAATAATGGCTCTGCTTTAATGGCTCTGGGCCTCACCTTCTTTATTAAATGAGTGGGTTGGACTAGGCGACCCATAAGGTCCTATATCAGTATAAGTCTATGATCCTGTAGCTCTAATTGGAAAGGCTTGACTGAAGGCAGGGTTGAGCTGCTGTTAACCTGCTCCAGAGCTGGAGAGGGTCTTGTGAGGAGGCAACAAGGCCTCAGACCAGCCACAGAGTTTCTGAACTTACCCCCCCTTTCTGTTGGTAAATTCCTGATTAGTCAGGAACCTCTGACCTAATGAATGAACTTCCCCGGTTCCTGGAAGCCTGGTCCAGGTATCACTGCTGCCTGCCCTGCTTTAGCACCGATGCTGAAGAATAAGGGGGAAAACCCAGTTAAACCCCCCACTAAGTCAGCATGGCTGGCAGTCCTATGACTTGTTTTCATGTCCTGACCCTGTATTTTCTTAAACCCTCAGAAAATGAGTTCCGGGGTGAGCTGCTAAGTCAAAGGTGGACCCACGGAGAAAAGATCAGCAGCTGCGAGAGCCCAAAAAGCATACCCGGCAAACTGAGCAAGGTGAGGAGAGGAAGACGGAGGGGGTGCCCATCACAGAATCTCCTGAGCAGGAGAGAGGCTCCCTGGGGCCCCCTCCACAGAGCAACATGTCCCCTGCCAAGGTCCTCCTTCAGATTCCTATGGAGGAGCCATTACAATCACTTTTGGTCCAGCCAGGGAATAACCCCAGTGTTACAGAGAATGACCAAAGGGCAGTGACACAATTCATGAGTTCTGTACCTTTTAAGTTAAAAGAGGACCTTTGAATACCAAATGGTAGCTGGCAGTAACATGTTCATGTTGTTTTTCAGTCACAAAATACATGTAGAATGAGAAAGGTCTTGTAGATGTCATCTTGCGTATCCCCTTTCCTTGAGATAGGGTCCACTCCTAAGCCATGCCAACACATTTCCTTCCGTTTTTAACCTCTGCAGGGAGAGAGAGCCCATAACTTCCATTAGCAAACACAAAAACACCCACAACTGATGTATAACAAACCTCTAATAAACCTGCACAGCTGAAGACAAATTTCACTCCTAGAGACTTCTGTTCTAATATTTTGCCATTTTTAAGTATGTGTCCTCAATGTGAGACAGCTCGGTGGCATACTGACTAGATCAACAGGCGGAGAGTCAGGAAGCCCTGAGCCCAACTCCTGGCTTGTGCCTACTAGCTGTAGGACTCTCAGCCACTCTCAGCCCCAACTATTTGTAAAACTTAAGGCACTATATAAACACTAGCTATCGTCATCATCTTCCCCCCTCCCACCAGTGATGCAGATTTCAGCATCAGACATAACCATGTCTGCACATCTGTCCAATCATTGTGACTTCAAATCCTGCTTTTGACACTTAAACTATCTTTATGACCTTGGGCAAGTCACTTTATCTCTTTGGGCAGTGTTTCTTTATCTGTAAAATGAGAGAGCTAGAGTAGATAGCCTCTGTGGTCCCTTCTACTTCTAATTCCATTATCCCATGATTCTCCATAATTCAGCTATAAGAGACCCACACAACATGCTGTGAACTTTGCTGTAGCCTTCTTGACCCAGGAAACAAAAGAATTTCTTGCTAGATCTGAGATCCTCGGGCCATAGGATGTACCTATTTTCTCTTGTTCTCTCCTCAATGGAGAAAAGTATTCAATGGCAGCAAGAGTCAAGGTCTGCTCATGCCCAGGCTTGGTTGTGTTTTATTTCCTGAGATTACATCCCCAAGGACTTCCTGGCTTTCCTTGTGGAAGTCTAGTTCAGGGGCACCCACAGAATTCAAAATCTCAGGGTAAAGCGGGGCTTTCCAATATGTAGGTGATACGTCTACCTCTGTCTTTGCTTACGTGAACTGAGATGTCTGATCGATGCCTTTCCCAGGTCTGCCAGTGAAACATCCTTTAATTCTTTATCTCCACGGTTCACAAACAGCTCTCACTGCTTTGGTTTGTTGTTGTTCAGTCATTTCAGTTGTGTCTGACTCTCTGTGACCTTATTTGGGGTTTTCTTGGCAAAGACACTGGAGTGGTTTGCCATTTCCTTCTCCAGCTCATTTTACAGATGAAGAACTGAGCCAAACGGGGTAAGTGACTTGCCCAGGGTCACATAGCTAATAAGCATCTGAGGTCAGATTTGAACTCAGGATGATGACCTTCCTGATTCCAAGTCCACTGCGCCACCTAGCTGCCTCCCCTCACTTTGGTACTTGATTCTATACTTGAAGGAAACGTGATTTATTCAGCAGAAGTGTTTCCTCTCTAGATGCAGACAAATCTCTCCACACCTGAAGAGACAGTTTATTGGTTTGCTAAGGCCTCCTCCATTCTCTCAATCCCTCCCCACCTCCAAAAACCTCCCAAATTATCAATTTGTGGCTAATCCTTTGATGTCCTTTCTGAACTTGAATAGGCTTCTATCTAGATGAAGACACACTGTACATCCCTCAGCCCTTCTGGACTGGCAGCCCCTGCCAAAGCTTGAGCTCCAGTGTGTAGCTACTGGCCACAAAGGTGACTTCATCAAAGGAAATGAGTTAACCTGCTAACACTTGTTTTTGATCAACCTGCAGATAGCTAGGGGGCACAGTAGATAGAGCCCTGGGCCTGGAGTCAGTAAGACCTGAATTCAAATCCCACCACCAACCACACAATCCCAGTCATTTTACTGCTGTCTGACTCAGTTTCCTTGACTGTAAAATGGGGATAACATTAGCACTGAAAGGAACAAATGAGATATTTGTAAAACACTTAGCATAGTGTCTGGCACATAGTAGGCACTTAATAAATGCTTGTTTCCTTCCTTCCATATGAGGCTATGATCACTACTTTCCTCAGTGCTCAAAAACCATTGCCTTAATAGGGTTCTTCTTGCCAACAGGAAGCATTTGACTTTCATTTTCAAAACAGGCTTGGTTTCTTCTAGGATTGACCCCTTTCCCTTGTGTAAGGTGGGGTGGAATGGTAAGAAAAAGGGGGAAAGAGATATTGCCAAAGAGAAGAAAAAGACTAATTCCCCTGAGGAGAATTTCTACTTGCAAAAGACAGGTCAATGATATTGCCAAGAGATGAATACAAATCATACTTTGAAAATAGTAGGTGCTTAATAAATACCCATTGACTGATGGAGTGTTGCACAAAGCGACCCATTGCTTTAGCTTAGACATTCACTTTGGGAAAGAACTGTTTGAGAAGGAATGGGAATGGGGGCCAATTGCCACTTAAAAACAGCAAAGTGGCTTTGGTGATTGGGGAGATTGAGCATAATGCTTAGGGAGGTTTTTTAAAATACACATGCTTAAGGGGAATGGAATAGGAATCACCAGAAAATAATTAAGGCTTTTTTAACCTCTGAGAATAAAATATTTGAATGAGAAATTTAGATCATTTCCTAAGAAGCCAAAGTAGAGTCATTGAATTACAGTGTTGGAAGAGAACTCATTTTATAGTGTCTGCTCCTGTCCATGGGCTGAACTGATTCCATATCTTCCATCCTGGAAGTCAAAACTCCAGGCTCAGGGCACTATCCACTGTGCCACCTAGCTGCCTCTAGTACTGATCAAGAACAAGTGTTGCCAGGTTAACTTCATCTCCTTTGATGATGGAGGTGCTAGATGAAACCCAGGGTTGCTTCCACTGAAGTTCCCCCCCAAAGCCTCATCTTGGCATGGAAGTGATCCTGGGTGGCCAAAGATCATACCACTGGAGCTCAAGCTTCAGCAGGTGCTGCCAGTCTAGAAGGGTTCAGAGTTGTACTGTATGTCTTTATCTAGGTAGAAGTCTATTCAAGTTCAGAGAGGACATCAGAGGTTTAACCATGAGGTGGTAATTTTTTTTGGGGGGGGTGAGGCTGTAGGTTCTCTCCTGATTTTATAAATACCCACTGAGAAAAAGGTTCCAAACCCAGAAAAGGAGGCTCTGGCAAGGCAGTAGTTCTGACCTTGACAGTTCAGTTGCTCCAGCTGAGGGGGCTCAAGGGATGGAGGGGTATTTGGGGGGTGTGATAGTGGGGAGCAGACTTCCTGTTATGTGGTACTTCACAGAATCTCAGCTAGAAGGCATCTCCGAGGTGGTGTTACAACAATCTTGCTAGCAGCTACTGTGGCTGTGTAAAACCAACAACAGCCAGCACACAGAAGGGTGCCAACACAGGTTCTTTTGATTTGCTTTACTAAGGAAAGCAACCTTAAGGGGTTAACAATCTCAATTTAATCAAACAATGCAAATATCATTCACTTAGTTTAGAGGAAAAAGCCAGCACCCTGAACTTCAGAGCAAATACAAACAAATTACAAACATCAACAGACAGACCTTGTCTGATTCAAATCTCAGTGCATAGTTACCAGGGTTTAACAAAGTCCCAACATCCAGGTTTACAAGCTGGGGGCTCTTAACTACAGCTGCCCAGAGTCTCCGCATCAACACACCTTCAAGAGTAAGAGCCCTCCTCAAATATCTCTGCTCTCTCTTTTTATACACTCTTTAGCCATCATCAAACATCACCTGAGTGACCAGAACTTAGGCTCCTACTATTGGCTCTGGTCTCAGCAACTCCCCTTAGGACCCTGAGGGCTTCACGCCCACATAGGCTTAGCACCTAGTAGATAAGGGTTTGGGCCTGGAGTTTAGCACCTAGTAAGACACCCAACTTAATTGATATTACAGGTGGTCTAGTCTAATCCATACATGAACAAAAATCTCTACAATATCCCCAATGAGTAGTCATCCAGCTTCCTCCTAAAGACCTCCCATGACAGAGAGCAACTCATTCCACTTTTATAAAGTAATCCAGGTTCACCACCTTGATGCTTTCCTTTCCCAAGTCCTCCCTCCTCTCCCTACATTAAATAAATTGCCAAGACCTATAGGTTCTATCTCCATGTTGTCTCTTACAGTTCCTCCTCTCTCCACTTACATTGCCGCCAGTCTAGTTCAGCTCCTTGTCACCTGTGGCCTGATACAATAGAATCCTGATTGCTGGCTGTCCTCCATCAGTTAGGGGTTTGTTGGTGCCATCTTAAACAATCTCTCAAGAGCCTAATTGTTAGATTTTCAATGTGAACAATTATACCTTAGAAATCTGCAAACACTACAAATCAGGGTTTGATTTATTGTTGATTGTTTAGGCTTAACAAAATGATGGTGAAAATGTTAATGATGATTAAACTTAAAAGGATGTCATGCTACATGCTACCCCCCTTCCTAGAGCTGGTTGTTAAACATTTACCAACAGACCCCTGATTACAGTCTACCTTCAATAAAACTGCTAAAATAATCTTCCTAAAAGCACAATTCTGACCATGTCACTCCTCTGCTCAAAAATCTTCATTGGATCCCTGTGTCCTCTAGAATAAACAACAAATTTGTCAACCTGACATTTAAACCTCTCCACAATCTGGCTCCTGCCCACCTTTCCAATCTTATTTCTTATTACCCTGATTTAATCCACATTTCAGTCAAAATGACCTACTAGCTATTCTTAAATTCTACATTCTATCATCCAACTCTTCTTTCATGCTGATTATCTCTCATGCCTGCAATGCCCTCCTTCTTCACAATCAACTCTTAGCAGCACCCTTAGCTAAACATTAGCCTTGGCTTAAGCTACCACACATGGAGAGCTTTATCTGGCTCCCTGTTTGTTCATTAACTCTCTCCCCCCTACACTTGGATACTTATCCATTCTTCAAGTTGCGTCCACCATCAGAATGTAAGCACCTTGAGAAAAAGGGCTATTTTCCATTTTGGTCTCTGTATCCCAGTTCCTGGGATGGTGCTGTGTGTGTAGTAGATATTTAGTGTCTGTTGAACTGAATTGACATATTAGAAAGTTTTCTCTTATATCAAGTCAATATCTGCTTCTCTTAAATTTCTCCCCATGGCTTCTAGTTTCCTGGAGCCAAGGAGAACAAATTTTAATCCTTGTTCCTTTAGTTATTTGATGATAGTTATCATGACCCTTTAGGTCTACTCCAGGATAAACATCCCTAGTTCCTTCAAATAATCCATATGGAACCCAATTTCTAGTCTACTAATCATATTCATTGCATTCTACCTTGTCAATAGTCTTTCTAAAGTGCAGTACCTAGGACTTAACATAATACCCCAGGAGCAGTCTGACCAAGACAGAGTACAAAGGGCTGTCACCCCCTTTACTCCTCTATCAGTGAAGCCCAAGAGCATACTAGCTTTTGAGGACTTCTATATCACATGGTTAACTTGCATTTAGCTTACAATCCATTAATACCACCCCCTTCCCAGATCTTTTTCACTTATATTGCTGCCTGGCCATTTGCCTAAAATGTTACGGTGCTATTGTCACACCAAGGTGGTGCAGTGGATAGAGCACCAGAGAAGACTCATCTTACTGAAACACTTACTAGCTATGTGTGGCCCTGGGCAAGTCACTTACCGCTATTTGCCTCAGTTTCTTCATCTATGAAAGGAGTTGGAGTCCCGGTTCTTTGCCAAAAAAACTCCAAATGGAGTCACAAAGAGTTGGACATGGCTGAATAACAGTAACAACTGTCAAAGATCATTGGGATGGCTAAACAATGCATTTGTGCTGTTAGTTTTAACAAATGACAACTGACAGAGCAGCTTCATTCGGGCGTTTATTATACAGCTGTAATTTTTAAATTGGTGTCTACTGTGATCTCACACTTCAAGATGTTAGGAGAAATCCTCCCAATCTATGAATTAAAGGGCACCACACAAGGGTGTCCTTTCTGCAGCTCAAAGAGGAAGCAAAATATCTCCTACTAGTTTATTCAGTTGCAAACTGGTCTCACTGTGGGTGTAGTGTCAGGAGGATTTAAATCAGCAAGCAAGCAGTGCCCTAAGGAAAGCCACAATGTGCTTATAGAATAGCAGCCAAGAGAAGGGGATGGCAGCAAAGACTTTCAGATACATCCCCTTTTTCTGGAGAAGGGATGTCTAGCCAGGGGCCAAAGCTTTCTTTTAGCAGCTATAGAGGGATAAGGGAACAAAAGACATTATACTTATAGAAAATATTTGTTACTAAAAAATTATTCATAGAAGATTTGAGTAGCTTTAAGATCTCTAACCCTAATTCTTTGATCGAGGTCAAGGTGGGAAAACACTGGAAAAACTATTTTGGAATGCAGAAAAGGGGACATTGTGGGGTGGAGCAGATAAGATCGTAGATTTAGACCTTAGGCAGAGATGTCCATTTCATTACCACTGTGGGCAAATGACCCTCAAAACTTCTGAGTGCTGAGAACTGGATTAAAATGTAATTGGGAAATGTTTAACAAAATAAATTAAAATACAATACAACATAGATGATGTTAATTTGCAGTTTTCTTAGTATGTGACTGGTAGGATCTGTTTCTCTATGAATTTGATACCACTGCTTTAGAGGACTTCTAATTCTACTTCCCCATTTTACAGATGAGGAAACTGAGGACCAGAGAGGCTCAGTAATTTGCCCAAGGTCACATAGACAGTGGCAGTGCAAAGATTTGATCCTTGGTCCCCTGAACCCCAATGCAGTGCTCTTTCCATTGGGAGAATATAGTAGAGGAAGGAAACATCATCACAAAAAACATCACTGAATTTGAAATGTAAATTAAGTGACCTAATGATGTCCTAAATAAAATAGATGGTACCTTGTCTGCAACAAAGAAATTTCATAGCCAGTTGAAAGATGTTTTCTTGAAACTTGAAAATTCAAGTTCCTGCATGCTGGCATTGTCCTCAAGCAGGGAGGTCACTGCTATAGCTCCTTCTTTAGTTATAATGTATAACCAGTAGCAAAGGCAAGCTCAACACCACTGTTTTCTCCTTTTTCTTTTTTTTATCATTTTGCTCCCCTGGGGAATAGGATGGTTTAAACTGATGGTCATGAAAGCAGAATCCTAATGTCTTTGATTAAAGGACGATGGCACATCAACTTCTTCTTACCTCACTCTCTACTAATGTCTCTGAGGCTCACTTGTTCTTCAGTCCCCCGCTGCCTTCCCACCCAACAGAAGCTGTCAATTATAGCCAATTGAAGAATGACTTCATAATTGGGACAAAAGGTCCCCCTAGAGTCAGGAGAAAGCACCTTGCTCCTTTTATCTTCTGACCCTGATACTTGGTTACCTTGTCTACTGAGAAGAGAGGAGGTGCCACACCAGGACTTTTTTGGATTTTAGCATGGAAAAAAATAGCATTGGGGATATCGAGTAACACATAGAAAAATATTTGGGAAAGGGCAATGGTATCGTTGGTACCTAGGATGGTTATATAGCAGTTAGCAGAATATGACCTACTAACAAATTGAACTAGAGACCTTAATTCAAGGAAGTTAATTTAATCTCATAGGTTCCACTGAGGCTTGCTAGGATATGTTATATGACTGGTACATGGCAAAGAAAAGTTATCTCTTGTTCAAGAGGAATAGACTAGGGTTAAAAGGTGGTAAAGCAACATTGTATTTCCACACACATGAAAATCGACTAATTTAAGATGGGGTTGAAGTGGAAAGTAATATGGTAAATAGCATTTCAGTGGAAAACAAAAGGCCAAGAGAATTAAATGATACTGTCATCAGGGTATGCTATATACTGCTGGGCCAAAAGGAAGAAATAGATGATGATTTCTTCCTGAAGATTGCAATGCTATCATGGAGGCAGGATACAGTTCTGATGGGGGAACTTCAATTATTGTAACTTAGTGACACTATCTCTCTCTCTCTCTCTCTCTCTCTCTCTTTCTCTCTCTCTCTCTCTCTCTGTCCCTCTCTCTCTCTCTCTCTCTCTGCCTCTGTTTCTCTGTCTGTCTCTCTCTCTGTCTCTCTGCCTCTCTGTCTATCTGTCTCCCCCTCTCCCTCATAACAGAGTTTTTGATAAACTCTCACTTCGCCTTGCTAATAATTCTATGTATTTACAGGAAGCAATAGGGTGTCCTTTTTGAGGAGGGATAAAGAGACTTGGAAGAACACTGTAGAAAGTGGGAAAGTGAGTTGATAAAGGAAGTGTAGAAGGATTGCCTAGCAGCAGTGAGGGCCCACTTGACATTATGCAAGTGATGGGGGGGGATTGCTATTCTAAGTTTGATTCTCACCAATACAGACGAACTAGGTGAAGTGAAAATAAATGGAACCTCAGGAGAAAGTGATCATACCACTTTAGAGTCAGTCAATAAATATTTATTAAGCACTTACTATGTGCCCAGGCACTGTACTAGGCACTGGGCATACAAACAAAGGCAAAAGACAGTCCTTGCCCTCCAGGAGACCACAATCTAATGAGGAAGACAACAAACAAATATATACAAACAAATTATGTACAGGATAAGAAGGAAATTGTTAACAGAAGGAAGACACCAGAATTAAGAGGGATTGGGAAAGGCTTCCAATAGAAGGTAGGATTTTAACTGGGACTTGAAGGAAGCCAGGGAAGCCAGGAGGCAGAGATGAGGAGAGAACATTTTATGCATGGGGGACAACAGAGGAAATGCCTGGAGTTAAGAGATGGAGTGTCTTGTTTGTGGAACAACAAGGAGACCAGTGTCACTGTATCAAAGAGTATATGATGGGTGGGAGAGTGCAAAGTGTAAGAATACTGAAAAAGTGAAGGGTGCTATGTTATGAAGGACTTTGAGTGCCAAACAGAGGATTTTGTATTTCATCCTAGAGTTCATAGAGAACCCCTGGAATCTGTTGAGTAGGGAGTAGCATGGTTAGACCCATGCTTCAGGAAAATCACTTTGGGAGCTGAATGGAGAATGGACTGGAATAGAGAGAGACTTGTGACTTGCAGAACTACCAGTAGATTATTGAAATAGTCCAGTCATGAAGTAATATGCCTGCACTAGGATGGTATCAGAGTAGAAAGGGGAACATATTTGAGAGATGGTGAAATGGTGAAATCAGCAGACCTTAGCAAGTGATTGGATGTGGGGGCAGGGGGTGGAAGGGAAGGTGAGAGGTGGTGAAGAGTCAAGAATGACTCCTAGATCATGGACACTGGGAAGATGGTGATGTGGTCAACAGTAACTGGGGAAATTCAAAGAGGGGAGGATTTAGGGGGAAAGATAATGAGTTCAGTTTTGAATATGTTGAGTTTAAGATGTCTACTGGACATCCAGTTTGAACTCTCTGAAAGCCAGTTGGAGATGCAAATTTGGAGTACATCAGAGAGGTTAGGGCTAGAGAGGTAGATTTGAGAATCATCAGCATAAAGATGATTAAATTTAAATCCAAGGGAGCTGATGAGATCACCAAGTGAAGTAGTATAGAGGGAAAAGAGAAGAGGGTCCTAAACAGAGCCCAAGCTAATTTTCTGAAGTGGGATACCCCTAGTTGGTTAATTTGATCTGGATAAAGATTCAGCAAAGGAGACAGAAGGATTGGTCTGATAGTTAGGAGAACTAGGAGACATGGTGTCTTAAAAACCTAAATAAAAGAGAGTGTCAGGGAGAAGAGAGTGATCAGTGGTATCAAAGGCTATTAGATTTGACAATTAACCATTGGACAAAAGACCATTGGATGTGACAATTAGGAGATCATTGGTAACTTAGAAGAGATAATGAAGTCAAAAGCTTTATTGTAGGGGGCTAAGAAGAGAGTGAGAAGAGAGGAAGCATTGACATCTATTGTAGATAGCTTTCTCGAGGGGTTTTACCACAGAGGGCGGAAATGATAGAGGATGATAGTGGAGATGGAATGATCTAAGTGAGGGTTTCTTTTTTGAATGGGAAAACCTTAAGCATGTTTATAGATGGCAGGGAAAGAGCCAGTAGACAGAGAGAGAGAGAGAGAGAGAGAGAGAGAGAGAGAGAGAGAGAGAGAGACAGATTGAAAATACATGAGAGAATTGGGGTGACAGAGGGGACAGACTGTCTATTGGAGGAGACAAAATGGAATGGGATTGTAGATAGAGGGGTAAGGAATAGTAGAAGAAAGCATCTGAGTGAGGTATGATGAGCAAGAGGGAAGAAGAGGAAGATCTCAGTGAATGAGCTCATTTTTTCCTGTAAAATATGAGGCAATGTTGTCCTCTAAGAAGGTATGTACAGGAAGCAATAGGAAGTTTGAGAAGGGATGAAGAGGTTTGGAAGAATACTGTGGAAAGTGGGAAAGTGAGTTGATAAAGGAGTTGTAGAAGGATTGCCTAGCTGCAGTGAGGTCACACTTGACGTTATGCAACATAAAATTTTAATCAACCCAGCCAGAATAGTTGCATAGTTTTCTCCACCTATATTCAGCAACACCTATGTAGCAGCGAAGGCAGCATATGATGGTAATGATCTAAGGCAGGGTATGATTAGTGATATGAGAAGAGGGCCAAAGACTCAAGAGAAGACGATAGTGTAGAGTTGAACTCAGAAGGTCAAGATGGGGGAAAGAGGAAAGAGTGGATAGTGCAGGAATGATTCAGACCAGGCACAGTCTGGCTTGTGTCATGAACTTTGAGAAAGTGGATTTAAAAGAATTAGTTGAAAAAAACAGGTAGAATTCCATGGTCTAACTAACAGAAGTTAGTTTGAGATAGGAGTCTCTGAAATCAGTTCTTAGGATACAGTTATAAATGATTGTAAAAAGGAAGGAAATGGGTCTAAAGAGACCAATGCAGTTATACAAAGAGTTAACTAACTCAGAGTTTTGAAAGATGTGCAGATGTAGGAAGAAGGACAGATAAATTTAAAAAATCCGAAAGAGTAGCTTAATCCCATAAAATAATGTAAAGACTGGTATAAAAAGTGAGGCTTGTGATCAATGCTAAGTGTCAATGAGTTTTGTTTTGTTTAGCTATATGAGTAACAGGAACAATAACTGAGATAAGTCTATTGCTTAAAGGTGGATGGGGTGGTGATAACTAATGATGAAGAGAGACAAGTCAGAACTACTCAAGTCTTTGGTTTCTTCCAAGGAGAGTGATCTTAATACTGGGAAGGATATGATTAGCAGGGTCTTAAATACCAAGATAAATAGTACAGGAGCATTTAATTTTGAATAACTTATAACCAAGGGTTGTGGAAGAACTTGCAGGCTAATTGCTGGGCTGCTGTAAGCTTTGAAAACAATCCTGGAGAACTGAAGAGGTGTTACAAGACTTGAGACGGGTTAATGTATATGTTTTCAAAACAGTGGAAGGATATGGCTCCTTCTAATTAAGGACAGAGAGCTTGATTTAAATTCTTGGCAAAATGCTAGAAATCATCATTAAAGGCATGGTTTCTAAACAGCTGAAAGATTTTCTTCTGCTTAACTTCTTCCACATGACAGCCCTTCAAATATTTAAAGGCAGAGATAATTTCCGAGTTTTCTCTTCTCTAGGCTAAGTATCCCCAGATCCTCAAACAAAGCTTTTGACACTCTCCACCACCACCCCATTAGCCTCTAGGACCTGATGTAGATTTCCTTTACTCAACTTCCCCATTCTTGTTATCTATCTTAAGCCTGCTTGTTTAATTTTTTTCCTGACTTCTCCTGCTCCATGACAGTGTAGTATTTTTAAAGGCTCAATCTAGGGCTCCCTTCTTTTCTCACTTTAAATTATCCCTTAGAAATTTCTTCCATTATCATCGACTCAAGTCCAGAGTTTTTTAAACTGTGGGTCACGATGACCCCATGGGGTCACAAAAATTTGGCAACAATAAAAGGTTTTTGAATGGACAATGACCAAAAATTAGTTCATAATCAAATGTATAATGAATCCGAGGTGTTTCTGCAAGTGTTGCATCACACAACTTCAATGCAACCTTGGTTCTGAACACATGACATGAGTACTTTGCACTGCACATGCCATCACACCCACAAAGGATGGTAACGAATGCTGCCAAAACACATAAAACGGTCTCGAATGGAAAAAGTTTAAGAAGCCTGGGTTCAGCTATCACCATATAGTTGTATCTAAGTGACTTCTGTATAAATGACTTCTAAATCTCAGAAGCCTAGACTCTTTAGAGGTGGATAGTTTGTCAGAGATAATCAACCCCAATCAAGATCTCTCACCATCACTGCCTGAAGACCTTCAGCAAGGGGAAACCCATCACATCCAAGGCAATGCACTCTAGTTTTGTATTACTCAAACTGTTATGGAGGTTTTCCTTACTTCAAACTGAAATTCACATCTCTGTAACTTCCCATACATACATTGCTCCCTAGTTCTGTTCTCTGGAGCTTCAAATACTCTCCACGATATTTTTTCACTCTGGTGGGTGGATTTCCTCACATGAGGAAACCTTTTCAAATGATCAGATTTAAAGCTGAAAGATACTTTAGAGTTCAGCTAGTCCAGTGCTATCACTGGACAGATGAGGGAACCGAGCAAGGCTTTATCTGTAGCTGATTTTTCTACTTTTTCTTTTCCTGAGACATTCTTGCCTTTTTCTCAGATATGACATTGCCTTGCTTAGCTGCCTTTGAGGCAGATTAGAAGATTTCTGCCCAAACTCTAATGTAAACAGAAGCTGCCCTCAGCAGTTGTCTGAAAGATCTTAGATATACAACTTCAAGCTATTTCGCTCCCTCCAGTTACTCTCCTCTCCTCTCCCCACTGACAAGATATCCTGTACCTTTTACTCTTGTCCTATGGTTTCACCAGGTCAGTATCTTCTAGGATCAGGAGGGGTTCATAGCAAAGCTCTGCTTCCCATAGGGCTGTAGAAAGCTAGTGTGAGTCTTGCTATTGCTCTAAATAGAGGGGCCTCTCTCTCCCTGGTTCTCCCCGGACAACTTTGGATGAGGATTTGTTTCTTCTGGCTGACCTCACATGAAAGAAGGCTCACTCACTTCCCTGAGGAAGTGGGAGGTCGTTCAGCTGAGGGTGGATTTTGATGAAGTGAGGTTAGTGCTCTAATGAGGACCCATGAGTAAAACAAAGTTTCAAAGAAAAAAAAAGAACCCTTTTGGGGGGGGCAAAGGAGAATATTTTAAAACTACAAATAAAAATATATAATTCACTAAACTCCCTATGTTTTATAACTATTTGAATATACAATAGTACAACTCAAGCCAGAATATAAACAAGAAACCTGAGAAAAATGTAGTTATACAGTTCAATTCAACAAATAATTATTAAATGCCTACTGCATGTAGAATGTTTTGCTAAGCCATGGATGGGTTCTTTCAAAGTTTAGATAGGAGTATAGCTTCCTTCGTGGACCAAAGTCTGGTAGGAACACAGGGCACGTGTGTAATACTAATTAATAGATAAATGCTTTTGTTGTTGTTGTTGCATTACAGAGTTGCAATTTTTTTCCTTTGTGAAGTAATGAAGCTTGAAAAAGAGGAGAGATATCTTTTCCTCTGTGACTGGGGGGAAGTGAGAAAGCAAGTAATTCTGACAAAAAGTTTTGAAAAGCAAAATAGGAAAGATAAGGGAATTTCTGATAAATTACCAGTCTTCCCAATGAATCAGGAGGTCATCATAAATCAAACAATAAGCATTTATGAAATACCAACTATCTGCCAGGAATTGTGCTAGGTACTAGAGATTTTTTTAAAAGTCATCTTCTGCATGACTTAGCATGTAGGTTAGGGATCAAGTTGAAAATTCAAAAAGAAAGGAAAAGATTTAGAACTTCCCTATAGAGAATGAGACACGGAGTCAGTCAATAAGAATAACATAGAAGGATTACTGAAGTGCAGTAAAGATTTATGGCTAAGTCAAATCATTTTCATGATCTTATTCAGTGATACTCCAATATTGGGGAGAAAGATGGGAAGATAAGATGGTGGAAATTAACCAGGAAAGAAGATAAACAGGTCAGGAATGGCAGAAGGTCAAGAAATGAGGGATTCTGGGTGGTGAATAAACAGGCAGACCATGAGGTCAGGGCTGTGTATGGATGCGCTTGAATCCAGAGTGAGGGAAATGGACTGGAAAAAGGAAGGAGAATCAAGAAGACCTTGATGAAGTTTAAGAGCAGCTCGATTATGCCTAAGTGAGTGGTAAAGATAGGTTGTAGGCTATGGTCAGAGAGTGGAATTTGGAAGTTTAGTATCTTAGAGGTGGTATTGTCCTATGAAAGAGTGAAGTCTGAAGTGTGAAGAAATTGTCCAGGAGGGTCTGCATGAGTTGAGCTGATATCAAGAGCTGGAGGGTTTTGGGGTATTGGGGCATGACACATATTTCCAATAAAGCATCATTTAGCCAATCAAGCATTTATTTAGAACCTACTATGGGTGATATAAAGGACTGGAAATGTTATTTTGATTTGGAAGCACAGGCATGGTTTGGCAGCCTAGTGTAGTGTGTTACTACAGGCAACAGTGGGGAATAAAGAGTATGCCAAATCTTCCTCATGTTTTGTTAGCTGGAGGTTGCGGCGGAGAATGGAGAAGTGGCCTCCCATAAGAAAGAATCCCAAAGGAGGTGGTGGCATCAGGTTTCAGGTAAAGTGAGGAGGCAGAAAAATGCTGGGGAACTTACTGACAATAGAATAAGGGTTCCTTTGCAGATAGAGTGCTAGACTTGGAGTAAGGAAGAATTGAGTTCAAGGCCTGGCCCAGAGGCTTACTGCCTTTGTGGCTTTGAGTAAGTCACTTAACCTCTCAGTTTCTCCATTTATAAAATAAGGGCAGTAATAATTCCTGTGTTGTGGGGTTGCTGTAAGGATCAAATGAAATAATGCATGTATAGCACTTTGCAAACCTTAAAGAGATATATAAATGCTAGTTATTGTTAACATTAATTATTGTCATCCAACAGTTCTTTTTCCCCATCCCCCATTGTCCTTGGAATTAAGTAAGTGACTAATAATACGAATACCTGGCCTGAATTTAAGACATTTCCCTCCCAAATCTTTGACTAAGGAAACAAAAATACAGAAAAACAAAAGAGCAAAAAAGACTGATTAATTACTCTGACAGGTAGTCATTCAATGTCTATTCAAACACTTCCAGAGATAGGAAATTCACAAAGCAGCCTGTTATATACTTGGATGTGTCCAACTTTTAGAAAATTCTTTCTTACACTGGACCAACATTGGCTTCTTTCTAACTTCAGTCCCTGGCCTTGGTCCTGCCCTCTGCAGCTGCACAGAATAATTCTTGTATAGCACAGCCCATCAAACACTTGAAGGCAGTCATCATGGCACCATAAGTTTTCTCTTTTCCCATCTAAACATTATCATTTCCTTCAATAGCTACTCCTCTGACATGTTTTTAAACCCATCACCACACTGGCCATCCTCCTTTGGATGTGTTTCATCTTGTCTGCCTCCCTCTTAAAGTCTAGCTTCCAGAACACAGAATACCAGATGTCTGGCCAAGGCAGAAAACAGTAGGAATATCACCTCACTCATTATGAAAGACATACTTCCATTGATGCAGACTAATAGTGTCTCAGTGATCAGGTCCTGAGTTCTTATGATTCACATCTCCCACATGGCTATTTCCTTTTCCATTCCCCCAGCACTAGCCCTTATTCAAATCCTCATTACTCTACATCTTAATTGTGATGATTCCTAACTGATCTCCCTATGCCCAACCTCTCCCTCCCTTAATAACATCTATGTACTATACTTTGTGGGGAAACAAGTTACTGTCCCACCCAACCCAAGAGAAAGGGCATCTGACTTCTGCATCCTACCATTCCTCCCTTTCTCTGCCTTATGGCAAAGAAACAAAAACCCACATTGAAAGTCTCCTCCAATCAATTTCTCCTGTTCCTCTGTTGCTCTTAGATATTCATTATGCTGCCATCATTCTAGGAGAAAAGTGGGGAGATTTCTGCAACAAAGCCTAAAACCTCTGGGTCTCACCTTTCCCTTCTTTCTCTTCTTATCCATTGGTTATGTAACAGTGTCTTATCCTTGCTGTCAAATACACATAGGTCAACTGCAAAAGTCTGCTTTCCTGCAATGGGAAAGCTTGAGATTTTAAGCTACATTTGAGTCCTGCATAGGAATAATGTCATATAACCCAATTGGCCTGCTGTGTATTTATAGAATTAAAGGATTCTTTCCAGGTGTGCCCTGTCTCTTAAGTTTGCAGGTTCTTTCTCTAGATTCTGACCTTCAGAGTGCCAATTTTTTCTAAGTCACTTTGCTCTTACCTCTACTTTCAAGCTGTTTGTCCATGTTTGGTTCCTAGAAAGACCAAAGCCATAGGATTTTGGATTTGGAAATGACCTTAGAAGTCATCTAGTTTATCATCTAGTTTAAATTTCTATCCAGAATGGACCTTAGACATCATCTAATTCAACTTTATTTCAGAGATGAGGAAACTGAGGCTCCAGGAAGTAAAAGCACTTGCTCAAGGCTGGTCAGGTCACCAATGGAAGAGCTAAGCTTCCAATCCAAGGTCTCAGGCTCCAAATCCAGTGTTCTTTCCACCACACCAGTCTGGTTCCTTTCCTGTCTGGATGCCAGGACCACCCCTTTTGGTTTTTAATCAAGACTGCTGTCTGGGCAGCCCCATCTCTTGGCAACTAAGCTGGTGTTCCCCTGGCTCCACCCCTGGAATTCCTTTTTCACTCTGGCCCTTGCTCTTTCCCTATTTGCATCAGCTGTCTAACCAGTCCTTCTGGTCTGGATCAGCAAGTCTTTACTCACCCTGTCTTGCTATCTCTCATTACTAGAGTCCTCCTAGGTCTTCACAACTCTGTGTTCCCACCCATTATATCATCAAGCAGCTTAGGTTTCCTCCACCCACGAGCAGCTAGCATAGATCTATAGCCCTCTAAATGCTTCACAATACATGTTAATGAAAATCATCATCTTAATTCTGGTTAATTCCCATTGTCCTTCTTATAAATGTTTAAATATTTAATACCCAACATCTAGACTTTAAGAGGGAGTGTGGTAAAATGGATAGTAAGTTCAAACTAGGAAGACCTGGGTTCAAGTCTGTCCTCTGACATGCACTGGTTCTGTGACCCAAGGCAAGCCATGTAACCTCTCAGGACTCTAGACATAGAAGGTATTGCTTTGGAAGAGGGAATTTCCTAACCCAAGACTTCCCTATACCAAAGAAATTAGATGCCCAGTCCTTATCCTTATTCTTAGATAGACTTTAACATCTAAACTTTTGGTCCCTCGTCTGGGTTGCTCCTCAATCATAAAATCACAGGATCTCAGAATTGGATGACATGTCAGCAGGCATTTTGTCTAAATAATGCCTGAATAGCAATTTGTTCTATAACATACCTGACCAATGTCATCCATTCTCTATTTAAAAGTCTCCATTATGGAGAGGAACCCACTATCATCTAAAGTGGCTTACTCTACTTTTGGATAGCTCTCATTGTTAGAAAAATTTTCTTGGGTCAAGCCTAAATTTGTCCCTTTGTGAATCCACCCCTTTGCTCCTGGTTCTGCCTCCTGGGATCAAATGGAATGAGTCTAATCCCTTTCCACGTGACTGCCCTTCAAACACTTGAATACAACTCTCGTGAGCCTCTTAACCACCCTCAGTCTTCTCTTCTGCAGGCTAAACATCTCCAGGTGCTTAATAGAGCTTCATGACATGGCATAGACCCAAGGCTTATTACCTTCTAGTCACCCCCTTCACTATATTTCTCAGCTTACTGATATCCCTCTTAAACTGACTCCCAAATTTTGAACTGAATTCTCAAGATGTCTGACCAAGACTGAGTATAGTGGTACTATCTCCTTTTCATTTACAAATGCATATCTCTTAATGTAGCCCAAGATTGCAATGACTTTTTTTTGGCTGCCATAACACACTATTGACTCATATTGAGCTTATAGTTAAGAAAAAAATCCAGAGCTCTTTAAGATAACTGCTATTGAATCATTCATTCACCATCTTGCATATAGGAAGTTGATTTTTTCAAACTCAAATGTAATTACATTTATCCTCCTTAAATCCCTTCTCATTAGATTCAGGCCAATCTTCTCATCTATCAAGATTTGTTTGGATCTAGCTTCAATTATCCTGTGTGATATCTATCTCTCTTAGCTTTAAGTCACTTGCAAAGCTGATGCTTTTATACAAATCATTAATAAGAATTTTCAGCAGCACAGCACCAACCATAGATCCCTGGGGCACTCCACTAAAAACCTATTTCTAAGTTCATAGAAGCATGGATTTAAACCTCAAAGAAATCCTAGAAGTGATCTAGTCTAAGCCCCTCCTTTTATAGGTGAGGAAACTGAGACCCAGTGAGGTTGAGTGACTTGCCCAAGGTTACAGTTAAGTGCCAGAAGTGAGATTCGAACCTTGGCATTCTGACACCAAATGTAGCACCTGTTCCATGCTATCTCTTCACACTGAAGTCTCTTCTTTCAGCCAGTTCTGAGCCCATCTACTTATTCTAACTGAATAGCCAACATCCAGTCCCTTTTTGGAGAATGATCACTGATGGGTTAAACTTCCAAAAACATAAAGGAGTTGGCTTATACTCCTGAGTTTTCTTTGAGATCTAACATTCTATTGAGATGACTAATAATCTATGGGAACTAAACTTGTGCATGCACATGCACACACACAGAGGCAAAAATGTTTAATGGTTCCTTTTGCTTGTGAAATGAAGTGTAAATTTCTCAGCTTAGCATTCAAGGACCTCCACAATCATCTATAGACTACATTTCCAGGCTTCTCTCCCCATTGATCTTCTATAGGCATCCTCTACTCTAATCATTCCTGTCTTTTCATTTACCCCACCCATGCTGAATTCAGTCCCTCCTTTGCCCCTTTACTTACATCATTTTCTCCACCTAGTAATAATTTTCTTCTCATTTTCTATGCCTAAAAATACTGCTTTTCTACATGACTCAAGTTCCATCTTCTCTGTGAAGACTTTTCTGAACTCCCAAGCCCACAATAATCTCTCCTTCATCTGAGCTCCCAGTGCTTATCTTCACCATACTACTGGTTCCCAGGATATCCTGCTGTGGGGTACGTTCACACAATTGTCTTCCACTACTAATTAACTCTTGTTGCTTAAATTTTCACCTATGGGTGTCTTATCTCCCTAAGAAGATTGAGCTCATGGATAGCATGACCATTCATCCCAAGCTTCTAGAACACTGCTGGGTTCAAGAAGTAATGGGCACACAATCAATATTTGTTGAATGACTGAACAAATGAATTGAGCAGAATGTGGTCTGTGACAGATCAAATAAAGCTACTGAGCTGTCCCACAAACCTAGTGAAAGGAGCCTAGCCCAGGGCTCAGCTGTGATACTGAGATTTCCTTGGGATGGAGTCTTATGATGGACATTAGTTTCGTTTCATGCCTACCCAGGATAATCTGTGACCTATGACTATTTTCTGTACTCTTTTCTTCAACTTTAGAATGGCCAAAATTATTACAAAATGCCTCTGATGCTTTTTTTTCTTTTAAATTTATTTAACATATTGATTTTCACAAGAGTTTGAATTACAAATTTTCTCCCCATTTCTACCCTCCCTCCCCCCGCTCCAAGATGACGTATATTCTGGTTGCCCTGTTCCCCATTCAGCCCTCCCTTCTGTTACCCCATGCCCCTCCCATCCCCTTTTCCCTTCCTTTCTTGTAGGGCAAGATAAATTTCTACGCCCCATTGCCTGTGTATCTTATTTTCTAGTTGCATGCAAAAACTTTTTTTTTGTTTGTTTGTTTTTGAACATCTGTTTTTAAAACTTTGAGTTCCAAATTCTCTCCCCTCTTCCCTTCCCACCCACCCTCCCTAAGAAGTCAAGCAATTCAACATAGGCCACATGTGTATCATTATAGATAACCCTTCCACAATACTCATGTTGTGAAAAACTAACTATATTTTGCTCCTTCCCAACCCATCCCCCTTTATTGAATTTTCTCCCTTGACCCTGTCCCCTTTCCAAAGTGTTTGTTTTTGATTACCTCCACCCCCTTCTGCCATCCCCTCCATCATCCCCCCCCCTATTTTTAATCTTCTTCCTTCTTTCCTGTGGGGTAAGATACCCAATTGAATATGTATGGTATTCCCTCCTCAGGCCAAATTTGATGAGAGCAAGATTCACTCATTGCCCCCTCACCTGCCCTCTCCCCTCCTCCCACAGAACTGCTTCCTCTTGCCACCTTTATGCAAGATAATCCACCCCATTCTATCTCTCCCTATCTCCCTCTCTCAATGTATTCCTCTCTCATCCCTTAATTTGATTTTATTTCTTTTAGATATCTTCCCTTCATCTTCAACTCACCCTGTGTCCGCTCTTTCTCTCTCTCTCTCTCTATATATATATATATACACATACATATATACATACATGCACATTCACTTTTATATATATATATATACATAAACATATATATATGCATATTCCTTTCAGCTACTATGATATTGAGGTCTCATGAATCATACACATCATCTTTCTATGTAGGAATATAAACAAAACAGTTCAACTTTAGTAAGTCCCTTATGCTTTCTCTTTTTTGTTTACCTTTTCATGCTTCTCTTGATTCTTGTGTTTGAAAGTCAAATTTTCTATTCAGCTCTGGTCTTTTCACTGAGAAAGCTTGAAAGTCTTCTATTTTATTGAAAGTCCATATTTTGCCTTGGAGCATGATACTCAGTTTTGCTGGGTAGGTGATTCTAGGTTTTAATCCTAGCTCCATTGACCTCCAGAATATCGTATTCCAAGTGCTTCAATCTCTTAATGTAGAAGCTGCCAGATCTTGGATTATTCTGATTGTGTTTCCCCAATCCTCAAATTGTTTCTTTCTGGCTGCTTGCAGTATTTTCTCCTTGATCTGGGAGCTCTGGAATTTGGCGACAATATTCCTAGGAGATTTCTTTTTGGGATCTATTTGAGGAGGCGATCGGTGGATTCTTTCAATTTCTATTTTGCCCTGTGGCTCTAGAATATCAGGGCAGTTCTCCTTGATAATTTCTTGAAAGATGATATCTAGGCTCTTTTTTGATCATGGCTTTCAAGTAGTCCAATAATTTTTAAATTATCTCTCCTGGATCTATTTTCCAGGTCAGTGGTTTTTCCAATGAGATATTTCACATTGTCTTCCATTTTTTCATTCCTTTGGTTCTGTTTTATAATATCATGATTTTTCATAAAGTCACTAGGTTCCACTTGCTCCAATCTAATTTTTAAGGTAGTATTTTCTTCAGTGGTCCGTTGGACCTCCTTTTCCATTTGGGTAATTCTGCCTTTCAAGGCATTCTTCTCCTCATTGGCTTTTTGGAGCTCTTTTGCCATTTGAGTTAGTCTATTTTTTAAGATGTTGTTTTCTTCAGTGTATTTTTCAGTATTTTTTTGGGTCTCCTTTAGCAAGTCATTGACTTGTTTTTCATGGTTTTCTCACATCCTTCTCATTTCTCTTCCCAATTTTTCCTCTACTTCTCTAACTTGCTTTTCCAAATCCTTTTTGAGCTCTTCCATGGCTTGGGACCAGTTCATGTTTTTCTTGGAGGCTTTTGGTGTAGGCTCTTGCACTTTGTTGACTTCTTTAAGCTGTATGTTTTGGTCTTCTTTGTCACCAAAGAAAGAATCCAAAGTCTGAGACTGAATCTGGGTGTGTTTTCGCTGCCTGGCCATATTCCCAACCAACTAACTTGACCCTTGAGTTTTTCAGTGGGGTATGACTGCTTGTAGACTAAAGAGTTCTATGTTCCACGTTTGGGGGGGATGTGCCAGCTCTGCTACACCAGCACTCCTCCTTCCTCAAGAACCCCCAACCCGGACTGGGCTTAGATCTTCAGCAGGCTGTGCACTCCTGCTCTGATTTGCCACTTAATTCCTCCCACCAGGTGGGCCTGGGGCTGGAAGCAACAGCAGCTGTAGCTGCCCCACCTCTGCTGCCCTGGGGGCGGTGGCCGAACTGGGAACTCCTTCCACTCCCGCAGCTTTTCCCACTAACCTTCTCCGCTGTCTTTGGTGTAAGTGGGTTGAGAAGTCTGGTAACTGCCGCAGTTCACTGATTCAGGGCGTTAGGGCCCACTCTGCCCAGCTCCTGGTCTGGTTGGTAGAGCAGCTCATGCTGGGCTCTGCTCTGCTCCGCTCCCAGCTCCCAGGTCCGTGTGGGATAGATGTCACCCAGAGACCATCCAGGCTGTCCTGGGCTGGAGCCCTGCTTCCCTCTGCTGTTTTGTGGGTTCTGCCATTCTAGAATTGTTTCAGAGCCATTTTTTATAGGTTTTTGGAGGGACTCGGCGGGGAGTTCATGCTAGTCCCTGCTTTCCAGCTGCCATCTTGGCTCCGCCCCACCCCATGCTTTTGTAGCAATAAAACATAATTTCTTAAACTCAGGATAGGTTACTACCCATTCATACTAGGTTGTTTTTTTTCCTTAGGAGCAAGAACTATATCACTTTATCATTGTTTCTACGTGAATTCTATCCTTTCATCTTATATCTCTTTCACGTCCTCTGCCCCCAACTTCACCCCTACCATCCAGTGGAAAATTTGTACCACTTTGCAGACCATTCTCTTCATTCTCTCAAGCCCAATGACTTCTCAAAGTGGAGTGTTTTCTCATGAGTTCCTTGGTGCTTATGAATATATTGAGAGCATTAACACTGACCCTGGGGAATACAAGCTTGGCTTCTCTAATGGATTTTCATAGAGTTGTCAAACTGACAGCACAGATTTCAATATTACAGGTATATAATATACACCACAGATAGCATGGTGTAATGGAGAGAGTGCTGGTCCTAGAACAAGAGGATCATAGATGTAGAGTTACAAGAAATATTAGAGGCCATTGAGTCTAAGTCATTCATTTTACAGATGAGGAAACTGAGACACAAAAAGTGCCTCTTATCTAGTACCATGTCCAGGTCACACAGCTCTTAAGTGTGGGAGGTAGGATTCACACTCAGGTCCTCATTACTCCAAGTCCAACACTCTATCTATTATGCTGCTTCACCTGGTTGTCTCAGAGTCAGAATGACCTTGAATCAAACCCACCTCCCACACATCTTAAATGTGTGATCACAGATCAGTCATAACCTCTCAGAACTTCAATTCCCTTGTCTTAAAATGGATATAGAATACTGATAAAAACTATCTTTAGAGGCAAGGTAGTATAGGCAATAGTTGTTGACAGGTGTTGAAAGTCATGAAAAGCTTGGTTCAAGTTCCATGTCTAACATGCTGGCTATGGGAGTCACCTAACCTCCTGGTGCCCCAGGCAACTTTCTAAAACTCTAAGCCACACACTCTAAGCCAACCTACATTGGCAGAGGAGCTTTCTTTGTGGACTGGGAGTACCCTCTACCATTGAAATAACAAGTGGGCTTCATTTCCCTCTCTCTCAAAAAAGAGCCTACCAACTATCTCCCAAGCTTATTGTGAGTCTCAAATGAGATAATATGTGCAAAGTGCTTTGAAAATTTTAAATGACAATATCAACGTCAGTCACAATTTTGTAGGCACTTATACTTGGATGTTTGTAAATATGGGAAGATAAAGTCTAGTACCAACCACATGCCTCAGTTGAAACAGAGTCTCCATGTCTACCTGTTAGGGATGTCACAGGTGGGATTCCCAAATAGGTAGTTGGATTCACTGATATCTAAGGTAACTTTCAGCACTGGAGATTCTGAGATTTTAGATCACAAACCATGTAAAATTCATCATTGTTGGGCCAAATAAACACAGACATTTAGACTTCTGAATCATCCTTGATTGAACTTTATCCTAGATCAGATGAGCCTGCATTCTGGGACTATGTATGTACTACAAGCATTCAACTAAGGGAGTCAATGTTAAGGATAGCATTGTCCTCCAGGACACACCGACCTTGACTTCTATCCTGGCCTCTCACGCCACTGTGGTCCCTGGAGCTATTATATGGTGGAATCTTGCTAAAATTAAACTTGCTAGTGTAATAGTGGAGTTCCAACCCCACCCCCAATCAATCATACAATCAATTAAGAAAGTAAACTAGGTATTTAGGAAGTTTCATATCAACCTCATTTGTAGATAAACTTTTAATCAATCTGAAAGGATCATTGGAATTTTGACCATTGGGTGAAAGGCAGATGATGCTACATAGGAAAAAATCTTGTGATCAGTTGAAAAGATCAAGTCACATATCTGGGCTACATATGAAAAAGAGTCATCAGTCTTGTGGTCAGTTGAGTCAAGCTGTGGATGAGTCCAGCAGTAGAAGATTCTAATTTGGCCCCTTGAGAGGGAGAGGGAGAGAATTTCTCTCTCCCTCTTCTTCTCCCTCTCCCTCTCCCTCCTCTGCTTCTACATTGGCCATGTTATTAGAGAGACTGAACCAGTAGGAGAAAAACAGTGCAGATGGGAACAGACACACACACACACACACACACACACACACACACACACACACACACATACTGAGGATTACCTGAAAACAAATAGTGATGAAAAAAGATAGTTACCTAAAGGAGGAAATAATTCCAGGGAGCATGATCCCTCATGGAGAAAAGAAGTACCAACTCTGAACCCTACAAAGTCACTGACTGCTGGAGCCTGAAAGAGAGTTGCACCTGAAGGGAATTTCATGAAAACTTTATGAAAGGAGAAAAGAACTTCTAGTAACCAGGAGTCACAAGTTATCTCTTTCCACATGTGTTCACTACATGTTTGTCTTATTACCTTTGCACTCTAATTTTATTCCTACTTTGCACTTTAATTTTGCACTTTAGGTTCACTTTGCCTTTTAATTTTATGCCTACTTTTCCCCATAGACCTAGTGAGAGAGTATGTCCTAGACTTTTAGGAGGATGTTTTAAATAACTATTCTTATTAGAAAATATCTTTGCTAAAACTAAGTGAGGCTATTGACTAATAACTGTAGAAAAGCATACTAATGGGGGCTTGTGAGTGATAATAATAGGAACCCACCCCTCAGGATTACCCTTAAAACCTTGAAAGAGAGTAGTAATCAGCTGTCTGCTTGAGACTACAGACTGTGAGTGGAAGTCCTAAATTGGAGTGCTACTCAAGAAATCAAAATTCTGTATCTGATGAGTTCACTTTGGATCAAAGCAGCTTAATAATTGAAATATGCTATAAGGCAACTTTTTCTTTTAGGTAGTCTCACATTATCAGTACTAGGGGCAATGCTATGGAGACACTTTGGTATATAAGGAATCCATTCATGATGACAGACCACTCTCCATTCTCTCCGAGTAAGCAAGGGTCATTGAAATTCATGGATGATCCAAAAACTGTATTTCAAGCCTTTCCTTCTCTTGCCTTACCTCATGTAAGTGCCATTGAGCAATTTCAAAAGTCAGAGGAAAAGCAAGAAGTGGTCCATTCCCTGGATCACTGTTCAGAGGATGATGTAACATTGTACTAAGCTTCCTGTGTAAGGAGGCAATAGAGGACTCAGATGGTGCTTAGGCCTGGTAGCTGATGGGGCCATTCATTCAGGTCTAAAAAACTTTGGTGAGGGGAGAGAGAAGAGAGTTAGCCTAGGAAACCAGGAACCGCCCCTAGAAGACTACAAGTTGAAACACACTGATCTAAGCTACATCATATTCCCACTATGCCCTTAGGGATAAGAGCTTCCTTAACCTTGGGAATCACAATTATTATAGCTCCAAGGAGACAAATCTTGCTAGGGTTTTCCAATGATGAAAACATCCTTCGAGGGTTTGCTACTGATATATTTTTTTTCTCCTAAATTCCATCCAGTTTGCCAGTGGCCACAGTACAGATAGCCTCCTTAGTCACAGGTTCTAAAGGAAGTAAGAACTCAGCATTTAGTACTTATATGACCTTAGACCTAATGACCACCAGCTTCAGTTTTTTTTCATCTACAGAGTAGGGGTGAGGGGAGGATAGTGGATACTGATAGCCCTTCCATCTCTAGGTCTATGCTCCTGTGATCCTATGACTTTGCTCTAAGGGGAATAAAAATAAGCTATGGATAACAACCTGGGAATGGAGATATCAAAAAGAGTCATCAATGACTTGAACCCAAAGCTCCTGGTCCCAGCAGAGCTAAGCAACTGGGGAGGGGGATGTGCTTATAACAAGGGGGCAGAAAAGAGCAAGGAAGGAATGGATGCAAGAGTAAACAAAAAGGGCAAAAGGAGAGGGGTAAAGAAGCCAGGATATCATAGTACCACCAACAATGGCCTTTTCAGTTGGTCAATTTACCAATTCCCAGCAACTGAGGAAAGGTTGGTGAGATTAGGCAACAGTGTTCCTTTTCCTGAGACCTGGTGAGATCTTTTTCTGGGATCAAGAGTCCTTGGGTTCTCATGTGCCATCAAGCCAGGCAAGATATGAGGACGTAGAAGGAGGCAGGGAGAGGAAAGATATGGGAAAACCCTTCCCAGCCTGGAAATATGCTAAAGTTTTGTCTAATAGGATGCTAACTTTCCCTTCTTAAAGACAGGAGAGAAATTGATTCTATATTTGTATATTGAAATTTCTGTTCACTCTGGCATGTCAGGCAGATGGAAGTCCTTCAGGGGCCAGGGGCTATTTATTTCAAGTCTTCTGCTGGCCCCAGAGTTTGCAAAAGAAATAGAATCAGGGAATCAGCAACAGCAAAAGTGGTATGCAGATGGGATGTAACAGAAATAGTCTGTCTTTATAACCAAGCTACAGCTTGGTTAGAGCTACGAAGTGAAGGGAGCACTTCCTTTAAAAAGAAATACATGATTAATCCTGACATCAGTTAAAAAAAACTGACTCTTTGGGCTACTTTAGAAGGGACTAAGAAAACATGTTAAATGTATGAATGAAAAAACAATTTTCTCTTATTGAACTGCATTGCAAAAGGTGATGTATTTGTATTAGTATATTATCACAGTCTTCTTCCTCTAACACTTTTCAATGTCTTCTGTGGAAGGAAGAACTATCAAAATATTAATTAACGTGAATAAATGGCTTCAAGAATACAGGGAAGATGTAAAACATGACATAGATGGCAGCATTAAGTTAACAGGCTTACTCCTTGCCTTTGAAAACAGAAAAATACATCTTGGCTTCCTTAGAGATGGCAATTTACAACCAGAGAAGTTGGTTGTATAGTGAAAGTAGTGAATTGAGGTTGTGATTGATTAGTGAAAATAGTTAAAAGGATGTGTTTTAAAAAAATAATCAAAGGATATAGTTTTTATTTTTAGAATTGACATAACTTTGGTAGAAGCTGAGTAGTATTTGTGTATTCATGGATCTTTCCCCCTGCCTTCCATCTAGTCTGTCCATATTTTACATGAGTCTAGTTATTTATAAGGTATCTTCCCCCATTAGAATGCAAACACTTTCTTTGTATCCCCAGTGCTTATCAGACTACCTAACAGAGGCAGAATACTTAGCAAATTCTTGTTGACTAATAGGTCTAGAGAGCAGGATGGTTACCCTAAATTTTTTTTTCTATCTGCATTGATTCTATTTCCTTCATTAATATTTATATAGAGCTTACTATGTTGCCAAGCATTTTTACAAATATCATCTCATTTGATCCTCAAAACAAAGTAGGTGCTATTATTATCCCCATTTTAGAGATGAAACCAAAGCAGAGGTTAAATGACTTGCCCAAAGTCACACAACTAGTAAGTGTCTGAGGCTGGATTTGACTTCAGGTCTTCCTGATTCCAGGTCTGGGACTTTATCTACTGTATCATCTGGTTCAATGCTCATTTATCATTGTCATTATTATTACTGTCAATAATAATAGTTGGCATTTATATAGCACTTGAAAATTTGCCCAAAGCTTTACACATATTACATATGTTAACCCATTTGAATTCATTTGCAGTGAGTGCTTAATAAAGGCTTGTTGATTAATCTATTGGGCATCTACTATATGCAGAATACTGTGGCAGATGTTGGGGAGAGACAAAGGTTAAATAATCAACAATCATTTATTAGCCAAATACGATACATGTGGCATTGTGCTGAGGACAAGGAACAAAAGTGAAACAATTTGTGCACCCAAGGAACTTGCCTTCTATCCAGACAAGAGATGGTCCCTGCCCACATGGAGCTTAGAATATAGTAGGGGAATAAGACATGCTGAGATAAATACAATACACAATACTGCAATATAAGTACATTAAAGAATTATAATATAAAATTCTATATGAGATCCATGGGAGAAGGTCATAACCAAGGAAGGGGACTGGGAAAGGTTTCATCCACATTGAGGGGAGAGGAAGAGGATGAGGAGGAAGGGAAGAAACAGTTTATTTAAGAGACAGAAAGCCAAGGGAAGAGAGAATAGGTAGAACTCATTAACGGTGTCAAATGCTACAGGAGTTAAGGGTAATGAGGGCCTTTAAAAATAATAAAGGCCATTGGATTTGGTGAGTAGGCTTCCATGAATGGCCTTTGGTTCCACTGACTAGTAGTGGCTTGTAGAAGATGACTTTCAAGAATAAAGAAGACAAGATCAAATCCTAATCAAATCAAATATCGAATTTCACCTCTCTGACCCTAACTTTCCTCATTTATATAATGGATATAGTAATATTTGCAGAACCTAATTTGCAGAGTTGTTGCAAAGTCCATAACAGGGAATGCACATAAGTCTTTGGTCAATCCAAAACTGCTCTAGAAACATCAGCTTTCATTATTATAGACTATTAAAGGCACAAGCCACACTGCAGGGTAGAAAGTAGGGAGTAGGAAGTGAGGAATTAGAGACTCTCGGTATTGGACAACTTTTTCAAGACAGCTTTGGTAGTCAAGAGGAGGAGACACACATCTCAGTAGCTGAATCAAGTGGAAGGGTCATAAGAAAATGTTTTTACGATTTTTGGGAGGATGGAAAGATACCCTTTACATGTTGACAACCTACTAGTCAAGTGTAAAGTAAAGGGGGGGGGCGGGGCAGACTTGAGATATCTTCCCTGTCCCGCCAGAGATTCATCACATGGCTGAAGGCATGTCGCTGAACTTTGCTGTGTATTAGTTTTCCAAGCTATGATAATCAGGAGAATGATTCCTGCCAGCATAAGCCTCAAGGTTGTGGGGAGGACAACGGAAAAACCATATTTGGAAAGCTTTAAGTTCCTTTTGAAAAAGAAAACTCCATAAATTCAAATAGTCTTAGTGTTATCTCTGCTGCACCACCTGCAGTCATCAGATGCCATGACTTGGCTTCACCACTGCTAGTTTCAAACAACTTTGAAATCAAAGTTCTTATGCTTCATTGTTGATATCCCAAGCCTTCCAGTGCTTCAAAAATTCACTATCATATTTTAAAGCCCGAATTTTCATTCTGTAGCTCAGGTTTTTTCCCTCTTTAAATCAAAGCTCCATGCACAGAAGAGAAAAAAGCACTTGCTTGTTGACCATTTGATGCAGATAAATTGCAAATGGAAAGGTGCTCTGGAAAATGAATGCCACAGCTGTTAGCTTCATCAATAGAAGCTAGCAGTGTGCAAGCAGCGCCCATTACGCATCTCTGCAACCCTCCCCATTCTCTGCTTTTTGAATAATTTATCTGCAGGAAATCCAAATTGCCAAGGCACGCTTTAACCCAGCAGAATGCTTGCCAATTTCCCTGGGAAAACTGACAAAAAAAGAGCTGTAGATTGCATTTCAGCTGAATACAGGCGCCTGGCAATCAAACGTATTAGCTCCATTGTGCAGCATGCATCGGAAGGCATTAGCTCGGGAGCTCAGAGCACAGCACATTTGAAAGGCTCATAAATGTAATGAAGTCCCTTTGACACCTGCTCCTCTCTGCACTTTCAATGTGAGCCATTGGTCCATAGGGAACCACGGCTTTAAAAATAGAAATTATAGTAATTGTCTTCTGTGTTATTGGGAAGGTTGCAATAAATGGATAGCTCATAATACTGTGGCACCACAGACTGGAGTTGACAGGATGCATAAATTACTCCAGGTTTTGATTTTTCTTCCTTAACAAATCACATAAATCATTGTATGTTAGTGCTGCCACATGGGAGTGGTACACTTTGAAAATTTCATCTCACTGAGTTGTGAAATTCCTTTTTCTTTCTTCCTAGGTGGTACCTTAGAGAGCTCTGTCAATTGCTGGCTTTTAAAAAACTAAGAACCCTATTTGTGAAAGGGGCTTTGTAAACAATAGTAATGCCAGGTCTTTCTTTAATTCTTTTCTCCCCCCTTCCTTCCTTTCATTCTCTCTCTCTCTCTCTCTCTCTCTCTCTCTCTCTCTCTCTCTCTCTCTCTCTTTCTTCTCTTCCCTTCTCTCTTTGGTTGTTTCTTCCTTTTTCTTTAATTCTCTATCTTCCCCTTGCTTATCTTCCCTTCCCTTTCCCTAGCCTCCCTTCATCTCCCTTTGATGCTTCTTTTCTTTTCCTTTCCCTTCTCTTTCCCTCTAGAGTTTTTCTCTTCTCTTCCCTTCCCTTCCCTCTTTTCTTTTCCTTTTCCTTTTCCCTTCCCTCTTCCCTTTCCCATCTCTCTTCCTTCCCTTCCTTCCTCTTGCTTCCTGTCTCCTCTCTTCTTCCTCTTCCTCTTCCTCCCCTCTCCTCCCCTCCCCTCCATTCCTTTTCTCTCTTTTCCTTTCCCTATTTTTCCTTCAAAGAAAGAAAGAGAACAAAACAAATTCCAGGCTCCTGGTTTCTATGGGTTCAAAGAGGAAATTATTATTAGCATTCCAAGTATTTCCAGAAGGATGTAATTATGGGAGCCCTTCACTTCCATGTGAGGAGTATGATCTTTTTCCATGCCTTTATCCTAGGGAGCATCTGGAGGTTTCTGTTTGTTAGTCCTTCCCCTTCTAGAGGCTCTGATGGGAGCATGAATCTTCTCCTGGGATATACCAGTACTGTGCTATGCCCATTACCTTCTCTCTTTCTAGGAGCATAGGTTTGAAACGAGAAGAGAATGTGGCCATCTAGCCCAATCTCTTCATTTAACAGATGAGGAAAATGAACTCTTCTCCTCTGTCCCCTCAACCAAGGTCAAGTGACTTTGCCAATATTACAAAGATAGCCAGTGGTGGAGCCAGGTTTCTATCCTTGATTCTGTGACTCCAAACCCACTTCTCTTTACTACTTTCTGTTATTGACTGGTTTCGTTGCCAGAGCACCACTCACAATGCTGGACTTTTGCAATCGTCACTGTCCATCACAAATCACCACTCTGCCTGCCCTGACATTTCATTAAGGCCAGTGGAGAATGAGTTTGCCATGGCAATGATGCATCATCCCTAGGGATGTCCTTTTTTGTTATGGGGATGTTTCCCTCACAATAAGTAGGTCAGAGGAAAGGTGCTGTAAGCAGATGTGGGTTCATGACCCTAAAAGTCACAGGCACCATGTTTGCACATTGGTTGTAGGTTCACAAGTAGAAAGGACATCCCCAGCTTCATACCTGTCTCAGCTCGAGTTACTGCTCCTCCCTTGCAGGAGACCACCCTCCCCCAACCTCATCCCCCACTCCTGTGGAGTAGGACCTGAACACCTCGATAGTTCTTTGGCTCATTTACAGTTATCTCATACAGATTAAAGTCCATTTTAGGACAGGCTAGGTTGAGATTCTTGGTTGTTATGTTGGAAATCAAGCCATTTTCCCCGAGGCTGAATCCAACCTAAGACCAGGGGCATTGTCTAGTGGTCCCCTCTGTCTCCTGCTAGCATGTAGATTTCAGATTTTACCTGGTAGCTTTGGAGAAGCCTTTCTCTTGGGCACAATATTTTTGCACTGATGGTAATGTGATATTGTTACTGCACTTGCTCTGCTTGTATACATTTTGATATGTGTTTATTTTATCCATGTGAAAAATACACACACACATGCCTGCTGACACATGAACTTGGTGCTTGGGATTGGAAACAACTGTTTGGTTGGTTTGTATTTATGTACAATATCTTTTTCTCCAGTTTGCCCTTGAGTAAAAGGACAGCCCTTTAATTCTGAAGCCTGGGACCCCAGGACTCAGGAGAGAATGGTGCATTTCTAATGAGGCAGCCCATCATTACTTTAGCTCACCATCTTTCTTTGTCTTTTTTTCATGGCTAGTGTTGTTCTTGAAATAACAGAAAACGTGAATAAAGCAAATACTCTTGGTTCAGGGATCGGCAGGGTACAAAGAAAGACAGGACAGTTCATAATTGTCAACAAGAGAATACAGGCACGGCAAGGTTTCTCTCCACAGGCCACTAAGAGATAGAATGGAAAAAACTGGGATGAATCAGACCAAATTTCTCACTTCAAGATCCTGAATTTCTATTGCTTAATTTTCATGGGGAGAGGAATCTTTCATTGTACAAATCCATTCTGTACTTGGGGAATCTCTTCTACTCATTATCCTTGAGTAATTGGTCTCTCTCCTTCAACCAGGGATGGAACCATTCAAAATGAATTTGACAGAGTTAATAATAGGTGGTACTTGAGATAGATTGTTTGGCCTGAGATATCCTACCTGGTTTTAAATAACACTTAACCTAATCACTGATGAAGATAAGATCAGGGGAAAGTGATCTCTTTTGTAGAACTTGTTTCATGCCTGAGCCAAATCAAAGAGTGGGAGTATGTTGAGGTTGTGCTGAGTGATGCAGCAAATAGAATCTTGGCCTTGGCATCAGGATGACCAGAGTTCAAATCCAGCCTTAGACATTTATTAGTTGTGTTATCCTAAGCAAGTTACTTCACCTCTGTCTGCCTCAGTTTCCCCAACTTTAAAAAGGGGGTAAAAATAGCATCCACCTGACAAAGTTGTTAAAATCAAATGAAATTAATATTTATAAAGCACTTCGCACAGCGCCTGGCACAAAGTTAGTGCTTAATAAATTCTTGTTCCCTTCTTTTTCTCCTCATGGAGAGATCTGGGGCTTTCAGTGAGCTCCTCGGCATTGATGAGCTTCCCGATTTGATCTGCAAGAGCAGCTCAGGAATTACTTTTTGGGTTGAACGATTTTTGGCAAATCACAACCATATCTCTTGTAATATATCAGATCCTGTTCACAGGGTCTGTTCTCTTAGCCAGGTCTTTTAGAAATCCAGAAGTGCCTTTGTGTTTATCTGGAATACAGCTTCTTTTTCTAATGATGGCAGATCTTCATTTCCAAAGTAAAAGCAATGTCCTAGGGACATGTTTGTGACTTGGCAAACATGTTTCGTTAGTCAATGACCACCAGCTCCCGCTGCCCCTGTTCCACATAGCCTTTCATTGACTTCGTAAGGTCCTAGATTTAGAATTAGGAAGGACTAACCAGCTCACACCATGGTCCAGTCAGACTGGCCTTCTCACTGGTCCTTCTTCGTGATACTCCATGTTTCTGTGCCTTAGCATTGGCTAAGTTGCATGTGTGGAATGCACTGCTTCCTGACCTCTTCCTCTTAGAATCCCTACTTCCCTTCAAGGGCCAGCTCAAGTATCACCTTCTATATGAAGCCTTTCTGGATCCATGCCTTCCTCTCAAAAGCATTCTGTATATACCTGTCTCTGTACATGTTATCTACTCCAGCTAGACTATAAGATCCCTGAAGACAGGGTCCATTTCACAAGTCATCTTACAAAGATGACTTACTACCCACAGCACCTAACATTGCCAGCACATAATGGATACATATTGCTCATAAATTCATGGCATCATAGATCTAGAAGGGACCTCTGAGACCATGTAGTCCAACCCTCTCATTTTATAGATGAGGAAACTGAGACCAGAGAGAGTTGAAGTGAATTGCCTACCATAGTAAATGGCACCTAGGATTTGTTCCCAGCTCTTCCAACTCCACAGCTTATTGATTCTTTGTGCTGCACCAAATATTGTCCCACAGACAGCTGGTGGGGCAGCAGTGAGACAATTTTCTCTCCCTGTGTTCCCATAACTGCCAGCATATGCTGGAGTAGAAAGAGAATATGATTCGGAGTCCAAAGACCTGGGTTCTAGTCCCAGCTTTGTACCACCTCCTTTCTTCCCAGGTCTATGCCTTTGAGAAAATCGTTTCTCTTTTGGTCTCTCAGTTTCTTCACCTCAAAAGTAAGAAGGTTGGGCCTGATGACTAACCTACTTCCTTTCCAACTTTCTAACTTCCCTTCCAGTTTTAACAGCCTGTGAGGAGTTTGTTTATCACCAGCCCAGGTTCCTTACCTTGTACTTAAAAAAAGTTCTCACACAATGTTAGAAAGTGTCAGGGTCATTTGTGGTTAGAGTGAAGGGGACTTCTATTAGAATGACTTCCATAGTACCTATCAAAGGTCTTTCCACCACCTTCCTAAGTATTTACATAGCAGCCTTGTGCCTTTGAGATTTGACTTGTCTTACATACACATGCACATAGAGATGATTGCTGACCAGCTATTGCCACCAGAATAAGTCGAAGCCTTGATCCTTAAACCTGACCCTGTGAAGGAGTTTACACCTTTTGAGAAGCTTACTTCTCAGGGAACTTAAAAATTCATTTTGCCCAACTCCCTTCTTCCTTTTACAGAGATGGAAACTGAGGTTCCGGGTCTCATAACTAGTAAGTGTATGAGGCAGGATGTGAACCCAAGTCTTCCTGATGCCAAGCCCAATACTCTATCTATGATATCACACCACCACATAATGTTTTTAGGTATTGTTACTATGTTTGTTACATTATACTAGAATGAATGCCATCATCAAAGAGCTGTCTGCCAAGCAGTCAATAAATACTTATTAAGCACCTACTGTGTGCCAGGTACTACACTAAGTGCTGGGCTATGAATATGAAAAAGAAAGAGTTCCTGCCTTCACTGCACTTTCACTCTAATGAGAGAAGACAACACACAAAATATAGCTGAAAAGGGAGGGGGAGGGGAGAAGGTACCGGTCTAGGAGAATGATTGTAGAAATTCAAAGGAGGGCAGTCATGGGGGAAAGGAAGAGATGACTGACCTGGGCACTCTCCTTAAATGGACAGTTTGGGAGGAACTCTTGGCTCTGCCCTCCAATCAGGAGAGTCCCAGGGCAGAAGGCACTGATGAAGTGTGGATATCAAAACTGATTCAACTGTGAGGCCATTCAGACACTTAGGAGGTATCAGATGATCGCACCTCACTCTGAACCTGAGGCTATACAGGTGGTCCTACTAACAGAGTTTTCTCCCCATCTGCAGAATTGTTGCACTTACTGTTAGTATCTAGGACCGAGCTATTTCCTGCTCTCTTTGGGGCAAAGAGCTCCTGTTAAAGGAGACAACGAGTTAGTGTATGTAAGGCACTTTGGAAACTTGGAAGCACTGTATAAGTGTCAGCAAAAACAAACCAACCCTGGACCCTACTGTTAGCTCACAAAATCTGAGTTGGAATGAACATCTCAGAGGCAGGCAGTCAATAATAGTCTGTAAACACTGATTAAGTGCCTACTGTGTGCCAGGCACTGTGCTAAGCTCTGGGCACAGTTTGTCAAATATGTACTTGCACAGTAATGATCTCTATAACATCCCTTGTGAGAATTTGTTTTACTCAACTTTGCAAATCTTTTTTTTTTGTTTTTCTACTTGAGGGGAGAGAAAGAGAAAATATGGCAAAGAGAAAAAAATGTTAATTTTAAAAATTAAAGTTTAAAAAAACTTTGATGATCTATTATTTGCTTAATGACCTCTAGTGACAGAGAAATTTAGAGCCAGCCTATTCCACTTAATTATGTTCATTTTTAGGAAGTTCTTTCTTGTACAAAATCAAAATGGCTTTTTCTGTAGTTTCCAGAAACTTCTACTTCAGCCCACTGGAGTGAAGCAGAACAAGTCCAGGCTCTTTTCCACAGGATAGCTCCTCACCTGAAGATAGCTGTCATCTTCTCTGACCCCCCAACCTCCACACACATACATTTAACTAATTCCAAATCCACCAAAATTGTACTATCGATTAGCCCACATATTTCCATCTTGTTCACTAGAATATCTTACAAGATTGCCTAATGCTTTCAAGTCATTTTCCCCTAAGCTAAACATCCCATTTCTCTCAACAATTCTCATATAACATGGCCTCCAGTGTCCTTGCCACCCTGGTTACCTTCTTTCGGGGATATTCCAAAGTTCTAAGTTCCTAAGTGTGATCAATGCCCTTAAAATTTCCATCTAGCTCTAAACACAATTCTGCAAATGCAATCTGATCCAGAAGTAGCGGAACAAAGTTATCACCTCCCTTTTCCTGACACCTAATATAGCCCAAAGATTGCATTTTCTTTAGCAGCTGACTTGTACTGAGCTTGCAGTCTACCAAAACCCTTAATTTCCCACAAATTGTCTACTCACATCTTTCCCATTCTATCATTGTGCAATTAAATTTTATGTCAAGTGTAGGATTTTACATTTACTCCCATTTTCAACTTCTAGCCTATTGTTAGTGTGGGGGATCATAATTTGGTCATCCAGCATCATCAACTATCCTCAATTTTACACCATCTGTAAATTTCATAAGCATGCTGCTACCTACACTCTCATTTGGGTCACTGACAAAGACAGTGAATGACACAAGGCCAAGGACAAATTCCTGGGGCACTCCACTAGAGATATCCTTCCAGGACACTGACCCCTTAATGACTGGATTTGATCTTTTAATTATGAATCCACCAAAATCGTTCTGTCAATGAGCCCCCATATTTCCATCCTTTCCACTAAGATAACTTAGAAGGCTTTGCTGACATTCAGGTGTCCAAATGTTCCTTGTTTTCCTCCTCTACTAGTCCAGGAATCCTATCAAAATAGGAAGTTGGGTTAATCTAGCCTTACCAGATCAACAGGCTTATAATTTGGTTCTTTCGTTTTACTCAATGCTTTGGATAGACGCTGGTTGAGCATTTTCGTTCATGTTTTTCTGACTATTCTTTTCTTCCAGATGAGCTTCGAAAATGACGACAAGAGAGCTCGTACAAGATCTAAGGCAATCCGAGGTGAGCATCTGCTGTCCCTCTGGGGGTTCCCTGGCTGAGCCCAAACCCTCATCAGGCCCGGGGAGAGTCTAGCAATGGGCATCTGGCAGCATTGCTTTCAGGCCCAGAGCGATCTTCCCCAAAGTTTCAAACACTCCCCTTGCCAAGCGCTCCCTCCTTCCAAGAACAAAGGCCAACAAACACTTATGTTCCTTGCATTCCATTTGTCCCCTACTCCCCTATCCTCTTTAAACTTATGCACTTAGTTTCATGGGAATTTTGATAGCTTCAGATCAGTTACAGTGGCTTTCATCCATGTGCTCTGCCAGGAGCTTTGAAGTCACACATCTGAGGGAAGCTGGCTGAGGGGTGCATGCTGGGAGCAAACAAAGCTGCCTGATACAGGGGACCCAGGGACCAGGAATTCGTTCATTCAGAGATTGATAACCATTTGTTTCCCAGCTTCAAAATGATATGCAGCAAGCAACATTTCATTCATCACCCTCTTTTTCTATCCCCAAAGCAATCCTTAGATTCTGGACCCACATTTTGGGGTGTGTGACACAGGGAGCCATGCTATCCAGGAGACAGACACAGGAGAAATAATAGCAAGAGAGGCCTTGTTTCTTTAAGTGTCCTGACAATATTTGTCACATAAATCCTGTGGTTGTATGTTTCCCTAACCCAGAGCCCTGTTCCTGTCCAAGATTTTCTGGTTGTCCATGTCCCCCCAAAATAAATATCGCTCACATTGCAAAACTACATCCAATCAAAAACTGGCTTTGCGATGTGCACAGCCATCTACAAATAGAGAGAAAAGACCACAGGATGTGGAAACCTGCATCAGATGCTAAATCCTAGGTTGCAGAATAGATTTAGAAAAATACGATCATCACATGCAGTATTGGTTCTCCACCTTAACCAATCTTCCGCTTGGATTTGAGCGCCTGGCTATCATAAACAAGTGTCCACTTAGTGCCTCTCTGTTCTGGTCTGTATCTGGCAGGTCATGCTTCTGGCGAGTAAAGGGTGAATGATGCCACCTGCAATCAGAATCATAAATACCAGCCCAAATAACAAGAGCCTTGGCAAAGCCAAGACCTGTTATTGGTTTGGTTCCATCCTAGAGAATGGCCAGCTTCCTAACAAGCAAGGACAGGAGCACAGGAGTTCTGCACATGTAATATGAGCAGAAGGGCTTGTTCCCCTGGACTTCAATTCGCAGAGTTCAAAGGAAGATGCCATGGAGTTTGTAGACAAAAATGATTAAGTTCTAACTATATATGGGGAAAACTGTATCAACACATTCATAGTCAGGACAAGTGAATTGCTTCATTGTTCACACATTTGGGGGAGGGGGAGTTTGTTACATAAATAATAGGTGATCCTCATTCTCTGGAGTACATTTTTGTACATTTTGCAAAGATGTATACATTTTAAAACTCCCAGAGTAATGTTCTACTTTTCAAACCTCTAATGAAGCAACGTGCATTTATTCTTTTAACTCTCCTGTTTTTCTTTTCTGTCTCCCCCATTCCCTTACCCAGTGCCCACGGAACTCATAGGACAGGAGGTGAGGTAAGAGATGTTCCTTTATGACCATCTACATACATTCTGAGGAGGCCATGGAACAAGCATCGTTTCAAGTGGTTCTGGTGGCAGTTCTGCTATGCTGGGGAAATTTGGAAAGGTTATTAACTAAAGCAGAGAGTCACCTTCCTATTAATTCAAATGTTCATCTACATATCGAGGAACTATGACTATCAAATAATACCAAGGCTTGACTCTATCCCTTTTTTGCATAGTGAATAGAATGCTTGACTTGAAGTCAGGAAAACCTGAGTTTGAATCCCACCTTAGACACTTATTAGCTAGGTTACCCTGGGCAAGTCATTTAACCTCTCTGAGGTTTATTTTCTCATCTGTAATACTTATTTCCATAGGGTTGTTGGAAAGATCAAATGAGATAATACGCAGAATGGGTTTTGAAAACCTTAAGGCACTATGTAAGTTGTCAGTAGTGGTAGAAAACTCTCTCCTACACCCCAAATCATTTCAATTGGGAATTTTTTTATACCTGCCTGATTCTAGCTATCTGATTTTTAAGTCAGGAAACCGAATTAAAAGTTCAAAACCAGCTTACAGGTCAAAATGTCCCCAGTATGACAAATTGTCTCCCATCCATGGCTCCCAGGCTGACTACAAAGACAGCTCCAGCATCAGTCCTTGGCGTGCACGCACGTGTGTGCACACACACACGTGCACACACACACATGCTCGCACACATACATTGTTATGGTAATCCTTATATTGGAGAAGGAATAAAATGGCCTAGTAATGTTAATTACACAAGGAAATTTGTGTCAGATTGTCTGAAGGCCAAGTTGAATCACTCTGAGAGGAGAACAGGTTCTATTATAAGAAGTGTGGCCTCCAGTGACTTAAGATAAAAACAGTAATCTTGTTCACTGGTGAGCAAGTGCTTTGACTAAACACAGCTGTATTCCTTCTGTAATGATCTTTATAGATCCCAGGTAAAGTCTCAGGCATCCTGAAAAGCATAAGCATCATGCCTTAAAAGTGGGAGATGAATTACATTTTCCTAGGAAGAGTAGTTCTTTCTTTTTCCCAAAATGTTTGGTTTAGGGTATGAGAAATAAGAAAAGAAGCCCACAGTGCTGTGTACACAGGGCTATTTTGTCACTGATTTGTGTCTAGATTTAGGAAATCAGACTGGAGGAGATAGGAGTGAAACACAGTGACTTCTCAACCTCCATTTGCTCTTTTTTCTTGCTTCAGGAGAGATCATGCTGCTGAAAATTAGATTCATGGAGGTCTGAGTCTTTAGATGCCCCTTCACTTTTAGAGGTTTGTTTGCAGGACTTTAGCAGAACCAAGTACTAACTCAATTTAATTCTACAAAGAATGATTAAGTACTCACTATGTACAAGTTCTTTCCTAAGCATTGAAGATACAAAGAGAAAGAAAGAAAGGAAAGAAGGAAGGAAGGAAAGAGGGAAGGAAGTAAGGAAGGAAGGGAGGGAAAGAAGAGAGAGAGAGAGAGAGAGAGAGAGAGAGAGAGAGAGAGAGAGAGAGAGAGAGAGAGAGAGAGAGAGAGAGGAATCACAGTCCTTACGATAGAGAGACTTACATTTTATTGGCCAAATATCAGATGGTTGGACTAAGTGACCTCTGAAATGACTTCCGGCTCTAGCTGGATGATCCTATATACATAAGTAAATGCAAAATAGGCACAAAGTAATAAAAACATAAATTCAAGAGGGAGAGAATGCTAACAGATGAGACAACCAGGAGGCATCCCTTGGATCTCTCAGTCTGATGGTCTGATGTCTTAGGAGAGAGCGGGGGCACCTGTGAGAGCAGACTAAAGGAAGGAGGGAGAGATGTGACACCTCATTTAAAAAGTAATCCCACTGAATCTCTTCTTGGCAGGAATACATATTCTCTGTTGTTTCCAACAGTCGTCTTGCAAATAGACATGACTAAGATCTTTTTTTAAAAAACCATCAGAATTCCTAGACTGTGGAATTTTGTGGGTCTGAATTTTTTCTGTTGTTTTCAATCAAATAACAGATTTGTCTGTTATTTTCAGTTGTTAAGTTACCTAGCACCCGCCATGATGTGTGCTAGTGAATAAATAAGGAATGCTAATGTTCATCTCATTCTGGGAAGAAGAAGATGTATATAAGACTGTATCATTTTTCCTATTCTACCCTTTTTCTCTGAATGGTTTTTATTAGGCATTTCTCATGGCAATTGGCAAAATCCCAAACAGGCAATAATTACATTTTGGGTTTATATTGACTCTTTTCCTCCTTCCCCCAAAGAAACTTAGCATTTTCTTTCTGCATCATCTCACCTAGTGTCATAATTTATTTGTGTCCTTATAGATGATAAGATATGTTTGGCAATAGAATTTAAACTTCTCAAGGGCAAGGAATGCTTTGGTTTTTTCTTATTATCCTCAGTGCCTAGGACAATGCCTAATATGCAGTAGGAACTTACTAAATGCTTGTGAATGAATGAATGGTCAGATTGAGAAAAAGGAGGCCAGAAAGGTTAGGGAGTCATATTGGCAGGTAGGTGGCACAGTGGATAGAATGTCAGGCCTGGAGTCAGGAAGACCTGAGTTCAAATCCAGCCTCCGACACTTACTAGCTGTGAGACCCTGAGCAAGTTACTTAACCCTGTTTGCCTCAATTTCCTCATCTGTAAGGAAAGCTAGAGAAGGAAATGGCAAACCACTCCAGTATCTTTGCCAATAAAACCCCAAAGGGGGTCACAAAGAGTTGGACATGACTGAGATCACTGAACAACAACAAGGAGTGATGTAGCCAGTGGCAGGGCTGAGATTAGAAACATCTCTTCTGAGAATTAATTAGTCAAATTATTTAGCATTGTCTACACCTGCCTCCCTTTTCTTTTTGAAGAGAGGTAGTGCAGTATAGAAGGTAAAGCATTGTCAGGAAGGCCCCAATTCAAATCCAACTTCTGCCACTAACTTTATGACCACAGGCAAGCTACTTCTCCTCTCTGAGCCTTGATGACCCTCCAAGACTACAGTAAATGCAGATTGTGATCTGCATCAGGGAAAGGAATTCCCACATGGGAAAATCGCCCAATGACAAAATTGAAGATCTTTGATGTATCAGCATGAGCACATGTCCACACTACATAATCAAGAGAAGACTGAGCATAAACGTTAGATTAATGCATTTAAATAAAACTTACGCAGAAATGAATCTGTCATATTAATGTTGTACATAACAGTTACTATGTGCCTCATAATTCCCATAAATGGAAGCTAGTTCTCTTAAATGACTGTAGTTAACATGAATTTTATATAAACACTAGAAATTTTTCATTTTTGTCAGTTCTATGGCTATTTATAAGAAGCATCAATGCTGACTTTCTCCTGATGACAAAATTCCACACACATGCTGACATTCACACTCAAAATAAAGCAAAGCTCTTGGATCTAACTTCCCAACCAGAAGAGTTTCCTGTAACCCTCCGACTCCACAGCCAAGACTTGAAGCTCCCTGTGTAGCTTCCACCATGTCCCTGAATCCTCCTCCATTTTATGCCCTTACACCAGAGATGCCTTTGAAAAGCAGTCCTTTGGTATTCCATTTGCAACACAGAAGGACTTGAGTGAAAGTCCTGGGTACTACAAGGTGCTAGGGAACAGATCATGTGGGATACCAGATGGCAGATAATGGAAATACCTGTTAGAGAACAAGGTGGAAAAAAGATTGGTGCTGAGCATGGGACAAGAAGAGGCCATGGTGAAAATCAGTCCTAGCTCCTCAGAACTGTGCAAAATTGGAGAAGTGTTGTAGGTCTGAAAGTGAATGAACATTGTTTCAATTTTCAAAACTAGGAAGAGGATAGTCTTTAAACTTCATGTCAGTGAACTTGACTCAAATTTATAACAAAATTCTAGTATTATCAAAAGAATTGTATGTGACCATATAGGTAGGAAAATGGTGTTTCTCTAAGAGCTAGTCATCTTCCAGTTATCCAGAACATGAATTGCTAGACTAATCTAACTTCCTTTTTATCTATTGATATGGTTACTAAACTAGTAGATTAGGGGAATGTCATAAAAATCGTAAAACTAGATTTCGATAAAGCGTTTGACAAAGTCTCTCATCATATATTTTCAGACAAGATGAAGAGGTGTGAGCTATATGTTAATAGTTAGGTGGACTCAGAACTAGTGGAGTGGCTACATAAAAAGATTAGCATCCTTAATAGATGGAGGTGAAATTGGAATGGACAGTTCCTAGTACAGTGCCCCCAGGAGCTGTCCTTGGTCCTGTGCTGTTAACATTTTTATCAATAATTTGATAAGCAATGATGGTATGCTTATTAAAAACAGTAGATGCTACAAAGCTGAGAGGGAAAGTTAGCACATTGGATATTAGAGTTATGATCCCAAAAGATCTCGAAGGGTTAGAATGATAAGCCAAAGGTAATGCTATGAATTTTTGTAATTATTAATGTAGAGTCTTGGACCTGGTTTAAAAAAAAAACACAAATTGCAACATGTACAGGATAAGAGAGATATGGCTAAAAATCATTCTTATGAAAAAGATCAGGGTTGGGTTATGGTGGAATAGAAGCTGAATATGAGGCAAAAGTATGGCATCACAGTAAAAAAAATGCAATCTTTAATACTTCAATGGAATTTTTAGTTCAGTGGAATGTGTAATCCTTTTACCAATGCATCTCTCAATCCATTCATGTCTTCTCATTCTATTTAGTTCTTGTCCATATCCTTCCATAAATCTTCCAGAGAGGAGCTACCCAATGTACTGGAGACCTTCCTCTGTATTTATTTTTGGGGGGAGAGGATATTTAATGGAAATTGCCCATTATTTCTTACTTTTGCTTCATGACTGATCTCACCAACTTTTTCCATACTACATACTCTTGATGATGTCTTTTGCATAAAGGTCATCATTGGTAAAATGCTGAAACTTGTTTATACCCACAATGCATTTCCTATCATCCTTTGAATCACTTATAATTAACAATGGTGCTTCTGGGGTCCTGGTGTTTTATGCATCACAGACAGCCATTTAAAGTTAATGGGAGAATAACAGCATTAAAAGATAGGCTTTTGTAGCAGTGAGCAACTTAGAACCAGTGAAAACAGTAAGCAAGTTCCCAAATATGTTACAGTCTGATCTTCTCTTATTCATTTTTAAACCTAGTTCAGTCTTAGTGATGGTCTATGGTATATGTGAAATAACTCAATGACTTGACTATCTAACTGCATGCCATAATCTGAACATTATGCATCCTTTGTCTGTGTGTTTATTTTGCTTTGTGGATTATGAGGCTGGTCTCCTGAGTAAACATTGAACTCATTGGGAAGGCTCTATAGCGGTGGTACCAGATTCAAATAGAAATGAATCCTGGCAGGCTGTATATTGACTTTTTTACTCCCCCACAAATTATCATTATATATGTCATATTATACTTTATTTTTTTTTAAATTTACCAATTACATTTTAATCCATTTCTGACTGCACTAGTTTGACACCTCTGGTTTCTAGTGTAACAGCTCAATGAAGTCAACATGATGGCATCCAAAAATAGGAGAGTCTGTAGAACTTCTCTATTAATAAGGCATCTCTCTTCCGTGTGTACTTAGCCTAGACATCCTTAATAATGTCACTAGTAAACATTTTTGGTTAGAACCCACCCATGATTGTGTCCAAAATAAAGGGGATAATAATAAAAATAGCATTTATAAAATAATAATAATAACTAACATTTATATAGAGCTTATCTAGTGCCAGGTACTGGGCTAAGTACTTTGCAAATATAATCTCATTTAATCCTCACTACAACCGTGGAACTAATATCACCCCCATTTTACAGATGAGGAAACTAAGGCAAACAGAGATGACTTGTCCAGGGTTGCATAGCTAGTAAATATCTGAGGTAGGATTTGAACTCAAGTTTTCCTGAATTCAGGCCCAGTGTTCTATCCACTGAGGCCCATTGCACTCTTTCTTGGATCATAAAATCATAGGACATAGAGCTGGGAGTGGCCTTAGAGATCATCTAATTCAACTTCCCCATTATATAGATGAAGAAACTGAGGCCAGAGAGATTGAGTAAATTGTCAAAGGTTAAACAGATAATGAGAAGCAAAACTATGAATCAAATCAAGGCCCCACAGATAAAATTAATGATTCTTTTACACAAAGAAGCCAGGTTGTTAGTTTTCCATTTCTTTTGTTAATTATACAATTATTTATATGCCACACCAGTGTTGATACTATCCCCTTAAAGTCAAACTTAACCTCGTCCCAGTATCTTATACATCTTTATCCTAAGAAATACATCCCATGTTTTTCCCTCAATTCTACTTTGGTCAGACCAGTTCTGGAGAATTTTATTTAGTTCCTGAAACCACATTGTAGGAAGGATATTGGCAAACTAGGTGCATCCAGAGTGGGTAACCACAATGGTGAGAGGACTAGAATTCATGTCATACAAGGATCAGGCTATTTAGCCTGGAGAAGAGAAGTCTTGGGAGGATTCCATATTTGAAGCAGATCAAATTTATTCCAGTTATCCCCAGAATTAGGAACAGTGAATGGAAATTGCAGAGAGGCTAATTTTAGCTTGATTTAATGAAAAACTTTGTAAAAATTAGAGTTTTCCAGAAGTGGAGTGCGTTCTTTCCGTTACTGAAAGTCTTGAAGAGGAAATTGGTTGGTCACTTCATAGGAATGTGGTAGAAAAGAGTTCTGTTTACTCATGGGTTGGAACAGCTCATTTTTGGAGTCTTTACCACAATAGAAAATTTTCCAATAAATATTTTTTATATATGGGTCCTTTCTCTATATCTTTGACCTTTGGGGGATACTGTACCTAATATAGGTAACATTGAGTCACAAGGATTGCATGATTTAGTTACTTTTGGGTCTAGCTCCAAATTGCTTTCCAGAATGTTTTGACCAATTCGGACCTCTACCAATAGCATCAGGGCTCCTGTACTCTCAGATATACTCCAACAATTGCAGTTCTCCTTTTTTTTCCTCATCTTTGCCAATCTTATGAGTGTGAGGGTTTTTAAATTTGCATTTCTCTTTTTTCTTCTCTTTTTATCATATACCTTTCTTGAGAAGCAATTGGTGGCTAGAGAGCTGGCCTTGAAGCCAGGAGAACCTAGCCATTGGGAAAGTCCTTGAAAGTCTACCAATTTTCTCAGGTTTTTAAAAGAATAGAAGTCTTACAAAATAATTCTTACAAAATAGTTGCTTTCTAAATCAGTGAAATCACAGATACATTTAAGTATTTGAGCATTTATAAAAGAAGAGCTATCACATGTAAAAAAATAACCTATCACAAGTGTTTACGTATAATGTAACTAGTGTTGATTTCAAAGTGAGAGGATCTGGGTTCAAATGCTGACTTAGCTACTTACTACTTATATCACCTTAAGCAAATGATGTCACTTTTCTGGGATTCAGTTTCCTCAAGTGTAAAATGAGGAGACTGAGCAAAATGATCTCTAAGGTTCCTTCCAGCTCCAATCCTAGTATCCAATGTGCTGTGGTTATAACTTCATCCAGACTATTCAATGATAATAGAAGTGTTGACAGCAAAGCTCAGACCATTATAACTAAAGACAAAATGATAATCATTGATATGCCATATTTACAAACAACAATTTCTCCCTAACCCACCTTTTACTTAATAATGAAATGGGGCAAGATGATGTGAGTACTTGGGTCTTTGACCTCCAGCATTCTTGGCAACTTTCTCCTAATCTCTGAAAGTCTTATGTCTATGTATTTACTAAAGAACAGTGACTTACTCAAAGTTGTGCAGAAATTAGGGGCAAGGATAGCTGATACCTCAGTTTCCTACAAAAAGTTTTCAGGTTCCTGAGAAGTGCTGCTTATTGAAGAGGCAGACTCCATATCTTTATTCTTTTGTTAGAGAATATAGGTATATATATTCCCTAATAGAAGAACCAAGTTACGGTGAAAAGGAAGGATTTTAAACTATACACTATATTCTGGACTAGATCATTTTGACTCCTGCTGTGAAACTGATAAATGTTCTTAGAGCCCTCAGGAAGCCTCCATGGGCAGCTGTGGTTGCTATTTTAAAGCAGAAAAAATTCCAGGAGAAATCATTTGGTGGGGGGAAGGTGTTTTTTTTTTGGTTAAATCTTCATGAAATGGAGGAAAGGGCTATTTTGAGGATCAAATTACATAATAGATGTAGAGGGTTTTTGAAACCTTAAAGCACCATATAAATGTAAGTTATGTTTAAATAATTAAATGATGAGAGAGAGAGACAGAGACAGAGACAGGGAGACAGAGACAGAGACACAGAGAGAGACAGAGACAGAGAGACAGACAGACAGAGACAGAGAAACAGAGAGACAGAGACAGAGAGAGAGACAGAGAGACAGAGACAGAGAGGTGATGAAATAAACCTATGGTTATGTCATCAAACCATATTTCCCCCCAAAGTATAATTGAATTATATTCAAAATCAAATATTATTATGCTGGCTTATAGGATTCTGCTCATCTCCACTGCTTTTTAGCACTTTAATTTGTGGTTTCCCCCACAATTTCCTTTGACTCCAACATTAAAAATTGAAGGGGAAGAGTTGAAGTCAGTCTCTCATGGCAAAAGGAGTCAATTTTCGGTAGCAAATAACAGCAATAACTGATATTTTTATTGTATCTTAAAGCAAATTTGCATATACTATCTTATCTGGTTCTCCCAACAATCCTGTGAGATAAGTACTACAGTTATATTTTTTTACAGATTAGGAAACTGAGTCTTGGAATGTTAGGTGACTTGCTCAGGATCACACAGATAGAAAGTCTCTCATGTAGGATCTGGATCCAAGTCTTCCTGACTCCAAGTCTACTGTTGAAGTCATTATGCCACAATTCTATTAGGAGAAAGAATTATCTGACTACAATCTATTATCTCTGGCCTTCAGCTAGAAATCCATACACAGGAGAGAAGGGAGACATGTGAGTGCCTCATTTTCCAAGCCAGAGGCTCAGTGCTGGGATGAGATAGCTTCCTACCTATTTAAGAAGAAAGGATCTTTGGCCCTGTCTGCAAAAAATGGCATTTTGTAAAACTGTACGCATCCTACAAAGGTTGGGAGTCAATAGTGACTCATTTTCCAAGAATGGAGCCCTTGATATCTTGTGGTCATGTTCACTTCCTAATTTTGTAGATTCAGTTCAGTATTTATATGCTACTGGCACAATCCAAGCAGTCTAACAATCCATTGCTTAAAGGACCATGATGCTTTGCCTTGTCATGACTCCATTTAATGTTCAGAGAAGCTAGACTTGTGGAGCAATTGCACTGATGGTCAAAGTAGCTGCTTCCAGTTTCCCCTCTAAGAAAGTGTCTCTTGTCCCAGTGTGTCATCCTAAACTGGCTTAGTTCCTTGAGATTTGGGCTTGTCCACATTCTATCTATAATTTCTCTTTGAAGCTGGCTTTAGGAAACTCTGGACCTTCCTGATGCCTCCGTTTTATGGCTGAACACACGGGTAATTGAAGCAGGTGACATATTTCAGGGGCAGCATGCAGTGTTCCACAAAGCCATCATTGCAGCTGTCACCTAATTGCCTGATTAACTGGACGATTAATTGACTAATTGGAACCTCGGCATCGCCTGCACTAGAACAAGAAGCTTTTTGTAAAAAGTCTCAAAGCTAGTTCTTGAGAGAATGAAAGAAAGGGAGCAATTTGTAGCATAGCGATTAGAGCAAAGACTGGTTGAGGGGGAGGGGAATGGGACAGAGGGAACTTGCTTAAGAATCCTTCCTTCTGTTCTGGATGGAAAAAATCAGAAATGCAACATGGTGAAGCTGCTGCCAAAATGAAAACGAACAACTTAAGTTAGGTGTTATTGCCATCTCACAGAGGAATTTCTTGGGGGTGTGGTGTCACTGTGGAAGGATGTGAAGGAAGAGTACCAAGGCCAGTAAGGGGATCATCAGAGCACCCCTTGTTCTCCCCGAATAAACACCCCCTTTTTGTTCCCAAGCCTTTGCTACCACAAACACTGCCCCACTTCTCTGTGATGCTGTCAGTGAAAGTGTGTCTGGAGCAGTTGAACACAGCAATCTCATTCAGTCATGCCTGCAGCCAATTAAAATGAAATGGACTTTAAGATTATTTGCACAAAAGGGTACGGGAGGGCAAGAGCAGGGTGTGCTCTCTTCCACTTACACACATTAAAAAGAAGAGGCTTGCTGCCTCTGGAGGACCTTAGGTGAACTGGGAGCTGCCCAGCAGAGCACTCCTCATACCAAAGTCCATTCCTCATACAAAGACCTTCCAGAGAAAATGAGTAGGTTTGACTCAGTGTCTTCTGACACGATTAATCTTGTCCTTAAAGGCAGACAATCCTTGTATAATCCTGGACTTGGAATCAAGAAGACTTGAGTTCAAATTCTTCCTCTGACACTTTTTAGCTGTGTGACCTTAAGACCTCTCAGCATTGTTATGAGGCTTACTTGAGAAAATGGTTAAAGTGCTTTGCAGTGCATACAGTGCTGGGCCTGAGCTCAGGAAGACTCATCTTCCTGAGTTCAAATCTGGCCACAGCCACTTACTAGCTGTGTGACCCTGGACAAGTCACTTACCCCTGTTTGTCTCGGTTTCCTTATCTGTTAAATGATCTGGAGAAGGAAATGGCAAACTGCTCCAGTATCTTTGCAAAGAAAACCCCAAATGGGGTCATGAAGAGCAGGATATGACTGAAAATGTCTGGACAACAGCAAACTTTAAAGAAAGCAGATAGAAATATCAGTTGTTAACTCAATTGAAATAATGTGTTATAAAATGTTTTGCAAACTTTAAAGCATCATATCAAGGTCAATTATTGTTATTTAATTCTATTGACACTGTTGGAACTCAAGATTTGAGGGCCCAGCTCAGCCAAACCTGTGAGGCATGTTCTTTATATAAGTATTAACTAGCAGCTGCAGTAGAGCTGAGATGGCATGGTATAGGGCAGAGGTATCAAATGCACTGCCCATGGTCACCAACCTTCCTGAGTGCAGCCCAAACCAAATTAAAATGTAACTGGAAGATATTTAACAAAATAAATAAAATACAATATAACATAGATAACTTTTAGTTATTTAATTAATTTTTTTAGTTTACAACACTCAGTTCCAAAAATTTTTGAGTTCCAAATTTTCTTCCCCCCCTCCTCACCCCTCTCCACCCCTCCCCTCTTAAGACGGCATGTGATCTGATACAGGTTCTACGTATACCTTCACATTAAACTTATTTCCCCAATAATCAAGTTGTAAAGAAGAATTGTAACCAATGAAATGAATCATGAGAAAGACGAAACAAAACCAAAAATAAAATAAAATAAAATAACATTTAAAAAAAAGAGAGAGAGCAAATAGTTTGCTTCACTCTGCATTCAGACTCTGTAATTCTTTCTCTGGATGTGGATAGCCTTTTCCATCATGAGTCTTTTGGAGCTGTCTTAGAACCTTGCGTTGTTGAGAAGAGCCAAGTCTATCAAAATTAGTCATCACAGAAGCAATGTGTCTGTGGTTGTGAACTATGTTCTCCTGGATCTGCTCCCTTCAATCATCATCAGATCATATAAGTTTCTCCAGGTTCTTATGAAGTTCATCTGCTCCTCATTTCTTATAGCACAGTAGTATTCCATTACATTCATATACCACAATTTGTTTAGCTATTCCCCCAATTGATGGGCATCCCCTTGATTTCTAATTCTTTGCCACCACAAAAGAGCTGCTATAAATATTTTTGTATATAGGGATCCTTTTCCCCCTTTTATGATCTCTTTAGGATATAGCCCTAGAAGTAGTACTGCTGGGTCAAAGGGTAAGCACATTTTTATATCCCTTTGGGCTTAGTTCCAAATTGCTCTCCAGAATGGTTGGATCAGTTCACAACTCCACCAACAATCCAATAGTGTTCCAATTTTCCCACATCTTCTCTGGCATTTATCGTTTTCCTTGTTATCATTTTGACATGTTAGCCAATCTGACAGGAGAGATGTGGTACCTGAGAGTTGTTTTGATTTGCATTTCTTTAATCAATAGTGATTTAGATCATTTTTCATATGACTATAAATATCTTTAATTTCTTCCTCTGAAAACTGCCTGTTCATATCCTTTGACCATTTCTCAATTGGGGAATGACTTGTATTTTTATAAATTTGACTCAGTTCCCTGTATATTTTAGAGATGAGGCCTTTGTCAGAGATACTGGTTGTAAAAATTCTTTCCCAATTTCTGCTTCCCTTCTAATCTTGGTTGCATTGGCTTTGTTTGTACAAAAACTTTAATTTAATGTAATCAAAATTATCCATTTTGCATTTTGTAATGCTATCTCTTGTTTAGTCATAAATTCTTACCTTCTCCATAAGTCAGACAGGTAAACTATTCCCTTCTCTCCCAAATTGCTTATAGTATCAGCCTTTATATCTAAATTGTGAACCCGTTTTGACTTTATTTTGGTATATGGAGTAAGATATTGGTCTATGCCCAATTTCTGCTGTACTGTTTTCCAGTTTTCCCAGTAGTTTTTGTGAAATAGTGAGTTCTTATCCCAGAAGCTGGACTCTTTGGGTTTATCAAAGAATAGATTACTATATTCATTGACTACTGTGTCTTGTATACCTAAGCTATTCCACTGATCCACCACTCTATTTCTTAGCCAGTACCAAGTCATTTTGATGATTGCTGCTTCATAATACAGTTTAATATCTGGTATGGCTAGGCCACCTTCCCTAGCATTTCATAGACAATGTTAGTATGTGGTTTTCTAAATCAACACAGCCTGCAGTGATCCTTATATATGATTTCTTGGCCCCTTTTTATATCTGAGTTTGATTCCACTGATATAGGCGATATAGGGGTGGCTCACAAGTAAGGAAAACCTGGGTTTAAGCCTCCATCTCTAATACATCCTGGCTTTGTGACCCTAGGCAAGTCACTTTACCATAAAATATTCTAGGCAACTCTTTAAGATTATAAATTATAGAGAAAGGGACGACTCACATTTACAGAAAGAGTTTTCTCATCAGGAATTTCCCTGTACTAATCAAGTCACAGCAAGTCCAGGTTAAAAAGTAGTAGTAATTGTATAATACTAGGTAATGCAGTGTCTAGAGTTCTGGGCCTGGAGTGAGGAAGACCTGAGTTCAAATCCAGCCTTAGACACTTAATAGCTGTGTGAACCTAGGCAGGTCACTTCACCCCTCAGTGCCTCAGTTTCCCCAACTGTAAGTTGGATATTATAATAGCACCTACCTATTAGAGTTGTTGTGAGGATCAAATATATATATATATGTATATATGTGTGTGTATATATATACATATATACATATATGTATGTATACATGTATGTGTATATAGAGAGAGACAGATGTAGGTATAGTTTAAAGATGGCCTTTATTTTTTTAAAAGTCTTTAGGACTACAAATTACGAAGGAAGCAGATCACTACAGTAAAAACCTATTAGACAGATACTTAATATTTACATATGAAAACTCACAAGAATCGCAGTTATAATGCTCTTCTTTATAAGGCTATTATACTTCAGCTTCAAATTATATTATACTTCATTTCCTCAAGGTGTGCTTTTAATTTTAAATACCAAATTCTTGGCTCTTAATGGCACATGCTAAGATAGGGTATATTTCACTGATGTCTTGGTAATACTGTTTCCAGCTCAAATGAGATATATTTGTTAAAAAAAATGTTTGGCACAGTACCTGGTACTGGTGCTTAATAAATGCTTGTTTCCTTCCTAAACCTTAAAACAGGGGTGGGGAACCTGCAGCCGTGAGGCCACACATGGCCATCTAGGCCCTCAAGTGCAGCCCTTTGACTGAATCCAAACTGCACCGAACAAATCCCCTTAATAAAAGGATTTGTTCTGAAAAACTTGGACTCAATCAAAAGGCCACACCCAAGGACCTAGAAGGCCACACGTGACCTTGAGGCCACAGGTTCCCCACCCCTCCCCTAAAACATACAAAACCTAAATGCTTCACACGAAAAAGTGTGAGTGTTGGCCACATTTAGACTTGAATGCTGAACACATTATTCCTCAGAGCCATGTGAGGTCCTGGCAACCTTCTTGAATAAGTTTTGTTGGCCTTAAGAGAACCTGAGGTACTAATGTTTGGACTTCATCCTTTCCAATGGGCTTCCTGGAACTACCTGACAATTCTTGGAAGCGTTAATGAAGAGTGGCTGCCAGGGAACAGCTTCTTGCCCATGTCGTCAACACCTAAGGAAAGAAGCATCTCAGGGCAAGCTCAATTTCTTCAGGCCAAAACATTTCCAGTGAGAAAGAAAATGAAGAGCTTTCTGCAGTGATTAAATCACAGTTTGCTCTTTGACGGGGGTTGGAGGAGGGCAGATTACATCAATAAATACAAACCTCAGATTCTCAGCCTAGCCAGGGGTGGGGAACCTGAGGCCTCGAGGTCACACATGGCCCTCTAGGTCTTCAGGTGCAGCTGAGGACTGAATCCGGTCAAAGGGCATGTGGCCCCGAGGCAGCAGGTTCCACACCCCTGACTAGACTTTCTTCCCCCACTCGGTTAACAACTGTAGGAGGCAGAAGGCCAGGCAACTAATGGCCAAAATACAGTCTTTAGAGCCCAGCCCCAGCTGCAGGAAGCCAAATCTATAGGGAAACCAAGCCTCCAGTCACGGCTGTCCCAAGTGCATCTTCACTAGCCTCTTCCATCTGGTCCTGGAAACCAGGAAGTGATATAAAGAACTTAGAAGAAGAGGCATTTGTTAGCTTTGCTTCCCTGGCTTAGCTCAAAGCAACCACTTTTCTGTTCAGTCTCAAGACACAATCCCCACTTTTTTCTTCCTTTGGCCATTTTGTGGTTTGCAAATAAAGCATACGTAGACAGTACTCAGTCTGCATCTGTGAGTCTACTAGTCATCAATGCCTTACCGCACCTGGGGCAATCTCTGAAACTTAGAAACTCAGTTCTTTAGGTCTGCCTTAGAGGGATATTGAGTAGCCTGAGGGAGCTTTCACATTCAGTGATCAATAATTTCCAGTGGGAAGGGGATAAATATACAGGGCAGAAATCCTGGAGTGGGGCAAGCTGTCTTCACCCCTGATTTCATAGGATCATCGGTCTAAAGTGGAAAGGAACTCAGAGGCCATCGAGTCCAAACCCCTCATTTTATAGATGGGTGACATCTTTAGAGTCCTAGGTGATGATGGTAGAAAACTTTACCAGCCTGTGTGCCTTAGGAAGGCCCCTCTGCAAAATGCAGATATTCACAGGAGGCACAGACAACATCAAAAGGGGGTGACTGCTATTGACTGCATCTTAAATGTGGTTCACAAACCACTGCAAAATTCTGTGTGATGAACAATTTAAAAAGAAGTGGCCATATCTATTTGTGCAACCGTAAATATGTATCCGTGGGGAAGGGAAGCAAGATACAGTAGATGCCGGGTTTTAAAAGACTTGGTCTTACACATACAGATCTTTAATTAAACATACTCATAAAACTATAATGAACCATTCATTTAATTAAATGGGGTGAGTCATTTCATTAATTTTTAGCAAACTGCAAGCAGCCGTTCTATCCTTCTTTCCTAGTTGGAATGCAAAGGGATGAGAACAATTTAAATAAAATTATTTTCTACCATACAGATTTTTGGAGGGTGGGGGGTTGTTCCTTAAATTCAGATTCTTCTTCATTCTAATTAAAACCAAGCCTCAAAGTCACCCCCAAGTTTATATTGTTGTTTGTTTCCTCCTCAAGCTGCCCCACACCAGGATGCAATGGTTCAGGGCACATCCGTGGGAAGTATTCGAGGCACAGAAGGTAAGACACCTTTGCTGGGAAGTGAAAGATTTGCAGAGAGGAGGGAAAAGGCCAGATGGTTCTCTTCTGGGTGTGCCTTTTCTTCCCTGCTGGCTCAGGAAGGAAATATATCTGTAATTGGGTTTGAGAATTAACTAAACTGTTTTAGGCTCTTAAGGTATGTCCCTCCATGTACTTGCTTCAAGATGAATTCGATGGTTTAAAAAAAATCCAGCCCTCAATAGTATCTACACTGGAAGTGGCATGGAGAGCTTTGCAGTTCCTGGTATCTGAGGCTGATCAATGTTGCACAAATTTAAATAGGCCATAGAAGGCTACAGACATGATTTTATAAAAAAAAAACATAGGATTTTGAGCAGGAAGGAAAGAACCTTAGAGATCATCTGGTCCTCACTTTACAGATGAGGAAGGTCACTCAGCTAACAAGAGCAGAGCCCAGGATTCAAACCCAGATCTTTCAACTACCAATCCAGGGCTCTTTCCACAACACTGCCCTGGAGAGAAGACACAGAGTCCCTCCAAGTTCTTGTGCTCTGGCTTGCCAATGTCTTTCTTAAAATGTGACACCCAGCACTAGAGGCAGTAATGCTATGTGATTTGACAGAGGAACAACCCCCATCTTCAGTATACCCTCCACCCACCCACCATGGGATCCCCAGGATCCCCCATTTCCAGTATAACCTCCACTCACCCACCATGAGGAGAGAACAGGGCCTTCAGATTCCTGACCTTCCACAAACAAGGACCAGGCTGCTCCAGAGAGGATGTAATGCTTCTGCCCGCTGAGGAGGATATTTAATCATCTGCTTGCTCTAGGAATAGGTCCTAGACTGCTCCTGAAGGAGGTTATGTTTCTATAGACCTCATTTCTGCTGAAAAGAGAGGGCCCCAAGGGAGCCCCAGGGAACTGTAGTGAAAAGATCTAGTTTTCTCGTGACTGATGATACTGTCCAAGGAGACTGTACTCCACCATCCTGGGAACTCCCAAGCACAAGCTGGTCCATAAAACAAGCACTGCCCAGAAAGAATGTGGTCCTTAGGGCATTGCATCCCTGCCCGTTGTCTCTTGGGAGCCACGGGCACAGAGAGAGCCCATTCCTACCACTTTTCTTCACTGACCTTCAATATCACCCTTTTGCTCTCTGCAGACGCCCACCTATCCTCCCCCTCTCCCAACACCAATAGGGGCAAGAGATAGTAGAGAACCACAATACACAAGGCATGGGAACCAAAGCCTCCAGATCACCAAGGGAAAACTTTCACATCTGAAAAGAGGACTGCCCTCCCACCATTGTTAGCACCTGGGGAAAGCCTCAGCTGCTTGCCCTACTCCCATTGTAGTGCTCAGTCTGACCAGGTGAGAGTTTGTAGGATTACAGCTTCTCTTTTTCTGAACATTATGCTTCTGTTAATGATGCCCAAGAGTATACTAGCTTAAAAATACTAAATAAGATTATTAACTCACATTGCACTTTTAGACTACCAAAATCCCCAGGTCTTCTTCACATTAACTTTTTCTAGCTATATCTTTTCTCTCCTGCACTTGAACAATTGATTTTTTTTTAAATCTGGGAACAGGACTTAACATTTATCTCTATTAGATTTTACCTTATTAACTTTGGCCCTTTGTTCTATCCTGTTGAGATCTTTCTGGACCCTACCTCTGCCAAGCAGTATCTGTTTCTCTTAGTTTCATGTAATTGGCAAATATAATGACTATCATCTATGCCATTATCAAAATCGCTCACAAAAATTTAGAACAGAATAGGGCCAGTGACAGATCGCTAGAGCATCCACCAGAGATGCCCCCTCTAGACTTACATTAATCTAGTAAATACAATTCTCTGGATCCAGTCATTCAACTAGGACCAAATCCTCCTAACTTTATCATCATCCAGTCCACAATTCTCCATCTTTACCAAGAGGATATTGTATGAGAGACTGTGGCAAATGCCTTTCTGGAATTCAAGTACATTATGTCTATAGCATCCTAGTGACAGTCTAGTGACCCTGCCAAAAGGGAAAGGAAGTAGATGTGGTATAACTGTATCTTAATGAATTCATACTGGTGCTTAGTGATCGCCTTTTCCTAAGGGCCCACGAAGCATCCAATTAATCACTATTCTAGAATTTTGCCAAGTGTCATCATTGGATTCATTGGCCTGTAGTTTGAAGGACTCCACTTTGGTTTCCATTGGGGAGGCAGTGTGGCCCATTAAAAGGAGGCCTGGACTTAGAATCAGGAGGATTCCATGTTCATGTCCTACTTCGGACACTAGCTGTATGAAAATGGGCAAGTCACTTAAATTCTCTGAGCCTCAGTGTTCTAATGTGTATGTGTAACAGGGTGGCATTCATACATGGCTGTTCTGAGGCTCAAGTGGGTTCAGGTACAGCTCTACAAACCAATGTCCATTATCAGTAATATTACATTTTGGGGGAACATCTGCCCTTTTGCAACATTAACTGCACTGCAGTGCCATGGCACCTCTCCCATTTTCTGTATTTTTATTTTTTTATTTTTAAAATTTATTTATTTAACATATTTAGTTTTCAGCATTGATTTTCACAAGAGTTTGAATTACAAAAAAAATATGGAACACTTCACGAATTTGCGTGTTATCCTTGTGCAGGGGCCATGCTAATCTTCTCTGTATTGTTCCAATTTTAGTGTATGTGCTGCCGAAGCAAGCACCATTTTCTGTATTTTTGAGAAGTGTAGGCGGGGTTGAATTTTCTCTCCACAATTTAGAATGAGGCTCACGTTGTGATGATTTTTCAGATGATCATTACATCATTCATTCATTCATTTATTCATTCTTCATTCAACAAGCATTTATTAAGTAACAAATATGTGCCAGGTACTAGGAATAAGATAAAAATGAAAAACTGCTGCCATCAAAGAGATTAAATTCTAATAATCATTTTTGTGAAGTTTATCATTAAAGTCACAAAGTTAAGAAGAGTACAAACAATGGACACGACATATTAGCCAGCATTTGTATAGCACTTTTAGGTTAACAAAATACTTGGCAAGTATTATCCTCACAACAACCCTAAAAAGTAGGTAGCATTATTACTCCCTTTTTATGGATGAAGAAACTGAGGCAGACAGAGGTTAAGTGACTTGCCCAGTGTTGAACAACTGGAGGAGAGAAGGGAAGGAAAGGGAAGTAGGAAGAATAAAAAGAGAGAAGTTTGTGTTAACTGGTATTCCTGACAATCATCCCAACCTAACCTAAGAATAGAATAAGGAAACGGTTTTGTAACGTCATAAGATATTAGGGATGAGATTCAGGAAAGGGTTGTTCTGATTGTGAGAATGTTCAAACTCTAGAAAGAGTGGTTGAAGGGGATCATCCAACCAGTCCTCTTCCCTTAACCTTGGAGGTATTAAAAACAAAACAAATTCTCATCTGCGTGATTTGGCTGTTACGACCTGGGCAGGGAAATGGATGTGTTGACCTCCCTAGGTCCCATCCGTCTGTAGACTTCCTTGTGCTTCATGCTGAACTGAGTCCTTTCTTCCTTCCAGTTTACAAAGCTGTCCTCTAGCGAAGAAAAGAAAGCTTCAGGACACGGAGGCGGAGCACCTGGTGTCTAAGAGGAAATCTCATCCTCTGAAGCTGGCTCTTGATGAAGGCTACAATGTAGATAGTGATGGCAGTGAGGAGACAGAGGTGAAGGAGGATTCTGTCTCGGATGAATCGGAAGGAACTTTGGAAGAGGAAGAGCCCGAACCCATAGAACAGGAGGAGATTCATAGCCCGGAGCCAGCTGAAGGTGCTTTGTCAACTCTGATTAGAAAGTTTGCTTTTTCACATTTTGAACAAAGGGCATTTAGTGTAGCTGCATAAGAATTAGAGTCCCTGTGAGTCCTGGTTTGGGGTGGGGAGGGGGTGGGGGAGTGGAGGGGGGAGGAGAGGATGTCAAGGGAGACCCATATTTGAGGGGGGATGGACACTAGTTTGGCTCAGCCTCCCCAAATCAAGAGCACACACAGCCCCTCTGAAAACAAGTGGTTTCTTGTCCTCAGGAATGCTGGGAGGCTCCCCCAGAAAGGGCCAAATAATTGACGTGGGACAGACACCTGCAATAGTGTGTGCCTTTCAGGGTTGCCTGAGCCTCCCCCTTGTAAATGCCCTACTGGCCTGAGCTCAGCATTAAGAAAAAATGATGTGAAAAACGACATTACAAAACATAAATTACAGAGGTAACTTAACCAGCAAAAGATTCACAGCAAGTCCCTTTTTTAAAAATGTACTCCCCTAATGCATTTAAAATGAATCAATTTACAAACATTTGATTTAGCCACGACAGGGTAAAGCACATTTTTAATATCTTATTATGAGAAAGAATTATTCTAACATGGCAATGCTGGTTTCATTTTTTAACATGGGTTTATATGAGCCCTGACCTAAAAGAAATGAGCCTGGATTTCAAGGAAATCAGATAAAAGAGACACTTTCCTGTATTCTTTTACGTCTCTGAGTCAAGAGTGCAGAAATAAGAAATGTCTTTGCAGCAGGAGAAAATTTGGGAGGTTAGGGGGAAGAAGAGAATGCTATTTGAAGGTGGTAGGGAAGGAGCAGGGTGGAAATTTTATAATGAAATAGCATTTAGGCGCCTGGTTGTTTCTGAAAACTCTGCAGGCTTTTCTGTTAGTTTGCATAATTACCATTTAGTCATTCAACATTCAATAAATGTGCATTAAACGCTAAGTATATTCAGAGGCCCTGTGCTGAGAGTGGCTGCTGGGGAGTGAAGAGATGCAAAGATTAATACTATTAGCTTTGGTGCTTTGATGGAATTGAGATTTTACTAGTAGTAAAGACCCTCACCACTACTACAGAACATAGTCCTACCAAGCATCTCTCTGCATATTTCTTATCTGGGTCTTTCATGAATTCTCCAGAGGGTCTATTTGGTGCTACAGAACTTTCCTTACCAATATAATAACTTTGTCTTCTGTCTTTCATTCTCACAATATGTCCCACCCACCTCCTTTTCTAGTCATAGGTGTCTACCATATTTTTTAAAATGGTTTTTTTTCTGTTCCTTAACTCATAATTTGATTGTGTTAGGGAGCTCTGGTGAGGAACTTTTATTTTTATCAAAGCTGGGGCACCTTCTCTACGATCTATAGTTTTACTTAGAGTTGCCAGGGGTCTCAGAGGCAAGACTTGAACCCAGGTCTTCCTGATTTAGAAGCCATTAACACAAACTGCCTCTCTTCTCTATAAATAAGACAGGGGTCTGGAATTCAGGGTCTAGTCAGGGGAAGATAATGCAAGTGTAACCAATAAATAAATGCAAATTAAAACAAGAAGAGTACAAAGTGCTAACCATCTGTCTGTGGTACTTTTGCTACTATCACATCAAGTGACTTAACAACTTATAACTGGGAAGGAAGGGGATGTATTCATATCTACAGTCTCTTCTTTGTACAGGAAGGAGCCCTACCAAGTCTCACTACAGACCCAATGCATCCAGCGGTCCAACTGGCCCCTCCAAGGCCAATTACAGCAGCTATCAGGAAATCATTGCCACTTCTCTCTTAAACTTGGGCCAAATTGCAGAAGAAACCCTGGCTATTGAGGGCCAGCTTCCTGAGAGCCAAGGGCAAACTGCGAAGCCCGGAGCCAACATCGTCCACCTGGTTCAGGAGGGGGCCGGTGAGGGAGTATCCGGGGAAGAGGGAGACAAGGAAATCTTCATCCAGACAGAAGATGCTGAGGAGGTCATTGAGGTCACAGGCGAGAGGGGAGGAGAGCTGTGTCTGGAGCCCCGAGAAGGCCTGGCTAGTCAGGACTCCCGCAAAGCCCAGACTGGGGCACAGGCCACCGAAGAGGAAGAAGATGATGAGGAAGAGGATGAGGATGACGAGGATGAGGACGAGGATGAGGAGGAGGAGGAAGAAGAGGAGGAAGAGGAGGAGGAGGAGGAAGAGAAGCCCCCTGAAGTGGTCTGCGAAGAAGTCCCCCATGCCTCCCAGGATCCCCCAAAGTCTCACTGCCCCAGCCAGCTCAGCCCTCAGCCTGAATACTCTGTCATCGTCGAAGTGCGCTCCGACGGGGACAAGGACGACGATGCACACTCCCAGAAATCCGCGGTGACCGACGAGTCAGACATGTACGACATGATGACCCGGGGGAACCTGGGTCTCCTGGAGCAGGCCATCGCGCTAAAGGCGGAACAAGTGAGGGTAGTTCGGGAGCCCGGCCGGCTGCCTGCAGAAGCCGGGAAACCACTCCCAGCCGACGGAAAGCAAAACCGGCCCCTGGACACAGTCCGGAAAAATTACTACAGCAAAGGTAAGGTTGGTCATGCCCCACTGGGTTCCTCCCGCCTCTGGCAGCCTATTACAGACCCACCCTGAAGCCTGCCTCTGCTGGCCAGCTGGCCTTGATCCAGGCCCCTGCCAAAGGGGCAACCACCCCCACCCCCCACCCCTGCCCCACTCCTATGAATCAATCAACAAATATTCATTAAGCCCCTACTATGTGCTAAGTATGCCTCTTGCCCACCTTCACTTCCTATGCTTCCCGTTTCAGTCACCTCCCGAAGAGTTTCCCATGGCACCATGCCCCCAGACACCGCTGTTGCTGCCAGGATTCCCGCTCCCTCCTCTTCCCTATCCTCACCACCACCACCCCCCACTCGTCACGGTTGACTAAGCCCCTTCTCCCCACCCTCCTTCCTTGCTTTCCATGGCTGTTCCTACATGGGTCCCGTCCCAGCTCCCTGCCTGCACAGCTTTTCCAGGCTCTATGCACTGTCCCATTAGATGAGGCTGCTTTCTAGGTTAGCCAAGTGCCAGCCCAATCTCTAGACTGCTTTTCTAACCCAGTTCCCCTGCTCTTAAGCCAGGCCCCTGCCTTTCCTACAAGTAGAATTTTAAAAGTAAAAGAATGTGAATGTTCCTACCCACACACTGCTGCCCTATGAAAATGGAATCTAAGCTGCCTTCAAGATGGGAGCTCTTGGGTGTCCTCTTTCCCCCTGATATTGAATGGGTAGCAACCCATCCTGAGTGACAGCAAGGTGGAAGATACGAAGATCTAACAAGAATGCAGTCAAAAACAAAGCTAATGCTGAACTGAAGGATAAATGCAGCTCGGCTCTATGCTCAAGGAGGTGTCACAGCTGACACACTGTCAGTTGGTGATGAGAGCTATTACAGATTCTTTGGCTATCAGCTGATGGGAAAAAAGTTGAGGGCTAGGCAGAGATAGACTCTCCAAGGGTTGAATGAGAAAACCATGTCAAGTGCCTTGTAAACTCTGTAAAGTGTTAGCAGTTAGCTAAGGAAATTTTGTGTATTCCTACCCCAGGGCCTGCTCTTCCTCCCAAATGCCTCTAGTGTTTTGAGATGTTATCCAACTACTTGAAAAAAAAAGGTTTGGATAATTAATTTTATTTTTTACAGATTCTATCCAAATGACAGATAGAAATGACTTTAAAAGTTTCAGGGTCTCAGACTCAGAGAGTTGGAAGGTACCTCAGACATTACCTAGTCCAACCCGTACTTGAACAAGACTACTTCTCAAGGACATCCCTAACAAGTGATGATCTAGTCTTTGCTTGAATACCTCCATCAAGGAGAGTATGTGCTTAGTACTTCCCCTGACTGATGTTTGGCCGGGTGTTGTGGAGGAATGGGATGAGAGCACTCCAAGTGCTTAAAAGGCACAGACTGAGGGAAAGGAAAGACCCTTTTGCATGTATCTCAGTTTGGCTGTGAGAAAAAAATTATTTCATAATGTAAGGAAATGCTAGGGATATAGGGCTGAAGCCATCTTTAGGAAACTGATTCTGGTCTAAGTCATCAGTTAGGAAGAGTCTAGAGGCCATCCAGCTCAGGAGATCAGCCAAACTTTATTTTTCCAGGTCTCTGTGACCTCGGGCAATTAACATCTATTTTCCTTCCATGACATGTATGGCTTCCACAGTTTATCTCACAGGTTCATAGATGAACTAGAAAGATGATGTAGTCCTACCCTTCATTTTGGAGATAAGGAAATTGAGGCCCTAGATATAAAGTGACTTGCCTGAAGTCATACATGTAGGCAGTGACAAAACCAGGATTTGAACCCAGATCTTCTGATACTAGACCAGCATTCTTCCTACAGCACCATGCTAAAGATCTACCAGCTTAGCTACTGTGCTCCCCACCTCTCCTGTCAGCCTGTCTGTTGATCTGGGTCCCAGGCAGACTTGTCTTACCCAGTGCCATCCTAGATCAGATAGGTTTCTATTGGGAAAATTTTTCCCAAGTTTACCTGTTCTTTCCTATTTTGCTGGGGACATATTTCTGAACTGTTTTGGGTCTTCCTTTGTGACCTTTCACATTTCAGATTAACCTTCAGTGGTAATTGTATAGAAAAAAAGCAAGTTTAGTAACTCCATACTGAAACTTAAAGCCATTTCTATACCAAGCTGACCAAAAAGATTAAAAAGAAAATTCAATCAACTATCCAGATTGTTGTCAAGTTGTGTCTTACTTTTTCTGACCCCATTTAGAGTTTTCTTGGTAAAAATACTGGAGTGGTTTGCCATTTCTTTCTCCAGTTCATTTTGCACATGAGGAACTAAGGCAAATGGGGTTAAGTGCCTTGCCCAAGGACATGCAGCTAGTAAGCATCTGAGGCCAGATTTAAACTCAGGAAGACAAGTTTTCCAAACTTCAGGCCCAGCACTCCATCCACTGTACCACTTAGCTGCCCCAACTATCCAGATACTTTTGACTAAAAGATACCAAGCACCCTGGACAGAGTCAGGAGACCTAAGTTCTAATCTTGGTTCTGTTACTTACTGAGTGACTTTGAATCTGTCAGTCCTACTCTTTGGGTCTTAATTTCTCCATCTGTCAAATAAAGGGTTTAAACTAACAGATGTCAAGGGTCCCAGCTCTACTGGTCTGTGATTGTATCTGGCCCTTTGGCTAGAAATATTTGGATCATTGACTGAAATGTTCAATTTGTATACAAATGGTTGGTGTTAAGAAGAAATGGCTTTCCCAAGTCGCACTGGGATTATCACCTCTTCATCCTGATTGAACATTTGGGTAGTATAATTCTAGTCTCAAGAAATCCCTGTGCCACCTTCCATGACCTCATCCCTCAGCTCCTCCTTCTCTGAACATCAAACTGATGTTAGGCATTATAACCTTCCCTTTCTTATTCTTCCTCTGTCTGGGGCCATCTGTCCGTGACTTCTAAGTCAGAGGAAACTCCAGTATTCTCTCTTGCATTCCTTCCTAGATGCTTCAAGAGCTGAAAAGCGTGAGATCAAATGCCCCACTCCAGGTTGTGATGGGACTGGTCATGTCACAGGATTGTACCCTCATCATCGGAGTCTGTCTGGCTGCCCCCACAAGGACAGGATCCCTCCAGAGAGTGAGTACCCTTTATAGTCACTGTTCACATTGGCCCATGACATTTGTCCAAACCTCAAAGCTCTCAATGCATTGCTGTCATTCAGCAGAACCAGCAGTTCACTTCAGGCCAGGTCTCATTGTGCCTTGGGCTGTCAGATACTTGCCCAGTTCCTCCAATTAGCCATAGGTTCCAGATCCAGTGGCATAGGGACTGCCTACATAAAACATTCCACATAACCAGTCATTGAACCCACAATTACAATGTGTCAGATGTGCCTGCAGATAGCCAGTGGGTACATGTAGACGATGCTCTAGAAGACAGACTATAGTCAATCTCTCCCTGAGCTTAAAATAGAATACTCTTGGAGCATAAATAGCATTCATCATTGGCTGTGTGGGATAATGGGATAAGGGCCAAACTGACTGATCTGTCATTCCAAAGGTTGCAGGCTTCTAATAAACACAGAACTACAGGAATTGGGTTTGGGGGACAAGGTGCTAGAGAGATGAAAAAAGTCACCTTTGGAGTGTCCTGAATTCAAAACATGCAAAAGGAAAGTCTTGGAAAGTAAATTATTTTCTTCGTGTTTAAGGTTATCGGGGCAGGAGACAGATTACAATTGGGTGGAAACCACAGCCCATCTGAGGGATTAAAGGCAATAATGTTAGGCACTTGTTCTTCTCTGCCATAGAAAGGCAGAATTCAAAGAAACAGGAGATGGCCCACTCACCCCCTTTACCTTCTGCACACCACCCCCCCCCACACACACCACCTCCCCCAAAACTTGATACTTGACCTAGATCCCAGTTCTGATTTAAGAGTGAATGGCTACAGCTCTTACTTTCCTATAGACAAACCCTAAAGGAATGTTTCTGTTTGCTCAAGCCCTAGGATGTGGCTTGTAGAATGATTTGATTACCTGTCTCTTTTTTCAACTCTGCCTCACCTCTTCCCTTTTCCCCCTCCCTGTCTCTCCTACAGTCTTGGCCATGCATGAGAATGTGTTGAAATGCCCCACTCCTGGCTGTACAGGGCAAGGTCATGTAAACAGCAACCGGAACACACACAGAAGGTACTTGTCATGCAGCTGATAGGAGGGTGGAGCCATCAACCAACTCAGGGGACCTTAAACTGTTAACAACTGTGTCTAATGCAACAATAGCCTATTGGCCCATAGCCTGAAAGTCAGTCCCTGGGGCTTTGGGAAAACCCAACAATTTTTTTTATTTTCATGCTCTACAAGCCTGGTTTTCCATTTGCCAATGATTCTGAGGGAGCCTATGGAGATACAAGGTGGGAAGGGAAAAGAAAGAGGACAAGATGGAAAAGGGGTAATGTGGGATGGCCAGTACTGATATCAGAATGTAGATGGAAGTTTGGGGCCAGAAAACTATTTACAAGACAGAAACTGAGTGTCCTTTTCTTCTTAGTTGAGGGATAACAGGGAAACTAAGGATTAGTCAATTATTTTCTTTGTGAGAAGTTTGAAATTTGGGTCATATGTGGATTTCAATGATCTATTCCATGCCTGTCCCCCATGATGAAGATAATTTAAAATTGATTGAATACACCTCCATAACTCTCACCCAAGCGCATTAATTCCTTGTGTTATCAATGATCATGCTCAATGAATGACATGTGAGTATTTGTACCTGGACCAGTCAGACCTTAATTTGTGCATTCATTCACTCACGTAATAGTCATGTATTAAGCACCTATTGTGTATAGAGCACTGTGCTAAATGCTGATGGAGATAGAGTTTAGTTAAGACACTTCCATTCCATTCATGGAAAACTTACAGTCTAGCAGTGTTACTGAGAAATCCTCCAGTCTAATAAACCAGATAAGGTCAAATTTAAAACTTGTTGTAATAACACTATAATCTCTCCAAGCCAGAATTAAGAAATTAAAATATTTTATTTTGTATTCTGTTGATGTTAAAAAGTGCAAACAGCTTTCTTTCTCTCTCTTTTTTCACATTATCCAATGTCCATTATTCAGAAGCTTTCATAGTATCCCCTGTCACTGTTTAATTTATAGATGAACCAAGACCCTTTTCAGGGCTAGGTGTCTTAATAAAAGTTTATATTGGGTGGCCATGGTAAAACCAAACCAAGTCTCAGATCTTTTGACAGTCAGGCAACAATGTCTTTCTTCCCCTCTGGCTACTGGTGAGCCCAGGGCTAATGGTGTTGTGTAAAATTAAGTTATGCACACACACACACACACACACACACACACACACACCCCTTATAGAAGATGAACAGCAGGGAAGGCAAGAAGGAATCTGCCCTGGTAGAGTCAATAATGAGCCTTTTCTCTGGTTGGATTGTAACAGATGGTGATTGTCTAATCTCACTGGCTAGGTCATTTAGAAAATGGGTTTAGAGAACCACCTTCCATGATCCAGTCTCCCTCTCCTGGGTATTTAGGCTGTGACAAGTCACCATCATTGTGTAGCTCTGGGTTTGGAGTCATAGGGCCTGGGTTCATTTCTTGGTTTTGTCACAATTGACTAGGTAAGTCATTCAACCTCTCTGGGTCTCAGTTTCCTCCTCAGTTAAATGAGGGGGTTGGGTTAAATGATCTCAAAGGTTCTTTTTAGACCCAATAAGCTACCAGGGTTTGCAATCATGGCTCAGTTTTGGGTCAGACTCAGGCAAAAAGAATGAGGGTATGCTCTTTTTCCAAAGAGTTCTTTAAGCTCTTGGGAAGGTAGAGCCACCAACCAAAACAAGTCTATACCCAAAGAGATCAAACAATTATGTAGAATGCAATGTTGGCCTCCTGGCCACAACCTGAGGTTTCTCTTTCCCTTCCATTTTTTTGAGACAAATACTCTAATTACAGTGAAATTCCATTGCTGACTTGATATTTTCTGAGAGCATCTACTGTGTGTGGCAGATGGTAGCTGCCTGTGGTGCTACCCTTTCTCAGAAGGTGACGAGAGAAGTAATTCCAAGGAATGTTTGTTGAAGACCAATGGGCTAGATTTGGGTTTTAGCAACAAAGTCAACTCAATAAATAAGCACCTACTGTGTGCAAAGCACTATGCTTAACACTGGAGATATAAAGATGAAAAATAGTCTCTGTCTTCAGGGAGTCAGTAGCCTTGGCCTATCCCTACGGTGGACTTGATTTTGAGAAAGATAATTATAATTAAAGGTAGACTGTGATAAAATTTAAAAAGAGATTCTGATTAAATGTTCTAAGAAAATTGGAGGAAGAAGAGAACACTTTCAGAATGGTGATTGAGGCAGACTTCATGATGAAGGTGGCACCTGAGCCAAACCTTAGAATGAGAGAAGTACTTTGGTAGGTGGTGATAGAGTCTATGAATGTGCAGAGACAAGAGAGGATGAATGTTGTTTGGGAAGGAACTAGCCCTCCAGTTTGTCTAGAATAGAAAGTGCATGAAGAGGGGTAATATGGAATAAACCTAGAAAGGTAGGTTGGAACCAAATGTGGAAGGCCTCGAATGCCAAGTCAAGGATTTCATATTTTATTCCATAGACTATAAAGAGCCACTGAGGATTTTTTAACAGGAGAGCAGCCTGTACCAGGATTATTTTCTCAGGATGGATTGAGGAAGATAAGAATTGGATATAGGGCAACCATTTAGGAAGCTGGTATAATAGTCCGATTAAAGATGGTGATCCAAAGGGGATGAATGCAAGAGATGTTCATGGTGGTAGAATCAACCTACCTTGGCTTCTGGAGAGGTGGATTGGAGCCAGATGTGTAGGGCCTCAAATCAGATGAGCAGCATCAGATACAGCTATGAGAAAAGGGGAAATATACCCCAAGAAACTCTGAAGTTTCTAACCTAGGTTCATATATTCAGAGTTTCATAGATTTAGAGCTGAAAGGGGACCTTAGAAATATAATCCAATCCCCTCATTTTACAAATAAGGAAATGACCCAAGACCCAGGGAGGTTAAGTGACTTTTATACTCATGAACATTGTCAGATGACATGACCACAGTTCCCAAAAAATAATGGTGGAAATATCAACTCCTGTGTCTACTGCCTACTACCTCTGTAATCCCCTGACAAGTCATTTAACCTTCATGGGCCTCAGCTTCCTCAACTTTTAACTGAAGGACCACAAAGAATCACAGGAAGTAGAACACCTTTAAAACATGAAGAACTTACTGCATGTCTAAAAAGAAAAGCAAGGTATATATGATAGAGATTCACATTGCATGATTTTTTTTGATCTCCTTTACATATGGAAATGCTCATTCTATCTGTGCTTGTTAAGTGCAGAATAAAAAAAACAATAAATAAAATAAGGGGAGGAACTAGATGGTCTCTAAGGTCTAGTCTAGCTCCAGAACTATGATTTGATGATTTTTTGGTTGCTTTGGGGCACATAATAGTAATAAAAGCTGACAACCATGTAGTACATTAAGGTTTACTAAATGCTTCACATAAATTAGTTCATTTGATCCTCATAACTCTCTGAGGTAGGAATTTCAGGTATAATTATCACCATTTTACCTCAAGAACTAACTCTTCCAACTCCTTTAATTCTCTTCTATGGATGGTGGTGCCATCAATAGAAAAAGGAGATGAGAGGAAGAGAGCATTCAGGGAGGAAGATGATGAGTTCATTTGCAGACATGTTGAGTTTGAGGTGCCAGGAGGATATTTAGGTTCAGATCTTTATCAGACCTAGTGAAATTCAGGAGTGGACTTGGAGCAAATTAGTGCTAGATAAATAAATTTGTAAGTCTTTTGAACAGAGGTGATAGTTGAACCATAAAAATGGATGAGATAGCCAATGAAGAGTACAAAAAGAGAAGAGAGTAGAATCTAGGAGAGAGCCTTTGGGGACACCCACACTTAGAGAGTGGGAGGACAATGAACCGATGAAGGAAGTAGAAGAGTGGTCAGGCAGCATGCCCTTCCTTGCTTAGAAGTGTCTTCCAGATGTTTCTTCATTGTCCTTTTCAGTGGCCCCATCCCATCACACCTGTGGAGCTCTGTGAGTGCTCATGTTTGGGGGGGTGAGATGGCAACCATAAGACCAAGACACATTCAGTGCAAATCCTGAGCCAAGGGAGATGTCTCCCTGTTGCTTATGCTCAGTTTTTCCTCCTTGTGTTTTTTCCTTAGTTTGTCTGGGTGTCCCATTGCTGCAGCTGAAAAATTAGCCAAATCTCATGAGAAGCAACAGCCGCAGGCGGGCGATCCTTCCAAGAGTAGCCCAAATTCTGATCGGATTCTCAGGTGAGTGAAGTAGAGAGGACAGAAGCAAATATCATTAGTAAGAACCCACCCTTATTAATTGGAACTCACAGGGCTCTCCCTCCGTGTCCCTCAATGACATGCTCATATTCTATGGCTCAGTTGCTTTGGTGATGAGTCCTGTTTTTACATCTTTAAGTCACTCCAAGATGGGTAGATAGTTCATGGATAATTCAAGATTGTAAGCTCTTTGAGAGCAGAGACCATGTCATTTTCCATCTTTGTGTCTCCAGTGCTAAGCACTGGGACCTGCACATTTTAGGTGCTTAATGTAAATTAGATAAAACTGAATTCTTAAATGAGGGGAAAAGGAGAATCAAAGAAGGGATAAATAAGACTGTTGCTTGGGTACATGGGATAAAAATAACCAATGAAAAAAGGCAAAGCTGCCCAGCTGTTTTGCTTCTGTTTCCTCTACAACATAGGAAGCTCTTTGGACTGGAAAGGGCAGGTCAAAAACAACTAATGTGGAGTTGAAATCCAATGTAAGCAGGGAAATAATGAGGGAGAAAACCTAGCTGTCCTTGATGAGATAAGGCTCTAGGCTCAGGGAAATGAAAGAAGTTGTAGCTGTAATTGCTGAGCCTGTCAGTGATCTTTGAAAGATTGGGGAGATCAGAAGTGCCACACATCTAGAGAAGAGCAAATATTCTAATGTTCAAAACAAAAAAGAGAAAGGAGTCTTCAGAGTATGGGTCATTAAGCTTGACTGCAATTTTTGACAAAATTTTTAAGTGAATTATTAAAAGGATGGTTAGTGAATGTCTAGAAAACGAAGCAGTGATCAAGAAAGAGCCCGGCATGGTTTCATCAAGAGCTAATCATGCTAGATTTGGAGAAAGGCTAATTTCTCTAGATCTTAAGTATTTGACAAAGTCTCTCATGTCATCCTTGTGAACAAGAAGGTTAGCTATGAACAAGATGATAGATTCAAAACTGGTTGGATGACTGGATCTGAAAACTAGTCTTTAGTGGTTTCATGTCAACTGAGAAGGAGATCTCTTCTAGAGTACTCTAACTTTCCATCATTGACCTACTGTGTTGTTAAATATTTTTTGTCAGTGAATTGGAAAAAAAAATCCTAGATTTATCAATTTTGCATGTGACACAAGGTGTTTTACTTGGAGTCAGGAAAATGTGGGTTCAAATCCTGTTTAACATTTACTTGCTATATGATGGTAGGCAAATCATTTAACCTCTCAAAGCCTCAGTTTTCTCATCTGTAGAATGAGTTTGGACTCACTGGCCTCTAAGGTCCCTTTTTCCAGCACAAAATCTATGATCCAGTGATCCTCTAGTGATCAACGCTAAAGATGACATTTAGTATTTGCAAATATCTCAGTGAACTTAGCAAATCTAATAAGATAAAATTTAATGAAGATAAATGTAAAGTTTTACATACATTTTTAAAATATCAACTTCACAAGTACAGGATGATTGATATGATTAAATGGAAGTTTGTTGGAAACAGGTGGCGGTGGTGAAGATTAGTGGATTCCAAGTTCAGTATGAGTCAACAGGAAGATGTAGCAGCCAAAAAAAGCTAATGACATCTTAGGCCCCCTTAAGAGACATTGTATCCAGGACTAAGAAAAGAGGCAATAGCTCAACTGTATTCTATCCTGATAAAACTACAGCTGGAAGTATAGTGTTCGATTCTGGGTGCCATATTTTAGAAAGAAAGTCGATAAGCTGGAGAATAGCCAGAGGAAGGCAGCCAGGACGGTGAAGGGCCCTTGAGTTGACGCCATGTGAGTTTCAGTTGGAGAAACTGGGGATATTGAACTAGGAGAGAAGGCACACAGAGGTCCATGATAATTTCGTTTAAATAATTTGAAAGGCTCTCATGTGGAGGAGGGGTAGATTTGCTTGGCCCTAGAAGACAGAAATGAGAGCAGTGAGTAGAAGGGGTGCAGAGATAGATATGGGCTTGACATAAAGGAAAAAAAAAAACAACTTCTAAACAATGTGAGCTCTTCACAAAAGTGAAAGGGGCTACCTCAGGGTATAGTGGATTTCCCTTTTGATAGTGGGTCTTCAAGCAGAGGCTAGATGATCACAGATTACATATTTTGAGGAGGCGATTATTGTTCAGGTACACATTACATTAGATGGCCCCTGGGGTCCAGTCTGATTTTGACAGTCACTGTTTCTGCTTCTGTTAATTTATTCGAATTGAATTGTTCATTGCAGGGAACACACACAGGACAATAACATACTTCTGTAGCACTGCATAATTCTACAGCCCTGGGCCAAGGGAGTTATGGTGAATCTAAAGACATCTCTGTGGACTACTTTTCAATGCAAAATGCATAGGAATCATTGCCAATGCATTAGCTAAGCCAGAGGGATCTTTTCTTTTCTTTTTCTCTCTTTCTTTTTTTTAAAAACTTGACTGGGAATGATTTTGATTCCTTTTTATTTGCTATTTCTTATTGCTTGGTCTGGCGATTTTAGATCTTGGGAAAACATTTTGAAAGGAAAGGCATTCAATTACCCCCATCCATGATATTTTCTACATGTAGCATCAAATACTGTTCTAAATGAGTGATTTGGGGGGCCCATCAGTGTCCACCCTAAGAAAAGAAAGAAAAAAAGGCCATGCAGAGAATTTAAACTTCTATTTTCTTATATAAGGAGTTTTTTTGAAGGGAAATACATGGTGGGAAGAGAATACAGGCTAGTCATGTGGCAAGAGCAAGGGATGACAGGAAGACAGCCACAATGCTCCATTGGTATCCTCATAATGTTAGGAAAAATCGAGAAAGGCCTCTAGCCCACAGAGTAGAGCCCTTGTGGTAGCAAGTTTTTGAGAGACATGGACAAATATCACACAGGGTGGGCAGGCATGAATGGATTGTAATCGGTATTGTTGGAGGGAATTTCCAAATCAATGAGATCACAGATCCATTTGTATATTTGATAGTTCACTACAGCTGACCAAGGACTCAGGAGGGCCATCAATTGGATATGATTAGGTCAGCATCCTGAGGTGGATCTCACTAGCTCTCTGGGCTACAGTTGTGAGAGCTTCTGCCTGCAACATCAGATCATCCTGGGGTTCAATGCAACATCATAGGATGACTTCCCAGCTTTTCCCTTTTATAGAGGAAGATCCCATCCCTAATGTGCTTCCAGGATATTTCAGCAGATTTCAGATTTCTTCCCTTCTCAGGAGTTCCAAGAAAGTGATTGATGGGGAAACAAAGTTCTATCTCTTTCCTGCACTCTCAGATCTACACTTTAGGATCTCTGAGAATTATAATTGGTTAAAGGCCTAAAGGAGGGGGAAAAGGGAACAGGAAGAGAGATCAAGTCACCCTGTAGCTAACGTTTCTAATGTACAGTCCTAAGACTGTTCTCCAAAAGAAATAGGCCATGATTTATATGATTGCACATGTATAACCTATATCTGATTGCTCACCGTCTCAGGGAAGGGAGGGGAAGGAGGGGAGGAGGGAGGGGTAGAATTTAGAATCAAAACTTTTTTTAAAATGTTAAAAATTTAACATTTAATTGGGGAAAAATAAAATATGTGTTTTAAAAAAGAAATAGGCCCATGTCTCTGACTGGGCACTGTGAAATAGCTATCTGGAAGTTTCACAGAACACATGGGCTCATCCCTCTGCACAGGTGGCCATTAGCTCATAAGGGGCTAAACCTAGAACAAAAGTGCCATTAAGTTTGTTCATGGCCTGCATTTCTATCTTAACTCTTACATCTGAGATGATTTCCAAGCCTGTAAATGCGACAAACAAGTTAACATCCACTACAAGTTTTTATTTAGTACTGCCCATATTGGGAGGTCTTGCATCTATGAGATGGACTAGCAGATGATCACTGGGAGCCAGAATAGCCTCCACAGCACCTGGCTCTAAAGCCTGTCTTGTTAGCATTTTTGTAAGATGTTTAGGGATTTTCCTGTTTGTGCGGCAAGCTCCTTCTACAAGAAGGTACTGTTCTAAGAACTAAGGAGGATCAGCCTTCCCTTCCCCCTAAAAGAGATCAGCTAGATGACCTCTAAGGTCCCTCCCTTCCAGGTCTAAGTTCCTGTGATTCTAGGAGATGCCATTGCAGTCATTAGTGAAGTATCATGATATCATTGGACTTGAAGTCAGAAAAGACCTGTCTGAATCTGTGTGCATCATATCACCTCTCTGCCTCAGTTTTGTCATGAATGCAATGGCATTTCTAAGAGGGTAGGAAGGCAGGATTAGTGGTCCAGAAGTGTAATCTCATAAGTGTGGGGAACCCCTGGTAGGGAAACTCCACCATTGCAGATTGGTGTCTTAGAGAGTTGCCTGGGGGAACTAAGTAGATTAGCAACTCACCCAAGGTCACACAGCTAGTATGTGCCAGAGGCAAGATTTCAACCCAGGTCCTCTATACTTCAAGGATCACCATCTATCCACCAAATCACACTGCTTAGACATGCAATGGGAATGATAATACCCATACTATTTACTTCTTAGAGTTGTGAGGAAAGCAAACCTTGGAAAGCCTTAAAACATTATGGACATGTGAGCTATCATTCTCATCCTTGGGAGAGAGAATTTGGAGGGAGAGTACTTATCAATGACTTTATCCCCATTCAACTTTCCTGACACCCTGAGCCAGCAACAGAAATGTGTGCTTGCCTCTCTATGGAAACAAAGAAGAGTTTGCCTGTAAATTCAGCCCTGAGCCAGCACATGTACGTGTGTGTATGTGTGCATGTACTGTGTGTACATATGTGTGCATGCATGTGTGTGCATGTGTATGTGTGTGCCTGTGTCTGTGTGTGTGTGCATACATGTGCTCTCTGAGCATCCATTCCCCTGACTGTGGCCTTAACCCAGCTGAATGGCAATTCTTGACCTTGAGATTTCTGGGTTTTATTCATTAGAAAGAGCAGTGGTCTGGGCTCTGGCACTGTCTCTAATGTCGACTGGCTTTGTGATTCAGAGAAAATTATTTCACTTCTTCCAACCTCAGCTTCCTCTTCTATAAGTAAGGAAATAATAAGACCAGGATTAATTACCCCAGAAAGGTAGCTGTTAAGAAAAGACAGATCACAAAGTATTTTTTCTTGGGTATGGAGAAAGAAGGAATAAGAATACAATATTAATGTATTTGTAGAACTGTATTAATTTTTTTATTGTATCATAGAACTGGGTTGGAATCCTGCCTCTGATGCTTGCTTACTACTTATGTGACCATAGGCAACTCACGTAATATACCTAGGATTCAGTTTCCTTATCTGTAAAGTGAAAGGGTCAGATTAAATAGTCTCTGAGATCTCTTCCAGCTCAAAATCTATAATCCTTTGACAGTTAAGCCAGATAATATCTATAAAAAATATCTACATGCATATACCCAAAGATATATGTACTGTGAATGTTTTGAGGGAGTTAGGTGGGTGACATTTTTATTTATTTATTTTTGTCCAGGTTTGTGTTATGTAAGGAACTCTCTTTACCAATGCAGATTTTTAAATTGTTGATAAATTATAGGTTTAGTGGCCTGGTGACTTGCCCCTGGTCATACGCTATGCATTTTGTGTCAGAATGACTTGAACCCAGATCTTTCTGACTCTGAGCCCAGCACTAACAATCCTCCAGATAACAGAACGTCTGACTCAGATTGTTGGCGTGGCCACCATAGTGGAGGGATGATGCCCTGTCCATGGTACTATACTGCGGTCAGTGAGGCATGCTCACTTCTCTGCCATACTGTATTTGGAGAATCCCTCATTCTGTGAGAGAAGTGCTGTCTCACTAGTGGAAGTACAAGGAGGGGGGAGAAACAGTCTCTTCCCAACTAAGAAGAGGATTTCTACTCAGGGTAGGAGTAGGGAAAGAGAGTTATAAACCCAGTGTATAAGTTCTAAGTCAGAATTCAAACATTTGCCTATAGAAACAGTGTTTTACATGGTGATTAGGTTCCTGGATCAACCTACAAAAATCTCTGTAGCCCCTAATGTAATTCACATAATAAAATGCAGCTATGGCTAAAGTTATGTGACCCTGCGGACCTTCCATTCTATTGGAAGGAGCATTTTCCTTGCTTTCACTGGTCTCTCTGTCTTGTCACCCACCTTCCAGGCCTATGTGCTTCGTCAAGCAGCTGGAGATTCCTCAGTATGGGAGCTACAGGCCCAACATGGTCCCAGCCACACCCAGGGCCAATCTGGCTAAGGAGCTGGAGAAGTACTCCAAGGTCACCTTCGATTATGCAAGTTTTGATGCTCAGGTTTTTGGCAAACGCATGCTTGCCCCAAAGATTCAGACTAGCGAAACCTCACCTAAAGCCTTTAAATGTAAGTTGGAAGGGAATTGAGACTACTTTTAAATAATTCTTTCTGATTTTTCTTTAAGTTTTACATCCAGTGCTAGTACGTGGGGACAGGAAAGGAGCGAGGGGATCCCTGAGACTCCTTGATTCAGAGGCTCATCTCCCTAGGTCTAGCACCTCAGATGTGTTTCCCAGTTAAAAACCACACGTAATATAGAATATACTTAGCCGAAAATGGCAGATCTCCAATTCAGGTCTATTGTCCAGGCTGAGCTGACTCAGGTACTTGGGAAATATGAAGTTGCTCCCTCAGCCATCAAAACACAGATGTCTAGGTATAGAGTCTGTGTTCTCCTGCCCCACCCCACTCCCATCACCACCATTGCCTGCGCCTGACCCCACACTCTGGACAACCCCTATCACAACATTCAACCTTTAAGACTTTCATAAGCCCATTAGCCTTTACATAGACATGTCCTGTCCATCTTTGAAAGCTTTTTACAAAAATAAAACCCACGCTCATATATGGTGTGTGTGTGTGTTTAAAGATTTAAGAAAACAGTTTGTAGAAGATGTTGTTAGCCCCAAGAGAGCTTTCTCTCTCTGACTAATCCTGAATTCAGAGTCCTGTTTAATCCTGACACAGCTGCTCTCTAAAAAGTGCTCATGCTTAAAAGCATCCCAGTTGGCTCCCCATGATGGAGGCTCCCTTTATTCCTGGGCTAAATCTGTAAAGGATCAGACAATGGAATTGGATGGAGGCCAGTGCACACAACTGCCACTGCCATCCTGGGTTAGCGCTGATGGGAAAGTAATTTGTTTCTCTGCACAAGTGACTCTCTTGCTGAATAGATTGTGTTATTTGCAATATTAGCAAAGAATTTTCAGGGTAATTGTAGTGACAAAAATAATTCCCGCAAACCCACTAGGATAATCCCTTCTATCTTTTCTCATCACTTATTTTACTAATTTGCTGATTGCAAGTCCATTAGTGCTAGAAATACTTATGAAATGGAAAAGCATCTCTGAGTGTACAGTGTGAAATTGAAATTGGCATTTCACCCTCATGAATGTTGTCAAGTTGTCCTCTGAACCCCTAAACAGGGATTAGACTGGACAATACAAGAAGAAATAAACCACCCAGGACCCTTGTGTGTTTATCAAAAATATCATTTTAAGGTGATGGTCATTGTGCAAAAATCACCACCTTTCATGGAGAGAATGTATTTTCTAGGAATCATCATTTTTAGCATGTAGTCTTCCAAGATACATGCACTTAACTTCTCATAAGATAAACCAGAGTGGCTCATAGTGAGGTGAAATAGAATTTAGAGCAAAAACACATGAGTCCTGCTATGTCCTAGGCTTTCAGGCTTATTGGGCATATAAAGGAAATAACTCGACTACTAAGAAATATTATATTTGACTGCTAGTCCATCTGAAAGCAATTTCATGGCTGCAGTGTAATTACTAACAAAGTATCATCATTTTGGGGCTGAATTTTTCATTTAACGTGCTTTTCCTCCAACTATAATGTAAATCTATTGAGATAATGACTGATGCTTAGGATGCCAAAAATTAAAAACTAAAGATCTGAATACAATGCGAGTCTGTCTAGTTTTTGTTTATAAAGAGTTTCTCAGTTGACATGTTCAAATATTTAAGTGCTATCTACATGCTAATAATTTTCTATTTGCTTTCTAAGGAATATTTCCAGATATATGTGTGCATGTGTATATATACACGTGTGTATGTGTATGTGTGTGTGTGTGTATAGTTAATTAGTTAGGAACTAGAATCTTAAAAAGTAGAAGGTTAGGGAGGTGAGAAGAGAGTTAAAAGTGGTTCATTGGGTAGGTTCTCTTGCATCTCTCACCCTCAGGATCCCTGAACATCCCTAAGACCTAGGTTTATATAAGTACCAGTTATGCCTCCACTTAAATGCCCGAATTTGTGAATAGCCGCTGTCTCTTTATTAAGTTGTGTGTCAGCCCATGTTGTTCCCTTTTTGCAGCCAAACCTTTTCCAAAGGCCTCTTCCCCCAGGCACAGCCCCTCCGGTAGTTATGTGAAGAGCACGTCATCTTCTTCCACAGGCTTCGACTACTCCCATGATGCCGAGGCTGCACACATGGCTGCCACTGCCATTTTAAATCTCTCCACCCGCTGCTGGGAAATGCCAGAGAATCTCAGCACGAAGCAGCAAGATCTCCCCAGCAAGGTCAGTTCAGGGAGGGGTTAGGAGTAAAGGTACTAGAGGTAATGGTGGGGGCTTCACAAGGCCAGCTGTGCTGATCACATGTGCCCAATGTGCTGATCTGAAAGATGGGTGAAGCTGGGGTTTAGGGGACCCACTCACTGAATAGATGACTCTTCATTTCTAGTTTTGAGGGTACAGATGCTGACTTTGTGGAATGGGGCCATTGAGATAAGCTCTTTCTAGCAATCTTCTGAAATCATTTGGGGAGGGGTGGGATGGCACTGTCTGGTTTGAGACTCTCCAGTCCCTTTATTCTCCCTGCTAAATCAATGGCCCCAGAAGAGCTGGAAGTTAATGAGTTTCCTCCAGATGAATCTTTTACCCTCTCTTCCTATGGGCTAAAGACCATCACAGTAGTGTTCTCCCTATAGCATCCTATATTCATGTCATATTTATCCCAACTCATTTCCCACCTACTTGCACTGCTTTAAGACTTATCTGACTTCTCCACCATGCTCTGGAGGTGGGTGCCTTCCCCCACTCCATTTCAGCTTCCTTTTATGTATTGTCTTCCCCCTTTAGATTGTAAGCTCCTTGAGGGCAATGACTGTCTTCTTTTTTTTTTTGTATTTGTATCCCCAGCACTTAGCACAGTGCCTGACACAAAGTAGGTGCTTAATAAATATTTATTCACTATTATTATTTATTGAATGTTTTATAGTGTGCTTAGCACAATGCCCAGAACATAGTAGGCATTTAATGTTTATTGAATTGAATTAAATAGTATTATGGGATTATAGATTTAAAGTTTTCACCTAATCCAACTAATTTTACACATTAGAAAAGTGAGGCTGAGAAAAGTTAATTGGCTTGTCGGTAGTCACACATGTTGTAAGGGACAGGATTCGAATCCAGATCTACTGACTCCAAATCCTTTCCATTGTTCCACACTGCTTTTAGAGGTCAGTGTCCATATAGATTTGGCTTGGTACCTGTTTGGACCATGAATATTAAGTAACAGATCCCTATGGGACTCTCAAAAGTTGATAAACCAAGAAATTTCCTTCTAAAATGTTGCCTTATTTCGGTCTATGGAATTGACTTCCATTATCATCTCACAAAAGGGACATTTTACTAAGTTCGTCTAGGGTACACAATTCATTTTGTCTAATTTACCATGCAAGATGCCCTTGGGATAGGTAGCAGAATGACTAATAAAAGATTTTGTCTTTCAAATTTCAGTCTATGGACATTGAGGTGGATGAAAATGGGACTCTGGACTTAAGCATGAACAAACATCGCAAACGGGAGAATGCCTTCCCAAGCAGCAGCAGCTGCAGCAGCAGTCCCAGTGTCAAATCCCCAGATGTTTCCCAACGCCAAAACAGTACCAGTGCCACTAGCAGCACCATGACCTCACCCCAGTCCAGTCAGACCTCACGGCAGGATGAGTGGGATGGCCCCATTGACTATACCAAACCCAGCCGTCAGCGAGAGGAGGAGCCTGAAGAGGTGGGTGACCGAAACATTCATGTTCTAGGTTTTGCTTTTTTTAGCCTTCCCTGGGGATAGAAGGAAGAAATGAAGACTCAAGCAGCCCTGTCTCCTTCTGAGGCCAGCATTGGGAAGGCAAAGATTGCTGGGTTTTATTTTTCTACTGATCACTTCTGAAAAGACCTTTTCCAAGTGGTGGTTTTATGTCCCCATGGCTTTCATTCAGGTCCTCAGGAATGTGAGTCAAATCTGGGTCCAGTCCCATGAATGCCAAACCATTACCTTGAAGCCCTATTTCTTATTTTTCTGACTGCCTTGGTCTTAGGGTGACTGTTGAGGCCATTTTTTTTTTGACTTTTCATTTTTTTCTCATTATACCATAAGCTATCCTGGAATTTGCTTAGTGTTTTTACTATACTAGATCAAGTCAGTGGTGATGACCCTCTCATAATCCATAGCCACACACAAAACTTCCTCAGAGTGGAGTGACCAGAGCTTCAGGGCTGAAGAATAAAAGGTTTTAAAATGGTTTTTTAAATGGGTAGATTCTGATTCTAATAGCATGCAATGAGCAGCATGTAGTTTCCCAAACGTCCTTTAGCATTGTGGGCATTATACTGACCTGAAAACTAGCACTGAGGTGCCCAAGACAATGTTATCCTTGCCCCTCATATGGTTCCAATACACCAGTGACAGAAAATTTATCATCTTTACCATTCCCCTGGCATAAACAATGATCAGCCTAGACAAGTGGAAACAAGGAAAGCAATTGGCATAGTGGGCTGGCATAAGCTGTTCTGAATCAGGTTTCCAAACACTGATAATCCAAGTGGGCACAAAGCTTCCTAAAGAACAACAGTCCTGATAAAGAATAATAAGCCTAAAAGAATTGCCATAGAATTCTAAGGAGTAAATCTGGTTCTCTTTCCTTCTAATCTATGTGCCCATCTGACCCAGAAAGCAGCACAGAAAAGTAGAAAGGGAGGAAATAAGCATTTATGTTATATTATATTGTTATGGCCTACTATGTGCTAGGCGCTGTGATAAATGGTTTTTTTTACAAATATTATCTCACTGATCCTCACAACAACTGTGTAAGGTTGGTGGTGCTATTAATATTCCTATTTTATAGTTGAGGAAACTGAGGCAAACAGAAATTAAGTGACTTGCCCAGGATCATACAGCTAGTATGGACCTGGAGTCAGGAACAATCTGAGTTCAGACTCTAGCTCTGGCACTAACTGTCAGACCACGGATGTATCACAGCCTCTGAAGGTGACTCCATTTCTTCATCTGTAGTAATACTTTAACTTTCTCCTAATATTCCCAAGAATATTGAAAGGATCAAAAGAGATTATATATGTTAAGTGTTTTGAAAACTTTAAACTATGGGTTCCCTCAATGTTTCATGATATAAAGTTACCATTTGGAAAGAGAGTAGATTTCTAGACCTCTGGATGCTAATGCAGGTTCATTAGTTCATAATTGGTCCTCCCAGGAGCTGATGAATTCTTTAAATATTGGCCAAAGTTAAGCAGTGGGGGATAATCTAGTCCCTGCATCCTGTTTCAGTCTCAGGCACAATATGTATCACAAATGCATCCTTAGAGCACATCTACTTGTGTACTTTGGGGTGGTTGTCATAGCCACATATTATCTTTGGCAAAGCTAGACTGGAGGGGGAAAAAGGCTTTCAGGGATCAAGTGAATTGACCTAGGGGAGGGCAGATGACTTTACCCAGAGCCATTAGACTGAAAGCTCCCTGAGAGCAGGGACTATCACTTGCCTTTCTTCAGAACCCCAGCACTGAACAGTGCCTGGCACACAGTAGGCACTTAAGAAATATTCATTCATTGACTGATTGAGCCGTTGGTCCTCCTGGGCCTGCACCAGACCATAGGAAGCTATATTAGGACACAGAAAAAAAGGATGAAAGAAAATCTGCTGCCAGGTAGGAACTGGGAAAGAAAAGGACCATGTAAGCCTCAATAGAGAAGCCTATACTCATGTTTCATAGCAAACAGTGGTTCTCTTATCTCAAGAGAATGGCAGGACAGGAGGCTGCTAGCTAGACCCAAGGCTGCAGTGATCTGAATCTAAAGGTAAAGTGGGGGTATCAGGTCCTCATGATTATGCTATAGAAAAATACATCTGTTAACAAGCAGTCACTTGTTAAGCACCTACTATGTAATGGGCACTGTGCCAAGCACTAGGGATATTTTAAAAGGCAAGAGAGTAAATAAATAAAAATAATTTTTAAAAAAGCCAGTTCCTGCTCTCAAGGAGTTCACAGTCTAATGGCATAGATAACATGAAAACAACTGTACAAAAATAAAGATAAATTATTAGAGGTAATCTCAAAGGGAAGGGACTAAGATTAAGGAGGACTAGAAAAGATTTCCTGCAGAATATGAGACATTAGCTGGGATTTGAAGGAAACCAAGGAAGCTGAAGGAGGATGAGAATGCCAGGAATTGGGGACAGCCAATGAAAATGGGAGGAGTCAAGAGGTAGAGTATCAAGGGAAGAGCCAGGAGGCCAGTCACTGGAGTTCACTGGATCATAGAGTATATGGAGGGGAGTAAGGCGTAAGAAGATGGACAGGTAGGAAAGGGCCAGGTTACAAAGGGCTTTAGCCAATGGATTTTAGACAATAGACAATGGATTTTATATTTGATCCTAGAGGTAATAGGGAGCTGCTGGAATTTACTGAATAGGGGTTTTAGGAAAACCTGCCCTTTTGAGGAAGATCAATGTAACAGCTGAGTGGAGGAGGGATGGGAATGGGGAGAGACGTAAGGCAGGCTAATGCAATCATCCAGCGTGAGGTGATCAACATTTGTACCAGCATGATGCCAGTCCCAAAGTAGATAAAAGCACATATTTGAGAGATATTATGAAGGTAGCAATGTTAGAACTTTGGAACTGATTGGATATGGGGAGATGAGAGAGTGAGAAGTTGAGGATGATACTTAGGTCATGAGCCTGGGGGACTGGGAAGATGTAGTGTATCTGATATGAATAATAATAACTTATCATTATGATAACTTATATTTATAATGCATTTTATGTTTATGAAGCATTTTACCTCATTTTATCCTCACAGCAACCTTATATGAGCATCATTATTCCTGTTTTACACATGAGGAGACAGACTTGAGAGGTTAGGCAACTTTCCTAAGGTCACACACCCAGTAAGGGATAGAGCCAAACTTGACCCCAGATCTTTTGATCCCCAATACCAGGGCCCTTTTCATCATGCCATTTTCCTCTCCTATTCCTACTAATTCAGGCTTCACTTTGGACAACATCTGTTGACCCATAGAAATGTTCCCATGTTCCAGGAGCAGTGTGAAGTAGGAAGAATGCAGGGCCTTGATACCAGAAGATCTGGGTTCAAGTCCTAGCTCAGTCAACTTACTTAGACAAGTCTCAGTTTCTTCACTTATAAAGTAGGATTAATGTGTATTTTTTTTTAGTTTTACATGAACAAATCCTTCTTATTTGACCCTCTTTCTCAAAATGTATACAGAAAGCAAAGTTACTATTTAATTGGTCTTCATTTCTTCCAATTTCAAGTATTATGTTTTCTTAGAAATTTTTCAAGACATTTATATCAGCCTTTATATTCAGAGGGTTGTTGTAAGGGTCAAATGAGATTGATGGATCACAGATCTGGTGTCAAATGGGAACTGATTTGAACCCAAATCTTCTAATTACAGAAGTAGTGAATGCTCTCCTCACTATGTCAAACTGCTCCCCTAATAATAATGTATTTGAGAAGCTTTAATGGTCATAAAGCGTTAAACAGATGTCAGCTATTAAACTCTCACTTGGCCTGAACAGCTTCTCAGATTGGGATTTAAATGCTTGGGGTCAACATCTGGCATTCTCTCTGATGAGAGAAGCCAACGGCTAGAGAATGTGCCCTCATTGGCCAGCCTGGAGAAAGGTCCGATCCCTTGTTTCTTGCCCCTGAGAGGTCTGGCTAGGAGAAATGGTGCCTTCTTCCTTTCTCTTTTCAGGCAATAAAGCCCTGAAAGCCTCACTTTTAGGAGAGCAGAGCAAACAATAGAAAATTGTCCTGTGCAGTCTCTTGGAGCCAGATCTCTGGACCTGGCGGGCTGTTCTCTGGAGGGTTCCTCCAGCCGCTCCTTGCCAGCATTACTGCTGGTGACTCCCCAGCTGGTCAGTAAAAACTCTCCCTGCTGGTTTTTTGCAGTCAGAGCCAGCAGCAAATTCTTTTGCTTCCTCTGAAGCAGATGACCAGGAAGTGTCAGAGGAGAACTTTGAAGAGCGGAAGTATCCAGGGGAAGTTACCTTAACCAACTTTAAGCTGAAGTTCCTCTCCAAGGACATTAAGAAGGAGCTGCTCACGTAAGTCTCCCTCTCTGGCTGGCAGGAGCCCCAAGAGAGTTTACCCAAATTTGGGGAAGGGAACTGACATTGTTTGAGAGTTGTAGATGCTTGGGGCCTCCTTCCACCCCATTACCATGGACACATGCCATGAATAGACTATTCCCATTTTGATGGATAAAGTTGAATGACCTAGTCTCAAGATCTACTGCCTTATTATTTCCCTGGGAGCATTTTCTTTGGCTGCTTTGTTGTTGTTCATGTAGCTGTTGCTGACACCCTGTGTGTGCCCTGTCTCCCAGGGATTTGGTCCTAAATATGCCTCGCTTTAGGCAAAGCTAGGAAGAAATGCTTCTAGATCAAGGGCCACTATGATTAAGTTAACCTTGGTCCCATGGTCCCATGCCATCCCGAAGGAGATGGGGGAGATGGGAAGGGGAAGGAGGAAGACTGGCTCTTTTTTACTTCCTTATTATTTATCACATTTAAATATTTAATTTTGGGCTTTTTTTGTTTGTTTGTTTTTGTTTTTTCACAATGAAAGTCCTACCTAATAGCACAGAGTCTAGCAGGAAGAACCTTGTTATGTAGAATAAGAAGCATAATAAGCAGGAAACCTAATTTGCTTTGTATGGCTGGCCCTTGGGTATTCTAACTACCTGAGAAGGACATGGTATTTTTCTTGCTCCATTCTTTCTGGGTAGAACTGGCCAAGCTTCCAAGCCTTGGGAAATACAGGATAATGCTAGACTCCAAATTTAAGTATGGGTACATTTAATTCTCAATTTTCCACACATGCACTATCCACATTATAAGTCATCTCAAACACATTTTTAATCCCAGCATGCTTGTGGAATATTTTACCTTCCCCCTCCATAACCCTCCCCCACAGTTGGTGTATGCTCAGAGAATGCAAATTTATTCAGTATTAATTCAAGAAGGGCATAATTAGGAAAGTAAATCCTCTCTAAAGAGGTGGGATGTATTCATAAGACCAAATGTATTTGGAATGACTTTCAGATTATCTGCATCTCAGTGCCCCTCGTGGTGATTAGAATATGACTTTGTCTGGCTGACAGGGTGATTAGATTGTCTCATTCCAGTATAGTCTTCAGAGATAAATTCTGGGCTATTCCCACTGGAACCCACTATGTGAGGTTTGCCTGTATTGTGGCTTAAGTCACTCCTTCAGGGCCCTAGTGAAAGCCCCTGGATTCAGGCTATATTTGGGTGGGTGGATGGGGAGGGTGTGCAAGTTTGCTGTGCTCACCTGTGTGGCAAGGGACAAAGTAGTTTCCTCTCTGTCCACACACAAACATTCCAAAGAAGCAAGCTCACCTTGAGCAGCCAAAGTCTGAAGTTGGTTCTCCAGGATTTAGGACATTGGGGCTTTAATTTTATTGGGGATTTTTTCCTCATATGCTGATCTCAGTGATCTTTTAAAGGAAGGAAAAGTTTGCACTAAACAGAATACGGGCTAGAAGGGTCTGCTGTGTTCTGGTTAGGAGGTGGTAGAGTCTAGTAGAAGAAATACTACTCTTGGAGTCAAGAACAATCTGGGTTCAGTCCCTCGCTCTGACACTACAGTTATCCCTTCCCCATCACAACTTGCTCTATCAAGGTTTCAATATAATGCTGGTTGGTGTAAAAAATTAAATGAGAATTTGGGGGGAGTTTTGTGGAAGCACAGACAACATGTGAAGGCCAGCAGATGATACAGAAAAAGTTTAGAAGCTCAGAAATGCATAAAATACATGTATAGTATTGTATAAAATCAACATATTTTATCTCTTATTACCATATTTCAGACTTGTTCTCTGGTACAAAGGGAGGGCCAAAAAATTTTACATGGATTTTCCAGATCACAGGGACACTGCACCTCTAACACCAGCAATGTGCAAGGGATAATTGTAGTTGTCTAACCATGGGCAAGTCACTTAACCTCCAGAGGAACATTTCCTCATTTATAATAATATCTGTATTTTTTTTTTGTTTCTCACATGGGTATTATAAGGATCAAATGAGATAATGTATGTAAAGTATATTACAGACCATTATATGTGAGTTATTGGTGGAAATAAGGATTCCCAAATAAGAAATTGCTCCTGAAAGGCTTGATTGGGTTTGGCTACCCACAGCTCTACTCCTAGCTGCTCTAGGTCTGCATCGCAGAGGGAGGGTTTCTTGTCACACTACAGGAGGAGTCATCTCTGCACAAATCTGTTTCTCTTGGGGCCTGACATTTTCTGTTTCTTTGTTCAGCTGTCCCACCCCAGGCTGTGATGGCAGTGGACACATCACTGGAAACTATGCCTCCCACCGCAGGTGCGTTGCCTTCGATTCCAGGTTCTGACTCTTAAGCCAATGTTACGTGTGGATGGTTTAGTACTTCTTTTCCCTCCCTCCACTCACCCCTCCCCCCCTTTTTTTTGGCCTTACCCAGATATTCCATCTCTTCTCTTTCAGCCTTTCTGGTTGCCCTCTTGCTGACAAGAGCCTCAGAAACCTCATGGCTGCACACTCTGCTGACCTCAAGTATGTTTGCGCTCAACTTGAATCTCCTCTGGCCTGTGTTGACACCCTTGCTTTCCCTCTCTCCTTCCATAGAGGCTTCAGCCAAAACTCATCTCTCCAAAGGCCTGTGGGCCTGGGCCAAGCCCAGAGGGAAAGCTGGGGGACACCCCTTACTCTAAAAGGAGAAAATACTTGCCTGTCTGCCTGTCTGCCTGTCTGTCCGCCTGTCTGTCCACCTGCCTGCTTTGGGGGCTTTAGACCTTCAGGAAGGGCTGTTTTGGGCTGTCTTGGGCTGCTGCTAATGCTGCTGTTACTGCTACTTCTTATTGCTCATTGCCTCAAGCTGCTCTGGTCTGTGTGATGTCCCCTTGTTAGGCTAGGAGAGATGCTGGTCAGATACTTGTGTCCCCAGGCCAGCCACTCTTCAGGTGGTCAGGCTGCTCAGTCCAAGGAGTCATCTGGGCTTCTGGAGCTGAGATTTTAAGAGGAGGATACAGACAGGACCAGCCTCCCCTCAGCCTTCTGAGGCTTCCAAACTCTGCTGCTCCTTCTCCCCATCTGGTTCAGTTCACTAGCCTCCAGTAGCAAAAGTCTTGAAAGAGCTCTGTGTGGACTCTGGGTAGGGTTCACTGCCCCCTCGATATTCAGGTGAAGCTGCAGGGCTGCCCATGGAATGGTTCAGGGGGTAGTAGACCATGTGGCTTTTGCTAATTGTGAACTGGAAGCTAATGATGAAAGAAAACGCTATTCCTTTTTCCTTTTTTCTTGATACTTAAGCTGCTTCTGGATGAGATCGTAGGGCTCCTCAATCAGTTCCCTGAACCTTCCCGTCCCCTTCTTCTGCTCCTCCTTCCCCACCCAAACTGCCTTCCCCAACAGATGGTTGAGGTCACCATCTCACCTCACCTGCTCAAGGATAGCTTCACGGATGTTACCAAACACCCAGAGGTTTCCCAGATGTGCAGTGTCCATTTAGAAGGATGCAGTGTATTCTTAACAGTTATCTGCTGGGGTCATACCCTCAAAGAAGCTAGAACCATTGCCATGAGCTGAATTATGGTGGAAGTGGGGGAAACGTGAAGGGGGATTGCAACACTGACCTGAACTTGAAGGCTGGCCGTTTACTTTTTTCTCCGTGGAGCAACAGGATTTGCTGGAGCTAGGTTATATCATCTTGACCAGAAGCACGGTAGCTTAGAAGGAATCAAGGACTCCCAACCTACCTGCTGAGAAGACCTAGGTTTGAGTTGTAGTTCCAACATTTGCAGTCTGTATGATATGGGCAAATCAGTTAACCTCCGTAAGCCACAATTTCCTCATCTGTAAAATGGAAATAATACTTGCCTTGTTTACATCAGCACAATGTCAAGAGGTAATGATGGATGGAGCTGGTTGAAACTAGCTCAATGAGAACTGTGTCTAGGAAAAGTGGTTGATTTGCTCACAGCTCGGTTGAATTGCACAACCACTTGAGGAAATATAAGGGTGGGAATTTAGGGGGACTTTTGGAAGACGGACAAGAGGTGTCTATTGTCAGTAGTTATTTTGACTGGCCATGGTTGTGGAGCATTTAGCCAGATTCCATTGTTTGTGAGGAAAAAAAAAACAGGTACAGGTAAGTCTCCGGGGCTCAATCAGCCAATAAGTATTTATTAAGTGGCTACTATTAAAGTATGTAGGTGGTGTAATGCATAGGATAGTACTTCTCATGTAAGTACTCTGCAGCAAAGGAGAAAATATCAGAGGCATTGCCAATATGCTACCCTCATAAATAAGGCAAGAGCAACATTGCCATTAGACTACATCTTTAAAGGAGCAGCTAAGTGATACAGTGGACAGTGCCAGGTCTGGAGTCAGGAACACCTGAGTTCAAATCCAGCCTGAAACCCTATCTGTGTCACTCTCAGATAGTCACTTAACCCTGTTTGCCTCAGTTTCCTCATCTGTAAAATGAGCTGGAGAAAGAAATGGCAGACTGCTCCAGTGTCTTTGCTAGGAAAACTCCAAATGGGGTCATGTAGAGTCAGACACCACTGAAATGACTGAACACTATTAAGTGCCCACTACATGGCAGATGCTGTGCTGGGTTCTGGGGATTCAAGCACAGAAATGAAATGGTCCATGCCCTCAAGAAGCTTACAATTAGGGTAACATTAGAGAAAGTAGTTTCAGTTGGGTGAGGAGTTTGGAAACCAAACTTGTAACAAAGGGTTGAAAAGTGAGTGAGAGGAAAGGAAATGGAGTCAACTAATATAAAGAATATTTTCTACAGTAAGAGCATTTTCTTCTCAGGAAGAGTGGTGCTATATTGTTTGGAACACTGGGAGGTTTCCTTGGAGGCTATAATGAAAAGAGTGCTGGATGTGGATTCAAAGCTCAGTTCTGCTACTTGCTACTTCTGTGATCTTAAAGGGTTTCTTATGATCCTCAGTTTCCTAATCTGTAAAATTAAGGGGTTGGACTAGATGAACTCTAAGGTCCTTTTCAGCCCCAAATCTATGATCCGATGTCTGTGGTATTCTACCCTATAGGAAAATCATAGCTATATTTTGTGAGTGAATTTTCCATTCCTCCGGGGGATTTTCTGTGCTGTGGTTATGCTTGGTGCTTTTCCAGTAGCTAGGGATTAGCCTTCTAGTGTAAGTGAATTTATGATCATAAGGCCTTTCTGAGACAACGCTGATGCAGTGACTGTCTGAGACTTCCCCTCCCACCCCATCAGTCTCTAGCAGTCTTTGGGAGCTCCAGACATAACAACCTACCTTACGGGTTATTGTGTGAAAAGTGATTTGTAAACTATCAATTCTTATATAAAGGTGAGCTATTACTATTGCCTCTTGGCTAAGATTGGTGGGAGGTAGCATCTTTTCTTTGGAAAATCATAGATTCCCAGAGTTAACAGGGACCTCAGAAGCCATTTAGTGTGACTCCTGCCCAAAGCAGGACTCCCCTCTACATTATCCCCAACAAACAGAAGCCATATGACCTCTGCTTGAATATATACTCTAAAGGGGAATTTACTTCCTAACAAAGCAGCCCATTCCATTTTCTTACTGCTTCAAATATTGAAATCTGATTCACTGTCATTCCCACCCACATGTCCTAGTTCTGTCCTCTGGAGTCACAGCAAAAAGTCTAATCCCGCTTGCACATGACAGTCTTTCAAAACCTCAGATAAATGACCTCTACTGAACAGTCAGGATGATCGGTGAGGGAACAGGAATTGCAAAGAATTAGAGCTGTCCAAGTCCAGCCAGGGCACAAGTACCTGCTTTTTTTTTTCTTTGGGGGATAGTTCCAGTCTGTGACCACACAAGAGTCCTTTCTGTGGCTTCTGTCAAGTCCACAGCTCATGTCTTGCACTATGAGGTAGAGATAGAAGCTAGAGAATTCAGTGTACAGTTTTCCTATGGACTCTGGCTTTCTCGAAAGCAGAAATGGGTAGGTTACTGTGGCTTAGCAGGAAACAGGACCCATGTTCCAAACATTATTATGATGGAAGAAGGATGAATTAGCCCTCTGAATCCACACAGAGGTTTGGGATCACAGCTACCCATCACACTCAGCCATCCAGCCTGTAACAAAAATGAATGGGTCAGGCTTGTCCAAGTTCATTTCCTTTGGGCTGAGCAATCCTCTGATCTCATTTATCTCATTTTTGTGGCAAGGGAGAAAATATCAGAGGGATTACCAGTGTCACCCTCATAGATAAGGCAAAAACAACATTTCCATTAGCCTATATAGGGGGAAGGGCAGCTAGGTGACACAGTGGAAGCACCAGGCCTGAAGTCAGGAAGACCCGAGTTCAATTCCAGCCTGAAATACTTACTGTGTCACCCTGGAATAGTCACTTAACCTTGTTTGCCTCAGTTTCCTCATCTGTAAAATGAGCTGGAGAACAAAACAGCAAATCTCTCCAGTATCTTTGTCAAGAAAATCCCAAATGGGGTCCCAAAGAGTTGGACACAACTGAACAACAATTGGGACTGGAGCATTTTTAGGAGCTAATAACTCCAAAATAAACATTTTCTGGAGGCTAAACGCCACCATAGCAGGTATGGGTTTTTCCTATTCCCTTCTCAGTTCTGCCCTTCTTCAAGGCCTCCCTCCTTTCCTACTTTCTTCCTCTTCTTTTTTGTCTCTTTTCCTCCTTCTCTCCCTCTTCCCCCTTCCTCCTCATCTTCTTTCTTTCTTTCTTTCTTTCTTTCTTTCTTTCTTTCTTTCTTTCTTTCTTTCTTTTCTTCTTCTTCTTCTTCTTCTTCTTCTTCTTCTTCTTCTTCTTCTTCTTCTTCTTCTTCTTCTTCTTCTTCTTCTTCTCCTCCTCCTCCTCCTCCTTCTTCTACTACTACTACCTCATCCTCTTTCTCCTTAATATTTTCAAATTCTTCTCATTTCTAGCTATTTTTTTAAAAATGTGGTAAGTGAGTTCTTCTAAAACTAAGGAACAGCCATATTACTTTCCAACTCTGATCTGTGTGAACTTTGAGGACACTAGTGTGGAAACGCCCCAGGACCTTATCTAGAATACAAACCAATGGGGGCAGCTAGGTGGCACAGTGAGTAGAGCACTAGCCCTGGAGTCAGGAATACCTGAGTTCAAATCCAGCCTCAGACACTTGACACATTTACTAGCTGTGTGACCTTGGGCAAGTCACTTAGCCTCAATTGCCCTGCCTCCCCCCCCCTGCAAAAAAAGAAATAAATAGAATACAAACCAATGCAAGACAGGCAGTGTAGAGTAATGGATACAGCACTGGACTTGGATCTGGGAAGGCCTGACTTTAAATCCCACAGACATTAGTCTTCTAACCCTGGACACGTCACTTAAATTCTCTATGCCTCACTTTCCTTGTCTGTAAAATATGGGTGGTTAGTCTTCTAACCCTGGACACGTCACTTAAATTCTCTATGCCTCACTTTCCTTGTCTGTAAAATATGGGTGGTTGGAATTGATAGCCTCTGAGTTCCCTTCCAGCACTATATCTGTGATCCTAATTAGTTCCCCATGCTGCATAGAGGAAGTCTGCCAGGCAGTCAGAGCAATGCTTCTCTTAGGTGATTAAGGCCTTTTGAGATGAAAATCCCCTAAAGAGTGGGAAGAATGCTCGCGGCTGTCAGAGGATTTGGATGAAATCCTGCCACTATCACTTACTACCTGTGGGACTTTAGACAAGTCACTTAGTCTCCCTGATCCCTGATTTCCTAAATGAGGGGGTTGGACTAGATATACCCTGAGGTCGCTTCCAGATCTAGAGTTATGATCTTGTGATCCTTAGACTTCTGGATTCAGAACATAGCTTCAGAGAGGTAGATGGAGCTGATGGGGTAGCTTCAGAATTCCTCCCAAATCTCTCCATCCCTCCAGCTTAAGTAGGGATGTGAAGCTCCTCCCCTAATTCCCACGCCTCAGGTGACTAGAGTTACTCCTTTCCTTTCTTTTCCCTATTCTTATTTCTTCTAGCTCCACATTTCCTGCCCAAATATAGTCACAAGAAGTAGATGGGTTATAATATGTATAGTTCATTAGCTCTAGAGGAGTGGTATTTAATCCTTTGGTGTATCATGGATCCCTTTGGCATTCTGGTGAAACCCAGGGACTTTTTTCTCAGAGTAATATTTTTAAATGCATACAACGCATAGTATTACAAAAGAAAGCAATTATATTAGAATGCAATGTATATGTATATGTGTTTGTATACATATATACACATATATGTATATACACACACACATATATACACTTGCAGCTTGTTCAAAGGACTTTCTGGTTTCTTCTCCCCACCCAGGATGAATCCTTATGTTGAACTAAAGGGCACTGTGTAAACCAACTCCTTTGTGCATAACATGCCCATGGATCTTCAAAAGGCAAGTTGGTTAGGCCCAGACTCACTGAGAGAGTTCATGGTGAAGCCCTTAGCACTACATCGAGCCCACCCTCGCTCACTGTGTCCCCAGGCAGTTTTCTCCATGCTGGGCAGGTAGGAAAGTGGCAGTCCCTGAACTTTTAAAAAGGTCAAGAACCTCTGGACTAAAGCAAAGGGTAAAGTTGTCCAAATCCAGCCAGGGCAAAAGTACCTACTTTGTGGTTCAGTCGTGTCTTGATTCTTTGCAACCTCATTTGGGGTTTTGTGGCAACATTGGAGTGGTTTGCCGTTTCCTTCTCCAGCTCATTTTATAGATGGGGAAACTGAGGAAAACAGGGTTAAGTGACTTGTCCAGGCTTTCATAATTAGCAAGTGTCTGAGGCTAGATTTGAACTCGTGAAGAAGTGATTCCAAGCCCAGTGCTCTACCCACTGTACCACCTAGCTGTCCAACTTTCTTTGCCTTCTTGCAAATAAATTGTTTTGTCTAGTGGCCATTATTTTGTGCCAGGACAAGCTCAGGCTTCCTTTTCTGGGATTCTAATGAAGCCTGACTCTATAATACCCAGATTTTCTAGAGGAATCATTGAGCCAAAGGCTATAGCTTTAAATTGATCCACATTATGCTAATTTCTATGTAACTCAGATTCATTTCTGGAGGGATATGTTATGCCAAAGAAGCCTTTTAAAAACTTTTCCCCTTAGAAATTAGAATCGTATTTTTGCCAAGATTAAATGAACTTGAACACTTAGAGATGGGGCTTGGCTCAGGACTCCAGTCTCATAAGGCTTAAGCAGCTTTATATTTGGGCCAAGTTCCTGCCTTGGGAGAGCGGGCACAATATGCTTTGTTGTAAAGAGGAACCTGGAAGAGCTTTGTAGCAAGAGAGACTGACCCTTCATTGAGGCCCACTTGGAAATCTTGCCTTCCTCAACATAAACCCCATTTATACCTGAATTGTGTAATTGGAAATAACCGTGTCATTGCCCCTGTAATTAGGGAGCTGCAGAAGGGCTGATCCATCCATGCTGCGACTTTCCTACCTGCCCAGCATGAAGAAAACTATGTGGGGACACAGCGAGAGAGGGTGGGTTTGATGTAGTGCTAAGGGCTTCACCTTGAACTCTCTCAGTGAGTCTGGGACTGACCAACTTGCCCTTTGAAGAGCTGTGGGTATAGGATGCACAAAGCAGTTGCTTTACAGAGTGCACTTCAGTTCAACATGAGGACTCACCCTGGGTGGGGAGAAGAAACCAGAAAGTCCTTCGAACAAGCCACAGGTGTGTATTACAGCAGCAGGTGCAGACAGAGAGCAGGCGGAGGGAAGGGGGGAGGAGTGACAGAGTGTGTCCCTCTTGTGAGCAGCCACGCATCTGCTGTTTGTAGAAGCCTCTTGTAATATGTTTGCAGAAATAAGCACACACGCGCTACAGCCGTCAGTCTGTGTTTGACAACTAGCTTTCATTTCTGTAGGACGGCGAGGGATATGTTTCTGTAGTCCATAATGTCTGTGGCTTTTAAGGGTGGAGTGTGGGCTTCTGCCATAACTTGCCCACTTTCACAAATATCAGCTTTGTCTCTCACCTGCTCAAAGAAATGCCTTTCTGAGTCTATGTTTGAGTTCTTGGGCCCTAGATAAAGTAACCTGAACAGCTGCAAATGCAGAAGGATGCATGATACAATTTTTCATGGCTAGCAGCATTTTCCAAAGCACAGGCTCTCTAACAAATAGAGTTCGGAGCAGGAATGAGGAGACTTGCAGATCTGCAGAAGTCTACCGATGTGTGGGGATTTCGGCTCCCTCTGAGCCCCATGGTGGACTTGGTATGAGTCACAGCAGTTGTTTGTCCTTTGTCCTCAAAGAGGATGATGACATCAGGAAGGTGATGCCATGACTCACAAGTGAATTGCATTTAAGTGAGGGAGGGCTATGCAAAGTCACCAGCCTCACTTTCTCCTCTGGAGCCATCTGGGTCCAGTGGCCAGATATAGATCAGGATGACTGGAGATGGCCCCCATCACAGCAGGTGAAACCTATGCAAAGGAGCCAATCATTTCTCACCAAACCATGAAATATTCATCATGTCATCTAAAGTAATCAACTCTCAGGGTTTGGGCTGGGGTTGGGGCTTCCTACCTTTTCTGTCCACATGGGGTCTGTCACCTTTTTGTCTGTGTCTGGAAGACCCATGAGAGAATAAGTAGAAATCAAAAGACAAGGCCCTTGCTGAGGAAGTCATAGACTTATAGATTTCAAGATGGAAGGGACTTCAAAAACCATCCAGTCTGATCCCTTCATTTTACAGATGAGGAAACTGAGGCCCAGAGGTGTTAAATAACTTCAAGAACACAGAGGCAAGTAAACTGCAGAGTCAGGATTCAAACCCAGGTCCTCTAGTTGCAAATCTTGGGAGATTTAAGTTAAAGTACAGAGTATTATAATTGTTGTTTTCATACTCAGACACTCAAATGGAGCTGACTTCATCAAACTGGATAATCCCCAAAAGGAACACATGGCAACCCACCCATGTCTGCCCCATCCTGTATAACTCTTGTCCATATTCTCCAGTAAGTTCACCATCGGGGCGAACTATTAGATTATAGAATCATAGATCTAGAGCAGGAAGGTCACCTGTTTTATAGATGAGAGAAACTGAGGCCCAGGAAGGTTAAGTAAATATTACAGACAGTTCTCACTTTGTGTAAATTTACATTATACAGATTCAACTAGGACAAGCAACAGGACCCCGAGATGGCTGGTGGTAGGGCACCTGCTTCTGGCAGAAGCGGCAGTGGGCTGCCAGTGCAGCACCAAGCCTGGAATCCTCTGCCAAATGTGGGGATGAGCAGGCACTGAAGCTCCTTTGGCTATGGAGGCCACAGAGCAGTAGCTGGGGAAGAAAAGGGCTGGAGAATGGTCCACTTATGTTAAGTAAGAACTGGCTGTATTTTGAATTATTGCTTTAATTTTTTTTACAAGTCACATACTTCCAGATGTCAGTGGGAATATGTGACCTTAGCAATATATAGGAATGCATTTCAATGGTGCAGTTTGCAACCTAGTTCCCATTTTCTCATCCTTTGTGATCCTTGCCCATGTCCTGCCATAAATCCTCCAAAAAACTGCCTTTCTTCTAGCTATTTTAATATTCTGTGAGTATCAGATAATGATTCCTCTTATCCACTTATCACAAGTAATAACCTCACAGATTTGATCTTAACCTCATCTGGATGGATCAAGGGTGATCATGATGTATATTGACTTTCAATTATGCAACCAACCAACAAGAATTTATTTAAAGTTTATTTTATGCCAGGCACTGTGCTAGGCCCTGGGGATACAAAGACAAAACTGGAACAGTTCCCTGCCCTCAAGAAGCTTACATCTCCTTTTTGTTAAGAAAGCCTCACACAAGGCAAAGAACAAGCTTGCCAACAGGCATATGTGACGGAGGAAGAGAAGATGGATGAGGAAATGAAATAGAGTCACTTTTCTGAAAATTTAGTTTATGATGGAGAGTAAATGGACTGAAGTTTGAAACAGTACCTAGAAACTGTATGAAATCTGGAGGGAAAGGAGAGATTAGTTCATATTTTTATGAGTTAGAAACGCAGAGGGGTCATTTTTAGCTGAGATTTTAAATGGATGCAGAGACAACAATTTCCAGCTGAAATGAACAGGCAACTTTTGGACTTGAACGGCAGAGTTCTAGTCACATTTCTTTAGTGACTGTGGGAGTGTATTGGGGGAGGGCGGATTGCACTGAGGAAGGAAACATGCACGTACAGACCAAGGGAACTAAGTTCCAGGACTAAGAGGATGACCTAGTTATCCTGGGAGTAAGACATAAGTAACTTATCAAGTTAGCCAAGAGGTGTCTATTACAATAACAAGGTTATGGGTCTGTAAAGAGCAGCCTGTACACTGTCAGTACCCACAGGTAAAGTGTTCTTGTGTTCTACTCTGATTATTGAGCACATACAGTGCTGAAAAACAGCAAAGGAGATGTTGCCTGAAGAAAGGGCCAAAGTCCACAATGAGGAAACTCATGGAGGAGAACTCCCCCATTCTTTTGACTAAGGGAGAAAAAAAATGAAATGTGATCGATAGAATGCCAGAGGGCCTTTTATGTTAACATTTGATGTTAACATTTACCCTGGGCCCATTTCATCACATGGATGAATCTTGTTCAATGGGGAAAGCCTTTGGGTGAGAGTCAGACGACCTGAATTCTAGCATGAAAATTTCCGGAAGTTAACCTCAGCCATGTTATTTAAATTCTCTGAGCCTCAGTTTCTTTATTTATAAAATGAACATGAGTGTGTTTTGCCTAACATATCATAAGACTATTGTGAAGATAAAGTGTGACAATAGCTGTTAAGGCACTTTATAAAATAATATGAGGACCATAGATTTAAAACTGGAAGGAATATTACAGGTCATCTCATCCAACAGATAAGGAAACTGAGGCCTCAGAAATGTTAGGTGACTTTTCCAAAGTCACACAGGTATTAAGTGATAAGGCTAGGATTTGAATGCAAGTTATCTTACTGTAAATCCTATGTTCTTTCTATCAAACAATCCAGCAAATTTGTCGTAACAAAATAGGGAATGAAATTTTGTCCTTTTTTGGTTTAAAAGTTATTGAGGTGCCAGTTACAAGATAACCCAGATGATAGAAATTTTTTTCTAAAAGGTTTCAAAATAGATAAGTGACCACAAAGCCAATGGCCACAGAACCGTAGTTATTTATTGAGTCTATGATGAAGTCTCTGATATTCAGCCTGCTGAGAAGAGAAACTCTCTGTTATTTAGTATTTGGTAAGCTAGAACTTTCTGTTATATTAATTCAGATAGCAGGCTTATAAGCCTTTTTGTTACATTCATTTATGACTATATGAGTGAAAACACAAAATGGCAAAAAAAAAATCCTATAATGATAGTATACGTCCCTCAGACCAATATGATGAAGTGATTCTTCACAAAAAATATTTTCCTACCCCTAACCATCCCACAGAAAAAATAAATTGAAATTAAGAAATAACAAAAATATCATAAAAGCCTATGCTTGCGACCCCATGGCAGACTGTTTAGTGCTCATTTTTTATAATGTGGAGAGTCAGGGTTTCAGATTGGGGTTTTTCCCCATTCCCCAATTAGCAGAAGCTATAATCATTAGAGTTATTATATTATATTAATTCCAAAGCTTATAGCTTTTATTTACACATAAATAATAGCCCCTTCTCAGGAGATTTTTAAGGCACCCAAGAAAGATTAAATTATGCTTACTATAGTTTGTGTTATTTTCTTTGAGATCTGATTTATTGAAAATTGTTGTTTCATAGGTATATATGGCAGTTCTATTAATCTTGTACATGCCACTCCCCAATACTGCCAAATAGCAGAGTACTTGGTGTATTGCTATTATTAACATTATCATTGGCCTGGCAAATCATAGCACCAATTTAATCTTGGGATCAGTATCAAAATTTAAATTCTATCCTCTCAAATAAAAATCTTAGGGAATGCCCCATTACATTTTTTATTAACTTTAAAAATACACAGTTCTCTAGCAAAGAGTGAGTCTCTCTTTTTTTGTGGGCCTTCCTATGATGCAGGGGGCTGCTTGGGCAACATTAGATCTATGGCTGGCAGAAAAAGTCTGATTATATAACAAAATCTAAAAATACTGCTTTGTGATTTGGCATAATGTTAAGGTTCTTGTAGAATGGCTAATTCAGATAACCTATTTGTTATCAGGAGGCAGGTCAAGGGGAGTAGCTTGCTTATGTTTCACCTTTTCCCCTTTTTGGTTCTTTGTATCAGTGAGGATCGGATATGAGGATGTCACAAGGTGGGTAGGCCATCACCAAAATTCCATCAAAAACATTTCCATTCTGGGAAAGATGAGGGTGGGGGAGAGGGAAGAGGAGATACTCAGAGGATACATCGGGGAGATATTCTAAGGGCGGGTGCATTTGGCACATTTTTATTTTTACCTGCTCAGGTCTATTTGTGGAAATCATCTCATTGGATTAGGTCAAGTGTATGCATTTAAAATATAAATCTTCCAAAGTCCATTCACTGATCAGAGCCCTTCTAACCCTGATTTCCCATTCCTCTGCAGGTGCCCAACTCCTGGATGTGATGGTTCTGGTCACATAACGGGAAATTATGCATCACATAGGAGGTAAGATCTGCATAGAAATTATTTGGTTCTAAAGTTAGTGAACATGGGACAGGTACCAGATGGGGGGAGGTGTAAGATAGATATGAGGTGGAAAAAGTTATAAAATTATGAATAAAACATTCAGGTTGCTAACAGTTGAGGCCTATTTTCATCTCTTTAATCTGAGATTTTTTTGGTGTTTCTAGCATTTGATTAGGTAGCTCTCTTTAGTAGAATACAAGGACAGAAGGTCAGATTTCAGTGAATATAATGCTCCTCTTAATAATTCTGCCTATTTATGACTTCTATTATCACTTTAGAATATTAATAGGGATATTATAATAATAATCTAGTGCTCTTTTTTAAACAAATCCATTAAAATTACAGTCTGTTAACAGATACCTTATCTAGACACCATTAATTACAATCTGTCTCTCTACTCACTCTCATCACATACCCCTCAAATATGGATGTAAAAACCCCTACTTTTCTACATGATATGAATGAGGTCAAACACTGCGGTAAACTCAAGAAAAAAATGAATGAGCCAGGTGGATATAAGAAGTTATACTTCATGGAATAAAACAGTATTTTTTTCTTTTTAAAAAAACATAGTTTGTCAGGCTGCCCTCGTGCCAAGAAAAGTGGAATCAAAGTAACACCAACAAAAGATGACAAGGAGGACCCAGAGCTGATGAAGTAAGTTTTCCATAAGATCTTCTCTAAGAATTGAATTAGTTTTGTTGACTTTAGAACAGAAACTAAGATCTTTCTGACTTTGAAAAAAAAAAGGCATTGGTAGATTCTATTGAAGATTTTAGTCATTTGTAATCACTAGTGACATTGATAATGTGTGCACTGTCTGATATCCAACAGACTAATTAATTTAAAGATGAAAAAGAAAGTACCCTTAGAAATTTTGTAAATTGTGCTTAGGATTTCAGGAAAGAAGACTCTTCATTAAATAAGATGCAGCTAGGAGGCACAGTGCATAGAGTTATAGACCAACGTCAGAAAGCCCTGACTTCAAATCTAGCTTCAGAAACTAATTGTGTGACCCTGGTCAAGTCACTTAACCTCTGTATGTTTCAGTTTCATCACGTGTAAATGTGAATAATAAATAGCAAATGCCTTTCAGTGTTATAGTAAGGTTAAAATATTTGTAAAGGACTTTGCAACACTAGCTATTAGTAGGAATATTGTGGAAAGGACACTGTATTTGAAATCAGAGGACCTGGGTTTGAACCTTAACTCTGCTATTTACTACTACCTGTGTGGTCTCGGGCAAGTCCCTTAATCAACTTGGACCTCAATTCCTCATTTGTTAAATGAGAGGGATTGGATTAGATGGCTTCTTAGTCCTAAATCTGGTCCTTCTGGTCCTAAATCTATGATCCCATGAATCTAGAATTCTCAATAACTGTGTCTAGGTCATTGTGTTTAAAAATGAAGCCATCTGATCAATGTCATCCTTGTAAATAAATCCAGTAATGATCACCAAAGATGAAACTATATTTTAGTATAGCCAATAATATATGTATGTATGCACACAGTTTTGAATATTGATAGAAGTCATATAACTGACCCAACATCATGAACTTTTCAAAGGTGTTTTGAATTTTGAAATTTACAGAATTTAACTTCTTGGGGGAACATTAACAATCCACTGTTTTCCTAGGGAGTGTCTGCTGCTAACAGTCCAGAGGAAGAGACATATTTAAAATGAGGTTTTGAATTTAACCAGGGTTTTTGGTAGGGAAACTAAATCCATAAGTCTTTACAGAGCACAATGGAGGATCATCTCCACAGACAGAGAATATACTTTCTCTCTTGCTGTAAATTACAAGGGTACAAATGCATACACACACAAAGAGAGATGACGATGAATGACCAGCATGAGAGGTGTCTGCCTAGCAAAATCATAGCTCAAAATAACATAGATGACTCAAGCCATCTATCTTGAACCAAGCCCTTGACACTCTCGTGTTTGAAAGAATCTGACTCATAGGATGAGAAATTAGCAGAGGAGGGATCATTCTTTGCTCTAAGCATGCTAATTTTATACTGGAAGACAAGATGGACCCCTGCTGTCTTTTTGAAAGCCCAATAACAGGTCTGGAGATAAGAGTGGGAATGTGTTGTGGAACCATCAGGTCTCTCAGAGTCCAATGATGGGTCCTAGTTACTCATCTGACTTTGACCTTGCCCCGTATTATGTTTGCTCCTGGGTGTAGAGGTAGCCCAAGGCCTAGCTGCCTCTGGCTGCTAGCCTGCACCTAAGCCTTGATCCTTTCGCTTTCATACCCTCCATTAAGTTCTAGTATTTCTCTGGCCTCACTTGATTGCATCTGGAATAATGATTTGGGAAGTGGGGGCTATGAACTAACTTAAAAGCTCTCACAAATCCAGGGGCCAACTCTGAGAGACAGAGAGAGAGAGAGAGAGAGAGAGAGAGAGAGAGAGAGAGAGAGAGAGAGAGAGAGATTAGGCCCTCAGGTTCTTCTTTCACCTGGAAGCAAGGATTGAGGGGTGAAGCTGGAGGGAAGGAATAGGTAGAATACTGCTACTGATTTGTATGGTAACTACAGCCATGTTTATTACAGTGGAGGTAGATAGTGCTATGAGCTCTGGAGTGTAGAGCTACTCTCTTATAATTGAATAGCTCTGTATGAGGGCACTCTGTACAGTAATTGTCCCCCAAATTGCGCGCCCCAGATTGAGGTAATAAATTCTGCCAATAAACTGAAGTTTGTTGTAACATACCCTATTCAATTCTAGTGGCTCAGAAAAGCCTGATCACAACACTCCAAGAATCAGCTTCCAGATGAATAAATGAGGGCCATTAACTAAGATTTAGTATCAGGCAGGTACAGCTTGACCATCCAGTCTTCCATATCTCATAAATTTAGAGCTGGAAGACACCCTAAAGTTCATGTCTAGTCCAGGAGTTCTTAACCTTGTCCACGTCATGACCTCTTTGACAGTCTGATGAAGCCTGTAGACCTCTTTTCAAAATAATCTTTTAAAATGTAAAACAACAAAGGAAAACATTTATATTGAAATGCAATTATCAAAATATTTTTATAAACAAGTTCATAGACCCCAGATTAAGAACTCCTGATCTAGCCCAATACTACCTACTCCCTCCACTTCAGCCATTTTATTTGTAAGAAAGTTGAGCCTCAGAGAGATTAAGTGACTTGCCTAAAGTCTAACATACAGGAAGTAAATGTTAGAGCTAAGCTCTGAACCCAAGAAGGGTCTAATGGAAAGAGCTCTGACTCTGGAGTCAGAGGACCTGGGTTCAAATCCTGCCTATGATGCTGACTATATGTGTGACCTTGAACAAGTTACCTGACCACCCGATGCCTCAAGTTCCATATTGGTAAAAATAAAAATAAAGGGGGTTGGAATAGATGGCCTCTGATGTTCCTTCTAGCTCTAGATCTAAGGTCTCCTGACTTAAAAGCCAATGCTTCATCCAACGTACCAAGCTACCTTCCCTCCCATCTCGAGAAACTGTGACCAGTGACACCATCTCCTATAGCAAAAGTTCTTATCCTTTTTTTGCCAGAGATTCCATGGGCAGTCTGGTGAAGCCTATGGGCCCCTTCTTAGAATAATACTTTTAAATGCACAAAATGAAATATATAGGATCACCAAAGAAACATATCTATTGAACTACAGTTATCAGAGTATATATGCATGTGCATATATATAAACAATAATCAGAATACATACTTACCTATATGTGTGTGTATATGCATGTGTGTGTGTGTGTGTGTGTGTGTGTGTGTGTGTGTGTGTGTAAAACACAAATTCCTGAAACCCATGGAAAGATCCTCTGCCTCCATTCCCCTGTGGCACAGGAAACTCACTGCACTCTCTGAAATGCCTCAGTATTCAGGTGCTCTAGAAAAGGGAAGGAATGGGACAGCTAGGTGGCCTAGTGGATAAAGCACACAGCACTGGAGTCAGGAGGACCTGAGTTCAAATTTAACCTCAGACACTTCACACTTACTAGCTGGGTGACCTTGGGCAAGTCACTTAACTCCAGTTGCCTGAAAAAAAGGCAGGGGGGGAAAGGAACAAAAGAACCCAAAGCTGAAGTACCAGACAGAAGCTGACAGAGTCCATGGGGGAACTGAGCTGCCCAATTATGAATGGAGGGTAAGATGATCAGGACACAGGGAGCTCATTCCCAACAATAAGAGGGCAAATTAGCAATAAGAACAAGTGGTTCCGATGCTGCCAAGACGCCCAAGTCTTTGGGAATATGGCATTCTGTCTTCTCTAACAAGGTCAGCTCTGGGAAGGGCCCCAGCAGGTTCACATTAAAGCCGCTTAGCAGCAATTCCCTTACTCCATCTGGGACCAAGAGCTGCTTGGAACAGGTCCGAGTTACTCTTGTCGTCACCGAGGAGAAAGCAATTTAGTCCCTGTTGTTTTGTTGTTCATCCTTCAAGTAATTTACTACAGCTGTGATTGAATGGATCACCTCGACCTCGAGCTCACCCGGGCATGCACGGGAGGCAGGAAGGATGGCAGGCAGCTTAATGGACCAGCCATCACTAACACTTCAGTAGGGGGAGAAATAGACTAAGCCAGCTGTTTTGCACAATAAGGCTCTAGTTTATTTTTTACAATAAAACTGTAATGAAAGTTAAATTAACAGTGTAAAATATGTAATGGTGTGTACCATAAAGGCTGCTGACTAAATGCTGGGGCAGGGCGGAGTTTTAAAAATTTGTTAGGTTTTTTTCCCTCCTGAGGATTTGATAATTTGTTTGTGATCATATAAAAGCAATGCTGTTATGAATTTAGCAAGGACCCTGATGGCAGGGATGTTATAAGTGAATTGTGCTGCATTTGCAAATGATTAAAATCAAGATCAGCATTTTTCACATTAACTTGGAAAAGCAACTGCCCTGTTTCGATGATGCTGTCAACTTGGCTTTTTTTTTTTCAAAAAATGAAATAAAATAAAATGTCTGTAGTGAAGGGGAGACGGTGACTTTCAGAAACAGTTCAGCAGGCATTTTCTAGGGATGGATGATGAAGTTCCTAATTGCTTCCATGCCAAGGCTAGGGAGAGTGTCTCCCATTTAGTACCTCTGCTTTATAGGGTCTCCTCCCCGGAGCCATAAACTTTTAACGGTATTTATAATTGACTAGCATCTTTAAACAAATGCAGACCACAGCAGAAACTTTAATAGATGCACCAGGTTTCGTAGAATGGCTGAATTTAGTTAGCATGCTATTAGCTGGTGATTTTGGAGGGGGTGGGGAAGGAAAAGAGTTTCCTTTTTTTATGGTGTCACTCCCCCACCGTGGTGAGATTAGGTTGTGTCAGCATTTGATGCAAATCCCTTTTCTCCCAACTTTACAACCGGCCATAAACTTTTGTGGATACCTTAGTCTGCAGAGTCCTAAGTCAGGCCCTTGCCCCCAGGACTGCTGACCACCACTGGTCATATCCTCTGATAAGGCTGTCTAGGAAGTCAGTCATTCTTTGACAACACTTTTTCAATGATATTCTGCTGACTATTGCAGAGTCATAGATCTAGAGTAGAAGGGGCTTCATGGGTCATCTACTCCAGCTCCCTCATCTTACAGTTAATGAAAAACCAAGGCCCACAGAGTCTAAGTTGCTTGCCCAAGGTCATACAGGTAATAAGCATCAAAGGAAGGATTTGAACCTCTCTGGTCCTCTGGTTCCATGAGCTCTTCCCATTATATCATGCCTTCTTCTGTTGGCAGCAAAGTTGTCATCCATCATATAAGATTAGAGATCTTCTCATCCATTGGCATAACTAATCCTTTCCCCTCTGATGCCTGAGATTGTGGGGTTTGACAAGTGGTCCTGTGCACAGGCCATTACTGTCTGGTGGTGATGAATACTTCGTGTAACCAGTACTCAGATTAGTTTACTCCCAAATGTAGATGACAGCAATATGTAAACATAGATTTACATAATGAACCATAAAGGCTTAATGGACTCAGTAGTATATACTGCACATCTTTTAATTGAACAATTTACCTGATAGCTCTGAAGATTTCAACATTCTGGTCTTTGAGGAAAACAGTATTATGCACAATTGGAAAACTGAGTCTAAATGCAGTTTAAAATGTCATTTTATTCATGATTGGGAAAGGAGCAAAGAGTTTCATTAAGGACACAAGTAAAAGCATTTTCAGATCCAATCAAATGGCTTCATCCCAAAGTGATAGTTCATCTATTTTGTATTTTAGTTCCAATCACAGATGAATCTATTTTCTTTTTCAAGACAAGGTCCCTTTTCTGTCTTGAGCCCTGGCACCAGACTCAGCTATACCGTGTGGCCCAAGCATATACTCTGTCCTCAGACCAAACCCATTGGGGCTTAGTGAGAATATGAAGCAGCCGGTTTCTGTCTAATCACTGGGGTTCCTGGGGGTCTGGGGCAGATGTTGCATATTCACTAAATGAGAACAATCTGTTGCAGAGTAGTTGTGGTGGGCTTGGGTAGATGGGGGTGGGGAGGAGAAGAGGTAGTGTGGAGCCACAGCTGGGCTACTATGGGGTAGCTTAGAGGGTATTGACTGATGGGTCCAGGATGGAGGCTTTCAAGAAGCAGCTTCATTCTAGGAATTTTATCTTGAGTCTGATAAGAATGATCCAGAAAGTGTCAACCAAGAACAGCTACCAAGGAAATTCAACCATGGAGAAAGCCATTGTAGTAACAGTTGGGGAGCTAGGTCAGCATGTATAGGTTCAAGGGAATTTAGGGAACAGGGAAACCAGAAGTTACTCCAAGAAATAAAAGACCCCCATTGAGAGAGAAGTCACTACTTGATCTCACTTGGTAGCTCAATCCATTTTTGGATAACTCTGAGTATTAGGAAATTCTTCCCTATACTGAGATGAAGTATATGTTTATACCCCTTCCAACTCCTGTCCACTAGTCCTAATTCTTACCTTTGGGCAAAGCAGAATTATTCTTCTATGTAACAAGCTTTCAGATCATGTAATCACAGGACAAAAGTTAGAAGGGACTTCAAATGCCATCTATTCTAACCTTATTTTGCAGATGAAGAAATGGACACCCAGACTTATCTAAACATGACACGTAAGGGTTATAAGCATTTATACTCAGATCTTTCGACTTCAAAACCAGTGTTCTTTTTACTCTTCATGGGATTTTCATTTTAAAAGATGTTAACCACCAAAGAGAAAATCCCAATTGAAGACGCATTAGTCCAACTATGCAGCTGGCTTCCCCTTAGGCAGAATCAAGCTAATTGCATCACATTGAACTCTAGATAAGGCCCTGGAGGCATTTTCACATTACTGTCCTTAGAGTTTACTTCTATCATAGCTAGAAAGACATCTTTCAAAAAATTATCCACTAGTTTAATTTTTTTAAGCTACAGAAGTAAGAAAGGCTCATAAAGAATAGAAAGAAGATGAGGGAGAGTTAATAATACTTTAACTATCTGTCTCACAGTATTATATCGATGGTTAAGTGAGATAATGGATATCAAAATGCTTTGTTACCATAAAGACATAAGCTGCCATTTTAAATTTTATCATTATAGGAGGCAAGGTGTGATTATTGGCCCCATTAGACAGATGATAAAACTGAGGCCCAGAGAGGGGGAGTTAAAATAAAAAATATTCTCCTGAGAGAATAGGAGCCTCTCTTCCATTCTTCATTGTGTTACCTACTTAAGGATTTTTTCCAATCAATAGGCTATAACTAGAGCAATTTTGCCTGAGAATATAGAGAATTCTAGGGAGAGAAAGAGGTGTTGAGTCACAGTCCTCATTTAATCTGGAGCAGGAAGTCAGGTAGTATGCACAGAAAATATCTCTGGCCAGAACCAGCTTACCAAGGAGAATATGCTCCAATCACCACTAAAGTCATCTGTCCTCTCCCTGATTCTCTTCTAGTGAAGATCAGTAGCTGATGGTCTCCCTCAGTAGAGCTGGAAGGGAAGCTCATGCTCCCTGACAATGATACTTTAGGGAACACTTATGAATCCTCCATAGGGAGGCTGTTCTGCATGCGAGGGTTATGTGGGTTGTAATCTTTGGGGGCTTGCGAAATATGGAAAATTGGTGGGGGATGGTTTGAAGGGCATTGGCCAGCCAAGACAGGACTGCATATTTTAAGAGACAATATTATGCTGGAAATTCTGGGCTGTGGGGATCACAGGTGGAGAGTATCAGGTTCTAACTCTGACAAGGAGATGCTTCCAGGGACAGGAGCCAAAAAACCAAGATCAAGGAGATGTAGGTGTAGGGTGCACAATCTTGGCAGGTGTCAGGAGGCCAGGTCCCAATGCATCTAATCAGAGGCAATCTGGAAAGCATCGAATCAGGATCCAAACTGAGAAGAGAAATACACTGAAGTCTAACACGGGTGGTGTTCAAGAAGCAGGGTGATTATGTCAGTGGCCAAATGTCATGCTCGTATTTCATGATCCATAAGTTGCTTTTATGTGCAGTGTTATTATGTCCAAAATCACATTACTAGGTGGCAGAAGATGACAGAATTAAAACCTGCAACTCCTGGCTCTCAGTATAGTGCTCTTCCACGTAATTTAGTGTGGGGTAATACGAACACCACTACGTTTGCAGTCAGAACACCAGGGTTCAAATCCCTAATGCTCTGTACTGTTAGCATGACCTTGGTCAAATTATCTTATACTTTTGGGCCTTTGTTTCCTCGTCTGCAAAATTAAGGGCTTGTACGGAAGAATATCCAAGGTCATTGCCAGCTCTAGATCCTATAGTCCTATGGACCTCAGTTTTCTCACCTGTAATGGGAAGGAGAATGCCTACCCCATCCCCATATATCCTGGCCATGTAGTAAATAACTAGGCATACTGTGTATGCTAGAAGTGCCCAGTTAAAGGAAGTTCAGAGTGACAGTGAACCTGTGAATTGCTAATAAAGCAAGCTTCTATCCTGGATACTGGCCATTGGATCCCGGGCATTGGGTGGATAGACTCCACTGCTATATCTGGAATACAACTACCTCATCTTCTCTTGCAGAAATTAGAGAGAGCAATATACACGTCCACCCATACTCGCTGTGTTTGAGCTTACCAAACCTTCACTACACTTTTTTAGGTTTAACTTCCCCAGAATGGTCTTGAGCAGAGAACCTGTCCTATTTCTCTTTGGTGCTCTTTGCCACTCACATTGAAAATTAGACAAACCTTACTCTCCATAACCACCCCCACACACACATACACACATGACACATACACACACATATCTCATTAATCACCGTCCCCATCATCCAATCAATGAAGCAGCAGTCTTTATTGGACATAAACTGCATGTCCCAGGATGCTCTAGATGCCGAAGGAGGTACAGGAGATTTAAGGCATCGTTTTCACCTTCAAGGAATGTATAATATAGTTAGGAAGGCAAAAATCACTGGTAGGAAGGAGGAATCAATGAAAGAATAACCTGTATGTACCAGCTGTAAGTGTGAGTTCAAGAAAAAGACATCCGCTTGGACTGGAGAATCAAAGAAGGCTTCAAGGAGGAAGTGAAACCTAAGCTGCCATGTAAACAAACAGTCTCCCACAAACATTATTTTACCAACAGGGGATGTTCAATAGTCATACTCTGGCTTTGTATCATCATCATAATAGTTATAGGATCTGAGCCCCAGAGGAGTTTGTAAGATCATAGGACTTAGATTTGGAAGGGACTTTGGAAGACATTGAGTCTAACAATGTCATTTTACAGATGAAGAAACTGAGGCACATCAAAGTTAAATAACTTGTTTAAGGTTACACAGATATTAAGCATCAGCATCAGTCACCAAGAGTCAGTTATTGTCACTAGCCTGAGGGTAGATTCTCTGATTTCACAAATCCATGACGTCAAAAACATAGACTTCTTTTTTTCCTTCTTTTTCCTTGAAGCCAGGTCTCCCTGTCTCCAAGTGCAGTAGCCGCTCACAGGCCAGTCCCAATGCTTATTGGTCCAGAAACCTTCACCTGTGCTATTCACCTCTCCTTAGGCAGCCTAGTGGCCCTCCCCTAGTGGCCTGACTTGTCTGATCAGGACACCTGAACAGCTTTTGCCCTACTTCATTTCAGAACTCAAGTGATCCATCATCACCTTAGCCTTCCCCAGTAGCAGGGATTACAAGCAGGTGCTACCATGCATAGCAAAATCATGGACTTTCAAGCTAGAGGTGACCTTAAAGATCATAGGGTTATAGATTTAAAGACAGAAGGAGCTTGGGATCGTCTAATCCAACCCCTTCCTTTTACATTTGAGGAAACTGAGGCCCAGATAATTTCAATGACTGGACCAAGGTCACACAGGTAGTAAATAGCAGAATTAGGTTTTGAATCCAAATCTTATCATCACTAATCTATCTCTCTTGACACTACACTATGCTTCCATTCAGAGAAATTGATGAAGGCGGGGATCATTTTCCAGGTGTTTGCAAATCTTATGTCTGCAGCCCTTTTACCTGCTATCAACTTTCTGAGGTTTATCAGCCTGTTTCTCAAATTATACTGTCATTTCAAATACCATCTAAACTTTTGGCCTTCTAAATCAGAGACATAGATGATGCTGACCAGCAGCTGCAACATAAGTCTCCAGATCCCCAGAAACTTAAGCTCTTCCCAGGGCTTTTTGCAAAGCATGTCTGGAGGCGGCTTAGTGGGTAGGGCACTGGGCCAGGAGTCAGGAAAACCTGAGTTCAAATCCACTGGGATGTGTAAGTCACTTTACCTCTGTTTACCTTAATCCACTGGAAAAGGAAATTTTCTTTTCCAAGAAAACCCCACACAGAACCACAAGGAGTCAGACACAGCTGAACATCTGAACAACAACAAATTGGTGGGTTACATATGAGATACCTGAATATGTATTTCTCAAGAGTGCCCCTTGTATGCCAGATCTATGTTGAAAATCTGTATTTACACTTTTCTATAAAATGTGTGCTTTAATACAAGAAATAGAATCTGAATACACACACACACACACACATACACACACACACACACTCTCTCTCCTAGACTATTCTATTCCAACACTAGCTTTGATGTGAAGGATAGAGTTGATGGTCCTGCATTTCTGACACTCTACAACAAGAACATTTGTTCCGTGCTACATATCCTTGGTTCCCTCACACGTTTCTTTCCCTGGACCCCTCATATTACCTTGGTAGGAGAGGTTCCACCCTGTAGTACACAGCAGCTTTGGGGCTCCTGCTGAGCCCATTGTCCTGCCTCTGATTTCACTTTCTATCTTCCAAGACATTCTGTTTCTAATCACAGTCTGTTGGTCCAGGGGATGGTTGCCAAAGCCATATCCCATCCTAACTTTCTTTATCCCACCTACCAAGGACACGACTTCTAATCTCTGCATTTTGAATACAGCTGTTCAGGGCTTTGAAGCTACTGGGGCCAACGTCCAACAACAACAGATGGGTATCAGGCAGGAACCAGGCTTTATTAGCAGCTCTCCTGAAGACTGGAAAGATTTGTGGTATGGATGATAGTATGTGGCTCCCTGAGTATCTGGGAGTCAAATCCAAGCTAAACGTTAGTAAGTAGACTAAGAGTGTCCTGGAAAAGCAACAGCAATGATGATAGCTATAATTTATTTAAAACCCCCAAATTTATTTATTATCCTGACCCTCACAATACCCTATAATTTAGGGGCCCTTATTATTTTACAAATGATAAAACTGAGGCTGAAAGAGATTAAATGACTTGCCCAGGGTCATAGAGCTAGCAAGTGTCTGAAGCAGGATTTGAACTCAGGTCTTCTTGACCCCAAGTCCAGGATTGTACCATGTTGGCCATTTTTTGGCTCAGTTGCTACCTTCAGGAAGGGACATTTGCAGTTCCCCATACCCTCCAGAATGTGTGTATTTGGTGTGAAGGTCTTAGAAGTTTTACAAAGGAGAAGATCTGAAAAAATGAAAGGAGCCTGCCAGCTTAGATAGTGGTCATGCATTATTCAAAGAAATGGTGAGCAGGGATAGGGACAGGAGGCCACACAAAGTGGGGGGAGGGGCAATGTTCATGGGATCATAGATTTAGTGCTGAAAGGAACCTTAAAAGGCACCAAGCCCAAGCCTCTCATTTTTAGATCAGGAAATTGAGGCATAGAGAGTCTAAGTGAACCACTCAGGGTCACACAGCTAGTGGTATTCTGATGTGGGATTTGAATTCAGATATTCCTGGTTGCAAGTGCAGTGCCTGATCAATATTTTTCACTTGGAGCCTTTGGTTTCTGCCAGGCATAATCTCTTAAGACTCAGGCACCTTAAGATCTCTGTTGCTGAAAGTGCATGGTGCAGTCAATAGGGTGCTGAACTCGAAGTCAGGAGAACCTGGGTTCAAATTCCACGTCAGACATTTATTTTTTATTATTAGTTTTATTTTTCATTTCACTTCCCTGTGCCTCAGTTTCTTCATCTACAAAAAAAGCAGGAAGGTAAATTCAATAGCCTTTATGGTCCCTTCCAGCTCCAAATCCGTGGTACTATGATCCTTATGCTAGGTGACAAGAATCCTGCTTTAGAGACAGAAATGGCTAATTCCCAAGCACATCGCTATGCCCACTCATATTCGTGCCTTGTTTGTCTTATTGCCAGGGAAAATCAGAGAAAATGCATTAAGGTGTTGGATTTATTGTTTTCTCCTTAACAGTAGGAGTTATCTCCCATCTTACCTGTTTCTTTTTCTTTTCATTTTTAACCCTTTTTCCTTTTTGGGGGACCTAGGTGTCCTGTTCCAGGCTGTGTTGGACTGGGACATATCAGTGGCAAGTATGCCTCCCACCGCAGTGCATCTGGGTGTCCACTGGCAGCCCGGAGGCAGAAGGAAGGATCACTTAATGGCTCATCATTTTCCTGGAAATCACTGAAGAATGAGGGGCCCACTTGTCCCACTCCTGGCTGTGATGGCTCAGGTCATGCCAATGGGAGCTTCCTCACACACAGAAGGTAATGATTCACCTACAATCAGAACTCACCATGCTGGTCACCATTGAATCTGTTGAGAAGGAAGGCTACATCATCTGGGGGGAGGGAGAAAGGGCGCAGAAGAAAGCAAGACTATCCAGCCCAGGGCTTAACATCAGCTGATCTGTTTGTCTACATGTGTGGCCGCTCACATCGACATAGAAACAGAATACCCTGGGGGTCTCAGATCTTTTCCTCTTCTCTGCAGAAATAAGCATTGGTTTCTCAAGGGTAGAACTCTTTCCTTATTCCACAATTGATGACAATTTGAGAGCAAAATAGCCATAACTGGCCTGGAGGAAGCTATAGAAAATTATAATGGGTTTCGAAAGGGAATGGCATTTTTCTTCACCTGGCATCTGCTACATGGACATAAATCATCCTTGATTTAGAAGTGTACACTTTACTGGATTTTCAAATTGTAATGGAAAATTTTGGATTTGATGAAACAAGAGGGGAAAAAATAAGCCCATGGGCCAATAATCTCCCTCTTTACTCAGAAAACATGATTTTCCCCATGGTGCTTAGTCTCACTTTAGGTCACTTTCTAGAGAAAGAGTCCTGAGGACTTCCTGTTTTCCAATATTTCCCAAGAGTACATTGTCTAAGATGCCTTCCTACCTTAATGCCCAGTCTCCATTAGCACACAACTTTAATAGAACTCTTGCACATTGAGAATAAAGGCAAGGGGATTCCTGAAAAACTTTCAGGTTAACCTTTTCATATTTTCAAATTTGACTTTCTGTGACCAGTTTAAGTTTTAGAAGAAACCAAGAGAGTATCAAATGATGTAAAAAGGAATTCTGGATCTGACTTCAATCACTACTTTTTTTCTTTATCTCACTTTCTCTATCTGTAAAATGGGCACATGCACATTTGTTACTGCAAGCTACTCAGCTCAGAGATTTCATGCCATGCCATGATTTATTGTTGGTAATGACGCTCATATTTTGTAGAAGGAAACTATTCCATATAAGTACTAAATTGTTAACAGGATCTCATATAAATATTAATACTTTGGGACCTTTTAATTAATAAGATACAGTGATTCCTAGAAGCCTGTCTCTGAACTAGTTTTTCCTTACTACAAAACTCTTTGGGTTGTTTTATAAATTAAATTTTATATGCCTATTAACTGTATTCCCCACTCCACCAACTACTGGAGACAGACCCAGCTATTCTTTGATTTCCTTGTTCCTTTGCTAGTTATCAGTTAACCTGATATCTAATATCTAGTAATTATCTAGCAATCTGATATTTAATTTCCTTAGATGATATGAAGTGCTTTTACGTGCAATGTTCTTATGTCCAAAATCACATAACAAGGTGGCAGAAGATGGCAGGATTAAAACCTACGACTCCTGGCTCTCAGTATAGTGCTCTTCCATGTAATTTAGTGTGGGGCAATACGAACATCACTACATTTGCAGTCAGAACACCAGGGTTCAAATCGCTAATGCTCTGTACTGTTAGCATGACCTTGGTCAAATTATGTTATCCTTTTGGGCCTTTGTGATAAAGATCAGTAACTATAATTTTAGGAGAAAAGTTCTGAAGCCTCTTTACATAGACTTTCATGAAAACTGGCATATTCTGTGCCAGCATAGAGAATGCATTAACCAGGCTCTCCAAGTTCCCTCGTGTTCACATGGATTGGTAACTATTCCGTGACTGTTTCTAACTGTAAATACCATCTCATTGGCAAGTACGCATTTCCATCCGAAAGTGCCATCTTAAACATCTTAAACAGCCCCTCCCCAGCTTGATTCAATGTCATTGCTTTCATTTTTAAAAAAGCTTTCACTGAAGCAGGAAGATGTAGTCCCCCTACATTTCTGCATGGGATGGAACTGTCTTCCCTTACTCCATTTCCTGTTGAAGCAGGGATGTACAAAGACCAGAACTCAGGATTTCCCAGAGGGCTGAACATTCTCCCTGGAGAATGCAGTTATCCCTTCCACATCATGACTTTCCCCATTACGGTTTCAATATATCACAGGTCAGCGTAAGAAATTAAATGGTAATTTGGGGGGAGTTTTTTGGAAGCCACAGACAACATGTAAAGGCCAGCAGACAACACAGAGCCTATGACCAAATACTTAACCCAAATTTTACAATAAGGTACTATAAACACCCCATAAAAGAAAAAGAAAAATCAGATTTCTTCTCTGGTACAAAGGGAGAACCAAAAAATTTTACATGGATTTTCCAGAAGGCAGGGGTATCACACCCTGGTGATGTGGAAGAAATAAGTAATTTGAGATAATAGGGCTAGCCCAGATTCTGAGTCAAATAATGAGAAGACTCTCAGAGTGGTCCCCGTGGGATCAAGCTCAGTATCTGAGGACATCCCCACTGGACCTGGGATTAGAGTCTCAGGGCAATCCCTCAAGGACTGGGATCAGGCCCTTAGAGCAAACTCATGGGAGTCAGGTTCCAGTTCTTGTCACACTGGAGATCAGCTACAATTCTTAGAGAGTTCTCACTGAAGTAGTGATCTCAGGATGTTCTCACTAGGATCAGTAAGGCTCTCAGGGTAGTATCACTAGGATGATAGATTCAAAGGGTTGGAAGGGAGCCCAGAGATCAGTTCTTCTAACCTTAGCAGGAATCTTTCCTGTAACTTCCCTGACAAGGAATCATCCAGCCTCTGCTAAAACATAGAACAACATGATCTAGAAAGTCCCAGAGCTCCAAGAAGAAAAAGTCAGACCAGGGAAAGTTAAGTCTTACAGAATAAAGTGAAATTTTGAATACATCTCTATTCCTTCCTCATCCCTTCTCTATTTTAAAAATTGGGACCTTTGCCTATCCCCAAGCCTATAACATGTCTCCCATTTTCCGTAATTTCTCAGAGATCCTCAGTTTCCAAGCTTATGCTTAGAAATCATATCCAAAAATCCTTTCACTACTCTATGATGTAGTTCATCCACCTGGACCTTTTGACTTGAACTAATTGGGCTTGGATTTCAATAAATTAATTAATTAATATTTAAATTCAGTTAATCAATTAACCGGTTTTTGTTCTTTCTTTCCAAGTATGAAGATCATTTTTCCTGGTAGATGAAATAGAAACAAACATTCCTTATCATCTTCTTTTTTACTGTCTCTTCCTTGATCTTTTTTTTCTGATCCCAGCATTGTCTTTTTTTTAAGTCCCTTGTGTTGTCCTTAGAATTTATTACCATCCTTGGCTCATGACAACAGAGAATCTTTTAGTTAGAAAGAGTCTAAATGCTCACCTAGCGGAGGAGTCCAACACAAGGCATGTAGCAGCAGCCACAATACTCCTAAGTGTGCCCTAAACCACATTAAAATGTAATCGGGAAAAATTTAACAAAACAAATAAAATTACAATAGAACATAGAAAACATGAATATGTGGTCCTAAGTCAACATGTGGCCTACAGGGATTCTTATGCATTGTCAGTTCCTCTTGGAACTTAACATTACCAATCTAGTACAACTAATACATGAATAGAAGTTCACTCTACAACATTTTCAGCTAGAGGTCATCCAGCCTCCACTTGTTCCAGTCATGGTAAACTCACTACCTCTAAAGCAAGAGTCTTAAAATTTTTGGTGTCACAAACCTCTTTGGGAGTCTGGTGAAGTCTATGGATCCTCTCTCAGCATAATCTTCTTTAAGTGTATAAAATAAAACATATAGAATTACAAAAGAAAGCAATTGTATTGAAATACTATTATGAAAATATTTGAAAAACAGGCTCATGGAGCCCAGGTTATGAAGCCCTGCCTAGTGGAAACCCATTCCATTTTGGGATAATTTTTAGAAAGTATTTCTTTACTTTAAGCTGGGATCTGTCCCTTTGTAACTTTAAGCCTCTGTTCCTATTTCTGCCCTGTGTGGCCCAGCAGAATGAATCCAATCCCTTTTTCCCATGTGAGTCCTTCAAATATTTCAAGACAGTTATATCCTCTAATTCCATTATGAAGGTTAAGTGCCTCTAATTTCTTTAACATATCTGTCAGTAGCTCAGTCTTCAGTCTTCTGCCCACTCTCATCTGGACATGTTCCAGTTTGTTTACATCCTTCCTAAAATGTGGTGCCTGGAACTAAACACAATATTCCATATTTGCACTAACCCAAACACAGAGATTTTATCCTTCCTTATCTCAATGCAGCCTAACATCACAAAAAAAGTTTGTTTGGGTTTTTTTTGGTGACTATTTCACACTGCTTATTCATGCTGAGGTTTCAGCCTGATCAAACACCGAATTATTTTTTGACATGAACTGTTGTGTAGCAATGACCCCCCCCCAACCTATACTTGTTACTTATACTTACAAAATGAATCTGTTGATTTAGTAGATAGAGCACTGGGTCTAGAGTCAAGAAGACCTGAGTCCAAATTCAGCCTCAGATCCTTACTAGCTGTGTGAAGTTGGACAAGTTACTTAACTTCTAATCTGTCTCAGTTTCCTCAACTATAAAAAGAGTTAAAAATAACACCTACCTCCCTGGATTATCCTAAGGGTCAAATGAGATAATGTTTGTAAAATGCTTAGCACAACGCCTGACACATAGTAGACACTATATAAATGCTAGCTATTTTCATCATCATCATCATCATTACTGTTATTGTTATTTTGACCTCTTAGTAAGATTTTGTATTTATCTCTACTACATTCTTCCCTATTAGATTTGACTTATCAATGTAGCTTGTTGAGATCCTCTTGGATTCTGACTTTGTCGTACAATTTATTAGCTATTGCTTCCAGCTTTGCGTCATCAGAAATTTTGAAAAGTATGTCATAATTACCTTTATCCTAATTATCAATAAAAATCTTAAACAACAAAAGGTGAAGAGACATCATGGGGACACTCTATGAGAGGCCTCCCTCTAAGCTGATATTGACCCATTAATGATGACTTTTGGGGTCTGGTCATTTGGGCTCTCGTTCTGACTCCCTTGAGACCACATCTCTCAACTTTGTTCGTAAAGATAGCATGAGAGGGTTTATCAAATGTTTTTCAGGAATCAATAATTTTGACAATCTTCATCTTCAGTTACTTATTCCCTTCTATATCTTGTATACGTCCTATTAAAATCTTACCTGGTTGATTATTTACCTATTTAACAACATGTTTCAATTCTTAGATCATAGAAATCAATTGTAACTGCATCATCAGAACCTCATCCTTAAACATCTTCAAAGGGATTGAGATTCAGCCTCCCTCTTCTCTTGAGCTGATTTATCCTTTAGTCTCAGGTCATAAGGGCAGGTAGGTAGCTTAGTGGTAGCTGGGCCTGCAGTCAGGAAGACTCATCTTCTTAAGTTCAAATCTGGCTTCAGACACTTACTAGCTGTATGACCCTGGGCAAGTCATTTAACCCTGTTTGCCTCAGTTTCCTCATCTGTAAAATGAGCTGAAGAAGGGAAATGGCGAACCACTCCAGTATCTTTACCAAGAAGACCCCAAATGAGTCACAAAGAGTTGGATGTGACTAAAAACAACACAACAACAGCTGAACTCACACCATAGGATCCAGCTCTGAAATCTGTTCTCCCAAACTAGAAGTCTAATACATATTAGATAGACTATGTCTGATATTCTCCTTATTTATCATTAGTTCTGACTACATGATCATTGCCTCCCAAGGTTCCTTTCATCTTTTCTTTACTAACTAGCTCTTCCCTAATGGTCAGAATCAAATCCAGGATAGCAGCGTCCCTCACCATGTTCTTTAAACTTTAGAAAGGTAAAACTATCAGCAAGGCATGAATTTCAGCTGCTCTGCATTTAGCCAAGAGAAGCCTCCCAGAGGTGTTTGAATAGGTGAAGTCATAAAATGAAAAGAGATCTAGAAGAGTAGTGGAGGTGAAATTTGAGCTCAACTTTTCTGCTTCCCATTCCAGAGCTCTTTTCTGTTATACCGCACTGACTGCAGTCCTCCAAGGTCAATCTACCAGGATGATCTCAGAGTTTGTTGCAACCTAGGGCTGTACCAGTACTTGAACAAGACTACCTTCTTGCCTGCTATTAGCCCCAAATTGATGCTGCCTCAAGTTGATTTCTTGGGGAAGCCAAAATATCAGCTGCCAATTATTCATGCTCACTCCGACTCTGTTGTGTTTTCCTGACCTTGCTCTGTTCACCCACCATCCCTTCCATCTATCAGGCCATTCCTGCCAGGGCTTAAACCCTCAGCCTCATGAGCACCTGCATGGACTCTCCCTTCTTAGACCATTTCCAACACAAACCATCTCAGACCCAAGCACCCTACTCAATTATTCTCATGCATCCCCCATAACCAGGATTCTCCTTTGCATGCTGCTCTGGACAGACTGAGATACAGAAATGCTAAGTAACCTGCCCAAAGTTATACAGGTAGTAAGTGACAGAGGTAGGATTTGAACCCAGCTCCTCTGACTCTTTTTTTATAGCTGTAACACTTTCAGTTTTATTGATGTCTTTTGTTTTTTATTCCCACTTCATGAGAGGTAGCTTGTAACAAAGTAAAACTAATTATACAGTGACTTCATCTAAACACAACTGCAATATTTCACATCTATACACCCCCACCTCTCTATTTAAAAAAAAAACCAAACAGATCTATTTTCTCTTCCTTCCATCCTCTACCACATTAAAAAAGAGCAAAACAAATTTCTTGTAACAAATATGCATAATCAATCAAAACAAATACCCCCCCAATAGCTGCATACTATACACATAGATGTCTATATGTCTTTGCATATATATATATATATATATATATATATATATATATATGTGTATGTATACACACATATGGATGCATATAGGTGTGGGTAGGTGTGTCCCATTGCCCTGTCTCTAAATCCAGTGCTTTTTCCCCCATTGTAGGGCACTGCCTCTGCTCTTCCAAGGTAGAATTATCAGGGTGATCGCAGAGTTTATTACAGTTCAGTGATCCTGCTCCTAGGTGAGAAAGGAATCCCCACAACACAGCTGACAGTGGTCATTTAGCCCCTACTGAAAGGCCTCTCATTAAGGGACATTCACTGTGAACCAAGGCAGACCATTCTGCTTTGGGACAGCTTTCATGTTTTAGGAAATTTTTCTTGACACTAAATCTACATTTGCTTTTTTCTAACTTCTACTCCTTGTTCCGCAAATAGAACAAATCTAACACATCTTCCATGTGATATCCCTTCAGATATTTGAACACATCTGTCATTTTCCCCCCTGAATCTTCTCTTCTCTAAGCTAAACATCCTCAGTTCCTTCATCTAGTACTTATATGACATGGTCAAGGTCCTTCACCTTCCTGAGTGTTCTCCTCTGGATCCTCTCAGCTTAGCCATGTTCCTCTTAAACTGTGATGGCAGGAACCCCAGATGTGGTCTGATCAGGGCAGAGTACAAACGGCTATCATCTTTTTATTCCTGCAGGCTATTCCTCTCTTCCCTACATTTATTTTCCAGTTTTTCTGTTTTTATTGTGTATGTTCTGGTTTACATATAATAATGATTTAACACTAATTTACATATAATATTAAATATAAGCTCTTTGAAGGTAGGAAGTTTTTTGCCTTTTTATCATATTCCTAGCACTTAGTAAAAGTGACTGACACACAGTGAACACTTAATATTTGTTGGCTGATTAACAAGTAACCCAGGATTACATTAGTTTTTTTTTTCACCTTCCTCTTCACTCTGATGACTTAAGCTGGCAGTCCACTCAAACCTTGAGATCTTTTTCAGAACAACTGCTATCTATCCTTGCCTCCCCCATCTTATATTTGTGGACTTGACTTCATGCATGCAAGTACAAGACTTTACATTTATGCCTACTGAGCTCCATCTTACAGGATTCAGCCCAATGCTCTAGCCTTTCTAAAGCCTTTTGGAACTTGACTCTTTTATCCATTATGTCAGCTGTCTCTCCTGGTTTTGTAAGCAGTGTCCCTGGCATTGGGCATCAGGTTCTCAGGGTAGTCACACTGACTAGAGGCCTTCAGGGGATTCCCATTGAGATCAGAATCAGAATCTCAGGGCCTTCTCCCTAAGGTTGGGTTTAGGTTCTCAGGATACTATGTGGGATAATGACAGGAAGCCTGGCATAATGGATGCAAGATAAGACGTGGCGTTAGGAAAACATGGATTAGATTCCCACCTCAGACACTACCTAAGTGACAGTGGGCAAACAGCTTAACCTCTCTGAACCTCAGTTTCTTCATCTATAAAATGGTGGTACTCATAGTACTTACCTCACAGGGTTGTTATAAGGGCCAAGTGAGGTAATATGTAATATTATAATGTAATGAGGTAATAATAATATAAAAACACTTTGTAGACTATAAAGCAGCTTACGAATATATGGTGTTCTACTAGGGTGATGACAATGATGTTCCATGGTGGCCTCAATGGGATTGTCTCAGGGCTTTTTCCATGGGACCGAGGTCAAGCCCTGAGGATTATCTCCCTGGTTTGGGGGTAATATTCCTAGGGCTGTCTCCCTGGAGTTGAGCTCAGGAGGATAGAGACATATTCATGATGACAACTTTGTGTTGATTTATTCCTAGTTTGTCAGGCTGTCCCAGAGCCACTTTTGCGGGAAAGAAGGGAAAACTCTCAGGGGATGAAATTCTCGGCACAAAGTTCAAGACCAGTGACGGTAAAGACCTTTATGGCATGGCTATTCTAAAATTTAATTGTTCATTATGTACATCAGTGTGTAAGGGCCTAAACTGCTAATTAATTTATGGAATTATGAAATGGGGAAGGCATGCCCAGCTCTTTGAGTCCTTGCAGGGAAAGACCATGATGGCAGCAAGAAGTAAGACTTTGATGACACTTTAATAAGGCATAGAAGAGGTGAGGTATGGGGTTGGGGCAAATAGCACGGAAAGTACAGAGACAAATGGTACAAAGTAGGGGGAGGGTAACAGAGGCAGACATCATGGGGACAGAGATAGAATGATAGAGGAAGGAGGGCAGTGTGGGGACAAGAGTGAGGAGGGGAAGAGGCACAGAGAGTAACTCACATAAACATAAATTAAAGTTGGGGGCACTCAGTGGCATGGACCTAAATGGAGATGGAAGAGTTGTGGGGAGTAGGGGTTTGGAATCTCTTTTTTATAGTGTTTTAATAGAGGACAGACTAACTCTTATCTGTGCTACTTTGGGTCTAGTTCATTAACATCCACATTATCTCAAAGTTATCAGCAACATTTGGTGTTCCTCTGGTCTTACTACAAATGTGTGGAACTTACCTGAGATTTACATATCATATGATTGAGCATCCCTGACAGCAAGGCCTAACTGGCTTCCTCTGATTTAGTGTATAGTCAAAGATGTAATTTTTAGTTAACCTATGCTACGGTTTGCAAATTATGCCCCTTTGATCTTTCATACAGTTCTACACAATTTCTAGGTTCCTCCTTGCAATCTTACTGCCTGCTATTGTTTGTTTATACTAGCTACTTATAAATTTACTTATTATACTGACTCAAAGGATAAGAAGGTGGTCAGGCAGACTAGAACAAGATACACAGGGCCTAGGAAAGGCCTCAGGCCATAGCCTAGTGTCATATATATGTATTCGGGAAAGAAGAGAGTAAGCATGGCATAGGGGATACAAAACCAGGTCTAAATCAGGAAAATCTGGCTTCAAGCTCCCACCTCTGACACACACTGGCTTTGTTGCTCTGAACAAATCGCTTAAACTCTCAGTGTCCCTGGCAACTTTCTAAGATTATACATTGCTGAGCAGGGGTTAAATCTGCTTTGGTAGAAGGCATTTCCCCAGGAGTTCCCAACATGATATTGAAATCATAGACCTGAACAACAACCACAAAATAATACACTCTATCTGACAAAATTCATTATGAAGAAGTAGATGCTTTCCAGGAGATAGAGTTCTCCCAGTGGTTGAGGTGGGTTAGTAATAGAATTGACAGAGATGTGATTATTGTTCCATAGCTAGAGGGAGGTGGAGAGGTTTGGACTAGACATGTGATTTATTTCATTGGTATAGGGCTAGTACAGATCTGCATGGTGTTAGAGTTAAAATCGTAAAGAGTTGCCTGAGATACTGAAAGGTTACATGACTTGTCCACGGTCACACAGCCAGCATGTATCAGAAGCGGGACTTAATCTGATGTCTAAAGCTATTAGACTGAACCATTTTGAGGCCATATCTTATAAAATGGTTCATTTTTCCATATGGGATCCCCAGTTGTACCCCAGAAATTTATCGTGTCAATTATTAGCATTTTTCTCTGGGTCCCGAAAGCTATAGAAGCCGACTTTCTCATTACAAACATACAAAGTTCCCGTACTTGGCTGCAGAGGTCCTTCATGGCCGAGGGAAATGCTTGCTAAATTTGGAGCCATCTGAAAAATTGTTTTGGTTTCTACCTCATGTAGATTACCGCCAAAAACAAAATTATGAAATGAAAAGCGGTCACTGGATTTTCCAGCTATTCCCTAGTGACCAGCAGCGAACATGAATCAGAGAAAACTAGCTAGGACCTACACAGTCTCCACAAAGGAGTTTCTGCTCTTTCCTTCTGAACTTCACCCAGATTCTTAATCAAAGAATTTCAGAGTTGGAAGGGACCTTAAAGGTCATCTAATCCACCCTCCCTTTCAATGTGGGATAATTGTGTTAAATGTAACTCTATGAAAGCTTCTGAAAGGCAAGAGTTGTGAACTAAATTAAGGTGTGCCTGAACCAGTTCAGTTCCCAGGGAAACATCCAGACATCTCAGGAAAGCCCACTCACTTGTTAACCTGTTCATTTATCAATTTCGCCTGCTTGGCTATAAGCCCCTTGAGGGTAAAGACTATGTCTTCATCATGGTGTGCCCAGAGGCAAGCACAGGGCCCTGGTCAGAATGCTCATTAAATGTTCTATTTATGGAATTGGGTTAAGCATCAAAGCAAAAAGCAAATGACATGTGTCAAATGTTGGGGTTGAATCTCGTGATCTTTATCTAAGGCCCTGTCCGGCTCTGAAAATATGATGCAATGGGATTTCTCTTTCCTGCAGTGCTTGAGAATGATGAAGAAATCAAACAACTGAATAAGGAGATCAGTGAGCTAAATGAGTCCAACACAGAGATGGAGGAGGCTATGGTGAAATTGCAGTCACAGGTAGGTATTCTTTCTTTGGGGGGGGGGCAGGGCAATTGGGGTTAAGTGACTTGCCCAAGGTCACACAGCTAGTACGTGTGTCCAGTGTCTGAGGCCTCATTTGAACTCAGGTCCTCCTGACTCCAGGGCTGGTGCTCTACTCACTGTGCCACCTAGCTGCCCCCACAGGTAGGTATTCTTAGTCCAGCTTTCTGAGCCTCCCCATCCTTGGGCCACTGCCCTTTCTTTCATTGCTCGAGAGCTGCTTATCCCATCTAGCCCCATCTAAACCCAGCAAATTCCAGGAGCTCAGATAAGAGAGGTGTTGAAACTGTAAGTAGGAATGCCCCAATGAGACACGAGGACCAGAGGAGCTATGTCATGAGCAACCATGCTGTCATTCTGGCAGTTTGTAGAAACTGGTAGCCAGGATATTGAATGAAGAGGAAGGCAGTTGACAATTAGTCCAGCTGCAACTTCCCTCATTGCCTTAAGGTGGATTTGGTTGTCCGCCTGTCACCTAACATTGCTTGGCACATCGTAGGGACTTCTGGTCTGGTTGGTTGTTGCCTTTTGTGCTAGAAGAGGATCAAAATAACATCTCTATGTCAGGGTCAAAGTACAATGTGTCCGACTGTGGCTGATCAGACCAATACAAGCTCAGAAGGCTCTGCCACAGGTCAAGTACAGAGAGTCTAGGTGAATATTTGGAGTGGAGATGTCTATATTTGTGCCTGTCACATTTCTTTTGCTGCTTCAATTCTGCTTTGCTCATAGAGCACAGCACCTTCATTGATGTGGGCATGCCATGCTGGGCGATCCTGTGTCAGTGTCTCCCATGTCTCACAATCATTTCCAAAGTTCTTCAGAAAGACCTTGAGAGAGTCCTTGTATCATTTCTTCTGACTTCAGTGTGAGTGCTTGCCTTGTATGAGTTCTCCATAAAGTAGTCTTCTCTGAACTCCTTACACCCCAGTAGAAACTGAAACACCTGGTTATTGACCAATTAATGAGTTACAGTCAAATTTTCAGCGCTAGGGAAAGGTGTGCCTTTTTGGTCTAGACATTTAGAGAAATTTCCCTAATGCAGAAATACCTCTGTGTCTTTCCTTATGTGCTGCTCAGACAATAAGACAAATAGGGGAGCACTGTGCAGTGCCTACATTTCTTTCTCTCAGATATCTCATAGGTTATGGCTAATCCTGATTCCTCCCCCCAAGGGAGGGTTTTGGGGTGGGGTGAGGGAGCAGATTGGTTTTCCAATAAAGACTGAGTCTGTGGTGATAGACCATTTAGGTACTGCTCAGGCTGCATTACAGTGATTTTTCAGAGGTTCATCCTTAGTACCCCACAGGGTAATATGCAATAGGCAATAGGTGCCCTGGCCATAACAGCTCCATTGGCCTAATGGAAATAATCAATCAATCAGAAAGCATTTATTATTTGCCGATTATATACCAGGTACTATCACGGGCCCTAGGAATGCAAAGACAAAACTGAAACAATCTCCGACCTCAAGGAAACAACATAGTTATATAGGTTTGTGCAAGATATATATTCCCAAAAAATAAAAGTTAATTTTGGACAGAAGATGCTGGCAGCTGTGAGTATCACAGTGTTGTGAGTGTATCACAGTGAGAATCAAAGTATTACCACATAGACCTCACCAGCGCCGGTCCTCCTGGTCAAGAGAGGAGGAGATTAACCTGATCTGGTGGTTAAGGCAGCACCCAACAAGGAGATCCATCAAGGACAGGGAAAGAAGTATGAGGGGTACACAACAGGCAATGTAACTGATTACAGTTATGTGGCACAGTGGATAGAGTGCGGGGCCTGAAATCAGGAAGACTCCTCTTCCTGAGTTCAATTCTGGCCTCAGACACTTACTAGCTGTGTGACTCTGGGCAAGTCACTTAACCCTGTTTGCCTCAGTACTTCATCTATAAAATGAGCTGGAGAAGGAAATGGCAAACCACCTTAGGATATCTGCCAAAAAAAAAAAACCCAAATGGGCTCATTAAGAGTTGGACACAACTGAAAATGACTCAGCAACCACAATAATAATAATAATAATAATAATAATAATAATAATGTCTGCTTAGGAACAGGGATTGGGGCCCAGAGTAGAATGAATATGAAGAAGCACTAATTGGTTCCAGGGCCTTGGGGAATATCAACCCTTTTCGTATGAATTGTGTCTAGCTAGACCTCCTCAATCTGATATGTATGCAATTGATTTTTTGAGCCTGTATAGGACTTTACGTGTGACCCTATTAAATCTTCTTTTACTAGATTTAGACTAATAATTTAGCCTATTGGAATCTTTTTGGATCCTGGCTTGGTCATCCAACGCAGAGTGTTAGACCTCCCTCCCAGCTTTGTGTCATCTAAAAATTTGATAAGCAAACCATTTCTGTTTTAACTCAAGGCATTGATAAAAGTGTTAAACAGAGCAGAGCTAAGGGATCCCTGGAATACTCCATGAGAGACTTCCCTTTAAATTGACACCAATCCATTAATGACACTTTGGTTTCAGATATTCAAACAGTTCTAGAATCCACCTAGCTATTCCATCACTTAGTCTATGTTTCTCTATCTTTCATCCTTTTAACACATATGTATTAAGCAACTACTACTGTGCTTATGCACTGTAGGAGATAAAAAAGTTAGCTAAGACATGTTCCCTGCCCTCATAGAGGTTTCACTGTAGTAGGAGGATAGGACACAATCATAAACAGCTATAAATTAATACAATATACTTGATAAGTGCATTAAAAAGTTGTATAACAAAGTACAGTGGGGGTGGGGGTGCAAGGGAGATAGATGCCTGTTACATATCAGGGGACCAGAGATGGTTTCTTCAAGTGGGTAGCATTTGTTTGCAAATTTAAAGGATGAGTACGAATTCAGCAAAGAGAAGTAGAAAGGGGATCTTAGGCACAGGGTACAGGTACAAGCAAAGACATAGAGGCCAGAAAGCATGGGTTGTGTTCAAAAGTTAAGGAGTAGTCTAATTGGTCTGGAGTATAGAATGTATAGAAGGAAGTAGTGCTAGATAAGGCTAGAAAGGTAGAATGGTAGCAGATTTTGGGAGGTCTTACATGTAGGGTGCAGAGGAGTTTGTATTTTATTCAGGAGGCCATAAGGAATCAATGAATGGTTTTCAGTTAGAGTAATACCACGACAGTAGCTTTGCATAAGATATATTATTTTGGCATCAGTGTGAATAATGTATTCTTAGAGGGTAGAGGGAAAAAATGGAGTCAAGATCACAGATTTGGAGCTGGAAGGAGCCTCAGTGTCTATCCTACCATTTTAAAGATGAGGAAAGTGAGGCCCATAGAGGTTGTATCTCACCAAGGGTCACCGAGGAGAAAGTCACAGAGCTGGGATCTGAACCCAGGTTGTCTAATTCCAAATTTAACACTCTTTTCACTGTATCACAGCTATAAGTAAGCTTTAAGTAATAGTAAGTAAGCTATAAGTATTCTATATTATATATATACATATATAGGATGCATAAACTATAAGTGAGCTATATCAGTGTGAGGGAAGTGGAGATTAGAAGAAAGGGGTGAATGTGAGAGTTGTTGTGGACTTAGAATTGACGACATGGCAACTGATTGGGCATAAGAGACAGGAGAGGAGGAAGAGTCAAAGATAATCTCCAAGGTTACAAATGTGAGAGACAGTGAGTGGTGATGCCACTGACAGAAACAATGGAGTCAGACAATGGTAAGGTTTAGGGAGAAAGGTAACAAACTGTTTTGAATCTGATACGTTTGAGGAGCTAGTAAGGCATCCAGGTGATGTCTTATAAGCAGCTGAAGAGGAAGGTATGGAGCTTGAAAGAGAGTTTGAAGGTCACCAACATAGAGGTGATCCTGAGAAATTTTGAGTAATGAAACGGGGCGAGTGAGAGGACATACTTCAAATGGCCACAATTTTCTCAATGAAGCAAGAGGCCAATAATAATAGCTAATATTTATATAGTGCTTCAATGTTTGCAAAGTGCTTTACATAGATATGCATATATACATATATACATATAAATACATACATATACTATATATATACACATGTACTATCTCTCTCTACATATAATACATATATATATATGTATATATAGTCACTTGATCCTCATCACAACCTTATGAGGTCAGTGCCAATATTACTTCCATTTTACAGATAAGGAAACCAAGGCTGAGAAAGATTAAGATCAGTGGTCACAGAGGTAGTAAGTGTCTGAGGCAGACTTTGTATTCAACAATTCCTGACTCCAAATCCAATATTCTATTCACTACACCAAGCTATAAGTATAGGAACTAAGAGTGATTTTAGAAGCAATAGATGTGAAGAAAAGGTGTAAAACAGTGGCTTTGGTGAATGAGCTAGGAAGTCCATCAGAGTAGGATATAAGAATTATGTAGCAACAGCAATGTCTTGGTTATGCAATGGACTATGAATTTATAGTGGGTGAAATCCAACTGAATTGGTGGAAAGTCATTGACTGGAGAAATTCAGAGATTCTCAAGAGCTTTGGGGGAAGAATGGAGATGTTGGAGAGTGGAAATTACAGGCCTAAAGTAGCAGAAAGTCAGAGCATCAAAGGATTCTAAAGTAGGAGCTAATGAAATATAAAAAATGCCAAACTATAGTGTCAAGGCTGGAAGCAAGTTAATCCACAGTGGAAGAGATGAACAGGGAGAGTAGGAGGGATCAAGGACCCAGAAGCCACAATGTGGCCGGAGGAGCCTTATTGTGGGTGAAAATGGAAGACCTGGAAAAATAGGAGATTATGGTTGAAGGATGAGATTTCATAGATCTGAATCTTGGAGGGGGTGAATTCTTACAGATGGTAAAGTTTAAGATACAGCTATGTAGGTGTGTGTCTGAATAGAGTGGAAAGGGTGGTGGGTGGAATTAATAATTGTGAGGTTCAGGTTGTCAGAGAGTTTGTCAAAATGAATAATGAAGTCTCCAAGGATGCTGGCAAGAGTTGGAGTAGAGAGAAAAAACAATGAACCAGTAACTAAAGACATTAAGAAAGTGGGGATAATGATCCAGAGGTTGGTAGATGACAGCAACATGGATAGGGAGGAGATGATAGAAACTTCATGGACCTCAAAAAAGGAATTATCATGGAAAAGCAATGGTGAAGAAATGGTTTGAAAGTAGTAATGAGGCTCAAGGAGCATGCCCATACCTCCTGATCCTAGAGACTGTGGAAAGTAGGAAGACTTGGTTTCATTGGAAAGAGTTGCAAAAGATATCATATCCTAAGGAGAGAGCCAGGTTTCCATTAAACCAAGGAAGTGGAAGGAATCAGTTGAAGAGTTTGAGGATGCTGAGTAGTTGGTTGAAAATATAGTCTGGGGGCAGCTAGGTGGCGCAGTGAGTAAAACAGGCCCTGAAATCAGGAGGACCCGAGTTCAAATTTGGCCTCAGACACTTGACACACTTACTAGCTGTGTGACCTTGGGCAAGTCACTTAACCCCAATTGCCTGGCCTTCCCCCCTGCAAAAAAGAAAAGAAAATATAGTCTGGGTTGTAAATTATCCAGTGGAATGGACTAGGAAATTATCAAACCAGGTTGAGTGGGATGGGAAGGGGTAGAGCTAATGAGAAAATGATGAGAGTTTGTCAATCAGTAAACCTTTATTAAGTACCTGCTATGTGCCAGGCACTGTGATAAGTGCTGGGAATACAGATACAAAAATGAAAGCCAGTCTCTGCCCTCCCTTGGTATCTTCCCCTTTCTAATGGGGGAAGATAACACACAAAGCAGAGGTATCTGGCAGGGGGCATGACGAAGCCCAGTTCAAAAGAGTATATCCAGGTGGGAAATGAAGAAATGGCTGTCCTGAGGTCCCTCTTTAAACAGAGGCTTTGGGATGAGTTCTTTGCTCTGCCCTCCAAACAGAGGTGCAGAGGGTACTGATGAGGTGTGAGGATCAAGCCTGTTGCAATCTCAAAGGATGATGGCTTTTCTGATGATGCATTTCCTGGGGACATGATGGGAAGAGATTGTATGGATGGGTTGCTTGCACCTAAGTCAACAAGAGACTGTGTGGCATAGAGGATAGAGAGTTTGGCTTAGGGTCGGAAAGACCTGGGGTCAAGTCCTGCCTTTCATACATACTGGCTGTGTGACCCTGGGCAAATCATTTAACCTCTCAGTGTTCTACGGAACTCTTTAAGACTATAAGTTCCAGAGAAGGTACCAATTTGTACTGATAAAGGGAGATTCCTCATCTGGAAATCCCTATAACAATTAAATCCTAGGTCCTGGACACCCCCCCCCCCCCCCCCCCCCCCCCCACCCCCCCCCCCCCCCCCGCCATGGCCATGCTGCCCCTCAAGGCAATACAACACAAGGTACTGTGATCACAAGAGAGTTTACCAAATGCCTTGCTAAAACCCAAGCATCTCATTCTGGGTGACTTGAAGGCACAACAACTGAACACCACTTGGAGAACTACATACTTTTGAATATCATTCACTTTGTAAGACAACTTTCTCGAAGCAGCTCAACTTGGGGCTGACAGTCTCTCGTAGGATCTGCCAGGGGGCCTCCTGACTATGTGTCTCACTAGGTATTTATGGAAACCTGTGTGGTGAGAACAGGGGCAAAATCCAAGAACTCAGAAGGGTCTGAGTGGTCTCTGAACATTAAGAAGAGGAAAAGCAGGTGGTGGAAACAATTGAGGCTTTTGCAGGGAGGGAAAATGGTAAATAAATTTAAGTGCGGCTAATATCCATCTTGTGAGCTGTTGGAAATGTTGTGATCCAGGAGAATTTTTCAAACAATGTCTCATGTTCCCCACAAAGATAAATTGCAATGCATAAAGAATATGCTGGCACTATGGTATTTCCAAGTAATCTCATAGGTGGTCCTTCTTTACTCAACGGTCTGTATAAAAATGGTTTTCCTTAATTAGCATTATGAAGGATCTTAATCAATTATAGAGAAGCAGAAATAAGCCCTGTTCCTGCAGCTCTTCAGCCAGAGCCAGGCACTCCTCCAAGTCTGCTCTTTTACCTAGGCTGCATCTTCCCTAAAAGCTCTGGAAATATTATAGTTCAGGAGCCAGAGAGAATTGTAAGTAGCAGCAGCAGCAGCAGCAGCAGCAGCTCAGTGCTACCCAGTCTTTCAGTATCTTTAAATCTTTTTTGAGACCCCCTGAAATCTTCCCTGACTGTTATGGCCTTAGATCATATTGTGTTATTATAGTACCCTGCCCTGGGGATAGGGAGTGTGGTACAAAAGACCTCAAGGGGCAAATAGTTTGAACTCTAGTAGGGCATCTTGGGAAAGGTAGTTCTGTGTACCCATAAACAACCACCTGGTTTAAAACAGCAAAAGCCCTCCAAGTTGGAGGCGAGGAGCCCAGAAATCAATGGGGGACCTGAAAGGGACTCTTTGCTCTCACATTCATTGGTTCATTCCCCCATCCTGGTTACTCAGAGATGTTTCTTTTGGATCTAGTCCAGGGTATTTTCTAAAAGGGGGAAGGCAAAAGAGGTACTCAATGTGCCAACATGAATTGGCACAGAAGAGGAGATTGAGTCTTACTTGGAGAAAGTCATGATAATAAGCCTGGGAGAAATACAGCACCCATTCCTGTGCAAATGACAAGACTAGAACCAGTAGCTTTTGTTACTACAAGTATATTCAGCTGAGAGACCAATATTCAAACCTCATTGGGACATAAACAGACTTTGCAAGACTTTGCTAATTAGCCATTTACATTTCCCCTCTGTTGGCCCATTGGCATGCCTGATTCATCAGCTTAGCTTCATCTTTTCAGTGGCCTCTTCCCAATGCTGACTCCTCCTTTGACATCAGCCTATTCCATGCCGGTCAATGCTTAGGCACTCTCTCCTGGTCGTATTCAAACACTCCGGTACTTCCACTCTTGGCAATGGTCAATGACACCACTGTAAACACAGACGCATGACTCTACACAAGTCATTTAGCTATTCTAGACCTCAGTTTCCTCATTTGCAAAATGACTGAACTAGATGGAAGGGAATCCCACCAATCCTTTTGACTTTTCCTTATTCAATTGCTTCCATCTTGGAGATTGCTCAGTTTTTAATGATCTTTAAACCCTAGCATCCTGGATTTAGAGTTAGAAGGGAACTTAGAGATCATCTAGTCCTCCCTCTTCATTTTCCATATAAGGAAAATGAGGACCTGATTGTTTCAATGATTTGTCCAAAATAACACATCTAGTGAGTGGCAGAAGCCACATTTGAAACCAGTTCCTTTGACTCCAAATCCAATGCTCTTTCTATTGCATACTATGCATCTCATTCCCATGTTGAATTAGATTGTGTTAACTCTGTTCCTTAAGTTAGATTACTGGTTTCTAATCCCCACACCGTGGTTAGGATACAGAACATCAGTCTTAATATAGGGTATGATAGATGTGGCTAGAATAAATATTCATGTGAAAAAGACTTGGGAGCATGGGGGAGGGTGTTTAGTATTATAGGCTCCACGTAAGTTAACAATATGACATGGTAGCCAAAAATAATACCATATTAGTTTGCAGTAGTAAAAGCATAGCATCCATAAAGATGCAGGTGACATTCTCACTGTGTTCTGCCCTGGCCGTATCCCATATGAGGTACTGAATTCCATTCCAGAGACCTCATTTTAAGGAAGGATAGAATGTGAGCAGTGGAAGGAGATGAGGATTTCAAGGGAAATCTAATAAAAAAAATTCCATGAAAAGATTTATTGGAGGAACTGAGAATATTTAACTGAAATAAGAGGTTTGAGGGAGGGTGGGGTAAAAAATAGTGGTTATCTACAAGGATTTGAATGGCTGTCATGTAGAAGGGGCTACTAAAACTCATTTTGCTTTGCCCCAGAGAGCAAAAATAGGAATAATTGATAAAATTTGCAGAGAAATAGTTTTTGACTTAAAAACCACTTTGTAACAATTAGAGTTATCCAAAAATGAAGTGGTAGAACTGGGGAGGAATTGAGACAGGTAAGGAGCATGGTGGATAGAGTACTCAACTTGGAATTAGGAAGGGCTGAGTTCAAATCTTGTTTCAAATACTTTTTAGCTGTGTAACTCTGGAAATTCACTTAATCTTTCGACTTCATTTTCTTCATCTGCAAAATATGAACAGTCCTAGCACCTATGCCCAGGACTGTTGGGAAGGTCATGTGAGAGAAGATGCATAAAGCATTTTGGAAAATGTAAAGCACTATATTGACAAGAGCTCGTGTTTCTGAGTTCCCAGTCACCAGAAGTCTTTAGTTACATTTTAGACGGCCACTTCTATGCAGTGTTATCAGGGGGCTCATGTCCAAACATGGACTGGACTCGATGATTTCTGAGGTGTCATCCAACACTGAGGTTCTCTGAGTCTAAAGTTAAGCAGGTTTATTGTGCTAATAATTTGGATACTGTTCTTTGCTTTTAACCCCTGCAGGACCTTTGAGGAACGCTCAGGCTTGTCTGAGTTTCCAAATTAATCCACCTTTTCTTTAGAGATTGCAAAATGATAAAAGTCTACTTTAATATTTCTATGATCTGAGATTCCAGCTAGGGGGCTCCTCCTTCTACTGATGCAGATTGTAACTCCTATATACCAGAGCTTGTGGCATGAAATCAGAGCCTCCAACAACCCAATTTCACTCCCATGATACGATGAGGCCTGTTTTAGCAGAGGTTAAAAGCCTAAAATCCTAATTCTAAATTTCCTAAATTCTGCAAAAAATAGTGCTCAAAAGATCCAATCAAAAGATGGAGTACTTCTATGCTGGTCTTTCATTATTTTCCTATCCCCTCCTTTCACTGCATTCTCTCCCCAGTTACCTGGTGCCCTGAACCGATGCTTGGGAAAACAAGTTTGACGTTTTTGTTCTAGGTAACATTTTAACCAAGGCATCAGACTACTGATGCTCCTCCCAAGGGGGACACCTTGAACACACACCATTGCCCCCAAGGGAGACCTGGGTGAGCCTGAACCAAACCCTCTCCCTTCCCTGGGAGATCAGAGGATGCAGGACTGTATTTCACATCCCAGGGAAGCATATGGATGAAGAATGTGATCAGATGAAAAAGGGAGATGATCGATTTTCCCTCCTTTTGTTTTCTCTTACTGACACAGATATCCACCATGGAGAAAAATCTCAAGAACATTGAGGAAGAAAACAAGATCATAGAGGAGCAGAATGAAGCCTTGTTCCTGGAGCTTTCTGGCCTAAGCCAGGCACTCATCCAAAGTCTAGCCAACATCCGCCTTCCGCATATGGTAAGGAGCATTCACAATCACCCCATCCTTTGGAATTGCACAATTCAGGAGTCAGTGACTGGAGACTATCTCTGCATCCTACTGACATATTTTACCGGTACAAATCTAGGCTCCCTTCCCCCATAAAAATTTAGTTTCTATAAAATCTAAATGTAGCCTGTAATTGGTATTATTTTTCAACGTATACCTATGTATTTTCCCCTTTCAAAGAAATTTGAGTTTAGAAATTTAGCCTACATTATGGGGCAGCCTACATTTTGGCCAAGACAACACATCTCTGCCTTTGGGGTCATTAATACATGTGTATCTGGAGCTTCTAGTGAGTGTCCCTTTTGTGTCATTTCTGCTGATTCTTTCCTTACATCTATTGTTCTCTTTTGGGGCCAGTGATTACAATCAGCAAACAGGGCACATGGGGCCTTTAATCTTATGAACCAAGGGGAGCTGGGGAGGGATTAGAATTCTGTATCATCAAGGCCTCACAGTTGCTGTTAAAATGGAAGTATTTCCTATTCTACTTTGAAAAGCTTGCAGCCAAAAATAAAATAAAATAATGGTTTGAAAGACAGCATGTTTGGTTTAATTTAATGAGTTCCAACAGCAGAGACCACGTTGCCATAGTGTTGCTACAAAAAGAAAAGATGGGATCCTATGAATTAGTCCAAGTCGGGAAACATAAGGAGCTGCTGGCTCCCTTTTCTCCATTCCTAGGAAATAATTTTCAGTAAATGGGGAGGGGAAAGAGAAAAGAAAGGGAAGAGGAGAAAAAGAGAACTGGGATTTTTTTGTTTGTTTCTTTTTTACTCTTAGTAGAAACTAGAGATTTTCAGTGTGGTTTATGACTGAGGTTTTGAATTTCCTGTGCCCTCCGTCAGTTATGTTTTCTCCATCTCTAAGTTAGCAATTCTCAGAAAACCACTGTTACCTAGTTTGGGTGGGGTGGAGAAGAGGCAATAAATATCAATGTCACAGATAACTTGGTTTTGTTTTGTGTTGAAATTAGGAGCCAATCAGTGAACAGAATTTCGATGCTTATGTCAACACCCTTACTGACATGTACACCAACCAAGAGTGCTACCAGAACCCAGAAAACAAGGACCTGCTTGAGAGCATCAAGCAAGCTGTCAAAGGGATCCAGGTCTAGTACTTCAGGAACGACATAGACCCACATCAAACGATCAATGACTACTAAAGGCTATTAGAAGATGAAAACCTTCACTCCCAAGTATTCAGGTTTACAAGTTGTGAAACTTGTTTAATGAATGAAAAGGACCAAAACATAACCGAGAGGCCATTTATAAGAAGAACTGAATCAAACTCCATTTTATTATTTACCTCCTAGTCCCTCTTGCAGATGGTAGGGGGTTTTCTTACTCATAGCAACACACTAGATAGGCATCCAGGATGTCACCCTACGATTGGCTGAAGAGCTTGGGGGACTTGAGGAGAGAGGAGGGCAGAGGGCATCCAAGGTGGGGAAGGTCTGCAGTTCAGTGTTACCTAAGAGACCGACCAACTTACACACCCATTGTCTGTGACTGTGAAGATACAGCCCCCTCCCCCATTCATCCTCAATCCTGTGCTGATGTAATGCAGCACCAGAGCTGCAAGTAACCTTTCGATGTGAATCTCCTCAAGGGCTCAGACCCTGAAGGTACTCAGATAGCCGAAGGGTGGAAACTCTGAAGTATTTTAAAAAAAAAGTCCTTTATTTTTATTTTCTAAAAGAAATCCGCAGAGCAGTTCCGAATCTCCAGTGGAAAGCGCAATGGAAAAGGTTCTCAGGGAAGCTTTTGGAGTTTGCAACTACAGTATTCCTTTGTCTGTCGTAACCACGAGAAAATAGCTGTTTAGGAATAGACCAGCGCCAGATATTTCACACCAATGCTCAGTGTGTCAGGGTCCACTGTCTATACTCTGGGAGCTCTGCTTCCCTAGAGTTCTGGTTCTGCTACTTGTCAAGGCCATTCTGCTGGTGGGAGAGATGACATCTCAGCACCAGGAAAATATTGTTAGACATGGTTAGAGATACAGTGTGCAAAGACCCAAAGGGGTCCAGAGGAGACTGTGTCTCTGGTAGCAGATTGTGTTTTTTTTAATTTAATTTAATATATATATATATTATATATAATTTTTTTGGCAAGGCTATTGGGACTAAAAGTACTGTTCCAAGAGAGAAAAATTTGGGTATAGATCTTCCAAAGAATCCCTTTAGTCCGCCACTCCATTACTGTAGCCCACTGCTCACTTAAAGAACTGAAACCACCACAATGTTCCTGTAGGGATGACCTCTAGTTTCATATCCTTAGGAGCAAAGAAGGATCAGAGGGATGGTTCTTTCAAGGCTGTAAAGAAATGCTTGCTGTGTTGGCCCAAAGCCCACCCTACTCTCTACCCTTCACACCTCCCTAGGCTACAGATAGTGCAGGCACCCAGAATCTACTACAATATAGAGCCACTTGCTGTCATTTCAGAAGTGTAAGAGGGATGCCAAACTAGAACCCACAGAGCCACAGTGTATGACATTCTTTACTTTTTCAGGCTTCTCTGAACAGTCACTGTGATCCACTGAACAGCCAAGCTGTTGCTTGAATTCCCTGGGGGAAATTGCTGTCAGGTAGAACTGATCTCTGGGCCATAGGTGACAGGGTGGTGATGGATGAAGGGTAAGGGGATGGGGGAGTAGGACGACATTAGATATGTCAATAATTAAGTTCCAAATACAGTATCACAAAGATTACACTTCTTTTGAGAATCCATTCAAGGTGCAAAAAAAAAAAAATAAAAAAGGAAAAGAAAATTTTAATGTGTTAAAAACACAATGTTCTTAACATGTAAATAGAGTCCAAATTGATGGTGACTGCAATTCAGAGTTAGTATTTAAAAGTAGAAAATTGCACTTCCTGGAAGAAAAAAAAAAGTAGTTAGTTTGATTATTCTGTAAATTATTTAATTTTGGCAAGATGTATGTAATTTATATTCGCAACACCTTATGTTAACATTTGCTATTTATTTAACATTTTTATTTATTAATTTTATACTATTTTAAACTAGAGACCATACCAGGGTACCGTGAGAAGGAAATAGATGGAAACAAAGAAAAAATACAATGTTTTGATCATAGTAGAGTCCACACTTGCAAAACAAATCTAGATATGGCTCCTAATTGTGATTTTGATGCGACCAAGTTATTTTATATATATTTTGTTATTTATTCTTTTAATAATGGGATTTTTTTAAAGATATTTTGTAACTGAGAAGTTTTGATAATTTGGGGTTTTTTTCATGGGGGGGTGGGACCTGAGAGAGACACTTTTTAGTTTTCCTTTTTCCCCCCCTTTTTTTGGGTTCCTCTTGTTTCAGGCACTGATAACAGGAAACGAAGATGCTGTATTTATTATTTATTTAATATTTAATTCAAATGAAGTGTGCTCTGGGTGTATTTATTTTGTCATGTTTGTGTGTCAGTTCTGTGATGACTGAGTAATTGTTTCTGTGAAGGAATACTGTTGATATTTCAATAATAAACAGTCCCGTTGAAAAGTAACGGCAGGCTACCTGTTATTCTGTGACAACTCACACTATGATTCTCCTTCCTCAGGAAATGTATTAAATCCACAGGACTTCATAATATATTTGCAGGGTTGTTTCATAATAAAAGCCCAGTTCTGTTTGTGAATTTAGTAGCCCTGGTCTTTTTTAAAGATACTTTAACAATATAACCTGATACCCAACTTGGTTACCAAAGCTATGATAAGATGCCTTTATGGTGGAATTCAACTTCACTGACTATTTTTCTGTGCTTTTTACAAGGGAGAGGAGTGGGAGGTACTGTGTGTGTTCAGAGAAGGCTGTCATTTACAATCTGCATGGTCATCCTCTCTGAGACTCATATTTTCACTTCTAAAATGTGGGCATTAGACTTGATGACTCTGGGGATTACTTCCACAGCTCTAAATCTCACATCTTGACACAGCTAAGACCAAAACAGGAAAGAAACCTATATTTAGGTTTTGGAAAAACTTTTTCTTTGCTTTTTTCCACCCTACCTCTCCCTGACACTTCATTTTCCTCCCAAGTTTGTTTGATTTAATGTCAGGAAATTGGGGGTGGGGGAAGGAGAGAGGAAGGGGAACCAAAGTGTTTATCTACTCAAGAGTAGCAGCCTCATTTCCAGATGAGACACAGCACTGGGACAGTTAGACCCCAATGGACCTTTCCAGTTGGCCCTTTTTGATTCTTTAAAGCCTTAGTCCTTACAGTTAACTCTAAGGATTTGCTCCAGGTAAGAGCTTGAAACCTCAATCAGAGATCTCAGTGGATAAAGTTAGGAATTCCGGTGCTATATTTTTGCACATGGAAATCCTCATTTAACTCCCCTAGATTGCTGTAGATCTGAGTAGAGGGTTGGAAAATACAGGATTTAGAAACCCAAAGGGCCTAGATTTGTTTAGTCTGAAGAAGAGAAGTTTTAGGAACTATTTAGCAATGTTTTCCGACGTACAGGGAGATTCTGTCCAGTAATGCCAATGAGACTAAACGTAAGAGGGAATTGATCTAAGAATGTGAGATTTAAGTTAGAATGGAGGAAAGTTTCATGGAAATGATAATAAACGAGCATTGGTATGACTTCCTGACAGTGGTTCAGATTCAATTAAGATCTTGAGGACTACCTGGAGACAAGGACTTGAGTCCCTTCTAGCCTGAGGACGTAATGCTACAAGCCGGTCTATGCGGGATCCAAAGTCCCATAAGTTCAAGAGAGCCCAATTGCTATATTTTTGTCATTACATTGCTATATTTTCACTGTGAGCATTTACACCTCAAAAATCAGAAATTTTACCCATCAGGGCTTGATTTTTATTGTTTTGCTGATTGTTTAGTCTTACAAAAATGATGAAAATATTAATAATGCAGATTAAATTTAAAAGCATCCTGCATACATTTTCCCCTTCCCCAGCCAATTAATAAATATTTATCAGCACATCCCTGGCTCCAGGAGACAAAAACAGTTGGCAGGTCTTTGAAGAGGATGAAGCAAAGGAAGCATTTAATTCCAAATAATGCCTAGTGAATGGAACGAGCTCCAGTCTGATGGGCCAAGTGGCTCCTACCCTAACTCTGGTTCCAGATAGACCAGGTGTGTCCAAACTGGGTCAACAGCAATGATCAGACCACATCTAGAGGAGAGCAAACCAACAAATTTTTCTTCTTTATTGGATAACCAGTGCAGGGTTTTGTTTTATGGTTTGTTTGCTTTTTTTCCCTTTCCCATAGACTAGACTCTTTCTCTTCCATGCACCTTTCCTAGGTTGTTCTAACCCCATTTTAGAAATAACAAATTCAAGTCAACTCAAGCCAACGAATATTTAAGTGCTTTCTATGCACCAAACACTGTGCTAACCACTAAGAATAAAAAAAGAAAAGACAATCTCTACTTTCCAGGAGCTCACAGTCTAATTAGGGAGGGGGCGGGGGACTCGGGGAAGGGGAGACACTAAACTATAAGTAAACAGTCTATAAACAGCATACATTGGAGATGATCTCAGAGGATGGCTCTAAGACTAAGGAAGGTTGGAAAATGAACATAATCATCATCAATCATAGCATTTTTATAGCACCCTAAGGTCTGTAAAGCATTTTGCAAATGTTATTTCAATCTCTGTGAAGTAGAGGGACAGAGACAGAGATTAACCCTGCCTCTGAGGCAGAGGTTAAGAGATTTGCCCGGGATCACATCAGCTGAGGCTGAATTTGAACTCAGATTGTCTTCACTCCAGGTCCAGTGATCTTTCCTCTGTACCTCCTAACAAAGGTGAGACTTTAGGTGAGACTTGAAAAAAAGCCAGAAAAACTGAGAAACAGAGAGGAGGGAGAGAGGCATGGGGGTAGCCAATGAAAATGTCCAGAGTTGGTAGATGTTGAGGAATAGCAAGGAAGCTAATGTCAATGGATCAAAGAGTATAGGAAGAAGGAAGGTATAAGAAGACCGAAAGATAAGAGGCCACAGAGAATTTTATATTTGATCCTAGAGGACATGACATAGTCAGACTTACATTTAAGGAAGATCAATTTGATGGCTGAATGGAGGAGGGATGGAGTAGGGAGAGAGTAGAAGTAGAGAGACAAACCAACAGGCTATTGAAACAGTCCAGGAAGGATGTGATAAGTGCCTTGCCAGGGTAGTAGCAGTATCAGAGGAGAGAAGGCAGTGTATATTAGATTTGTTGTGAAGGCAGAAACAAGAGGACTTGGCAATAGATTAGATATGGGGGGTGGGGAGTGAAAGAAAGTGAGGAGTTGGGGCTGACACCTAGATTGTGAGCCTAGGTATGTGAACAGGAGGATGGCATTACTCTCCACAGCAATAGGAAGTTAGGAAGACAGGAAGGTTTATAGGGAAAGATTCCACTTTGGACATGTTGAGTTTAAGATGTCTTTAAGCGTCTAGCATGACATATCCAACAGGAAATTGGAGATGTGAGACTGGAGGTCACCAGAGAGGTTAGGCCTAGAAAGGTAGATTTAAGAATCATCAATATAGAGATGATAATTAAATCCTTATGAGATCACCAAGTAAAATAGTATAGAGGGAGAAGGGCCCAAGATAGAGTCATGGGGAACACTCACAGTTAACAGACATAACCTGAATAAAGATCTAGCAAAGGAGACTGAGGAAGCAGTCAAATAGGAGGAGAACTAGTAGAGAGCAGTCATGACAATGTAGAGAGAACAAAGTGTTCAGGTGTAGTAGCACTTTGGATTTGAACATCTTTCCCACCCATTAATAGGCCATGTGACCTGCTTAGTCACCGGAAGCCTAAGTCACACGTGGTGGGAGGAGCTTCCTGACAGAAAAAGAAAGTTCTGTCACAGGAAATGCTGAGGGAGAGAGAGAGCAGTTATGGCTGCTAATGGCTGCCCTCGTAATTATTAGAACTGAACAGGCTGACTTAGCTGTACTGTGAGTTTGTTTTTGGGAAGATCCCAGCACAGGGTCAGAGAGGTTTTGGCATGGAGAGGCTCCATGTTGTGATATTCTGTATTGAATGTTTTGGGTTCCTTGCTGTTATGATGAAGTGGGCTGACTGGCTGTGGGAGCTGAGCGTTTGGTTATGGGATATGGTTCTCTGGTGTCTGAATAAATGGTTTACTTCTACCTTCTACGTGGAGAGTGTCGTATATTTTGTGATACAGAACCACATAGGCATTTTGACAATTATCATCTACATTGTTATTATTGCCTTACTGTTACTCCAGGTGAAAATAGTGATCAACATTGTCAAAGGTTGCAGAGAGGTCAAGAAGGATGTAGACTGAGGAAGAGCCATTCAGTTTGGCAGTTAAGAGATCGCTGGTAACTTTGGAAAGAAGAATTTCAGTTGAATAATGAGGTCAAAATCCAGACTGCAGAGTTCCCAAGAGAGTGAGAGAAAAGGAAGGGGACCATCCTCTCATTGTGGATGGTCTTCTCATGGAGTTTAGCTATGAAAGAGAGGGGATATATAGGATGACAGCTACATCATGGACTGATCATTTGAGGGTTTTTTGAGGAGGGGGACTCATTGAGAGCAGAGGCCATCAGCACTTTTCTCTTTGTATCCTTAGTGGTTAACACGGTGCTTTGCAAAAAGCAAATGCTTAAATGTTTTTTCATTCCTTAATTCATTCATATAAAGTCCTCTGTGGAAAGAGAAGAGAGAAGAGGGTAGATGTGGCTTGAGGGGACAAGAGAAGATTTGGAATAGACACCAGTGAGCATCTAATACATTATCAATTGGGGAAGAGGAATAGAATTGCGATCTAACAATAAGAACTTATTAGAGTAAGAGAGAATAGACAGCATAGTTGTGTTACCTACAGTGAGGCTCATGGATCACATGAGTAGGAGGAGAGAAGGCAGTCAGTGATGATAACCCAGCGTTGGTGTTTGGGGAAAAATGGGGAGGAACAGGCAAAGAGATTTGAGGTAGAAATTGGCATAAAGTTCAACTGGTTGGTTGCACAGTCGGTATAAGGAAAGAAGGAAAGTGAGGGCAGATTGATGGATAGGCAAAGCAGAAAAGAGTGGAGGGCTAGAGGTCAAGAACTAAAAACAGACTCAGAAGGTGTGATGCAGAGGAAGACATGAAAGGATAAGAGATTATGGTCTGAGAAAGGAATTTCAGAATTGTCATGGAGTCTAAAGACTTATAGGTGATGGGGAATTCAGCGTGACTGAGGCAGAGGTACAAATTGTGAGAGTTGATGGTGCTAATAAACTAGGAGGCCAAGGTATGTAAGGAGACATCAACACTGATTTTGAAGTCCCCAAATATAAGGTCAATGGTTGTGGTAGAAAGGAAGAGTGTGAGTCAGACCTTAAATTCCTTGAGAAAGAAAGAGGCATGACCTGGTAATTGGAAGATAATAGCAACCAGGATCTCAACTGGGTAATATAGGTGGGTGGAGAGAAATTCAAAAGAGGCTAGGTTAAGTCAAGTCAACAACTATTCATTAAACAGTTGCTGTGTTCCAGGCACTGTCCTAAGTGATGGAAGCAGAAGGAAGAGTTGGAGAGAAGCAGTGAAGAACAAGAAGTATTTCTACTACTCCTTCTGGCCCAGTATGTCTGGGGCTATGAGATAACATGCATCTAGAGCTGGAGAAGATGGCCAGGAATAAAGTGCTTTCTTATTGGAGCCAGGTTTCCATGTAGGCAGGAAGATGGAAAGAATGGAAGAGGGATAGGTCTAATATAAAGGGCAGTTTGTTATGATTCAGAGGACAAAATAGAAGGGAAGGGCAAAGTGGGATGGGGATTTGGGAGGGGTGGATTGGAATGAGGAAGCAAAGAATGGTAGCAGGTGAAGAGTATTGTTGCTTAAGTAACCTCTGACTGAGACACATGGGCTGATTTAAAAGGAGAGAGCTTGCTACTCAGAGACCCCTGGCACCAGCCAGGATACTGACTTGATATTCTTACTCTGTTTAGATGTACAGAGTGCTGAGATTCCAGTTCTGGGCTTATACCCAGGTGAGCAGGCAATGAAGGCCTTGTGTCTGGGTCCTCAATGGTTATAGAAAGCTGTTCTTCTCCAACCTGGATGTTCATCTTATCTTCCCTACCTCATCCCACTACTGTCAAGAGAATTGGAGGAGGGGGGTACGATATCATGGCTCAGTTATGTCCAGCTCTGAGTGCCACATTTTAGGATGGGCATTGATAAAATGGAACTCATTCAGGGTAGGGCAAACAGAATGAAGACCAGTTGAAAGAACTAGGGGTGTTTACCCTGGCTGAGGGGAGATTTGAGGGAACATGATAGCTAGACTCCAGTATTTGAAGAGCTCTGAGTGCCACATTTTAGGATGGACATTGACAAAATGGAACTCATTCAGGGTAGGACAAACAGAATGAGGACCAGTTGAAGGAACTAGGAAGGAGCCTTTACCCTGGCTGAGGGGAGACTTGGTATGATAGCTATCCTCCAGCGTATGAAGTGCTGTGACATAAAAAAAGATTTGACTTGTTCTGCAAGTGGATAGAAATTGTAGAAAAACAAATTTAGCTAGATGAAAGGAAGAACATTACAATTAGAAGTGTTCAAAAATGGACAGGGGAATGAGCTTCTTCAAGATCCTACTTGTGTTCTTGAAGCAAAAGTTGGATAAACACTTGTCAAAATTATTTAGATAGAACTCTACTAACTGTGATACAGCAGAAAGAACACTGATTCTGGAGTCAAAAGACCAGAGTTCAAATCATGCCTCTGATGCCTCTTTCCTGTGTGCCCTAGGGCAAGAAACTTCACCTCATTGGGCATCAGTTTCCTCACTTATAAAATGAAGGGGTTGGACTAAATGATCCCTGGGGTTCCTTGCAACTCTTGATCTGTGATCTCATGGATCCTCTAGATTAGACTAGTGGGTTTCTGAGATCCTTTCCAATTTGGGGGAATTATAATTCTTCAAAAATATAATAACTCACTATACGAATACAATTGTCCTGGGTTCTAGGGACAGAAGACATAGACAAAAATGTCACTGAAATAGATGCTATTGTCTGTCCAAACACAGAAACATAGGAATGCAGTGGAGGGCAAGATATAGGTTGGGGAAGGATGTGGAATATGTTGAAGTCTAAGGAATACTAGATTCTGCAACCAAATCCTCGCTCCATCGATTACTAACTCAGTGACCCAGACCAAGTCACCTTGCCTTTTTGAACCTCAACTCCCTCATCTATAAAATGGGGAAATCAAGAGCACTACCTACTTCACAGACTTATAAGGATCAAATGAGATAATGCATGTGAAATTCTTTGTAAACATAAAATGTTTTATAAATGTGAGTTTATATTATTACTACGAGGTGGAAATATGGGAAAATAAACAGAGGCAAGGAGACATGGGAGACTAGAAGGCTACGCAGATAGGAAGGTATCTGATATGAATAGGAATGGTAGATTTAGGGAGAACATTAACTATGGAACAGGAAGGATGACAAAGGTAGAGAGAAATGGAAATTTGCAAAGGCATAGGAAATGTGGGTGGGTCAATGCTCATTCGTTGAATATGTGGTTTAAGGAGTCTCGGGAGATCTATGCAATCCTATTTTAAAACTTTTAATTTTTCAAATGCCCCTAGATACAAAATAACTGAAATGCAGAGACTAGAATTTCATCAAAAAGTTACTACCCCAACGTGGAAGTGCCACATCCCCCACTGTTCTGCCTGGGGTACAGTGCCAGCATTGGCTCAGTCATTCTTCATAGGAGCAGATTTTATGCCATTAGACGTGCTTCTGGCTGTTTCTTTCACACACTGTCAAAAATGTTTTCTATAACTTTGATTTTGTCACAGCTTTCTCAGCTGAAGTGGTAAAAATGGTAAACAGAAATGTGCCTAAAGACTATAGAAGTACCATCCTTGCCCCCACCCCAACCCTCAAAAGGCCTGCCATGTTTCAAAAAGATCCTAGGGCCACAAATATGTGCCTTGTGGAATGAATTTTCATATGAACATCTCATTATTACACAAACATACTGGCTTCTTATTAAAAAAAACAGCCAAAAGCTGGGGAAGTCAAGCATCCAAACCAATCATACCCCATACAACCTCTGAGATCTAAAAGAAACCTTACCCCATCCTCTTATCTGCCCCTGTTCCCACTTCTCCCCATTCTCTCATCTTCTAAACTTATCCCCTGTCCATCTCCCTTTCCCCAGTGTCATCTCCTCTTCTATTTCCCGTGCACTAGCCTCAGCTCTTCAACATCTCCCATCCCTCAAACCCATCCCACTTACTGAACCTCTTTCCCATCCTATATGCCAATCCCATCGTCTCTCCCATCCTCATCCCCAACCCCAATGTCATACTCTAACACAGAGACCCACCACTGGCAATCTTCCCCAGCAAAAAGGGACTGAGCTCTATTTCTTGTAACTGAGTTCAAACCTATGACTTAGTACCACTCAGATTCCCTTTGGGGTTATACTCTGAGCCCTGACTGCCAAACTCTCAATTATAGATCACTTAAAATTCACCCCCACCCAACCATGGGAAAACATAGGCATAGTCCCAAAAGGAAGTCCCACCAGGCAGCCCCTTCCCTGAGGCACAATTGAGTTCACACATGACACCACCAGGAAAAATAAGAAGGAAAAAACCCAAGTCACCATAGCCAAGATGCTACAAACTTGTCTTACCTTGATTTGCCATTTACTTTCCCACTCTTTCAAATGCTTCATCGATCCTCTTCCAACAGTTGGGCTATCTGACCAGCAATGAAAGTAATATAAAGGTGCTCCTGCCTTCTTGGACATGAGTAGATACTCATCTATGGTGCACAGCTTCTGCAGAGTTTCATTACCCTATGCTTATTCCTAACACTCATCTTCCACCCCACCCCCCGTCCCTATCCTCCATCACCATCACTGTTTCCTATGCTCCATCCCTATACTTATCATCTTCTTCCCACTTGTATCAGCCATTCTGCACCCCAAAACCCATCCATATCCCTACGCTTCTCTAGTCCTACTCTCATCCACAATTTCCGACCTCCAACCCCACCATATTCAAATCCACCACTTTATTCCCCACTCCATCCCTATCCCATTCTCATCTTCTATGTTAACTCCCAGATTCCATTTGCATCTACATCCCCACCCTAATCTTCATCCTGAGCTCCATCTGTCTCTTTAACCTCATCCTTATTTATATCATCAGCCTCCTTTTGATCCTCCGTGCCCATCTTCCATCAGCTATGGCCTTGAGTGCTTGCTGGTTATGTATTGCTACTCCGAAAGAAAAGCCTTCTTGGGTCACTTGGCCAAGGGTACAGTCCTGAAGTAATTGGGATGAACTCTGAGTTACCAGGACAAGCCTACGCCAGGATCAGAGTTCAGTTCCAAACCCAAATAACCTTGGAGACTTTCTAGAGAGACTTGGGATAATAATTCTGTCTTTCAAGTCTTTGATTCCCAAGTGAGAAACAGAGAAAAAGAGAGTCAGAGCAACCCTGACTTTATGAATAATTTCTATTTTAAAAAATGCAACAAGCTAGCCACAAAGAGCAAAAGTACATTTCTCCTGATCTAAGGACAATTGCTGATTCTGCTTCTACTTCCAGAATGCTATAAGAAGACAAATTATATTAATGGAGATTTTATATACACTTGCAGTTGCTTGAAAGCATACTCCATACAAAGGATTGTGCCCTTGCTCTATTTCTGAGACCACCTCCCTGTGGACACTGGTATTTGTGGATGCTTTGGAGATACAACATGGTAATCTATTCATTAGAGTGAGGAGAAAACAGATGGGAATTGAGCCACCACCTTCCCAGGACAGACAGCCTGCCTATCACTGCAACCTCTAAATGCTAAAATAGAAGCACAAAAGCAACTCCGGTTATTAAATCTGTGACCTTGCCCCTGAAAGTCAGGAATAAATGATTTGTCACTCAGATTTAGAACTGCTCAGGACCACAGAAGAGGCTCCATTTGTTAATGTGGTTTCCAAATTTGCATCCTCTTAATATGCATTTATTGAGCCTTGGCTGACTGAATATGTGTCCTATGTGGCCCAGAGTACTTGAATACATTTTGTCCTTGTGTTTAATTCAGGTGCCATTGGCAAGACATAGAATACAGATGCTGCCTCCAATTTAGCGAGAACATGAGTTCTGAGGCACATCATTACTGCTAACTCTCATGGTTCTCTTTATTGATTGCTCCTCTTTATTCCCATAGCCCTCACCCTATTTCAGGGTCTTCCCATCTCTTGCTCGGACTATCATGCCACTCTAATAGCCGCTTTGTCATTCTGCCTTCCCCACCGCCATTTAGTTTCTGTAACCCTCAAATCCATGCTACAAGGATCTTCACATTAATATTCCTAATGGGGAGCTTTGATCACATCCTTCCATTGCTAAAAGTCCTTAACAGCTCTCCGTTATTACCGTTATTATTCCTTTATTCTCTCCCCGTCCCATTGATTCTGATCTAGCCACCAATGTACAAACTTTGTTCCCTGTCCTTGACTAGTCATTCCCTCACACTTCTACACCTTTATTCTACCCGGCAATGTCCCACACCAGATCCCCACTCTTTCTACTGTGACCTCTGAAATATCTGTTCCTAATTAACAAATTATCTTTCATCTTATACCTCTTTCTCACTCCTTCCATATTCTAGCTCTCATTCAGACCTGGTTCCCTTCCTGTGACACCACTCCCCTCACCACCCTTTCCAGTACTGTGGTTGTCCCCAAGACTTTGTCCTGGGCCATCTTCTCTTCTCTATATATATTTTTTACTTGATGGTCTCATCAGCTTCCACGGTTTCAACTCTATACAAATGATTGTCTGATTTCTTTATCTAGCCCTAACCGCTTTTCAGGTCACAGCATCTCCGATATATGCCTCCTTCTCTTCTCTGACACAGCCACCACCCTGATGCAGGCTTTCATTACCTCATGCCTGGACTATTTCAACAGTCTGTGTCTTAGTTTCCCTGTCACAAGTCATTTTCCATTCCAGTCCATCCTCCATTTAGCTGTCAAAGTGATCTTCTTAAAGCACAGGTCTGACCATGTCACTTCCCCTCGCCCCATTCAATAAATAGTGACTCCCTATCACCTCCAGGATCCAACATAAAATGCTCTGACATTTAAAGACCTTCATAATTTGCCCCCAACCACCTTTTCAGTGTTTTTATACCTCATTCCCCTCCACATACTCTGCAATACAGTGACACCAGCCTCCTTACTGTTCCTTGAACTAGACACTCCATTCCCTGACTCCAGACATTTTCAATGATTGTCCCATCATGCCTAGAATGCTCTCTTCTCTTCTCAGACTCCTGGTTTCCCTGGCTCCCTTTAAGTCTCAGTTAAAGTCCTACCTTCTGCAAGAAGCCTTTTCTGACCCCTGTTAAGGCCAGTGCCTACCCTCTGTTGGTTATCTTCCATTTATCCTGCATATATCAAATATTTTATTATTTTTTTGGAGGGAGGAAGGCAGGGCAATTGGGGTTAAGTGACTTGCCCAAGGTCACATAGCTAGTGTGTCACGTGTCTGAGGTTGTATTTGAACTCAGGTCTCCTGACTCTGGGGCCAGTGCTCTACTCAGTGTGCCACCTAGCTGCCCCCTATATCAAGTGTTTACACAGTAATTCACATGTTGTTTCCTTCACTAAATTTTAAGCTCCCTGAGAATAAGATGTACCTTTTGCCTTTCTTTGTATCCCCAGGACTTAGCACAGTGTCAGGTACATAGTAGGAGCTTAATAAATACTTATTAACTACCACAAATGTCCCATTTTCGTATGCATTAACTCTGAAATTCGTTTATCTGATCACAGTTTTGTCATTCTGTCTTTCCCTAGACCTTACAACCCTTAGCCCTTTTAATCGTCTTCATCATGACCTTCATTCTATCCAACCTTCAATGTGGCTACATTGGCCCCCTTCTCCTCCTTCTCTTTCTCAAGCCTTTGGTGAACCAACTCAGCCCCTCATTATTTTTCATCCTGAATTCCCTTGCCCTTGTGTCCTATTGATAATCATACCTTGCCAACCTCCAAACATGGATTACTCCCACAATCCACCTCCTTAATTCCTATTCAGCCATGCTGATGAATAGAGTTGGAGGAAACCATAATACAATGCTGACAAGACCCACTACAAATTTGTTATCTAATCTCAACTGGTCCCTCACAGCAGCAAGGTAAAACATCCTATTCTTCCCTAATTGTTTTCCTATCCTACTTTCCATAGCATTTATTCCAAACATACTCATCTCTCCTCAAGCCTCCCAAAGTAGCCTTTCCCAATTTTTAAGCCAAGGCACCTCAAGGTTATCCTTTACTCCTCAAATTCACTCATCCCACACATTCGGTATTTGTTTTTGTCTTTATAACATCTCTCATAAATATCATCTTCTTTTTACTCATACAGCTAACAACCTTAGTTCAGGCCCTCGTTGCTTCTCACCTAGACTACTACAGTAGTCTTCTAAACGGTCTCCCTATCTCAAATCTCTCCATATTACAATCCATCCACTCACCTGCTGTTGTTGTTGTTGGTTGTGGTGGTGGTGGTGGTGGTGGCAGTGGTGGCAGTGGTGAGGGTGATGGCAGTGGTGGTGGTAGTGGTGGTGGTGGTGGTGGTGGTGGTGGTGGTGGTGGTGGTGGAGGCGGTGGAGGTGGTGGTGGTGGTGGTATTGGTGGTGTTGTTCAGTTGTTTCAGTTATGTCTGACTCTCCATGATCCCATTTGGGGTTTTCTTGGCAAAGATACTGGAGTGGTTTGCCATTTTCTTCTCCAGCTTATTTTACGGATGAGGAAACTGAGGAAAACAGAGTTAAGTGACTGAGACCAGATTGGAATTTACGAAGATGAGTGTTCCTGACCCTAATATTCTATCTACTGTGCTACCTAGCTGCCCCACTCAACTGGCAAGGTGATTTTTCTAAAGCATAAGTCTAATCATGACCACTTGCCTATTCAACAAACTCCAGTGGCTGACTATTTATATCCGATCTCCAGGATTAAATATTAATCATCCTCTTGTCATTTAAATCTCTTTATAACCTGGCACCCTTTTATTTCTTTCCAACTTTCTTATGTTTTACTCCCTTCCACTCATGCTACATTCCAGTGACACTGGCCTATGTGATAAAAATTGTCTGAGGCTCCATTGATTAGGTACTGCTGCCAATCATATAATCAATGATGCCTAGATAGGGAAAACTCAGTATATTACACTTAGAGTGCGTGTGTCACTGAACAAAAAAATCAGTGAGCCATTTACTGTGCCTCCAGGGTGATCATAGTCAAATTACCTTTTAATCCCTTTGCTTCCCCTCCATAGTGGAAGAAGATGGACACAGTGTACTTTTAGAGCATTTGTGATGAAACTTAGGGTTTAATGCCATCTGCATTTTCCATTTTTTCCACTCTAGTCTCAAGGAAGAATCAATGCTGACACTTTAGGGCTGCTTCCCTCTTCCCAGGAATCTGGGATTATCATGCCATCACCTAGGCCATACCATATGACTTCCTCCTACTCTACATGCAGTTCAGTCCTACTGTCACTTTATCCTGTCCACTGATACCCTCACTTAAGTCAACTCTGTCTCTCTGTCTCTGTCTCTCCCTCTCTCTCTCTTTCGCTTTTTGTCTCTCTCTGTCTCTTTCTTTCTCTCTCCATCTGTCTCTCTTCTCTTTCTTTCTGTTTCTTTCTGTCTCTTTTTGTCCTTTTCTTTTTCTTTGTCTCTTTCTGTTTCTTTCTTTTTATTCTCTGTCTCTGTCTGTCTCTCTGTCTCTCTCCCTGTGTGTCTCTCTGTCTCTTTCTCTGTCTTTCTCTCTCTCATGTGCATGCTCACGCACACACACACACACACACACACACACACACACACATCAGTCTCTTCCAAGTTTGTACCACCTGTTCTCTAATTGCTATCTCATTTGGCTCTCTCCTGTTTCCACATGACTGCTAGATTCTTCCCCTTCTGAGTCCTCCTAACATAATTCCACACTTAGGCACAAGGCATCCCAGTAGGGGAACCTCACAACCCAGAGGTTTTGCCAATGAGAAAACTCATGTGGTCATGTAGACAAACTAAAGCTGCCTTGGAGAATGACCACCGAAGGACGGAGGTTATTGCAACCCTTGTTTCAACCACTTGTATTTCTGTGAGTAGTAGACTTGAGAGTTGTACTATCTCATTCCATCCTCACAACGACTCTGTAGGCTGGCAAGGGAAAATATTTGTATTCCTTATTTAACTGAGGAAGAAATAGATTCAGGGAAATGAAATAACTTGCTTTACAGCCAGTAAAGCATTGGATTGGATGGCAAAACCAAGCCTTCCACTTCTGCCTAGCGCTCTTTTCAATGCACTAGCTCTTAAGTAATGTGATGTTCATACTACCATCTTTCCTGCTCTGTGTTTAATGAGAGGCATCACATTTTAGGAAGGACATTGACAAATGGGCACAAGCAGTTAAGTGCCTCAGTGGATAGAATGCCAGACCTGGGATCGGGAAGACCTCAGTTCAAATCCAGCCTCAGATACTTACTAGCTTGTGACCCTGGGCAAGTCACTTGAACCTGTTTGCCTCAGTTTCCTCATCTTTAAAATGAGCTGGAGAAAGAAACAGCAAACCACTCTAGTATCTTTGCCAAGAAACCCTAGATGGGGTCACAAAGAGTCAGACATGACCAAAAAGACTGAACAGCAACAAAAACAAGAATAGGATAAGGGATGGATAGGTCTGGAAATCGTGTCATAAGAACAGCTGTTGAAGGAATAAAAGAGGCTAAACTGGAGGATATGGAAAGTACAATCCAGGGTTTCTAGCTGAGAAGTCTCTACTGTCTTGTCTCTTCTCCTAAATGGAGAAGAGAATGTTGATGAGACAGACCACATTGAAGACGATTCATCTTCCCTTCCATGTCTATAGTTTCCAAAGTCTGTCTGTCTCTCTGCACATGAACGGAGTTGGTCATGAAAAGAATCTGGAACCATATGTGTCCTTGGGAGAAGAGTATCTCTTCTATCAAGCTCTCCCACCAACTCTTCCCCTCAGGCAGGCACACATTATCACACCAGCATTCTCTCCACCAATTAGGAGAATCTTATGCAAAACGCCCCACGCTTGACTAGAAACGTTGGTTGCAAAAGGAAACAAAATTTCTGTCTTCAAACATCTGAACATCTATCATATAAAAGAGACACTGTGACTCCAGAGGACAGAACCAGAAATGATACACAGAAATAACAGGGAAGCCAGGCGTCTGAAAATGAAGCACTGCCTCAAAAAGTAATGATGAGCCCCTTCAGTGGAAATGTTCAATCAGAGGCTAGCTGACTATATTATCATGTTTGTACTTCTCTTATGCACAGGTCACTTCCTACCTTATAATGAATTATTGATGAATGTATACCCTACTACTCAAAGTCATTGAGGATAGAAAGTCATTCATCTATTTCCCTTAGCACCTAGAACGGGGGCTTCACACTGGTTCTTGCATACAATACGCACTTCATAAATGTTTGTTGAATTAAATTAAATATTGTAGAAGAGAAGGCTGAACTGGTAGGAAATTCAACTATATGACCCCTACCATTTCTCCTAACTCCAGTATTCTATGACTTCTCTGAAGGAGAGAATTTGTTTATTTAAAAAAAAAAATCTGAGTATTGCCCACATTTATGTCAGTGGATAGAGGGAAAAGAGCTAATGAAAGAGACAGATACACTGCTGTCAGATGGGTAGGGGAAAAAATCAAGAAAATGCACTTCTGGGGAAGCCAAGGGAACAGTCTCAAGAGAGGGCAGACTAAGCACATTTGAAGGAGAAAAGGAAAGAGACGAGTTCAGGTCATTTTTGTCCTCAAAGAAATCAGGTGTTAGTGACATGGTTGCCAAGTACTTTTTCCTTCACATCTCACATCATTTAATTCAAAGTCAAACCCTGACAATGAGAAGTGTTGATAGAATTGTTCACAGGGTGAGCCAGAGGGGCAGGCAGTAGATGCTCTTATCAGAACCTCCTAAAAGACTACTAATGAGGAGTAACTCGACTCTGAACAAAGCTCCCAAAAAATGTAATTAAAGTCAAAGCAAAAGAGGTTGTTCATGAGGCATACAGAGCTGTGAAAAAGTCAAGATGGCTTTTGGAAAACTAGTTTCCCCTTCACAATAGAAGCCATCTACTTTAATGGGGTGTTAGGTACTGGAGCCAGTTTTTCAAGGGCAATGTCACTTTCTCCGTGGAGAAGGCTCCATGAGCAATCGTTGGCCCAGGATGGTTGTTTCAATGTGAGGATTCTCAAGGACACTTCTGGACTTTGCCCCATTCCTCCTGGCCAAGAGTTCAATGCCATTGTCCAAAAAACCAACCAAAACCCCCCAACATCACTGACCTGACAGGACCATGGCACATTATGAAATACACTCCTGGCTCTGCTTACTTGATCACTTGGCCTGCTGGCTTCTGTTGTGTTTATACATTAATGTGAAATAGGAAAACACTGTAATGGTGACAGAAAATTTTCTTTCTGTATCATAATAATAATGAATAATAACCCACATTCATACAGCATATTTGTATCACCAGAAAGACTCTGTCAGAGATGATATTATATGGTCTACTTCCATCACCACCACTTAGAAAACAGAAAAACTAGATGTCAGTTGTTTTATTTCAGCAGCCACTCCATGGTGGCTATGGCCTTGAACCCAAGGAAATTTCAGATTTATCAATCAAACAGCATTTATCAAGCACCTGCTATGTGTCAGCTCAGGGCCGGGGATACAAATACAAAGAATGAGACAATCTCTATGTTCAAGGAATTTTCACTCCATCAGGGGAGACACCATGTACATATATAAGTATATTCTATAAATATATGCAGAATAAATATTCAATCAATACTCAAAAGGATCTGTGGTCTCATTAATTTGGGAGTTTCCTCCATTGATGCAAGTCACAAGTCGTTCAAGCCTACCAATCCTATTGTGACTCTTGTCCGTGATCACCAGAGGGGATCTACCCAACAACATTTTTCCCAGCATAATTTATGTTGCCAGTGGGCCCCTTGGGCAGTCAGATCTGGCATTCCTTGCCTTTGACATGCGACCAGCCCATGTGCCCTTCCTATTCCCTTCCAGTTTTTTGATAACCTCCTTCACTCCTTTTCTTCTTTGGAATTCCACTTTGATCATGTGCTTATGAGCCTGCTTATACCTACTATACATCTCTCAGCTGTCCTTTATGGGATACTAATCTTTAATTCTTTCAAAGAAGTAGTGTTCTCTCTTGCCATTCAGCAACTCCAGCTAAAAATTAGCACTGAAAATCTGAGCCTTTGTTTTCCTGGGAAGTTTAGGGTCAGTAAAAGAGCTTTGCAACTTCCCCTAAAGCTATCTAGCTCTTTCTGACTCTGGGTCCACCTCATTGTCTATCTGCACTGTTTGTTCCAGGTACACATACTGTTGAACAAACTTGATAGGGTGTCCATACAAATACATGATGAAATATGGTCAATAGATATTCTTTATCCACTTGGTCTTTCCTGTGTAGATGGATAGACCAAACTCTTTTGAGTGATTTCAAATCCCTTCCAGGGGATTCTGCAGTATTCTAGGGTTTTATATAATCATCACAATGTCACCTGCAAACAAGTATCTGGCTAACTTCCCCATCCACTGGGAATCCTGTTTTGAAACCACTAACAAACTTAATTTTAACTGCTGGTATTCTAAATGTGAGATTTGTCCAATGACCAACAAAGGGATATATTACTTGGCAAACTGAATCATATCAAATCTTGACATTCTTGGCATAAAGAAAACCAGAAGAGAAAACAAAGTTTCAGTTAAATGAAAGGATGGTTCACAGATACTCCTTGCAGAGGTTTTTTAAAAAGTGAGGGTGGGGTAGGGTGGAGAGTTGGTGGGGAGTAAATCATATACCCAGAGGTCAAAGAAAAATCACTTCCTGGTATATTTGGTCATTGAAATACCAATAAGTATTTGCCAAAAGATCACCATGAAAACAATTGCAGCTTATGCGCCTACATCACTCCTGAGAATGACATAATGGTAGAGAAATTCTTTGAGTAGTTCATTGGCTCATAGATAAGACGCTCAGAAGCCATTTCTAATCCACTCCCCTCATTTTACAAATGAGGAAACTGTGGCCCAAAGATATGAAGTGACTTTCCTAAGGTCACACAGGCAGTGACAGGAGCAGGATTTGATAAGAACCTCCTAATTAAATCAACTTACGCTCTGATACTTGGTTACTTTCATTGCCAAGGCAGGAAAAACTGAGAGTGGTAAAGTATATGGGAAAGTATGGTTCAGGAAAAAGAAGTGACAGAAGCCAAAGACCTGTAGATTATATGGAAGTTTTGCCTCTGTATCAAAAACTTTTTTTCAGGATTGATAGGCATTAGACATGGCAAGCACCAAACAACACCATAAAGAATGAAATAGATTGTATTTTAACAAACAGAATTTTTAAATTTAAAAATTTAAAATTTTAATTTTAATGATAGTTATTAATTTGAGAGTTTCCCCTGATTCAGCTATTTGTGCACATTCAGATCTTTAGCTCATCAAGGTTGAGTTCAGAAATTAGAAAAAAAAACAAAAAAGACACAATAACAACGAGAAAACACTATGAAAGTGCAATTAAAACAATTGAACCCTATTGTATTTAAACAAGTAATTAAATATCATAAATGGGATATGGACTGTAGAATCAGCACCAATAACAATATAAGAATTTTGGCCAGAATTGTATCCAATATAAGACTATCACCACAACAAAGAGACCCAAGAAGTCCAGAAAGCATGTCAGAGAGAAATAGCTGCCAAAGGCAATACCAGGTTGGAGTATAAACTCAGCTATAAAACCTTACAAAAAAGTATGATGTGTGATTATCAGCTGAATCGTTTTATAAAGCAGAGGGGTAGAGAGGAGATCTGATTTAAAGAAAGTATAACAAGATACTCAACTTAGTAAAGTCACCCATAAGCATTCAAGGATGAAAATGGAAGGACTACAAAAAGAAGGAAAATAAAAAAAGATTGCAAAATAAAGACAAAGTAATTAAATACAAGTCACTGTGGATGTGTGACAGAGTTCTCTTTTCCAGTCTCTAGAAACCATAAGGAACGTTGTCCAATCTCATTATTTGCTAGAAGCACAGTTCATAGATTGTGAGTCTGCTTTAGAGTCAGAAAGACTCCAAATACAAGTCCTTCCTCTGTGTGTGTGTGTGTGTGTGTGTGTGTGTGTGTGTGTGTAGGTATGCACACATTCATACACAATAGGGTGTATAAGCTTAGTCAAGTCACTTAACTTCTAAGTTCCCCAGGAAACTCACTAAGACAAAGTTATAGGTAAATTGCCAGTCCACCAGGGAAGATAGCTTCTACACTGTCAATTTCTTAACTAAAAAAAATTCTCAGAGCAAGGCAAAACCAATACCCAAAAAGCTCTTCTTAATTATTTCATATTGATTAGGGTTTTTAAGGCAAATGATTTCATGGTATCATTTTTATAATATTTTTGTGCCAATTTTTATATCTGCTAATGTATTTCAGATCATTATTATTTCAATCAATTAATCAACAAACCTTTATTAAGAGCCCATATTAAACTGATGCTCTTCCATATGGTATATGAGACAGTTATGTACCAAATGTTCTAAGAAGAATAGTGGCCAATTATACTCTCCAGCACGCAAACAAACAAATGAAGGATTCTTGCTTTTATGGCGATGTGGGTTTTTGCTTCCCCCTAATTCTAATCTGTATATTTGGTGACACCTTGTGGTAAGTTTATGCAGAATAATTGTCCTCCACTAGCATCCTCCTATGATTCCCAACAGAGGCAAGGAGAGAGCCAGTTCTCAAGGGCTATTCAGGGAGTACACAGTCAGCCAGGCTCTCCCTAACTAGAAAGGCCTGATCTGTGTGCCCATTGTCCAACCACCAGCTGAACTAAGCTGAACTAATTGAGAAGCTCAGCAGCAGAGACTTGGCTACCAAGTGATTCTTTTGGGGAGGATCACAACAACTTATGAAACTATTTGCCCAGGTAAGAAAGGGTGGCAATCAGTGGCAGAAGTCCCCACAGTAACAAAATCATGCATTTTTTGAAATATTGAGCTATAATTCTTTTGATGACATATGATCTGTAACTGTCTCACTTCCAAAATACTGGACTAGCATTTTCAAAGGTCCTATTTCTCACACTTTTGGCCACAGCCAATATGGGATTTTGTTTGCTGTAGTAACAATTTGGCTAGCAGCTACTGTGGCTATTTAAAACCAACAACAACCAGTACACAGAAGGCCACTAACACAGGTTCTTTAATCTGTTTTACTAAGGAAAGCAACGTTAAGGGATTAACAATCTTACTTTAATCCCACATACAAATATCAATCACTTAGCTCTGGAGGAAAAGCCAGCAATCTGAGTTTCAGAGAAAATGCAAACAAATTACAAACATACACAATATAAACAGACCATATCACAATTCATAGTTACCAGAAAAGCATCAACATCTGGGCTCACAAGCCAGGGAGCTCTTAACAAAGGCTTGCCCAGAGTCACATACTACTCTTCCAGTGACTGAGAGCCCCAAAAGTCAACCTTGAATCTTATATACCTGTGTCAGGGCCCAAAGGATTCACACCTAATCAGCAAAAGGGTGTGGGCCTGGGGCTTTGCACCTAGTAAGGCTTATTCAAAGGCATTTGATTACTTTAGCATGTCTAAAAGAAAAAACAGTAAAAAAAAAAAAAGTTCCACCTTAATTGCCAATACATTTGTTTGATTATGCTTACTAGTAATAAGGGTTTTTATTGGGGAGGGGAGTTAATTAATTAATCAATGCTTGATCATTGAAAAAAATTTAACTAAAAAAGGCCCCATTTCTGAGACTGCTTAATTTAATCAATTTCAGTATTTTACAAGGGTAGGAGAAAGAAGATTTTCCCAGGGTAACATTGTTAATTATGTGTGCTAATGCCCAAAGCCTGTACTAGAAATATTTGTAGTTAAAAAAGAAAGGCAGAATGAATTATGGAGAGATCACTGGCCTGGGATCTAGGCAACCTGAGTTCTATTCCAGACTCTGCCATTAACCATCTGTATCATCTTGGGTAAATCCCATCTTGGGCAAAACCCAAGAGAGAATCTCTGGACCTCAGTTTCCCCATTTAGAGAATGAGGAAGTTGAACTAAAAGATCTTAAGCTCCCCACAGGCTCTGAAATTCTATGATATTCCTGAATTTCAATTCCAAAATGTGCTAATTCGCATCACACAGAGAAAATCTTTAGTAAGTATAGGCAGTTATCCATAGTGGTTATGTTGTTCCAAATGACTCAGAGTACATTCATGATATTGAGATTGGAGCTTCATCCTGCATAATGACACTAAGGACCAATCCTATTCTCCCACTCTTCCTCTTCATTCTTGAATACCTAGACATAACATTTTCTATACTGGGCTGTGTTATTTCTACAAGGGCAAAGATGTTATTTTTAAAATAAGTTTTAATCCTATCTTTCATTTTTATAGCATCGTTATTTCTGGTTATAGGCCTCCATTCTACATGGTTCCCAGAACTGATCCTTCTTCTATAGAGGCAACTAAATGGTACAGTGGAGAGCATGATAGGTCTAGAGTAAGGAAGTAAGTAAGTTCAAATCCAGACTGCCACTTAACTAGCTGTGGAACTCTGTGCAAGTCACACTTAGCCTCTATCTCAGTTTCCTCAACTATAAAATGGGGATCATAATAGCATATACCTCACAAAGCTGTTGTGAGGATCAAATGAGATAATATTTGGAAAGTGCTTAGCATAGTGCCTGGCACATAATAGGCACTTTAAAAATGCTTATCCCCTTCATTATGACAAAAAAGTAAAAGTGACTTACACATTGACCAAATCTTACAAAACAATATATGCAACATTCTGCCTTTATAGTCTTCTGCCTTTCTGCTGAAAAGATGGAGCTTATGTTTTATTATCCTTCCTTTGACAATTATGGTATAAGACCTACTTACCCTGGGGCAGCTGGGTGGCCCAATGGCTAGATTGCTGGGCCTGGAGTCAGTAAGATTTGAGGTCAAATCCAGGCTCAGACACTTACTAGCTGTGTGACCCTGGGCAAGTCACTTAACCCTGTTTGCCTCAGTTTCCTCATCTGTAAAAATGAGCTGAAAAAGGAAGTGGTACAATCACTCTGATATCTTTGCCAAGAAAACCCCAAATGGAGTCGTGAAGAGTCAGACACAACTGAAATGACTGAAAACAACAAACCCATTTACCCAGAACACTTTTGGGAATGAAAATACAAGAGACTAGCAAGAATTAAATGAAACTATAAATATAATAAGATCTTAGTGAAATTGTCACACTAAGGACAGTTAAAATCTCAAAGGGTTGGGGCAGCTAGGTGGTGCGGTGAGTAGAACACTGACCCTGGAGTCAGGAGGACCTGAGTTCAAATCCAACCTCAGACACTTAATACTTGGGCAAGTCACTTACCCCCAGTTGCCCTGCCTTCCCCCCTCCAAAAAACAAACCTTTCAAAATCTCAAAGGGCTGAACTACTTTGGGATATCATACCAAAGGGGAACACCTGGGTGCCTTGCTAGGCAACTGGGCCTCCAGATGCACTCTGGAGAAAGACCACAATGCAGAGTGCCTTCCATGTAACGATCTGGGACAGAGGCAGGGGGATACTAGTAAATGTTTAACAACTGGCTCTCTAAGGAGGGGAGAACGGTGCTGAAGACCCTTTTAAAAGTTTAATCTTCATTATTATAATTTTCTCCATCAATTTCTTAAGTCTAGAAAATCAGCAAAATAACAAATCAAGTCCTGATCTGTACTGTTTCACGATACATGAGGCATAAATACACGAACTGAAAATACAACAATCAGCTCCTTAGCTAGGCTTAAAATAGCTCTAGCATACTTCCAAATGGAGGCCTCTCTGCCTGTTACATAGTATCACAGGATGATAGTTTTGGAGCAGGAAGTATCTCAGGGCATCTGGTCCAATCCTTTAATTTCACAGAGAAGAAAACTTAAGTCCAGGAGCCAAATGATGCCCCCAATGTCATAGAGGTAAATTTCCAGAAGTACAACACAAGGAAACCCCCTATATCCCTCTGGAGTTTAAGGTGGGCAGTGCCAGGGAGATTCCACTATATCTTGGACACCCAGGAGACCCAACTGTGGCAATGTGCCTGGGCCTCTACAAAGCATGGAAAGATGTTAGTGATCTCAGAACACATTAGTGACATTCAGGCTCCAGAGTTAACCTGTTGATTGGATGAGAGGAATAGTTCCGTCTATAGAAATCGAAGTGGGCAAGCCTCTTGTGGTGCATGGAAACGATACCAGTGGCCTCAAGGAATGGAAATTTCCTTGAGGAAAGGGAAGTTAGAAACTAAGTTGGGGAGTTCTGACCTTGTCCAAAAGGAACAGGAGCAGGCTGCCGGTCACTTAGGAAGTTCTTTTGTGCCTTTTAAATTTTCATTTCATGTAATAAATGTACTTTTAACTATAATTTGAGTGCATTTTCCTTTTGGATCACGAAAAGTTGGGAAGGAAATAACATCTTAGTGGGAAATGAGACACAGACTTTCTTTGGAAGTTGTCCCAGAGCTTAAACTCTGAGTGGAGACAAACAAGCCAATTCGTGAGAAATTTATGAAATATTGTATAGTGATTATTTAATCTTTTAAATCCTACACTGAGAGAGAAGTTGGGCCAAGGCACTAAAACATAGGAATGCAGAAAGTCTCCTAAGCTTTGTGACCCACCTATTTGTCCTTCCTCCTCCTGTGCCAGCACAGGGAGCAGGTGCTTCTGTGTATAAGAGAACTTCTTGTCCTTCCTATAGCAACAGCATCAATACCACATGATTGAATTTTCAGTTATCATGATTCCAACTTCTTTTTAGTTTTTTTTTTAAATTTACATCATCATAATGATTTGCATGATGTTCTGTTTCTGTTTATTTCACTATGTATCAGTTCATATAAATTTTCCCATGTTTCTCTGAATTCTGCCTATTCATTATTTATTTCTTGTCTTGTTCAGTCATTTTTTCAGTTATGTTTACCTCTTTATGACCCCATTTGGAGTTTTCTTGGCAGTGGTTTGCCATTTTCTTCCCCAGCTCATTTTACAGATGACGAAACTGAGGCAAACATAATTAAGTAACTTTCCCAGGGTCACACAGCTAGCAAGTGTCTGAGTCCAGATTTGAATGCAGAAAGATGAGCCTGGTGCTCTATCCACTTTACCACCTAGTTGCCCTTACTATTTATTACTGAATAATAATATCCCATTATATACCTCTGATTGTGAATAAGTCATGAGTGTCCCCCCCCCATTTTATTAATATGTGATAGGAAGAGGAGTGGGGGAAGGAAAAGACTTGGCCAGTCTCTAGGGAACAGGTTGAACTGTGGCTTCAAGTTCATGAAGCCCCAGCAAGAATTTTAAAAGGGATAACATGACATTCAATATCTCCCTTCCTCCTCCCTCCTCTCTACCTTCCTGGTGTTCATATGTGACTGATAGCAATTCAGAATTCCTGGCAAGGGTAGTGTCATGGTCATGTGAATGGTAACTTTATCTGAAGAGGCCAGAGGAGAACTCACTGAAAACCATGCCTAAAGACATAACATTGCTCACAAGCTTGCAACGTGATTTTCTGCATAGATGCCCAAAGCGAGTGATACCACCCCCTGCGGACCCTGGACCGATCCAGGGGGGTAGTAGTAGCCTCAGGTGCAATTGGAGAGAGTTGAATAAAAATAAGGGGGTGGTGGAAGCATAAGGAAAGAAGAGAAGATAAAAAAAATTTTGAAAAACCATACATATATATTTCATCTGTTGTGTAACAGTTAAAGCTGTAATGATTACATTATTTTCCAAATAAATACACAAAATGCAAGTTATAACTGATCAGTGGTCAAGTCCACTGATAGGTCTTAACAAGCAAGTGTTGGCAGGTGAGCATGTGGTGCATTGTCAGGAAGTCCTGCATGCGTCATCAGGAATATGTGCCAGCAATGACTGTCTTGCAATATGATGCCAAACAGGTGTATGATGCAATATTGAGTCAAAATTTCAATGTAGGAAAAAACCACAAACTTATAATACATTATTCAATTTAAGATGCATCATTTTAGAAAAATATTTTATATACTTTTTGAAATGATGCAAATTTCAAAAACAAAACAGTTAAAGGCTTAAAGAAAGTAGATTTCCAGGGGGCACTGAGTAATTTTTTCAAAAGGGACCCATAGGCCAAATAAGTTTGGGAACCTCTGCTTTAAGGGATAAGACAGTGTGGTATCACAAACCTTTGAAGTCTTCCCCCACCTGCTCCCCCACAACAATTTTCAGCCTTCAAAGCTCACCTAGCAATCCATCAGAAATGGACAGCTGCATCTAGAGGGGCCATCCAACAGAAGTTCTGTCCCCATTTTATGACATTTAAGGGAAGGAGCACCCAATAGGCCTCCTCTGTAAATGGCCCCTGGGAGCAGCTATTCTGTTAGTGAAAAAGAAGTTATAAACTGAGTTGGGGAGTTCAAACTTTGCAAGAAACAAGTTGACAACCCCTTGGTATATTCTGTTTTCCCGATCCTGTATATTTCACTCTGCATAAGTGCATATGTCCTCCTATGTTTCTCTGAATTCTTTATCCTCATCAATTCTCATAGCATGCAATATGCCATTACATTCGTGACCACAATTTGTTTAGCTATTCTCCAGTCAATACTTACTTATCTTTCAAAGCCTAATTCAGTTCTATTTCCTCCATGAAGCTTTCCATGAACCCTCCATGGTAATCTTTTCTCCTTCAGATCTTACATAATACTCCACACTTCTTTTTGTGTGAGGAAGTGGAGGTTTGGTTCCCATCCCCCTCCTAGTTCAGTTGATGCAGTCACAGGATATAATCACAGATGACAAGGTATTAGCACCCTGTTTTCCTTTTATGAAAAATTACTCTCTAATTGAGACAGAAGGGAGTATCATTGACTCTGTGGCAGTGGCGGCCACCCTCTGGTCATGCAACCCTCAGGTGAGAGGGCTAATTGGAAGGAGCACCCCAGAGCAGGTGCTACATTTGTATGTAACTGCTTGTATGTCCCATATTTTGTGTCCTAGCTATTTGTATATATGTGAGATCCTCTTATTAGAGCGTAAATTCCATGAAAGCAGAGATTCTGTCTTATCTAAATTTTTTATCTCCCCTAGCTTCTGGCACAGTGCTTTAGGATACAGAATTTAATAAATTTGGTAAATACCTGCAAAATTTTAATTACGTGCCAAATCCCCCCCCCTTTTTTACAGGTAATATTGGCTAGCATATATATAGCACTTAAAGGTTTTACAAAGCCCTTGAAAAATATTGTCTCATTTAATCCTCCAAACTACCCTGAGAAGTAGGAGCTATTATTATCCCCATTTTACAGATGAGGAAACTGAGGCAAACCAAGGTTAAGTGACTTGCCCAGGGTCACACAGATAGCAATTATATGGGGCCAAATTTGAACTCAGGGCCACAGCTCTACCCAAAACATTACCTTGTTGTTTAAATTCCATAGTGTTGTATGCTAAATAAAACAAATGAAAATGAAGTAAATTTTAAAATGCTGAACTTGGAGTCGGAGAATCTAAATTTGAGTCAGAGCTCTATCATTTACTATTTGTGTGACCCTGGATAAGTCACAACTTCTCTAGGTCTCTATTTCCTAATCTGTAAAATGAATGGATTCAACTACATAACTTCTAAGGTCCCTTCCATCTCTAAATCTATAATTCTTTGACCTATAAAAATCATAGTACTGAAGAAAATTTTGCTTTAATCATAGAAAAATCTTCCCTTTTTTTTTAACCAATCCCTTGGTTTGTATTCCCAAAGTGTCATTTACAGTTTCACCAATTTCTAAATTTGACATGACCATTAACTCATTTTTTTTGCACCTCTGGCTGCATTTTAAACTTTCTGATATTCAGCTTTTGTTTTTAGAAAGTGAGTTGTCTTCTTAAAATATGCTGTATGCAATTTTAAAATATTCAGCATCTGGGCTGTACATACGGAGATGTGGTAGTATGTCAGGATAAGGATTAAATATAGAAACTTGAATGACACAAATAGCGTACTACAGTTTCTTCATAAAATAATTTTCCATGGAACATAGCCAGGACCTCTGACACCCTGCTGCAGCTGCAGAATCCACAGCTGTGTACCCAGCCCACAGAAATAAATGGTCTCTGGATTTGTGCTATTATCCTTTGACAGAAGCATAGATTTACAGATGGAAGGGATATCAAAGGGCCTGTTGGGTATTGTGCATTTTAGTGGGGCTGGCCACAGCAAAGATGTAAACCTAATTTGTGCTTTTGCACCCTCTCACCTCCCTTTTCTACCATCCGTCTTCCTACCCAGACACAGGAACTCCTTCCCTTCTTCCTAACAACCTCGGGCTTGCTCTCCATTCTTTTGTGAACCCTCGTTTAAAAGAAACTTCTGGGGCAGCTAGGTGGTGGAGTGTGTAGAGTACTGGCCCTGGAGTCAGGAGGACCTGAGTTCAAATGTGGCCTCAGACACTTGACACACTTACTAGCTGTGCAACCTTGGGTAAGTCACTTAACTCCAATTGCCCTGCCTTCTCCCCTCCAAAAAAAAGAAAAAGAAAAAGAAAAGAAACTTCTGCTACCAACATGGAGTTTACAGTTTACTGGCTCCCTATTTTCAATAGGATAAAATAAAAAATTCCTTAGTGTGGCATCTGCTTCTTCATCTCTGAAGGGCTTGGGCTCCATCATCTCTAAAATCCCATCCAACTTTAAATTCCATTAATTTAGAGAATGGACAGTCTTATCATATAAACAACACAGAGCAGAGAGCTAGGAATACCCCCAGATGGTTGTGACCCTCTAATCTGTACTGTCATCCAAGAATTATTATCTCTACGTCATCCATCTGGTTGCGGCAGAGTGGCGCATGCTGCCACTCCTGTTGTCCTGTCCGATGCTTCCCACTTGATGATCCTATGGGCCCACACTCATCGCCAAACACTGTACTTTCATACTGCTATCCAGTCCCCTTTTAGGAACAACCTCACCTCTATGTTCTCTTTTCTTTCCAAGAGATTGGTTCTCTTTCTGGGCTTAGTCTCCCTGTCTTCTGACTATAGATTCTCTTCCTTGGTGCTCTCATCCACTCTCTTGGTTTCGGTTAATCCCAAATTGAAGCACAATATAATGGAAAATAGGGTAGCTAGGTGGTACAGTAGATAGAGAGCAGGGCTGAGAGTCAGGAGGACCTGAGTGCAAATCTGGCCTGAGATTCTAGCTGGGTAACCCTGGGCAAGTCACTTAGCCCCATTTGCCTCAGTTTCCTCATCTGTAAAATGAGCTGGAAAAGGAAATGGCAAACCACTCCAGTATCCTTGCAAAGAAAACTCCAAATGGGGTCACAAAGAGTGGAATACAACTGAGAAATGACTGAGCAACAAAAATAATGAGAATTATTCTGGATTTGGAATGAGAGGATGTGGTGTTCAAATCCTAGTCCTGACACTAACTGTGTGACTCTGTGCAAGCTTCACTTCCTTTGGGATTCTGCATCCTTAGCTATAAAAGGAAGATTGGACTTTTAAAAAAGATCCCTGCGGACTGCACACTGACTTAAACAATCACAAATTGACATTATCTGTGTTGTATTGAGATTTTATTTCTTTTGGTAAACATTTCCCAATTATATTTTCATCTAGCTGGCGCCCTACAGGGGAGTGCTGTGGGCCACTTGTGGACTACCAACAGTGAATTTGACACCTGGGGATTAGAGGGTCTCTAACGTCCCTTCCAGATCCGAATCTATGTCCTTATATTTCCAGCCCCCATCTTTCCCCTGAGGATTTTGGTCTCATACTTTCAATTGTCTGCTGAGTATCTGTATTAGCAAGGCATTAATCATGATAGAAATGATAATTATCAATATGCCTGTGTAATTCTGTATCACGAAACATAAGAGACTCTTCATATAGAAGGTAGAAGAAGTAAACCATTTATTCAGATACCAGAGAACCAGATCCCAAAACCACTAAGCCCAATCCACCACAGTGGCAAAGAACCCAATACACAATATCACAGAAGAAAACCACTCCATCCCATAACCTTCCAGCCCCCTGCTGGGACCTTGCCACCAACAAACACACTCACAGCACAACACATGTCTGCTCTTTCCCTCAGCTCTAACAGTTCTCTCCCCATTTCCTGTGACACACTTTCCTTTTCTTCTCAGCAAGCTCCTCCTACCACATGTGATTTAGGCTTCCTATGACTTAAGCAGGTCACATGGCCTATTAATGGGTGGAAAAGATCTTCAAATTTAAATTACCATTACAGTGTCTCCACTCAACCATCCTACTAGCATCTCAATGACTTCAACATGAACAAAACTGAATGTAATAACTTCCCCTTTAAACCTGTCCTCTCTTTACTTTTCTATTTCTGTTTTTGGCACCACTATTCTCTGAATCATCCAGGTGCCTAACCTTTGCACCATCTATGACTCTACCCTCTCCTTCACTAGTCACATTCGATTACTTGTAAAGCCCTGTTGATTCTACTTTCACAATATCCCTCATGTCATACTGTCACACCTTTGGTCCAGGTGCTCATTACCTCTGCCTACCAGGGATGAGAAACCTGCAGCCTTCAGGCCACATGTGGCCTTCTAGGTCCTTTTAACTGAGTCCAAGTTTTATAGAACAAATCCTTTTATTAAGGGGATTTGTTCTGTTAAGTGTGGATTCAGTCAAAGGGCCGTACTTGAGGACCTGGGAGGCCACATGTAGCCTCAAGGCTGCAGGTTCCCCACCCCGGTAGACTATTTTAATAACAGAAAGCTTTATATCCAGGCTCCCCTTTCCAATCTAATTTTCATATAGCTGTCAAGTTAAACTTTCTATACATATTGCAGCAGTCTCATGATGTTACACTCATTTGCTCGAGAATAAATGTGGAGTAGAACCTACATGCTGTCTTGGCAGGGAGTGGGGAGGAGAGGGAGGGAGAGAAAATTAGGAACCAAAAACTTGTAGAACTGAATGTTGTAAACTAAAAATAAAAAAAAATAAATTTATAAAATGAAAAAAGAAAAATAAAGATAATACATGGAAAAAAGAATAAATGTGGAATAAAATACAAATTCCTCAGTATCACATTTAAGACCCTCCACAATCTGTATCCACCCTGTATTTTCAGACTAATTTCACACAACTGTCTTTGTGCACCCCAAATTCCAATCAAACTGACTACTAGCTGTTCACTATCTTATCCTGCACTTACCACTTCAGCACATTCTCCCATTCCTGGTGCACCTTCCACATTTATAACTTTCAAAGTCCTTGGAGGCAGTGCTGGACTTGGAGTCAGAAGAACAGAGTTTGAATCCTTAGTCTTACAATTAATCAGACCTATAACAATGAGCAAGTGTGACAATGAGCAAGTGGAGTCACAGTCATTCAACGAGGCAATTTGAATGAGGGCTCCCTACATGAGTTCTCTGAGTTTTAAAATAAGGAATTTTGACTGATTCTTCCACCCATTTAAATTTCTACCTTTGGTGGCAAAGGCTTGTCTCTCCAAATTAGCAATGAAGTTGTAACTCAGCATCGGTACTAGGGCAGGTAAAAGGAAAAAAAATAATAATAATAAACAAGATTTATTGTGTCCAAATGAGATTTACTAAAGCAGCAGTGTCCAACTCAAAGAGAAACAGGCGGCCACTAAAGCATCCATAAAGATCCCTGCAGGCCACATAATGACTTGGTTTTTTTTAAATGTAACATTATCTATGTTTTATTGTATTTTTATTCGTAATGCTAAATGTGTCCTAATTACATTTTAATCTGGTTCCCAGAGTATTTAGGAGTGTTGTGGGCTTCATGAAGCCAGGTGTTTGACACTTTCACATTAAAGAAGATTCTACATAGCCAACCAAGACTTCAAGAGGACTGGAGGTGGGAGGAGAGTGTTATGATGCTCCAAATCTGTGTCCACTTTGGGATGGGGATATGGCAACTCCAAAGATGGCTTCCAACTTTCTTTCTTTTCTATAGGAAAAATTTCATCTCTGACATGTTTAGGTTAAATTCCCTTTTTTTCGGAGGTCCCAGGATGTCATCATCATTTATAGGGAGCAAAATGTTATCACTTTAGCATCTAGATCTATGTTTTGGGATCTTTGAGAATTAAAACTTGTTGAAGAGAATAAAAATTGTAGTCTGTGGAGCATCCTCCCCACCCCACCTGCATCTGTCTAAAACAGATTAACAACAGGAATGTGGAGAGCCTTGAGATCTGTGATCTCAGATACTCTGAAACCCTGTGGGCTCAAGTAGACACTTACCTATGAAATTATAATTAGGAAGATGGGGGAGGGCTGGTTTTAGGGGTGAAAACAAGAGTAAGTGAAAAGCAATTAAAAAGCATTGGTATACACAATTGTAGCCAATTAATATGGGCATGCATCTTCCTGGGGTAACTGCCTCTAAATTACCTGGCTATTGTCAGGAAAACAGCCTTGGGTTATTCTCTCAAGTAAAGATCAAAGGCCCTTTGATGGAGGTACTTTTAGTTTTTAGTTATTTCCATGTAATTCAACATACTAATGGTAACTATGATGCTAAGATTCTCTAGTGGGGTAGAGACTAATTTTTCAGTACACAAAGATCCTAACATAGGGAAGGTCATAATTATTAATATAGTTATGTATAAATGTACATATGCATTTATAGGTTCTCTAGTAAACAGAGTGAATTCATTTGTATTTCCTAGAGGAATGATGGTATTTAAAGTTACAAAATTCTAAGAGGCAAACTGATGTGTGTGTGTGTGTGTGTGTGTGTGTGTGTGCATGTGTGCGTGTGACAAGAAATGTAAAGGGAGGGGAACAAGCATTTACAACGTACTTACTATGTGCCAGGAGCTGGCTTTTTACAAATTTCATCGTATTTGATATTCACAACAACCATGCAAGGTAGGTGCTATTACAACTTTCATTTAAAATTTAGGACACTGAGGCAGACAGAAGTTAAGTGATTTGCCCAGGATTACAGAGCTGTCAAGTGTCTAAGGCCGAATTTGAATTCGGGTCTTTTAAACTCTAGGCCCAGCATTCCTTCCACTACACCACCAAAGGCCAGAATGGTCAGAGAAAACACAAACTAGACACTATGAAATTAATTGCAGCAGTCATAGTTTAATTGGTCCTACACTGCAAGCAGCAGTCTCTCAAAGCATTGGTTTCATTGTCTGTATATAATACAAGCTCCATAATCCCCACCTCTGCACATGGACCATATCCAATCTTAGGAGATACTACTAAAGATCACTCTTTCTTTGGCTCGTTTTGCCTCAACTCGGAGTTCCTCCGGGAAATCTCAAAATACGGATGTGAATATAGATAATATCTAGGTCTCCACATAATACAAATAAGTAAGTACTCAAGATACCAACGCATGGACTGAGTTTACAAAAGCTTTTATTCCATCCCACAGAAGACACAAAAACAAACACAAAAAGGACTCACCATAGCCCATCAACAATTGATGTAATTTTTTTTCCCCACTTTGGTGTTTCCCATCTTTTCTCTAGGACAAATGTAGTCTCCCAGACTCATAGCAGCAACTTGTGTTTGGATTAACCTTAGAAGGAAATAAACTTGGAAGGAAAGCAAATCTCCAATATTCTGGTGAATCCCTAGGTCACTCCCAAGAACTCATATAGAACTCCAGTGCTATGGCACTACCATGAGAGTTAAGACTTCCCTGAAAGAGTTAGGCAACCCTCTTCGTAAAAGACACTAAAAGGCACATATCCTCCATAGAAATACAATCAAAATTTCAATTAAAGGGTCACCTCCCTGTAACTTCATTGAGTTGATGCGGGAGCTTCTCTGATTAACTCCTAAATATATGCACAAGAACATAACAAAGAATCTTTCAGACTTTGGTTGTATCTGCGAATGAAGAAACTGGATATGTGGCAAGATCTTTCCTCCTGGGCTTGGCATTGTCTATTCTTTTTTCCCACCCACTGGGCTACATGAGACAATGGAAAAAACTTAAAGAGTTTGAAAACTGCAAAACGCTGAACCCCAGAGCTGTTTTGTAGTTCTTAGGCAAATAATTGTTATTGGGCTTCAGGGAACGAAAATTTGGGAACATGGAATATGGGAATATGGAATCCTCACCATAAGTTAGGGTGAGGATCTTGACCTAGGGGCTCAAAACCCAACTACACCTAAGGGTGTATTAGCTAGCTGGGAGGATCTTGATATTTGCTCAAAAGAGCTTGACACTTAAGTCTAGGAATCTCTGACTAAGAAAGTGAAAGGTCTTAGTAGCCAAGACTCTGAAATAACAAAACAGGACAAGTTTGCTTTTTTTTTTCTTTTTTGCTAGTCCTAAGTCAAGATCTGCCTGCTTTTTCTAAAACACTTGGGAAAAACCTATAGACTTTAAACTAAGAAAGCATGATAGTATCCATTCTTCCTTGAAAATGTAGATTAGAATTTCAGCTAAGCCAGAAGTTAGAGACAATGGAGACTTTTAAATCCAGCAAAATATAATTTAGCAGAGTAGTGTCCGGCAGAAACTATGTGCCCAGTGGAACAACATCGGATAGAAATGGAAACTAAAAGAATAACTGGGAGTTGGGCCATCTAAAAGCAGAGATACAGGGAATGGTGTGATGACATCACTACAAAATATTACCCTGGAGCATTAGAAGCATGAGTTGCCCCTCGGTATATAAGCCTTGGCCACAAGTGTTTCCTGCCTGGGTTACCTATGTGTGGGTGGGTGTGAAATAATGAACACCATTTTATGGCTCATTTGTTGCTATTCTCTGCATGGATTCAGCTGACCACATGGGAACTTTGGGACTGCTTCTGGACATGTCAGAACACACTGGTGAAAGGACTTGGCATTTTGAGATGATGTTGATAGACCTTGAGTGGTTCCTTGGCCATGACCCCATGACAACAATAGGAAGGCAGTATGCTACATCTTATGATAAGAAGAGACAGCTTCTACTTGGCTGCAGCTCTCTAGGTAGAAAAATGTAACTCGGGAAGTACAGGGTCCTTTTCTTCCTCATGCTCATGACAATCATAGGATAAGATCTAGAGCTGAAAGAGACCTCAGAGCCCATCTAGTTCAACCCCTGATTCCATCCATGTGGTGGCTTTTGTCTCTTCTGTATTACTCTTCCCTGTTGTTAGGCAAATGCATCCCTAAGACCTGTGCATCCCAAGGTGTATGTAAGTTTAAAATGTCCAGAAGTATTCTAGTGAGCATTGATAACGTCCCTCCTGCAACAGTGGTGGCTAAGAGCAGGGGAAGCCTCTGCAAAGCTAAAGTCCATCACCGACCAGAAGACTGAGGAAAACATAGCCACTCCACTAGAGTGGTGCTTTGATAATGAAGTGCCAAGGTGAAAGGTAAAAGGTTGATTGGCAGTCTTACAAAACTACTTTATGAAGCTTACAAACTAGCCCCTCCCCTCCAGCAGTTAATTGTAAGCATAGTTAGAAGCTAACTTCTTGAATCCTGTCAGTTCTTTTAATGCACACCATGACTCTTTTGTACTTAGCCTTCCTTTCTGAGCGTAGGAATAAATTACCTATCCCATTCCCTATTACTACTGTACATCCAGTGCTTTTGTTACTTCTTCCTTTTTTGTGTGACTTGTTAGCCATAACTCTTACTATAGGGCAGTGACTCTTAATGAGTAAATGAATGTGAGAAATGGAGCTCTGCCTGCTCAGACAGCCTACCCAGGACCGAACTTGGTCCAAACTGCATGGCTAGGTAGAGGACAGGGAGAGGTGAGTGCCCCAGTTTTGTGGTCTATATGTAGATGTGTCTTTGCCACATAGGTTTCCTAGGTGCATGCCTCTCCATGAGTGCTCCCTCAGTGTGTTCACTGTTCCTAACAATGCTACATAGATTTGTGGGAGAGCAGGTTCCAGGTTAATAGGGGAAATGTTTTTATTGCTGCTTGTCTTTCTATGTTATATCATTAAATACCTTTGCTTTAAATTAATTACATCCTCTGGTTGACTAAAAAAGGTAAACAACTCGGTGAGGGTCCATGAGCTATAGTTTTAAAGGATTGAGACCCACAGAGTGCCCTGAACCTGGGATAGCAGCCCTCTGGGGTAGTCAGAGCCAGACTGTAGAATATTGGCATCCCAAGGGCAAAGGTAAACTATAGGGGTTTCCAAAATACAGTGTCTAAGAAGGGAATACATTCTAGCACTGAGCATAGCTAGATGTTGGATTGGATGATGTCTAAATTCCAAGATTCTGGTTAATAAGTATTAGTTGAATGAATGTACTTAACACAGACAAAAGTAATAGGCCAAAAATGATGTTCAACAGGAATAATTTTGGGGGGGAGGGCAGGGCAATTGGGGTTAAATGACTTGCCCAAGGTCATACAGCTGGTACATGTGTCAAGTGTCTAAGGCAGAATTTGAACTCAGGTCCTCCTGACTCCAGGGCATGTGCTCTACTCACTGTGCCACCTAGCTGCCCCAAACAGGAATAAATTTAAAAGTCAAACAGTTGGGTTAAGGAAAAAACTGTACAAGTACAGGATGGCTGGGCATAGTTCATATAAAAAGGGTAGAGGCGTTTCAATGGGCTGCAAACTCAATATGAGTCAACAGTTCAACATGGCGGCCAAAAAAGAGAAAAGACCGTGTTAAGCTTTATTGAGGGCCATGTTGTTACTCTGGTTAACAACAACAACAGCCTCAGAGCTGGATAACTCCTTTGAGATCATCTATTCTAACCTTCATGCTTTATTACTATCATTCATAATAATAACTGGCATTTCTGTAGTGATGTCCAAAGAATGGAAGGGACTTTTCTAACTTTACACACGAGTAATAAAATATCACCTTCCCCAAGAAGCCTTTCACAGTCCTCCTTAATCTTGGTGCCTTCCCTCTGAGATTACCCTCAATTTATTCAGCATATATATGTATGTGTGTATAGATAAAGATATAGTTGTTGTTGGTGTTTATCCTTTACTCTCAGAGAGGACCATGGCATCAGGAAGGTGATGCCATGACTTGCAGGTGAATTGGATTTAAATGAGGGAGGGCTGTGTAAGGTCAACAGCCTCACTTTCTCCTCTGGAGCCATCTAGGACAACTGGAGATTATATATGATATATATATATATACACACACGTATATGTGTGTGTATGTACATATATACGTATATATGTGTATATATGCCATATACACATGTATATATAATATACACATACATATGTATGTATCACAATATATACAAACAAGTTATGTATGTATATGTGCACATATATAGGCATATACACATGCATATTCTCGTTTGTATATAGTTGTTTGTATGTTGTTTTCCCCATGAGACTGTGAGCTTTTTGAGAATAGGGAATGTTTTTCACTTCTCTTTGTATCCCCATAGCTGGCACATAGTAGGCACTTTATTAATAAATGCTAGTTCACTAGCTGGGACTAATTCTAAATAACAACGGCAGTTGACATTTTTCTAGAGCGTTAGGATTTGCCAAGTACTCGCTTAATCCTCACAACACTTGGAGGCAGGTGGTAAATCCAGATCCTTTCCCACTACACACCATGCTGCCACCTTTCAAGAAGGAGTCAAGGGCACTGAGGAGCTGGAGCGCCCAGAAGTGGAGGAGTGGAAAGCATGACTGGGGATGTTTGTCTCGAAGAAGATAAGGCTTGGGGAGGACGTGAGAGCAGTTGGCAACTATTTGAATGGCTGACTTAGGGAGGAGGGAATAGACGTGTTCTGTTTGGCCAGAGGGCATAACCAGGAGCAAAAGAAGCAAGTTGCAGAAAGGCGGGTTTCAGCAGGACTTAAAGATACACTTCCTAAATTCGAGAACTACAGACCGTTAGGACTTCAGCCTTGGGTGTGGGCAAGATCACCTCCGAAGACCCTCCCGACTCTCACATTCTGTGACAGGACAGCCTGGCGGGGTGGGGAGGGGCGTGTCACAATCCCGCTTCCAATAGGAAAAGGCTACATCTATAGAACACCACCTCCTTCCTCCGCTCGCTCCCACCCCCACCTCGCCCAAGTCCCCACGCATGCTCTCTTCTCAGGCAAAGACCTTAGCTTCTCCTTTAAGACTCCGCGGCCCTCCCCTTTAACTGCCCTCTCCCTCCTCCCCGCTCCGAGTCCTTGAGCTGCCTCCCCCACGCGAGCCGGAGCGGTTGCGGAGCGCAGGCGCACTGGCGACCCCCGGGGTCAGCCGGGCGGATGTTTACAGCTGTCGGTGGGAGGCGGAGCAGACGCGGCGATCCTGGGGCTGAGTGAGGGGCTGACGGAAGCACCGGAGCCCGGATCGGGGGCAGGGGGCGGCCTAGCTGAGGGCAGGGTCGGGCGGATCGGGGCGGGGCCGGACTGTAGGAGCCTGGGCGGCGAGCCCTCGGGCGCCTGGGCCGGGGCCGGGCCCCGGCGGGGCAGCAAGCGCCGAGACCCGAGAACCTCCAGGCCGCAGCCCAGCGCAGGCCCTATCTCCGCCCGAGGCCCGAGGTAGAGCCGCCGGCCAGGCAGCCGAGGGCTGCGGACGCCCGGGGGCGGGATCCCGGGGCTGGCGGGGAGGAGGCGGCCGCCCCCGAGGCGGGCTTGGAGGGAGCCGGTGCCTGGCAACCCCCCGCCCTTCCCGCGACGTGGGGGCTTCTCCCTGGGCCCCGAAGGAGGGCTCAGCTGGCGGCCTCCGGGGCACCGCAGGCATGGCCCCCACCCCGGGCGGGGATTTCGCCAGCCCGGCGAGCTCTCTGGAATCTCAGGGACCCCCTTATCCCTCAGCAGTGTGGGGTAGTGGATGGAGAGCTGGGGTCGAGTCCCACCTGTGACAGCTTTGGCTGTGCCACCCTGGGCAAATCAGTCTACCTCTCTGGGCCTCGGTCTTGGCAAAGCTCTGAAAAAGTTGCGGCTCTTGTCGGAGTCGTTTTTATTGGTGGGAGCTCCGTACGTACACACTTGAAATAACGGGTCCCTTCCAACAAAACCCAACCGGAGAGGGACTGACTTCCCAAGGTCGCACCCTGGGCTAAATTGTGAAGGTGGGATTTCGCCTTTCCAGGGTTCTTTGCTTTCCAAAGCCCTTTTGGTGAAACTTGACCCTTTCCCTTTTTACCCAGTCAAACAGGGGGCGGAGGCGGGATTCGAACCCTGCACTTTGATTCCTAGTTCAGTAAGCCTTCCCCTCCCTCTTAGCTTTGCCTCCTGGCAGTTCCTCTGCTGGGTGGCGGCGCACATCCGCTCCTCTGCGAGCAGCTGAGAACAGGTTTTGGTTCCTGGGATAAACAGCCCCAAGGCCGCAGCTTACTGGGCTAGGTGGTGCCGCCCTCACTGGTTCTTCCTGAGCTCTGGTTCTAGTGCTCCCCGCCCAGATGTTGAGTCGTTCTGTAGGAGCTCCTCATTTGCCCAGCTGGTGCTGCTGCTCACTCTTCTGGCTTTATGTGGCACCCCGCCAGCACAAGTGCACTCGTCACTACCCGCTTTCAACCCGTCCCAAGGCGGGCCTCTCGAGGCACTGTTCTCTTTAAGCATTGGGAATAAAGTGTACAGTAGTTCTTTGTTTTCTCTGACCTCCTAGTTCAGGCAGTTAAATCACTTCTAGATTTGAAATAATTGAATAAAGTGTACAGGGTGGTTCTTGGCTTTCTGTGACTTCCTAGTTGAGACAGTTAAATTACTTCTAGATTTGAAATAATTGATGCTGCTTTTAAGTTCTTTCCCTTAAAGATGTTTTTCCTGTATATGGATTGTGGTTTGGTGTTTTTTTCCCCCATTCAGTAGAATGCCCTATCCCTTTAATACATAAAGGTTTTGCTTTTTTTTAACTGCAAGTGTCAATGAAAGGCAGCCGCCGTTAAGATAAAGGCATTTTCACAAGGTTTTATGATGATTATGATGTAAAGAGTAGCTGATAAAAGTTTGAAACTACAGAAAATATATGGAAATTTAACAATCAACTTTGGTAAGGGTAGCTCTAGTAAAATGTTGGATGGGTCACTGATTACAACTTTAAGGGCTTTGGTTAAATTAGTCAATTGAAAAGTGATACCTGCATGATTAAAAGGACTGTCTGAAACCACATTTAGGCCTTTGCAGAACTTGGAATACAACCCTAAGTCCAGAAGGGTTACAGATTGCCTTTTAAAAAATAACCCTTGGAGACCTTCCACTTACATACTCTTCTCCTTTTACTCCTCTCCAAAAATACATTCTACCCTTACCATATTAAATTTTTAAAGGCCCAGTTGATTATGAAAGGAAGACACTATAGTAAATTGATCCTTTTTATTAAAACTTCTTTTAATTAGCTGACAAAATCTCTTGCTTTGTTTAAAAATTGGTTGCTTTGATGCTTAGGTTTATTCTAAATTACTGCTGTTTAGCCACATAATTCGAAATAGTTAATCCTGGTGAGCCTCAAAGAAACACCTGAGCTATGGAGAATTGGTGTAGAACATCCATATTAAGATAATCTGTGAGAATGAAATCTGAGCATTTTGAGAGGAAGAGGAATTGAATTGTTTTAGGGAATAAGCCTCATTTTTGGTCTTATAAGAGGGCTACTTATGAGAGGGTGTTGTACTAACTTTTCCTAGTTTACCGTTGGCTATTATATAGAAATTAGCCCTTGTTTAGTTCTTTTTTGTTAACTGCTAGAGTATGACAAGAACAGTTTTTGTCATCTTATATCCACTTTTTTGTTCTCTTGTTGGAGTTGGTGGTCCAACACTATAAGAATCTGGGGGGAATCAAGTGAACTGCAAGCTTAATGAAGTTAAATGTGTGACTTGGCAATTAAAAGGCCATTGTGATCTTAGGCTCTGTTAACATTAATAGAAATATTGTGTCCACCTCCAAGAAAGTAATAGTCCTGCTTTATCTTGCCCTGGTCATATCGTATCTGAAGTATTATGTTCCATTGGGGAGGGAGTCATGTTTTAGGAATGACATTGACAAAGGACTTTGTCCAGAGGAAGGTGATAATGAGGGCATTAGAAACCAAATCATAGGAGTGTTGATTCAAGGAAGTAGTGTGGAGAAGAAAAGTCTTGAGGGAAACATAAGTTTTTGAAGGGCTAGCCTATAAAAGATGAGTCTTGTTCTGCACAGTGCCTGGCACAGTAGGCACTTAAATGCTTGTGGACTGATTGGTTCCAGAGAGCAGAACTAGGAGCAAAGAAAAGAATGGAAGTTAGAGAGACAAATTGTGGCTCCATGTTAGGACTCATAATTAGAATTGTCCAAAAATTGAATGGGTTATTCCAAAAGGTGGTGAAGTCACTTTTACTAGAAAGTCCTCAAGTAGAAGCTGGATAACTACTTGTCTGGGATAAGGTAGAGGAAATTCCTGTGCAAATGAGAACTGGAATAGATGATCTCTGAGATCCCTTTCAACTCTGAAATTCCATGATTTCTGAGTGTGGAAACAACATGGTATTATAAATTATAATATAATTATATACAATATAAATATAGTTATAAATGTTGGATAAAGAACGTCTTCAAAAATTGGAAAAGGTATAAAAAGAGCAGCATTTACAAGTTGTAATTATAGTTTGATAAAAAAGTTAGGAAAAATAGATTTCGTTGAGGCTCTTGAGGAAAACATTTATATGAAAAAACACAGATGTAGCAATGTTATATTTATGGCCTTGTAATGTGGAACAACATTAAATGGATTAGTTTTCCATTATAATCTGTCCACTTGTATTATTATAGCATAGAAATAATGATGCAAAACAATGCCTTGAAAATTGAACTTGGCATAACTTGTTGAAAGCATGATTTGAGGAGAAGCCTTTTAATTTAGTTTGGAAAGGTGATCTTGGAGCTTGATTTTATGATTTTAAGAGTCATAGATAACTAATGGCATTAGTTTTAAGTAATATTAAGTAATAGCCACTTCGTGTTAGTTTTACTAATATGAGAGGATGTTAAAGCCTTAGCTAGGAAAAAGCAGCATCAGGCAGAGGGGTCATCTCATGTTGGTTTTGTATGATAAAAAAATGTCACTCATTGATATCGAAAATAGAAGGGTTAAGTGTACATTCTCTTCTCAGAACAAAATTTTCTGTGTATGAAGCTAACTGGCTCAGGGAAAATCAAATACATCCCAGTCAAGTGAACTAACTGACCATAGGCATTGCCTTAAGAGAAGGAAAAGCAGCTTCTAGTAGATGGATTTTTTGAAGAAGTACTCATCAGTTATAAATCTTGATTGTGAAGAATAGTAACTATAATTAAAATCTGGTTGTAAAACCGGGCAGAAATTCATGTTTAGCAACATACTTGACAGCCTTTTCAAACATCTTTAACGTGCTTTAGGTGATGCAGAATAATTATATGTAGTCAACTTTTATTTTTATTCGGAGTGAGGGGGGGCAGGGAATTCTATCCCCTACTCTCAGAACTGCAGATTTTGTTTATTTGGTTTGAGGAACTTTTTTTCTAAAGGCCTCTAATGTCTTTATTCACATTTTACTTTCAGAAATAGAAGGAATTATTGTAAATAGAAAACTAAAAAAAAATTAGACAAAGTTGTTAGAGTATATCAACAAGTTCTGTGGATGTGCTTTATTTTGTGAAGCTGTAGTAAGTTAGGTTTTTGGTTTTTTTTTTTAAACCAAACAACGGAAAGCAAATCTTTTGCAAAAAATTACTATTCTCTTATGTCACATAAAGCTATTACTTTATGAGATAAAGATAATTTTGAAAAGGGAAATTCTTCATTTTTGTGGGAGAAATATAAGTTAAGGAAAAGTTTCCATTGGTACTATGTACACTAGTTGTTGGACTCAGAAAGGAAGGTTCGCTGTAGTTTTCCCCTTAAAGACAATTGAGAAGAATGTAAGGTAGGTATTTTTTTAGCTCTTAAAAAAGCTAGAAGGAGAACACAGAATATTACACCTTGTTAATTGTTATAAATAATTGTGGTAGCAGCCACAGATAGAGTTGGTCCTGAAATGGGTTTTGCATGTCCTAAAAAGTATCACAATTTGACATGGTATAATATTTATCGTGTTATATCCTTTACTGAGAGAGTTAGTCTTTGAAATCCAAGTGAAGAATCATCTATGTTAACCTTTTTCCATATCTGGTAAATATATTGAATAGATTGCTTGATATAGTTATCCCCTTTTTCAAGTTTGCTGAAAGGTCTTACTTTGTCATAGCTTAATTGAGAATTCTAATTGAATGTGTATTCAGAACTTTTCTTTTTTCATGTCTTCTTTGTCTTATCTCTTTTTCCTTTACTCCCTTTGTAATCGTAGCTCTTCCTAAGCATTATACTTGAAAATGGGAGGTGCTGTCAGTGCTGGAGAAGATAATGATGAGCTAATAGATAACTTGAAAGAAGCACAGTATATCCGGACAGAGCTGGTAGAGCAAGCCTTCCGAGCCATTGACCGTGCAGACTACTATCTTGAAGAATTCAAAGACAATGCCTATAAAGACTTAGCGTGGAAACATGGCAATATTCACCTTTCTGCCCCATGCATATATTCAGAAGTGATGGAAGCCCTGGATCTACAACCTGGACTTTCATTCTTGAATCTGGGTAGTGGCACTGGTTATCTCAGTTCTATGGTTGGACTCATTTTAGGTAAGAAGGATATGGGAATCTGACTCATTTCTTTATTCTTTTCCTATATCATTTATTTTACAGTATGATAAGTAGCCTTTTAAAATAAAAGGAATATAAGTTAGTAGGCATGTTATTGGCCATAAACTCCTGTGGCGGGGGAGGGGGTGGGAGGGAGGGGATTATTCATGATTTTCCACAGTTGATGGCCAAATCTTACAATTATAATCTCTCTCTATATTCTCTCCTTTGCCAAGTTAATTCACTCTCAGAGCTTTAAGTACTACTTCTATGTAGGTGATTCTCAAATCTTTATTTCTAGTGCTGGCCTCTCTCTCTTGAGCTCCAGGCCCATATTTCCAACTCCCTACAAGACATCTTCACAATCTGAAACTCAGCACATCCTAAGCCAAGCTCATTATTTTCCCACATATACACAGTTCTCCCTTTGACCCTTTTCTTCCGGTCATCATTCATTCACCCAGTTTCCTATGTTCAGACTCAGTCACTGATTTATCCTTTGCTTTACCATGTTCTTTCAAGTCAGTCTCTACAGTATCCCTCAAAACCATCCTATCAATCAGTTACTCAGTATGTACTTAAAGCTTACTATGTGCCAGGCACTATGCTAAGCATGGGTTACTGCCACCACCTGAGTATAGACCTTTATTATGAACCATTTGAACTATTAACATGAACATTTGAACATATTAACATTAACATAATTTATAGGTTTTCCGCTTCCAGTCCATCCTTTGTGCTTCTGCTAGAATCATCTTATGTCCATATCTTGTCAGGCCTCTACTCAAAAATCATTAGTGGGTCTATGCCTGCTGCCTACTTTTTAAAATTCAAATGCCCCTAACTGTCATTCAAAGCCCACCATAGCTTGGTGCCATCCTTTCTTACCAACCTTATCTCATATTTCTCTTTACTCTCTGCTTTTGGTTCCAGAATGGACAACTCTGACCCTGAATGTTTACTGTGCTCTCTTGCCAATATGCCTTTACTTAAGTTTTTCCCTAGGCAAAGAATGCTCTCCCTTCCCCTATGTCTTTTGAATTCCTACCCTTCTTTGAAAACCCAACTTAAATACCACCTTCTCCATGAAACCTTCCCTAATCTCCTCATTACTAACACCTTCTGCCCATTACCTCACAGAGCACTGTTTTATTACTTTCCATTGCATTTATATTGTGTATTTATGTCTGTTGGTGTCTTACTAGATTATGAGCTTCTTGAAGGTAGTGACTTTGCCTGTTCTAAACTTCATATTTCCCCTAACAGCTAGCAAAATGCCCTAGATATATATCGTAGGTGCTTACTACATGTCTTTTTTGTACTTTATTGCGGATTCATTCAACTAACATCTAAGTGACTACTACATGCTAGTTGCTAAAAAAAAAAAAGCAACAAACAGCAAAGAAACAAAAAAAAACAATCACAGGGCTGAATGTTGCAACAATTCGGCTAGCAGCCATTGTGGGGGTGAAAGACCAACACAAGCCCAACAACAAGAATGCTGCCAGCACAGGTTCTTTTGATCTGCTTTACTAAGGAAAGCAACGTTAAGGGGTTAATAATTTTACTTTAATCAACATATACATATATCATTCACTTAGTTCACGGGAAAAAGCCAGCACCCTGAACTTCAGAGCAAATGCAGACAAATTACAAAGATACGTTATAAACAGACCAAATACAATTCATAGTTACCAAGAAGGCATCAACATCTGGGTTCACAAGCTGGAGGGCTCTTAACTACAGCTGCTCCAAGTCTCCACATCAACACTCCTCCAAGAGTGAGAGCCCCAAGCAAATAGCTCTGTTCTCTCTTTTTATACACTCTTTAGCCATCATCAAACGTCGTCTGAGCACCAGAACTTAGGCTCCTACTATTGGCTCTGGTCTTAGCAACACCCCTTAGGACCCTGAGGGCTTCATGAGTAGGCTTAGCACCTAGTAATTAGGGGTTTGGGCCTGGGGCTTTGCACCTAGTAAGGCTCAATCAAAGCGAATTAATTTATCATTCTAAAACAGTAAGAAAGTCCCACTTTAGTTACCAATGCAATGAATAAGACAAGATCCTTGCCTTCAAAAGATCTGAAATCTAGTATTACTAGATGTGGCCCACTTTCTTGGGAGGGGAGCCAGTGACCAGAAAACCACCTAACCTGGCCAACAGCTGCCGAGATCTATACTATGTCTCCTACCTCTAAAGGAAAATGGAGAATCATAGATTAAAAAGTTTACAACCCCGCTCTAATGGATCAAAAATAGTACTACTAATAAAAAATTTTTAAATTCTAAATTCTATTTGAGGATTGTTCTATACCTATCAAAACCACCAGGTATTACTTAATGCCTGCTTTATGCCAGAAATTGTGCCAGGTCCTAGGAATACAAATACACACAAAAAATAGATTGTTCCTGCCTTCAGAGAGTTTACATTCTATTTGGGGGGGTGGGGGCAGCAAGGAAGACTATACTGTTCTGTTGTAATGATGTCAGAATTTATTGTTTCAGTAACATTTTTTTTCAAATGGGGATTTGGGCTTTTTGGCATGTAGGTTGTATTTTGAGGATATGTTTATCTAAAAATTATTTCGGTTTTCTTGTATACATTAAGTATTTATAATATATTTAGGTATAGTATAATATTTTAAGTAAATAGATTTTTAGTGATTAAATGCCCTATGTCCTTATTTCTTTATATGAATACTATCATCATTATGAGAATTCAGGATCCCATAATATCTGTCATCTTTGAAATTCTCCTTTTTATTAATGCAATTGCAAAATTGAATAAAAAGCAGATACTACCACTGGGTTCATATAAAACTGTTGAGGACACATCTGGGAGCCAAATGGCAGAGTAAGCAGTAAATCACTGTAACTTTCACCTTCAAACAAGCACAAAATAACACCCTCAAACAAATCCTGGAACAGTAGAAGCAGCAAAAAGATGAGGTGAAACAATCTTTTAGCCCAAGAAACTTGGAAGATCAGCAAGAAAGGTCTGTCTCACTTGGATAAAAGGGAAATGCAGTTCAGGACAGGAAGAACCCCACCAAGCCAGCAGCAAACCCCACGTTACCAAACCAGTGGGAGATCCTGATCTCTGGTGTGATGGAGCAGGCAAATACCAATACCAGGACCTCCCAAATGCCTAGCATAGCCAGGGAAGTGGGCAGGCTCCAGCTCTGAGAAATATTATATGGGTCAGCATAGCCCAGGGCAAGAAAAGCCCCTGGAACAAGAAGTCTGAACCAGTGCCCCTTCCATCCTGGGAGCAGAGCTCAATTTTTAAAAAGGCAAAAAATGATGAAGAAAAAACAACAAAAAAAGAATCTGACCATATATGGTGATAGGGAAGACTAACACTCAAACTCAGAAGAAGACAACAATGACAAATTACCTATGGATAAAACCCCAAAGGAAAATGGGCAATGGTTTCAAGCCCAGAAAGAACTCATGGAAGAGCTCATAAAGGAGCTTAAAAATTATATAAGAGAGGTAGAAGAAAAATGGGAAAAAGAAATAAGAGTGATACAAGAGAAATGTGAAAAAAGAGTCAACAGCTCACAAAAAGAAAATGACTGCTTAAAAAGTAGAATTGGCCAAATGGAAAAGGAAGTACAAAAGCTGAGGGAAAAAAACAACTCCTTAAAAGTTAGAATTGGGCAAGTAGAAGCTAATGACTCTATGAGACATCAAGAATCAATCAAATTGAAAAAAAAAATGAAAAAAACAGAAGAAAATGTAAAATACCTCATGGGAAAAACAACTGACCTAGAAAATAGATCCAGGAGAGACAGTGTCAGAATCGTTGGACTACCTGAAAGCCATAATCAAAAGGAGGACCTGGACAGTGTCTGTCAAGAAATTATCAGGGAAAACTGCCCTGATATCCTAGAACCAGGCAGCAAAATAGGCATTGAAAGAATCCACTGATCACCTCAGGAAAGAGATCCCCAAATAAAAATTCCAAGGAACATTATAACCAAATTACGGAACTTATCAGGTCAAAGAAAAACTATTGCAAGTGTCCAGAAAGAAACAGTTCAAATAGTGGGGAGCCATAATCAGAATTACATACTACTTAACAGCTGCAACATTAGAGGATCGGAGGTCATGGAACATAATATTCCAGAAGGCTGAGGAGCTAGGACTACAACCAAAAATCACTCATGCAGCATAATATTTAAAGGGGGAAAATGCTTATTCAATGAAATAGAAGGATTTCAGACTTTCATAGGGAGAATACCAGAGTTGAACAAAAATTTTATTTCCAGTATCAAGACCCAAGAGAAGCCAAAAAAGGGAAAAGAAAACTTGGCCTCTACAGGTCTTAGCCTCCAAGAACCCAGGGTCAGCTCTTGTCATGAGGAGATTGTAGAGTAAGATGATAGTGGAAATTGTATTAATTGTGTACACATGTACGGACTTCATCAGCATAGGAACTATTGATGAGTCCAACTTTCTGTATTTCCTCTGCCAATACAGGTTGGCATCTTTTCTGCAATTTATAATCTAGCGAGTTAACCTGGAACTCTTAAATGACTTGCTCAGTTTCACATAAGTATTATGTGTCAGATGTAGGATTTGAGCACAGTTCTTCCCAACTTAGAGGCAGCTCTGTCTACTATGCTGTACTCCCTCAAGAACTCTGGGTCAGCTCTAAACGATGAGGAGAGAATAGAGTAAATATGGTTGAGCTGGGAGAACAGGAAGGGATCAGGAGACCAATGTCATGATAATGAAGACAAATGGGTTTAATGAGAGTAAGGAAGTAGAAGAGGAAAGGATATCAGTGGATATCAGAAAAGAATTTCAGCATTTAGGACCTTGAAGGTTATAGAGTTCCAAGTAAAGGTGATATCAAAGTGTTAAAAGCTTTTTGACAAGAATTGAAATGTCTTAGGCAACACTTCTTTTATAGCTTTAGTTCAAGTGTTCGACGTATAATTCAACATAAATAAAAACAAATTGAAAGGATATCTAGGCGTATCATGTAGAGCTATGGTATTTTTAAATGATATTTTTTAACAATGCCTCTTAAAATCCATTCAAGGCTTAGCACAAGTGCTACTTCCCGTATGTCTGTATATCTATTGCTTCCCCTCCACCCCCCCCCCGTAGATTGTAAGCCCCTCAAAGGCAGGATCTGTTGTCATATCTTTTTGCGGCACTGTGCATACCTTATAGTAGGCACTTAAATGCTTGTTGAGTTGAATTGAGTAGTTGATAGCTAGATGGATATTTTGTAATTGAAGTAAATAGGTAAAGAATGAATAAGCAAAAAAAACTCCATGCTATGGTTATAAATAACTTTCTTATTCCTAAATATTTTAGGTCCTTTTGGTGTAAACCATGGGGTAGAACTTCATTCAGATGTGATAGAGTATGCCAAGCAGAAACTGGACTTTTTCATCAGAACAAGTGATAGCTTTGACAAGTAAGGCTTTTATTTTTTTACTGGATCCAAGTTTATAAATTATAATTTAACAGATTGATGATAAAAAAGAAGAGATTGTTCATTTTACTTTACTCATCTGCTTAATGAATCCTAAAAAAAGAATCTAGCAACCTTGTTGCTAGGTTGAGGTTGGGAGGATTGGAGTTCCAGAGGTCACTCAGGGTTTCATTCCCACACATTTTAAAATCCAGTACTTTGAAATGATTCCATTTCAAGTGCTTAGAGCCCTAGACATAGATGAATTGACAAATTTGTCCGTAATATTGATAAACAGAAAAGAAACTATTCCCAATTTGTATATGTTCCTAACACACACACAAATTAAATATATATACTTTTATTTTAGGACATACCTAGCCCTTATTATCTCAAGTAATTATTAATAATAGTTGAGATAACACTAATGTTTTACTCTTAAGGACTACTTATAGGAGATTTAAGATTTTTTTAAACTAATCTCATCTAATTATGAAATAAGAAAAATGTTCATAGTAATTGGATTTTTAAAAAACAAGTTCATGTCTCTACTTTTGAATATATGTACTACTTTAAATTATTAGAATTCTCATATTTTAAAACTGAGTATATTTTTAATAAGTTAATGTTTTGATAAGCAGCTTAACTGTTTTATTTCTTGACTGTAGGTATTTAGCCTTTTCAGTTAATGTTGTATAACTCTGTGATTTTATCCTTAGAGTACAGTCTATTCAACATTATCACTGCATGCTGGCTGTGTCCAAATATTTGAACATCTCTGAGAATGTTTGTAATAGAGTAGGAAGAGCTCTTGACTTGGAGTCAACAGACTAGGCTTCTCCTTCTGCTTCTGCCACTTACTCAAGCAAGGCACTTAGCTCCATATCATCAGTTTCTCCATTGGTAAAATAGGGATAATTATGTGTAACCTACCTACATAAAGTAGACTTACTTTAAATAGTTTTATAAATCTAGCATTCTCAGACTTAAAAGGTAGGTAGTATAAAGTCGTTCTCCCCATTCTCCCACTCTCCACTCAGGTGGAGAGTGATTTGGCCAAGGTCACCTGACTTAGAGGTGGCAGAGCTGGGATTCCATCCCATGACTTCTACCTCCTAGTCCAATGCTCTTTTCACTGTACCATGCTGCCTCTCTGATGGCGGGAAGATTGTTTAAACTATAAAGTGCTTGCTATATGAATATGTTTAAACCTAAAGAAGGCTGAGGTGATAAAATAAGGCTGCTTATATACTTCTAGACTTGTTGCAGTATAAACAAGGTATATGAAATGTTCTTCACCCTCAGGTTTGAATTCTGTGAACCTTCCTTTGTTACGGGCAACTGTCTAGAAATTTCTCCAGATTGTACTCAATATGATCGTGTTTATTGTGGTGCTGGAGTTCAGAAAGAACATGAAGATTACATGAAGAGTTTGCTTAAAGTTGGGGGAATTCTTGTCATGCCACTAGAAGAAAAGGTTAGTTTACTTTCATGAGTACAGCGTTTTACTCCCTCTCTTTCTTCCTTCCAATTGTTAAGTACTTCAAAGACTATTATTGCCCTGAAAACACTGATAATCTTGGCTGCACCAAAATACAGAATCGAGTTACAGATTCACCCTAGGGAACAGTGTATGTCAAAGATAGAGAACTTGAATGTTCTTTACTACCATTTCTCACCCTCTTTTATGCCCCTTACTTCATACTGTTTCTGGCTGGAGTGCCCTTTATTGGATGTGTCACAGAGAAACTGTGCCCTGAACTCAGTCAATGATCTGTGAAATGATCATAAGTTTAGAGCTGATGAAAAGACCTTACTGTAGGTTATCTGCTCTGTCTATCCTCGTTTTAGAGGTGATGAAACTAAGTCCTAGATGACCTTCGAGGTCCCTTTCAGTTCCGAATCTTTGATCCTTTGGTCAGCACTTTGGGTTCATTGCAGGATCAGTAAAACATAAATATTGAATTGGGACCAGAGTGGTTAGCATAGGCATAGTCTACTAATTTCCTCATTTTTGTCAAATAATCATTTCCTACACTAGCAGATCTTGGGGTAACCGCCATTGCTAGAGATGAAATGTCTTTATCAGTCCTTAGCTTTATATGCTATTTTCTCCTCCCATCCAAAGACACTATAACAAGTTATTCACAGGCAAAAACGGCTAGTAAATTAAAGTGATAGTAAAGAAAAGGGAGAAGGAGAGATAGTAAAAAAATATTCAAGGTATAAAATTAGAAGCAGTGGCATAAATTTATATTAAAGGCCCTCAAGCAAAACTCTGCAAAGGGACCCCCAGGAATATACATTCTGTTTACCTATGTGGTTTGGGATCATAAGCTGCCAAGAAATAATTAACGCATAGTTAGAAACAACCTGACGCTGTAAAAAAAAAAAAAAAGAACTTGTCACATTATGAAAGCTGTAGGAAAATCACTGCTACAATAGGAATAATATAGGGACATTAACAGAGTGACTCCTCCTGTATTATTAGTATTCGCTTTCTGTATTTTAATTTGGTGAATAATTTTGCATACAGCACAGTGATAATAAGGTTAGAGCATAGTTGTTCATGCTTTATCAGGAAGCTGTTGTTTTTCATTTAGTAAACCTGATTTGAAGAGGCATGCAGTGTTCTTAAATGTTGTTCTTATTTCTTTAGGGACAGATCTTTTCCATGATATTCAACAGATATTTGTTAATTAAGTAATGTGTGGAATTTATTATATACTTTTTTAAAAAGCAAGTGGCATGAAATGAAGATTCACAGTTTCATATACAATCCTCTTTATATGTTCTGCTATATATTTGAACATGCTCTTTTAGTGTTTTAGTTCAGAAAAAAATTTAAGAAAATTACTATAACCAATTAGAGATATGGATCAGGACCTCAGGGGGAGGTTAAAGGGAGACAAACAAATTGAGGAATCACCTGCTGAGAGGTGGTATTTGAAACTGTGAGAGTGAATGAGATTGCCAAGGGGAAAAGCAAAGAGCAAAATGAAATGAGGGCTGAGGATGGGCCCTTGAGGAATACCTGCATTAAGGTATTAGGGAGAGGATGAGGAAACCAAAGGAATAGAGCAGCAAGAGAATTATGAGATTAGGAGGACAGATTTAGAGCTAGAAGGAGGGCATCTTTTTATTGGTGAGAAAGCTGAGACCCAGAAGGGCTAAGTGTCTTGCTAAAGGTCTCACAGGCAGGAACAGAGCTGGGATTTGAACCCATTTTCTCTGTCTCCAAATCCATTGCTCTCCCCATTGTATTCATGAGTGCAGTATCTGGAGCCCAAAGAGCAGAAAATCTATAAGGGGTAGGGGGAGTCAGTGATACAAAGACAGAGAAATGTCCATTGGCATTGCCCATTAGGTCATCTTATTTTACCTGGTAGAGAAATAGCAAACCTTGATCTTACTAAAAACAATGATTGTCTTTTTTAGAAATGGCTGACTACTGAAATAATGACCAAATAAATGTTGAGTTGTGTTTATCTTTGTCACAGAGGAATAAGGATACCCAGTTTTAAATTTAATGTTTTCTGTAACATTTTCTGGGTACATGTTTTTTAAATTGACAGATTTTGTTTTGACATGACATACAAACTCCATCTAACTCACACTTACATCCCCCAAAATAATTTAGCAAAACACCATAAAATGATTGTAATTGATAATACATATTCTTTTACATTGTGTTTAGTCTATAATTTGTAGACTTTGGAAGGAACAAATTTATTTTATTTTAAATTACTAGACTGCATTAGTATGGTTTTTGCTATAATTTTAAAATGATGTTTCTTGGGAGCAGTTTCATGATTCTAGACTTTTAAAATATGAATTAATGATCCATTTCCCCTTTAAAAATTCCTAAGGGCATTGTGCATGTTGTCAACTGCCGCATTTTCAAGAGGGCTATGAAAATGTTGCTATTTGGAAACTGAATACTGTGTAATTATAATGATCCATCTTGATCCTGGCAGATAGCGATAAGGAAACGTACTTCCTTCCTTTCTTTGGATCGGTGGAGAGACCATGGATGTAGAATATTATATACGCAGTTTCCATGTCAGTTGGTTTTGTTTAGCTATTTTTCTTTGCCTTCAGGAAAGGCTCACTGAGGGGAGGGGTATTTCTGGCCATGACTGAGTTGTTAATAGAAAAGGCACCAATAAAAACAACAAAATGAAGTTACTTTTTGGAAAGCACTTGGACTCTGTGTTCTAAACAAAAACATTGTGGTGCAACATGCATTAGCAGTGTGAGATATTACCAGAAAAGTTAATTTAGTTACTCATTCATCTGTGTTCTAATCCACATGGGCTTTCAATGTAACGGTACTCTAGAAAGTGAAATTAGCTCTCATGTTTTCTTTAACCAAAAGCTACCACAGGGAACCAGAGTATGAGAAGGGAAGTGTCAGGGAGACTTGTCTTCCTCACCTTTGCAGTATTTATAATCTCGTTTACTTAGGGGATTTATTTACCAGCTTAGATTTGATTAGCTAAGAATTGCATGTAAACACTGCACATAAACACTGCTTCTATAAGCCCTAGAGTGAAAATAGTGCTCTGACCTAGTTTAGCAAGCTGGGAACATTCAAAAACATTGCACACCGGATGATCCCTATCACAGGACTCTTATAAGTAGAGCATTGTTTCTTAAGTAATTGCAAAGTTATGCTGAATTCCATGTTGTAGCTAAAATAAGTGTAATGAGGTTTTAGTTGAGTGATTTTCATCAGACATGAGCAGGACATGGAACTGATCAAGTTATATCACCTGTTAGTGCTGGTCAAGAAAGATCTGAGTTTGAATCCTGGATTTGATGAATCATAGTTAATGTGTCTATAAACAAGTCATTTGCCTCTCTGAATTTTGCTTTCCACATCTGCAAATTGCAGTATTAATACTTGCAGTAGTTATGAGGAAAGCTTTTTGTAAACCTCGAGGCTCTCTAAATCTGAACTATTATTATTTGAGAGGCAGTGTGATGTAGCCAACTTGGAGTTAGGAAGGCCTGTTTTCAAATATTGCCTCAGATACTTAACTTGCTTAAGGTGAACCTTAACTTTCCTTGCCCTTTGCTTCTTTTGTCAAATCATGGAGGTGGATTAGATGACCTCTATCATCCCTTCTGCCTCTAAACCTATATTCCTTTCATTCTACTTTCACTTTGTATTTTTTCAGTTGTTATTTATTATTATTTAGCTTAGACTTTCTCTTGTCTGTCAATTAACCAACAAACATTGATTAAGCACTATCATGTGCCAAGCATCACACAAAGCACCGAGGATACAAAGACAAACTCAAAACATTCTCACAGGTCAAAGGATATGCCTTTTTTTATCTTTTAGATTTTAAGAATAACTGTTTTAAACTCCTTACATAATAGCCCAATATTTAAAACTTTTCTCCTTTTGTATTTGGGACAGCTGACTAAAATAACTCGAACGGGTCCTTCTGCTTGGGAGACTAAAAAGATTTTGGCTGTTTCTTTTGCTCCTCTGATCCAGCCTAGTCATTCAGATTCAGGAAAGTCAAGACTTGTGCAACTGCGTAAGTACAAAGATTTATATTTGGTTTAATCTTCTGTTCTGTTTGACCAGGGACTGGAACAAAAATTATTTGAAAATTTTGACTGTATATCACATTTTATCTTCAACTAAAAAACCTTTAAAATTTTACAATTAATTGCAGTTGGATTTTAGGCAGAGTTTCATATGAATGTGCCTACATCATCAGATTCCACTTTCCTCTCTACCCTAGACAACCAGTTTCCCTTTTATTATAAACTTCTTGAGAGTGAACTGTGAACTGTGAAACTGGGAGGTACAGAGAAGGAAAGAAGATGTGAGAAAGCCAAAAACTCAACCACAGAATCATGGGAGTTGTACATTCCTAAGACTGCTTGGGGAAGTATACAGTGTGGTTAGTTCCAGGACAGAAAAGTCAGGTACAGAGAAACTCTGCTAGTCCATGTATGAGGTGGCCATCCTGGTTCTTACCCTCTACCCTCCCAACCCTAATCCACTATGGCTGTTCATACAGAACAACCTGTCTATGCCCACACTAAATACAGCTTCTGCCTCTTTCCTCCATCCTACTACCACCTGTAGTAACAGGTTAGAACTGACTCTATTAGACTGAATGCTCACTAAATATACTTCTTACATTTCATTATGTAAAATTGATTATTTGACAATTAATTGTCTTTTAACCGCTTTTATTCCTAAGGAGAAGTACAGCTTTTTCATAGCATTCTCGCCTTTCATTGACTAACTGCTCTGTCTTTGTTACCAAATGATATATATTTGCACTTATTTATGTTTAAAATGAGATACAACTCAGGGTCCCATTTGGTTTTTTTTTCCAGCCAGTGGAATCAGCTCAGTATGGAAATGGAATTTCAGTAATCTTCAAACTGACATTTGTTTGTGTGTGTGTGTGTGTGTGTGTGTGTGTGTGTGTGTGTGAGAGAGAGAGAGAGAGAGAGAGAGAGAGACAGAGAGGGAGACAGGGAGGGAGGGAGGGAGGGGGAGAGAGAGAGACAGAGAGTTTTCTACAGAAAATGACTGACCATATAGTTTACTGACCCAGAATTATAGAATGTCACAGTTGCAAGGGACCTCAAGAGGTCATCTGTACCTAAGCAGACATACCAAGTAAAGGAGAACCTCTTCTTTCCAGAGGCAGCCAATTTCACTTTTGGACATCTGTAATTGTTAGGAAGAAATTTTTCTCTTACATCAGCTTATAACTCTCACCTGTTGCTCCTAGTTCTGCCCTCTGAAGCCAAATGGAACAAGTTCTTTCACATGACAGCTTGTAGCTTGTAGAAGACCACTTTCATATTCCTACAGACTTTTTCCATACTAAACATACCCACTTCCTTATATCTTTTCCGTTGAGGAGGCTGGGGCTGTACAGGTCCTATCACCTTAGGGATTGCTTCCCAGAATAATGGCTATGGAGCCTGGGGCTGGAAGCAGGGTTCCTGGAGTAGATTCCTTTGGGATGTTCTCCAGCTGGTTAATATTCTTCAAAAATGTGTTGTATAGAACTAAATAAAATCCTGTAGATGTCCTCTAAAGAGGAGAAAGTGAGACCATCAGCTCCCTTCTTCTAGATACTGTGCCTCTCTTAATTGAGCCTAACTAATGTCATGTTGTCTTTCCTGAGCTTATAGTCCACTCAGCCTTACAGAATTTTTTCATGTTACTTGTTGTCTAGCCAGGCTTCCCCCACTCTGCATGTTGACTTTTTTTTAACCCAAGTATAAAACTAAGATTATTCCAATTAAATATTTTCTTACTAGATTTGGCCCATCTTTAGGAATCTGGACTTTAGATGGTAGTTTCTCCTCTTAATTTTGTGTGCTCTACACATTTTATTACTATGCCATCTATGCCTGTCTCCAAATTGTTGATAAATTATTGACCACCACAGGGCAATGGATAAGGGTTCAGGGCTGTCCACTTGAGACTTCTCTACGAGTTGACTTCAGCTCATTAATGGCTATTATTTGAGTCTGGTCATTCAAACAGTTTTATATCCTCCTTGTCTGTCCTTTTCTTTCTTTCTTATTTACAAGGGTGCCATGAAAGAATTTGTCAAATGACTTGCTAAAATCCAGTTACACTGTATCTGTATTCTGTTAGAAAAAGAAAATGAAGTTAGTCTGGAGTGACTTTTCTTCATGGACCTACAATGTCTCTTTCTTGCCATTCCTTTCTTTTTGGTTCAGACCTGTGATTTTATTGCTGTGGAGGACTCCTATTATGGCAGTTCTCTCCACAAATCAGATCAGTAATTTTTCTGTAACTTAGACTCTTAAAGAATTTTCTAACATATCAAGAAGTTGGAGGTGGAGCCAAGATGGCAGCTGGAAAACAAGGACTCGCTTAAGCTCTCCCCCAAATCCCTCCAAACACCTGTAAAAAATGGCTCTGAACAAACTCTAGAGCTACAGAACCCATGAAATAACAGAGGGAAACAAGTCTCTAGCCCAAGATGGCCTGGATGGTCGCTGGGAAGGGTCTATTGCTCCAGGACAGACCAGACTGGAAGTGGGGCAGAGCAGGCCTTAGGGCCCTGAATCATTGAGCTGTGACAGTTACCAGACTTCTCAACCCACAAATGCCAAAGACAATGGAGCAGGTTAGTAAGAAAACTTCTGGATCTGGGTAAGAGAAGTGCGAGGTCTGGCCCCAGCCCCGGGGGCTATGGAGGTGGCTGCAGTGGCAGCAGCAGGAAGCTCTGGCGGCTGCTTCCAGAGTCAGCTGCTTCCCAGGTCCCTGGCCCACACAGTGGGAGGAATCAAGTGGCATATCAGAGCAGTAGTAAAGGAATTGCTTTGCTAGTGCAGAAGCAGGGCTCTCTTGCTTTACCCTGCTTGGATCTGGGTCTCGGTCCTGGTTGGCAGTTCTTGGGGGAGGAGGAGCACTGGTGTGGCAGAGCATGCAATGACTGTGGAATAGAAGTAGCTCTGAAAACAGCAGCGCAAGGCCCCTAAAGCTTGGGACAAAGTACTTTCCGATCTAAAAGCAGTCATACCCTGACAAAAAGCTCAAGGGTAAAGTAGTTGGCTGGGAACAGCAGGCAGCAAAAAAGGACTCAGACTCAGACTATAGAATCTTTTTTTGGTGACAAAGAAGACCAAAACATACAGCCAGAAGAAGTCAACAAAATCAAAGAGCCTACATCAAAAGTCTCCAAGAAAAATGTGGATTGTTCTCAGACCATGGAAGAGCTCAAAAAGGATTTGGAAAAGCAAGTAAGAGAAGTAGAGGAAAAATTGGGAAGAAAAAATGAGAGTGAAGCAAGAAAATCATGAAAAACAAGTTATTGACTTGCTAAAGGAGACCCCCCCAAAAATACTGAAGAAAATAACACCTTAAAAAAGAGACTAACCCAAATGGCAAAAGAGCACCAAAAAGCCAATGAGGAGAAGAATTCCTTGAAAGGCAGCATTAGCCAAATGGAAAAGGAGGTCCAAAAGACCACTGAAGAAAATACTACCTTAAAAATTAGATTGTAGCAAGTGGAAGCTAGTGACTTTATGAGAAATCAAGAAATTATAAAACAGAACCAAAGGAATTAAAAAATGGAAGACTGTGAAATATCTCATTGGAAAAACCATTGACCTGGAAAATAGATTCAGGAGAGATCATTTAAAAATTATTGGGCTACCTGAAAGCCATGATCAAAAAAAGAGTCTAGACATCATCTTTCAAGAAATTATCAAAGAAAACTGCCCTGATATTCTAGAACCAGAGGGTTAAAAAGAAATTGAAAGAATCCACCAATCACCTCCTGGCAAAGATCCCAAAAAGAAAACTCCTAGGAATATTGTAGCCTTCCACAGTTCCCAGGTCAAGGAGAAAATATTGCAGGCAGCCAGAAAGAAACAATTTGAGTATTGTAGAAACACAATCAGGATAACACAAGATCTAGCAGCTTCTACATTAAGGGATGGAAGGGCTTGGAATAGGATATTCTGGAGGTCAAAGGAGCTAGGATTAAAACCAAGAATCACCTACCCAGCAAAACTGAGTCTAATACTTCAGGGCAAAATATGGACTTTCAACAAAATAGAGGACTTGCAAGCTTTCTCAGTGAAAAGACCAGAGCTGAATAGAAAATTTGACTTTCCAATACAAGAATCAAGAGAAGCATGAAAAGGTAAACAGGAAAGAGAAATCATAAGGGACTTACTAAAGTTGAACTGTTTTGTTTACATTCCTACATGGAAAGATGATATTAGTAACTCATGAAACCTTTCTCAGTGTTAAGGTAGTTGAAGGGAATGTACATATTTATATAGACAGAGGGCACAGGGTGAGTTGAATATGAAGGGATGGTATCTAAAAATTAAATGAAGGGGTGAGAGAGGAACATATTGGGAGAAGGAGAAAGGGAGAGATAGAATGGGATAAATCATCTCACATAAAAGTGGCAAGAAAAAGCAGTTCTATTGGAAGGGAAGAGGGGCCAGGTGAAAGGGAATGAGTGAATCTTGTTCTTATTGGATTTGACTTAAGGAGGGAATAACATACACACTCAATTGGGTATCTTACCCTATAGGAAAGTAGGGGAGAAGGGGATAAGAGACGGGGGATGATAGAAGGGAGGGCAGATCAGGGGAGGAGGTAATTAAAAGGAAACAGTTTTGAAAAGGGACAGGGTCAAGGGAGAAAACTGAATAAAGGAGGACAGGATAGGATGGAGGGAAATATATTTTAGTCTTTCACAACATGACTGTTATGGAAGTGTTTTGCATAATGATACATGTGTGGCCTATGTTGAATTGCTTTCCTTCTCAAAGAGGGTGGGTGGGGAGGGAAGAAGGGAGAAAATTTGGAACTCCAAGTGCTAAAAACAAATGCTCAAAAAAAAGTTTTTTACATGCAACTGGGAAATAAGATATACAGGCAATGGGGTATAGAAACCTATCTTGCCCTACAAGAAAGTAAAGGGGAATGGCAGTGGGGTGACAGAAGGGTGGGCAGACCAGAGAAAGGGACGGTCAGAATATATGCCATCTTGGAGTGGGGGGAGGATAGAAATGGGGAGAAAATTTGTAACTCAAAATCTTGTGGAAATTAATGTTGAAAACTAAAAATATTAAGTAATAAAAATTTAAAAAAAGAAGTTAAAGCCACTTGGTCAGGGACACACAGCAAGTGTGTGTCACAGGAAGGACTTGAAACCAGCTCTTCCTAGCCCCAAGCTCCCTTGGTAGGTATCTCTCTCTACTTACTACAAAGTAGAGACTTTAGTGGACATTAGCCTAGCCATTCTTTCTAGGTTTGTCTTGTGATAACTTGAATGTAGCTCCTTTACTGTAATCTTTAGAATATTTTTATATTATTGAGAATTCTGATTATTTCTGGTTAATGTATTTAGATATGCTTAACCCCTACCATTAATTTATTTCTTTTGGGTTAAAAAGATCTTAATAAAATGCTTGTGGACTTCCTTTTCAGTACTTTGACATAACCATGATTTCATGAGTGTAGGTACTCTCTCCATTGGCACAACTCAATATTTATCCACACCATATCCTCCTCTATAATTTCTGTCCATGCACGGCTGTAAATCTTCCATAGAGGCCTGCTTCTAGACCTTCTAATATTTTGTGGATACCATTATGTCACCACGACTGTCATTTACATAACTGGCCTACTCTCTTTCCTGATCATGTCATCGTCTTTCTTACTCCTTCCCTATGCTGGCTAAATAAAATTATGAGCTTGACTTTTGCGGGACCAGTGTCTGTATTACCTGCTGTGCCCTTGGACCTCATTTTATTTTTTATAGTTTTCAATTTGCTTCTCTCTATTTTGTGAAATGTACAGTAGTTCTAGATTTCAAAAAACAGTGAGAATACTACCTCTGTTAAATGAACGGCTCTACTTGATTGTTCTCTTGGATTGACTAACCCAGAACCTCCCAAGAAAGTAATCACATATAGGAAGGAAATTAAATGTTGTGGCCAGGAGAGTGAATCTTAACTTTTATTCCCAGTTCTCACTTTTCATGTGGTCTGATGGTTCAGGTGTCTCTCCTCGTCTCTGAAAAGTGGAGGCCTAGGTTTTAACAGGGTCCTGTGTGAATGCAAAACATTATGACTGCTTAATATAATTTTCAGAAAATACTTTGATATTTGGTAAGCTTTGCCAAAACTCAGATTTCACAAGTATTTTTAAAATATCCACGTATTTAAATTAATTTGCATATTTGAGTGAGCCATTATCTCATTAAATTTTGTTTTGCTGAATTCCTGTCGATATTTGATCAAACTCTTCTTTATCTTAGCTCCACTGGCTGTTCGTAGCCTCCAGGATTTAGCTCGAATTGCAATCCGAGGAACTATTAAAAAGATAATTCATCAAGAAACAATGAGCAAAAGTGGAAATGGACTGAAAAACCCACCCAGGTTTAAGCGAAGGCGAGTTCGACGCCGTCGAATGGAAACTATTGTCTTCTTGGACAAAGAAGTCTTTGCCAGTCGTATTTCCAACACATCTGATGACAACAACAATTGTGAGGATGTAGAAGAAGAAAGGAGGGAAGAGGAGGAAAAGAATGTGCCTGAAATGAAGCCAGATCCTCCCGTAAACTTTCTGAGAGAAAAGGTCTTGAGTCTGCCCTTGCCTGACCCTCTGAAATATTACCTGCTTTATTACAGAGAAAAATAAGTTTTCTATTTATATTAAGGAAAAGATACATAAGCGGGGAAGTGGTGAGGGCCTTACAACATGTGTATGACTTGCTTACCTGTTAATATGGTCACCCCTGGCATAGATTGGCTGGAGAATGTGACTGCTATATATTTAAACATCCTCATTTTTTTCTCCTAGTTTCTTGGTGGTGTGCTAATTTTTTTAAACTTATAGCAGGATTTCCTTTAAAAGAGACCTGGTGAACCCAAACTGCCTAGAAGCAAATATTTCTTCCATTGAGGGGAAAGAAAATCACCTCAAGGCTGTTTTGTATTTCAGCTATGCTTTAAAATTAAACTCCAGTTTAAAATGTTTCTAGGCAGCACCCTAAAGACTACTCTGCAACAAAGTTGCATAAAATAGTATATATTGTGTAATTAAAATGAAAACTGATGATTCAAATTATTTTGCTTCTTCCAAAACCCTCACCTAAAGCACAAATTTTACAAGTACACAAAGTCACTTCTGGGGGGCGATACTCTAAATGTCCAGGTTTGAAATCTGAATTTAGGTGGTATCTGCCCTTAATCATTGGCACCAAGTTTGACTCTTCATATAATTTACTAGAGTGGAAAATATTGTTTCAAGCCTGTTTAACCAGATTATAAATAAGTAAATAGATAAGCTTTTGTGAGTTTTCAGATTGTAAATTTTCTAAAGAGAGAGTGATGTTAATTGGAAAATGCAAATCAGAAATACATCAAACTACCCAACTTTGTTTCTACATAGTGAGGATCATATGTAGGTGAAATCCTTTATGGATTTTTGTCTGAAGAGTTTATAAGCTAAGTTCTGAAAACTTTGTCAAGTATAGTTTTAGAAATTCCTGAAAGAGTATTTTGAGAGATGTCACATATTCTTTATGTCTAAGTTAACCTGATTGATTCTTAAGAATATGCAATACAGACCCAAATGTGGTTGACCTGAAGATGAAAACTAATACTGTTCTGAAGCAATTGACTACTCAGTTTCTCAGAATGTATAGAAGATGAAAAATCTCAGAACGTAATTAGTGACAATGTTCCCTATAGACAGTCCCTGCTTTCTTGACCTCAGTTTAGTATTTTTCTGTAACTAGAGTAATGAGATTTAGCTTTTATAGTTCCAACAAAACTAGATTTTTAAAAAATAATTTTTCTTAAAAAATAGATCTTTAAAATTTTAGTTATGTTAGAGGAATTTAACTTGCAGTGAATTGTAAATTAAACTTTCCCCAGATTATGATGAGTGTAAAAGTAAAAAGGGGAAAGAGTTCTCAGTCTTTCTAAACAAGTGGAGAAAATGATCTAGTCTTCAAGATAACCTGACTGAAAAACCTTTCAATTATCTAAGACTACTTTTGAGATACACTGGAATTAGAGTGCTTGATCCAAAGTATATTTGTTCATTTTTGTTTACTTCCCTGTCATTTTTACATGCTCCAAAAGGCATAACTAGCCTAAAATGTATACAGTAAACCAAACTTTCAAAGTGTCTAAGATTTAAACACCCAATTCACATTGACTGTGTCTTGTGATTAAATATTATGTAGCTCTTTGAAATTGCAGGGTAAATTCAAGTGTCTCTGTGCTAACTGATCTCTGTTGATTTGGGTAATTTTCTAAAATTACTCAACGGATCTTTAGTCTGTGTGCTGACAATTTTTTTCACCACAAATTAAAATCTGTGTAGCCAAATAAAAAGGAAAAGTCGGTATGTCTGGTCCTGAGCTATCATAAAGTTAGACTATTAAGGAAACTTTATATGTTGTTACATTCATTAGCCTTTTGGTTCAATGTCAAAGTTACCCATAATTTTCATCTCCCAAGATTTTCAGTTTTCAAATTACCAGTTCATTCCTTACAGGTCCTAGTGTGGAGAAATCTAATTGGTACATGTATGTGTGTGTAGATATACATATGCATATGTATGTACACACATATATGTATATATACATACACATATATACACACATACACACCAACTAGGTGACATATTGATAGCTATATATAATTTGCCATTTACGTGTAATTTATATGGACATAAACAATTTGGAGTAAATAGTCATCTGAAATCTGTGAAATTTGTTATATAATTAGTACATCTTTACATTGGCTATCTTCAGTTTTTTTCTATAGTTATATAAGAATTTCAGACTTTCACCACATTTGCCTTTTGATTACTTTAGGATTTTTAATGCTCTTTAAAATGCATAGAAAATGGTTTTCCCTTTCTATTTTTAAAACCAAAATATTCAAGCGGTTTGTGTTTTCATGTCCAGTTGTGCTGTTGTCAAAACAGAAAAACTGATAGAAGAATTTTAAGTGTAATATATAACTGTGAAATGGTGTGGTGTTTAGCCTGCAAAAATAAAGGGGAATTGTAAATAGCATTCTCCTTTGCTTAAGCATTTGCACTGTAGGTTAGTATAATAGGATTATTTTCAGTTTCTACACAGATTAAGGATAGTATAATGTTTTTTTGTATAGTCTATAAGCCCTTTTATGGAATACTGTATACTGTAACCTGGTTTTCTGACTTCTGTTTACTTTTATGTTTTAAATATTATGTGATGTAGTCTTGACAAGTAGTAAGGTCACAGACTTGTGCAAAGCAAATTTCAGCTATGTAAATCTTAAGTATGTAAGTTGAAAATCAAAATCTGTATATAGAAAGAAGAAAAGGCAGTTTTACTGATCTGGAACTTGCAAGTAATATGAAACATGAATTTTATTGAGCTCATATACATGAGTGTATAGAACATATATCAATAAATGCAGTTAAGATGTTTTAGCCTTCTTAGCATTGCTTCTGTATCGTGCTATTTTGAAAAGAACTTCACCTAACTTTTTCTTTTTGGAGATTTAATGAAATTACTTTTTTTTTCTTTTTAATGTTTGCATCCACTTTCTTATGCTAGAATTGGACTGATTTTTTTTGTCTCCACTTTTCTGAAATTCTCTTTTTCCATTCAGGTAAATAGTTTAGTTTAGTTCAGACTCATTCACAGTAGAATTGAAGATATAATTAGTTCCTAATGTGACATTGGCATAGGCAGATTATGATTCTAAAGAACTTAATAGGCTAATGACTACAATAATTACTCAGCTCTTCAGTTATTCAGGATATGCTTGGAACCTAGGCACTTTGAAGGGAGAGTAGCATATCAGGTTTGATTCACCAGCAGTAAGCTGATTGGTAGCAAGCAAGGGTTAATTGAGTCACCAGCCCAGTTTTAATATTTTCTAACATCAATGAAAAATGGTTATTTTTCTGGGGTCATCCACAAAACTAGACTTAAGTTAACTCGTTACTACATATCTTATTGTCATCCAGTCTACTTTATCCTAAGAATCTCAAAGGAGGACAGTTTTGTTTTTGTGCTTTTTAAATAACTTTCAAGTAAAAATGCACTTCCTGAAAATGGAAGAATGGACATCACTCAGTATTTTCAACATTATATTATTAGCACTGCCCTTTTTTATAATTCAAATATTTACATTTGCCCTTTTAATTACACTTATTTGATTTTTTTAAGGCTTTGAAATGCAGTGATGATTTTTTTCTTTAAATGTTTAAGCAATTTGTGTTTTCATTTGGTTTTGACATAAAGAGGAAATTTTTGTGCATTTTAAAGAGCCTTAAAAATCTAATGTAATATAAGGGAAATAGGTAAAAATTTGAAATTCTTACATAGTTTAGAAAAATGTAAAAAATGCATATGTGTATAAAGAGCACATATACATACATACACATATCCTTTTAGTAACCTATAAATGCTCTACAGGTCCCATTTTGAATTATGTTTCTATTCTTTGGTCTAAGTCTGAAAATAAAGGTTAACTATATATTGTGTCTTTAAATGCACTTACTGTGACATGTTGCCAGGCAAGAGACAGGGTTATCCAAATCAGCCAAAGACTAAGCCCTGTTTCATGAATTTCAAATTTAATCATCTACATACCTTATGACATTAGTACCATCCAGATTATTTAAACCCTTATCTCTCTGGAAACTGGAAGGTCATCTGTAAGGGAAGGCATCAGTTGATTCTTTGAGGCCAAGGTTGTAATCAGCAGTAAATAAAAGCCACCTGGTTCCTGTGTCTACTGCTGTGTCTGGTGTAACATTATACAGAAATCTAAGATCTTGCAGAGCTGGTGATGTCACACTAAAGAACCACACACGTGGCTCAGAAATGTAACTGTTAACTTCCTGTTTACCTAAAGTGCTGCTGTTTTAAAAAACTAACCCTACATATTTTTGTCACTTAATGTCAACTTGTTGCTTGTCTATGTTTGGTATTTAGTTCATGGTATTTAGCTAGATCTAGTATGAAAACTGTTCTTTTTCTTGGAATATCATTTTACAAATAAAAGCTGTATATACTGTGCTGCTAATGTTTCCACTGAATAAAAAATGTATCCTTTGTCTAATGCATAAGTAGCATGGTCTAGTCCTGTGTTAGTAGACTTCTGGCTAAACATTTGATCTTTAAATGTGGAGAATCTTTGGAGAATATCTGACAACACAAAAGATTACCTTGCATTTACATTTGTAATCCTAATATAAATAAGACCAGAAGTGTTTGCTGTATTGGTACTCCCAAAAGGTCCATTTAAATTAGGATGACTAAGGACTACGTGGTTAATGGCCAAGTTTATATTCATTCTTTGTTCTTAAGATTATGCTGTGCCCTCGGGATTTATGAGCATCATTATCAATGACATTAGAATTATAAAAATGCATTCAAAGTCATTTGCATATATAAGTACATTCAAAGTTGTTTTTTTCCCAGTCACAAAGGTAAAAAAAAAATTGTAACTTCCAGCAAAGTATATTAAAAAGGAATATTGGTTATTAGATTTGGAATACTAAAACCCAATCTTTTAAAAAATTAAACTGACAAAACCTACTTCCATAACAAAACTTTCTGGGTTCCAGTTCTGTGTTATATTTTTCTTTGAAATGAGTCACAAAAGAAAGTGCCTGTAGTGTCTGGGTCATGCTGTCTCGTTGGGTATTTCTTTACAGACTCTTAGTGCAGTCAGACTTAGACAAATGTAGGAGCTTAAAGAAAGGTAGCTCTAGGACTTTCAAATACCTATAGTAGCTTGAACTAATATAAGGAACTAATATAGTAGCTTGAACTAGTATCTAATGGATAGATAACTCATAATTTATTTATTTGCATATGAACAGGGTACTAAAATTGCAAAAAAAGTTTATCTCAAGTAATTGAAATGTATTCCCTGTGATCTCTGTATTGTTCATATATTTATCAACTTTTCTCAGTGCAAAACTAACTTTAGCATAGTTCACCTATATCCTAAGTTGAAAATTATATTTTTATCTGTTTTGTGGGATCATGTAACCCAAAGTGTAATAGACACATAGGTGTTATGAGGCAGCATGGAGGAGTGGACTTGAAATGAAGACCTAAGTGCAAATCCTGCCTCAAATGGTAACTTAACTTTGGTAAGTCACTTAACTCTGCATATCTATGATATAAGGGCATTGGATTCCATGACCTTTAGAGGTTTCTTCTTGTTCTAAATCCTACAATTCAACAGTGACTTGGGTGAAAGAAGTAATATAAAGGATATCAAGGTAACATTTATGTCTGGAAAGGGAGGGGAACCAGTCGTCATCGAAAGAAAACTTAATGCTGCACCCAAATTCCATTTAAAATAAAAAATGAAAAAATCTGGGAGTGAATCTACCAAGACACACTCAGGACTCATGAATACAATCGTAAAACATGGAAAGTAGTACCTAAATTAATTTGTAGATGTAACAAACCAAGCTACCAAGGTGTTACTTTATAGAACTAGACAAAACAGTAAAATCCATCTGGAGGGGCACGAGGTCAAGAATCTCCAAAGAAAAATAGAAAGGAAAAAAAGGAATGCAGGGGGCCTGGGAATACCCTATCTTACTACCTAACCTTGTTGGTCATCATCATCTAAACCCCATTCCCCATCCTCCACCACCCAACTCCTTACATCCGTCTCACTCAATCTTTGTATTCCAAAGTCCCAATCAAATTCCATCCATTCCTTCCACAAGCAACAAATTTGCCTTCATCTTAAATCTTCTTTCCAAACTCTGGCAATCGGAAGACCTGGCTCCCCCCATGGCATAGAGTTGCCTGGCCATCCTTTCTAGTACTGGCCAAACCTTCACTCATTACCCTCAGTTCACTGGTCAAGGCAGAGAGTTGGATTACTCTTTGTTCCCTATTTGCCACTTAAGGTTGTCCACCTCCTCTATCACACAGTAACCTCTCCTTTCAGATCCATGTAATCCACATATTCCACCCAATCAAAATCCTGGTAGCTATTGTCCTCAGACTGCTGAGACACTCCCCTTCCTTCTTCAAGTTGAATACTTGGCTCACAATCTTTCTCTCCTCCCCAACTTTTCACCCCATGCTAGGGAACTTCCCCATACATATTGAACCTCAAACATTCTAACCATTGAGTTACTCAACTTCCCATCACCTACTCCACCCCCACTTAAGCCACACACAAAGGTCATATTCTAGAACTTGCCTTTACTCACAAAAGCTCCATCTTCATGTTCAAGAACTCTGAAATGTCCTTATCTGATTATAATCTATTGGCTTTCCACCTGTCTCTCTGCTTTCCCATATCAAACTTTACTCAACCATGTTATGTCCACCAATCCCTCCACCCCTCAGTTCTCTCCCGTGTCATCACCTCTCCTCTAGCCACTTTCTCTTTTTCCCAAATTATTCCCTTGGTGAATCAGTTCAACTCTACCCCATCCTCTTCTCTTACAACCCTAGCCCCCCTCATATCACCAGCTGCTCCCTAGTAAGTCTCAGCTTTGGATCACTCCCACCATCTACCACCTTCACACCTTCATTCATAAGCACATGTTTGCGAATGGAGGTGGAGAAAATTGCGACCATTTCGACTAGATCTACACATTTATGTAAAACTACACATTTGTTACACAACCTTAACTGAACCTTCTTTTCTACCAGGCAATCCTTCTACATTTCCATTATCAACTCACTATCCCACTCTCCACAGTGGCTTTTCCAAACATTTTTACCCCTACTCAAATCTTCCATGGCTCTTTTTTCCTCCACTCAGCTGGAGGAACCTTGCCTCATGTTTTAAGAAAAAAAAATTGAGGCCTTTCACAATGAGCTCCTCTTCTCTCTTGTTCCTCGTGTCATTCAAATGTCTCCTGCCACTACCTCCATCCCTGTGTCACATGAAGAGGTGGTCCTACTCCTTACCAAGACAAACCCCTCTACCTACCAGCAATCCCATTGTATCCTGCCTCCTCCTATGGATTGCCCCTTCTGTCATCCCCACTTATCTTCAATCTCTCCTAGTCTCCTGACTCCTTTCCTACTGCCTACTCCTTCTTGCTGCCTACATACATGCTCATGTTTCCCCATCCTCAAAAAACCCTCACTTGATCTTTCCATCCCCACTATCATCCTTTATCTTTTCTGCCTTCTGTAGCTAAAATCCTTGAGAAGGTCATCTATAATGAGCATCTCTACTTCCTCCTCATTCTCTTCTTAACGCCTTGCAATCCAGCTTCCTACTTCATCATTTCACCAAAGCTCTTTTCTCCAAAGTTACCAGTGGTCCAAATTCCCAAATCCAGTTGTCTTTTCTCAGGCCTTATTCTTGACCTCTGCAGCCTCTAATACTATCAATCACTCTCTTCTCCTTGAGACTATCTTCTTTCTAGATTTCCTGGACACCACTCTCTTCTGGTTCTCCTACCTATCAGACCACTCTTTCTCAATCTCCTTTGCTGGATGCTCATCCAGGTCATATCCACATTCCATAAGGCTGTGTCCTGGGCCCTCTTCTCTCTCTCCTTCACTGGTGATCCCATCATGGATCAAATTATCATCTCTATGCTGATGATTCTTAAATCTACCTATTCTAACTCTGCATCTCCAACTGATATCCAGAAGCCATCTTAAACTCAGTGTATCCAAAACTGAACTCATTTCTCCCCTAAATATGCTCCTTTTCTAAACTTCCCCATTACTGTCAAAGACATCACCATCCTCACAATACCCTAGACTTGCAAACTAGGTGTCAGCCTTGACTTATCATTGTCTCTCACCCTCCTAATTCCAATCTGTTTCCAAGGCCTGTTGATTACACCTTTACCACATCTCTCCAATATGCCCCCTTCATTCCTCTGACTGTATCCCCACCCTGATTCAGGCCCTCATCACCTCACATTTGAATTACTGTAATATACTGCTGGAGGCTCTGCCTGCCACAAGTCTCTCCCCATTTTTCATCCACCAAATTAATTGTCCTCAAACACATGTCCAACCATGTCACCCACCCCCCTCTCTATTTAATAAACTCCAGTAGCTCCCTATTGCTTCCAGGATCAAATGAAAACTCCTCTATTTGTCATTCAAGGTCCTGTATAACTCAGCCCCCTCCCCCCAACTTTCTAGTATTCTTACACCTTACTTCCTGCCACATAGTCTTTAATCCAGTGACACTGGCCTCCTTGCTGTTCCATGAACAAGACCATCTTGGTTCCAGGCATTTTCTCTGGCTGTCCTCCATGCCTAGAATGCTCTCCCTACTCACCTCCACCTCCCGGCTTCCCTGAATTCAAGTCCCAACTAAAATAGTACCTTCTACAGGAAGCCTTTTGCATACTTTTTTTTTAATCCTAGTGCCTTCCCTCTGTTAATTATTGTCTTTTTATCCTGTACATAGCTTGTTTTTACATCATTTATTTGCTTGTTGTCTCCCCAATTACATTGTGACTTCCTTGAGGGCAGGGACTGTCTTTTGCCTCTTTTTGTGTCCCTAGTGTTTAGCACAGTGGCTGGTATATAGTAGGCACTTAATAAATGCTTATTGACTGATTATAAAGTAGTAATCAATATAACTATTTGATACTCATTTAAAAGTAAAAAAGTTGGTCACTGTAATGGACCCTGAATCAATTGAGCAAAGTAGCCTTATGTTTGATAACCCCAAGGATACCAACTGGCAGAACTCCAATTGATACATTACCTAAATACAAAAGTTCATACCCTTAAAAAAATAGAGAATGCAAAGAGGTACTTCAAACAACTATGGCTAGGGGAAAAATCCTTTACTAAAGTAAAGGGTTAGATATAATCATAGGAGATAAAATGGACAAATTTGATAATGTATGGGACAGAATTTTTAAATAATAGGAGAAACATCTTTAAGAGAAACAAAGTAAATTTATTATACAAACCTTGCAATACTTGGGCACACCTCCATAAGGGAGGAGGCAAGGTAAAAGAGAACCTGCCTTAGTTTATAGTCTTAATGAAAAAGATTCCCACCCACCTCTATCCCTTCTCACCATTGGCTGAGAGGCGGGCTTACAGTCTAGGCGCGAAAAATGCACAGAGGACCAAGATTGATCCGGTTCGTCCAGGTTTTTCCCTATCAGAACTCAACTACCAAGGTGGCGTCTGAAAGTCTAGGAGGAGAAATGGGATGGGGGAAGGAGAGACCCTTCCTGGAGCAGAGAACGAATAGCTCACAGGAAGTTCATTATCTTCTAACATCTGAGAGAGAGAGAGGGGGAAGGGCATGCCTTCCCAAAATTACAAAGCCAGATCCCAGAACCTCTCCATTAGACATACCCTGTGAAGTCTTCACAAGTATCCAACCCACACAATAACATAACATGGGGTGGGGGAAGCTTTTGTATGGATACAATATAAGAAAAGTGCTTAATTAGAAAAATCCTTACAGCAAATGTCTTATAAAGATCTAAAGTCCAAGATACATAGAGAATTGATATAAAGAAAATTATATTGCTTATATAAGGCTATGTAAGCATATAGGGATTAATTACTATATTAGGAAACAAATACATAGGGATACAGATAAATAAGGAGTGTGTGTGTGTGTGTGTGTGAACATCTATATATGTACAAGAGCCATTCCCTAGTATATAAGTGATCAAAGGATATGAGCATGTAGCTTTTCAAAAAGGAAATGTAAGCTGTCAACAGATATGACAATCAATAACAGAAATTCAAGTTAAATTAACTCAAATTTTCATCTCATACCTTCAGGTCAATAAATATGACCCCAAAATGGTAGGAAGGGCTATGATAGATGGACATACTAATGCACCCTTAGTCAAGCTATGAATTGGTTCAAATATTCTGAAAAAGACTTTGGAATTATTCTAAAAAAGCCATCTACCTATACATATCCCTTTGACCTAGTAATATTGCTATTAGGCATATATTCCAAGGATGTCAGAGAGAAAGGTCCAGGATATGGTATTTGACAAAGTCTTGTGACATTGTGTGAAAAAATGAACAATTAGGCCTAAATGTATAGTTAGGTATATGCGTAACTAGTTACCTGACCAGATCCAAAAAGATAAGACTAATGGATCACTTGGTCAACCTAGAAAGAATGCCTACTGGAATGCCTCCAAGATCGATCTTGTGCACTATGCTCTTCAATATTTTTATCAATGACTTTCATGAAAGCATAAATGAATGACATGTTTACCAAGTTTATAAATAATTCAAAACCTGACATGTTGGGTGAGTGTCCAGATGCAAAACTACCTCAACCATCTATAAGGATTGCTTGACTCAAATTAGTAGCAGTAAATGTAAACTTCATTGTGAGTTCAAAAAATCAACTGCACAAGATTTGTAGGTTCATGAAATGGAGCTGGAATGAACCTTAAAGGCCATCTAGTCCAACCCCATTTTACATGTGAAGAAAAAGGAGGCCCATCACAGTGTAATGACTTGTTCAAGGTCACCAAGGTAATAGATGGTAGATCAGGAATGGAGGAGACATAGATAAACAATGGTTTGTTTGTATGAAAGTCTGAAGGTTTTAGTTGAATGCAAATATAGCAAATAGTGTAGCAGCATAACCTGAAAAAATAGTATGACCTCAGCCTTCAGATATAGAAGTGTGGTGTCCAGAACAAGAGACTTGATTGTCCCACTGCCTTCCATCTTGGGCAGATCACATTAGGAGTAGTGTTACAAAATTAGAAGATTTTAAGTCAAATGCGGTTGTTGAATTGTTTTAAGATGTTAAACATTAGTTTAGCATTTGTTTTTGTATGTGTCTTTTGCATTTATGGGGCTGATATTTATGTTTACATTACAACAGCAATATCAGAAATTTTCATTGCTGATAATTATCAGCAGAATTATCAGCAGAAATTATCATCTACGATCTTAATTGTAGAAACCAGGAGACTGAGTGAGTTGGTCCTGAAAATACTAAGTTCCATTACTTTGTTTCAGCAAATGAAGAAGTAAATGGATGTCTAAATTTGGCAGAAGCATATTATTAGAGTCCAAGTTATGCAAAGGCCCAGTTTTGGAACTCTAGTCCAAAAAAGGTTCTGGTTCTGGGTTCACACAAACACAAATTCCTCCAGGGAGAAACTGACCCCAAAGAAGTAAGTCAGGTTTCTCTCATTCTCTAGCTCATTGCCTTCCAGGGTAAACTCTGGGGAAATCTCTAAAGTAAAACTTAGGTCTAGCTCATGTCTAGAGTCTCCCTAAATGTGGGCAACAAAGTCCCTTCTAGAACAAGGAGTGAATGTACAATATCTAGTATAGAACAGCTGTTTATTTCTACCACCACAGAAAAAATATATAAATATACAAAAATATAAATAATAAAAATATGCAAAAAAATACAAAAGGACACATTAAATAAAAAGAACACATAAAATATCTCAACTTTCCATTACAGTCATTATATTCTCTCCAAAAGGTAAAGACAACTTTGTGGGACTGCTGAACAGATATTTTGCATTCTTTTCACTTTCAATTTACATCATCTAAGCAGAGCTCTTGGCCAGCCAAAGAGTGACTCTTCCTATACAGGATAATCTTGGTGGAGGTGATCTCCTCTGAGAAGCATGCCATTGTAGAAACCATCTAGGTCGCCAGCACTCAGCTCAGGACCTCAGGAAATCTTGACCCCACAGTATTAGGGCTGGAAATGTTCAATTCTCGAGTTTATTGATTGTTCTCTCATTTGAATGTAATCTCCTTGAGGGTAAGGACTTTTACTTTTATCTTAATATCCCCAGGGCTTAGTACAGTGCCTGGCACATGCTTAATAAATGTTTGTTACTTGATTGACTGGTTGTACTTAGAGAAGGAAACAGAAGGAAAAAGGAGCCAGGGACTCAGGATAACCTAGGCAAGTGCGTATTCCTACTGCAAGGAACTTACAACCACTATAGACACTAGGGAAGGAGGAGATAAATCTTCCCCCAACTTTACCCCTCAATGGAAATCCAAGAGAGAAAAAACACTAGAGGAGACCAAAGAAAGGAGGGTCCAAAAGAGAATGGAGTCATTTCCATGACTCTTACTGTACACTGGATGGGGAGGTTAGTCCACAAGACTCAATCATACATAATGCCCCATTGTAAATCACCTCAATCCCTTCTGAGACATGGAGCCCAATCAGGAGTTGCTACATTATCTCAGCAAAACACATCCCCTACCCAGTACAGAGCCAGAGCGCAGGTACAATTCCATGGAGTTCACTTTTCTGACAAAAGTCCATGCCCTTTAATAAGTCAACTAGATTTGAAGACTTGATTGATTCAATGGTCCCCTAAGTCAACTCTTCCTCCCAACTTGCACAAGCAAACACAACTTTCAGTTAGGTATGGATCCTCCCCTCTAGGACATTTCCACTATCCTCTGACTACACACCTTCAAGCTTTTGAAATATCCTTTTAAATAAAAATCTCAGCTCTTCTCCACCTGTTCACAAGTAATAACAGTGAGCTTTGCCTCTCCAGGCACCATTTTCACACTGATAGAAATGTTAAAGTGTACTGAAAGTGGGTAACGAGAGCTAGAGAGAGTCTAAATTACTTTAGGATTCTGGCAGACATCAAGGAAGTTATGACAATGCCATTTAGCAAAATGTGCTAAAAACATACCTCTTCTAATCCAGCCCAATGCTACCCATTAGTCTAGAGTTGCCTTCTTTCCTTTAGCTCTCAAGTTTCCATCCTTGGTGTAAATTAAGTACTAGAAGCATATAAATCAGGTAATGGATTTAGAGCTGGAAGGGACCTTAGCTATCATTTAATGCTAAAATAAGGAGAGATCTTATTTTATGGAAGAAGAAAATGAGAATCCAAAAAGTGAAATGACTTCACACCCAAGGAGCAAAACCCAATGTCAGACCTAGATCTTTTTATTCTGATTCCGGTGTGCTTTTTCCATTGCACCATGGTGACTTTTTGGCATAGGGATAGGCACTGGAACTGTGATTTCTCCAGGCTGATTAAACTCCAACCAGTGTGGGTCAGTACCTTCTCTACAACTTAGAGCCCTGGAGAGTTTCTCAGAGGTTAAGTAGCTCTCTCAGGGTCACACAGACAGTATGGGTCAGAAGTGGGATTTGAACTTTCATCTTCCTGGTTTCAAGATTGGTTCTAGCCACAATTCCAGATGCCTCTTTATATTTTCATATATTAAATGAAAACTCTTATTTCCAAAGCCCTAAAGTAGAACAATATGCATTATCATATAAAATATATTGTCATTGTCCAAAATAGTACAATATGAATGTTGGATCTAAAGCTTAGTTTTAAGTATAACTACTATTCTTCAGTTAACAGTGCCTACTTTGACAATAGGAATAGGTGATTTTTCCCACAAGTTGTCCAATTGTGAAGATTCATAGTTGTGAGTATGAGGTGTGCCAAGTGTGCCTAGGCACACGCTAATCTATCCAGAGCCCTCTCCTCATGGTGGACTGCCTGGGATTTGGAGGCCCACTAAGGCTGGAGGTGAGTATGGCTTTCCCACTTTCTGGCACTCTCAGGTTGTTGCAGCTTCTGCAGCTGCCACTACTCCTGCTTCCTTCCTACTTGCTTCCCCTCCCCACTTCCATGAAGCTCTGGGTCAGCAGAACAAAGGAAGGGTTTATGTTGACTTGGTCACTCTGTAGTCCAGGGTTTGCTCTGACACCTTGCCTCTGCCTTACCTGCTCAGGTGGAGCCTGAGCCTGACTTTAGTGGACCCCAATTTGTCAGAGTTTCTCTGGGTGGAAATGGTAGAATCTGGAGGTGGGTAAGAGGTGGGGTGATCACTCCCTCCTAGAGTCTATTATAAAGAGAAGAAACCCAGGCTTTGGCTGAAATGAACCCTAGATATTAGAAAAGAAGCTTTCAGAGGAAATAGGTAGAACCCCATGGTCTTCCGCACAGGAGAAGTCAGCCCAGGAGATATAGGAGATGCTCCAAAATAAAATTCAGATGACTAAATGAGAAATAATCCCAATAAGGAAGAAAATGGGATTTGTGTAAAGCTATAAATGTGAACATACATAGAACTCATTGTCCAACTTACATTTTTATTTTAATTTTTTAATGTGTTTATTCTTGTCTTCTTTTTCTTAATTAGCAGAGTTATTCCCAGTATCCTTCTCCCATCCCTCCCAGAGAATGATCCCATATAAGTAACTAGAGAAAAAAAATCAGCCCAACTGAATGACATATTGAAAAAGTCTGAAAACATGTGCAATGCATGACACAACCTTCCACCTCCAAGAAAGCGGTGGTTTGAATGTCTTCTTATATCTCTTCATTCAAGTCATTCTTGATATTCATAATTTTGCTATATTCACTTTTGATTTTGTGTGTGTGGCTGTTATTTGCATTTACATTGTTGTAGTCATTCTGTATCTTACTTTCCTGGTTCTCTGTACTTTACCCTGAATTAGTTCATGTAGTTCTTTCCTTGTTTCTCTGTATTCATCACAGCTATCAGTTCTCATAGCACAGTGATATCCCATAACATTCATGTACCACAATTTGTTTAACCACACCCCAATTAATGGGCATCTACTTTGTTTCCAATTCTGTGCCATCACAAAAAATTGCTGTTAAAAATATTTAGGACTTTCTTCCTATTAATAGCCCAACCTATACTTTTAAAATGCACATAAGATGGAAATAAATCCAAGTAACAGAGGGAGATACACATATGTGAGTATGATATAGTCCTATAAAAATAGTGTCTGGAATGCTAAATATTGATCTGAGGCTGGTGAGGGAGGGAAGCTTAAGGACAACATAAAGGCATGATTTTTAAGCTACTATTAAGAAAAAAGAGGATCAAAGGTTAGGAACTTTGCTTGGGGTGACAATTAAAAACAGGGAACAGACAGAGCTGCTTAATTTTACTTTGCTACAGTTTTCTCTGTCAAAGAGAAAACCTTGGCCCTGGAAATGATAGAACAAAAATGAGTTGATACCCAAGATAAATAAGGAGCAAGTAAGAGAACACTTAGTTGTTCTGGACAAATTCATCAGTTGGCTCAGATAATCAGCATCCTCAGCTTCCTAAAGAACTGGTGACTGTGATTGCCAACTGACTGTTTGTGGTATTTCAAAGATCATGAGATATGGGAGAGGTACAACAAGATTGGAAAAAGAGCAAATGCTCAGATTTTCGAAACAGGGAAGAAAAACAGAGTCTACAAAATAAGCCAGTGAACCTGCCTTCACTTCATGGAAAAATTCAAAAAGAGATCATCAAAGAGATGGTTCGTGAACAACTAGGAAGGGAAGAAGCAATTACAAGGAGGGAGGATGACTTCAGCAACAACAAATCAAGTAAAAATCAAGTAAAATCAACAAGCATTTATTAATTGCTTACTCTGGGAGTCAGGAAAACTCATATCTTTGAGTTCAAATCCAACCTCAGATGCTCGCTAACTGTGACCTTGGGCAAGTCACTTAATTCAGTTTGCCTCAGTTTCCTCATCTGTAAAATGAGCTGGAGAAAAAAATGGCAAACCACTCCAGTATCTTTGCCAATAAAACCCCACATGGAGTCAACAAAGAGTTGGACATGACTGAAAAATGACTGAACAAAAATGCCTTCTATTTTGCCCTTATCAGAGCCCATATGTAGTATTGTGTTCAAGTCTGAGCACTACAGCTTAAGAAGAACATGGATACACTGGACTGTATCAAAAAAAAGCAACTAAGGTGGTGAAGGACCTTGATTTCATGCCCCGTGAGGACCAGATGAAGAAATAATTATGCTTAGCCTGAAGAAAATAAGATCCGGAGGGGACAAAAGAGTGTCTTCAGGTGTTTAAAGGTCTAACATGTGGAGGAAAGATTAGATTAGTTCTGTTTGCTCCCAGAAGGCAGAACCAGAAACAATGAACTTGCAAAGAAGCCAATTTGGTCTGGATGTCAAGAAAACATCCTTTGTAATGAGAGCTGTCCAAGAGTAAAGCAAGCTACCGTAAGAGGTGCTAAGTTCCCCTTCTTTGGAGGTCTTAGAAAAGAGGCTAATGACTACTTGTCAAGTATGTTACATGTGGGTTGGATTAGCTAAGGCTGATTCTCAAATTATGGGATTCTTCAGGGTCAGGAGGGCTATGTGTCCACCCCGAGCAGAACCTCATTCCTCTCTAGGAGTTCTATCTTACTGGAGACAAGCCATTTCTGCCACTTTCCCTGCCCTCTCTCTTTCCCCTTGCCTCCTCCTTTGGTCATTTTATTTTCTGTGGCTTTGCCCATAGTACTTGGCCTGAAACTCTATTAGAATGGGAAAGTAAAGAAAAGAAGTAAAATGTTTACATTTTAGAAAGATGTGCCCCACTGGCCCTTCCTGGCAAATTGTGGGGTAGGGGAACAGGCTGCAGCTGGAAAGAGGCTTTTTAGCTAAGATAAGACTGAAAATGTTCTATATTTTGGAGTAAGAGGATGGGTTTGGTTAAAAGGAACTCTTAGCAAAATTTGCATCCTTCCAGTAAAGTTTAGTTGTTAAATTTTCTAAAGAATGGTTAGTTAAGTTTTAGTTTCTTTGGTTTGCTTGATGAATAAAAACAATGTCCTTTATGATTGCTTTAAATAAATGTTAAACTTTTAAAAATACAATAGAATTCCCTGGGTGCACATTGTAATGAAATATACTATAAACCCCTGTGTTAATAAAGTTAAATCTTTTCGGCAACATCTAGACTGTAATTTTGAGGGATTCTACAGGTGTTTACGTTTTAATAAGAAATTGCAAAAGTGATGCGATTTCCTTGTCTGGTTACTGTCCATTAGAGGTCACCTTTCTGCATTAAGATGCTCCCGGGGTGGAGCCAAGATGGCCGCGTGAAAACAGCGTCTTATGGGAGCTCTCTCACAAGTTCTATCAGATTCCTATAAAAAAAAAGTGAATCAGAGCAGATATGAGAGAGTTAGAAACCACGAGCAGTCTGAGTGAGGCAAATTTCCAAGCCAGGAGAGTCCAAAAGACCAACGGGACGAATCTGTAGGCTGGGAAAGCACTCAGCATGTGGAGCTGCTCCGGACAGCACAGAAGTGGAAGCAGCTGCGGAAATCAACGTGCAAGACAGGCTGGGAGAAAGCTGGGGGCCTGGAACCGGCAGAGATTCCCAGGCCTCCCAACACAGGATGGCAGTCTGTGGAAGCAACGAGAGGCAGCAGCACAACGCCTCGGGCCATGAGATATCAACTCCTGAGGCTTGCAGCCCAAAGGTGTGAAATGCAGTCTTCTTGAACTTCTGGGAGACATAATGGCCAGGAAAATGGCTCTAATCCCTCCCCCACCACCACCCAGAGAATTCCTTAGGAAAAAATGCTGGAATAGAGGAGACAGAAGTGGGGCTTCAGTGGCCAAGCAGTGGGAGTTCCTGTGTCCCAGAGGGGCAGAACCAGCAGGGGTCAACACTAGGAGCCCAGACGTACCCTTATACCCCCAGGGGAAGAAGTAGACACCAGGACAAACAACGAACAGCTGAGACCATTGCTGAAGAGCAACAGTGCTGGAGAGCAGCCCCAGGGGAAGAGGAGACCTCAGGCAGCCAGACCCCTCCCTCACACTTCAGGAAACTGAAAGCTGTAATACACAAAGACAGTAACTGTTATACCGAAAAAAGCGGAAAAAAGCAAGTGAGACCTGGATATAAATTTTGAAGTGGATTTATTCAAGCATGCAACTTTTCAGAGTAAAGACTCAAATCGAACAGCCCCGAGCAGGGGTAGGGTCAGGGTATTTAAAGGGAAAAAACACAAACTGAGATGGGAACTCAAACAGTGGAGCTAGCTGGGGCAAGATGGAGGGTAAATCAGGGGAAAGGGCACAACGTTCCCCAATTCTTTTTCAAAGTGTGTCAATCCCTTGACACATTCTCAAGGGATCCATCACAAGAATCAGGGGGACTGGAATTTGCAAACTGGTAATGGTGATCCCTAACCAATAGCAGCTTAACAGAGTTTATGCAGGACTCAACAAATTGCAGAAAATGATTAAAGAGGCAGAGGCCCACAACCAGAGCTATAATGAGGAGGAGGAGGGGGCCAGCTAGGACCGACACCAGGGTAGTGAGCCAAGGGGATGTACGGAACAGGAGCTGATACCAGTTCTCAGAGTTTTCCAGCTCCCTCTGTCTATTGGCAATATTTTGGCGTACCAACCTCAGGCTTTCTCGCACTACCTGAGAGTTGTTAGCATAGAAGCAACAAGCCTCTCTGAGGGCTGTGCATAGGCCACCCTGCTTGAGAAAAAGAAGGTCAAGGCCTCTGCAGTTCTGGAGGACCACCTCTGCCAAAGAGTCCACTTGTTTCTCTAGGACTGAGATGGACTGCTCTATGTGGGAGAGGTCAAAGTTTACCTGTGCACTTAAGGCCTTATACTTGAGATCCCCTTTGACTAGGGCTGCCATCCCAGTGGTGGCAGAGCCCACAAGCCCCAGGCCCACTAAGATGGGGATGAGGAGTGGTATTGCTCGCCTTTGATGGTAACTCGGTTGCCCTTGGGGGAAAAATAGCGCCAGCCTTCCTCACCCAGAAGGAGGGAGACCCGGGGAATTATGGCCACCAAGATGCACAGGGGGCCCTCCCGGTGTTGTTGGTGTCTGAGGAACACAGTAGCAGAGATACACTGGGTAAGGCCGTGGTGACATGCCCACCAGGCTCCTGGAGGGGCGGGGAAGTAGTCTGAGCTGGAGGCCTGAATCTCCTGAGTTTGTTTGCAAATGGAGCCATACTGAGAACTGGATAAAGTTGTGCTAGATGATGCGAGGCAAAGGCCTGTTCCCTGCACATCCCCAAGGGTGAGCCATGGTTGGTTCCACTCACAATTCTCCATGTTGGAGGTAAGGGTGACGGAGGCATTTAGTGCCACCGCTACATAGTAAGGAGGCTGGGGCATAACACAGATCCAACAATTTTTTGCCCAGCATGTAGTTAGAACTGTTAAGTGTCTTATGAACAGCCAACAAAAGGGCAAGCAAAGGGACCTGATAGGTGTGGGGTCCCTGAGTCTCCAGGAGTGGGGGAGTGTGTGGCACGACCAAGGCTCAGGGGGGTGGTAATAGGTGTTGGGGCAGGGATGGCCAAGTTCCCTATTGGGGCAGGGATGGCCAGGTCCCCTATTGGGCCAATAGGATGGGGATCCGGCACATGAGGCACCTTGGTCACGGCCAGGACCACCGTCTCTCCCACATATGGCAACCCTACACCATCCCAAGGGATAATAATGAGTCCCAGTACCCGAGAGACTAGGGCTCTCCAGGCAGGGTCAAAAGGGTCTTGGACTTTAAGATCAAGTTCGGGGTACCAGGGGTCAGACTCGATTGTATGGATATGGAGTAAAGTATCCAAGCCCCCAATACTGCCCACTGGGATGCACAGGGAGCCACTAGGGTCAGTCAAGGGGAGGTTGTAGGCCGTGACACAAGAGCAGGCACACGTGGTTGGGCATCCTGAAGCAGAACAGAGCAGGTAGCCTGCATCTACTGGTGGGCTCCCAAACGGCCGGCCGGGGGAAAAAGGGTATTGAGGGGGAGACGTATGTCTTCAGGATTTTGGAAAGTCCAGGACTGTTTGTTACCTGTAGTAGTAGAACTTAGCTTGGGGGCATGGGGATTGCGAGGGACTGCTCAAGGGGTTAATAGGAAGATCAAGAAGAGGGTCAGGACAGTCTTAGCCTTTGAGGGTCCTCGAGGGGCTCTGCCTTCCATTGTGCAGATGCAGCTGCCTTCACACGGCTGTGGTGGAGCCAGACAGGAATGGAGTCGAACTTGATAGCAGACGGGGTGGTCAGGATAACAGTATAAGGGCCCTTCCACCTAGGCTCAAGACCAGAGGTTTTGTGTTTCTGGATTAGGACAGAGTCCCCAGGCTGGAAGCGGTGGAGGTGGTCAGAAATCGGAACAGGTAGGGCTTCCCGGACGGATTTATGAAGTTGCAGGCCCTGTAGGAACTTAATGAGGGAAGCGTTAGTAAAATCAGCCTGAGCCTCCTCTCTGATGAAAGGGAGAACAGGAGGGGGCCGCCCAAAAAGAATTTCAAACTAAGTTTATTAGGGGTGCATCAGCTGCGGAGCAAGGCCAGAGGGAGCAGAGTGACCCAAGCTCTGGGACCTGTAGGAACAATGCAATTTCCATTCCACTCCTAAAGCTCTGGCCACACCCTGAGAAACTTTGGCAACAAAGCTAGGGCCATTATCTGAGCCAATGCTAAGGGAAAGGCCGAAATGGGGGATCAATTCATTCGAGTTTCTTTACAACCACCGGGGCTGTCTCTTTCTTAGAAGGTGTCAACAAAGACAAAGAGATATTTAAAATCTGCTGCTGGTGGTTTGACTTCAGTAAAATCTACTTCCCAATGTTCCCCAGGTTGCGTTCCCCACAGCCTTACCCGCAGTGCGACTGTCTTTGCCTGTTTTGCGTTCACTTGGGCGCAGGACATGCATCTGGTGACTGTGCTGGTAAGGATGTTACCTAGGTGGGGGATGTAATATCTGTCCCTGAGTAGCTCCCCAAGCTTTTGCGACCCCAGGTGTATGATCTGATGGAGTCTTCCCACCCAATCCCTCCCCAAGGCTTCAGGCACAAAAGTCTGGCCATCTCCCAAAACCAACCACCCAGACTCCTTCTTCCCCCCTTTTTTGGCCACGAAGGAATCATCCGAGGGTGAATAGGAGGGAGGAGGGGTGGCAGAGGGGAAGGAGTCTGAAACAAAAAGAAGGATTTTACATATTTGCATTAATCAAATTTTCCATTTCCTCCCATAAAACCTTCTAGGTCCTTGGGCATCACAACTTCACAGTAACAACATTTTCTGACAAATACCTTTCCTTTTAAAGCTTTACCAGGACTTCACAATCAAATTTTCATTTTTAAAAGAATGTCCTAAAAGCCAATTACTAAAAGTTAGTCCTACTGACTTTAAAAGCCAGGTTCAGAGGTGAGCTAGTTTCTGACCCCACTGTTCTCTCTCTTTCAGTAAAACTTCCACTTCCAGGATTTCCCAACTTATTGTACAAATAGGGATGCCAGTACTGCTGCTACGAAACCTGGAAGTTTATAATTTCTTAAATTAAACTTCTTTAAAAGACATGGTCATATAAAATAACTTAACAGTTTCCTAATCCCTTCATTATTTTAATGGTACAATTGTCAATCTAACAACACTTAGAGAAATTGCCTCTCTAACAACACATGATACAGTTGTCTACTAAACAATATAACAAAATTTTTAGAAATACAACAATACCATAAACAGATGTCATGTGTTTAAACCTTTTAAAACCATAATTAATTAATTACCAGTCTGGCTGGATATGTTTTCACCTTCATCTTATCACCATTGACATAAACTTCACATCTGAGAAAATTCACATATGAAGCAATTATATTTAACTTAACCAAATATTTTTACAATTATGTGATTCCCATATTGTTTTATAAACAATTTTGAATCATCTGTTATAACCAGGTCAGTTTAAAGTGACATACTGGACCAATATTCATATTAAATTTAATAGAGCCCACTCACAGATCTCGTCCAAAGGGTGGGTGAACATAATCCCTTCCAATTCTCTATAACTTCATATATTGGGTTTTTAACTCAGGCTATCAAGCCTTTTACTCTAAGCTGCTTGCTCAAGATTTTAATTTACTAATCTTCCACTTTTATCACAGTTTCTCCTTTCCTTATCCCACAAACTTTAGTGACAAACAGTAAAATGAACTCTAATTTATCTTAAGCATTAAATTAGGAATGACACATCTTCACTTTTCACATTTAGTTCAATTCCTTTCTGGCTGGGTTCCATTACATAAAAATTTTTCTCCTTTATATAGGCAGAAAAAGGGTTAAAATACTTGTCTAGCCAGCCTCCCTTTGATCTGAGGGAAAAGTTCCCCCCTTTCTTTCTTCCTCTTTCTTAACCCTTTTATATCTTGAAACTTTTTTTTTAGTGCAGAGAAGTTCAAAAAGAACTTTTCCCATGTACCTTTAAGTCTTCCTCCTGCTCAGATAACTCTGCCTTTTGAGCGGAGGTTATGCCAAAGCCCTGAGAATTTGGTTTAACTTTTCTCAGACTTTCTTTCTCACATACCCTGTTTTCTCCCCATTTGCAATGTAAATCAATCTTCCCCTCTACAACTTGACTTTAACTTGTGGGTATTTCTCCTTACGATGGTAAACTTTAACCAGACCACGGACACATAGAACAAAAGTGAATCCCCTGCTCTGCTCCCCCCAACCTGTTTCCTCAGGAATGCCAGTGGGATAAGGAGGGGCAAGGGGGGAGTTTACTGCCATTGTTGCTGCTGCTGCTTCTGACAGGCTACACTCACTCATTCACACAGACCCACAAAAACACAGACACAAACAGACACATAGAAACATACAAACACGAAACAGAGAGACAGCCCGGGACAGAAACCAGAAACCAGAAACGGGCAGGGACCTGACGTTTCAGGGGCGCCTGGGGGATCGGTGTATTCCCACTGAACACTTAAGGCGCATCCGGCCCCAAATCTCCACCAGAACCAGAATGTAATTCCCACCAGAAACCTGACTTACCTCCAGGGCTCTGCAACGTCTCAGAGGCCACCCCCCCCCCAGGTCTGGATCCACAAGGGTCCGAATAGGGGGCAGGTCGGCATCAGGGAGCTGGTTAGTTCTCCTCCATCTTGAGCTCCGGGGCTCTGGAATGGCTCAGAGGCTGCCTCCCCCGGAGGTTGGGACGAGCAAACACCCGCCACCCAAGGACGAGACCCCTCCTGGCCCAGGTCTGGGGGGGGGTGCTACAGGGCACCCCCAAATCTTGCTGGGGCCTCCAGAAATGTTATGCTGAAAAAAGAGAGTGAGACCCGGATATAAATTTTGAAGTGGATTTATTCAAGCGCGTGACTTTTCAGAGTAAAGACTCAAATCGAACAGCCCTGAGCAGGGGTAGAATCAGGGTATTTAAAGGGAAAAAACACGAACTGAGATGGGAACACAAACAGTGGGGCGAGCTAGGGCAGGATCATTTCCGTGGAGATGGGAACACAAACAGTGGGGTGAGCTAGGGCAAGATGGAGGGTAAATTGGGGGACAGGGCACAACATAACTAGACTCACAATCCCCAGAATAAGAAACCTGGGACAGAGAGCCCTGAGCCCTAAAAGCAGAAATTCATTGTAAAGCCAGGAAAAGGCTAAACAACATTTAGAAGAACACAAAAAAACCAAGGACCATTAATTCTTTTTATGGAGACAGGCATGATCAAAATACCAATTTGGAAGAGAACAGCAATGACACTATACCCACATCTGGTACCTCAAAAGGGAATGTGAACTGGTCTCAAGCCCAAAAAGCATTACTGGAAGAGCTAGAGGAGGATTTTAAAAACCAAATTAGGGAGGTAAAAGAAAAAATGGGAAAATGGAAAAAAAAACACTGATGAAATCAAGTCCTTAAAAAATAAGATTGGCAAAATGGCCATCGAGATTCAGAATCTAAATAGAGAAAATGACACCCTGAGAATAAAAACAACCAATTGGAAAAGGATACTCAAAAGCAAAATGAAGACAGCAACTCATTAAAAATTAGAATTGAGCAAGTGGAAGCTAATGACTCTATGAGGCATCAAGAAGTAGTCAAACAAAATGTAAAGAATGAAAAAATAGAAAAAAAAATATGAAATATCAGATGGGAAAAACAACTGACCTTGAAAATAGATCCAGGAGAGACAATTTAAGAATTATTGGTCTACCGGAAATCCATGATGAAAAAAAAGGGGCCTTGACAGTATCTTTGAAGAAATTATCAAAGATAACTGCCCAGAGGTCCTAGAACCAGAGGGTAAAATAGTCATTGAAAGAATCCACTGATCACCCGCTGAAAGAGATCCCACATTGAAAACACCAAGAAATATTATAGCCAAATTTTAAAATTACAAAGTCAAGGAGAAAATACTGCAAGCAGTCAAAAAGGAACAATTCAAATATCGTGGAACTACAGTCAGAATCATGCAAGATCTCTCAGCTTCTACATTAAATGACAGGATAAATTGGAATATGATATTCCAAAGGGCAAAGGAGCTGGAACTACAACCAAGGATCAACTACCCAGCAAAATTAAGCATAATTTTTCAGGCAAGGAGATAGACATTCAACAAAATAAGGGAATTCCAGACCTTCCTGGTGAAAAGGCCAGAACTCAATGGAAAATTTGATCTTCAAATATAAAACTCAAGAGAGACATAAAAAGATAAACGGGGGAAAACCCCCTACAAATCTCATTAATCAACAAGGGCAAATTATTTACATCTTTATAAAGGATTATACCATCTTATGTATGATATATGTATGTATGTATACATATATATGTCAATCTTGAGAACAGTACAGCTATTATGACAATTGAAATAGATACACATAGACTGTGAATGTCTGTATAAAATAACTGATATAAGGATATAAAACATAATTAAGAGATGTAAAGGGAGAGTTATGGGAGAAGAGTTAAGGAGGTAGTAGAAAAGGGTAAATTACATCTAATTAAGAGGCACAAAAACATATTATAGTAGAGGGAAAGAAGGGAGGGAGAAGAGCAGTATTTGAGCTTTACTGTCATCGGATCTGGTTGAAGAAGGGAATAACATACCCCGTTAAGTATAGAAATCTAACTTGTCCTACAGGCAGTAGGAGGGGAAAGGGGGAAAAAGGGAGGGGGGGTGGTCAGAAGGGAGGGAAGAAGTAGCAAGTGGAAAACAGTAAGATAAGGGAGGGGAAGCAAGAGGGAGGGTAAACTGAGGAAGGCGACAGTCAAAACAAAACTTCGTTGAGGAGTAGAAGGGGAAAGGGAGAAATAAAAGCATAAACAGGGGGGAATAGGATGGAGAAAAAGACACAGATAGAAATTATGACTGTGAATGTTAATGGGATGAACTCTCCCATAAAACAGAAGCAGATGGAAGAATGGAATAAAAACCATAATCCTACAATATGCTGTTTACAAAAAACACATTTGAAACAGGGGGATACACACAGGGTAAAGGTAAAAGGCTGGAGTAAAATATATTGTGCTTCAGCTGAAGTAAAGAAAGCAGGTGTAGCAATCCTAATCTCAGACAAAGCAAAAATAAAGATAGATTTAATTAAAAGAGATAAGGAAGGACACTACAACCTGCTAAAAGACACCATAAACAATGAAGCAATATCATTGTTTAAGATATATGCACCAAGTGATATGGCATGAAAATTCTTAGAGGAGAGGTTAAGGGAGTTACAGGAAGAAATAGACAACAACACTATAATAATTGGAGACCTCAACCTCCCCCTCTCTGAACTTGATAAATCTAGCCTCAAAATAAATAAGAAAGAAGTTAAAGAGGTGAACAGAATTTTTAAAAAGGCGGATATGATAGACCTCTGGAGAAAATTGAATGGGGATAAAAAGGAATATGCTTTCTTCTCAGCGGTACATGGCACATACTCAAAAACTGACCATGTACTAGGGCATTAAAAACCTCACAATCCAATGCAGAAAGGCAGAAGTAGTCAAAGCATCTTTTTCAGATCACGATGCAATAAAAATTATTTGTAATAAAGAACCATGGAAAAATAAGCTAAAAATTAATTAGAAACTAAATAATCTAATTGTAAAGAATGAGTGGGCCAAAGAAGAAATCAGAGAAACAATTAATAACTTCATTCAAGAGAATGACAATAATGAGACAACATACCAAAACTTATGGGATGCAGCAAAAGCAGTTCTTAGGGGAAGTTTTATATCTCTAAATGCTTACATGAATAAGATAGAGAAAAAGGAGACCAATGAATTGAGCATGCAGCTGAAAAAGCTAGAAAAATAACAAATTGAAAATCCCCAATTAAATACCAAATTAGAAATACTGAAAATCAAAGGAGACATTAATAAAATTGAAACCAAGAAAACCATTGAATTAATAAATAAAACAAAGAGCTGGTTTTATGAAAAAACCAATAAAATTGATAAACCTTTGGTCAATTTGATTAAAAAAAAAGAAAGAAGAAAATCAAATTACCAGTATCAAAAATGAAAAGGGTGAATTCAGCTCTAATGAAGAAGAAATCAAAATAATAATTAGGAATTATTTTTCCCATTTGTATGCCTATAAATTTGACAACCTTAGGGATATGGATGAATATCTACAAAAACTTAAATTGCCCAGGTTAACAGAGGAGGAAGTAAAATTTCTAAATAACCCCATTTCAGAAAAAGAAATTGAGCAAGCCATCAATGAATTCCCGAGGAAAAAATCTCCAGGGCCAGATGGTTTTACATGTGAATTTTATCAAACATTTAAATAACAATTAATTCCTATACTTTGTAGACTATTTGGGAAAATAGGTGAAGAAGGAGTGCTACCAAATTCTTTTTATTACACAAATATGGTACTAATACCCAAACCAGGTAGAGTCAAAACGGAGAAAGAAAATTATAGACCAATTTCCGTAATGAATATTGATGAAAAAATTTTAAATAAAATATTAGCAAAAAGATTGCAGCAACTTGTCACCAGAATAATACACTATGACCAGGTAGTATTTATTCCAGGAATGCAAGTCTGGTTCAATATTAGGAAAATAAACAACTTCAGCAAAGTTGCAGGATATAAAATAAACCCACATAAATCCTCGGCATTCCTATACATTACTAACAAAGCCCAACATCAAGAGATAGAAAGAGAAATTCCATTCAAAGTTACTGTAGATACTATAAAATATTTGGGAGTCTATCTGCCAAGACAAACCCAGGGGCTATATGAACATAATTATGAAACAGTTTTCACATGAATAAAGTCAGATCTAAATAAATGGAAAAATATCAGTTGCTCATGGTTAGGCAGAGCTAATATAATAAAAATGACAATGTTATCTAAATTAATCCATCTATTCAGTGCCACAGCAATCGAACTACCAAAAAATTATTTTACAGAGCTGGATAAAATAATAACAAAATTCATCTGGAAGAACAAGAGGTCTAGAATATCTAGGGTATTAATGAAAAGAAATGCTAGGGAAGGTGGCCTAGCCATACCAGATATTAAACTGTACTATAAAGCAGCAGTCATCAAAACTACCTGGTACTGGCTAAGAAACAGAGGTGTGGATCAGTGTAATAGGATAGGAACACAAGATGGAGAAGTCAACGACTAGGGCAATCTACTCTTTGATAAATCCAAAGAGGCCAGCTTCTGGGCTAAGAATTCACTATTTCACAAAAACTGCTGGGAAAATTGGAAAATGGTAGGGCAGAAACTGGGCATATACCAATATCTTACACCATATACCAAAATAAAGTTAAAATGGGTTCATGATTAGGAATAAAGGCTGATACCATAAGCAATTTGGGAGAGCAAGGAATAGTTTACCTATCAGATTTATGGAAAAGAAAAGAATTCATGACACAACAAGAGATAGAGAGCATTACAAAATGCAAAAAAGATAATTTTGATTATGTTAAATTGAAATGTTTTTGTATAAAAAAAGCCAATGCAACAAAGATTAGGAGGGAAGCAGAAAATTGGGAGAAAATCTTTACAACCAGTGTCTCTGATAAAGGCATCATTTCTAAAATATACAGCGAACTGAGCCAAATATATAGGAACACAAGTCATTCCCCAATTGAGAAATGGTCAAAGGATATGAACAGGCAGTTTTCAGAGGAAGAAATTAAAGATACCTATAGGCATATTATAAAATGCTTGAAATCACTACTGATTAGAGAAATGCAAATCAAAACAACTCTTAGGTACCACATTTCTCTTGTCAGATTGGCTAAAATGACAAAACAGGAAAATGATAACTTCTGGAGAGGATATGGGAAAATCAGAACATTGTTACATTGCTGGTAGAGTTGTGAACTGATCCAGCCATTCTGGAGAGCAATTTGGAACTATGCCCAAAGGGCTATAAAAATGTTCATACCCTTTGACCCAGCAATACCACTTCTAGGGTTGTATCCCAAAGAGATCACACAAGTGGGAAAAGGACCCATATGTCCAAAAATATTTATAGCAGCTCTTTTTGTAGTAGCTAAGAATTGGAAATCAAGGGGGTGCCCATCAATTGGGGAATGGCTGAACAAGTTGTGGTATATGAAGGTAATGGAATACTATTGTGCTATAAGAAATGGGGATGATACAGACTTCATAACAACCTACACAATATAATGCTGAGTGAGCGGAGCAGAACCAGGAGAACATTATACACAACCACAGATATATGGATTCTTTGATGACTAACCCTGATAGACTTTGCTCTTCTCAGCAACACAAGGTGCAAAGACAACTCCAAAGGACTCATGATGGAGAATGCTATCTACATCCAGAGAAAGAAGTATGGAATCTGAATGCAGATTGAGGCACACTTTATGCTCGCCTTCTTTTTTCCCTTTTTTTTCTTTCTTTTTGTTTTTGGGGTTTTTTTGGTTCTGTTTCTTCTGTCTCATGATTCATTCCATTGGTCATGATTCTTCTTCACAGCTTGACTAGTGTGTAAATAAGTTCAATGCAAAGTTATATCAGATTCCACGCCGTCTTGGGGAGGAGGGGGGGAGTGAGGGAAGAAAATCTGGAATTCAAAATTATGTAGAACCGAGTGTTATAAAGTAAAAATAAAAAAAAATTACTTGTTTACTGAAAAAAAATAAAAATAAAATTTTAAAAAATGGAAACAAAAGAAAGCAGCTGCTATTCTCCAAAAAAAAAAAAAAAAAAAGATGCTCCCACAATGCCTCGCCACAGTTTGAAAATGTCTCAGTTGGATGGGATTCACCTTTGAATCCTCAATGCATGTAGGAAGGAACCCCTAAAAATATGGAGTTACAGTAAAACATCTCTGTTTTACTGTGCCCGTGTATGTGGTATAGTGGACAGAGCATGGGCCTTGAGTCAGGAAGAACTGAGTTCAAATCCCGCCTCAGATACTAAACAGCTAAGTGGCCCCAGGCACATCACTTAGCTTCTGCCTGCCTCAGTTTCTTTGTCTATAAGAAAGGAATAAGAATAGCACCTACTTCTCAGAGTTGTTGTGAGGATAAAAAGAAATAGCGTTTGTAAAGCACTGTTGCAAATCCTAAAATGATATGTAAATGCTAACTATTACTATAGAGAACAACAATTAATAATTGCTAATGTTTATATAGCACTTACTGTGCCAGGCACGTGCTAGGCACTTTACAATTATTATCTCATTTGATCCCCACAACAACCCAGAGAAGTAAGTGCCATTATTATCCCCATTTTACAGATGAGGAAACTGAGGCAAACAGAACTTGAGTGACTTGCTCAGGGTCACACAGCTAATAAATATATGAGGCCGGATTTGAACTCAGGTCTTCCTGACTTCAGACCCAGTGTTTTATCCACTGTGCCACCTTTCTGTCCCAACCAGGGCTATAAAGATGGGCTAAAGGCAGATAATGACTGTATCCTCTATGCAGTGTTGAAAGAATACCACTCATATAGCACTGTAAGGTGGGTTTTCATATTTGGGATAATGGAATCTCTCTCTTTTTGTCTCTCTGTCTCTGTCTCTGTCTCTCTCTGTATCTGTCTCTCTGTCTGTCTCTTTCTGTCTCTGTCTCTCTCTGACTCTGTCTGTCTGTCTCTGTCTTTCTGTCTGTCTCTCTCTGATTTTCTATCTGTCTCTATGTCTCTGTTTCTCTGTCTCTCTCTGTCTCTCTGTTTCTCTCTGTCTCTCTGTCTCAGTCTCTGTTTCTCCCTCCCTCCCTCTGTCTTTCCCTCCCTCCTTCCTTCTCCCTCTATCTTTCCATGGACCTTAGCCTAGAATTCTTGACTAGCCTTCCTGGATGGACACAATGTTAGCTTGCCAGTCTCTGGAGATTAAGTCAGCTTTAGAGCAGGGACAATTCAAGGCCGGACCTCATACAGGCGAGTGATTGTTCAGCTGAATAGCTTTGTCATGCCACCATGGAGATGTTTTAATAGCTTTTACGAAGGGTGTGAGATCCCTTAGAGCAGGGGTGGGGAACCTGTGGCCTGGAGGCCACATGTGGTCCTCTAGGTCCTCAAGTGTGGCCCTTTGACTGACTCCAACCTTCACAGAACAGATTGGATTCAGTCATAGGGCCTTGTTAGGTGAAGGCTGGAGTCAGTCAGAGGGCCACACTTCACAGAACAAATCTGTTCTGTGAAGGTGGGAGTCAGTCAAAGGGCCACACTTGAGGACCTAGAGAGCCACATGTGGCCTTGAGGTTGCAAGTTTCCTACCCCTGCCTTAGAGCCTAGGGATTCTTAACCTGGGGTCCATAAACTTAAAAATATACATATCTTCAATAAGTGTCCTTGCATAGAATTGGTTTCCTTTATAATATTATAGATTTTGTTTTATGCACTTAAAACCTATTCTGAGGAGCTTCACCAGCCTACCCAAGGAGTTCAGGACACAAAAAAGGTTAGAACCCCTGATGGGTTTCCACTAAATATGGAGGAGAGTGCTATGATCTCCATTCCCTGCGGAGAGAATGCTAATACTAATAGAATCATAAATTCTTGAAGTAGAGGTCACTTTAGATCTGGCCCAGAAAGAAATGTGCATTCAACTCTAAGGCAGTCAGAAAATAAAGTTAAAGTAGAGAGAGCTCAGTGCAATGAAAGAAGGGCCAGCAGGAAGTCACAAGGCCTAGTCTGGAATCCCACTTCTTAAGTCTTTGACCTTGGGCAAATCATGTAATTTCTCTGAGAGTCAGTGACCTCATTTGTAAAATGAAGGGACTGACCAGGTGACTTCTAACATCCCTCTTAGCTCTAAATCTATCTAGTCTAATTATGGTTAGCTCTCTGATTGTCACTCCTGTCAGATTAATTTCCCTTCATTTTTTAAAAAAGTGCCTACTTACATATTGTATTGCATAATATCATATCGTATCATATCGTATCATATCATATCATATCATACCACGTCATATCATATCATATCATATTAGATATTATACTGTGCTAGATTTTGGGTGGCATGTAAAGACTACTAAGAAACAGCCCCTGTGCTCAATAGGTTTATTGTCTATTAGAATCAAAGTGCCCTAAGGTCAGGGGATGTGTTCTAGCTTGACTTTGTCCCCTAAGTTTCTAATATAATGATATATGCCCAATATTTAATAGCCATCGCAATGGTTGATGCAATTTCCCTGCCTAATTTTTGTCCACTAGAGGTCACTTTCCTCCATTAAGATGCTCTTGCAATGCCTTGGCACAGCGTGAAAATGTCGCGATTGGGTACGACTCACCTTTGAATCCCCAAAGCATTTAAGAGGGAATGCCTAATAATATTATCTCCACTTAGTAACTAGAGGCCTCTACCAAGATTGCTTACATCGTGCCTTTGACAGCAGAAACACTGTCTCTGGGGTCAGAGTTTCAAACGAAGTCAAGGAAAATTGCTGCATCAGAGAGCCACAAAGGGCAACCATGTGCAATGGGGAGTAGCTCGACTCCTGGCCTGCTTTGCCAGAAGACATGGGCCTATTTGGACAGTAGGGAGCTGGGGAGAATTTACCAGTCCTGCAGAATGCTTTGTGGTTTGATTATTTTAATCCTTAACTTCCTAGGAGAGTCTAACAAGTTACAAACTAACTATTGTTGTACTTCTTCCTTCTCAAAAAGGACCAATAACATCATGAGGGAGATGTTGACTTGTGCGTGAATTATCCTGTTTAAAGTTTTGTTTGTTTTTGTTTTTTAATGTATGCTTGTGAATCTTTGTGTTAAACATTTCTTTTGTGTTCAGGAAGTAGCAATCCCATACATGATTTACATTGCACATTGAGTAATTTTCTATTCTCTCCTCTTTTGGAGGGATCCCAGACATGAATGAAACCTAAATTTTAGATAATTCTTCCCCTCCCAGACCTCCCTGGGGATGGTTGTGTAAAGAATCAAAGAGTGTGAAAGAAGGAACCTAATCCTTCTCATTAAAGGCCAGGCTCTCCCACATACGTGGATCCAGAGCCAAGTGGCTCTCAGTGTAGAAGAAAGAGGTGCAGCATACTAGCCCCCTAGGGCTAGCAGCTATTATTGTTTTCAGTCATTTTTTGGTTGTGTCTGACTCTTCATGATCCCAGCTGGGGGTTTTCTTGGAAAAGATACTACAATGGTACACTATTTCCTTCTCCAGCTCATTTTACAGATAAGGAAACTGAGGCAAACACGGTTAAGTGATTTGTCCAAGGTCACACAGCTAATAAATGTCTGAGGCTAGATTAAAACTCACTAGGATGAGTCTTTCTGACTTCAAGCCTGGCACTCTGATATAATGATATATACCCAATGTTTAATAGCCATTGCAACAGTGATACAATTTCCTTGCTGATTTTTTATACACTAGAGGTCACTTTCTTTCATTAAGATGCTCTTGCCACCACCTCGCCGCCTGTCTGTCATATAGTAAGTGCTTAATAAATTCTTGTTGACTTACTATTGAATCAGCACCAGACACAGGTAGTAAAAAGAATCTTATCCTAGCTTGCTTTTGTTCAAGTACGTTTAGCTAGATTTGATTTCTCACAGCCTACATCATAGATAGCTTGTAAGTGCTCAGCCTGCCTTTGGTTGGGATGTTTCTTAGTCAACGTAACTTAGAAAGCCAGTAGAGGGCCCTAAAGAGCTGAAGTCCAGAAGAGAGGACTAGATCATATCTTGGTGACCAATGGAAAAAGTCCTGCAGAGACCACCCTCCCTGCAGAAAGTAGCATGATGATCTTGCCCTGCAGCATCAGAAGGGTGAGCTGACTTGGCCACGAACATTCTCTGGCCATATAAATTCCTGCCACTTGCCTTTTTCATGTATGTTCCCAGGCTATATATGTCCCCTTTTTATATGCCCTGCATAGTTTTCCTATGCCCATTCAGTGGTTGCTGAAAATCTATCATATCTAATCTTTCTAAAACTCTGTTTGTGAATTTAGCGTCTTTCTTATTTATATTTTTGTTATAGTTGCCTAGGTCTGAAAGTAACTTTCAGGTATCTATTAAAGCTTTCTTGACTGTTTTCTGTTTAATTGTTTTTTACTGCCCACATTCTTTTTTATTTATTTAATATTTTTAGTTTTCAGCATTGATTTTCACAGATTTTGAATTACAAATTTTCTCCCCATTTCTACCCTCCCCCCCAATCCAAGATGGCATATATTCTGATTGCCCCATTCCCCGGTCAGCCCTCCCTTCTGTCACCCCACTCCCCGCCCCCATCCCCTTTTCCCTTACTTTCTTGTAGTGCGATAGAGATTTCTATGCCCCATTGCCTGTATATCTTATTTCCCAGTTGCATTCAAAAACAACTTTTTTTTGAACATCTGCTTTTAAAACTTCGAGTTCCAAATTCTCTCCCCTCTTCCCTCCCCACCCACCCTCCCTAAGAAGGCAAGCAATTCAACATAGGCCACATGTTTATCATTATGCAAAACCCTTCCACAATACTCATGTTGTGAAAGACTATGTGTTGCTCCCTCTTAACCTGTCCCCCTTTATTCAGTTTTCTCCCTTGACCCTGTCCCTTTTCGAAAGTGTTTGTTTTTGATTACCTCCTCCCCCTACCTGCCCTCCCTTCTATGTCCCCCCTTTTTTACCCCCTTCCTCCTTTCCTGCGGGGTAAGATACCCAACTGAGTGTGTATGTTATTCCCTCCTCAAGTCAAATCTGATGAGAGCAAGATTCACTCATTCTCCCTCACCTGCCCCCTCTTCCCTTCCAATGAACTGCTTTTTCTTGCCACTTTTATGCAAGATAATTTACCCCATTCTATCTCTGTCTTCCTCCCTTTCTCAATATATTCCTCTCTCATCCCTTAATTTGATTTTATTTTTTTAGATGTCATCCCTTCATATTCAACTCACCCTGTGCCCTATGTCTCTGTCTCTGTCTCTGTCTCTCTCTCTCTCTCTGTCTCTCTCTCTCTCTCTCTCTCTCTCTCTCTCTCTATATATATATATATATATATATATATATATGTATATACATATACATATATATATGTATATATATATTCTCTTCAGCTACCCTAATACTGAGGTCTCATGAATTATACACATCATCTTTCCATGCAGGAATGTAAACAAAACAGTTCAACTTTAGTAAGTCCCTTATGATTTCTCTTTCTTGTTTACCTTTTCATGCTTCTCTTGATTCTTGTGTTTGAAAGTCAAATTTTCTATTCAGCTCTGGTCTTTTCACTGAGAAAGCTTGAAAGTCCTCTATTTTATTGAAAAATCCATATTTTCCTTGGAGCATGATACTCAGTCTTGCTGGGTAGGTGATTCTTGGTTTTGATCCCAGCTCCATTGACCTCCAGAATATCATATTGCAAGCCCTTTGATCCCTTAATGTAGAAGCTGCTAGATCTTGTATTATCCTGATTGTGTTTCCACAGTACTCAAATTGTTTCTTTCTGGCTGCTTGCATTATTTTCTCTTTGATCTGGGAGCTCTGGAATTTGGTGACAATATTCCTAGGAGTTTTTCTTTTTGGGATCTTTTTCAGGAGGCAATCAGTGGATTCTTTCAATTTCTATTTTACCCTCTGACTCTTGAATATCAGGGCAGTTTTCCTTGATAATTTCTTGAAAGATGATATCTAGGCTCTTTTTCTGATCATGGCTTTCAGGTAGTCCAATAATTTTTAAATTATCTCTCCTGGATCTATTTTCCAGGTCAGTGGTTTTTCCAATGAGATATTTCACATTGTCTTCCATTTTTTCATTCCTTTGGTACTGTTTTATAATATCTTGATTTCTCATAAAGTCACTAGCTTCCACTTGCTCCAATCTAATTTTTAAGATAGTATTTTCTTCAATGATCTTTTGGACCTCCTTTTCCATTTGACTAATTTTGCCTTTCAAGGCATTCTTCTCCTCATTGGCTTTTTGGAGCTCTTTTGCCATTTGAGTTAGTCTCTTTTTTAAGGTGTTATTTTCTTCAGTATTTTTGGGGGGTCTCCTTTAGCAAGTCATTGACTTGTTTTTCTTGACTTTCTTGCATCACTCTCATTTCTCTTCCCAATTTTTCCTCTAGCTCTCTTACTTGATTTTCCAAATCCTTTTTGAGCTCTTCCATGGCCTGAGACCAATTCATATTTTTCTTGGTGGCTTTTGATGTCCCCTGAAGGGACTTTGACTTTGTTGACTTCTTCTGGCTGTATGTTTTGGTCTTCTTTGTCAACAAAAAACGATTCTAAAGTCTGAGTCTGAATTTGAGACTGTTTTTGCTGCCTGTTTATGTTCCCAGCCAACTACTTGACCCTTGAGCTTTTTGTCAGGGTATGACTGCTTGTAGAGTAGAGAGTACTTTGTCCCAAGCTTAAAGGGCTGCCCTGCTATTTTCAGAGCTACTTCTACACAGCAAGCTCTGCCACACCAGCGCTCCTTCTCTCCCAAGAATTGCCAACCATGATTGAGGCCCAGATCCAGGCAGGGCAGAGCAGGCTTTGTGCTCCCGCTCTAATCCACCACTTAATTCCTCCCACCAGCTGGGCCTGGGACTAGAAGCAACTGCAACTGTAGCTCTGGAAGCAGCCCCAGACCTGCACCACCTCCACTGCCCCCAGGGTGGTGGCTGACCACAAACTCTTTTCACTCTGTCCCAGCAGTTTTTCCAACTAACCTGCTCTGTTGTCTTTGGCATTTGTGGGTTGAGAAGTCTGGTAACTGCCACAGTTCAATGATTCAGGGCTCTACCACCTGTTCCCCCAGCTCCCGGTCCAGTTGGTCCTGGCACGGCCCACGTTGGGCTCTGCTCTGTTTTGCTCCCAGTTCTGTGCAATAGACTCTTCCCAGCAACCACCCAGGCTGTCCTAGGCTGGAGCCCTGCTTCCCTCTGCTATTTTGTGGGTTCTGCAGCTCTAGAATTTGTTCAAAGCTGTTTTTATAGGTGTTTGGAGGCACCTGGGGGAGAGCCCAAGCAAGTCCCTGCTTTCCAGCCACCATCTTGGTATATTTTCTGTATAATTGGATTAACTTTTTTTAAAGTACCTATTTGCTATGCCACTTAGTATATATGGATAGGTATATATTATTGTAGTTTCCCTGATTCTCTATTTTAACTTTGTCTATTTTTATTGTTGCTTTATCTAAGATTACAATTACTAGTCTTGCTTTTTAAAATTGGCCTGAAGTGGAATTTATTTTCAATTCTACTGTGTTAATCTTTGCTTCGCTTATTGAGTTCTCTTTTCTAATCCATTCTGCTACATGCCTCCATTTTATGAGAGTTCACGTTCAGTCTTACATTGTGTGTTTTTGTACATCATAATCCCTTATTTTTTTCCTTTTATCTTTTTGTAACAAAGGAGGTGGTGGAGAAAGAGAATGAATTTAATCAGTACTAGTGATCTATAATGGAAATGGTCTATTCTTATTCCACTCCCCCTACCCTTCTCTGGACTAACCCATCCCCAATCTCTGGTTCTTATAGTTTCTTTTTCTCTTATAGCCACACCCCACCTACTGGCCTTATGATCAGCCCTCTGAAGTAGCAGTTTGTTTTGCTTGAGGTCATTACCTTCTGGACTTCCCTTTCCCTCTTAGAATTTCCTCTTCCATTTCCTTGTCTTCACCTGTTTCCTGGTCAAATTTAATGTATTTCTACACCAAACTCTTTATTATTTATGTATGTTGTCACTAAATGCCAGGTCCCTCCAACATTTGTCCAATTTTTATATACTTTTCTTATCTCACACGTACCCATTTGTATGATAGAGTAAGTTCCTTCTTCCTCATTTCTTCCCTAAGGTATTCCCTTTTCCCTCTCTTTCCTTTCCTCTTTTAGAATTAACAAAACAGAACAAAACCACGTCTAGGATTTATGTTTGTCTTATTTAATTCTCTCTGACCCTTAAAGACTTTGGGATCCTGAAGGGACACTTCTTCCCCTGTTAGAATGTAAGTCCTTTATAATTATTTAGGCCAATTGCTCACATATATTTACCTTTGTAACTTTCTCTTGATTTTTCATTTCAAAAAAAGCATTTCAAAGTTTCTACTCAGTTCTGGTCTTTTCATCAGAAATACTTGAAAATCTCCTATTCTATTAGAGATCCTTTTTCCTCCATATAGAATTATACTCAGGCTTGCAAGATAAATTATTCTTGGTTGTAAGTCTTTCTTTTGCCTTTTCAAATATAATACTGCAAGATTTTCTCCTTTATGGTAGTTGTTGTTAAATCCTGTATAATCCTAACCCTTATCCTTCCTACTTCAATTCTTCCTGGCTGCTTGCAAGTTGTTTCTTTGACTTGCCAGCTCTGGATTTTGCTCTGGCTCTTTTCAGTTTGCAGTTCCTTTCGGAGATGATTGGTGGATTCTTTTTATTTTCACTTTGTCCTCTGCTTCTAATAAATTTGGGCAGTTTTCTATATAATTTCTTGAAATACATATAGATTTTTTTAATCTGGTCATGGTTTTCTGGGATTGCCATGATTCTTTTTATTAAGGTTTTCAAGAAATGCAACATAGTTGAACAAATATGACTGTTCTGAAATTGTAATGTTTTGAATCATTCCAACTCACTCCTATCACTTCTTCCCCTCCCCTACCAAATATCTATATTTCTTATATTCTCTTCAATGTGAGGTTACAAAATCTTGGGGAGGAATGTTTGGTTCAACTCCTACCTAAGCATGACACAAATCTTGAACACCAATTTGTTATGAGACCTGTGACAGCTGTTCATATCTGATATTTTGCGTGCTAGGTAAACCAATAGATTTTTTATTAGAGTACCTACTCCAGGCAAGGCATAGTGTTAGCGATGTGGAAGCTGATTTCAAATAGATTCAGAGAGACATATTAACTGACTCGAGTTAACTGCAAAGCTAATGAAAAATGGGGGACTCCTAGGCCCTGGGTAGGCTACATGCAGTTACCTACCCCTTTGCCCATGGGCCTTAATCCTCATTTGCTACTTCCTTGGTTATTTACTGCCCAATATAACAGCCATCTGCTCTGTTGTGGTTATCAAATTTGATTTGAATTAAAACTTATTAGAATCAATATTTCCAGACAATATGATTTAGTGCAGTAATCGCTGCATCATATCCTGCCAATCCTAAAGAGCACTTGACTCCATTTCTCAGTCTTAAAGCAAAATCTTTCTATACACATAATGAAAGATTACCTTTCACTACGCCTAGACATAGGTCCTTATATGTAGAAGGCCCAAAGCACTGCAGAAGCTTCTAAGACCCCAATTCTCCACCCCAAAACAGTCAAACTAATATTCACATAAGAAAAAACAAGTAGATCAAGAATACCTATCGTCCAGACCATGTATGATATGTATTTAGATGTATAATCATGGGGTTATATCATTAATGCCTTTATCTTGGAAAAACAATGTGGTTGGAAAATGAAGTGAGTCTGAAAATGAATAGGAGAAAGAGAGAAATCTGTATCATGTTTGTGAAATTACACAGTGCTTTTGTTGTTGTTCAGGTGTTTTTCAGTCATGCCTGACCCTTTGTGATCCCATTTGGGGTTTTCTTGGCAAACATATTGGAGTGCGTTGCCATTTCCTTCTCCGGCTCATTTTACAGATAAGGAACTAAGGCAAGTAGGTTAACTTGCCCAGGGTTATACAGCTAATAAGTGTCTGAGGCTGGATTTGAACTCAGGAAGCCGAGTCTTCCTGACTTCAGACTCAGCACTCTATTCACTGTGCCACCTAGACACCCACACAGTGCTTTTAATAACTCCAGATTTCTTCTTATTGCAATATTCTTCCAGTATGTCCACAAGTCATGGAAGGCCACAGTCTTCAAAGAATTAAAGTTGCAGGTAACCCATTAGAAAATAGAGATGCTCCTCGCTCTGATGCACCAGCATGGCCGTGAACTGGCATACATGCTATGTCCCCTGCTTACTCTTTTAAGCCAGTGTTGCTGTGAAACTGGACAAGAATGACTCTTGGTACACGACTAATATAGTTTGGTCCATCCAGTATACCATACTTTCTGTACTCCTCAAGACCACATTTTATTACAAACCTTGGAAGGGCTCTAAGAAGTGAGTAGAAACAGAACAATTTATACAGTGATAACATTATAAGGAAAAACCTTACGAAGCGTCTTCTGAAAGCATCTGAGGGACTTACTGTGCTACTAGTGGACAGAGTAACAGAATACAGCCCCATCTAGAGCCAGAGCAAATCATTTGCCTTCTGTAAGATTGCAAATGCCTCCCAATATAGATGGGTCTTGAGAAGTATGTCCCAACTATCACTGCAGCATTGAGGTCTCTAGAGCCCTTTTATGGGTCTGAGCTTCTGAAAGGTGTTGGGTTTTTTTTAAAGGTGCCAAATGATATTAATAGACCCCAGCTGGTGCCACATACGCTGGTGACTAAAGCAATCCCTATAGGCCTCAGGGTAAACTCATTTTGATGAAAGGGAAGCATTGTTCAAACTATGATCGAGGAGAGAAGCATAACCAGTTAAATCAGGTCCCTTTTGCCTAAAAGAAAAGGGATGGAAGTAAGTGTAAATAAAGACAGAGTATTTAATGAATATCCATGATGGCAGGCCTGTCCTCACTACAAAAGAATTTTGTGTCTGTGGTTGGCCCGATCTAACCTACTCAAGATTGGTGTATTTGTTAGAGGTTCTAGCTCCCTTTGTCTGCTTCAGTATAAAGCTATACATGTCTTAAGAGTTATAGACTATCTGGTGCCTGGGCTACTCTTTTCTGGGTAGATCCCTTCTTTGTATCCCCAGCACTTTGCATGGTGCCTGCCACAGAATAGGGACTTAATAAATGCTTATTGACTAACTGATAGGTGTGGCTAGTGTGGGAATTTGTTTTGATACATGTAGCTATGTGCTGAGAACTTTGTTTTTCAGGTTTGATTTGTTTAAAAATTTGCTCAAGGAGAGATAGAAGAAGGCCGGATTAATAAAAAATAATGCTTATTATTCAAAAAGTAAATAAAAATAGTAAACTTTAAAAAACAACCTTGTCTGTCTACAATGCAGTCCCAGAAAATGGTCAAGACCATAATACATCATAACCACCTATTGCTCACTAGGGAGGTAATAGGACTACCAATTAAACAGAAAACGGGCATTGGATAGTCAACCAAACAGACTCAAAGTAGTTACAAACTGCAGAAAGACTATCAGGCTTTGCTAACAGCTCAGATGACTAACTTATACAAGGAGATGTGTGTTGGCTCCTTTCAGAAAGAGGATTAGGGAAGTCAACAAAGACTAATAAGATAATGTGGCTGCCCAGGGAGAAATGGACCTGGGGGATGGTAATGCATCCACTCTAAGAACCTTAGAGAGCTTAATACATCTTTGGCTTTTGTAGTCGGTGGAGTGGAGTGGAATGGAGGGCATGACCACCAGGCTGACCGATGGAATTCTCAGCCTCTGGTCCTATTGAAAAGGATCTTATTATTGACTAAAAGATGGCACCAGGTGGCACTCTTGTTTTCCAGGAATTCTCCCAGATCTGTGGTTCCAAGTCTGGTCAAAGAATAGATTTGGCAGCCAATTTCGAGCTCCCAAAACTAGGTTGACCATTCAATCATATGGGCTGTGTAGGAGCAATTCTCTGTCTTGGCTATCTTAAACATTCTGATAGTCAATGTACAGGGAAGGGAGATTAGGCTTAGTATCTGGCTGTATAATATGGCTGGGTACAGTATATATTTATTATGGAAAATTTTTGGCAGTACTGGAAACACAATGTGACCTTCCCTGAGACTTCTAGAAGGTAGGCATAGTTTGGGGGCTACTGAACAAAGAGTCCCCTTCTCTTCAGTCCTGACCTGTCCAAGAACTCACTGACTTCATGCTCCAAGAATTGTGTGGAATATCCTCTTCTTTCAACATGTAGCATGTTATGAGAAACCCCTTTTTCAATCAAGAAGGTCCAGTGTCTGAAATCTCAAATTTGGGATTACTCATGAGTTGCTTTTTGGCATAAACTGCCAGCTAAAATGCATTCCCCTAGTCTTATAGATCTTGGCCTCCAAGAGGTCATTTTATCTGAGTCTTTAATACTACATTCCAAGATGCTGCGATGCCCACTGCTTGAGATTGATGTGCTGTGTAAAAGATAGAGCAGTGTGATTCAGCGAAGAGGGTTAGATTTCAAGTTGAGGACATGGATTTGAATTCTGGATCTTCTACTACTTGTAACACCTTGGGCAAGTCATTTGGACCAACAAACCTGGGTCTGTTTACTCACATGTAAAATGAGTGGTTTGGAATAAATTACTTTCAAGATCATTTCCAGTTATGTTACCCTATGTTCCTGGGCCCACTCTTGGACTTTCTTAGCAGTAAAGCGAGATCCCTGACCAGACACTAGAGCAGTAATTCTTAAAGTGTGTGACTTGAGTTTCTCTAGTTATGCTTCAAAATTCCTCTGCAAATCCTGAGACTCCCACATTCCCCAGCTGCAGTTTGCTGCCTGCTCTTCCCAGCTTGGCAACAGGAAGATCACAGTAGTAGCTTTACCCTTGCTGCAAGCCCCAGGGATATAAAGAGAAGGGTGAGGGGGTGAGAGAGGGGAAGGAGAGGCTGAGGAATCTCAAGGCTCAAGTAATGGGTTTGGAGGCATGCCCAACTACTCAGGAGCTCTTCTTTCTTGTCATCTTTAATGTTGACAAAGAATACTGTAGGTGGGGGTGGGGAGTGGGGAAGGGAAGGTTGAGAACCACTAAACTGGAACACATTTGCTCTTTTAACAGTTGTCATTTTGGGCAATTGTCGGAATAAAAAGCCAAATCCTGGAGTGTTGATAGTTACTAATTCCTATTAAACTTTGAGAGGCAGGTATGATCACTATAGGGTATAATCTAGGGCCAACTGATCCAACAAGGAAGGTTGACCCTCACCATTACTTGCCCTTGTTATCTAATAAGCCACCCTACTCAACAGTGCCTACAGATAGGTGGGACAGTGGAGACAGGCACTGAGCCTGGAGTCAGGAAAACCTGAGTTCAAATCCAGCCTCAGACACTTACTAGCTGTGTGACCCTAGGCAAGTCACTTATGTAACCTGTTTGCCTCAGTTTTCCCAACTGTAAAATGGGGTTACTATTAAAAACAATAGTGCCTACCTCCCAGGGTTGTTGTGAAGATCAAATGAGATAATTGTGAAGCACTTAGCACAATGTCTGGAGCATAAGGGTTATGGGGTAGTTATTACTTGAATCAATGGCTGCAGCTCTTAGCTAGTATATAGTCATGCCTAAAATACCAGGTCCTTTCCCTTGCCCTAGTGCACAGAAACACAGGTTAACTGGTCTTAGGTCCCAGTGAGGGTGGTATTAAGTAGAGTTTACTTGAGCAAGGGGAATTCTCTTTTCCTTACCAGGTTCCATTCAAGTCCTTGAATCTCCCGGCAGGTATTTCCCTCACCTCTTGTTTGCTCTAGGTGGACACCGCCCAGCTCCACATTTGGAATTGGGTTTTAAGGAGAGTCACCAGTACAGCTGACTCGCCTGAAAAAGGGTTGAGTCAGAAATTAGGTGGCCTCAACTTACTTAGCTCCTCAAAGTCCTTTCGGAATGAATTAATAGAAAGACATTAAACATCCATTATATGTCAGATACCGTACTAAGTCCTGGGGATTCAAGTACAAAAGGGAGAGTCCCTATATTCGAAAGACTTGCATTCTAAGGGAAGGAAACACATAGGAGAGTGGTGGACAGGGAAGGGAATTCTGAACTAGGAAGTTATCAAAATTGGACATTGAGCCATAGTCAGTTGCCATGTTTTTCTGTGAACAATGGTAATACAGATTTGACCACTCTTCCTGGCACAAAATGTAGAATTAGGATAAAATACCCAAGTAGGTCCTAGTTTTGTAGTAGGTGGCTAGATGGACTGTGAAGTATGCACTGAGGCTGGCTAGATGTAGTGGTTTAGGAGAGGGTCAAGGTCCTTTCTAATCATTGATGAGAACTGATAGGCCTGATTTTACCTGGAAGTGCAGCTACTCTCAAATGCAAAAACTTTTGTTCTATTTTCTACTACATTAAGCAACTTTTGGCATCCCTCCAAAGATTTACGAAATTTGCTTCTAAGTTTTTACTTGTTTGGAATAGTCCTGCACCCATTTCCTCTGCAGAATAAGCAAGCACCAACAAGCACCCACAAACTTGAACTCTTATTCTTTAATAGCATTCCAATGTCTGGACCATCATCTTACCCTCATTCCTTCCTATGGGAGGATCTCTCTGATCCCCAACTCTGCTCTTGACTTTCCAGACTTTAAAGCAATGCTTCAGCTACTGTCTCTTTTTTTTGGAGGGGGGAAAGCAAGGCAATTGGAGATAAGTGATTTGCCCAAGGTCACACAAGCTACTAAGTGTCAAATGTCTGAGGCTGGATTTGAACTCAGGTCCTCCTGACTTCAGGGCCGGTGGTCTATTCACTTTGGCACCTAGCTGCCCCTCAGCTACTGTCTTATCCTGGAAATTCCCTCAGAACCTGGAGCCTCCTTATCCTAGACCAGGGCTATCCAAAATGTGGCCTGTGAGCCACATGCGGCCCGCAGTGCGATTTATGTGGACTGCCAACAAGCATGGAAATTGACATAAATGCTTTAGTAAATGAAGCCAAGCTACCGCAGAGCTCTTACTAAAATGGCAAATCAAAATATATTGTCTATTGTTTCAATAAAAACCTAAGGTTGGACAGCTCTGTCCTAGACCATCCAACCATCCCAGCAGCCTTCCTACCCTCAGCAACCTTCTGTGTTATTGTAATATTAATTAAGTTGGGACTTTTTAAAAAGCAAATTCCTTCAGGGCAAAGACTGTCTCTTTGCTTATATTCGTATCTCCAGAATTTAGCACAGTGCCTGGCACATAGTAATGAGATCAATAAATGCTTGTTTCTTTTTTTCTTTCCTTTCTTCCCATGGACTTAGGTGGAATAGCATACCACTCACTGGTGGCATACCACTGAAAACCATGGATAGGTGCTGAAGGGGCTAGAATTCCCATCATCACCCAGCTCCACTTACAGTACACATATTTGGTTAGTTTCACTTTTGGAAACTTCAGTACTCTTTGCATGGGAACAATTTGTTTCGGTTCGTTACTGGTTCAAATCTTATACCATTTATTATGGGCTTGAAAAGCAGTAACAATGCAATGAGGATATACCACTCCTTTAACATTGTAAGATCAGTGCTTTGGTCTGTCATATTTTCAACAGAGATTCCTGCAGAGCCTCTCTAGTGTTCATTGAACTCCAGAAAACTTTGGATCAATTGTATTCCAAGGCCAGGCATTTAAAGAGCCAGCAGCTTCTGGTTGAGCATATTTGTTAGTCTATTCTACAGCTAAGTTCTTATGTCTTTCTGGAGTTTGGAGCAACATTCAATTGGTCCTTTCAAATTCTACTCTTCACCCAGTAGTTGAGGCAACTCATACCTGTTTTGGGGGGAGGAGGGAATGGGGGAGTGAAACCTGGTCAATAAGATAAATGATCAGATTAGGTTCCCAGCTAATAAAGAAAATATCTGGGGGCAACTAGGTGGCACAGTGAGTAGAGCACTGGCCCTGGAGTCAGGAGGACCTGAGTTCAAATCCGGCCTCAGACACTTGACACATGTACTAGTTGTTTATTTTGCCCTGCCAAAATAAAAACAAAAGAAAAAAAAGAAAATATCTGGCTAGAATTCAACTGGCCAAATTCAATATTCAAATATTATAGCATAGAAACAGCAGAATATGTGATAAGCATTGAGTGTTGCAAATGAGTTATCTCTCTAATAAATCTGTACCTGAGTAAAGGCTTATTTTAGAAAACCCCATGATGGTAAGTATGTGATTTCACTGGAAGTCCATGACAACGGAATTGTCACCATCCAGAAGATGGTGATAGAAACTAATGCCATTGTCATAATGTGGTACGAACTGATACCATTATCATGAAGATCATCACTTTGAGTGGGATGGTGAAGCCCCCTCATGGAATTTGGATCTTGGCCTTTCTGTAAGTTGAATGGGATGAATGGGGGTGGAGATTTTTCAGTGTGGCTCAGGGCTTCTGATTGTCAGCTAGGCCTAAGTTTTGAATAGGAATCCAGAACTTAGATCAGCTGGACCCACTACCACCTCAGTATGAGCCTTGCCAAATGAGGAAAAAGATGTTTTTCACTTCCTTGTTCCTGGGTTAGATTTCTTGCAAGATTGTGAGCCTGAACTCCAGCAATGAAGGTGAAAGTCAGTGGTGGGAAGAGGATGGAACTGCTAAGGTATATAGTTATACTTCACTTCCTGTACCCCGCCTCTCCCTACCAATTTTCTATCAGTTCAGAGGTAGCCCTTTCTCACGGGATGGTAATAAAGAAGTTTTCTGTTTCTACCTTGAGACCTCAGACTCTTTTAATTAATTGCTGGCAGGTGGTCTCACCCCATACAGTTCTTGGCACCCAACGTGGGGCCAAGCCCACTCTTGAGCGACTCCTCCTCACCTTTACCCTGGGCAGGCACCCTCCAAGAATTCTACGAAAATTCCCTGAAAATTCTCGGTGGCCCAAGAGTCTGGCAGGGAGGACTTTTACTTACAGCAGGCTAAAGACCTGAAGAGAGGGACTCGGAGAAACAGAAAATAAGTTAAAATAGGTTAAGAGGTTAAGACTCCCATTGTTCTTGGAACCCAGAGCCAGTCAGCAGACAAAGAAGGAGCAGTCACATTTGTGACAGCCCTTGGGTCGATTGGCATGGACCATGGTGGTCTAAAAATTGTAGTCTGACCCTGGAGCCCTACTTGGAGGGACCATGAGTCCTTGGGTCTTCGACCCTGGAGTTTGGCTTGGAGGGACCGTGAGTCCTTGGGTCATTAATTTGAGTGGAGATCCAAATTGTAGTTTGACCCTGGAGCCCTACCTGGAGGGACTGTTAATGAGTCCTTGAGTCTCTGACCCCGGGGTTTGGCTTGGAGGGGTGACAAGTGAGCACCCGGGTGACTGAGAGGAGGGGGGCTACCTCTTCCAGTTAGCTGGTAGGGCAAGCGGAGAGAAAACTCCATCTGCCAAATTGTTAATAATGGGCACATTGGAATAGAAATTAGGTATATCTGCAAATAGCTCTTTAGGGAACAAGTTTAAAGGGGAAAAAAAATTCTTTCTCTCAGGGAGGGGTAGACTGATTTGCATTTCAAAGCCTTTCTCTGCTTCATGGAAAGGAGATTTTGTAACTGCAAGAGGAGATGTGAAGCTTGAAATGTATTTTTTTTTATTTTAATGCTTGGGATGGATCTGAATTCGAATTCTAAATTGTTCATGTGCAATGTCTTATCTAATGTCTTGTCTGTGTGTTTAAGAAAATGTTTTATGTTATTAAGATTTTTTGTTCTGACACTGGCCAAATTGGAATAATAGACTAGAAGTTGGATTGTGAAAAGCCCTCAGGTTTTAGAACTGATAAGGAATCAGAGCCAAAGCCACCAGCCCAGAGGAGGACTGATAAAGAGAAAGAAGCTGGGAGCTCTGAATTAATGTTTGACTAGATCCTAAAGGTTTAAAAAAATCTGTGTGTTTGCATTGACTCAGTGTATCTAACATCAAGCAAAGTGTTTTACAAGTGCAGAAGTAAAGGGGATCTTCTGTATGATTATGGGATGATTGCTGTGGAGATTCAGTGGGCTGTTTAGAATGTGATTAAATTGTTTCAAAGTAAGAGCAGCTGGAGAAGAAGCTTGGTAAGTATAATTTTTTTTTCATTTATTTGAAACGTTTGACACAGTTTGGGCCAAGATTGGGAAAGAGAGATTGAAATTATTTGGGTACAGCTTGAGACCACATGGCATTGAGTCCATGTGCTCTTAGCTGCCATGTGCTCCTGGCTACTCCTCCCCCACGCTCCACATTGGAAGACTGTGGGTGGGTCAATCAGGGATTGATTTGTATGATTCTTAGACTCTTTAGCAATTGAGAAAAATCCTTTCTCAAATTACCTGAGGCAGACAAATGGAGAGAAAACTAAAATATTTTAGAGGATTTTTTAAAAAGAGTCCAAAGGTTTTTTTTTTATTTAGAAGAGAAGTGACTGCACCCCCCTCAATATACTTAGGCATTTTGTTAATTGCCACTATGCCATAAAATAAGGCTTGGAGAAAGCAGGGGGCAAAATTCAAATCTGGATGAATTATAAAAGCAAGTAATGATATGAAATAACAATCTTTAAAAAAAATTTTTTTCTAAGTGGTTGAGGAAGCCGGACTCCTGAAAATCAGTATAGCTAAAGCATTACATCCTTTGTTCTAAGAAAGGCCTCTGGTATGTGCTCCTAAGAACCACTCCCTCAACATTTTATTTTGGCTTAGCTGATATTTAAGGTATTAATGTATTTATAAATACCAGAAGTAATAGGATCAATAATTTCCATATGTGATAATCTGAAAATGTAATTGAAGTCATCTTATTTCCAAATTGTATTTTTAGAGTTCTCTTACATTGTAAAATTTAGAGACCCTTGTGAAGTCTAAATTTTGTTATATATATGAATTGATCTTTTAAGTGAGTGACTTCCTGTGTAAGGAAACTTAAAAATGCATTCACCTAATTTGATAGGTAATTTTGAGTTTGTTTAGATACATAAAAATGTTTAAGGCATTAAATTTGTATGGTTTACTATCAGAGAAAAATGATGAAGAGGTTAAAGCTGTTATTGTTCAGTTAAAATTACTTTGCTATAAGATAATAGCATTTTGTGAGATTATTAACTAAGACTTTGTGACAATTTCCTGTTATAATTGTTATAGATGAGGTTTTGTGAATAGAGAATTTGGAAACTTTGTGATATCTAGATATTCTGTAATAACAAAGAATTGAGTTGTTATAATACTTTGGGAATTTATGGAAAAAAGCAATTTTTCTTATAATCTGGATGTTAGGCTAAGAATTGTGCAATACACACACACACATATAAAACAAAGAGTGAACACACACACACACACATACACACACACATGTATATACACACAAAACAAAGAGTGAATAAATTAGGATAGATTTCCAAACTCTGTCTCTGTGCAAAAGGTTTAGGTGTGGTAGAATTCCTACTGAGAAAACAAGAATCTTTGTAAAAATATAGAGGTGTGATTTTCTAGCCTGTATCATCTAAAGATATATTTATGTTTGTTAATCTGGAGGTTTATGGACTAATTTGTGATGGCACTGTGGGTCAGAAGCCAGCCCACAAGTCAGCCCACCTACAAACTTGGTTGTTTTTTTTTAAGTCAGCAAAAGTGATGGGTTTTTAGGTAAGATTAAATTTTGAGATGAAAATTGCCATCTGATGTAAAAGAACCCACCATCAGGGGAAGATGATGATATAATGCTGCCTTTTTTATGGCAGGTCTCTGTAATCAGGAATAAGCAGTTAGTGACAAAAGGAATGTGCCAGAATCTGTTACCATCATGAAAGGAAAGGTATATACCTACAGATGTAGAAGGGTTTATGGGGAGAAATGGAAAATTGGATTAATGTAAATATGTGAAATCTTGCTGTTTTTAATCAAATGACTGGGTACATTGGTACTCTTGTATAGTCATATGAAAGATAACATTCTGTCTAAATATTAATGGGAATAATTTGGACAAAGGGAAAAGAAGTTTGTGAAATAAGAATACAAATGTAAGGTTGAATCAGTAGCCCATAGACTAAGGCAGGGATTTAAAGTTACATTGTATCTATGTGGAATAAGGTCCTTAAACGTTTTAAAGTGATATAAAAGCAATTAGGTACTAATACAAATGGTGTAATTAATTGCTGGAACTAAATCAGAGACATCTTCAGTTTGGGGGAAAGAATTTCAATGTAAGTTTCTTAGAGAGACATAAGTTGTAGAATACTTTTGCATTAATGTAAAATGTTAAATGTTTCTGTTCATTCCATGACCTAAAACATAAAATTAGTGTTCGAACCAATCATATTTATGTGGTTCAATTCTTGAAGTATATTTCATTAGAAGCTTGGGAGACAGATGCAAATGTATTAGAACGATAACTTATGATCTTAATGGGAAGATCTTATGAATAAGGGAGGAAATGCATGCAAACTATTTAGAGCTAGCTTTAAGGATGTTCCTTAAGCAATATGAGATTATAGTCATATCTTAAATTGATTGTTGGAACTTGCTATTCAAAGACTTAATGGGACTGTTAACTGACTGTTTTTCTAAGTCTAACTCCAGATGGGAATATGAAGGAAGGCTGTCCAAGCCACTGATCCATGATGCCAGCAGCCCTGTGAAGAGCAGGTATGATTTCTTGGCAAAGTTGAGAGAGCAACTTCTGCATATGCTGAGGTGGGACTCTCTTGACTTCCTTAACTGAAACTTGGCAGACTAAGCCTGGCTCAATGCAGTTTGACACAACTTCTGCCTGGAGTTGATAGAAAGCTGGGGAATATGGTACCCTTACTCTAACTCCCTAATCTCTTAGTGGCAAATTTCTATAATCAGAAGGTTTTGTAAGTACAGTAACAAATCTGTTAAAATGATTAATTATGGAACATTTTAGATTGCTATAGGACTGGGACTAGTGTTCCTGTGTGTGGTCCTGTATAAGTTAGGGTAGTTTATAAGGGCCTTGTATAGGGTCTTGTATAAGTTAGGGTCCTTTAATTCTTGGTAATGGTATGGAGACAATTAGATCAAGGGCTTGTGAGAATATTATTTGTTGATATCAAGCTTGTCTAAAGTTTTGTTACAATTAGGTTAATATTAAAAGAAGAATGGCTTGTGGTTTATTCTGTAAATGCCATCAAAGAAACATGGCATGACTAAAAGTTTATGATGTTATCTATACTGTGTTAAAAATTATTTAATGTATTTATGTATTTACTGGAGCTTGTTGTTAATTCCTTAGCGAAATCTCATCCTCCTGGTGAGGAAATTAATAAGTTAATGTAAAATATAATAAACTGGGTTCTGATGTGAATTTCTTAAACAGGACAATTAGTCAAAGTTCCAATTTTGAAAATGTAAAATGATTAGGGTATAAGGATTAGAAATGGTAGTTTAAAATTGTGCTAAGGTGACTTTTGTAGAAGGATGTACCAAAAACTGGTTCCTACAAGAAGACAACAGGAAGAGGATGCTGAGATGCTGTGCTGGAGATGGCTGGAACAGATGCCAAGGACCAGAGGACTTCACTGACAATTGCATTATTGTTTTCCTTTGGGTCCCTGTATCTGTATTTACAAAGGGGACTGCCCCTTTGATTTGTCAATGCGTTGATCAATCCTTCCCATATTGACTTAAAGGGATGATAGTTAAGGGGAAGAATTCAGATGTACCAAGACTGATGTAAGAGGTCTTCAATGAACAAATGAGAAAGATTGAGTGGGATGGTGAAGCACTCTCATGGAATTTGGATCTCGGCCTTTCTGTGAGTTGAGTGGGATGAATGGGGGTGGGGATTTTTCAGCGTGGCTCAGGGCTTCTGATTGTCAGCTAGGCCTAAGTTTCAAATCACCTGACCTATAGGAATCCGGAACTTAGAATAGGTGGACCCACTTCCTCCCCACTACCACCTCAGCATGAGCCTCGCCAAATAAGGAAAAAGATGTTTTTCACTTCCTTGTTCCTAGGTTACATTTCTTGCAAGATTGTGAGCCTGAACTCCACCAAAGAGGGTGAAAGTCAGTAGTGGGAGGAGGATGGAACTGCTAAGGTATATAGTTATGCTTCACTTCCTGTACTCTGCCTCTCCCTACCAATTTTCTATCGGTTTGGAGATAGCCCTTTCTTGTGGGATCGCAATAAAGAAGTTTTTTGTTTCTACCTTGAGACCTCGGACTCTTTTAACTAATTTCTGGCAGGTGGTCTCACCCCACACAACTTCATCCCCTGAACTAGCTCTCCCACTGTATCCAATATCACATTAGGAATATCCATGTTCCTTAGGGAGATAGCCCAGTTACACAGTACCCCCCTCACATTACTTCAGAATAGAGACTCTAGTTTGTGTCATATTTTTATTCTGTCCTGTTCACTGCCATCCAGGTTAAGATTCACCCCTCCATTCATCCAAGGAGCTTCCTTCCTGATGACTCAACTCTGGAGCCATCCCATCAGACTGGACACCAGGGCTCTTACTCCCAGGCCAATAAGTGCTATCAAGTACATACAAAGAAAGAAGAGCCCCCTTCCCTTATGGCTTTTCAGTGACACATCATCTGGACCTGTGTGATGATATAAGGTTTGTCAGAGGTTAATATCACTTCAGTTCTTGGAATAGTAACCATCAAAATGAATAGTATGGCATCCCATATGTTAACAGGCTTTGATCTTCTTTGGAAGAGAGTCAATAAGCTTCAAGCTGATGTAACTTTTCTGTAATTCCATGTGTACCGAGGGATTCCTGTTCCTCAAGGCAGCATACACCTATGACAGAGTCTTAATCGTCTTCTCTCGTAACAGAAGCAAATGCAAAGTCTACCAAGCTGGAATCTCCCTGCTGGATGACCAATTTATTGGGTGATAATGTTGAAAACACCTATTCAGCCTTCACTGCGGACTAAGTGATAACTCAATGGCCACTCAAATCAAAGGCCATAGATAGGCCATCAAACCCTATGCTGTTCATAGCACAGCAGTAGTGACATAGTTAGAGAATACTATTTAACCATGCATACTCCATATTGAGAATAGTCCTAAACGATCACAGAACTTGACTTAATCCAAATGAGAACCTCCTCCACAGTCATCTGTACCAGAATCAAGAAATCAGACTAAAGTGATTGGGTATATTCCAGACAGTTCACCTAAAACTAATCATAAATTTGCATGAAATTTTTTATAAGTGTGCATTGTTCTTTTAATGATGTTAATAAATCTATCACTAGACATTAAAGAAAAAGATTAACTCCTCCACTGCTTCTCACAATCCAATTACTGACCAGAGAGAACCAACTAGATTCTGGAATATTATTTCTAGTTACACATTCTATCTACTCTCCTTATAATTTCATCTCCAATTCCCACCCCACATGCCAAACTCAACTCCTACAGTATTAGGAGAAATTGAAAGCAGCCTAGATGGACCTAAAAACTGCAATATGTCAAAGCAGCCCATAAAATGGTAGGTTGGCAGCTACAAAATTCATACATTTAAGGAATCAAGTATGACTAATAATTCTCTACATGGACAAATCTTTAAGAATAATAGTGGACATCAAGCCTTATGCCCCTTTCCCAGTGGGGGGATTCAGCCGTTTTGCACTGGTTCGGTAGAGCTGGTACCTAATTTTAGGGTTGAGTTTGGCAAACCGGTTGTTAGCGGGGGTGGGGCCTGTGCCCAACACATCAGCAGCGGCAGCACCTCAGCTTGGTTCCCTGGAGAACCGGTTGTTAATTCATTTGAATCCCACCACTGCCCTTTTCTGTTACATAGGTGGTTAAGTCCTGTCAAGTGGAATTCCCAGGTTCAATTCAAATCTTGCTAGGCTAAACACACATAAATCCAGGCTTGCCCTTTTGACAACTCTCAATCAATGGCTGTGCTTGAAGACTCAAAAGAATTCCTTGTCAAAAAAAGGTTAGGCTCATAAGGGCTCCAGCTCTAATTCTATGAACCCATAGCACAAGGGCTCTCTCCAATACATTGTAGAGGTAGATAGGAGGGATATGATTTAGATGAAAGAATCTGGGAAATGGCATATTAATTTTCTGTTTCCTAATTGAAAGCCTTCAACTGGTACAATTCTACTAAGCCCAGGCCCTAGTGTTTTTCCTAGGAGGAAGTTCACATAGTAGGCTGATGCCCATCACTGGAACAAGAAGGGAAGGCTTATCTTGCCATATATACTACAACATTTGCCACAATGAGTACTTGAAAAGTTCTGCATGACTTTTTTGCTAAAGTTTGACTTGTCTGGATATCCAGTTTCTCTGAATATTCACTTGATTTCTCCTTATTACTCCTACACTGCTAATCTATTCTTCTAGTCTCTAAAAATGCTTCTCTGAACCCTTGATTTCATACTTATTACTCCAATGATGGCCCTTCTGATCCACATAACTCTTGCTTCTAGTCCCTAATGAACAGATTTGTTAAAATCTGTTTTCCCATCTTGGTCTGGCCACTTGGGCAGATTATATTCATGAGACTGTGACAAAGGATCATAAATTTAGAGTTGAAAAAGAGCTTAATGAATTACTTAGTAAGCATCCAATCCCCTCACTCTAGAAATGAGGCAACTGAGACCCAGAAAAATGAAAGTAATTGCCCAGGTAGTATGTAGTCAAGCTGAGACAGAAATCCAGGCCCTTGACTCCAAATCCAGGGTTCTTGCCACTGTAATACAATGCTCCTTAGCCATGGAAGATTCAGCTACAGCCCTTGGCTAGTCCCACAGTCAAGTGAGGCTGAGAGACCACCACAGGATTTATTGGAAAATAACAAAGTCTGTATAGGAAGAGATCTGCATGAGTGGATAAAGTAACCACACTTATGACATAACTGATTCACTACCACAGTTACAAAGCTTGATATCATACATATACCACATAGCTAAAAAGCGTTTGTCATTTCTATAAAGAATTGAGCCCTTAAGTTAAAAAAATGACATCCTATTGTTCCTAGATAAAAAATCTAATTCAATTTACAGAAGCATTTCTAGTAAATACAAAGCCTACCAAATTTCAGTTCTTTTTCTCTAAAATATTTTGTTATATTGATTTCATTATGAAAACTAAATTTTCTATAAGTAGATTTTTAGGAAGATTGAAATTTAGTGGTTGAGAAATCAGATCAGTACATTTGCACTGCTACTTTTAAGTGATCATTGTCTTTAGTGAAGGAAAACAGAAATAAAAGAGTAGGGAACAAGGGAAGATTAAACACTTCTATCTCTGAACCACAGTTGATAATGAACTATGATGTCTGGTCTCTAGAGTATTTAACTACTGGATAAATCTGAAGATTTCTCTTCATTCACTTCATTTCCATGGCTTCTCTTCACTGAAATCTCCAATGTATGATAAAGCCTGAACTTCACCTAAAAGTTTTCCCAAATTTTAACTTATTAGTTAAGGGCAGTGTGAAAAGATTGAGTTGATTGACAACTACAGGCCAAGGCACAACAAAGTGAACTATCCAGGAGTAAAGCTGGGGGCAAAGGCAGGAGTGTGCAATAAGAACTGAATGCAAGAGTTATCAAGGCCAAAAGGATGAGGTCTTTTCCCGCTCTTGAATTCTATGAATTTATATGATTCAAGATTTGTCTTACAAGCTTTTTTTGGGCATAGATTCCCATGTTTCTGATCATCTTTTCTATATGTACTGGTAGAAGCTCTTCCAATCACAGATCCATGGGCCAAAAAATAAAGGATTATGTGGATGCCAGAGTTGAAAACTACATACTTAGTATGAGCATGAAGTTTTAAGGGTAGAAACGTTGGACCTTAAGGAGCAATGACTGATGGAAGACAGGGTAGATCCATGTGGCATCAGGAAACTTTACCTGGAAGGCCACCAGACTCACTACTTACATTATTAGGAAAGGCACAATGTTCTTGACATCCAGATACTGAGAGGGTCAGACAATATGGGAGTCTCTGGGAGATAGTCCAACCAATCTGCAAGGGAGCACTGAGAGCCAGGTGGTCAGTAACCCATTTGTAAGTTGTTTGGGCAGCCTCTAGGAGATTTGCAAGTATAACAAGGCAGCTTCCAACTTATCCAAGTAGTTTCTGACTACTGAAATAGTGGTATAAGTCAAATATGAGGAAAAGAATTGAGTGGAACCTGTAAGTGCAGGGAAATGGTGTGTTCTATGTAAAAAGATGAATAGAACTGCTGAAACATATTTTAGCAATAGCTACTAAGAAGGGCCAATTGGTGTAATGATAATACTGGAGATCTGCTTCAAGGTAAAGTTGGTTTTCTCCATCTGGCTGTTAGTCCAGGGTGGAGGGGAGAGAGTGATATTTGGTGGAAGGTGAAGTTTGCTATGCAGGGTTAAAAAAAAAGAGTCATCTATGGCCCAGAATATTTTTAAAAAATGGATTATGGTCCATGATTCAAAACAATGTAGATGAGCAGGTTGTGGAGATGAAATTATTTCCTGAAAGACTATTTGCACTGGTTCTGCCATTATAGTCAAAACATCTACCATTACCAGAATGCTGCCCTCACCCTGGGATGTTAATAGTTCTGTAGTCAAATCCAAAGCCAAGAACCAAGGTCATAGATTTCAAGAAGCTCTAACAGCCCTCCAGAATTCTAGATGGGGTCCTTGGCCTAGCAATAGATTGCACATGACAAGCCATTAGTTAAGTGCTCAGCTCTATCTTGTATATAAACCTAAATGTGTTGGTAGTTATGGATTATTCACTCTCCAAATATTTCTAAATCCAGTGATAAAATAGTCATCTGATAAGGAGCTCAGTTCTATTAACAATAATGGTGCCACTGTAGGGAAGGCTTCAACAAATGAAAAATTGTCAGGGGAATTTTGGCTCATTCATTTGGAAATTCATGGAGATAGAGCTTGAGGCACTGCCAACTCCAGTCAAGGAACCCAGACAACTCTAATCGGTCAGAAAATCTTTCTGGCATCTGGAATCAGTCAAAGATTAAGAAATACCTTCCAAATGCAGCTAGAGTCAATCTCTTTTTTTCCTTATCAATGACTTGCTAAGCCCAAAGGCTGACAGCTTCCACTAGGAAATACTGCAATTAATTTACTTCATTTCCATGGCTACTCTTCACTGAAATTTCCAATGCACGATGAAGCCTAAACTTAACTTAAATGGTTTCCCAAATTTTAACTATGTTAGTTAATGGCAGTGTGAAAAGATTACGTTAAGTATCATCTTACTGTAGGCCAAAATATAACAAAGAGAACCATTTAGGAATAAAGTGGGGATCCAAGGCAGGAGTCTGCAATAAGAACAGGATGTAAGAGATATCAAAGCCAAAAGGATGAGGACTAGAGCTTATACCCTTATGGCAGTAGGACCATCGGGGAAAATCCTATGCCCTTCACTGAGGACCATATGGTAAGGGAGGTTATGGGTATCAGGCCGTGGGAGCATGAAAGATATTGCAGGTGGCCTGGTCACAACAGGGTAGATCTAGAAGGTGCCACTAGCTTGGATCCTAAAAGGTTCTGAGAGCTAAATCACACTTAACCTGCAAATAGTAGCACCATTTTATTAAGTGTTAACAGATTCCTCCCTTGTCTCACACATCCAATCAACCGCTATGTCCTATCTGTATTACTACTACTTTAGACCCTTATGACATCTAGATCCCTGCAACAGTCTCTAGTCACTCCTTACTTCAACCCACCCTACACACAACTGCCAGATTAATTTCTCCAATCCATACATCAGATTGTGTATCACTCTATCACTTTAAAATCTTTAAAGAGCTCCACTTTTCCTACAAATTAAGTCCAAACTCCTTAGCCTGGCATTCAAAGCCCTTTGTAATCTGATTCAAACTACCTATCATTTCACATACTGTGCTCCAGTTAAACTGGATGATTCACTGTCCCTGAACCCACCTTGTACTTTTCTGTATCTGACTTTGATCATGTTCTTCCTACTGAACTGTGAGTCCCTTTGGGGCAGAGGACTTGGTTTACTTAAATCTCTGGAGCTCTCCCATAACTTGGCAGTGAGTGCCCTGCATATAGTAAGTACTTCAATGTTTCTTGAAGCTGGCCATCCTCCCTCATCATCTCCACCTATTAATATCCTAAATATCCTTTAAGGTCCAGCTCAATTGCTGCCTTCTCTTCATAAAGTATTCCTTGATTCCCTTGGCTGGAGATTCTCTCTCCCACAATTGATCTTGCAGAACTTTTCCCTTCTTTTTATACACTTATTGGAGCTTATAAGCAGTATAACCGCGATAAATTAAGGGATGAGGGCAAGGCATGGCAATGTCCTTTTTTCCAGCATAAATATAAATATCCAATAGTTACAGGCTAAATCGAAAAAAAGTGCTGGTTACTACTAAACCTCAGTCTCCACCTTAACCCCATTTCTTTCTCACAGGAATCCCTGAACCCTACTTTAGACTAGAGAATTCTAATTTTTCATCTGACTCAGCTCTCAGGCTTGATTATTAGCCAGCCATATGACTAGCCAACTAAACTTAACCTAACTGTTTTCCCAAATTTTAGCTATATTAGTTAATGACAGCCAAGATTTTATTTTAATTTTATACAGCATCAACTGAAACAAAGTGATTTCACACCCTTACTCAGATACTCAAATCCCTGGGTATTTTTCCAGTGTCTTAAACTTGAGTGGGGTTAAAGATAGCTATTTTCTCAGGAAAGATCAATATCAGGAGAAATACCATTAAGACCTTAAATCTGAGAGACATATACCAGGGCTAGACAAGTACACTTCCCCTGCAGGTTTTCTATACATTTTAGCTCCTTCTATTATAGATCAACCCACAATGGTAATTACCAGAAACTCATCTGCCAATAACTTCTTATGGGATATGATATGGGATCACAGGAGCATAGACTTATAGCCGGAAAGGAGCTCAGAGGCCATGTAATCCAATTGTTACCCCTCAACCCCACTTTAAAGATGAGGAAACTTAGGCTCACAGAGGTTAAAATTACTTATCCAGAGTCACAAAGACTATAAGTATCAGAAATGGAATTTGAACCCAGGACCTCCTGATTCCAAGTCAGCAATGTATGCATTTGTTGGCTAAGATCATTCTCTTCAGTTTGTACTTTGATCCCTAGAGTCAAATGAACAAAGTGTGGTTTCCTGCTCACTTTTGAACAAAAAATAATTTAAAAAAACTCTAAATAAGCCTCGCTTCAAAAAAAATGCTCATCTTTCATCTTTGCTTTAGTAGCAAATAATCAAGAGGAGTGCATTTTGGAGATCAAAAACCAACTCCAGTAAAATGATAGCCTTATTTCTCTCAAGCTCTTCATCCCTCCCAAGCCTGATACTACATGGACATTTTCTACATCAGCCCAGGAAGCTACTTTAAAAACACTATTTCACACTGCTTTATCAGTTTCCAATGTCTACATGCTTCCAGTCTTCAAATGCTAATGAACTCAAGGAGTTCTGCTGAGCTTTTGATTCCTCTGTGATCTCTAGAGTAAAATCATTCTACACAAGCCTTGCTGGCATCTTAAGTGGCTGCTGCTGCCACAGCTCCTTGGCTTTTGTATTATCAGCAGAAAGACCCACATCAGTCTGCTTCTACTGTGTAAGCCCAAGAAGTTTTGAATCAGCAAGATGGGTCCCAGGCAGCAAAGCATGCACAACAAAGCAAAGTTCTTTGTAAGTTTCCTTTACAGAAGCACAATTATTTTGCTCTTGAAAACATTTCTTCAGTTTTCAAACCATTTCAAGGGCTTTTTAAAAAAATTGACCAATAATATTCAGGGTTTTTTGCAATGAACATAATGTGAAGGGGACAACCATGCTCCTTTAATGTGGCTTTGGCTCCCCTGGCTGTGTGAGCAGCAGCGCTATGGCAGTAGTGACTTTCAAACCTTCTTTGTGAAGGATGTCGACAGTTGCCAAAACACTAGACCCATGAGTAACTTCAACCCCAATGGTCAAACAGGTTTCTCCTGCGCTAATGGTTCCCTCTATAACATATATAGTACAATAATATTTCATCTCCTTTCTCAATGTAAGCACTTGAACTTAGTTGAACAGATGAACAGAGTCAAAGACAAACGTGTATAGGGTACTACACGTATGGTGCTAAAATTGGTGACCTCGTTTGGAGTAGTTTGGAACACTATATCCATAATCTGTTTTGAAGAAAATATCTGGAATCCTTTTGGAAGCTGCAGTTGGAAGACAATATCCCCCAAAGTTGGATATGAACAGGGGAAGAGACTCCACTCTTCAGCTGTCGCCAAACTGGGATGCACATACCTCATAAAACCACATTGTCAAGGACACCAGGTCAGGCCACCATCAATGCCTCACTTTTCTGCCTGCTTTAAATATGCAACTTTTATCTCTACCTTCCAAGTAAGTTATTAGTGACATCTGCTCACCTGGTACTTATTTCATAATTTTGGTTTTGTTTATACAGGCAGAGCTGATCTGATTTACAATTTTTGATTTTTTTCTCGCCCCCATCTTGGGTGAGATGCCCCTAAGGATTATCCTTCCTGAATGAGTATTGCCCACCAATACCCCAGTACCCCTGTTGCTCTGGTCTCCCAGACCAAAGCAGGATAGATACTCATCACATTCTAAGTTATGTTTCTCTATTTAGACCTCTTATCATCCCCTTCTAGATTGTGAGCTCTTTCAAAGCAAGAATCGTGTCTTATTTAATACTTGTATCTTCCTACAAACATAAAATTTCCATTTAAGTAGGTGCTTAATGAATACTTGTTAATTATATTTATGAAGTTTCCCTTCCACATGAGTTTTTTGATGTCGAGTAAGGTGTGTACTCCACCTGAAGGCTTTCCCACATTCATTACATTTATAAGGTTTTTCTCCAGTGTGAATTCTCTGGTGTTGAGTAAGGTATGAAATCTGATTAAAGCATTTCCCACATTCACTACATTCATAAGGCTTTTCTCCAGTATGAATTCTTTGATGTTGTATAATGGATGATCTATTGCCAAAGGCCTTTCCACAATAATTACATTCATAGGGTTTCTCTCCTGTATGAATTCTCTGATGTTGAATAAGGTATGAAATCTGACTGAAGCATTTCCCACATTCATGACATTCATAGGGCTTCTCTCTAGCATGTACTTTCTGATGCTGAAAAATTGATGACTTGTCAGTGAATGATTTCCCACATTGCTTACATTTATATGGTTTCTCTCCAGAATGAATTCTTTGGTGTTGTGCAAGTATTGTACTTCGGGTGAATGATTTTCCACATTCATTGCATTCATAGGGTTTCTCTCCAGTATGAATTCTCTGATGCTGAGCAATGGATGACCTACTGCTGAAGGTTCTCCCACATTCATTGCATTCATAGGGTTTCTCTCCAGTATGAACTCTCTGGTGTTGGTTAAGGTGTGTACTCCGGCTGAAGGCTTTCCCACATTCAATGCATTCATAGGGCTTATTTCCAGAATGAATTCTAAGATGTTGAGTAAGCTCTGTACATCGCCTAAAAGTTTTCTCACATTGATTACAATTATAAGGCTTCTCTCCTGTATGAATTCTCTGATGCTGGGTTAGGGAAGAAAGATGACGGAAGGCTTTCCCACACTCATTACAGTCATAGGGTTTCTCTCCAGTATGAATTCTCCGATGCTGACTAAGATGTGTATTCTGGCTGAAGGTTTTCCCACACACAATACATTCATAAGGTTTCTCTCCAGTGTGAGTACTGTGATGCTGAAGAAGGTGTGCACGCTGGCTGAAAGCTTTGCCACATTGATTACATCCATATGGTTTCTCTCCAGTATGAATTCTCTGATGCTGAACAAGGTTTGTACTCCGGCTGAAGGCTTTCCCACATTCATTACATTCATATGGTTTCTCCACAACATGAATTTTCTGATGCTGAATAAGTTGCTCATGTCGACTAAAAGCTTTCTCACATTCATTACATTCATAGTGTTGTTTCTTCCCTGCATGTATTCTCTGATGTTTAATTGAATCTAAATTATGTTTGAAGATCTTTCCTTCTTTACGAAGTTTATGGTCTCCTATATGAACTCTCTGTTTTGTAATAAGGATTGAGCTCAGGCTAAAGCTGACTCCAAATTCGTTACACTCAGGGCCTATATTCCCAGTGAAAGGTTTCTTGTGGCTGATGGTCATCTGCCTCAGTTGTTTCTCCTGGATTCCCTTATGCCACCCTAACTGATTATCCCATTCAAAGGATTTTTCTAACTTGGAAAACCAAAGACCATCTCTTGTGAATCTTTCCATTGTTGCTTCCTGGGTTAATTCTTCTTCTTGCTTTATAGTTGATTTCTTGATTCCAGGACTAGTCTTCCAGTCTGAAATAAAAAAATAAATAAAAAGCCAATGTTCATTGTCTCATCTCCTAAAGGAACTGAAACGTGCTAATGTGGTCATAGGAGAATGAAGCTGATAATTATAAGTACAAGGTATATGGCAGTGCTAGCTCTCAAATATGGCCACAGGAAGTAAGACTAGGAATGGGAAAGGAAGATCAACAAGGGAATGGGAGTGGCTATAAGGTAGCTGATCCAACATACAAAGTGAGCAGAACAAGGCAGCCTATAGGGTGAGAGTGATGATAAGGACAATAGGCTAAGCAGAATGGATATAGCTAAGGGGAAATGGTTGAAGATGAGTTAGGATTATGGGATTATTGTAAAAAGAGTCTAATGTGTCCCCCTACCTCCAATTTGTTGCCTCTACAAACTGACCTTGACTAACACTACCAAAATAATCCTCCATAATCAACTCTCCTATACCTAATATAGACAAAATAAGAGCACACTACGAAGGCAAGAGCATTTATTAAACACTTAGTATGTGCCAGGCTGTAACAGTGAGGCAGTAAACACCACATCAACGATAATCGTGAACATGCCTATGTAGTTCTGTATCGCAAGGTATGAGAGACTCTCCATAAAGAAGGTAAAAGAAGTGTAACATTTATTCAGATACCACAGAACCATATCCCATAACCAAATGCTTGGCTCCCACAGCTATCAATCCACTTCAACATAACAGCAAGGAACCCAAAACATTCAATAGAGAATATCACAACATGGAGCCTCACCATCCCGAAACCCCTCTGACCACCTGCTGGGGTCTTCCCAAAACAAACTCACAGTACAGCTAAGTCAGCCTGTTCAGTTCTATCAATCACAAGGGCAGCCATTAGCAGCCATAACATCTCTCTCTTTCTCTGCATTTCCTGTGATGTAACTTCGTTTTCCTGTCAGGAAGCTCTTCCCACTATGTAACTTAGTTTCCTGTGACATAAACAGGTCACATGGCCTATTAATGGGTGGGAAAGCTCTTCAAATCCAATTGCTACTATACAGGCACTGTGCTAGGAGCTACAGGAAGCCATAGGAACCATACAATCACAAACTTTATAAATCTACAATACCAAAGCTGGTCACATTCAATGAAATATATAAAGGGAATGAAAGGCAAAAAATCCTTCACACAGGATCTGGTTCACTTAACACTACTCTCACTGGAATGCAGATTCTTACCTGCTCTGACTACCAGAATCTCCCTTGCGCAGCCCTCCCTCACTTAAATCCAATTCACTTGCATGTCATGGCATCAGCTCCCTGATATCATGTTCCTCTTCGGGAACAAAGTTCAAACAACACCAACACCAGGACCAAACTTCCTAAATCTTTGATTCCCTGGTTCACAGAGCTTTGGTTTACTTCTGACATTTGGCAAACATGATGGCTTTGGGAAACCCTATACACTGGTCCCCATAGCCCAGTTTCCTCCTGATCCCGGATGCTATCTGACCCACTACTGTCTTGTTATTAGCCACACCTTAATGTGATGCTCCTTGTCTGCTGAAAAATCTCTGATGACTTACCATAATCCTTAACCTCACAGATCTCCCATACACATTTAAAATCCATTATTCTTTGACATACACCCCAAATCTCCTATTTCCCACATTATTGCTGATTCTAAATCTTTAATCAAGTATCTGTCCTACTTAGAACATCCAGTCCTCTTCACCTGTTGAAATCCTTAACACCACTAAATTCAACTTATGTTATTCTCCTTCAAAGAGCCATGATAGTCTCCCTTTTCTCTGGAAAGTATAGTTTTTATGTACAAATATAATATCCCCTAATACTTCAAGTTCCTTAATGGAAAGGCCTAGGTCTTAATTCTTTGTGGGGGGAGGGTGAAGAACAACATGTACACATATAAGTAGTGCATATACAAAGTAAATGCAAGGAAAACATGAGATAACTTTGAAGGTAGGCACTAGCAGCTGGAGCATCAGTAAAGTCCCCATGATGACTAAGTGAGCTGAGCTGAGTTTTAAAGGAAATTAGGGGTACTATGTGGTAGAGGTGAAGAGAGAGTGCATTCTAGGCATAGGGGGATAGCCAGTATAAAGGCATGGAGATAGGAGGTAGAATGAGGGACTACAGATAGCCAGTGTAGTTATAGCTTCTCAAGGGGATCAATGAGTATGAAGTGTAGAAAAGTTGCCTGGAACCATATTGTGAAGAGTCATGAAGGCCAAAGAGAGGAGTTTGATCCTAGAGACAAGAGGGAGCTCCCAGCACTTTCTTGAGCAGAGGACTAGCAGAGTCAGCCCTATACTTTATCGATATTACTTTGGCAGCTATGTAAAGTATGGATCAGAGAGGGAAGAAACTAGAGGCAAGGAGACCAATTAGAAGGTGACTATACTATAATCTAATCAAGAAATGATGAACTGCACGTCCTAAAGCACAAGTTGTCTAGACCAGACTAACACACATGAAACAACTACGGAACAATATGTGACCATCTATAATTAAATGCCATGTTATATATTACAAACTGTAAGTGGTCTAGAAGTTCCAAGAATGGAAAGATCAATCTAGGCTGAGGTGGTAGATGGGAGCAGGCCCAGGTGCTGTGAGTGCTAGGACATGTGGTGAAAATGTATTTCTATGTAAGAGCCACAAAGAAGAAAGGCTGAAAACAGCACTGGCAGTAATATGTGCTTTGAATCTCACCATGGTGTGTGAGCGTACGTGTTCGTGGGTATATTTACCTCTGTACACAGCATGGAGCAAGAACTGAGAACTAAGGATCATATTCTATCTAGTTGTTTATCTGAATTATGATTCATTGATATGGCCAGCTTCCAACCACTACCTTACCACCAATTTGCCCACTTTCTGATGCCCCTTGCAAAACTGTAGTCAATTCCCATCCCAGGACAGCAAGAACTGAGAAGCTTTCTCACAAACACAACAGCAACTATATCTCTGCTCTCCCCATAGGCCACCCAAATCCTAATTTAACATTCCAGGAAAATTTCTCTGAGGGCAGCATGTAAGGTGGCTTGGAAGAAAGAAAGGAGTCTGTTGTTATGGAAACAAGCTATAAGTTGTATTAATCAAGTCAAGAGGTACTAGAGACCCTACTTAGAATGGTAGTAATGGTGGAGAGTATGGGCTGAATGCTGGATATATTTTAAAGGGGTAGCAGGAAGACAGAATTTATTAACAATTTGTTCATAGGGAAAGGAAAAATTCAACATAAATCCAAGACATATGGAAGGAGCTTGTGAATAAGGAAACACTAAAGAGTCCTGGAAGAAGGAGAAAGGAAATCTATAACTTCCAACCTTTAGGTTAGCTCTAGGGGGATGAGGAAGGGATGCCTATTCTCGTGAAACTAGAGGACAGCATCAAGGAAATCAATCAACATGTATTTATTAAGCACCCACTATGTAAAAGCTCCTAGCCTCAAGGAGCTTACATTCTGCTGGGGAGGACAATATGCTCTTAAATAAGTATAGACAGAATAAATACAAGGTAATTTTGGAAGGCCATAGCAGTTGGCGTGAATCAGGAAAAGTTTCATGTAGAAAGTAGTGCTTGACCTGAATCTTGTAGTAAATAAGGGATTCTGATGGGCAAAGGTGAGCAAAGAGCGCATTTCAGGCAAGAGGGAAGGAATGCCAGTGCAGAGACATGAAGGAAGGAGATGTAGTGCCATGTATGAGGAACAGCAAGGTCAGTGTGGCCAGGCCAGAGTGTGAGAAGGGGAATAATGTGTAATTAGGCTGGAATAGGAGATTGGGGCCAATTCACAAAAGATTTTTAAATGTCAAACAGAGGAGTTTATTTGCTTCTAGAATCAGTAAGTTTACTGAGTAGGGAGGTGTGATATGTTCAGACATTTGCTTTAGGAAAATCACTTTGGTAGCTAAGTGGAGGATGGTTTGGAGAATGCCAGGCATTGTCAGTCCTCTTGACTATATCTTATCACTGGATTCGATGACTCTGGAGGAAAGAGTGAGGCTGATGACTGCACAGCTCTGCCTCACTTAAATCCAGTTCACTGGCAAGGCAAGACTTCACCTTTGTGATGTCATTGGTCCTCTTAGAGAACAAAGGTCAAAAAACAACAAACAACAATCTGGTTTGGAGAAGAGAGGAACTTTTGGAAGGGAGTTCAACTGAAGGTTTTTGCAATAGTTCGGGAGAGAAGTGACAAGGGGATAAGTACATGACACGACAGTGATAGGAAGATTATCTGAGAATGCATGATAGTTATCTTAAAATATTTTAAGGCTTGTCTTAAGGAGCAAGTAGTAGGTTTAGTCTGCTTTGCTACAGAGGGCTGACCTAGAACGGAAGGGTACAAGTAACATATTTCATCTAAATGTAAAGAATTCACAACAGAGATTACCAAAAAATGGAATAGGCTGCCTCAGAAAGGACTGAGCTCTTTCTGAGCCCTGAATTTGCTTCAAGGAAAAGCAGATAATTATCTATCAACAGTGTTATAGAAGGGATGAATATATTGGGTGGTCAGTGGAATAGATGACCTTCTAGTTCTAAGATTCTATGGTATTATGAGGTAAAATCAAGTTATTACTTCATACCAAATGGTTTCCATCTTTTATACAGTCTGGGGAATGGGGAGCTTTGAAGAAAGCTACTCAATAAACATTTCCAAGATTCTAATCCTTCATGCCTGACACTTACATTGACTTCCTGTTACCTGGTTCTCATTCACTCACCTGGGCAGGTGCCTCTTGGGATTTCTCTCCCCACTATCCAGGGCTCTTCTCCTTGTTGCAACTTAGATATCACATCTGGTTTGGAAACCTGATGGCCTGCTCACAGGAAAAACAGAAGATTTGAGTGTTTGTTTTGGGGATACAGAATCCAAGCTCAGCCTACGGTCATTAGAATTTCTAGAAGATGAGGACAGCTCTGAGTTCAGGCTCAGCACAATGAAGGTGCCCATTTCTTACTCCTCAAATTTAAGATCAGTTAACCTAGAAAATGGAAGAAGGAACATCCTGTCTGTGTGCACAAAAAATTTAAGACCAGTTAACCTAGAAAATGGAAGAAGGAACATCCTGTCTGTGTGCACAAAAAAAGCTATAACTCAAGCCCAAATTCAACTAAACAGTTCAGAAGCCATGCTTCTTTTAAAAGTTGCTGAAATAAAAATTATTTTGAGTCACAGATCAAACTGCCCCTTACCCAAAGAGATCAGGTTCGTATAGTTTTCCAGCATCACATCTCTGTACAAGTCCTTCTGAGCATGATCTAACTGCTTCCACTCCTCTTGGGTGAAGTCCACTGCCACATCCTCGAATGTCACTGATTCCTAAAACAGCAAACACATTTTTGTTAATTCAGGGTGCTTCTCCAGTAAAGTGGTGGCAATGGGAATGAAAAGGAGCAAAAGGTAACAGAGCCAAAGCAGTAGTGAAATCAGTAAGAGCTGGGTGTGGGGGTTAAAAAGAGAAAGAAGAATCAACAGTTACTTCAAGGTTTCAAGCCTCCTGGACTCAGAGAATGCTGGTACCTTTAATAGAAGAAAGAATTTAGGAAGAATGAAGGGGATTTGCTTTGATTTGTTTGGGGGAGGGGTAGGGATGGTGGAAAGAGAAGGTCATAGGGTTCAAGTTTAAACATAATCCATTCTTCCCTAGGCTTTTAAGAGTTTTTGTGCTTTTCGAGTCTGCCCTTTGTGCTACTGGGAACGGGAAAGGAAAAAAAGAAAAGATCAATAAAACCACCTTGGTCAAGAAATTCCTATTCTCAAACTCCTGTATCATTTAGGGAAGCAGGTTCGAGATCACCTAGCCAAACCCCCTCACTGACGGATGGGGAAAATGAGACAGAGCAATTTCCCCAAGATCCCACCTGTCGGTAAGGAAGGAACAGCTAGCACCAGTGCATACTTTTCTATCCTAAGCATTTTAAAGTGTTTCTGCTTGATGGAAGGAAATTTATCAAAACAAAAGATATGCATTCAAACTAACCAGAATCATTTTTAAAAGAAACTCTGACCACTCAATAGTCTCCCAGAAGCGTTTCAAAATTCTAGAAAGAAAAGTTACTTAATGAGTGTATGTTAAAAACAAAGTATTCACTTCTGTTTGGCTCTTTGTTTATTCATATATAAAATGAGGAATCAGATTAGATATCTCCGAGGTCCTTTTCAGTTCCCAAACTCTAGGGATCAGAGAATACTTTTACTACTTTGAATCACTTTATAAATTTATAGGAGACAGCTAGGTGGCACAGTGGATAGAGTGCTGGGCCTGGAGTCAGGAAGACTCCATCTTCCTGAGTTCAAACCTGGCTTCAGACTCTTACTAGCTGTGTGACCCTGGAAAAGTCATTTAACTCTGTTTGCCTCAGTTTCCTCATCAGTAAAATGATGTGGAGAAGGCAATGGCAAACCACTCTAGTATCTTTGCCAAGAAAACAAGAGCTGAACACGACTGAACAACAACTAAAAAGTTTTAAGTTGTGGGTTTTTTGTTTTGTTTTTTGTATAATAGATTGTTGGTCATATCAATAGTTTATTTCAGGGGTTAGCAAACTATGATCCACCAGCCAAATGCAGCCCGCCACTTGTTTCTGTATGGCTGAAAGCTAAAAACATTTTTTACATTTTTAAGTAGTCAGCAGGCCAAATTTGGCTTGCAGCTGTAGTTTGCTGACCCCTGGTTTATTTAAACAATCCCCAATCTGGGCACTGTTCCTATAGGAAAACAATCTACTAAAACATGCTATTTTGTGAAAGTTTCTAGAAATAAGATGTGTTCTAAAGCAGTGACTGACTAGAAAAGTACAAATACACACACAGAAGGTGTTGATTATAAAGTAATGAGGGCAATTTTATTTTATGTTTATGTAAATTGACCTCATTACTTTGTGGTCATAATTCCTCTATTGAGAAACTGGAGGTGAAGGCAGTTCCAGGAGATCTGTACCTCTCTCATCAGGTTTTTCAACTCTCCAAGAGAAGAATGTCTTTTACTTTTCTTTGTAAACCCCCAGTGCTTACAACAGTGCCTGGCTCATAATAGGCACTTAATGTTCACTGACTGTGAACCTGCGAATTAAAATAATGAATTTTAAAAGAGAAGGAATTTAATCATACTTTTTTAAATTGACACATTTCTCCTTTTCCATGAAGCAGCTCAGAAAGGGGAACTTCTGCCCATGAGCAAAATTGTTAGGATGAATCTCACTAACTTGAAAAAAGTGACAGCAAGTAATAGGTTGAGCTAGAATGTAACTGTCCATGCGGCCTCCACATGTTTTTACATTGCTTTGAATGTGAAGTTAAGCTGATCCTTGCAGCTGAACAGCCCTACTCCTTGGGTTCCTGACAATGCCCTGCTGATTGTGCTTTCCAATTCACAAAGCACTTTCTCATAAGAACCCTGTGATATAAATAATGCAAGTATTATAACCCTCAGATTGCAGGTGAGGAAACGGAAGCATTCAGAGGTTAAAGGAATATTCTTTATATTCTTTTAGAATGCTAGATCAGCAAGAATATGGTCATAGATTTTTACTACAACAATGAATATTTGATCCTGGACAAGTCATTAACTGCTTACATCTTCAATTTCCTCATCTGTAAACTGGGGATAAAACTACCCACACACCTGATACCACAGGGTTGTTAAAATATCCATGTGCACTATAATCAAAAACCAATGTAAAACCAAAAAAAAAAACCGCCTTCATTTTCTGCTACTGTAGAGTATCCTCTGGAGATCTCTTTTAACTCCTAGGTTCTGTGGCCCGGCACTCCCTTCCCCCAAACCAAGTCCCCTACAGCACTGCAGCCCACTGCTTGACTGGGGCTGCTTGGGACCAACACTGAGGTTTACATCATCACAAGAAGAAAAAACAACATGGCTAGCAACTCATGAGTACTACCTAAGGTATTGAGAGAAAAGATTATTTCTCTCTTGTATCTAATAACTAGTTATTAAATTAGGACCAAGGATTTTCCCCTTTTCTACAGGGTGTTCCTAAAGTCTGAACACATAGGAAATGTGGAGTTACTGCATCAAGTTCACGTGAATCTTGCAAAGCGCATCAAACTTTGCATCACAAATGATGAAAATCATATTGAATATGTTATTTGTTAATATTCCAATTAAATAAAATGTTGAAAATTTCATTCATTTAATTTCTTGAAAATATGCATTTTTGCCTATGTGTCCAGACTTTAGGAACACCCTGTGCTTCCTCATCCAGAAATCAACCAGTGTGGGAAATCTTGAGCAAAGACTTACCAGGCTAAGACCTAATCAAAGACAGTAAAAGAAATTCTAAGTTCAGGAGAATAGGTGGATTCCTATTCATTGTTTTTACTAAGACAGGTTTGGGAAAATGTGGATTCTCTCTTCTGCCACACAAGTGATATAGAAATTTATAATTGGGTGATTCAAGTCATCTGCCCCCAAGACCCTCATTAGAATGGGTCCACATCTTATTATAATATTCATTTCTCATTACTTTTTAACCAATTAGAGTTGATTGCCACCCTCAGGAACACCCACTTTTCCAAGGGCATATAAGCTGTAAGGCCAATCAGTAAGTGAAAGATCTTTCCCGCCTAAAAGGGAGGCCTGATTAGAGGCAGGCCCACACCCTTTCACTAACTAGGTGTGAGGCCCCATCCCATGCCCTTTTGCTAGTTAAGCCAATGTGGGCATGAAGCCCTCAGGGCCCTAAGGGGAGTTGCTAAGACCAGAGCCAGTGGTACGTGCACTGAGTTCTAGTCAATCAGATGTCGGCTAGAACTAGGACAGCCAGAACTGAGAGTGGCAGGATTCAAAAACAGACATCAAGAAGACATTGAGGGATTGTGGGGGCAGAGCTAAGGTGGCAGCTGGAAAGCAGGGACTTGCCTAAAGCTCTCCCCCAGGACCCTCCAAACATATAAAAAATGGCTCTGAACAAATTCTAGAACTGTAGAACCCATAAAAGAGCAGAGAGAAGCAGGGCTCCAGCCCATGACAGCCTGGATGATTGCTGGGTAAGGTCTATCACATTGTGCTGGGAGCTGAATAGAGCAGAGCCCAGCGTGGGCCGCGCCCAGACCAACCAGATGGGGAGCCAGGCGGAACAGGCCTTAGCGCCCTGAATCAGTGAGCTGTGGCAGCTACCAGACTTCTTAATTCACAAACACCAAAGACAGCAGAGAAGGTTAGTGGGGGAAAAAACTGTGGGGACAGAGTGAAAAGAGTTCTCAGTTGGCCACCGCCTGGGGGCTGCGGAGGTGGTGCAGCTCTGAGGCTGCTTCCAGAGCTACAGCTGCAGTTGCTTCAGGCCCCAGGCCCACCTGGTGGGAGGAATTAAGTGGCGGATCAGAGCCGGAGTGCAGATCCTGCTCAGATCTGAGTCGTGTTCCAGGTTGGCGGTTCTTGGGGAAAGAGGAACACTGGTGTGGCAGAGCTTGCTATGTAGAAATAGCTCTGAAAACAACAGTGCAGCCCCTCAAGCTTGGAACAAAGTACTCTCTACTCTACAAGCAGTCATATCCTGACAAAAAGCCCAAGGGGTCAAGTAGTTGGCTGGGAACATGAACAGGCAGCAAAAACGGACTCAGATTCAGATTCAGACTTCGGAATCTTTCTTTGGTGACAAAGAAGACCACAACATACAGCCAGAAGAAGTCAACAAAGTCAAAGAGCCTACATCAAAAACCTCCAAGAAAAACATGAACTGGTCTCAAGCCATGGAAGAGCTCAAAAAGAATTTGGAAAAGCAAGTAAGAGAAGTAGAGGAAAAATTGGGAAGAGAAATGAGAGTGATGCAAGAAAACCATGAAAAAAATAAGTCAATGACTTGCTAAAGGAGACCCAAAAAATACTGAAGAAAATAACACCTTAAAAAAGAGACTAACTCAAATGGCAAAAGAGCTCCAAAAAGCCAATGAGGAGAAGAATGCCTTGAAAGGCAGAATTACCCAAATGGAAAAGGAGGTCCAAAAGACCACTGAAGAAAATACTACCTTAAAAATTAGATTGGAGCAAGTGGAAGCTAGTGACTTGATGAGAAATCAAGATATTATAAAACAGGACCAAAGGAATGAAAAAATGGAAGACAATGTGAAATATCTCATTGGAAAAACCACTGACCTGGAAAATAGATCCAGGAGAGATAATTTAAAAATTATTGGACTACCTGAAAGCCATGATCAAAAAAAGAGCCTAGATATCATCTTTCAAGAAATTATCAAGGAGAACTGCCCTGATATTCCAGAGCCAGAGGGTAAAATAGAAATTGAAAGAATCTACTGATCGCCTCCTGAAAAAGATCCCAAAAAGAAAACTCCTCGGAATATTGTCACCAAATTCTAGAGCTCCCAGATCAAAGAGAAAATAATGCAAGCAGCCAGAAAGAAACAATTTGAGTATTGTGGAAACACAATCAGGATAACACAAGATCTAGCAGCTTCTACATTAAGGGATCGAAGGGCTTGCAATATGATATTCCAGAGGTCAATGGAGCTAGGATTAAAACCAAGAATCACCTACCCAGCAAAGCTGAGTATCATGCTCCAAGGCAAAATATGGATTTTTAATAAAATAGAGGACTTTCAAGCTTTCTCAGTAAAAAGACCAGAGCTGAACAGCAAATTTGACTTTCAAACACAAGATTCAAGAGAAGCATGAAAAGGTAAACAAGAAAGAGAAATCATAAGGGACTTACTAAAGTTGAACTGTTTTGTTTACATTCCTGCATGGAAAGATGATGTGTGTAATCCATGAGACTTTTCTCAGTATTAGGGGAGTTGAAGGGAATATAGACAGAGGGCACAGGATGAGTTGAATATGAAGGGATGATATCTTAAAAATGAAATAAATTTAAGGGGTGAGAGAGGAATATATTGAGAGAGGGAGAAAGGGAGAGATAGAATGGGGTAAATTATCTTAAATAAAAGTGGCAAGAAAAAGCAGTTCTATTAAAAGGGAAGAGGGGGCAGGTGAGGGGGAATGAGTGAATCTTGCTCTCATTGGATTTTACTTGAGGAGGGAATAACATACACACTCAATTGTGTATTTCATCCCCACAGGAAAGAAGGAGGAAGGAGATAAAAAAGGGGGGACAATAGAAGGGAGGGCAGATAGGGGGAGGAGTTAACCAAAAGCAAACACTTTCGAAAAGGGACAGGGTCAAGGGAGAAAATTGAATAAAGGGGGATAGGACAGGAAGGAGCAAAATATAGTTAGTCTTTCACAACATGAGTATTGTGGAAGGGTTTTGCATAATGATACACATGTGGCCTAGGTTGAATTGCTTGCCTTCTTAGGGAGGGTGGGTGGAGAGGGAAGAGGGGAGAGAATTTGGAACTCAAAGTTTTAAAAGCAGAAGTTAAAAAAAGGTTTTACATGCAACTAGGAAATAAGATAGGCAGGCAATGGGGCATAGAAATCCATCTTGCACTAAAAGAAAGTAGGGGAAAAGGGAATGGGGGGGAGTGGAGTGACAGAAGAGAGGGCTGACTAGGGAATGGGGCAATCAGAATATATGCCATCTTGGAGTGAGGGGGAGGGTAGAAATGGGGAGAAAGTTTGTAATTCAAACTCTTGTGGAAATCAATGCTGAAAACTAAAAATATTAAATAAATAAGTAATAATTAAAAAAATAACTGATTGCTTGACAGAAAAAAAAGAAGACATTGAGGCAGCAAGAGCTACAGGAATCAGAATTCGGCCCAAGGAGGAGCAGCAGGAACTTGGAGTCTACTGCAGAAGAGAGTGCTGAACTGAGAGTTAGGATTCATGAGTGATTGTTTACAGGAAGGCCAGAGCAGAGGGGAAGGTTACAGGATGACTTGGCTTCTTGGTATAATATTGTGTTACAATTTTCTTGTTGCTATATTGAGGTGGGCTTACTGGCTTTGGAATATTATTGCTACTATATGGAATAGGAATTACTGGTCCTCGGATTGGATTCTCTCGTGTCTAAATAAATGTTATACTTCTTCTGCCTTCTACCTAGAAGTATATTCTAGAAGTATTTTCTTATACTTTGCAATTCTGAACCATTCAGGCATTTTCATGGTTATCCTTGAGGTCATGAATCTTGCCTTACTGATATGACTACAATGAGGGTCTTTTGCATTCAAGAATGCCACTGACCTCTTTTATTAATAAAATGCTAGCATTATTAATAAAATAAGACTAATTACTCAGAAATCACATCTCTCAAACTTTTTAAATGTCACAGTATCTAGGTTCCATTTCCAACAACATCTCCTATGGAAATGCTGAGCACTTTGGGGAAGTGATCTGCCACCATTCTGGTCTTCCAAAATCAGATCCAGGTGATTGGTGGGCAAGCTTCTTCTTTAGGAAGTAGAGTCATTCATTTGGGACAACTATATTGGAATCCCCCGAGCATTCAAGAACTTTTCCAGGTTCTCAGGGCATGATCTCCTGTGACCTGGCTCAGGAGGCCATGAGGAATCAACATACAACTGGAGTCCAGTCAAACCAGCCCTGGGCCCTCAGGAGTGCCAGCCCTCTTCCTGCTTCTCAACTACACTAGGAGTCAGTCCCCATTTCGCCTTCTTCTCCCTGCCCTTTTTCACTTCCTATCCCACCTGGTCCCTTAGATTAGGCAGACTGCTTACATGTAGAAGTAAATGTGTTTTATGTGTGAGTGTTTTTATGAAAGGAAAACAAAAGCAAAACAACAAAGACAAAGGCACGAAATCACCCTTTTTAAAAACTTTCCACATCATCTATATGCTTTTCAGTAGCCTCACTTTGTTCACTTTGTACTGAATAGAAACCAATAAACTCTGAACAGCCTATAACACAAACAACAACGAAAGCCAAAACAATGTGGCCCAAGAGTGACAACAAAACTAGGAAATGCCCGTGCTTATGATTGAGAAAACAAGTTATGTATAATGGGAGTGATAAGGATAAGGCATCTTTTTAAGCTTTCCTCAAACGATTCTAGAATTGTCTAGATGCAACAAATCATGTCTATCTTTAAGAGGCTCCTGTGCCACAGTTTTTGAACTTGTTTTATAAACATCACAGCAACTTACTGATTTATTTAAACTTTGGGTTTCCTGAAAAACCTGGTGGCTTCTGTGACCCAGATAAAGGACCCCCAAAATCTATACTGATTTTTTTGTCAAATCCATTTCAACTAATGACCCTACAAAGAGCATTTACTCCTACCTCCAAGACTGCTCTTTCTTACCGTCCAGTGTTACTCCCTCCTTTATTCTTTCTAACTGGCCAAATACCAACCATTTTTCACAGCAAGAAAAGATGTCACCTCATTCAGGAAAACAGTCTGTAGCACCCCTACCCTGTGGGATAGGGGATTTCTGGTTCGAATGAGCAGGATTTTAGTTTAAGTGGGAAATAGAAACGCTATAAGCAGGAAGGTGTGAGAGCTGGCTCCTATTGGCCAGCCAACAGTGAAATTTTCATTATCAGCATTTATACCCTAGAAATTGGCACATGCTACAAATCAGGGCTTGCCTTTTTTTTGTTTTGTTAATTGTCTACACTTAAACTTGTGAAGAAAATATTGATCGTGCAGATTAAACTTAAAAGTGATGGAGAAAATGTTAATAGTGCAGATTGAGTTTTAAAATGTGTCATAGTACTTTTTTTTTTTTGGAAAGCTGGTTGTTAAAACAGCACATCCTTAATTATATCTCATAAACATTTCAATTAGCATTTTGTGGGGCTGGGGGAAGGTTTCAAATTCTAACTACTTGAGTATCTCACCTTCCCTTACTACAAACACGGCTCTTTATACCAACTTGCTGGTTCATCAAATCTAGTGCCCACTGTTACTACTCCAGATGTAAGCTACATCGTGTCTATTCTTCCTCCAGGAATCTTGTCCTTCCTCCTTTTCAGGCCCTCTGCAATCCTTTCTGTACTCTCTTTTGCAGTTCCTTTAGCCCCTTCACTGTGACCTTTGGAAGGCCAGCCCTATTGAAAATAAACTTTTCTACAGCCTCAAACTTTTCCTGAAATTTTCTCTCTCCTCACTTTAAGTGTGGAGGACTCTTCTAGCTCCCTGACTCCCAAGTTCCCTCAACTACCTCAGCTTCGACAATCTTCATCTCTCCTCTGCCTCAATCATGTTCACTGGTATGATGACACCTCAGATTAACACTATGTCTTATAATTCACAATTGTGAAACCCTGCTCTCTGACCAGAATCTTTTATTGCTCTCCTTACCTTGTGCCTACTTTTTGCCCTTATCTTGATCTCAGAACCTTTAACCCTTCCCTATCTTTCCTTTCAAACCATCAGCTCCTCAATTCAACATTTACTAAGCACCTACTAGATGCAAGATACTATGCTAGGCCCTAGGGATAAAAACGCAAAAACAAAAAACAAACAAAAAAACCCAACAGTCTCTGGCCTCAAAGACTGCATTTTCTATTGGAAGAATAAAGTGCATACACCTATTAGCACATAAGAGAATATTTGAAAAGGGAAAGAGTAATAAGAACTGAGTATGATCAGGAAAAACTTCATGGAGATGGTGGTACCTTAGCTGAACCTTGAAAAGAAGATAGGGATCTGAGATAAGGAAGGACTCCACCTTCTCCATTGGTCCTCAGCTGCCTCCCCTCTGCCTAGAAGGCTGGAGGGGGGAAACACTGAACTCTTCCCAAGGCCTTTCTTCATAGAAGCCTAAAACCTTCCTGGTAGCTCCATTTTCCACCTGGCTTTCACTCTATGGCCAGCACTCCCTAGTGCCCTTCCCCCTGTTTTTCATCGTTTTTTGTATGTGCGCTACCCTTTCCCGTAAGATTGTAAGCTACTTGGGGGCAGACTGTCTCTTTTTTTTTTTAATTTTCACCCCCAGCGCTGAGCACAGTGCCTGGTACAGAGCAGACACTTAATGTGTACTGAATTGAAATAAAGCAAACTGAATTGAGTTCATTCACTGCACAGACATGTGACAAGGAGAATGGGCTCATTTCATGGTCTCTGCAAGTCATGAGGCCACATCAACATATGCTCTCTAAGCTTCTGGCTTCCAGAGGCTCAAGATTTTTGCTCCTGAGTCTCCTCTAACTAACAGAGGCCCTCAGGTGCCTCTCCTAGTCAGCAGAAACTCCATGGCCAGCCACTTCAGCAATTCACTAACCCCCACCCAACTGGCTTAGTGCCCTTTTCCCATTTCTTCTCTGTTAATTCCAATGACTAGTACACCCCGCCCCTGGCCTCCCCGCCAGGTCAAGTCCATTCAATAGGCATTTTTTAAACAGCAACTTCAGGCAGGCCATATGCTAGGCATTAGAGATACAAATAACAAACAAAGATTCCCCCTCTGTCCTAAAGAGGCTCATATTCTACCGGGCAGAAATAATTGCTACAAAGAAAAAGTTCATCTAAAATATATCCAAAGTAAATAAAAAGTGATTAGGGGGCACTGGGAGGGGCTGGAAGCACTAAGAGGCAGTAAGGAAAGGCTCTTTGTAGGAGGTGGCAGGAGAGGTAGGCCAGGGGTGGGCAACCTGGAGCTTCAAGGCCATGTGCCCCCACTTGAGGATCTAGAGGGCCACATGTGGCCTCAAGGCCGCAGGTCCCCCATCCCTGGCTAAGCCCTAAAGGGGGCGTGGGTAAAGATTCCAAGAGGTAGAAGTGAGGATGCAGATCTTTCCAAGTATGTGGGCCAGCCTGTGCACAGAGGCATTGATAGGTCAATTTGGCTGAGATGTACCGTGAATGACAGAGAGGGTGTGTAATCAGTCTGGAAAGGTGGGTTGGAGTTAGATTGTGAAGGGCTTTAAATGCCTTAACAAGGCAATTTGAATGTTACCCTAGAGGGAATGGAGAACCACCTGAGCTTCTGGATGGAGTCAGCTGACCAGATTTGTGTTTTAGGAAAATCAATCTGGCAGCCATGTGGATTGCATCAGGCTGCCAAGCGGAATAACTTCATAAAACACAATGCTGATTGGCTCTCCTACAAATCCATGCTATCTAACCTCTCAGCTGGGGTCTTACTGCTAGGATTTCTCAATAAACCTGCTCATTTATCACTTGTTGATTCCCGGTCAAATTTCCCATTGTAATTATACCAAATTTTTTCGTAATTTCTTCCCCCACCCAAACTCAAATAAACCTTCACTTCACCCTCAAAAGGTGATGCAGACTTCTATTTTCCTGAGATAGTGAAACCATCTAATGTGAACTGCCTTGTTTTCCTTCCTCTGTCCCCGCAAATCTCAATATTCAGCTCTCTTACCTTTTTCACAGATGACTCCCAAATGTGTATCTCTGGCCTAGGCCTTCATTTCCAAATTCCACAACTACTCACATTTTGAACTTCCTACTGGATGCCTTCACTTTGTTGTACTGCCATCATCTCAAACTCAACACATCCAAAAATTAACATGTTTCTTCTCAAATCTACTATTCTTTCAAGTTTCCCTGTTTCTGTCAATTGTAACAAAATTTACCCATTCACTCATTCTCAAAACCTTCCTTACTTTTGACTTCTCCCTCTTACTTACTCTTCTTATCTAACTAGTTGCTAAGTTTTACCAATTATGTTTTCATAATGTTTGTACAGTTCACTCCTTCAGATACTAACTACTTGTATGACCATGGGCCAATCACTTACCCTTTCTGTGCCTCAATTTCCTCATCTGTAAAAAAAAAATGGATTCTCTGTTCCCTTCTAGCTGTAAATAACTCCATGATTCTCTTCACACTGTCGATACCCTAGTGCGGGCTCCCTTCACTACCATTTGAGACCATTAAATAGGCCAGCTGGGCTTCCTTTCTCTAGTCTCTCTAATTCTACCAATTTATCTTTCTCACTTCTGCCAGAAAATTCTTCCTTGTGTACAAATCTAATCATGGCATGCCTCAGCTCAAAATCTGTCAATAGTTCCCTATTGCCAACCCAATAAAAGCTCAAACTCCTAAGCCTGGTTTATAGGGAAAAAGAAAAAAGAAAAGAAAAGCTCTCCATAATCTGGCACCACCTAATCTTACATTACAAGAGCCTAATCTCACATCAGACCCTACTATGTTCAGCCAAACTGGAACGCTGACTTTCCTCTGTACACACAGCCCATGTTCCCTTACAGCCTTGTCTTTGCTCCATCATTCCTTATACCTGGAATGTTTTCTTCCTCCAATCTCCCTGTTGCAATCCTACTTATCTTTAGACCCAGATCAAATCCCAAATAACCTTTCCTTCTTTGGACATTATGTTAACAGTTTGTTCGCATCTCTCTTTTTGTTCTGAATGTATTTCGCCCATATTCTAGTTTACATGTTATAACTACCCAAGGAGATTTGCAGTTACATTTCTGTATCTTCCGCAGTAACTAACACAGTGCTTTTATGTAGTAGATACTTAACAAATGATGTTTAATTGAACTGAGGTCTTTCATGATCATTCGAGCCCATGAAGATATTTCTATATTAAGAACTCTCTGAAACAGACTTAAAATCCCAATTTACCTGCTTGGAGAGCAGGAGCCCAGGAACCATATCCTCCTTGTCTGTGCTTTCCACTTGTGGAAGGGTGGAGTCCTGCAAAGGCAAGCCTGGGGGGGAGAACAAAAAAGCCACAGTGAAAACAAAGTCACTTGTCACAACCTTTCAAATTGTTGATTCTACTTCACTACTTCAACGGCTTCAGGGTGGGTATACCCTCCACTCCTATAGACTCCTCTCATCCTGTGCAATTCTTGTCCATGTCTTTGTTTTTTAATATGAAATTGATTTTACTTTTTTCAACAAGAATTTACTCTCTCACCCACCTACCCTCTCAGCTCTCCTCCTACCTCGCCCCTCCCAAAAACAAACCAACCCTTAAAACAAATGTGGATAATCAAGCAAAACAAATTCCTGCACTGGCCATGTCCAAAAATTGTATGATCATTCTGGGTCTTGAGTCCATCAGCTATGTGTCAGGAGTTGGGGAACATACTTCATTTTCAGTATCCTAGAATCAAGGTTGGTCATTGCATTAATCAGAGGCCCCAAGTCTTTATATTGTCTTTATACTGTTGTGGTTCCTGTATAAATTATTCTCTTGGATTTGTCCATTTCACTGTGCGTGAGTTATGCATAAAGGTTTTCCCAGGACATTTCTGAAACCATCCTTTTCATTATTTTTTATGGCACAATAGTATTTCATTACATCCATATGTGATAATTGGTTCAGCCATTTCCCAACTGCTTAGTTTCCAGATCTTTGTCAACACAAATAGAGCTGCTAAAATATGTTTGTACATATGGGTGCTTTTCTTCTTTTTTGATCGCTTTGTAATAGAGACCTAGTTGTAAGGGTGAGATAGTGGGTAGGGGTTTTGAGTTCAACAGCACTAGGTAGTGGTCCTCACTGTCAGAGTCTACCAGAGTATACTCCTGGTTTTTTTTTTTTAATTTGGGGTGGAGTGGAGGGGGAGGGAGTAATCCAAAGCCTGGGTCCCAGGGTAACACGGCTATTCAAGTCGTTGTTAAAGAGGTAGCAGCGATCTGCGCACTGTGGCTGCACACCAGTCACCTGGTGCTGCTCTTGACACCTATTCCTGTTCCTACCTGTAATAAACCTTGATTTAACCCATAACTGTTTCCTATGTCACTTCCCCGCACTTCTTAATGTAAAAATGTGGATTGGCTTATCTAGCAAGTTAATGCAGTAACAAGTAAATGTGAAAAGTCCAAATGCTCAGATATATTGAACTAAAGTCAAAATGGCAGGAACATCTGGAGGGATAAACATTTCATGGAGCAGCGTCTTTAGCCTATTGCTCCAACCCACTTACAAACTCTTTCTTCCAAAGGAGGAGTCAGTGGAGTGTAATCTACCCTCTGTGGTTCCAGACATTACTTGCTATCCATGATAGAGCTAAAAGCCCAGGACTGATCTGGATGGGACACGAGACCTAAATAGTCTCACCCTGTGAGCAGATCGCATGGTGACACAAGGGAGACTTCCCACATATTACCCAGGATTCACCACCTTCCAGAAGGAAGGACTTTCTCCCACCCTGGGGAAACATTTCCTCACCAGCAATCCTTTGATAGCTCTCACTCTTCTCTTCAAGCGCTTGGATCAGATCCCTCATAGTCAGCTCTTGCTCACTGCTCCCCAGATGCGGTGACTTAACCAAGTCCTGATCTTCCCAGGTGGAATGCTCAGGAACTACTCCGGGATCTGCTTCTTGATGTCAGTATCTGGTCTCTGTTCTGAAACAGTAGCTCAAGGGGCCTCAGAGCAGACTTTTCTAGAAGGATGGACTTCTGCTCTCTTGGAATATCCTCTTCCACCTTCACTCTCAGCTGTTTACTCCTATAGAAAGATTGGGGGACTCGGGGTCAATCACATTTATTCATTCCTCTGTGGTTTAGGCCAATGTACAACGTTCACACTGTGAACAAACAACATGAGGTGTTGCAGTTATTGAACGGTTACAAAGCTTTAAAAGAAGCCCCCCCCCCACACACGCACAATATCAGATACACAAATACACACTGGCATGCACACATAGGGCTCAGAAAGACTCACTCGGAAGCACAGTCCCCATAATTTGCTCCAAAGTAGCACAAGTGTAATGAGAAGTAAAATGGAATCCTAGTTCCACCAGCGAGTGGGTAGTAGAATATAGCAGAAAGAGCTTGAATTCTTAGGAGACCTAGGTTCAAATTCCAGCTCTTACGTAACATGTGTGACCATGAGCAAACATCTGTAAAACCAGGGTAATATTTGTACCACCCACACCTCACAGGGATGTTGTGAAGGAAGCTTTTTCTTTGTAAACCTTAACACATTCAAAAAGTGGGAGTTATTATTGCTGTGTGATTTTGGACGTCACTTCTCTCAACCTCCCTTTTCTTATCTGTAAGTAGGCACAATACTTAACGCTAACTTGTGTCAAGGTGTGCAAATGAAAATCGGTAATATACTTAAGAGCCTTTTGTAATCAGAAGCTATCATATAAATGCCAGCTCTCATTAATTTTAGATACCTGTATGTACACAAAGTTCCCAAGATTTAGAGCTGAAAGAGTACTTTGGCTATCGCTCTTAGGCCATTTCCTTCATCTTACAGGTGAGGAAACAGCGCCAGAGCGAAGGCCCTCGCTTAGCTGGTAAGGGGCAGAAGCCAAAAACCTGGGTCCTCTGCCTCCCAGCCGGGGGCTCCCGCCGCGCATCCACATTCCGATGGGTTGGCCCTGACTGGCTTTTCTCCACGTCCCCAGAATCACCAAACGCGGGGCGCCAGGACCCCGAGGTAGCGGGAGGCGAGGGGCGGGCAGCGCCTGGTGGAACCAGAGAGCTGGGTCCACCTTTGGGGGTAAGGGGAGGAGCCCAGCCTCGGCCCGGCAGATCGGTGGGCTCCAGCGCCTGCCCCTCCGCACTCACCAACCAAAGCAGAAGAAAAAGCCTTGCGCCGGCTTGTTGGAAGCCGCTGAACTACGACTCCCAGCATCCTTCCCTGTCGGCTTCCCCAACGCCGCTGGCTGCACCTAGGGACAGTTGGCACCCGCGCGAGTGAAAGTAACAACTTCGCCCCGCGTGCCCCTCCCTCCACCTGCTGTCCTCTGCACGCGTGGCGTCACCAGGACCACTCTCTGTCGTGACTCCTCTAAGCCTTCGCCTGTCCAGGTTGAAATTTTCCTAATTCCTTCAATCAGTCCTTGTTTGCCATGGTTTCAAGATTCCTTTATCATCCAGGCCGATGGATGTTCTTCAGTTTCTCATATTCTTTTTAAAATGTGCCCAGAAAAGCAGGCAGTACTCCAGATGAGGTCTGATTGTTCCAGAGTACAATAAAGCTGTCACCTTCCTCCTGGACACTGAGCTTTTATTAATGCACCTCAGGATCACAGAGCATTTCTTGCCTGACATGTTGAGCTCACAGTCTAATAAAATCCCTAGATGTTTTTTCTCACCAATAGTTGTTTCCCTATACTATTGCTATGTTGTATTTATGAGGCTGATTTTTTTAACCTAACGCTAGACAATGTTGTAGAGGAGTAATTAATGATAACAACAACTTGTCCTTTCAGTTGTGTCCAACTCTTCATGACCCCATTTGGGGTTTTCTTGGCAAAGATACTGAAGTGATTAGCCATTTCCTTCTCCAGTTTATTATATAGGTGAGGAAAGGGAGGCAAACGGTGAAGTGACTTGCCCAGGATCACACAGCTAGTAAGTGTCTGAGGCCTAATTTAAGTTCAGATCTTCCTGACCCCAATATAGTGATTTAAAGTTTGCAAAGTGCTTTATACATGATCTCATCTGAGTTTCAAAACAACCCTGAGGTGTAGGTACTGCAGTTAAGGTTCCCATTTTCCCTTCAGATGAGGAAATCATGCGAGATGTCTCAGAGAAGTTAAGTGACTTGCTCTAGGTCACAAAGGGAGGGTCAGAGCCAGGATTTAAACCCAAGCTCCAAGACTGGAACTCTATTATACCATGATGTCTTCTAGTTCCCTTCCAACTCTGAGCCTCTGATTCCACCTTTATCCCTACTGTAATTTATCTTGTTAGATTAAATTCATCATTTTAGCCAGCTTCTATCGTTTTGGATTCTGACTGTTGTCCAACTAATTGGCTATCCTTGTTGGCTGGCCATTTATGACTTTATCAAAGTTACTGACAAATGTGGAATATGATCACTGCCACGGCCCTGAGACATTTATGCTTAACTTTCTTCCAGGCTGACGTAATTACATTAATCACTACCCTTAAGGCCCATTCACCCATTCTCAATTTCACTTAACCACACTGCCATCCAGCCCACATCTTTCCAATCTTTTCACAAGTATATGATTAGGACATTGTCAAATGCCTTGCTGAAATTCAGGTATTTCCCTAGTCTAATATTTTTGTTGAAACAATAAATGAGACAAGTCTGGTATGACCTACTCTTTCCCTTCCTTATTTATTAAATATCATAAGATGGCATGGTCACTTTTCTCCAATGTTCCCAAAATTTCAACTCTAGCAATCAGTTCCTCATTTTTGGTCAGAATCATGTTCAGACTGGCAGTTTCCTTTGTCACATCTGCCATCCTTCGGATAATAAAAATCACCATAAAAGAAAATCAAGAATGTATCAGCTTCTCTATTTTTGACATCTACCTGATGTCTGGACAGCTGAAGTATTCCAAAATGAATTCACCATCCATTTCTTCCTTTGGTCCAGATGATATTGCTTCTGTTTCTCCCTCCATTGAATCTAACCTAAATGCTGTCCACCATACCTTACCCTCTTTGGTTCATATATTTTCTCAGAGCAGTATATCTTTTTAATATACACTGCTAAACTAACAGCCCTTTTATTAACCTTTCCATTTTGAGTAAAGTAGAACCATTTTCTTGTCTACGTCCCACTAAATTTTAATGCTATAGAGGAGACTGAATTTACCTAGTTAGGCAGTAAGGTAGAGTGCTGGATAGAGTGCTGGGCCTAGAAGCAGGATGACCTATGTTCAAATCCAGCCTCAGATCCCTACTAGCTTTGTGACCCTGAGCAAATACCTTAACCTCTCCTGGCCTCAGTTTCCGTATCTGTAAAATGGGGATAATAATATCTTCTACCTTCAAGGTATGTTGTGAGGCTCAAATGAAATAATGTCTATAAAGCACTTAGCACAGGTGCTTTAACATTAAGAAATGACTATTCCTTTCCCCCAAGATCTTAAATTTACTTTATAATCTAGACTCTGCACATGTGCATATAAATATCTGAGGTAGAGTATTAATACCATCTCTTTTCTTCAACATTATCTCTTATGAATTATTGATACTGTCCACTGATAATTATTCTTCCAATTTTGTACCTGTTAATCTCTGACTTAGTAAAGATATGTGTCCAGATTTTTTCCTCTTCCTCACTTTTCATTCAACTTAAAGTCTTGGTCTGACCACAAATCCATGTTCTACTGGCTTTCACCGGGAGCACGCAATCACTGGCCAAGAGCCTACTGCTTCTGTTCAGGACCAGACATCGAAGTCTCATTTGCTAATGCTACCTTTTTAAGCCGTTGTTTACTTCCTACACTCTCCTTTCTTACAGAAGCCCCTACCTTCCATTGGAAGTAGTAATGAAATGCCACTTCCACCAATAAAGGCTGTGATTTCTTGCCTCAGATTTCATAATCCCTAGCATGTTTTATAAGCTCTTTCTGTCAGGCATCCTTTGTCCAGGCAAGTAGTAATCAATAGGGTTGAGCACAGAGCAGTGGGAAAACTGCTAGATCTGGAATCGGAAGCAGTGTGTTTCAATGGGGAACATGCTTTTGGAGCAAGAGGTTGCTGTTGTGGTTTAATTGTTTGGCCATGTCTGATTCTTGGTGACCCTGTGGGCCATACTGTCCATGGAGTTCTCTTGGAAAAAATACTAGAGTGCTTTGCCATTTCCTTCTCCAGTGATTAAGGCAAACAGAAGTTAAGTGGCTTGCTCAGGGTCACACAGCTAATAAATGTGTGAGGCTGGATTTGAATTCAGATCTTCCTGACTCCAGGCTCAGAGCTAGGCCACCTAGTTGCCTTTTTTGGAGTAAGAGGACCTGAGTTCAAATCTTGCCTCTGTCACTTATCTATATGACCTTGGGCAAGTGATGTCATTTGTTGTGCCCTCAGTTTCCTCATCTCTGAAATAAAGGGATTGGACAAGAGCACATGTAAGTTTCCCTCCTTCTCTAGATCTATCATCCTACTTCTCGAGGGGCTTCTCCACCATATCCCAGCCACAGGACCTGCTATTTTTGCCTAGCTGCCTCACTACCTCATCTGCGGCTGTACCAGCCATCAGCCTCATCTAGGCTTCTTGTGACCAGGACTGGGATAGTGGCAAGAGCACTAGATTTAGAGTCACAGGACATGGGTACTAATTCTCACACTGGTACTTTCTACTTGGGCAACTTTGGACAAGAAACGTCACCTTTCTGAACCTCTGTTTCCCAAGTTGGATTAGAGGAATTCTCCATACTGCTCTGAATCCTATGATCCCTTCTCTTAGGAGCACCTCATCGAGCAGGAGAAGCTACTTCTTCCTGAGAGGGACCAGGTCCATGGGGAGAACATTCAAAGTCTTACCAAAAGCTTCTGTCATTCTACTCCCCTTTCCTTCTTTCTTTTTCTTCTAACTTGGAGATGAAGATATGGATTCTCCATAGCCTCCTCAGATTTGTTTTCCTGTTGAAGTATTTCTTCCATATTTTCAAGGTACATTTCATTCTAACCTTTAAGCAGTGATACAGACATTCCTCTGGCCTTCTCACTTGTTCTTCTGGGTGGACGGGTGGGGCAAACTGCATTTTTATGCACACAATTAATTGTTATTTCACACTGGCAAAAATACGACTATAAAACAATTTCTCTTGTTCATTGTATAATTTCCTTCATCCTTCATATTTCTGCATCTTCGAAAGAGATCCTCAGCTCCTCATCATTCTTACTGCTAACTCACTTGACTAACTGCCTATGATCCCAGGAATAATCTTTTTAAAAACACTTGTTATTTTTCTGTAAAACCTGAGACAAGATATGTTTTCTCAGCAGCAGTGGGAAAGGGTGATTTAGGGGGAACTCTTTATCCTTAAGATGAATCCACAGAACAGTAGACTCTATCAGGATGGTTCTTGAGGGAACTGATTCAGTCTCCCACCAATCACAGCAGCTTTTTCAAACCTTTTCATCTCTCCTTAAACCTCCCATAGCTTCCTTTCCCCCAGCCTCTCAGCTGAGAACCTTGCTCATATTAAACTGAAAAAATTGAGGCCTTTGCTGAGAACTCTCTCTTCTCCCCTCCTCCTCATTTCATACTACCCAGATGCCTTCTGCCACTATCTTCTCCTTCACCTATCTCACATACAGATGTAGCCCTCCTTCTTGCCAAGGCAGACCCTTCTATTCCAGATGCACAAGTGACCTCATTCCACCTCGTCTTCTCCAGAAGATTGTCCCTTCTATCATCCCTGTTCTCTTAATCATCTTCAATATCTCCCTCTCTACTAGTTGCTTGCCTACAAACATGCCCATATCTCCCCCATCCTCCAAAAACCTTCTATTGATCCTTCCATCCCCAATAACTATCATCCCATATCTCAACCCTTTTGTGGTTAAACTCCTTAAGAAGGCCGTCTGTAATCAGTCTCTACTTCTTTTCCCCTCACTTCTTAAAACTATAATCTGACTTCCAACCTCATTATTCAATGAAAATTGCTCTCTAAGCATTACAAAATGCAAAATAGATAATTTTGATTATGTTAAATTGAAAGGTTTTTGTACAAAAAAAGCCAATGTAACAAGAATTGGGAGGGAAGCAGAAAATAGGGAGAAAATCTTTGCAACTAGTTTCTCTGATAAAGGCCTCATTTCTAAAATATACAGGGAACTGAGCCAAATATATAGGAATACAAGCCATTCCCCAATTGAGAAATGGTCAAAGGATATGAACAGGCAGTTTTCAGAGGAAGAAATTAAAGCTATCTATAGGCATATGAAAAAATGCTCTGGATCACTACTGATTAGAGAAATGCAAATCAAAACAACTCTTAGATACCACATCTCTCCTGTCAGATTGGCTAAAATAACAAAACAAGAGGATGACAAATGCTGGAGAGGATGTGGGAAAATTGGAACATTGCTACATTGCTGGTGGAGTTGTGAGCTGTTCCAGCCATTCTGGAGAGCAATTTGGAACTATGCCCAAAGGGCTATAAAAATGTTCATACCCTTTGACCTAGCAATACCACTTCTAGGGTTGTATCCCAAAGAAATCACACAAGCGGGAAAAGGACCCATATGTACAAGGATATTTATAGCGGCTCTTTTTGTGGTAGCCAAGAAATGGAAATCAAAGGGATGCCCATCAATTGGGGAATGGCTGAACAAGCTGTGGTATATGAAGGTAATGGAATACTATTGTGCCATAAGAAATGGGGATGATATGGACTTCGTAACAATCTGGAAAAACCTACACAATATAATGCTGAGTGAGCGGAGCAGAGCCAGGAGAACATTGTACACAACCACAGATATATGGATTCTGTGAGGACCAACCCTGACATACTTCGCTCTTCTCAGCAACATAAGGTGCAAGGACAACTCCAGGGGACTCACGATGGAGAATGCTATCTTCATCCAGAGAAAGAACTGTGAAGTTTGAATGCAGATTGAGGCACACTTCATGCTCGCCTTTTTTCTTCTCTTTTGTTTTTGTTTTTGGGTTTTTTTTTTGGTTCTGTATCTTCTTTCTCATGACTCACTCCATTGGTCATAATTCTTCTCCACAACTTGACTAGTGTATAAATTAATTCAATGCGAAGTTATACATGGTAGTTATATGAGATTCCATGCCGTCTTGGGGAGGGAGGGGAGAAAATCTGGATCTCAAAATTATGTAGAACCGTGTGTTGTAAACTAAAAATAAAAAAAATTAATTAAAAAAAAGAAAAAAAAAGAAAATTGCTCTCTAAAGTTACCAGTGATCTCTTAATTGCAAAAATCCAATAGCCTTTTTTTCTCAAGCCTCATTCTTTTTTACCTTTCTGCAACTTTTAACACTGTCAATCACATTCTCCTACATGAAACTCTTTTTTCTCTAGGTTTTCCTCCTACTTAACTAACTGGCTGAGTCATAAGGCTCTGACTTGAGCCCTCTTTTCTTCTCTCTCTGTACTATTTCACTTAGTGATCTCATCAGCTCCAACAGATTTAATTATCACCTCTGTGCTGATAATTCTCAAATCTACCTTTCCAGCCCTAACCTCTCTGCTGACCTCTAATCTTGTATCTCCAACTGTATATCTGCAACTGTAAATCTTAAACTCAGCACGTTCAAAACTGAACTCATCTTTCCCTCTAAACCCACACCACTTTCTAACTTATCTATTACTACTGAGGGCACCACTCTCCTTATAGTCACACCAGCCTAGGTATCATCCTCAATTCCTCTCTCCCTCTCACTACTTATGTCCAATATTGCTGATTTTTCCTTTGTAACATCTCTCATATATGCCCTGCCCCTCACCTGACATTTCTACCACCCCAGTACAGACCCTCATCACTTCATGCTTTGACTATTGCAATAACCTATTTGTTGGTGGTCTTGACATAAGGCTCTCCCCATTCCTGACCATCTTCTACTCAGCTGTCAAAATGACTTTCCTAAAGTATAAGTCTGACAACCATGTCACACATACCACCATCACTGCACCGCCCCCCACCCCACCCATTGAATCAACTCCATGGCTACCTATCACCTCCAGGATCCAATATAAAATGCTCTGTTTAATATTCCAAGGCACCCTGCACCTCATCTTTTTGGTCTTTTTTACCTTACTCCTCTCCATATGCTCTGTGATTCAGTGACACCAGCCTCCTTGCTGTTCCTCAAACAAGATACTCTGTCTCCTGACTCTGGGCAGTTTCACTGGCAACCCCCATGTTTGGAATTTTTTTCTTCCTCATCACTACCTCTTGGCATTCCTGGTTTCCTTCAAGTCTCAGCTAAAATCCTACCCTCTTCTTGAAACCCTTCCTTGTCCCCCTCAATGCTAGTGTCTCCTTTCTGTTGGTTGTATCCAATTTGTCACACACACACACACACACACACACACACATTGTTTGTTGTTGGTCCTTCGTTTTCAAAGAGGACCAAAGGCATTATGGGTGATGTCTTGATTTGCTTGTGAATTGTATATAAGTGGGGCAAAATTGCACAGTTCAATCTCACTCTCTCTTCCAGTCACTGAAGTCGAGTGGCAGGGCAAAAGTCAGGACGACTGGTGATGGCTCAGGATGCAGTGGATAACCTCAGTATCTTCGATGTTTGACCAAGCTCTAAGTGCTCCACAGCTTCAGCCGCAGCCTTCATGGCTGTTGGAACCCATTGTTCTCATCCACTCATTCCACGAGGGAAATCTGGACGTGCTTGGGGTGGACATCCTTACTCACTGACTGGTTTTTAAGGCCTGTTGGTTACCTTCAACCTGGTTTGACCCATCTGCCCAGACAGTTTGACCAGGGCGTGGCCATTGTGCATACTACGGCTTCTTGGAGCCACAGGTAAGCATTGACTGTCAGGTAGACACTGAAGGTGAATAAGCAGCCCTGAAAAGGGCTTCCCTCCCAGAAGAGGGGCTAGTCCTTCCTTATAACCCCACAACCCCCGTACGGTTTGTACATGTTTTCATGTTGTCATCCTCATTTCGCTGTAAGCTCCTTGTGAGCAGGGAGTGCCTTTTGCCTTTCTTTGCATCCTCAGAGCTTAGCACAGTGCCCGGCACATAGAAGACACTTAAAAAAGGCTTCTTGACTGACTGACTTATATTGCTCTTCCTCCATTTTTATGCAGGTAGAAACAAATTTAAATGAACATTAAGGGTACCCTTGGAGGGGTAAATAAGTCACAGAAATGTCCTCCTGGCTAGATAGCACAGTAGATAGAATGCTGGGTCTAGAATCAGGAAGACCTGAATTCAAATATGGACTCAGACACTTCCTAGTCGGTTGACCCTGGTCAAGTCATGCAACCTCTGTCTGTGAAAAGTTCCTCAACTATAAAATATGTAATAGCACCTACCTCAGAGAGTTGTTATGAAGATGAAATAAGATTTGTAAAGTGTTTAGTACAGTGCCTGGTACATAATGGGTGCTTAATAAATGCCTGTTTCCTTCCCCCTTCCAAATACTGACTGTGACTCTAGGCAAATTTTAATCTAAACCTCTTAGTGCTTCAAGCAATTAAGATTATAAATTTTGGCACAGTTGCTGATCTGTCTTGGTACAGAGTTTCCTCACTAGAAGCTCCTTTTACTAATGATATCACAGATCTAGATTCCACCTCCCACCCCCACCCCCAATTATGTGGCTATGAGTCTTATGTATTTTTAGCACCATTGAAGCCTTCCTTGAACTCTAAGGTGCAAATTCTCTGCCTCCTCAAATTTGCCCTAACTCTTTGTGTGAAGGTCTCAGCATTATGCCTTGCAAATGTAATTTCCATCACCAAAGAATTCATCTAGTGGTGACAAACCTTGGTGGACGGAACCATATTGGTCTTCAGACAGCAGCCACCACATGGAGCCAAGACCATACTCATAGCCTTTCAGTTGGAGAGAAACTGAACTTTGCATTTTACTGGCATAGCCCTTGAGAACCAAGGATCAACACCACCCTACAAAGAGGCATCAAAGTGGGACTTTGTGGAGAGCCTTAACCGTAGTAAGAGCTTAGTGTTTGCTGAACTGGGAATTCTCCTTCCCTAACCTTCTTTTCTCCCTCTGGCTGCCCTTGGGTTGCTGCTTGGCTACCAGTCAAGCACACATACTCCCAGAGTGTGAGGACTGGGACAACTGTCCTAGTTCATCTATTCTAAGGAGGACTCAGACTAAATAAGGGGTCAGAAAAACCTGAGTCTCCTATGAAATTTTAATTCAGTGGCTCAAAGTGGGAACAGCACCTCCTTGGAGAATACTGATGATACTGCAATAGAAAGAGAGCCAAAATAAGGCCAGGAAACAACTCCCAACTCCTATTTCTTTCTACTCCCTTCTATCCCCACCAATCCCAAAGGTCTGGAGAGGGATACTCCACAGAGCCAGTGTGTGTTATGTCTTCCTCCTGTACCATCTACTTTCAATTGTTATCATTTTACTTTTTCCTGAAGTTGAGCCCAAATCAATCGTAGCATCTTGGAGTTAAAAGGGATGCCAAAGGCCACTTAGTCTAACTTGTACCTGAATAAGAATCAATGAGACTTATCGAGAGGAAAAAAGAAATAAGGTAGTTTTATAATCTGATTACTATAATCAGTCAATAAACATTTATAGTAAGTTGCCTACTATGTGCCAGGCAAGGTGCTGGGGATACAAATGCAAAAAAAAATCAAATAATCCCTCCTCTCATGGAGCTTGCATTCCAACAAGGGAGACAACATATGCATAGAGAGTACCTACAAAATAGACACAAGCAGGTAAATACTGTGCAGTTAGGGAGGACAGCAGCAGCTGGGGATCAGGACAGCCTTTGTGGTGTTTAGGCTGCATCCTGAAGTAAGAGTGGAATTCTGTGAAGCAGAGAGGAGGTGGGAGAGCATTCTAGAAATGGGAAGTCCAGTGCAAGGCACAGATAGAGCACAGGTGAAGAACAGAAAGAGAAGGCCGGTTTTCCAGGAGTAAAGAGTGCTGGAAAGATATTTATATGTAATAGATCTAAGGAGATAGGTTGGGGCCAAGTTGCAAGGGATTTTAAAAGCCAAACTAAGGAGTTTATGTTTGATTCAAGGGGCATTGGGAGACAATGGAGGTTATTGAGAGGGTGGGGATGTTTGTGACATGGTCAGATCAAGGAAAATTAGTTTGGCAGCTGTTCTAAGGATGGATTGGAGTGGGGAGTGACTCAAGGCAGGGAGACCAATTAGGAGACAACAGCCTAGGTAAGAGGTATCCAATATGGACCTAGAAAGCAACATGGATGATAATTAACCCCCTATACACCATGCTATAATTTCAAACTAAATGGACACTTGCCAATTAATTAGTAAATAATAAATTAGTTCAAATTAGGGTAAGAGACAACTCTCTAGGGCCCTGGACCTGATACTTCCTTCTTAATTGACATAAAACTTCTAATCATTATTTCTTTAGGGTTAGTCATCCAACTAGTTCCAAGTCTGCTTAACTGTAATATTATCTAGTACACATATCTCCATTTTGTCCACAAGAGCATCACGAAATACTTGGTCATATATGTTGCTGAAAATCTCTGGCATTCTCTTTTATCTGCCCATGGATCAAATATGGTGTAATCTGTCACTTATGAACAGATACCCCATAAGCCACTCCTGTTGCAGCATAAAGCTTTCTCCAAAGGATTATGGGACATGTCTTCCACATGCTTCTCACAAGTCTTGGGCATTTTGAGGATTATTCCTGCATGATTTGAGGCAAGCTAGTAAACTTTGGTAGGCCATGTCATGTGACCCAAGTCGGCCCTGGAGATGGGAAATGGGACTAATTCCATATAGGCTCTTCTTCATTCTTAAACACTCTGCATTTGTCATTGCGCAGATCTCACCTACTGTCAAAGGCCATATACTGTCTTCCCCCGGCTCTTCTAGTGCTTAGTGGCCCCCTATTTATATTTGTAATATGACAAGAATGGCCATGGAAACAGAAATATTGTGAATGGTGTAATGTGGTTAGTAGACTAAACAGCTTGGCCTTTACATCACAGGCTAGCCCTTAAAGATGGGTTCTCTGGATGAGGATAAGAGCAACGGGGAGGTCCCATGGACCTGTCCTCTTTTCTTCTCTTATAAGAGAATCTTCAAAGATGCTGGGGTAAATGATGACTCCAGTCATGTCTGCGCCTCATCACTAACCCTCATTTACTTGTGTTCTTGGCCCCTTGTCCTTAGTGTAATGTATTTCCATTGTGGTCTATATTTCATTAGATTCTTGAATATAACAGAAACCACACAGCATTACCAGATTTTATCAATTAATCAATAAGTCAATAAGCATTTATTAAGCACTCATTAGGTACCAGGCACTATGCTAAGTGCTGAGGATACAAAGAAAGAGTAAAAACAGTCCCTGCCCTCAAGGAGCTTACATTCTAATGGGGAGACAGCATGTCCATAAACAGGTATATAGAAAATACATAAAAGCAGATAACCTTTAAGGGGACAAGGCCATAGCATTCAGGAGGACTGGGAAGGGCCTCCTAGAGATGGTGGCATTTGAGCCAAGGCTTAAAGAAAGTAAAGGAAGCAAAGAAACCAAGGTGAAGAAGAACATTTCATAGGGCACAGCCATTGCAAAGGCATGAAGATGGGATACAGAGTATCAGTTAGGAGGAACAATGAGGCAGCTCGTATGATTCAACAATGGAGCACATGGAGGTGAGCAATGTGTAAGAAGACTGGAACCACAGGAAGGGGCCAGGTCATGAAGAGTTTCAAATGCCAAAAAGAATTTATATTTGAGCTTAGAGGTACCAGGGAGCCACTGGAGTTCACCGAATGGAGGAGGGGAGAGGGTGACTTTGAAAAATCACTTTGGCTGCTATGTGGAAGACAGACTGGAGAGCGAGAGATTTGAAGCACAGCAGGGGCGACGGCCTGGGAAAATGCTGAGAGGTGGAGGAACTGGAGGTTAGGATGAGAACAAAGAATAGGGTTAGGGATAGTAGGGAATAGATAGAATGTAAGGAATAGGTAGTAAGAAAGTAAGGAGAGGAAGAATGATAAAAAATTAAGATCTGAGGTAAATAACGGCCGGAGAAGGGTGTCCCTTCCTTGATCTCTACTATGATATACTCACAGGCCTCATCTGCCCAGAAGTCCAAGAGCCACCAACAACACTGGCAGAACACTGGCAGCAAACTCACGGCAAATTCCCAAATCCTGACACTCTTCATTCTTGTTAGACCTGTGGGGCCAGGTCCCATACATTGGCTATTCCTCCCAGCTTTTGTCCGAAGCAGCAGCAAACTTGATAAGAATACCCTTGGCCCTCATCTGAGGAACTAGAAGTGTTCCATGACAGAGAAATATGTCTAAGGTCAAAAGATTGCTGGGTTCAAATGCCAGCTGTGCCTTTTGCCATCTGTGTGACCTTGAGCTTACTTTCTACAGATGTAAAAAAGGTGTCTATGTTCTTCTCTTCAAGCTGTAATGAGCACACCTTTGATCCCATGAGAATCATCTCCATGATCTTGAATATAAAAATTTTATTTACTCTGACCACACCTCCTCATTTCCTCTACCCTTACACTAAATCTACTCTTTACCCCAAATACCAGTTCTAGCCCCTCCCTTGATTCTTCCTTATCTGATCAATAAACATTTTATACTCTCCCACAGTATTTCTTGAATTCTAGTTTCAGTTGCATCTGACTTAATCATACGATCATTGATCTAGAGGTGGAAGAAACCTTAGAAGCCCTTGCATTGGACAATCTGACCTCTCCATTTTACAGATAGGGCAACTGAGGCCCATGGAGTTAAGTGACTTGTTCAAAGGTCACGAAGGTAGTAACATCAAAGTTGGGATTGAACACAGATAGCTAACGTAAATGCACATGCTCTTTCCACTGCATGACACCACCACCTCCTCCCTGGTCTTGATGCCACTCTATGATTCACTAGCCACATCCTAGAATGCTTCACCCTCCCTTTGACCTACTAATCACTACTAATCATTACCTTGGGCAATTTCTACCTGAGTTTTCCATTCCTGATCAGAGGCAGCTGAGCATGCCTAGAGAAAGTCACAAAATCAAATTAATTTCACTCTCTATAAATTATGTTACTGGACCTACAATGCTGCCTGCAGAGCAATCTTTTGGTTCCCTGTCTTATTCCCTACAGAGTGTTTCAAACCCTTCCCTCTCTCCATTCCCCAAAACTCATGGCAAATTACTTAGCCTACTGCTTCACTAAGAGGAGTCAGGGCTTCTGATGTAAGGAACATGATATAGAGGGGAGGCAAAGTAGAGTTGTGGAGAGATTATTGGTCTTAAAAGTTGAGAAGATCTGGGTTCAAATTCTGCCTCTTGTCACTTACTAGCTCTGTGACCATAGGCAAACCACTTTGCTTCTCTGAGCCTCAGTGTCTTCTTCTGTAAATGGGGATAATGATAGCACATTACATGTTGTGCTGTTGTGACTTGTTGAGTTGAGCAGTTCAAATGAGATGATAGTAAAGTACTATGTGGATGTAAGTTATTGCTATCATTTCTTCTCCACTCCTGAAAAGTCAACATCCAACGTCGCTCATTTTCCCCTCCTTTCTTCCTGTCTTAGAGGAAGAGCTATCCCTAGTTCTTACTAAGGCTAATCTTTCCTTTTTGCCCCTTCAGGAGCATCCTATAACCATCATCAACTTCTGTCTCCAATGTATCGTCAGTCTCTCCCTCTCTACTGACTCCTTTCCCATTGCCTGTAAACATGGTCATGCACAGTCAGTTCTTAAAAAGCCTTCCCTCCTCACTCTATTTCATCTAGCAACCATCCTCAGCAGAACATAAGTTCATGAGTTTCCTAGCATATAAAGGGTTGTTGCATGGAAGAAGGATTAACTGTTTGTGTTGGCCCCAGAAAGCAGAACTGGATGCAATGGGTAGAAGTTACAAGGGAACAAACTGAGACTGGCAATAAGAGGGAAAAACCCTACCAATCAGAGCTCTCCAAAAGTGAAATGGCTTCACGTCATTGGTGGTTTTCAGGCAAAAGCTGGATGAATGACCACAGAGGACTAGGTAGGAATAAACAGCTTCCACATGTGACATGCTGTGACCCTCAGCAGAAGTTAATCTCCTTGAGGACTGGAGCTGTTTTATTTTTCTCTTTACACCTTCAGAACCTACCACAGTACTTTGTAATTAGTAGATGTTATTAATAAACATCCATTGAATTCAATTCCATCCCTCTTCTCCACTTCATGGCCAACTTCTTTAAAAAGCAGTCCATAACATTTTTTAAAAAGATAGCTAATGTAAAAATTTGTTTTGCCTATATTTGTAAAAAGGGATTTTGTTTTTCTTGCTTTCTCAAGGGGGCAGAGGGGAAGGTGGGAGGAAAGATGGACCTTTGTTTGAAAAATAAAATTTAACATAAAAAATTTAAAAGTAGTCTGTGTCCGGTGCTGTTGTTTACATCACCTCTCTGTAATCTGCCTCATGTCAGGGGTATGCTAGACGCAGCTTGGACCTGCAAGCTGATGGTTAAATTTTCAGCAAGAACCTTTATGCCTTGGAAATCAGCAAAGGCTACAAGTCAGGGCTTGATGTATTTGTTTTCCTGACTGTCTAGACTTAAGAAAGAGATGAAGAAAATGTAAGTAACACCAATTCAACTTAACAGCGTGTCCTAAGAACATTTTTGGGGGAACCAGTTTTTAAACATGTATCCACACAACTCTGCTTACACCCCCACCATTCTACTCACTGTTCTCTCAAAGGTCATTAGCAGCTGCCTTATTCCTAAATCCAGTGATTTTTTTTTCTCAGTCCTCATCCTTCATGACTTTCTGTAGCATCTGACCATTCTCCTGCTTATGGATACTCTCTCCTCCCTTCATTTTCCTTGGCATCAGAAACACCAGTCACTCCTTCGCTAGCTTCTCTTCCCCACCTCAGGTGGCTGTTCCCTAAGTTCTGTCCCTGGCCCTTCTTCTCTGCTCCTTCAACAACAGCCATAGTACATTTACACTGCACTTTAAGGTTTGCAAAACATTTTACATATATTATCTCCTTTGATCCTCAAAATAAGTCTGACAAATAGGTGCTATGATCCTCACTTTACAAATGGGAGAGATTAACACAGCAAGTAAGCGTCTGAGGCATGATTTGGACTCAGGAATCTAGCCCCTCGCCACCTGGCAGCCTCATTCATTCTCCTAACTTCAACTGCCATCTCCATGAAGGTACTATTTTCACTATTAATCAGCTAGCTCTCTATTGGGGGGTGGAGCCCTGTAGTAGAGGTCTTAATATTTCCCCCTCCCAGGGGCCAGCCCCTTGCATTGGAGGCTCTTCCGCAGACGCTCCCCCTCCCCTGAAGTGCACGTCCTCTCCCGTCCTGGGAGATGCTACTCCCCCACCCCCCATTCTTTTGTCATTCTCACCTCTCTTCACATGCACTCTCCTCCTCCACGGTTATCCCTCCTGGCTGGCTTATTCCTGGGTTGCTGAGACTTGGGACCTCAGGAACAAGGTCCCTCCAGGTGGGGACATTGGCTTTGATTCAGCCCGCTCAGGCCAAGCTCTTGTGAACTCTAACCCCGGGCTAGCGTGGACAGACTCAGCAAGGAGATGGAGACGGGCAGCCTTAGTCACACGACCTGACCAGTGAGCCCCGGGCGAGGGACATAAAGACAGAGAGCCACATGATGAGCACCGGGCATCCCCACCGGCAAGGGGCACACACGGGGCTCCTGGAAGTGGCTCGGATTCACACGGAGACCCAGACTGGATTTGAGGACGGATGTCCTGGAGGTTTGGGGTCCAAGCTCTGCTTATTAGTTACTTGGATGACCCTGGGCTTGGATGACTTAACTTCTCCAGGCCTCAGTTTCCCTATCTGTAAGGGCTGGACTAAGATGCTAAGATCGCTTCTAGCTGTAAATCTCTATCACACACGCACGCAGAAACATGCACCTCGGCCTCAGGCGACCCCCAAAGTGGAAAGGTCGATCTCCCCAAACCCCCAGTCCACCCACACAGAGACATTAAACGCGTGGAGAGGACAGGCCCAGCTCTTTTCTGTCAGTCCACGGACTTGGGGGTGGGGAGGGGGGAGTGGTGCGTACAGAACAGTCAGAGGCGGAAGCGTCGCGGAGGCCTCTGGGGGTTGTAGTCCAGCTGTAAGCTGGCACGTGATCGAAGGAGTCTGGGAGTCGTGGCCTCAGTTCAGCGACTCCCGGCCCCAGAGCCCGCTGCGGCGCTCTGTTCCGAGGCCGACTGGAGACAACGGTTGGTGCGGTCTTTCCTCTCCCGGCTGTGAGCCGGTTTTACGGCTCTGGCTCCCCACACTCTGGGCTCTCCATAAACCAGAACTAAGCCTGGCTTACGGTACGATCCGAACCCAGAGAGTTCTCCCTTATTGGATCATGCCGAAGAGAGCGGGCGGAAGGGGGAGGGATGAGGAGGTCCGTCACCATGGTAACCGCGTGGGGCGTTATCCAGCGCCCGGAATCCGGGGCTGGTGTGTGACACCTGAGCCCTCGAGGCAGAAAGGGTCCTGGCGTCAGAGACTGAAGAGACTAGCCATAGCTAATAGAAATCCTTCACTTTACAGATGAGAACATTGAGACCCAGAGAGTGGGACTTAATGACGTAGCGCTTGTAGAGGGCACCACCCACCCCCAAATGTGATCGATAATGAGACGCTTATGAAGTGGTAAAAGGAGAGCGCTGCGGATCCGTTTGGATGACAGCCTCTTTTTCAACACGTTCGTTCACTTACTCTCCCATTTATAACGATGTGTTCTTGATGCAGGAGGAAATAAGCAGAACCGAAAGAAAGATACACACGATGACCACAACATCGTAAATGAAAAGACTTTCTAAAAGCAAACAGATCTTTGATTAATAGAAAAACAAATGCTGGTCTTCAAGAACTGGTAACGAAACATAATTACTTAGGGAAGAATGTTGTGTATCTTGTCACAAGTGGTTACCGTCTCGGGTGGGTTTTTGTTTTGTTCTGTTCTTAATTTGCTTTTCTTTGTTACAAGGTAGGGTACAGTGTGAAGGAGGCCAGTTTTCCTTCCAGAAATGATTGGGATGTAAGGATAAAAACCACCACTAAGACATTTTTTAAATGAAAAAGAATCTGTCCTAGAACTCTTCTAGGCAAGGAAGTCAACATACTACCCTATAGATTCTTCTCTATTCCCCTTTTCTGAAATTCAGCATGGTTGACCCCCTGGTCCATGATTTTCAAAAAGCATTCCCCTGTTCCTGGTGGCCAGAGCGAATGACTCCAGAATCATATCCACCGGTTCTTTCAGTACCCTGGTATGGAGTTCATCTGGGCCTGGTATCTCACACTAAGGGCAGCAAGGTGGTCTGTTACATCTCCCTACTTATCTTAGGTTTCAACTCACTAGTCTTTTTTGTTCTTTCCAGTCCAAGGATTATTCTGCTTGGAAGATAAAAGAAAACTAAGAGTGAAGCGGTTCTTTCTTTTTCACACGGTCTTTTAACATGTGGTCTACCCTGTGTAGTGGTTCTAACATTTTTAGTTTTCTCCAGAATAACTAAAAAAGAACCAAAACCCTTTCTGTCACCTTTAGTAACACATTTCATTCTGAAGTTTAGCACCCTTGATTGTAACATGGTCCTTTCCTGAAGAAGAAAAGTGAAAGGCCATAATCAGCTGCCTTTTTCCATGCTCCTCTGCTTTTGCTAAACACATACACTGATGCCTGGCTAGAAGGTTTGAGGGCAGCGTCGGCACAGGAAAGCAAGGGCCACTGCACGTTCCAGGTGGGGATTCATGGACAGTGAGACCCATGATTCCGTCTTCAACTTGGGGTTATTGAGTGAGCTATTACTTAAAAGTAATAGGACTGGATTTAATAGTTTCAGTTATGGATAAACCCATGATTCCATCCTCAAATTAGAGTTTTTGTGTGAGCTATCACTGAAAAGTAATAAGATTGTATTTAATAGTTTCAGTTATGGATAAACAATAACCCCCCTTAACTATTTTCTGACAGGCACCAAGGAAGACACCTCTAGGTGGAGATAGATAGCTACCCTGACCTATTATGAATTCAGAGTACATTTATGATAGGGTAGGAAAAAATAACATGGATGCAGAAAATTTATCTCATAGGTCCCTTGCCTAGGAGACCATGGTGATTTTCACAGTGGGGATAAAGGTGATCTCTGACTCAAAGAAAGAAGGAACACGATACAAGAAAATGCAGGAGAGTCTTGAACTTCTTCCAGATATTATGCTTTAGGTGAAAATAAATTACACAGCCCTGAGCTAATTCTCCATTCCCAAAACAGGAATGACTGGTGAGGACTTCAGATGCAAGATAAGGGGTAGTGGTGATGCTGTCCAGAATGAAAGGCTTTGACCCTGAAAGAATTAGGCCTCATTCACCCAAAGGTAACTCTTGGAATTAGAGCTCCATAATGGAGTGCTCTGTTGGATTATAAGAGAACTACTTAAGCATAAGTAGGGGTTTCAGGCTACCCAAAATTACTAATGCAATCAATACCCTCTGTGATGATTTTAGTCACCGAGGCTGAGAGAAAACTCTGCATCTGCCAGTCCCAAATGGTAGTTAGTGTGTTCAAAGAAAGCACTGCCATCAAGAGCTGTTTACCCAGAGAACATAAGTAGCAGCAAAGCTTTGAATCTGGTGTACATAGGTTTCTTATTTCTAGAAAAAGATTGGAAGAACATAAGTGATGTCCTGTGGGAACTGGGATAAAAACCATCCTACCCAGAATGCACAGTCCTACCCAACCAGGAAGCAGAGGGTTTCCACAGTGACCAAAATGTTTGTCCTTCGATATTCAATATCCACCTTGGATCTATGATCTCATTGATGTATTCCCTCCATCTGTGCCTTCTCATCCTGTATGATTCTTTATTTTTTCTTATAGATCCTCCATAAAGTATCTACTGTACATACTGGAGAACTTCCTGTAGCTCTTTTTATAGTAAGAAGGTACCAACATAGCCCTTAGCCTGTCCACTTGTAATCCTTCAGTCTCACAGGATGACTAGGGCTCACCTCCTCTTTTTGATGTCATATTTCCTTGATAGTATCCCTTATGCAACTTCTTGCATAGAAGTCATCCTTTGAAATATATCGCAGCCTACTTATGCCCACCACATGTCTCTCCATTCCCCTTTGGGTCACATGCAGTTTTGATCAGAGATGGTAGTGTGCCAAAATCCACATCCACACAGTAGAACATTTATGTTTTAAAATTGGATTTTGTGCTTGGTATGACAGAAAGTACTGTATAATTTATTAAATGGAATCCAGCTTGCTCTCTTCCTTCTTTTCAATCCAGAACTCAGCTTGTTGCCTATTTGCAGTACCATACCAGATAAAATCACTGATGTACTAACTCAGTGGAGTGGCCGTAGTCTTGGCAAGACACATTTTTACTTTATTGAAATCATGTGGCAAGAATGAAAACAGGTAGCAGCTTGAGTGCTTGCCTGGTACCCATGAAATGTAGACGAATGCCTCCAGCATGCTAGGAGGATCCTCTGTGGAGGACAAATGGAGTAGCATGAAGTACAATAAATGCACAGGATGAGAAAGTACAACTGAGTGCAACCTGCACCAAAAAACCCATATTGACATGGCAGATACATTAGAGTATTCACTTTTTCTGTTTGCTGCTGTTACTGATTGTAGGTCTTTAGTTCTAGATATTTATATATTTTATATATATATATTATTTTAGATAGTTATTTTGTAATTTCATTCATTGATCTTTTATCTTTTGCTGTCCTTTAAAAAATTCCTGTATTCCTAATATATCAGTATTAAATATTTACACATAAGTATTCCAGTAATTTCCTTAATATACTTATTAACCAGTTTATTTTGTTTTTTGGCATTGTGTACATCCTATCTAGTGAAGTTTCAGCTTGCATTTCTAGAGAAATTTTATCATTTGGATTTTTAAGGTATTTTTAAAATATCAAACATCTTTTTAGCATTGAAATTTCGCTTCCATTTACTCATCTTGATTAAGTGGAGGCCATGACAGAAAGGGCTGGTCTAGCAAAGTATCCTGGGTAGAAGCTGTGGTTGCAGAGGCTAGACACTGGGGATAAATTCTGCGCATGAAAGCTGCCAACTTTCCTCAAATTCCAGACTAAGGACAAGAGTTTGAGTTGCAGGGACCTTACTGAGCCTCATAAATGGAGATAACAGGGCTGGAATCTGCCACTCTGGATGTAGATCACCAGTCATGCTGCCTGACAGGTACTAGAGCCTAAAGCTATGGTGGTAGATGGTTGACCTGGTGGCTGCAGAGGTCTGGAGCTGAGTAGTTGATCTATTAAAAAATAACCACATTATTTTATTCTTAATGAATGAAAATGATCAAATGTTAGAATTAGAGAAGGAGCAAAGCAGTAAGGGCCTCAGTGAGATAATGAAATGTGAAAAGTCTTTGGAGAATTTTATATGTCCTAGTCGGATATAATGTTATAATAACAATGATGAGTCTAATCCTGTGTACCAGACCTCCCCCCTCCCAGTCACACACCCTCTTCCCTTCCCCTCCCCCTCATCCCAGCCCTACTTCCAGCTTTAATCTTCTGGAATTATGACACAGTGAGCCAAAGCTAAGATATGGGAATAGAGAAGGTAGGCAGGACCTTGGGTCTCACTCTTAGATCTGATGGGCATTGGTAAGGGGAACTGGCACCCTCTCCTGGCCCAGTCTCCTTTCCTCTGCCACTCAATGGACATAATATTTTTTAGTGACTCATTTTTTGAAGTGTTGAAAAACTGGGAATGTCTTCCGGCTTTAAGCACTCCTGGTTGTTATAATGACTTTATAGTGTGCTCTGTCCACATGTCACCATTCTGGCTCCTGCCCTCACCTGTTCCCACCCCATCTCTTTAGAATCTTAAGGAAGAGGTATCCCTCCACAGGTTGGACATATGGGTAGTGCTCAGAATTTGTATGAACCTCAGGGAATCTAGGATGCCTGCATTCTATTTATGCAGCATCTGGGAGTAGTTCAGTCCTAGAGTCTGGCATCAAAATGCTGAAGCAATAAAGAAAGGCCAGTGGGAGGGGTATATTAAGTTGTAGCATTGAACCCAGTAATCAGGAGATAAGAATTCTAGTGCTGCCTCTACTAATTAGTCATCTAGGTGACTTTAGGCAACTTTTTTTTCCCTGCTCTAGGCCTCAGTTCTCTTACCTATAAAATGATGGGCTGGACTAGACGGTCTCTAGGGTTTCTTCTGGCTTTAAGATTCTATTCTGCTAACATTTCTATCTCATTGCCATTTCTGTCAGAAGTGATATCTCTAAGTATCCCAGGGCAGACCGCAGACCTGGAAGGGACCACTGTCATACCCAGGACCAAGTGAGTTTTCCACTTGAAGGTGTTTGAGGGTATTAATTCCCATAGGGCAGATTGTGACCTTGTGAAAGAGGGCGGCACTGGTTGAATCCAGGCTGGGTTCTGTATGTGAATAGCTCTGTCACCCACCTGGGCCACCCAAGCTCTCAGATGATCTGAGGATTAGCACATCAACAGAGTGAGTTGTCAAGACAGATGGGTTTTCCCTCTATAATTCAGCAATAAAACAGAATGTAACTGGATGTGCATCTCAGAGAAGCTAGTTTCCCCCCTTTTAAAGCATCTCCATATTATTTTCACATACCTGTGTCAGCACAGGCAAAATCCAACAAGGAGTCATTTCAAGTTAGAAGTGTCCTCAGCACACTGGTGAGCTCCCACCTACAGACCCCACTGCACACACCATCTGGCGCAGCATATTGGTTTGGTTTAGTTTTTGCTAAGTTTTTATTTTAATTCAAGGACTTTGCTTCATACAAAATGTCATTGTAGAAACAACAGCAGAATCCAAAGTTTGGCTGATAAATATGACTCAGGCAGCAAACTAGTCAATCACATAACTTTTTTTTAAGCCCCAGTTGTGTTGCATGATTGGGACTTATCTTTTTTTTTAACACTGTTCTTAAATATAAAGTTTTGCAACAAACCCTCAATTTATATCAAATATATTTAAAAATGAACAACTGAAGAATACATCGTATCAAAAAAGTACGAAGATAAACATTTTCCATGCACATACTTGTGTGTGTGTATATATGTATATATGTATATATTTTACATGCAAACATGACTTATTCAAAGTACAGCCACTGCTAGACTGATTCCAGATGCAGAAAACTGGTTGATGCATTTAAAGTTTGGCAACTCACTATGGGATTTGAGATGTAGGCGTATGAAAAGATGGTAAGACCGAACCCCATGTAAGGAAGACAGGACGATGGGAACAGTGTTCTGGTTTTCCTTTCTCCTCTTCCCTTAGTTCTCACCCAGTGGAGGAATGGCCTAACCCAGGACATTCCTCCCCACCCTATCCCTCATCACCTTGAGAAAGGTTACAGTTGAGAAACTGAGGCTGTGGAAGTGACAATCAGGTCTAGGCAAGACTGTAAATGACCTAACACCTTCTATGAAAACACAGCCATGGTACTGTACAGAATTTTAACTTTTTTTTTTTACTGTGAAAACACAGGAAAGATGGGGAAGTAGGTGGGATACTGGGGCTGGGGAACAAAAAACCCAATGCCCAAAAAAAAGGTCCTGCCACCTTTCACTGTGGGAACAATGGCCACATATGCCATTAGGGACTGTCTTTTGCTTTTTAGCTCCTTGAATTAAAATCCTCTGGCTCCTTTAAAATGCCAGAATGTTGTGCCTTTGTGTTGAGGGAAATGTATCAAACATTTGGTCACAATTATGCTGAGCCCCAAACAGAGAATCCAGCAGGTAAAGCCACAAAATGGATGAAAGTCTTGTTCCATTGGTTGCTTTTGAGTGTCATTATGTTGCATAGCCCTAAGGGTTAAATTATACCACTCAACATACCTCAGCGTACCTCTCTGCACCTCGTGGCACTGTAGTACATACATGCACACACACACACACAGGTGCACACATACCTCAGCATACCTCAGGCACCATGTAGTGTGTCAAAGTCCACACATGCATTCACACCAAAGTTGTCTTTTTAGTAGAACCCAGGGATGAGAACTAGTGGACATTTAAAAATAAGTCAACTACAAAAGCATCTGAACTTTTGAAATGTAAACACTAGAGGAAACAGTGTGAGGCCCTTGGTCTAGATACAGACTCATTTTCCAGAAGACAAAGAGTTTTGATGCCTTCTGGGTAATTCCCTAAAGAGTTCCCCAGTACAGTTTGCCTTGCAGATAACTACCAAACTTCCACTAGTACTTGTCTTTCCTAGCTTTCCCTCCCTCCACCTGTGCTCTATGGACAAGGCTAGAAGGGCACAGATGCTCATTGGGCTGCTCCAAGCAGATCTAGGCAGAGACTGAAAGGGCCATCCTGTGACCACAGGCTATGCTTCTCCTTGGGGTGTAGATCTTGTGTGCTCCTCTCAATTCCTACGCCACACCTTTTTGTCTCATCTCTTCTTTGTCCCATTCATCTCTTCCTCTGGCTCTCAAGGTAAAAGGTAGGAAGAAGCTGCCCTGTATTCCACAGTGCCTGCCTTCCTCCTGTCTTTTCAGAGGATCTATTCCCTGAAGTCTGGATTTCATGTCTGAGGACCAGTTCAAATCCCTGTTCTGCCATTATCTATGGGACCAAGTTACTTAATCTTTCTGGGACTTAGTAAAATGAGGGAGTTAGACCACATGACCTCCAAGGATCTGTCCAGGTCTGAACCTATTATCTTCTGATCCTTGTTCTTTCATTGCCCACCTTCCTCCCCCAGACACCCTCACCCAATCACAGTCTTCACTTCTAGCTACCCACTTCCCTCTTTTCTGGAATGATAATTCTCTTTCCCCCCACCCCCCCCACATACACTCATTCACTACCTTCATCACCATCCCCACAGGAAAAAAAATAGATGTCTCATCCCTGAGAATCAGATTGTGAACAGGAAACAATGAACAATACTCTCTTACCACACTCAAAACAAACTATACACCACACAACATTGTCAGAACTTCCCCAACCAAGGGAATGATAGCCATGAAAAGAGCCTGTTTTCTATTTACCATCCCAAGGCTTCCACCATACTTTCCACTGGTTTGTCTCTTGACCACACCCTCAGTGCTACCCAAGGATGGGGGAAAAAAAACCCTTTTTTTTGACAAGTTTGATTTTTTTCTCTCTTGGTCTTAAACTTCCCATCCAACAATGTACAAATTAATTCTTTGTTTTCATCAGTTTTTCCAGTTGGTTCCTGTTTTTAACAGTGTCTGCAAAACACACACATGGAGATTTCATACAGGACTCAAGCATGACAGGCCTTCCAGGTTCCTTCCTTCCCCACAAGGCTGGGTGAAGGAAAGCAGGAGGCTGCATTATCAATGTGAAACATTTCAAAGGTTAGGCACTTGGTAGTGAGTGACTGGAACAGTGGACAGAGTTTGTGGGACCCAGAATGACACTGGACGAATTCTCTACATGAGATCATTTTCCTTGTTTACTGTACAATTTACAAAAATGCACACAATGAAAAGTTAGTTCTAGCTCCTGGATGAATATAAAACCAATTACATTTACTTCCCCCTCTCCCTTTTCTTCTCTTTTTCTGTGCCTCCCCCTCCCTGGGGGGAAAAAACAGAAAAAAAAGAAAGCATATCTAAACAAGACAAAATGGTGAGGGGGCGGAGTTGCAGTTGGAAAACAGAATCAGTGGTAAGGACTCTTTCCAGATAGTCCACACCAAGTTTTGTTTTATGTCTAGGGGAAGGAGGACTGAGCAGCTTTGTATGGGATCTCTGTGGTGGTTTGGTGGTATAATGTATGAGTTGGCAGAGGTGGACATGTCATATGAATGCAGAGAAGTCTGCCAGCTTAGGACACTTTGAACTTTAAGGTTTGGACTCCTTGGAAAAGAGGCTCTCTCTTAAACCATTATGTCTAAATGAATCCCCCTCCAGCCTTAGTTTTCAAGAGCTTTTAGGTAGATTCTGCCCCCTCATCACAAACAATTAAACAAGGTAATACACAGGTCTATTCTGGGCAAGAATTAGACCTCCTTAAACAAAAAGCCCAAATCACAAATACTATGCTCCACAAATCAGGTCCATTTTATGTGGGATGAAGGTCCACCATTGCCTTCTTGGCCACTGATGTAAATTTCATATGTATGGTATGAGACCCAGCAAGGCAGCGGACAAGGGAGGGATGGAAAAAATCACATCCCTTAAAAAAAAAGATTTTATTGATCTGTCCAGTGCAGAGAGAGAGAGAGAGAGAGAGAGAGAGAGAGAGAAAGACACAGACAGACAGACAGATAGGAAGTCAAACAAGGTAGAAAGAGAGACTGACAGAGATAAAGGCAGAGAGAGAAAGACAAAGAGGCACAGAGACACATAGAGAGAGGAAAGTGGGAGAGAGGGGGACATAGAAGAGCAGCAGATATCCCCCAAAGAGCAGTCTTGGGGGCAAGCTCCTTCCGTGTCATCATGCTAATTGCCTCTGCAGTCCCGAGCATGCCCGGGTTTGGAGGAGGGAGGGACCCAGCCTTCAGATGATAAAACTCATCAACTGTAACACACACAGACCTGCCAGGTTGGGTGTGTGCTGTGTGTTTTTGCCGGGATGCTAGCACCAGTCGTCTTCATCGGCTTGGTGATAATAACTCTGCCGTGCCCTGCTGCTGCCAGGCCCTGGGCCGGAGCTGAGCCCCAGACTGCAGTGGTAACCATTGGGCACACGACGGAGATGGTGGGACTGGGATGTCAGAGAGGACACATAAGAAGTCCTCGATGAGCGGCCCGAGTTGGTAGCGACGGCTTCCTCAAAAGTGAGTGTGTCCTCCGGTAGGGCCCGGTAAGAGGAATCACTGTGGTCACGGTGCCCCAGATAGGGGTCAGAGCCAATCCGAGACACTGGGGTTGGCGGCTGGCTCAGAGAATCCCTCTGAAGCAGGGTGTTGTGCTCAGAAAGGCCTCGACTGAGCCGTCCCGGGGAGAAGGTGGGTAGGCTGGTCTGGAAACCGGTGAAGTGGACAGGCGAGGAGTTCGCAGTCTTGTATGTGATGCTGGGACGGGGGGTCAGAGGTGTCTGGGGGAGCTGCCTCCTCCCACCACGGCCCGGTGTACTAGCACCAGATGTTGACAGCAAGGGGCTCCCATTAACTGAACCACTACCCTACATGAAAATTGAACAGAGCAAATCAAAAATAAAAACACAGACCAGACAGACACAGAGCCACACAGTGCACGTGAAAGGTTTGGCGGTAGGAGGGAAGGGGTTGAGGTGGAGTAGGGGAGACAAGCAACAGGAGCAAAAGACAAGCCCAGGAGCACCAAGGCCCAGGGAATGAGGAGGGGGGTGATGGCAACATATAAAACCAAAGTATAGACAACCACAGTTAAGGGAAGGGAAAGTAAAAAAGCAATTTAAAAAGAGATGTAAGGTGTTGAAAAGTTAAAGCCAGAGAGTGACCAATTAAAACAGGAATATCTGTCCCACTTGGGAAATGCTGTAGAACAGAGACTGACTGACTAACAAGTATAACACCAGAATAAAAAGTAGACTGGATTGGGGGGGAGGGGAATGGTCAAAACAAGTTGGGACTCTCACTATCATCAGTGTGAACATCTGTATCTGGGAATTGTGGGGAAAGGGTGTGCCCAAGTTCTGCTATTCTAGGGGAGACCTGCTGTAGAAACAGCCTTCCTTGCTGGTCCTAAGACCAAACTGGTTGCTTCTTATAATGTGTTATTCTATAACTGCTAAAAATTAAAAAAAAATTAAGCTTTGATTCTGCTATCCCTTGATGGTTTATAAAGTTGTAGCAACTGCTGGACTTGTTTTTCTGGGAAGGTAAAGTTTTCCTTGAAACTGAACATTCTCCTAAGGGGAATAGGAGGAAATTTGGGGGTTTTGTCTGCCCAAGGGACAGAAGTGGACAGGAGGGCTGAGGAAAGGGCCAATGTCAGCTACCTCACAGAAAAGGTGAAACGCAGAACTAAAAGATGGTTATGGCCAATTTCTCCACAGAAAGGGTGAGAGTCAGCACTGGAGGAGATAAGGTCAGATTTCTCAAGATAGGCTGAGAGCCAGGGCTGGGAACATGGCTGAAGTCTGATCCCCTACATAGAAGGTGAAAGAAAGAGCTCAAGGAGAGGGCTGAGATCAGTCACCTCACAGCGGGAGCCAGGGTTGAGGAGGAGAGTTCTGTAAGCTATCTTGTAACTGTAGCTAGATATTCAGCTCTGGCCTCAAACCTCAGAGTATCCTGACACTTTGTTCAGGTGAGGTGTTGGCAGGACAGGACAGAAGTAAGACAGGACAGACAGGTTGTGATAGCAGGGATGGAGGAAGAGGGAGAGAGGTGGGATTGGGCACTGAGTGTGTTCTGAGGGGTCTCATCAAACACTCTTATCTGAAGAGAACAGGGCCCAGCCCCACCCCCTCAGGACCCCAGACTTGGGCCTTGGGTGTTTCTTCACTATGTTCCAGGCAACAGCTCCACTTGGTTGGGACAAATGTGGGACTTCATGAATTGACATCTTCCTGAGGCTCCCGGTACCAGAGCAGTGACCCCTGGAAAGGGGGCTGTGGTTCACTTAGACTCCTCTAAGAGCTCACCTATGCATGTGGGGACCCAACGGTCTTATGTCTGGTGACATCCTTCAGGACAGGGGTGGGGGATCCCCTTCTCCTCTCCCATTCAGTTAACTCCCCAAATCCTTTCTGCCCTGTCTTGTTCAGGTTGATAACCATTGCCATTGAAGTTGTTTTCTCTGTGCATAGAAGGGGCAGCACTTTACCAAGCATGAGCCCCAGGTACAGTTTAATTCCTCCCCAAAGTCACCCCACCTCTCTCCCAACATCTCCAGCCTCTCACCTGTCTATGGGGACCTTGCTCCTGCCCCCCAGGAGGTGATGTGGGACGACTCCCACTGGAGGATTTGGGCTGCGATGGGTCCCGACTCCCAAATCGGTCACAAGAATAGAAACGCTGTTTCTCTGAAGAGGAGGAAGAGAGCTGCTTCCGCTCCTGGGACCGCCCTCTTTCTTGCTTCCTTTCATGCTTACATGGGGCTGATGGAGCTTCTCCTGACGGAGCTGTCGTCCCCATGCTGTGGTTTGGTGCTAAATACAAGATGGAGATACTCAGCCAGAAACAGAGCAACTGGGGAAAGACATTTCATCCACCCACCCTGTTTTCACCCCCCTATCCTCTATCTCACCCCACCAGTCCCATCATAAGCCCCCAATCATCTACTTTGCCCACATTCCCCATTTCATTCACCCCATCCATAAATTAGCTTCTTTGGGCCTCAGTTTCTTTATCTAAAATGAGATTGGAGAGTGAACTAGATGACCACTAAGGTCCCATCCAGCTCTAAATATATGATTAGCAGACATAGATTCTTCCCCCCTAACCCCCCCGCTAAGACTTCACCCAACACCTCTATCACAATCCTTCCATATTCTACATTATCCACTACCCCAATATCAAGCCTGACTTCTAACACAACACCCACTCACCTCCTACTCCAACTCCCTTCTCATCCACCTTCCCCATCCCAACACCCCTTTCTCACCTCCATACCAATTCCCCACCCCTACCACCTTTCCCATCTCAATCATCTCTTCACCCAAGGAAGTCATGGATCCCCTAGCCACTAGGTATGGCTTTCCTAGACATGGACATAGACCCAAAGCATGTCATCCCTCATTCCTAAAAACTAACATATTGTCTTCTCCCTTTCCAAAGTGGGTAACTGATCCAGGAAAGGTGTCAGGCAGTGTTTCAGCCAACAGCCCTCTGGATTAATGGTGGGAGGCCAGTGAGCATGATGGGAAAATTCTCCCTGCTCAGACCAGCCCCACAGGGGCCTCTGTGCCAGGCACAGAGATATTCCCCAAATGGACAGGTTAATTCTTACAGCATGTGAACTCTGCACAGGGAAGAGGTATCGGACAGACTCTTTGGTGCCCCTCCAGGCCATATCTAGTCTGGCCTCTTGTTATTAAGAATTACTTCTCAATTCTAGGAATTTTTTGTAGGCCATGAGAGTCAGTCAGATTCTCCCCCTTTCTTCCTGGGGCCCTAAGTCCAGGAGGAGTTGCATACACAGTTGCATGCAGTGACTTACCCAAGCTCTCACAGGTAGTAAGTAGGAGAGCTGGGATTCAAAACTGAGTCTTCTAACCACAAATCCAGTGTTCTTTCCACTGTACTATGCCACTTCATATATATGTTCAACAACATAGGACACACTCTTTGTAAAGTACTATACAAGCTAAAGTTTTTTTTCCACATCATAGGTGCTCAACAAATATTTATTGAATGAAAAAAATTATTAATTTTTTTTAAAAAGAAGAGTTGTATAGACTCACCCCCATCTCCATCTGCTGACTGACTAGGACATTTATCCAAAGACTTCTGTTTCTTATCCCTGCGCCGGTGACAGCGATGATGATGGTGATGCTGAGGCTGGCCTGAAGACACACGTTCCAGGCCATATTCATAAAGGTGTGAGCCATGTGGGCGCTGTGGGGCCAGGGTGGAGATGGAACGCTTCATGGGGCTTGTGTCTGGAATGGGCTGTTGAGGGGATAAGGGAAAGACATTAACTTGTTAGCTAGATCCACAGGCTATTAGGGGAACAGAGCTAAGGGAACAGATAAAGGGTAGGGAGGAAAGAGAGGGGCAGAGGAGTATGGAGGGACAAACAAGGCAGGAGGGCTAAGGGAAGAGATATGGGGTAAGAACAGAGGAAGAAAGGTTATGGGGTTGCTGGAAGGAACCAGACTCATCTGAGCCTTGTCCCCAGGGTGTATCCACATGCCCTCAGCACCTAGAGCTGCCTATTATCCCAAAGCCCTTGGCATCCTGGCAATCCTGAGTTCAAATGTATTCTCTTCAGCTGCCAGTTACTAAGGGACCAGGATCAACACCAGAATTTAAAATTGCCCAACTTTGTCCCATCCCCCAGACAGGAAGTCTGGACTTTAAAATGGCTGGGGACCAAAAAGTAAAGTAGTAGAGGAAGGTTTGGGGTGGCTTGAATCTCTTGCTTCTCTGCTGGTCCATCCTGATCTGGATAACTGAGTAAACAAGAGAAGAACCTTGCTACAAGGCCCTAGAGCTGGTGTAAGTCTCTCTGAAGAGCAAGCTTTACCCTTAGATTCAGAGTTGTTCTTCCTTCTCCGGAAGGAGCAAGACTTAGCTACTGCAATCAAGCTGAAGCATCTGTCGCTTTGGGCTAGGGAAAGAAGAGCCACAGTCTCTTCTCAAGGAGCTGTCTCATCTCTGCTGGCCACCACCCCCCTTATATGCTTCCTTCCTCATATGCTACACAAAAGGCCCCAACCCTCTAAGGGAAGATGATTCAGGAACAGCCTTACTATATCCAACTGTCTCCATCCAGGAAAAGAAAAGGCTAGTCACAGAGAACCAGGACAGTGTGTGGAAAGCTCATCTTTGGCTAGCCAGGACACTATCTCTGGTCCCCTTTGCAGGCTTCTTTGAAGCACCACCAACTACTAAGGGAGGCAGATCTAGGAGGCTATTTCCAGAGGTAAATGGCAGTCATTAGAAAATTACATGTGGAAACTGAGGGGCTCACCCACAGCCCTGGATAGGATGGAAAATGGTTGGCCTGTGCTCGAGATTTTATCTACGGAGACCAACCAAGGATACCATTCCTCTTTGACTTGAGGACTCTGGGGCTGCAGAAACATCCTAAGCCAAGAACTCCCACAAGAAGTATACCAAGCATGAAGAGGAAAGAGCTCAAGAGCAACAGGTCTTCATATATGTAGAAAAAGAGGCAATATAGTTTAAGCTACATACTGCTAGGTAACTCCCAGGCGATCGCGCTTGGCTCCTCTGCACACACGGCGGACAAGATGAGGGACAGAACAGCCAGTGGTAAACATCAGGGCAGATGTGCGGCAGATGTACGGTAGACAGACAACGGGATGAATGAGGGGAGGGAGAGGGGGATGGAAGGGAGAAACCAAGGAATGAGGAGGAGAAAGGGGTTAAGTAGAAGAGAAATACAAGGAAAGACATGAAAAACAATGGAAATGAGATTAGAAAAGAGAAGTACAAAAGTCATTTAGAGGGGAGAGAGAGAGAGAGAGAGAGAGAGAGAGAGAGAGAGAGAGAGAATGCAGAAAGACATAAGTAGCCATCAGATGCCAAGGAAAGAAGAAAGAAGATTTATTAAGGAAAACTCCAAACAAAATGTCAAGGACCAGAAACGATACAGGAAGGATGGGGTGGGAAGCACAAAGAGGAAAAACACACAGAGGGCTCTGGTTATTCAAGGGAGGCTACAGATACACAAGTATCTTCCACTTCCCCAAGACTTCCAGAGCTCAGGCTTCCAGCAGATGTTTCTAGTTACAGCTCTGAGGAAGAAATGCTCATTGGCCTCTGAAGTAATTGCCACTGCTCACCTGCCTCAGTGGGAGGGTGTGGCAGAGAGTTACTATTTCATGGACCAAAATGTCATTTCAATCTGGTCTGCCCAGAACCCTAAGGAGAAGACATTCTCCCAGCCTCACATCACACCTGAAGACCCTTGAGGTGGTCAGTTTCCAACCTCCTGTTGTGACTCTTACAGATCCCCCAGTGACCATGAACACTTGGGTTTGTGGTCTCCTATGCCCTTAGGGTGAGAGAGGGGCCAATTTAGGGACTAATAAGTACAGAATAGGGCTTTACTGTCACCTAACTCCCCCAGGAAGGACAAGATTCCCAGATACTCCAGATACTGTTAGGTTCACTGGTTTACTGTTCTGAAGCTTAATGGGGAATCTTTCCAAATGTTCCATGGCTCACCATCACTAAAAATAGCCATGACAGAGCTTAAAATCAGGGCAAGCTTCTGACTCAGTCTTGTGGCTCTAGCAGAAAGTCAAGGTGTCTATGTCATGCCCCACTACTGGGGAAGGAGCTAGGTAAGCCTCTTTAGAAAAAGGAAGAGATAACTTCATACGTTCATATATGTAAATGTGAGGATATTAAATGCAAGCTTGTGCATAATTATTTGGAAGAAGAAAATATTATGAGCAAAGTGATTTTAAGAAAAAGCAACTTTCCAAACTGAACTACTTTGGGAGAATTTTGGGGGGGTGTCAGAATAGTTTCTAGGCTCTGTAATCCAAGAAGCTGAAAACTATCCCTTACTCCATGCTTAAGGTTTCCTGACCTCAAGAACTAATGTGAACCCTGGGAGGAGATTCTGGGATGGAGGGAGAGCACAGGGCAGGCCCAAAGGTCCTGGAATTTGAAGTGCAAACATTCTGGGATCAGCCTTAACAGTTAATTGACTTAGGGTTCAACTAGGCCTGTCCCAGAATGTCTGCCAGTGCTGGGGAGTGTAAGACAGCCTACTCCTAAAGACATCTGTGAACAAAGAAGCCTAAAGGAAAAGATGTATCCTCCCTGAACTAAGTGTGTTTGAGTCCACCCCTGTATACCCTCACAAGCATGAACTCACCTGCATCTCTGCGGCCAGGCGGGGCATGGAGGCTGCTCGGCCCTGGCTCTCCAGCCCAGGCTGGGGATCACCGCTGGTGACGTCCTGGGCCATCTCTTGCATCTCCACAGTCTGAGGGAATAACAGTATTAGGTCAGCAGCCAGAACCCCAAAGTTAAGAGTTCTCTCCTCTCAGTCTACAGAAGTAACACCTTGAGGTAGGGTGGAAGAAGCTGAGAAGTGCTCGGAACTTGTCCAAGAAAATCACTTCTTTCCCCCAGAAATGCCCCCAAGCTGCCCCTGGAGAACAAAACAATGTTGCAGAACACAGACAAGGAGGTGGGTGGGGAAGATTCATCCTCCCAAATAAGAGATTTGGGTAGCCTGACACTGAGATGACTTGAGATGAGCTTTGGGGATCTGTTCTTAAAGAAGCAGAAGGCTAAGAAACAAAGTACAGGGAGTGCACATGGCTGTGAAGATAAACAAACACATACATATACATTCAATACACACACACACACACACACACACCCCTATATGTAATCAATCCACTCCCATGTTAGCAACTGCCTGCTGGACATCTTCACCTTGATATCCTATTGGAAATAAATTCAAAATAGAATTTGTCATCTTCTCCTCTAAGCCTGTCCCTTCCCCAAATTTTCCTGTTGAGGACATTTACCCAGGTTTGGGAACTCAGAACTATCCTTGACTCTCCTCCTACCTTATAGCCTCTATCCAATCAGCTGCCTCCATAATAGCTCTCTTATCCATTCTCTATCTCTCAACACGGCCACCTTCCTAATTTAGGTTCCCATCATTCCTTGCCTGGACAAACACTAGTCTCCTAATTATTCCTGCCTCCAGTCTCTACCTTCTTCAATATATCCATCTTACATATAGAGCTTCCAGACTCATATTCCTAAAACTCAGGTCCTAAGACATTACTCCATAGCCCAAAAAATCCTCTAGGACAAAATACAAAGCTTTTTTATTTGGAATTTAAAGCCCATCACAATGTGGCTATCAGACTTATTTAAAATTATTTCCTTTATTCACTCTATATTTCAGCCAAATTAGAGTGTGAGCTACTCCCTAAACTAAATATTTCCTCTCTCACCACCATATCTTTGCATAGGCTGTCCCTCTTGCCTTGAATGTACTCCTCAAAATCATCTCTTAGATTCATTAATTTCCTTTAAGGCTCACTTCGGGTGTCACCTGCTATTAAGCCTTTCCTGACCTAGCTTCTTGATCCACTCCAGTTAGTTTTATCTCCTTAAATTATCTTCTACTTACTTATCTTGTACATATGTTATCTCACTCAGTACAATGTAAGTTCTCAAGGGACTGGGACTACTTTTGTTTTATTTTTGAATGCCTAGCACCCAGTACAGTGTCTTATGCTCAGGAGACTCCTAGAAATTATTTGTTGAATTGAATCAAATCACAAGTACATTTTGAAATACATGCAGCTAATAAATAACCCAATACACATGAACATGCCCTACACACTAAGGAGGGCATGGACTCTGTACACTGGCAGTCACAACTCTTAACAATTGTTGCCAATAGATTTCCAAAGCAAAGGAAGTACTATTACTATTCTGGCTAAGAGGACAAGGTATGTACTGGGTCCCCTCCCCACCCTCTTCCCCCACCGCACACCCTCACTTGTTTGCTGGGTTGTCCCACAGGAATTTCTGCAGAATGACCACGCTCTAGGGGCATTCTGGTCTCATAGCAGACATCCTGGGTGCGCTGGGTGCCCCATGAGACAGATTCCTTGATGCCACTCCCTGGGTGTGGTCTATTGAAAGATAGAAAAAAAGGGAAAAGCATCTGAGACAAGAGGTTAGAAAAAGGCTAGACAGGAAGAAATTATCAACTCTGGCAATAATTTGGAGGTCATATGGTTATCTTTACAGTATGGTCTTTCTTATGCCACTTTTTTTGCATAGCTATTTCTCATACCAGAATATGACCCTGGTAACTGGGTGGAAGTGACCTAGCATATGTGATGAAATCACTAGGATTCTATGTGGTATCAAATTGTATTTGAAAATGTCTTTCCACTACACATCTTCCTATCAGGGGCTTTGGAGTAGGACTGACTACAGGAATAACTCTATGTCTGTTATATTTATCTTTTTTTGAAGTAGAATCAGGCCCTTCTCTCAAATCTTTTCTATTTTCCTTTTTTTTTCCTTGGCTGGGCAATTGGGGTTAAGTGACTTGCCCAAGGTCACACAGCTAGTAAATGTGTCAAGTGTCTGAGGCCGGATTTGAACTGATCCTCCTGACTCCAGGGCTGTACTCACTGTACCACCTAGCTGCCCCTTCTTTTCTACTTTCTCTTTCTTTCTAAATATCCCTTTTTCTGAGTACTGAAACTCAGAAAGGAACCCAAGAAACAAGTTAAAAAATATTCATTCTGCAAGTCCAGGGATCTGCTTTTTCCAGTCATGGAATGATCTTTTCCTTAAAATCTCTTCCTTCTCAGGACTCCATGAGGCTCTCCTCTTCCATATATTGTGCTTATAGACGGTCTTCCAGATTCAGCACCATAGACAGCTCCATGTCCTCTCTGCAAGTCAACTATAATAACACTAAGGAAGAGGAAGAGCTAAGACAGGACTAGTGAGACTTCTGCCTTGTTACTATCTCCTGAGAAGGTAGTTCTGTAGCCTTCAGACAAAGCTTGTACTCACAAGGCTCCACCATTGCTGAGAGAGGTCGAACTCTTCTGTTTCAAGAACACTCTAGCACCTCGGAGCACAGCAGGTTGGCCTTGGGTGTGGAACAGAGACACAGGACCTGTCTGCAACAGAAAAAAAAAGATATGCAGGGGTACTAGCAAAGGCCTTTAAGTGGGAAAAAAAGAAGACATAACTTGAATCCTAAGGCCAACTGGCCAAGAGTGGAAGGTTCTATGCCCAGATTGGGCCAATTAGTAGCTAGAGAAAACCAGGTCCCCCCAAAAAACTGGTGACATTACAAAAAGACCCTGAGGGAAGAGTACATAGAAACGTACTGTCTACCATATTGTTTTATATATCATTTGTACAATCCTCATTCAGTGTACAAATACACAGAAATTCCATGCTGCCTTTTGGACTCTGAACAAATTTCAAGAGTCAGGCAGATAGATGGACCTTGGCTATTCTAACAATTATATGCAATGTAAAATCCCAGAGGAAATAAATGGGAATAGATAGTGGTTCCCAATGCCTGCACCTTGGGGATCCTTCAGGGATGGATCCCCTGGATATCTCATCTTGAGGTATCCAGCGTTGTGTGGAATGGGGACGAGAGCTCTACCAGTGAAGATAATAGACTATAGATTCAGAGATTAGAAAGGAACAAAGAAGCCATCTAGTCTAATGCATACCTAAATAGGAATTCTGTCTATAATATCCCAGGCAAGTGATTAACCAATCTTTCCTGGAAGACTTCCCAGTGATGGAGAATTCATTACCTCTTGAGGCATCACCTTTAACTTCTGATAGTACTGATTGTTAGGAAGTTTTTCCTTATATTGAACTGAAATTTACCCCTCCAACTTCTACCCATTGCTCCTAGTTATCACTTCTAGAGAAAAACAAAATCTAATCTCTTTTCCAAATGACAATCATTCAAATACTTGGAATCACCTATCATGTCTATCCCCAAGACTTCTCTTCTCCAGGTTAACCAGATGTCTGCCTTTCAACTGTCCAATAAAGAGGGTTTACCCAGGCCTTTAGCACCTACGTGAGTTAAAGGTAGAGGAGTCCCTGCATAGCGCACTTGATGGGCCAAAAATCTGTGATCAACAGCCTACAGTAAGTAAATTTCCATACTAGATTATTAAGATGTGAAGTAAGTCAAAGATAGAGTGGCTTGTACCTGCCATTATCCCTACCCCATCTCTAAAAACAGGCCACCCAACAGGCCACTGGCTAACCAGAAATAAATGAGAAAATAATTTAAGTAGATTTGTAGGCTTAACTTCTATACTAAAGTACAAAGAAAAGTTAAAGACCTAGGGACATCTCTTAACTTTTAAAGCTGAGATACAACAAGGAAAATCATATTCTCTTCTATTGATTGGTCCCCCTTTTCAATATTGTGGGTTCCATAAAATTTGTCTAAACTCAGGGAGAATTTCCAGTATGCCCAGCCTCTCAAATGATCAGCCTGAGCCTGAGCAAAGTTGTCTAGGTGTGGGAGAAATAGGTCCTGTGTACCTGTGTGCTCTAACACCCTAGCAAGATGATCTCTAGTGTCTGTATAGGGAATAAATAGTATATGTCTGTGTATCCTGAGGACATAACGTTATCTCTAAACTTGGCTTGGATTTCCTTGGAGGTCCAACTGAGATTTTTATACTTTCAACATCCCTTCCCCTCTTTTGACTTCCTCCTTGGAGCTATACATGTTTCATGTCTGCCCTAAACTAGCTCACCATCACCACCACCACCACCACCACCACCCCCCTCCAGTGACGCATGCTTGAAACTGGTTATTTTTGACTCCTTCCTCTCTTCTGCCCCTCACACTAAGTATTAGTTGCCAAGTCTTGTTGACTTATCCTTAATAAATGCCCTACATACATCCCTTTGTCATCATATCCATGGCTACCCTCTTAGTCCTAGACCATATTACCTAATACTTGGATTGTGATCATAGCCTCTCAGTTGTTCTCCTTTCCTCCAATTGCTTCCCATCTTTGATTTATCCTGAATAACTTTGCAGATTACCTTTCTTTAAAGCACCACTTTCATCACTGCCTCCCCTAACAATAGCTGTTTACATTTTTATAGTGCTTTAAGATTTTCATTTTCTGCACAACCATCCTGTAGGGTAGATAATAAAAGTGTTGAGACTATTATACATGTGAGGAAACCCAGACCTAGAGTGATTAAATGACTCACCCACAATTACCCAGCTAATAAATCTCAGAGCTGGGATTCAAACTCAGGTTCTGCAAATCTAGTCTATTTTTGACTGTGCCATGTTGCCTCCCTTCTATCTAAGCTCATTTCCCCCTCTTCCCCAACAGAAATCTTCTTCACAGATAATTTAAACATCTCAGTATTCCTTGAATGGGCCTTCAAATTCCAAACTTTAGACTTTCACTTATATTCTACTTTCTCTTTCAATCCTACCCATCCTTGAAATTAAATTTAACTTCTTCCATGAAGCCTTCCCTGACTTCTCTAGCCCCAACTAACATCTCTCCCCTGCATCAATACCAATTTGGATTTGTATGATACATTCTACCATTTAATTATAATTTGCCTCCTATTAATGGCTAAGTAAGTGTCTTGTGTGCAACAGGCTTGTGTCTCCAGCTAAACTAGAAGTTCCTAGAGGACAGGAATTGTGTGCTATACTTCTGTATCTTCAATAATGACAAGTACATTCTCTTTCCTCGTCATCACTCACTCTTCTGTGCTTTAGCTAGGATGTAGGCAATGCCTCCAGATCTAGTCTGTCATATAATTAAACTATTCAGAAAAGCAAGATATATGGTAAATTCTCAATAAATCCTTTTTGACTGGCTGATGAAAGGGTCCAGGTTGGAAAGAATAGATGGGAGAGGAAGAAAAAAATGACAATGTCTCATAAGAACCATAATACAGACAAATTGCAGATTGTCATAGGTAAGTTGTACAAGCTTATCAGATGAATCCAAATGACATGTAAACACATAGAGAATTTGGAAACTTCATGGTAGCCCATCTATTTTGTCTATTGCTCCCTGTTTCAATCACCTCAATGTCATCTTCTTGAGAGCAGGTATTTTGCACCCCAAAACCTAGCTTTGCACATAGTAATGTTTGATGAATTGAACTGGGTGTTGTCCTCAAGAAAATCTGGCTGTTACCAGCATATCATTTCCCCAAGGGCAGTGTGCAATACTTGGCACCATGAGAATAAGTAGGCAATATGAGACAAAGGATCATGTCTAAACCAACTCTAATGGCATCCTTGATCTTACCAAGAGCTGTGTGCTGGGGGTAGGGGAAACTAATAGACAGAAAGATCCCCATGTAGAACACTGTATATAATGGACCATTCTCAGTTCAGCCTTAAGGCCAGGGTCAAATGATCTCCTTCAGGAACCTAGGAAAGTCTCCATGCTGTACCATGTCATTCGTCACTTTCCTCCCCATCACTTACTGTCCTGGGGTTTAGCTGGGATGTAGGCAGGGCCTCCCAATCTAGTCTCTCATAAAATTAAACCACTCAGATAAACAGGATGCATACTTGAGAAAAGTTGCTGGATCAGCCATTTGTAATTCTCATTTTCTTTTTTTGGCTCCTCCCCTTCCTGATTCCCAGCATGTTCCCCAAGGCCCCCAGGCTCTCTGTTCTTGGTATCTAGGATATGCCTACCGGAGGCTGGTGACCTTGGTCTCGGGTGTTTTTATTCTGCTTGTAGAAGTCAAAAATCATCAGAGCTGCGTAGACTTTTCCCACAGTCATCTCATCAGCTGGAGGCAGAGATGGAGAAAATGAGGGGAATTGGTAAGGCAGAAAGGGAAGAAGACAAATATATTGTGAGGATGGGGGAAGAAAGAGCAGGGAAGCCATGAAGAGTGTGGATTCAGAGAGAAAAGATAAAGAAGAAAGAAAAAAAGGAAAAGCAAGAAACAAACAAGGTTCACACCAACTTTCCCCCCCTCCCCCAACCTCAGTTCCCACAAACACTTAGACCCACAATGAGTCCATCTCCAAAGAGACCTAACTTTTTATTTATCCAATGATCTGCATAAGGAGAATATGGGACCAAGGTCTCTATAAACCTCTATCCACTTCTTCATTTCTGTCAATGGCATCACCATTCCCTTCAGTACTTGGGTTCCAAACTTTGGTATCATCTCTAATGCCTCTCTTTCCTTCCCCATCTTATAGCAATTTACTAAATTCTTTAGACTTTTCTTTTTAATTGACCCTCAAATGCATTCCATTCATTCATTATTTCATCCATCCATCCATCCATCCAACACTGATTTACATTAACAAAACCCTAACTTTGGTTCAGGCATTCATCACTTCATGCTTGGATTACTGCAACAGACTTCTAGTTGCCCTCTCTGTCTCTAATTCCTGGTCAAATGCATTCTGCCCATGTCACCAAAAGGACCTTTCTTCAACACAGCATCTCTGCACTGTCCCTCTCCCATATCAAGATTAAATTTCTCTTTCTAGCTTCCAAAGTTCTCTATCACCTGGCCTCCATCTTCTCTATGCAACCTTATCTCCTACTCCCTAATACTAATGTTCTGCACCCCACTGTCTGCCATGCACATCAGAGTTATCACTACCTTGGTATCCTTAATAAATCTGTGCTCCTACCTGGAATACCCTTCTCTGGGAAAATCCTCCCTTTCCTTCAAGACCTAGTTTAAGTTTTGTTCACAACAGCCCAGACTGTTCCACCTCACGCTGAACTCTCTCTTCATGATCTTCTATACCATTTAAAGGCTACTCATTCATTACTAATTAATGGGGGGACCTACTAAGTACAACTCAACAAACATTCATTAAACAGCTACTGTGAGAAGAATAAAAAATGATTCTGAGGTTTAGAACATGGGAGACAGGGTATAAATAGTGGTACCACAGACAGAAATAGCAAACTCAGGAGGAGGAATAGGTTTAGGGAGAAAGAAAAACCTAGGTTTGAGTTAAGCTGAGGTATTATTCAGATGCCATCAAAGGTACAAAGGCCCTGTGCTTGGCTAGCTGTGCTGTAGCACACACTGAGGCACTGGATCCTGAGTTCTCTTATGCAGTTTTCTGATTCTTTAGGCCCTTAATGCATGGAATCATAGAATCTCAGACTTGGGTGTGGCTTCTGAGGTCACTGAGCCCAACACAGGGACGGGAATCTTCTTTATAATATTCCTAACAAATGGCTATCTAGTATCTACTGGAAGAACTTGAGTGATGAGAACCCCCTCTCTCCTGGGGCAGCTCATTCTCCTTTTGGACATCTCTAAATGTTTTTCTTAAAAGGAAACAAAAATCTTCTTCCCTGAAATGTCTACCCACTGTCCTTTGGGGCCTTTCAAAACCCTAAAGATAGTGATCACACGTCACCTTGCCACCCCACCCCAACCCCAGTGCCTTAAATTATCTCTTCTCCAGGCTAAACATTTCAAGTTACTTCAACTGATTTCATTTTCGAGATGGCTTGGTATAGCGCATAGAGAGTTTGTCTCGAAACCAAGAAGACCTGGGTTTAAGCCCGATCTCTGATCCATGCTAGCAGTATGGCTTTGGTCAAGTCACTTAAACCCTCAGCATTCTAGGCATTCTCCAAATCTTTAAGTTGCAGAACAGATGTTGGCTTCCAATGGTAGAAGGAATTCCCTATACTACTAAAATCATGGGTCTAGCTCTTATCCCTTCTTTTATGCCACAATCTTTCCATGTGGGATAGTTTACCTTTGAACACCTCTCTTAGCAATGGGCAGTGAGTGCTAATCCTTCTCACAACCAAGGCCCAGTGTGGGCCTTCATCACTTCAAATCTGGACTCCACCTATAGACCCCTAGTTGTCCCAGCCTCTGATCTCTCCTATACATACTATCAGCATTACCCTTGTAAGGCCCATTTTCATCCTATCATTCTCCTGCTTAAAAGTCTCTGCTGGAACCTTGTCATCCATTATATCAAATCCAAGATCCTTAATGTTCGAAGCCTTACACATCTTAGTCTTCTTCCTACATCACCCTCATTTCTCCCTGGGACCCTCTATCATTACCATGGAGATCTTCTCTGTTAATCCTTTTCTCCTTTGTTGATCAGTCATTTCAGTCATGTCTAACTTTGTGATCCCATTTGGGATTCTCTTGGCAAAAATACTGGCGTGGTTTGCCATTTCCTTCTCCAGCTCATTTTACAGATGAGGAAACAGAGGCAAAGTTAAGTGACTTGCCCAGGGTCACACAGCTCCAATTTGAACTCAGGAAGAGGAGTCTTCCTGACTCCAGGCCTAGCACCTTATCTACTGTCCCACCTAAATATTTTTTTCAATTGAATTACAGTTATATAGACTATATAGATGTTTTGTTGTTGTTCAGTCATGTCTGACTCTTCATGACCACATTTTAGAGTTTTCTTGACAAAAAAATTGCAGTGATTTACCATTTCCATGTCCAGCTCATTTTATAGATGAGGAAACTGAGGCAAATACGGTTAAGTGGCTTGCCCAGGGTCACACAGCTAGCAAGTGTCTGAAGTCAGATTTGAATTCAGGAAGTTGAGTCTTTCTGACTTCAGGCTGGGCACTCTATCTACCTAGCTGCCTATCTTTCCTCCTTATCTTCTAAACTTACCTCTTCTAAGAAGTCATCCACAACTTAACCTAACTGACTTCTCCACTTAAGTCTTTACCACTCAGTTTGAATGATAATAATTTATACGTATTAATATGCACTTCAGAAAATGACATTCTCTGCTTGGTTTTCAGAACATGCATGTGTGTTTTATCCTCCTAGATTATGAGTTTCTTGAAGGCAGAGATTGTTTCTTTCCTAAAACTACAGAAGTTCAAAAATGAGAAGGACCTTAGAGGTTATCTAGTCTAACTCCTTTTCCAGTACAAGAATCCTTTTTTACTATATTACCAAGACCCTAGGCTTAGCATGCCATCCTGCTTCTACTGCTAGTGACAGGAAGCTCACTACCCTTCAAGATGATCTATTTCATCACTGGAAAGCTCTGGTTGTTAAAAAGTTTTTAGCAAGTGAACACATTCTCTCAAGGTTCCTGTCACTTACATATCACAAACCAAGATTTTATTTTCTGAATACCTTCCAGGAATGAAGCCCAGAATAGCAGCTGTCAAGATTTTGTCTGACTTTTGAGAGGTGAAATTTACCTCCTCACAGTGTCTAGTCCAAGACAATGCACACAGTATTAACAAGGGAGCAAGGCTATTGAAGGTGGAAAGATTTGCATTCCGAAAGCAATACCAACTACAGTAGGTGAGGAACGTCTGTTCCGACCTTTGCCACTGCCCCAGATCTAACTTCCCTCAGAATTCCCCACCATCTACCATTTTCTTTCCCATGTCTGTATCTAATTCTTTCACTCCTCCTTACCTCACCCCCCTCCATCTTCTCAGCCTCTTCTTGGCAAGGATTCTTGAGGGGGAAAATAAAATGGTTGGGGTGGGGGCAGTGTTGCTCCTCTACTTTCTTACTTACGTTTATGTGGTGGCACCAACAAGTCCAGTGTCTTCTGGGGAAGATTAGCCCAAACAGATGAAATCTCTTTCCTCAGTTCTGCATCACACTGATGCTGTTTCATCCCAGCTACAGATCCAAAGCAAAGAGAGGGAGAGGCAGAGAGAGGTTCCTTAAATTCACTCAACAAGTGTGTGCTGCACATCTGTTGAATGGCAGGCACTCTACTATGTGCTACTGGGGACATTAAGAATCCCTGCATTCTAATAAAGCACACTTTCCCCACCTTCTTTATTTTTTGTGTTTGTGTGTGTTTTCTTTTGCAACATGGCTAATATGGAAATATGTTTTTCATGACTTCATATGTATAAGCAATATCATATTGCTTGCCTTCTTAAGCAGTGGGGGATAGATGGGAAAGAGGGAGAGAATTTGGAACTCAAAATTTCAAAAAATAAATGTTAAAATTTTTTAAAATGTAAGTGGGAAATGTTTAATGAAATAAATTTTAAAAAATTTTTAAAAAGAGCTCACAATCTAATGGGGATGTAATTCAAAGCTAATTTTTACAAATGCTGCTTGTGAGGCATGAAGGGCTAGGAGACAGTGAGCAATCACTTCCACTTGAAGTGATCAAAGAGGGCTTCGAGGAAAAGGCACTATGTGATCTGAGTCTTTAAGGATGCCACAAATATGTGTTGCCTTGTGATTGATTGTATTTCAACAGGAAGATGTAGGAGAAAAGATATTTCACATGAAGAAAGAAGCATGAACAATGAATGAAGGACACAGGACGCAAGAAAGCAGAAAGCTATATGCGGAATGGCATCGCAGCACAGTTTGGCTGGAGTGGAGAGGACCACGATGGGAAGTAATATGAGATAAAGCTAGAAAGTTAAATAGGAGTCAAACTGTGAAATGACTTAGCTATCAAACTAACAAGTTTGGACTTTATCTTGCAAGTACTGGGGAGCCATAAGGTTTCTAGGCAGGGGAGTGATGTCATCAAAGCCACATATCAGAAAGATCAGTCAGCCTGTGAAGCATGGTTAAACAGAGGGAGAATTTGGATGTGGGAAGACTCATTTAGCACACCATTGCAGTGGTGGTAATGAGGCCCTGGAATGGAGAGAAGGGGTTGGATTCAAAACATAGAAAAAGAATTCAGTGCTAGCCTCATAGTTCTCTACCTGCCAGGAAAACAGAGGGTTCCCTGGAGCCTAACAGAAAGGGTAATAGTTTTAGAAAGACAGGACTGAAATCTGTATCTTCCCTTATCTGGGCAGTGCATTTCAGTGAGACAAGGGGCTGTCTCTTTCTAGCCATGCTCATTCATCACTTGTCTCTCCCAGTGAATAGTCTCCCTCTCGGGGAGAACATCCTATCCTTTTATGAGACATGGGACAATGTAGGCATAGCATCCTCATTAGATGATCTCATCAAAAGCCCAATGACTTTCCTTGGTTGGAACAAAGTAAAAGGGGAAGGGCTGGCTGCTACTTAGGAACTGGAAATGTTGAGAAAAGGCAGGCAGAGAGCAAAGAGGGGACTCCAGAGGCACTTCAAGTTGGGCAGACTGCCTCAGCCCGGGCTTTCTCCAGGTTTCTCGGGCACTATCATGATCAAATGCTGAGTTGAAGGTTAGCCTAAGTTCTCAATCTGGGCTTTGTAGTTCCTGAGTGAATCTCTTTTATCCTCCCCTGCCTTTCCTGCCTAGTGCTCCCAGGGTGTGTGTGTGTGTGTGTGTGTGTGTGTGTGTGTGTGGTGAGGGAGGGAGGGTTGGGTTCATTGTTTCAAGAAAAAGGACTACTTTTGTAACAAACCATTTCATCTCCCTGTCTTCTGTACCTTCAGGCCACACTGATTTTCTCAGAACTTCTATAGCCTTGAATTCAGTATGTCAGGACCTATCACTTATCACTCTCCCATATTATTCTCTAATTGCTTCTTGTGAGTTTTATGTCCCCAAATAGACTTGTAGTCCCTGAGCAGAAAGTTGGTCTTCCTTACTGCCTCAAGCACAGTAAATAACCCAGGTCTGGAAGCACAATAAATATAGAAATGTCGGTATGTTTGCTTCTGACCTAACCTGGTTTGACAACTAATGGAAGAGCATTCTCTTTTTGGAAGGGATGGGCTACAGAGATATTCCTACAAATGTCTTTATCGAGCCATGCAGAGGGAAAGAAGCTCTTCTCCTGGTGCAGGGGACAGAAGCCCTGAGACAAAGACTGGGGAGTCTTCCTGCCCCCTCTACCTTGAATTCTTGCCCATTCTTTAAGTCCGCCTCAAATGCCACTTTGTCAAGAATCTCTTCCCTGATCCTTCTCTATCAGTGACAGCTTCTCCCCAGCTCAAATCTCATATTGGGCTCTGTTCTGCCCTTCTCTTACACAGTTAGATAATATTGTGTATTAGAGTTATTTCTATATGTCATAACCCCATTGGACTGCATGAGCTACGATGGTGAGAACTAGGTATTATCTGAACTTTGTATATCTCACAGGGCTAAATAAAATACTTGGCTTACAATGCTTTTCCTGAAAAAGAAAGCAAACTTTAGTTTTTGTCAGCGATTAAAGGCTTGGAGCACATCTCAGTTCTCTTCTCAGGCTGTGCTTGAGCAAGAATCAGGGTAGATATTGTGCAGCTCCTGCCCAGCTCCTGATTTCAGCCCTCCTCAAGGTGTCAGCCCTTTTACCACCTCACCTGGTGCAAGTTTGATGTCCAGAGCTGTCCGGATGAGGGCCATCAAGGTGGAAGTGAAGTGTACAGTCATGTCCTCATTGGAAATGGGCATGTTCATTCGCACCAGGCGCTGGGGAGAGACCCAAGTGTGGGTCAGGATAAGAGCCCGGCCTGCCAGCCACCCTCTTGTTCTGACCCTCCCCCTCCCAACTGCTGGCTTGAGGACTTAGGAAAGGTTAAGCTTTGGTGCGCTTGTGGCCTGCTCTCCTCTCCCAGGAGGCTATGACATGGGCTGAACTAAGTAGGAAGGGGGAGGTTTGCCAGCATTCATAATCCCCCTCACAGCCAGCCTCAGAAACCAAAGGGCCAAACCAAGACCAGCCTCCTTAGACTTTTTCTCATCAAAGGTGAGAGGCTAACATCAAAGGAGATATATTAGAAGTACCCTTCCCTCAGGAAACAGACTGAGTCTCTGCTGCCTCAGTTGTATCTTCTGTCCCTCAAGTTCGATCCTGGCTAGGCTTCTGTCCTTCAGCAGAGATCTGCCTTAGGCATCAGAACCCATGTCCTAGTCTCCCTGCCACTGCACAGGGGAGGGAAAGGCCAGTGGTTCTGCTCTGAGTTCTAAAGTTACATTGCAAAGAGCCTGCCCCTCCCCACCCCGGCTGGGCAGAATATCCCTGGGTGCTGGCAGTGGAAAGGAAGCCAGACACACATATTTCTTTCTGAAGTCTCTATGTCCCTTGCCTTGGGCTGGCCTGCTTGCCCCTTTACTGTCTTCTTAGGCATCTCCCTCCTTGTCTATATAGCTAGTTATTGTGTATCCCAGGTCATTTCTCCACAAGCAGAAGAAATGGGGTTTCCAGGTAGTTCACACAGGAAGATAAAAGGACTTAAGCCTCAATTTGGCCCAGTGACTCCTGGTTTGTCCTCTACAACAACATGACCATGCAGTCCTTCAAGTTACTTTATGCTCCCTGGTCCCTGGCAGTGCTTCACAGAAGCTACTAGTGTGTCAAACTCTGAGGTTCCACAACTGGATCTCAAGGTCCCTTATCTCCCTTCCAAGGCATATGGGAGTTAGCACTACTCCTGTTCCCAAGAGAATCTTCCTCAAATAGTCTCCTTTTGCTCCCTGAGCTAGGCTTCTGCCTCTGACGCTAACAGTTCCCAGCTTGCCTGTCAAACCTCCCAGTCATGAGTCATTCCTTGGGTCCTCAGGCTTCAGAAAGGTCTGTCCTGGATGGAAAAACTATAGACTACCATCTGCAGACCAAGGGAGGTGATTCAGGCATGGGAGCTTGCCTTAGGTTGGTATTCACTATCCCTTCAGGAAGAATCACAGAATCTCAGGGCTGTAAGGGATGTCTGGGGTCATCTAATCCAACAAGCAGCAGGTATCCCTTCTCTAACACTCCTAAGGAGTTTCCGTTTAAGAGCTCTGGTCATAGGCGAGTGGCCACCTTAGGAGCCAGCCCATGCCACTTATAGACAGCTCTAATTGTTTGGAAGCTTCACTTTGTATCAAACAGAAAAATGCCTTTTTGCAACTTCCATCTGGTGTTTTAAATACTGCCCTGTAGAGCCAACCAAGCAGAACTCATGTCATCCCTCTTACAAGAGCTTCCAAACAATGAGAGCCTTTCAAATACTTAAAGGTAAATATGGTGACCCTCTACAAGTGTATTGTGCTACAGGATAAATATCACTAGTTCTTTCAACTGTTCTTTGTAAGATATGACTTCCAGTCCCTCCACCATCCTGGTGACCAGCTCCAACTTGTCATTTGTCTTTTCCAAAAGGAGATATGCTTCTTTTTGTCTTGGAGGGGTTGGTTTCCCTCCCAAGTTGCCAGAAACTGCCAGGGTTTTGAAATGTCCTGTTTGGGAGTCGAGTGGTACAGTGGAAAGAATGAGCTCTGGATTTGAGTCAAAAGACTTGAGTTCAAATCCTGATGCTGACATTTAACTCCCTTTGTTAGTTTGGGCAAGTCGCCTCTCTTTTCAAAGTCTCAGTTTCTTCATCTGAGAAATGAAAACAACCAAGTGGAGAGTCTGAAGAATGGCAGCAAGGGAGGAAGCCAGTCCTGGCCCGGACATCCCAATTCCAGAGGGCAGCCAGTGGTCTCAGAGATCCTTTATTATCTACATGTCAGAAGAGAAAGACTCTGGGAGGGTTTCCCTCTGTCCCAGTGCAGGTAACTGACTTGGTAGTAAATAACAGAGAATCACAGAATTTCAAAGCTGGGAGGGACATTCAAACTAATTCATATGTACTCATTTTACAGATGAGGAAACAAATCCAGAGATGTTAGGTTAAAGGACGTGTTAGTTAAAGAGCTGGGACTAGAACCTAGGCCTAACTCCAACTGTGGCTCTGTGTAGAAGAAGAAAGAAGGATTGGAATGACCCCTTTTGACAGCATTTCTTGGGAAGATATTCATTGTTCTTTCCCGGTCCCAGGAGAAGCTGCTAAAGCTTAGGTATCTGAGCTTCCATGGCATACTCCTAAAGAAGCCTTGGTCAGGTAGCTTGTTCATTGCCTAGGTTTGCTGAGTCCCTTACCTGTGCACTGGGCAGGGGTGGGGTTGAGAAGCACGTGTGCTTAATTCCAACAGAGCCCCCAGTCTTCTCTCCCTCTCTCCCCCATTCTAGCTGGATCTGGTATTCCAAGCTTTGAGCTTTACACTAGAAAACTAGGTCATAGACAAAAGGAAGAGGCAAAGCAGCAAGTTGGGGAGGTTTGTGGTTTCTGGCAGAATAGGACCTGCTCCTCTTCAGCCCAAATCCAGGAGAAGCTCTACCCACTGGATTGGCTATCCTGGGATCCCAGGCCATAAGAGCCAAAAGAGAAGAATGTGAGAAAGTGATGAGACCTATGTCCTGAGGCTGCCGTCCCTATGGTAGGCAGGAGCCAGACGGCCTCTAATCTGAAGGAGGAATGTGAACTGACCCTTGGGATCCTTGGGTCTATGGTAATCAACAAGGAAACTTCTACTAACCAAGGATTTGATCCCTTCCCCAAGGAATTGTCCAGTCAAGTCACCTCTAGGTCTCTTAGACTTGGGTAAAGCTTCAGGTCCTAGTGGAGGCAGCCAACATGGTGAACTGAGGTAGCCAGTCCTTTGTTCCCATAAGAAGCCCCATCCCCAACCCAGAGAGGAACACTAATCCCAGTACCCAATAAGCATGTTTGGAAGACTAGAGTCAGGCCACGTTGGAGAAACTCTCAGGTTTCAGCTTGGTGAAAGGAAAGCAGGCTCTGCAACCATGAAGGCTCAGACCCTGAGCCTTCCTGCAAATTCAAACTCATGCTAAAGTCATCTTCCCCATCACCAGGGAGTGAGTCTCTTCTGGAGGTAAGATGGCCAGCAAGCAGCAAATGAATCCTACAAACCTGACAGATTAGGTCATTATCGCAGCTCTGTTGGCTGGGCCAGCATTTGCAGGGCAAGGGGTAGGTCCTTTGGGAACCTTGTCCATTGGCCTCCAAGACAGCTAGCTAATCAGAATATCTCCTTGGCTGCTCCTTGACCCAAATGACCCGAAATGAAGTCCAGAGCCTGGCCAAAGTGATGACTCTTAGATGCCCTTTCCAGGTTCCTTTATGACTGTCATCCCCACAGCAGAATTTCAGAAAGTGGAACTTCAAAACAGCAGTTTTTAGTATTTGGAGTGGGGAGAGCTGAGCAGGGGAAGGGAAGAAAACAAATAGAAAGGGAGCCAGTGTCCAGTTTAACCCCAAGCTCCGCTGCAGTCTCTCTGCTATTTTTGCCACTGTTCCTCTTCTAACCCATAGTACCCGCCTTAGCCTATCCCATTAGGGCCCAAAGGGAGGATCCTTTTCAGCAGAGACATGCTTGGGGAAAGCCACAGAAATGTCTGGCCCCATGATAACTCATTTCATTCACGATCTAGGGCCAGTCTAAGAAAAGGCAGGCAGCAGCCACAGCTACAGGGCACTGCCCTAAACCAATCTTTTACTTCTGCTTGGTCAGGGAACACATGCCAGAGCTGGCTGCCCCCTCCCCACAGGGGCTAGGAAAATAGTCTCCTCTGTCCCAAGTAGTCAGACCCAATATGAAATGCTGGCAAAGTTCCAATTTAGTGTGTTCAATAGGGGGTCCCCCAGGCAACAGGCCCTGGCCTCTCAGCGCACAAAAGGTTAGAACACATACAGTCAATATTCAGTGCAATCCAATGGTTAACTTACTGCAGGAGGTTGAAGGAATCCCACTTCAGTGAGAGAGAGAAGGTTAGGGATGGAAAGAGACAGAAGATGCATGGGCGTGAAGAATAAGCAGATGAGTCCTAAGTTCTGTCAGGAGAGCTCCATCCTGGGCTGGACCAGGAACTGGCATGGGGGCCTTGGCATTCCCCTTGGAATATGGCTTTAGGAGCTGCATGAGATATTCTCCTTTGGCCTCTATTCTGCTTCTTGGATATTTCCTTGAGTGTCTTCAGGAGCCTCTAAGGGAGCCAATAGCAGCCTGCCTACCTGAAAAAGCCTTGAGAACAAAGCCTACCTAACTGTGCCCAGTTGGAGGGTTTATGGCTGGCTTAAGTCTTATGTCTGGCTGTCAATTTCCATAAACACCTGAGATGGACTTCCTCTGCCACCCCCTTCCTTACAACCATGTCTAGCTTCTTGCCAATAAATAGGAGCCAGAGAGACACCCAGGTTCTTCCTTTCCCAAAGCTCCTGGCACTCACCCTAGTGTCAGCCCTTGTCTCTAGCTCAGGAGTCATGGTGCCAGCCAGGAATAATGATCCCTGGACTAGGGACTGACTGGCACTCCCAAAGCTACAAGGGGAATAGAGCTCTCTTCCCACTCTTCACCCTGGCTTTTAGGTTTCTGCATCCACAGTCTTCAGTACCTGGCCGAGTCCTGAAGCCTGTTCCCACAAAACACCAGGTGAGATTAAGGCTGAGAAGGACTCTTTGCAGTGCTGCCATTGCAGCTGCTACCATTGACTGCCTCCAGTGCAGGTAAAGCAGGCTCACAAACTTACCGAGTCTTTTTCCCCCTCCTACCTTCACTGCCCTCATCTGCCCAGACATGGGGAGACATTTCTGGTCAGAGAGAGAGGAGGATGAAAGTTATTGTTCTCCTATGGTGATTGTTGTGGGAAGGAAGAAGCAGATGAACCAGAGTGTGTGATGTCAGAATATGGGTGTGATCTGGTCATTCATTTGGCAAGGTTGGAATCGGCAGTTCAGGGGTTCCATTATCACCTGGAAATGGTCACCCAATAAAATCCTGATTAAAATAATATGGCTGTATCCCTTTATATAAATGTGGCAGACCTATAAATAGCTACACTAGCTCATGAAAGTCAGAGTTCATCATCCCTGGGACCCTGAGACCAGACCCCATAAACCATCCATTGGTGACTACCTACTGTTGCTTAGTATATGCCCCGCTCTCTTTGGACTTCCTTAAACTATGTTGAAGAGACTTTCTCCCAACTCAGTATCTGGCTACAGACTATATGAGCCTGAGATGAGGAAAGAAAAAGGGGGCTCTTATGGTCTTCATTTTTCTACCCTGCACTCTCATTGCCTCAGATAAGTATTTCCCTGAATCCTATGGTCTGGCAAACTTCTTCACTCCTTAGTTCCTGGCACATAGTCAATGCTTACTAAATGCTCTGTGTCTGTCTGCCTGTCTATCTGTCTTAGTCAAACTACCCTAGGCCCAGGCCTATAGGCAAGAGGGAGGTAGTCCTGGGTTCTATTTCTAGATCAGCCAGAAATGGACTTCAGTCAGAAATCAGTCCCACACAATTACTCTCTCTTCCTTTTCTCCTTGATTACCCTTCCAGACGAATGAATAAGGGGTGACTGACAGACTGGATGAATGGATGGGGAGTAGAGTTCAACATCTCACTCCAGCCCACTAAGCCAAGGCCCTAAAGCCTAGGGTCTGAATCATTGCCCTCATCTCACCTCTCAGAACAGCTAGTATCCTTCAAGACTCTGCTCAAGTACCACCTTCTATGGGAGACCTTTCCTGACTCCCTCATTTGCTAGTGCCCCCCCTTCTCAGTTCATACATATCATGTATACATTTCTACATGTACATGTGAGCACTCTTATTAGACTGTAAGCTACTTGAGAGCAAGGACTTTCATGTTGTCTTCGCATACCTCCACCAAGCACAGTATCTAGCACTTAGTAAGCACGTAATAAATGCTCGTTAATTGATGGTGGCTAATAGAACAGGAACTTGAAGACAAAAGGTAGTCATTAAAGTGGTCGGGGGTGGGGGGAGTCCTTGGTTGAGGCTTATACTAGTTGTAGCTGTCAGAGCTGGAAGAGATTTTAGGGCTCATCTAGTTTGGCTGGACTGAAAAGTGCATGAATAATCGCTAGCATTTACATAGCACTTTAAGATCACAAAGCACTCTGTAAATACTATACCACCCTGGGAGGTAGGTGCTATTATTATCTCCATCTTATAGAGGAAGGAGCAGAGGCAGCACAGGTTAAGTAACTTGCCCAGGTTCACACAGCTAGTAAATATCTGAGGCCAATTGTGAACTCCAGTATTCCTGACTCCAGGTCCAGAACTCTAACCACTGCACAGCCTAGAAACATGCAGAGGAGCAATATATAATAAAGCTATAAAGGTCATGCTTTTTATGGCTGAAGGTAATGGGCTGAATATACCAAATAAAATGATGAAACCCAACAAGAATCCATAAGAACATCTTAGAGTACAGAGAGCCTTGGACTGGGAGTCAGAAGATCAATGTTTTGGGCTTGGCTCCACTACCAACGTACTGTAGCACTTTGGGCAAGTTCCTGCAGCTCTGGGTCTCAGCTTCATCCTCCATAAAATTTGGGAGTTAGACTAAATGAGCTCCAAAGTCTCTTTCGGCTCCAACGTTCTATGACCAGGATCGTGACTAGCTTCTGTTCTGGTTGTTAAGCTTTCCCCCACTAATCCAAATTGCTTTCCAAACACTTAGGATAACATATTATAGAAGCTTTGCAAGGAATGTTAAATAACCCAACTAGTAAAGAATAAAGGGCATTATCACTCGAAGAACACACCAATCATTGAAATACCTAGTCTATTAAAAAATTTCCCACAAAAGAATATTATTCAGACCAAGCTATTTATATTAATATTGTTTGCTGTCAGAAATTCTCCCTAATTCCTCTGCCATGACAATCTGCATATTCCTTGGGCAGGCAGCCTCTCCAATGGCAATGCTGGAAGCCAAGACTTTTATGACTTTCCATCCCATCCTCTTTGGAAAATAGCAGTGTGATCCTGCTCACCAGGGTGACTGCTGGAGAAAAGCTTCCCATTTCACCATCTCCTCAGAAGCAGGCTCAGTTCCTACCCATGCTGAGCCTGGCCCCTCTCTAGTCCCTGAAAACAGCTTTGCAAACAGCTCATGCCTCACTTGGCTTGGGCTGGTGAAGACATGCCTGGTGTGCAGAAAGAAAAGGCTTCTGATTTCAGGGACATTCATCAATGAGTCTCTTGGGGTGGGAGTGTGGTGAGACCACAGGAAGGGAAAAGCTGATCAAGGTTAGAATTTGTTGCTAAAAGTCTTTCCTTCTCTTCCCCATTTCCCCTGCCTTTCCATGAATGACTCTGCAGCTTCCTCTGCTGGCCACCCCAGTTCATATGGATGGAGCTCTCCTGCTTCTGAATGAGGTTAAAAACACTCACATGCAGGCATTACAAGACAAGCACCAAGATACATGCACGCCAACTCTGCCGCAGGGCCTGGTTCTGACTAGCTGAGGAGAGAGGAAAGTAAAAAGCATCAGCCTCCTGGAGGGAGGCTGGTGTAGTATAACCACCACCAGAGGAGCTGCACTGAGACAGTCACCAGAGACACAGGGATCCAAACACAAAAACACATGGGGAGCACCAGGACAGAGGCGCAGTACAGGGGAACAACGCAGGCTGGCAGAGGGAGAAGAGAGTCATTGAAAATGGAAGAAGGCAGGAGGACCCAGGCCTTGGCCAGGAGGTGAGAGAGAGCAGGCAAGAGGCAGAGTCTAAACCCCGACTTGGTTCTCCAGTCCAGAAGAGCCTCAGATCTCAGCTCCAGGACTGTGGGCAGAGAGTCTGGTTATAGATTCGTTTGGGTTTCAGAGTGGGAGGATGGGAAGTGGGGTGGGGTAGGGGAGGGGGTGGAGGGCTGGGAAAATCTGAGCACCACACCTGGCACCCACCGGAAAGTGTGGGCTTGAGAGAAGCTGGGGCTAAGGGGAAGCAATTGTCAGCCCGAAGGACAGAGGTTGCCGGGGTGAGGGTCGAAAGTGTTCTGCCGTGCCTGCTCGCTCACCCATACAAGCAGGGATAACTGCAGGGCTGAGCTCTTGATTGGGAATTCACTCTGACCAAGCCAGGTAAGAACGAGTGACAAACACCCCCTGGTGTGCACTCTAGGCCAAACTCAAACTGGAGCCCATTGGATGCACTTGAGGTGTTCTCTTGGGCTCTGGGCCTCATTTCTAAACTGTGGGGCCAAAATCACCCAGAGGAAAGTGGAGCTTCTGGGCACTAGGGTCTATCATAGACCTGGGGTGGGGAAGTGATACAGCCACGGACAGGACAGAGGACAAACTCATCCTGCAGGGAGGGACATCCTTCTCATCTGCCAGAAGAAAGAACCCTGACCCTTGCAAGGCACAGCTGTCTCCTTAAAGTCTCACTCTTGAAAAGCTGTGCTCAAGGAGAGATAGAGCCCCAAGGTTCAGCCCTGCCTTCCAGAGGAAGGCAAGGAAGGAAACAAATATTTATTAAGCACTCTACAAATATTTATTTCATTTAATCCTCTCAACAGCCCTGGGAGGACCCATTTTACAGTTGAAGTAACAGGCAGAGATGAGGTGACTTGCTCAGAGTCACACAGCTAGTATCTAAAGCTGGATTTGAACTCAGGTCTTCCTGACTCCAAGATGGGAACTCTATCCAGAGTACAACCCAGATGCCAGAGATAGCTATGCCTTGCAAGGTTCATCAAGGAATAACAACTTTTCCTTTAAGCCCTTGATGAGCCTTCATACCCAGCCTTGGCTGCTTAAATCCATTTTTTGTTTTTTTTTTATTTTCTATTTTATTTCCTATTTTCAGTAGCAGGAAGGTAAAAGCAAAGATCTCAAAGGAAAGTCTAGGATGGTCATCCTACACTGTGGGGCTAGAGTCAGGGCCTCTCTATATAACAGGAGTGGGGATGTGCTGTGGCAGCAAGCAGGACAGAGGACACATAAGCCTGCCTCACAGAGTCACATCTATCATTGCTTACAAGAAAGAACCCTGACAGTAGCAAGACTACCCAGCCAGGCATTTCCAAACACAGGCCTTCTTGTTCTTTATCTGAACCCAGGGTTGTTGTATTTCTATGGCCCAGGAATGAAGTCTTTATGTTTTCTACACAAATGCTACTCTAGGTCAGAGTCTCATTTAGAAACTCCAGGGACCAGGAAGGAAGTGTGCACCCCACTGACAGGTCTAGACCCACACACAGCTTTACCTAAGAGATTTGCAAAGTCACTCACTATATTCTTATCTGCCAGTGACCTGGAAAATAAGAGGAGAATCTAAGGTTTTGTGGGTTCACAGGAGCCTAATATAGGGGCTGAGAGTAGGTTGACTTTAGGGTCTTAAGGGTCTTAAGGGAAATATAGGATTTGGTATAAGAGCACAGGAAACACCCAGGATAAGTGTGCATGTCCACACTTATTGGCATACAGGTGCAGAGCTTGATGCAGATTTGGCTTTGGCCATTTGGGAGAAGGGAGGGGGTTGGAAGACAGAGGGGGCAGGGGGATGGGGAAGGAAGGCCAATGACCCCCAACTTTGGGTGCCACCTGCAGGTAAGTCTCCAACTCTGCTGCCTCCACCACTCCCATGATATAGCAGAAATGGTCATTTCTCCCAAGTACCTTATTAGGGACTTCATTTTTAAAATTGTACATTGGAGTCCCATAGTAATAGTGCCCAGCAAAGGAGTCCAAGAGAGGTAGGAGAAGAAGTGATAAATCACCATCCCCTTCTCTAGCCACTCAAACCCAGCTATAGCCATTAGCAGGCTAAACTTCCAGACAAGAGGGGGAGGCTCCTCCTTAGGACAAGGATGTACTAAAGGTGTCTCCCAAGTAGACTGGGAAGAAAGCAGAAAGGTACAGAAAGAGACAATGATAGAGCTGGGTGCAAATACAGCCAAAGAGACAGACAGATGGACACACCACAGATCCCCAGGTGGGATGACCCTAGCCTCAGGGGCTGACTCTGGTCACTGGAGATGATGGTGGCCCAGGAAGTGCACCCTGAATGTGCCAACACTGGGAAGCAGGCTGCCCCGATCCTAACCCCAGCACAAGAAGCTTTCCAAGGAGAGAGTGGGGAAGTGGAGAGGGAGAGGAGGGAGAAGAGGTCTACCTTATAGGCAACTCGAGCAGGGCATTTCTTTCCCAGGCCGAGGGGTGGGGACATGTGTTTCAGCATCTCAAACATGTCACTGTAACTGATGCGCCCACTGGGAACCAATCAGAAAGAGGCAGAGGCACCGCAGGGAGGGGACATCAGCGGCAGGAGGGCAGCACAGAGGTTAGGAAGGGAAGGAAGGGATGGGGGAAGGGGAGGAATGGGAGGAAGCAGACAAGAAAACAGATCCAGTTAATCAAATTTTTCCATTAAAAACATAAAAAAATTAAAAGTAGGTAAAATGAGGGATTTCTCTGCTTTATTTTTTCATCCCCATTCTCAGTGCCCTCCTCCCCCAGCCCTGACCCCTGTTCTCCTGGTCTGCAGAGAGATCCCTAGGTCGAAGTTACACCTTGATGCTCTAATCCCTGCAGCAGTGGACGGGATGATTGATGTCTAAGGTAATGGACATGGAAAGGGATGAGGGAGAGGTGGGCTAGGTTGGCTTTTTAATTTTATTTTCTTATTTTGATTTAAAAAAAAATAATTTAAAAATGCCAAATCCAAAAACCTTTGTATTCACCATGCCAGGGAGAGCTGGTAGACAGAGTTATGGGACAGACAAAGCTCTGACTCATAGAATCATAGCCAATACTTCCTTTTCTTTTTGTGGTCAAGATTTCCTTCCAATTTAGGTTAAAGGCTAAAAAAAGAAAAACAAAAGGGAAAAAGAAGAAAAATTCTTCCGTAAAACACAAGTGAAATGGGAAAGTGGAATCATTTTGGGATGTAAATTCATAGGGAGAGCCCTGTTTCCAAGGCCAAAGTCAAATGTAGCTTTTCTAGGACCAGAGACTTTATGGATCTTGCGAAGGGAATATTAGCCCTGTGGTAGAGCCTTGGGACCCAAGAGGAGGGGGACAGGGACCCTGTTCTGGAGCTGAGAAGGTATCTCAGAAAGAGTGACCCAGAGACAGACTTGTGCTCACTTATAATCCCCCTCCTATAAGATTACAAGTTGATGGGACTGGTCTATCCCAGGGCTGATGGGGGTCTTGAAGGGCTGAGTCTTAGCATGGAGCTAGCTCTGTTACAGTAGACCAAGGAGTAGAAGAGCCAATGGGACATCAGGGACTTGGCCACCTCCTCTTGTCTTCTTGCCATTCTTTCTGGGCCATAGAGCTCAGATACCATCCAGTCTGCTTCTGAGTAGCCCATGCCAAGCATTAGCTTTAGAGGTTCTGGGCCATGGAATTCTGGGTCTCTTTGGATGCAAGAGTCAGCTATAACCACTTCAGAGATGCTGCATTTGCAGAGGGGCCTTTCTACCTCCCCCATGTTCCAGCCAAGCCTTCACTGCTCTGAGGGGCAGGGTGGCCACACCATATTACACACCATCTTTTTGACTTTTGAAAATCTTCCAGCTCTGATCATACTCTTGGCACCTGCCTCCTCCTTCTCCAGGGTCAGGAGAGGAGCTATCTACAGTCAAGATTTGCAGAGGACTGCCTGATCCTCTGTGAGTGTGTGCATGTCAGAGGACAAGGAGAGTAGGGGGAGTGAAAGGGGATCTCATGTTGGTCCTCAGCCTCACATAGTGCACCAACCCATCTCTGGAGAGTTCAGAGGAAATATTGTGCTATTTGGACCACAACAAATCCTTCAGCTAGAGTTTGGCTTCCTGCTCCAAAGCCCTAGCTTTGATTCATCTCCAGGTGATAGGCAGTGTTCTCAGGTCAGTATTCTAGACTATTCACCTCTCTTTTCTCATCGTTGGCTTTTTCAGGAACAACAGTCTATCTAACCAAGGAGGTCAAGGAAGGGGATAAACCCTTCAATGAACCAAAGAAGGAAGGTCACTGGGCCAGCCTGGCTCTCTCTGTCATGGGGCTAGCCTCTTGCAAACCTTACAGTGTTATATGAATGTAGGCTATTCCCCAGCTGCAGAAACCTCAAGGATGCATGTGTGAGTGTGTGTGTGTATGTGTGTGTGTGTGTGTGTGTATGTTTTGGGGAGAAGGAGATGGAGGAAAGCAGGAAAATAAATGTCTTCTTTTCCTGGGATCCCCAGTGATCCAGAGAATCAAAGCTCTGTCCTCCTCATAGGCTTTCTATAGCAGCCTCTCCCTCCACACCCTCAAGCAACTTTCTCGTGCACTGTCTCATAAGGCTGCCTGTCTCCAGCCAGCTGGGAGTGGGGAAATTAGATGGGGAAAACAAAGCGTCCAGGAGGTTAGATTGCAGAAGGAGAGGGGCGGGACAGGGAGGGGAGGAGAGAAAAAGGGAGGTGTCAGTCATTCCTGTCTCAGGCATGGGGTCAGACACATCATGGTTACTTTGTCTACTGTTGGCATTTCGGGTAGGAAAGAAATTATGCTGGATGGATTCTCTGAAGTTGCAAACCTTGTAGGCCAACCTACGAGGGCAGTTCTTTCCTAAGCCAACGGGTGGCGCAATACAACGCAACAAACTGTACATATCCTTATAATGAATCCGGCAACTAGAAAGGAAACGTCACATGTTACAACAACAAAGGCATGATGACCCGCCCTTCCCTTCTTCCCCCCACCCCCATGAGAAGGTGCGCACCTTGTGAGGCTGCTGGGAGGAAGGGGGATCAGGAAGGCAGCTCCTCCACTGAGGGGCTGCTGGGGTTTGGGGGGAAAAGACACCTCACCTTGCCTGGACTCTGGGTGGGGAGGGGAGAGACAGGCTGCAGGCGTGTTTGGCCCCAGCCACAAGCATTTCCAGCACCATGTGTTAAGGACCAAAAGTTAGACAGGGGGCAGAGGCCCATGGGAAGAATTCTTTTTCTATCCTCTCTGGGTGACTGTCACCATGAAACCTCAGTTTGGTAGATGGAGGAGGAACGGCACAGAAAAGAGTTAAACCATTCTGGTTCTAGAAAGACTTCATCTCTCGTTCCTCCCATGCTGGACTTGTGCTCCTGCAGTCTCTTCTTCTCTCCTCCCTTCCCCCTCCCACCCATATAAAGACATTTCCCCCTAAGGCTACTTTGAAAGTTCCAAAAAAGAAAAAAATAAACTTTTCTTATTTCGCAGTTTCTCAAAAGAACAAGGGAAAGAAAAATCAAGAGGTCAGACCTATGAAAGGAAGGTGCCTGTGTCCGTGGTCCTGAAAGTTGGGAGCACTCTGGCTAGTGATCTCCCTACTCCCCAGTCTGGTCAGTGTCCATCAGGCAAGGAGGGGTCATTGTAGTAGCCTTACAAGTTCACTGTGTTAGAGGTAACCCAGATATCCCCAACCTCCCTTAACAGCCCATTAGGACTCATCATCAAGAAAATGACCTAAGTAAGCTGTTCGTGAAGCCTCATATGCTTTTCACTTATACTACACCTTTTTGAGTAAATGAGCTGTCTTCTGTGTCCAGTAACATTTTCTTCTCATTGGTCCTACAAGAGCTTCCTTCTTCCCTCAAGGGAAGGTCCTAGTTCTATTACTTGGGATTTGGGGAACAAGTCTCTGTTTAGCCTCCCCTCTCCCAAGAATTTGGTAGCCTCTAATCTCTAATCTTTGTGGACTCACATATCTGATCTATTTAGTTGGTCTGGTCAGGCTCTCAATAAATATCTGCTGAAATGAATGGCTGAACCTTTCATTCCTAGAAGGGAGCTGCCTGTCAGTGACTAAAAGAAGGCCCAGTTCCCATAGTTGTTGCTTTAGCCAGGAGCTTAATCCCTGGGTGTCCTCACCTTGGCTGCCTTGTGGCTGACTTTCTGCCTCTGACTCTCAGTAAGCACTGGAGCTTTTTTCTTTCTTCCCTTTCCTCTCTCTGACATGCCCTTCAATCCAAGTTTCAGAAAATCATCATAGTAGGTGTCTGTTTTCCCCATAACAAGGTATCCCCTGGAGAAACAGACCAAATAATTGCAAGAACTGCCTGGACAATTCAGGGCAAAAAAAAAGTCCCTGCCCCCAGAACTCTCTAGAGACCTACAGCACTTTGTCTAGGAAGCCTAAAGAAGCAGCATGAAATAGGGCTAGTAGTGCTGAGCTTGAAGTTAGGAAAATCTGGGTTCAAATCCCACCCACTGACATTTAACAGTTTGTGACCACAGAAAAGTCACTTAACTCCCAGCCTCAGTTTTCCCATCTATAAAATAGGGATAATAATACTTGAAGTACTTACCCCACAGTGATTTTGTGAGGATTAAATGATATAATGTATATGAAGTGTTTTATGTCAACTATAATGATTATTAATCCTTGGCCTATGGACATGGTTTCTAACAGAGTCGAACCTGAAGATAAGTCACTTTGTCATTGAGCTTCTCTTAATCTAATGCTGAGTCTTCTGATCACAGTGCTCCTCCCTTAAGTCAGTTGAGCTGAGGCACACCTGTCCCTTTGGAGATCTGCCATATTGGTCTCCTTCTATGAGGTATCACGTCCTTTCATATCACTCTTCATTTAAGATTGCTACTTCTTTATCATTACTAATGGAGATTATACAGGTAAAAACTATAAGAAAAAAGATCTGGATATTTCCAAGGCAAATTTTGCTTTCTTTCCTGGGAGAATTACAAGCTCCAACACCTCGGTGCTACCTTCTCCATTGATGTCAGAGGCCAAAGAGCCTTCCTGAATCTTCCAAAGCTTTTCTGATCCAAACCCACACCGGTTTGGTCATGACAGCCCCCTACTTGACTGCTGGACTTTTTTGGAATGTTGTAAAAATAGACAAGCAAAGCTAAAGGGAGAAAGGAGTACTGCAGGCCACAAGGGCCCATATGATACAACGGTACTCAACATTAGGTCTGATCCACAGATCCTGGTGCTGCCCAAACAGCTTGGGCTTCTGAGATTTGGGGCAAGTTGATATTTCCTTGCCCAATAGTAACTATTCTGATGTGACAGCCATCAGGGTAACAAAATGTGAGGCTTTCCAATTCTTTGAGACAAGAGGTTGGGCCAGCTGTGCTCAGGGATCGGTGCCTGCCTAGAACGAATTTCAGGGCACTTCTCTCTGAAAAGTTTTCTTCCTTGGGAGGAAGTTCTGCTTGTAAGTAGAAGAACAGATTCTTTCTTAAAATGCTGGGCTCATCTAGAGAATGGACTGATGCTGAGTACAGCCATGCAAGGGAACAGGGACAGGAGAGGATAGCAGGGAGAGAGAACTCAGGGAGGGGCCAGTGGCAACATTGGCACCCCTTCCCCATGGGAATGTTTCTCCCCTTCCATTCTTACCAGGTTTGTGCACTGAGGCTCAAAGGGAAATTTTCACCCAACAGAGAAGCCCTGAGCCAAACCCTAATTCTCATAGTCTCTGCTTTGCACAAGGTAGGCACTCCAAAATATTTGATACATGAATGATTCCATATTATTTTTCTAGCCTTCCCTGATTATGGGAATCCCAACTGTTGTAAGTGGGGTATGTAATTCTTTATTTGGAGGCTCCCATCTTGTAAATGAGTCATAAAAGGATCTTGAAAGCACAGCTTACTTGATGCCCAACTATTCCCTTCACGCTAGCAGGTACCTTCTGATTGCTTTCAAAGGAACTTGATGGGCTGACTGACCATTTCCTATAAAGCTTTACACATTACTTTAAATCCATCCATCCCAGACCACATATAGTTTCACAGTTAGTATTACCAAAGGGAAACTTCTCAAGTCAAAAATGAAGGTTTCTCAGGGAGATATTCTGAGATAATCTGGATTCTCTATCACCAATTAAGTTCATGAAGGTGACAGAGGTCTCTACCTTAGTAAACAAGTGACCAACTGGAAAAAAGAAGGCAATTTTGATTGTTAAAAGTCTCACTTCGCCTGAGAGTGTTCTTCAGAAGTCAACTCTTAATGATTCCCACAAGGGCATCAGAGCTTGGTGATAAGGCAACCTAGCAAGTGTCTGCCCAGAGAAACAAAAAGCTCCTAGAACCCCATGGGTTGGGATGATTTTTCAATGGATTCCTCTACCACCACCATGTTGGGGATCTGGTTAAGTGAACACATTTCCATTGTCAACAGAAACTGCCTTCTCTAGGTAGGTGTAGATTATACAGAAACATTATCAAGACAGTCTATTAACATTAGAGTACTCTGCAAGGGATGCAGAGGGCATAGGACCTGCCTGTTAATTTCCCAAACCTGTCTATTTTCTCTGCAACACAAGACAGAATGACCATCAGAGTTTAAATGATCATGCCCAAGGAGGAAGAATATAAACCTTTTGGAATAGTATTCAATCATATTCCTTTTGGGAAAGAGAAGCCTTCCTTTAAGTATAGTAGTGTCAAGCTTAACCCCTTCTCTGAGCACCATGAATTAAGGGAGCAGGGGCTGTGAGACTGTCACCTTCAGGGACCTCCACAGCACTGAGAACATACAGAGCATATACATACCATGCAGCTGGGTCATATTCAGCCCAGACCCGAATAAATTCATCCAGGTGGTGAGGCCCTAGGATGGAAGAGTCTCGAGTCAGGTACTCAAAATTATCCATAATCACAGCCACAAAGAGATTCAGCATCTACAGGAAAGAAGAAAAGATGACATAGGAAAAATGGGCCATGGGGTCTTCAGGCATTTGGCATCTAGAAAAGAGAATGTTGGAAGCTCAGCATTCCTTTAGCTCATTGCCATTTGAATTCTACAAGCATAAGGGCTGTTATTAAAGACAAGGGTGACAAGAATACAAAACCCAATTCAGTTTAACAGCTATTTTTTCCACCACAAACTATAAAACCTCTCCTTCCAGAGAGCTATGGGAAGAGATGTGTCCAAATGGCAATTCTTTTACTCACCTTAGACTCCCCACTTATACCCCAGCTAAAACTTCATTTCTTCTAGAGCTCTCTCTTCTACCCCAGCCCCTTTGGGGTACCAAGAGATACTCACTGAACCAGTCTGCTCCCTGGTCACTACCATAAGGCACCCTGACCACTATCCTGAATGCTTGTGCAAGAACTGCACTAGAAAGAGCTTTCAGTTGTTTCTATATAATCCTGGGGTAAACCCTGGCCCTGGGCTTTGAGGTTAGGATCTGGCTTAAAAAGGCTAGGATCTACTTCCAATTTTGCTCCACATTTTCTACTCCGTACTCTTTCTGTGAGTTATGGGAACATAGCTGGAAGAAGTCTTAGAGGTCATCTAGTTCAAACCCCTCACATTATCGATGAGAAGACTGAGACTCTGCTTCATGGAGTTGCTTGCCCAAGGTCATTACTAACCTAGGTTCTCTGACACCAAGTCCAGAATTCATTTGACTAGACCTCATTGCTTCCTTTACCCTCCCCTCATTAAACTCTGATCTCTCACTGCTCCTCATTCTAACCATCACTAAAGGCCTGGGGAGGAAACTGATAGTAGGTAACTGGGAAGGAAGAGGGGTTATGGTGGTACATTCTGCCCACACCTTGGGGCAATTTTTACCAGTGAGCTTGGGAACACTAAAGGGCAGGTGACATTTCTGTCATTCACAAGTCCACAAAGATGCCTCCAAATTAGGCAATCATAGGGCAGAATGCCAGAATTGAAGACATCAAAGGTGATCTGTGATATTTAATCAAGGATATTTTGACAGAAACTTTTAAAAGCTTCTAGATGCACAAATGGAGACTGTCTCAGGGTTTTGAAATCACAAGGTGGATGTGTACATTTGGGCAAAGTGAAATTGAGGGATGAGCAATTAGCTAGTGACTGCTATCAATGGAGAATCCAATCTAAATGAACTAAATGCTTCCTGGCTTGGGGGTGGGGTGTGACTTAATTTTCTCTGTATTCACTTCCACTATTCATTTCTTTTCCTATGTAGACAAGGTCCGACAAAGGTAGACCATAGTCCACACAGTAAGAACTTTGGCCCCACTACATTAAGAGAGAGCCTGCCAACTATGATATTATTTGGCATTTCTCTCTAACTCTATGGTCCTGCTGGTCATGGGCAATAAGATGCAATCTGGTGAAAGGTTTGTCAAGAGGGATCCCCCCAAAATTAAGATCACTCATTGGTGCTCCAAAAGAGCTCTGAGGCTTAGGAATATATTTGTCACTGAGCTGACCAAGAGGCTAAGTTATTTGCTAATGCCCTCATGGTTCCCTCTCTCCTCACTAACCTTAGCCCTGTTCTTCTCCCTTCTGCATATGTACACCTGACTCTGATATGTATGATTGGCTATTCAAGACAGTAAAGCCATAGTGTCTAATGCAAAGGAATTATCTGACTGAGCCAAACCGCACTTTGATGAACAATGACTTATGTATTTGTCTTTGAACTAGAATGTTCCTAACATGACCAGCGTGAAAGGTAACATGGTGGATTGAGTTGGCTTTGAAGTTGGAAATCCTAGGTTAGAATTCCACCTCTGCCACACAGTAGATGTGTGACCCCCAGCAAGTCACTTAACCTCTCAAGGCCCCAGGAAACTCAGTAAGACTATGAGTTACAGAATTGTTTGTCTGCACTGGTAGAATTCCATACACTGATAAAACCACAGATCTAGACCCTGCCAAAATTATAGTTAATCTTTTAATTCTGGATGCATTTATACTCAGGTCTTCAAAGAAAGACCTGTGGGAATGTGCATTGTTTTGGGCAATCTGCTAAAATAAACTCTTGCCAGAATTAAAGACCCCAAGCTCTTAAGACTTGTAGAATATGTATAAAAAGATTCATGCATCGTTAATAACAAGTTATTAGAAAAAAAAGTTAAAAACTACTCAGAGGGGTAAAAGAAACCAACACAGTCTCTGGGTGTTCTTGAGCCCCTCCCCAGCCCATTCCCAAATGGTGAAGGACCCCTGTTCACCCTGAAGCTTGGCAGACAATTGGTAATTAAAAAAAGCATGTGGCTCTTTCCACAAGAGAAAGAAAACCCTTCACAATGAGTTAATTACCAAATGATTGCTTCTGGGATTAAAGGGTTTGATCACCAGGGTAATAAAGGCTTTGAAAATGGAACTGCCTGCTAATGTGACGTGAACCCTAATTAGAAACCAGCAGGAGATGCATGGAGAGTGGAAGGAGGCTGAGTTACAAAGTTTGTCTGGGGAATCAGATGGAAGAGAAGGGTGCCTCAGGGTGCCAAAGGGATGAAGGGGAGAGGGAATGGGGAGAAATGTAGTGACCTCAACTTACCAGAAAAGAACAGAGGAAGATGAAGGAGACGAAGTAAAAATAAGCAAAGTCACTCCCACATTCATCTTTTAGTTTGGTGTCCGGGTCACAGGGACGGTTGCTGAGACACGACAACATGATCTCATGCCAGGCTTCTCCTGTGGCACTCCTGCAAAAAAAGGGGCAGAGGCATGGTGAATTTCTGCAGGGAGAGCCAGGACTTCTTGATCATAGACTCCTAAGGGGCAGTGACCCAGTTGTTATGGGATTTCAGAGTAGAAAAAAAACAGTCATTCCCATTGAACCACCTTCACCCACAAATTTTCCTTGGAGCTGCTTCCCTAACTCCAGGGCCTCCAGAAAACACCAAACCAAAGCCAATCAAGGCAGAAGGGCATCTCTTCCAGCTTAAAGAGATTCCACATTAGGTTCTGCCCTGGGAAGACTTGAATCACATGAACAATCTAAAAGTACTTGTTTATATCTATACTCTAAATCTTTCCTGCTACAGTCAATGCCCATTTTCTGTACTTCTGATGGTTACAGAAATAGAAATCAGTTGCTAGTCACTTTCCTTTATTTATTGTTTCATCTCTCTGCTCAGTTAAGAAATATTTATGGAGAAGCTACTATATAATGAGGCCTTGTATTAGACACTGTGAGGAAATAAATACAAGTCAGATCAAATCAAGCCACTAGGTGCCAGGCACTGTGCTAAGCCTGGGTATATAAAGTAAAACAAAACCACAGTTCCTACCCTCAAGAAACTTATGTCCTGATGGCAAGACAACATGTAAGTGGGTAGATAAAAGACATATCAAGATATACAGAGTAGAAAGAAAGCACTCGGAGAGGAGTCTGCTGGAGCAAATGGATTTTGAGTGGAGTCTTGAAGTCAGAAAAGCTAAGGCGAGGAGGGAGAGAATGTCAGGTGTAGGGGACAGCTAGTGTAAAGGCACACAGGTGAGAGCAACTTAAAATAGGTTGGTGTTGGAACCCAAAGTTTGTGGAAGAGAGTAAGGTTTAAAGAGCCTGGAAAGAACCCATCTCTGACAGCAAGGAATATATAATTTGGGAGGGAAATAAAGATTCTGTACAATAACGCGTGGAATATTCATGCAACCAGTGGCCCAAAGCCTTCAGCCCTTGGTTCAGGGGTGCCCCCAAATTACTTTTTTTATTTCATTTTGCCCCCACTGAGGTTTCCCTAAGAATCTCAGAATTTAGCTCATGGTATTTACAGATGTAGAATCCCAGCTATAAGCATTCAAGCTAATAGTGCCTTGACTATAGGACAACCTTAATTTCACCCCACTAAAAGTGCAAAACAAAAAGAAATCACAGTAGCATATAAATAGTAAATGATAATTCTCTTTTCCTCTCCAGTTAGTCCTACCTTCTTCCTCAGGTCCTAGATAGTCTAGAATCATAGTAGTAAGGGTTGAGACTCCCCCAGAAGGGAGTAAAGAAGATTCTCTCAGCCTGGGGCAGGATCATTCTTTTGGCAGAACCTCCATCCTAACTTCCTGTCCCTCCTTATATATAGCCAATCTTCAGTCAGCTAAAGAACTGCTGTAAATTCAGACATACAGACTAAAAGGCCCAATCTTGTATATAACTGATGCTCATGCTTTTGTGGCAAATTCCTGTCCCCAGTGCAGGCTAATGTATTTCCTAGGGCTCTTCTCTTCATCCCCTTGTGTATGGTTTTCTGACCTATCAGCCTTGTGGTATTCCTAATGATCATCAGGGGCCCCCTTAATGATTGACTTACAAGACAGAGAGGTCAGATTTCTAGCAGGTCAGGGCCCTGATGTTTAAGTTGCTACATCAATTGCACTGAACCTTCAAAATGACTGGGAGATTGGGAATCTGATCCATTGCTAGTCTCCAGCATGGTCAGAGGGTTCTAACTTCATTTATAACTCCACTTCCTTTTCTCTCTAATCTTAAGTAAAGGAGAGGTCTCAGAATGCTCTACTCCACACAGAAGTCTATGAGTATATTAAAATTACATCTAGCTCTAGTTGCCCTGACCACCACCTCTTCTTCTAGCCATTATAGTGTTTATAGGTGGCCAGTTGTTGTTTGTCCTTCATTCTTGAAGAGGACCATGACATCAGAAAGGTGATACCACGACTTGCAAGTGAATTGGATTCAAGTAAGGGAGGACTGTGCAAAGTCACCAGCCTTACTTTCTCCTTGGGAGCCATCTGGGTCCAGTGGCAAGATAGAGTTCAGGATGACTGGAGATGGCCCCCAACTCTCAGAGCTAAAAAATCCATAGATGAAATTCAGGCCAATATATAAACAAAGAAATATTTATTAAAAAATATATACGGAAATATTCAAATAAGGGAGGCTGTCCCAAGTAAAGTTTGTATTAGATAATCACTAAAATTCTCTGTGCCTATTGCATACAAACGTGAGTTATCGAATTAACAAAAAAGTTCTAAGCTCTACATTTTAATATTTAGGAATAGAGATAAAGACTAGATCTGTGATTTCACATATAAAGTAATAAAAGCAGGAAGTAAGATTGAAAAAGAGAACTTAAAAGTCATTTACAGACCATCCCATGAATCAAAGGAACATAAGTTACTTGCAAATTATCTTACAATTAACTAAAGTCACATCCTGAGACTATATGCTAAATCAGGGGAAGCCAGCCAGTCCGTGCTGTAAGGGTCCCTTGGTTCTGCTAACTGACCATGATCTGTGAGTCTCAGTTAAGCTATAGACATGAACAGTGAGACCAGCAGAACTCCAGAGGTTATTGATAATTTTGAGATGATGTGGATGTTAATGAACTAACCCCAAGGTGTCACAGATAAGAACATGTCTGTCCCCCATGGAAACCCTATAAATATGAGACTCCCAATCTCCTGCCATCCGAGCATTCTTCCAAGGGTCCATCCTGCTCCTTCCCCCAATCTATAATCACATGACTCTCTGTGCCTCTCCCCTCCCCATTCTCTTCCCCACAGTGCTTGCCTTCCTCCACCACTCCATCCCAGTCCTGATGCTGTCTGCCTCTGTACCACCCCCTCATGCCATTTGTTTCTGTACTTAGTGTGTTGTTTGCCACTGTGCCCTCTGTACTTTATTAAAGTGTGACTGAAACATTACTCCCCACTGTCCTCATGGTCTTTCCTGGAGAATATCCAAATAACTGGGTGTGCCTGCTACCACTCAACCCAGAGGGACCCCCTTGTGGTCTCATTTCCTTATTCAATTAGTAATTCCATAAATTAATTAGCAATTCAATGAACTAAGCTTCATCAAAGACTGCTACCATCCTAGTGGTGCCACTAATATAAGATTATCCTTATAACCACCAGGACCCATTAATAAACATGCAAATCTGTGCCAAAATGAAACCCTGATCTCTATGGGAAATCAATAGGAAAGGCTCTGTCCTAAGCCAAAGACCAATGCCCCCAAAGCAAGGCAGGGCACAAGAACCTCACACATCAAGGGAAGAAAGGACAGGATCCCCTCAGCTTCAAAGGCTGCATGAGCTGTAGTCCTACCAGACAGTCATACTGAAACCCCATTCATTCCCAGATCAGTGCCAAAATCCTATGTAACAAGAGCAATCTGGGAGAGACCCAGATGGGTGGGAACCCATCTGCTGGTCGTTGTTTGTAAAGCACTTTCTACACATCACTCACAACTACCCTGTGAGGTAAGTACTATTTGTTCTATTATCCCTTTTTTATACAGATGAGAAACAGAGGCTCAGAGATACTGACTTGTTTACGGTCACACTGCTTATAAGTATCTGATGTGGGATGTGAACTCAGGTCTTCCTGATTCCTGCAAGTCCAGCATTCTATCTACTTGGTCATGTTGCCTCTAATAGTCTCTACCCGGAAGTGAGTGGGCAGGCACAGTTGCCCTAACTGATCACATGAAGGGACAAAGGACAGGAGAAGCATCACCATCTCCAGACCAGAGAATGATGCTTAATCAGGTCAGGAAGTCAATAAAACCAGACCCTTTGGTCTTAGTTTCTACCTCATTGAGTGGGCAAGTTGCCATGTATGATGCTCTTTCACCATACTGCCTACTTGTCTCCAGACAGCCTCTTGGACCTCCCTAGTGGCCCTACTCCTCTTTTCTATGAGGCAGCTCTGAGGAAAGGAGAGACAAATACAATGTTGGGTATCACAGTGACTTTGATTCCAGTTTTTTACTAACACAAAAAGTGCTGCCATAAATATTTTGGCATATCTATAGGGTCATCATCCTCATCTTGGACTCTGTCCCCTAGAACCAACCTGGACTCTGATAGGTAGGGGAGCTTTTGCTTTATCTCACCCAGAATCAAGCGTCCAGCTCACTTTCTGGCCACTGTTTCCAAACCATGGCACTGGCAGTCTGGCTATCCTCACATCCCACTTCCACTACGACTTTGAACTCCTCCCTGGAACACTTACTTCTGATAGATGAGCTGTTGCTTTATCTTGTCTGAAACCAGGCCTCCATGTCACTTCCCAACCATTTCCAAGCCATACCAATGAGTGCATATCTCATCCCTATGGTTCTAGCTTCCCGTTATGTGTTGTCATAACCCATTAGAACGCAAATTCCTTACTCTCAGCAGTACAATGATCCAAAACAAAATCCCAAAGGACTCAGGATAAAAAATGCTAATCGCATCCAGAGAAAGAACTGATGGAGTCTGAATGCAGATCAAAGCAAAGGATCGTTTTCTTTATTCTTTTCATGATTTTTTTTCCCTTTTGATCTGTTTCTCTTTGACAACATGACTAATATGGACATGTTTTACATGACTGAACATACATAACTTATGTCAAATTGCTTAACATCTTAGGGAGGGGGATATGAGGAAGGGAAGGAAAAAATTTGGAACTCAATTTTTTAATTTAATGTTAAAAATTGTCTTTATATGTAACTGGGGAAAATAAAATATTATTTTTTGAAAAACAATGTAAGTTCTTTGAGGGGAGGATATTATCTTGCTTGTACCTGGTATTTTATACACATTGCCTGGCCCATAATAGGCACTTATCTATTTATCTCTCTATCTGCCTATGTATCTTTGACCTTGGGTTACATGCCCAATGACAGAATCTCTTAGTCAAAGGGTATGAACAGTTTAAGGAGTTTTCCCCAAAGTCAGTGCGCTGTGATCAATAGGAAACTAATTCACTTCTTTTAGGGATCATATAAGGCCTAAAGACAGAGGGAAAGTAGCTGGGAGTAATCCTTTCCAATTTCTACACCTCTTTAGGATGGTTACTCTGAAACTTTGCCCCAAGGCAAGGAGACTGGCCTTTTATTGCCCAAAGCTTCTGTGCCACTTAGGAGAAAAATTAGGGAATTCAATCCATAGGCAACAACATTAAGTCCCTCTCAGACTTGCATTAGGGTGGGGGATTCTATCTGATTCAGGAGGCATGGTTGAATGATGCCACAGCAGGAGTGATAGAGTCCTGGATCCTCGGGTTAAGATAGTTTTTCCTTGAAAGATATTAAAACTATCCTTAAGACTTACTTGGCTCAGGGGACAATTCCCCTTCTGTCTAATCTTAAATAAAGGAGAGGCCTACAAATACTCTACTCTAAACAGAAGTCCGTGAGCTAAGCCTTATCAAAGACTGCCACCATCCTAGTGATGCCACGGATATACGATTACCCCCACCACCACTAGGACCCATTAATGCAGGAGCAGACCTGTGCCAAAATGAGACTAAGGATGTTGACGTGACTTTCAGTGTCCTGGGTACAAAAGCCAGGGCACAATTCCCTTATACTTTTGACTGGCAAACCGGCACCATGACCAACATGGTAACAAAGAAGCTGACCTTTGCTAAATCAATGCTGCACCCTCACTGAATATCATTTCCCTACTCTGAACAGCCTTCCCCTGCAACTGCTAAATAAACCTGCTTTTGTTAACTTTCAGGTATCCCACGACTATCTCATTTCACTCTAATCTTAAGCCTGGAGCCCTGGATCATCCTGAATCAGACTTCACCTATTATAGATGCTGACATGAAAAGTTCCTACCACACCACTGCCCTGCAAAGGAGGGTGGAGTGGGGAGGTGGAGAGCAGGGGCATCTGTTGCACTTTATCCTACGTGGACCAGAACTTTGTTGGGGGGCTCAGTAATGAAGGGGCATCGGGATGCACCCTCGATGTTTCCGTGCCCATAAATGGCAGATCTAAGGATTGCCCATACCTGAATAGCAACATCAAGGCTTGCAGGAATGTCTGGAAGTTGTTGTGCCGATTAATATTAGTTTCATCATCAAGAGCAATGTTTCCAAAGACCTGGAAAAGAGAAACAAGACATCACGGAAACTCTGCACTCAGGCCCTAGGCTCACAGCTGCTTAACCAGGGAAAACTTAGTAAAGGAAGATACATCTGTTAGCAGAAAAGCCTTGTCCATGCTTCCGGCACAAAGCCAAGGACATAGCCGTACATATGCAGGCATTCAAAAACCGAGCCCCAGCCCTGGTGAGGATCCTACCAGCCAGCTCTGAAAAGGAGGAGCACAGCCATCAAAGAATACAGCGGGGAGCTTCCTTCCAGTCCCCTCCTCTGTCTCTGTCCTTTGATGGACAAATAGTTTAACTCTTGAGTCTGTCATCAGTGGACTGTCATCAGAGAACATGGCTTCAAATCCCCCTTGTGACATTTATTTGTGTGACTTTGGGCAAGGCATTTAAATTTCCTGGACCATTTCCTCATCTGTTAAAATGAGGGGGTTGGACTAGAAAGCCCCTGAGACCACAGCCACAGAGCCAGACACCATGACCAAGAACGTGTGCATCCTTTGGAGTCTCTGTGTGTACCTATGCACGCCTGGGTCTGTAGGTGCATGCGTAAGTACATACACCAAGAATCACAGGATCTTAGAGTGAGAAGGACTCTTTTGCTATTATTGCTATTCAAGAGTTTCAGTCATGTCCAACTTTTTGGGACTTCATTTGGGGTTTTCTTGGCAGAGATACTAGAGTGGTTTGCCATTTCCTTCTCCACCTCATATTACGGATGAGGAAATTGAGGCAAGCATTAGGTGTTAAGGGTCACACAGCTAGTAAGTATCTGAGGCCAGATTTGAGCTCAGGAAAAGGAGTCTTCCTGACTTCAGGCTCAGCACTCTGTCCACTGTGTCCTAGTCACCCAGAAGAAATCTTAGTGAACAGCTAATCCAACTCCTTTATTTTACAGGTGAAGACCCCAAGGGTCAGAGAGGTGATAGGATTGACTAAAGTCACATAGTTTTGAAGTGGCAGTGCCAGGGCTCCAACCTGCACACACACGTATATGTCCCCAGGTCTACACACTCCAGCTCTGTTCCAGGCCATTCTCCCAGGTGGAACTGGCAGCATGAGCACTCACCTGCATGCCAATGATGGCATAGATGAAGAATAGCATGGCAATCAGTAAGCAGACATATGGCAGAGCCTGTGAAATGAGATACCAAAGGAGATGCTGTTAATGATCTAAGGAATCAAGTCCGCAAACCAAGGGGACCCAGATTCTCTGGGTGAGACTCAGGCTTCTGTTCTATTCTAAGTACCCAAAGTCCAACCTGGAGACCACAGGCTTCTTCCCATGAGCCAAGGCTTCTCACACCACTGCAGCATGTGGCCTTCCTGGGGCAGAATCCATCACAGTGTGTACAGGGGATAAAAATATTGTCCGATTTTGCTTAGTCCTCTTCTCTGAGGATGCCTAACATTTTATTGGCCCTTTGATTACTGTTGCCCACTGGGCCAATGCTCAGCCAAAATGACCTAGTGGCAGTTTCCCCAGATGTGACACTCCCTTTCTCTTGTCTTGGTCTTTGCTTAGGCTGCCCTCTTGGCCTGGGAAATATTCCCATCTCACTTCCACCTTTTAGAATCTCTAGCTTCCTTCAAGGTTCCATTCAAATGCTACCTCCTACGTAAAAATGTTCTCCCCACTCCCTCAGTTGCTAATCTTCTCCCCCACCCCAAATTATTTTGTATTTTTGTATTTACTTACCTATGAATATGTTGTATCCTCCCAAAAATATGTAAACTCTCTAAGGACAAAGATTGTCATGTCCTCAGCACCGGGACCGGGACCTTACACAGATTGGGCTCTTTACTCTTTACACTTCCTGAATGAATGTCTTCAGGAAACAATTCTCAGGAGACACTCAGGCTGTAGTCCTAGGTTTAAATAAGAGCCCAGAGCCCATCACCCCATAAAAACAGCCTAGATTATTCCACCCTCTCCAATACACTGGCTCTCACCTGCCACTTCTCTAGCCAGTGAAGGTTCCCTACAGTAAAACTCCATTACTTGGCACTTCATTCCCTAAAAGAGCTTGATACCATCTGCAAACTTGAAGGATTCATTGGACACTCCCTCTGGTTGATTACTTTAAAAATCTAAAATGAGACCAGTTTCAACATGGACCCCAGCGAAACTCTCCTATTTGTTCTTTTCTGGCTATAAAAATGCCCATTTATGTTGTTGCCTGCTTTCTCTCTGTAATCCACAGTCCCCTAATTCCATGGTGATTCTATTTTTAAAATAGAATTTTTATGCAAAACTGTACTTTGAAAAGGTTCTTTAAACACCTAACTAAATGACTTTCACTGGTTTCCCACACAGCCTCTTGTATGTGCCCTTCAAAGAGCTCTGGAGGAAAAATGGGCTAAAAATGGTATTGGAGAGAGGCCACAGTGGTAGAGGAGGAGGGGGAGGGGCTGAGAGATTCAAGAGATCTGTGTCCTGGACCCTCAAATTGTACTATCCCACAGGCACAGTGAACATAAAAATTAAAGGGCTTTAGGGGAAAAATCACGACCATTAAAAAATATGATTAAAAACTGAAATAAATATCTCTTCTTGAATCTATCTATACATATTTTACATGTATGTTTATGTATATGCTTTCTTTGCCAATGTAAGCTTCTGGGAGGAATGACTTATTTTGTTTTTGTCTTTGTATCTCTTACACCTAAAATAAAGCTTGGAACCTAGGTGCATAATAAATGATTGTTTATTGAAATACATGTATCTATCTCTACATAGGTAGGGAGGAGAGGGAGAGAGAGCGAACCCTAGTTCTGGTCCAATGGCCAGCAGGATACAGTCCTGTTTCTGAGGTTGCCCTGGAAGGGCTCCAACCAGAGAAACATGGTTTTGCAGAACCAACCCAACAATAATAACAATCATAATGACAGTGACTATGACAACCTATATTTATGTCATGTTTTGAGGCACAGAGAGCACTTTACATTACACTATCTCTGGGTTATGGGGGAACTTGACAAAGAGGCTTAGTAAGAACAAGGGAGGTGCTTTGGGGAAGACTAGGTAGGAGGAAGAGATACCTATAGTGCCCACCAAATTTGGGGACTGGGATGCCTGAAGGTCAAATGTTACCAGGGTTACAGTCACGGAGACCCCAGTGGTTTGCCCAGGGGAGACTGCAATACCTCTGGAGGAGGTGGACAGCTCCATAAGGCAACATGAAGAATGAGAGGCCAAAAAATAGAGGAGATGGCAGCAGGGGAAAAAAAAATCACAAACCGAGAACATTTAAAGAAAATAAAATACTCTAAAGTAGCTAAATAGAAGGGAGTGCGTGGGAGGGGGGAAGCCAGTGGCTTTCTAGCCCTGTTTCTCACCTTTGTATCATCCCCACCCAGCCCAGCATTTGCCCTTAGCAGGTGCCTGACAAATGTTTACACGAGATGATATTGCATCCGTCACGAGCGTGTAATATCTCAGCATGCCCATGTTTGCCTGTGACTCTCAGGATCAAGTCCCAGCAGGAAGCCAGGGCACCATCCCTGAGCTGACATTTCACTGACCAGCCTGGAGAAGGCTTTGAAATCAGTATGCGTTGCCTGTTGCCAGGAAGAGTTTGGGCTCCCGGGTAGAAGCAGGAGGTGAGTGAGGAGGAAAACCAAGCCCAAAGAGAAAAGTAATTGTTAAGAAAGGCAGGGCAGAGGAGAGAGAAAGGAGCCCACATCTGTGTTATACTTCACAGTTTGCCAGGCAAGCGGGCAGCCATCAGTGACAAGGACAACAACATCATTAATCCATCCTATGACCATAACCCAGTCTTTGACTTCTCAAAACTCCCCCCCCCCATGCATTGTTATTTCATTTGATGTTTACAAGGCATGCTTCCTTTTGATAAGGATAATGATAATGATAAAATTACATTCCTATGTCTTTTACCGTTTATAAAGCATTTTCTTCACAATAACCCTAAGGTAGGTAATGCCAATTCTCAGATTAGAACATGAAGTCAGTGTGGTATAGTGGATGGACCGCTTGACTTTTAAGTCAGAGGAACTGTATTCAAATTCCACCTATGCTAATTCCTCCCTGTGTGACCTTGGGCGACTTCTCTTGGCTTGCTTCCTCCTTTGTAAAATGAATTAGATAAACCCTAAAAAGCTCATAGGCTCCTCCAGCTCTTACAAGGTCCCATGATCCATGAAGTGGCTTGGTCAGTAAGGGAACCAAGACTTGAACTCAGGTCTTCTCCTCACTGCTGCCTTAGTCTTTCTCATTTGAGTAATCAGGAAGCTGAGGCTGAATCAAGTTAAGCGTCTTGCCCAAGGTCACACAGTGTGAACCAGGGACAAAGGTAGGAATGGAGGCAGGGGTGTGCTGGAGCCTGCTCAAACCAGCTCTCCAGCCAATCGTTAAATTTTCAGTTCAGTCCAAAACATTCATACTTCAAAAATCAGCTGATTCTACAAACCAGGACCTGATTTTTTTTTGTTTGGTTGATTATCTAGATTTAAGAAAGTGATGGACAAAATGTTAATAACACAAATTAAACACTCCTGTGTACCAATGTAAATGGGGTGGGGTGGGGGCTTTGGGTGGGGGAGAAGCTAGCTGTTAAACATTGCCAGCACACTCCTGACTAGAACCCAGATTTCTTGACACCTAGTCAGACCCTTATGACACTTCAGTGTGGTCCCCTTGGTGCCTCAATCAGAGGCTACAGATGGTGTGACAGATCCTGTATGTGTCCCAGGAAATGCTTCCCACATTCTCATGTGTGAGGAGAGAGAGGGGAAAAGAGAGATGGGAGGGTGGAGGTGGGGGGAAGAGATAGAGGTGGGGGGAGGAGAGGAGAGGAGAGAGAGAGAGAGAGAGAGAGAGAGAGAGACAGAAGAGGAGAGAGACAGAGACAGAGAGAGGAGAAGAGAAGAGAGAGGAGACAGAAGGAGAGAGAGAGAGAGAGAGAGAGAGAGAGAGAGAGACAGAGAGAGACAGAGAGAATGAGAATAAACGGCTTAACTTCAGCCACAGGTCAGAAGGGTGACAATATAGTCCCAGTGGGTGGGGGCAGGGGTGATACTGGCTTGGGCGGCCAGATACCGAGCAGAACAAGCAGCTGCTGCTTGCTCCCTACCTGGTCCTGTATGGGGACTGGTCCCTTTGTAGTCCAGTTCTGCTTGGTGCCAGAGCAAGGACTAGACTCATGACTAGTTTAAAGAGAATAATCCCTGCTTTCTTCTACTTCTCTAATAATAACTACCACTACTAGCCTACATCTGGGCGTACATGCTCATATTTAAGCTTCACAACCACTCTGGTGAGGTAGAGGTCTTATCTCCATTTCACAGATGAGGAAAGGGAGGCACAGAGAGGCTAAAGGACTTCCCCAAGGTCACACAGCTAATTTGAGTCTTCCCGCCTCCAAATCCAGCTGCCTCTCTCTCTCTCTCTACTCCATCACGCTGCCTCTTCGTTGCCCGGCCCTGCAGCGGCCCCTCACTCACCTTGAAGGACTGAACGAAGGTCCACAGGAGAATGCGAATGGTGTAGCCCTGGCGAAGCAGCTTGATGAGTCTCGCCGCCCGGAAGAGCCGCAGGAAGCTCAGGTTGATGAAGTTGTTCTACAAAGAGGAGAGAGCTTTCTCCGACCTCCGGACACTTACCCCCGCGAGTATAGCCCAGCTGCGCCCCAGACACCCCCGCCCGTGCCCCTGCCACCCCAAAGAAAAAGGGTTAAAAAGAGGTTAAAAATAAAATAAAAAATTACCGCTTCACGATCTAAGCAGCGATCGGCCACCAGAAAACCTTCCAAAAGAAAAACTCGTCATTGCAAATCATCTCACATGCAGCAAATCAGAGAAAACCCCATTCCGCTCCAGGGCCCTCCCTTCGCCAGGGCAGGAGAGAACGCTCAGAGCCCTGGACACGCCATCCTGGGCCTGGGCAGGCCTTTTCTAAAGCCGGCTCATTGGCTGGCCTCGGAGGGCAGGGTGGGGCCCTGGAGGGAGGGGGTCTCCCGCAGCCTTGCGTCAATGATCGAGATTGGGGTCTCCTGCAGTGCTTAGCTAAGAAGGCTCCCAGCTGCCTGGCGGGGCTGCCCACTTGCCAAAGCAGAGCTCCACAGGAGGGGCCAATCCCCGATGTGCATCTGGCCAGCCTCGACAGAGGGTGCCCCGGAGGAGCGCTTGTCCCTCCCTTACCCGAGGGGGCCGAGCGGGGAACCTCCGATTGAGAAGCAGGGCATTTTACCCAGTGGACACCGGGCATGTTCCTCAGCCGGGCCCACTCAAGGTGCCCATCGCCTTCTTAAGAGTTCAGAGTTATCCCCCTTGAGGCACGGCAAAGGCTCTTGACCTGGGAGTTTGGTGGCCTTTCAGGGAGGGCAGAATACATGTAGCTCACCTTTCCAAAACAGAAACAGACATGAACATGTTTCTCTGCTCTACAGGTGGCTTGAGTGGAAAAGGCACCCATCCCTCAGCCCAGGAACTGGAGCCCCCAGCGATCAGTGAATCACAGCAGCGGGGACAGAGGGGCACCAGGAGAGCCCTGGGCAGCCAGGGCTTCCCACAGAGGCACTGTCAGGTCCGGGCACCTTCCCAGCTCTTTCCTCCAGCCTTCTTTGACCAGAGGGTATCCCTTTGGGTGAGTTTCACCCAAGCTTCCCCCAAACTGGAATGTATTAGTTTGCCAAGTTCCTGGGATGGCCCCTTTAAGCATCAGTGCAGGGGAAACCAGTGGGTGTTGTGTCGGGCTAGTGCCGTCCCTGCCTGATCAGGTCCATGCACATACCAGTCTGAGTGTGGTGCTTCGACTTCAAAATATATATATGCAAAAGCAGCTCAGACTTAACACAGCTACCGTGTGTCAGACTCGGTCATCAAATAAAGAGAAAAGAGACAAACACAAGGGTGTTGAATGAAACAGCGACAGAGGGGCAGAGCTCCCTGACGGCCACAGAAGCAGGCAGTGCAGTGGGAAGCAGATGCCAAGGGAGCGTAGACTCTCCTGGGCTCTCCCTGCAGGCAGAACCCAGGCTGCTGCAGCCCTCCCTCCTCACCGAGCTACCCGGGATCCCGGGGCGCCACAGAAAGGCCCTGGAGAGCCTGTCCCGTGGCCCACACCTCCGAGGCTACAGCATCTCTGAGCCCCAGGCTCACCTGGCTATTTCTTTCTTTGCTTTTGCTAATCCCCCTTCTTTGCAGAACCTCTAAGCTCCAGGAAATGGGGATCCTTTCTCATTTCCCTCAAGGCTATTGGGAAAGTGGTGTTAGCTGCCATACTGACAATAGGCCCTTTCTCTAAGTACCCAAGAGAGGGAAGAGAAGAATTTAAGACCCAGGACTAGCTGGGTGACCCGGGCAAGTCCATTACACTCTCCGAGTCTCCTCTCTTTATCTGCAATGCGAGAAGAGAAATACCCGGTATAGATTACCTGCTTCATAGCATTGTTGAGAGGCTCAAATGAGAAAATGTACATGAAGCACTTTAAAGTACCAGATAAATGTGGGTTATTATTATCATCTATATCATTGGGCATTGTTAGCATAAAGGAGGACAAAGTCTGTCCTCCACATTTCACAGATGAGGAAACTGAGTCCCCATGAGTGACATAGTTTACCCAAGGTCACCCAGGTAGCAGGACGCACAGCTGGGATTTGAACCCAGGTCCTCAGACTACGAATCTGGTGTTCTTTCTACAGCTCCATCCTGACAGAACAGAATGGGCCAGAAGGTGTTCATCACCTCAGGCTGAGGGCATAGGTCTATTTATAGAGGTCCTAGGGCCAGAGAGGAGAGAATGGATAGGCTTTCTGACATTCTCCTCATCCTTTCTGTCAGAGACCAGACTTCATTACTTTGTAAAGAGCTGGATAGCCGAACAGACTTCCTCATTCTGCACTCATCCACCAGCTCCAGGTTACAGAATGGTTCCATGCTTGCAGCTGATGCAATCCTAGAACCAGCCAGGGTCTCCTTAGGTCTCTCCTGGAAGTTCACACCCACCTCAGTACTGTTGGGTAGGGGTCCTAGAGGACAGAAAGGGCTCCTGGAGTGGGAAGAGGCTGCAGTGAGGTCCCTCTTTCAGGGTTTCATACCAACATGCCTGCCCCAAGCCAGTGGGACCCATCTAGCATCTCATCATCCTTCCAGCAAATTTGAAATCTGGTAGCAGCCAAAAGGCAGAACCACCACGCCCCAAATTAGCCATTCCTCAAAGATAAGCCCACCAGGAAATTATTTTCTGTGAGAGGAGGAAAGGGAAGGGGTTAGGGAGAAGACACAGTCAAGAGAGTGAAAGCTTACCCTGATTACTGAGCTTCTGCCTGAACTCAACTTCCCCAAACTTCTGTCACAGCCTAGTTTTTGCTCCTTTTCCCCTTAGGCCAAGACCTCAAAGCTCAGACTCCCCAGGGGCCCCTGAGGCAGCCCAGGAGAGTCTAACTGGAGAGAAGGTAGGGAGTTATGGAGGGAGCTGCCCCTGAAGCCTGGGGCTGGGGGAGAAGCACTGCCTAGGTACCCACTGCTGGGCGCTGGGGCATCTCCCTCCAATCCATAGCTGATTTAGCAGTTTTCCAAACTGCACACATGCAGGATGGCAGGGAAACACCAGGGCAGTATTCCACAGGTCCCCTGGCTGCCCACTGAGTCACTTAGATGAATGCTCTCCATCTGCCTGATTGTTTTCTGTTGCACAAGAGTATCTCCATCCAATGGTTACAAGCCGCTGATGGGACTTCCTTTCTTGGCTTTGGGATGAGGATGGTTTTCCACCTGCAGCAGCATCAGAGCTTCCCTCGGAATGAGGCAGGCCCGTGTCTGATGCACTATGGTGCAAACCCAGGAAGGTATGGGGCCTTGGCTGCCTGTGGACTTCATTCCTGGGAAAGGAAGCAGCCATGATGACCTGACAGGGCTACACAGAGATGCAAGGTGGGCTTTCCTCCTCAGGGTGCTCATACTGTGCAGAATCTTCAGGAAAGATGCTGAGGTGAAAAGAAAATTAGGGACCAGGCTTCCAGCTCCAGAGCAGTATCCTCAGGGCACAGATTGCTCCTGGGGTTGTCCATTTCTGTTGGTTGCTGGTCAAATTAAAGCTTTCCATAGCCATCCAAGGTTACCTTGCAACCGATCTGTGTATTACGTGTTCTTCTACGTAGAACTGTGGTCTCCTCCATTAGAACGTAAGCTCCCTGAGGGCAGAGGGCTACTTTACCCAGCACTTAGCACTTAATTTACCCAGCACTTGGCTCAGCTGCCTGGCAAATGCCAACTGCAATTCTGCTTAACAGATGCTTGTTGGTTGAGTAATAAATGCTTGTTGGTTGATTGATTTCCAGAATGCTATTTGGAAAGGGCCTCTTCCAGTACTAAGGTAAAGGTGGGGATTTGGAGACAAAAACTCTCCTGCTGAAATGCCGTTAGTGAAGGAGCTGATCCACATGGGAGGGGGCCCTGCCACCTGCCTTTCCCATAGCACATCTGAGCATAAGGTCTCCAATATAGTAGGCACTCACAAAGTGGGCAGTCACCCAGGCTTGAAGCCTCTAATCAACTTACCTACAACGTGTTAGGGGCTGCTAAGTGCCTTGGATAGGAAAGCAAAAATGAAACAATCCCCGCCTTAAGGAGCTTACACTCTTTCAGAGAGGATAATGTGTGAATACATAAATATGTACAGCGGCATTAGCAACAGAGAAGGAAGGAGGAAAGGCTTCATGTAAGGGCTTTAGCTGAGCTTTGAAGGCAACCAGGGCTTCTAAGAGATGCCTCTGACTCCTTGTCTTCCGAGTTCTGTCAAATCTACCTTTAGGACACCCCTTGTACCCATCCTCTCTTTTCCCTTCACTCCCTGCCTCAGTTTAGGTCCTTATCGCCTCTCACCTAGATTACTACAATAGTCTCCCAAATGGTTTCTCAGCCTCCAGTCTCTTGCCTCTCCACCCATCCTTCACAGAGCTGCTAAAGGAACCTTCCTAAGGCACAGGTCTGATGATGTCACTTGTCTGCTCCAAAACCTTCCATGTTTCCGGTGCCTCTGACATTTAAGGCCCTCCATAAACTGGCTCCGACCAGTTTGGGCCTATTTTCACATCATTCTCCTTCACATACCCTATATTCCGACCAAAATGGACCACTTCATATGCTATTTCCCATCTTTGACTGCAATGCACTCCCTAGCTCATCTGAACCTCTTCTTTGCCTACATCATATAATATCGTGTATTATATACTTATTCTATCTACATGTTGTATTCTCCTCTCCTCAGAGAATACATGTACCTTGTGAGTAGGAATTGTGTCTTTTCTTTTTATTCTGGTATTTCCAGTAAGAGTTAGTGTTGTATAGCAGATAGAGCAGGCCTAGGAGTTAGAAAGACCAAAGTTGCAGGCCCACTTCTTAACCCACACTGGTTGTGTGACCTTAAGCAAACTCTCTGTGCCCTACACAACTTTCTAAGGCCGTACGTTACAGAGAAGGTGCTGACCTGCATTGATAGAGGAAGTCTTATCACTTGGGAGCTCCCTATACCAATGAAATCACAGGTCTAGATTTCTATCTGGTCTCCCTAGTACCAAACAGTGGTTAACTCATAGCAGTCACTTAATAAACTGTTTATTGATTCTAACTGAATTGTTCATCTGTTTCCCCCATAGCAAATCAAGCATAGGGTCCTCTGCATGATGTATATTCATTAAAGATTTGTGAACTAATTTTTTCATTTGAAAATTTATTACTGAGACCGAGAAGGGTATATTCTTGGCCTCAGGATCCTGCCCAGCATGGCATTAAGGTATCTTTTTTCAAAACTATAATTATTTCTCCATTTTAGCAATCCTCTATTCTTTGCCTTTGTCTCTGCCCTGCCACACACACACATACACACATGCACAAAGAAACACGGTTCTCCCAGGTCACAGTAATCCTGCACTCCAATGCCTCCAAGCTCTGGCCATCCAGCCAGGGTCAAAGTCATATTCATTCTATGCAATGTGTCTCTGGTTCCTGGAATGATTTAGGAAAACACCCCAATCCTGGGGCATGACATCAGTGTCTCCAATGCTACTCTCGGTCCAAGCATCTGAAATTTCCACAGTCACAGGCCCATGAATGAGCTCAGTCCAACTTTGTGTTCCAAGTTCTGTGGCAAGAGACTGGGAGTTCTTAGGGACCACACAGATGTTGTCTTTCCCAGAACCAATTAACCAGCCAGAGGGAGGGGGGAGGAGTAAGCAACTGCAGGCTATGGAGAAGCATATGAAGTTTGGTGGGGTCAAAGATGGGTTATTATGGGGTGAAAAGTGATGGGACAAAGTGTGTTACTTGGAGCAGAGATCACTTGGGCAGAGTCCTGAAAAGATCAAGTGCCACAGTTGCTATTTGTGACTCCCTTCCAGTTTCTTATACAGTCTTCTTTCTTGTTCTTTGTATGTTGAAATGCCTGTATTTGTTGATGACTGCTAAATTCACATCGAAAAGATCAAGAGAGGCCAAAGAAGAATCATGAGAGGTATGAAAGCTGGTGGCTTGGCTTTGGATCCCCTCCCTTGTATGATAACTCTAGGGGGTTGGTGACTACCGTGGTGCTGCTGGTCCAGGTCATGCCTCATGTGGCTGCCGAGCCCCCACGAGTAATATAGGCCGGCACAGGTAGAAAGCAATACAATGCTGTAACATCAGATGCAGTCCAGTACAATTCATCTGAATCACAGCAGCCTTGCTTATGGTTTCTATTCCCAGAGAAGTCTCTGCTGATACTCTGACATACTGGACATTTCCAGCAATGCTTCCAAGAAGCTTCAGTTCAGGAATGGCTGGTGCACAGCATTTCCTATTTTACCTTTCCTGGAGTTCTGTTTTCTGTTTCTGGGCAAAGTGGAAGTGAAAGATCCTGTGGCCAAGCTGGGAGGAGAGAGTAGAGCACAATCTAAGGAGGTGACAGCAATTGTGCAACAGAAATGCGCAGGGCAGAACAAAGCTGCCCTCCTGGCTAGGCTGCGTACAACAACCAGGATGGTGAGGGCTGAGCAGACTGGTCCAGAGCCAGTCTTCAGCAACTGAGGTCTTTCCCAGGAGCTGAGCCCTTTCCAATTCCAGGGGCCAGCTGAACTCTACCCACCCCCTACCTAGACACTGTCTAGACCAAAATAATGCCTGTGGTTGTTTCCCGGCATCCTTTCTAAAAGAGGCAGCAAGGCGCATAGCTGCTGCCGAAAGCCCCGTGCCTGCTGGGAGCTTCTGCTGAGCTTTAAGGCCCAACAAGCCAGAGAGAGAGAGAGAGAGAGAGAGAGAGAGAGAGAGAGAGAAGACACGAGGAAGCCAGCTGGGTCCAGGACAACAGCGCAAGACACACACATATTGAGCCTCGCAGGTGCAAGGGAATGCTGCATTTAAAGAACCAAAGGGGGAGGGGGGAAGTAAACAGAAAGACGATCAAATCAAAGCAGAAAATTTTAAGAACTGTTAAAATTCATGAAACCAACCGTTTCCTATATGTGATGTTTTCATGGATGGACATTGGCAAGATTATTTACAAAGTGGGGTATTTTGAGCAGCAGGCGCACAACATACAGACGGAGACATGGGTTTTCGCATTGTATGTTGATTGGATGGCGTGATTCAGCAGGTAGGTTAAGGAAAATAAGGAACAAAACAGAAAACAAAAGAGAAAATGAGTCATCAGGACAAGTAAAAAACTCAAACTCTGAAAACTTCGCTGGAAGATTATTTGATTGGGGGTCATTATTCACTTCTCACAATGCATCTTACCAAAACCTGTCTTTGACAACCTTAAAGTTCAAGGGACTGGGTGGGAATTCTTTGCATTTCTTTTTGTAATGCAGATTTGAAGGCATTTTGTAGACATGGAGTATTTTTATTTCTAGGTAAAGAAATTTTACTGATGGCTGTTTGATCCTAGTTTGTAGACCCTTTTCTATATGCCCGCTGACCCCAACAACCACACACACATATACTCTCATACACCCTTCTTTTCTGGTGGTAGGCCCAGCTGGATCTCACTGGCTTGAGTTACACATTTGGTGAAGAAAATGACATGCAAGGTTTTGTCCAAGGAAGAAAACTACTTCCATGAAGGACATGAAGCCTGACAGACAGCAGACCCAAGAAAAAGCACTGTGAATCTGTTTGACCTTTACTTGGTAAGGGTAGAAAGGCTAGGGGGATTAATGGTGGAGCTCTCCAGGGGACTAGGGGTAATACCCGGGGTTGAGGTGGTATCCAGAGCTTCCATGGCTCAAGTTGTCCAACTTAATTCCCTCTTGGGGTACCAGGCCCAGAATCCACCACCAATGTGACTGGCCATCTGCTTTCCACAAGAGGGCTTAGCAGGCATCGGAGGCCATGGTTCTACCAGAAATGGAACTTATTCTAATTCCGGGCAGGATAGGCAGTGAACAACATGAGAACACCACAGTCTTGGGAACCAAGAAGGCTCACAGAGGCCTAGTGAAGGAGGAATCAGTTCATTTGGAAGCTTATCCATCCCTTTGTGCTGACCAACCCACTCCAAGGAAGGCCATATGAGAGTTGGGCCTTACCTGCTCAATAGTTGGAGCGATGATGCTTACTGCAGATTTGGGCCAAATTATCTTCCCAACTGCTCTGTATGTGTTACCCAAGGTTAGGACATAGAATGTCCAGAAGTGGGGTGGAGTGGGAAAGGTGGATTTTTGACTGTGCATACTAGGAAGCATCAAACTCTTAAAAAAGAACATGGGGACAAGAGCTATCTCTGTCCAGAGTAAAGGGAGAAGCCAAAAGTTCGCCCTGTGATCTGCTTGTAATCAGCATTGTTCATCAAGATTTTATGCTTCCCCTCACCACTCCCCTCCTTCCTCTCCCCCTCACCCCCACCCCAATCACTCTAGCTTCACCCTATGTGGACACTAGCCACTGTTTTCTGTTCAGCAAGGCAGATCCACTTGAGCCTGCAGTCAATGGAGCTGACCCCTAAGGGTTTGAGGTGGCTACATTTTCTCAAAATAAACATGATTTCCAAGGAGAGAACCAATCTGTCCAAGTGTCTTGAGTGCCCCCAAGCTCTTAGAAGAAAAGGTTTTACATCATGTTGACTGTAGAAGAAATCAGGAACTGGTTCCCTTGGAATGAAGGTGACAAGGATCATGAAGACACTGCCTTCATGTCTCTAACCATTGGAAATGACACCCTTAACTTGGTGAACCTGATCAGTGTTGATAGCCACTTTTGATAATTTATACCAAACCATCCCATCTGTTCTTTTAAATAATGGGTGGGGGGTGTTTGTTTTAACCCTGGATTTCTTAGATAAGTAAATTCAGTGTCCCTTCATATTTTCTTTGTCTGGGCAATGGATTGTTTTGAAGATCACAGACTTAGTGCTGGAAGACACCTTAGAGATTATCCAAATACTTTCATTTCAAAGATGAGGAAACGGAGGCCCAGAAAAAAAGGTAAAGTGACTTTTGACAAAGGTGAAGTGGGTCTTAAGTGGCAGTGGCAGGATTCAAATTCAGGATTTTTGTGTTCGAAATTCAGTGTTGTTGCCACTACTCTACACTACCGGTCTCTTGGGGATATCAAGAAAAATGTGTGCCTCTAGTCAGACAAAGAAGCTCACGAATTTCTCCACATGCAAAAAGATTGATTTTTCTGAGGCTCTAAGGCAACAAATTCTGAGATTCCTTATATCTGTCAGAGGCTGATAGAGAACAAGGGGGGAAGATGTATAATCTTTCTCCATTGCATGATTTAGCTAAGAGTGAATCAAAAGCCAAATAGCAGGAACCTAGTAGCCTTGTGTTGCCCTTGTCTTGGGTCATGGCCCAGATTAAGGATAGGGGTAGGAGAGGAAGTACTATTCCACAGATATTAGGGATGACTACAAGGCTGAAGTGAGTACACTAGGGCAGTGGATAAGGAATTGTCTGTCCTGCACATGCTTTCATAACTATAGTCTCCCTGGAGGCTAAAGGCTGGACTAGATGACCTCTTTGCATATCTTGTAGCTCCAGAAGCCTCAGGATATGAAGAATTCAATTTTGTTTTTTTGCTGAATAAGTCATGCCTATGTAGGCAAAGCAATGTGTTTCTTTTAGCTAATTACATAAATAGCTCAGAAAAATCTACCATTGAAACTTGAAGGTGAGAATTACTCAACAATGGATCAAAATTGTACTTGGCTTAGTGTAGAAACAGCAAAAGGCTGAAGGATTTTTTCTCTAACAGTTGGGGAGAGATCTAAAGCACAAACTCCCCTGGCATGGAAGCTCCTTCTCTCTTATTCAGATTTTGCTAAGCCTGGGTACAGAGGAGACTACTAAAAAGAATCTTAAGACCTTTCTTTTCAATAACTATGAACAGTTTGAAAAAGTTTCCCAAGGTAGATAAACATAAGCTAGTCCTTGCATTGAGATTGCTATCCTTATAGATGTAAGGGGGTTGGCCTTTGACAGTTCAGTTGTCTGAGGCATAGATCTGATTGAGTGTTCTGAGATAGAAACTAATGATTTCATGACAGGGCAGTTGTTCATTATTTATATATGACTTGCTGAGAAAGAGTGGAAAGAATATACTTTTGCTCCCTACTCCTACTTGCTATTGAGAAAAACAGAAACCCAAAGTTACTTCTTTGCATTGTATATACTGTAATTGTTGAGTGGGAAAACAAGGAAGAAAGAGAGGAATCCTGCCAAAGAAGCAGAATTGGGGAGATTTTTGACAAGATTAGGATAAGACTTGAAGCCTTTTCCTGAAAAAAAAATGTATAACACTACTTTAGCTGAAGGCATCATCAAAGCTTGAAGCTGGAAGTGATGGACACTACAGTTGTTGTCAAGGAGCAAACCCAAACTAAGGAGAGGAAAAGCTTGCAGGGTGGAACACTAGAGAAGAAACCTAGCAGACCTTTTTGTCCAGCTCAGATGCTGTGCCTAGTGAGGTGTTAGTCCAGCATAGCATGGATCAGCTCAGTTTAATAGTGGAAGCATTTGTTCAAACAGATAAGCTATGCTCATCAAGAAACTTTTATGGACACTGTCCAAAACAGAAAGATAATCATTGAAGTCTTCAATTCCAGAGCCGTGAGTTATCCTGGCCACATGAATTTCCTAGGTGTATGCCTTAGTACCCTAAGACTCAAAGTTTGTGCCTGCTCTCTCCATATATACCATATGCATTTGTGGGAGAGTGTGATTCAGGTTTATGTGTAGAATGTTATATAAATATTATGTATTTGCTTTGCATTTTCAATAAATATTTTAGATAACATTTTAAATGTTTTAGTGATTGATTTATTAATGGGAAAATGCATTGGTGAAGACTTGTGAACTACAGTACTAGTAGGAACAATCACCAACAAGGATAACCTATAGAGCCTCTGGAGTACTGAGTATAGCAGCTGACCTCCCATTGGAGAAGTCCCAAATTGCCAACATGGAGAAAGGTCAAAGGGAAAAAAGTCAAAGAAAAAAAAGTGAGTACCCTAGAGAGGCAGGAAGCAACAAAGTTAAGAAAAGCATTTCTGGACAGATACTTAGACCCTCAGCACCTATGGCTACCACAGGAAACTAAGACTGTGCACACACCATCAAAGTGAAGTGCAGCAAAGAGTCAATCCCATGGGGTCCAAAAAGCCCTGCTCTTGTGGTAGAAGCTGTTTGGGAACCTTCATTCTCCAACTGATAAGACTTCAAGTATCTGAAGTGCTATCACTAAGAAGGAGCATTAGACTTGTTCTGCTTCGGCCCCAGGTGACAGAACCAGAGGGAAAGGGCAGAAACTGCAAAGAGGCGAATATGGATTTGATGCCAGGAAAGACTTCACAGTAATTAAAGCTGTCTAGAAATAGGATCAGCTATGGCTAGGGGGCTCAGAGTGTGAGCTCCTCACTGGATGTCTTAGAGTGGAAGAGGGATGACCATTTGTTGGGCATATTGTAGTGGGGATTTCTTTTGGTATGGACTGGATTAAATGGTAGCTGAGGTGCCTTCCAACTCTAAGATTCTGTGATTCTTAGATTTATGGGCACAGGCCAGAGGGGAATCCAATAGGTCGTCCTGCTTAAAATGTCCCTTCTAAACCCAGATCTGGGCTAAGCTCCTGGTCACTCTTCCCAAGACTCAAGCAGCATGGCAGGGGTCAGTGAAGTTTCTGTCTTAGATCCTCCTCATCTCCATTCCTACTCCTCTCCGTACTCTTATCTTCCTTGAGTGTCCTCAGATGATTCCCATACTCAGACCCTAATAAAACCTTCTTTCAGGGACCAATCACACCAACTCAATCACACTAAGGTGTAAATGACCCAAAAGGTCCCATATGGAGATTTTTCCAGAAGTACTTACATTTTCATAGGGAGCAAAGACTTAAGTCAGAGTAACATTCTGACATCAGGAAGTTTGGAGAGGAGACAGTTAGGGGAGAAGAAGAGTTGCCACAGTGTCTGCTGCCACCTACTGATGTAGCCAGCCCAGGTTCTGGGAAACAGGTACCGCCTTCCCACTGGCCTAGTGTCTACAACTTTCCTTTGTTTACCCAGTCAAAGCCCACTCAAACAGGCTTTCAGAGGCTAAAGGACATAAGGCTAAGAGAGCCACTGGTCCCTTCATAAGGCTGGAGATGGCTACCAATAACCACTGAAGGTTCCCTGAGCCAGCATTCATGTGACCCTTTGCTCAGGCCTAGCGTTTGATTCATTGACCAGATTTCCCTCTTAGACTTCAGCTGTTGCTGAAGGAGATCTGAGACTTTTCCTTCCTTCTGGGAGGTACAAATGGCAGTCACTATGGGACTCTGCCTTAACTGTTTTCTTGCATCTCAGCTTCCCTTACACCTGTGGATGCTGAAAAGTCTTTGGTCCACTCACAGCTCTCCACTGCACCACTCAGCCCTTCGACAATCCCAGTTAATCCCTCAAGTATGGGAATCCCCTCTGCTGTGACTTATACACCGATCAAATTCACCAATCTCCCACTCGGCTCTCTAGTTCATTGTTACCAGCCTATATACACCCCCATTTAGGAGTCTGTTTGGCTAAGCTGGAGCATAACTTCCCACTCCTGATTCCTCTTAAGGGAAATCAGCCCTAATCTCCCTGAAAAGGAAGAGCTCCAGGTGGGTGCTGGTCCTCTCTAGAAGAGGAAGCAACAGCCAATCCTGGAGATGCCTCTAGGAGGAATGAGAAGAACACATTTGGTATGGAAATATTTTTTTTCTGACAATGACGAAGGGAAAAGAAATAATACTTACCGCAATCTCTGTTACTAAAATATCAGTAATACTTCCCAATACTGTTACAAAATCAAAAACATTCCAGGCATCTCTGAAATAATTCTAGGAGAAAAAAAGGACAGGAAATATCGTCTGACTGATGGTGAAACTACATAATGAAATGGGAACTAGAGGAAGTAATATTGGGATAGGAGTAGGGGGCAAGGAACTGACAAAACCATGAACTCAATCTCCTCTAGATGACCACAGTGAGTCATTCATTGTTAAATGTGTTAGCCAGGGGTACAAACCAGAAACTGATCAGAGTCTACACCTGACTGCCAAGAAAGACAGGCTTTTTTGTTGTTACTAGGGCATTCCCAGATTTCAAATAGAATGAGTATGGCTGACATTATCACGTGGACATTAGGAGCCACAAGTCACACGTTTATGTGGCCAAGGTCCCCTGACTAGAGACAATTGTGTATATATCCATAAACACAATCCCAACTAGCTAAACAAATTCAACCCTGGTAGACAATGGCCTAAGAGCCTGTTCAGTCATTTTAGTCCTGTATGACTCCTTGCGACCCTGTTTGGGGTTTTCTTGGCAGAGATCCTGGAGTGGTTTGCCATTTCCTTCTCCAGCTCATTTTACAGATGAGGAAACTGAGGAAAACAGGGTTAAATGACTTGCCCAGGGTGACACAGCTAGTAAATTTCTGAGGCCAGATTTGAATTCAGGAAGATGAATTTTCCTGACTTCAGGCCAAGCACTCTACCCACTAGTTGACCCAAGAGGAGGGTCTTAATTTAATGGTTGGACTTACCCATTGAGGATGGGTATTTAGACAAAAGTATCTCATCAACTGAGGCTTCCCAGGGATCATCCCAAGCTTCTCCTCAAACCTTAAATTCTAATATGTTAGGAAGGCCATGGTTTCCTTTGTTACTTGATCAACCATATGCCAGCATTAAAATATCCACATTTTGGGGAGAAATCCCTGGCCTGGTCATGAGAAGAACTATGCTGCAATCACAGACAGGCCCCCACATGCTCCAGGACCGCCCCCCTCCCCCGCTTCTGGCTCCTTTGCCCCATGCTGACAACTCAGGCTCTTCTGAGAGGTTCAAGAAACAGGGGTGGGGTGAGAAATGAGGGAAAACTCTCCTCTACCTGCAGCTAAGCCACATGGCTCTTGTTTGAGCTTGCTATAAGGAGCATTGAAGAACCCATGCTGGCTGGTTAGCAAAGACCAGGGGATTTCAAGTTCACCACCAACCTCCAGAGTGGCAGATCTTTTCCATGATCCAGCACTCCCAGGACCAAGAGGAAGAGTCAGCATGCTCTTTAGCTTTCCTTGATACCCAGTGCTCACTGGCTTTTATTATCACTCCCTCTGAAGTCACACCATCCAATGGTATCACCCAGTTCAGATCCTGATCGCTGTCCCCTACTGACTTTTTGGACACCCTCCCACCTTAGTGACCAGCACCTGGATTGATATTCTCCATAGCCCCTGCCATTGTCCGAGGTGACTTCAACATTCATGTCAATGGCCCTTCTAACATCCTGGCCTCCTAATAGCCTCCTCAATGCCAGGAGACATTTGGTCTCAGTGGTTGCACCTTAGTCCTCCCCATCACCTCTAGATGGCTCCACCTCTAAGATCTGGTCTCTGGAATTCCCTTTTGTGATCACACTCTTTTCCTCCTCCCACCCTACTGCCTCATTCCTCTTAAACCTGTTTTTTACCCACCTTGTGACCTCCTTCTCCTCAATCCCTACCAGTACCCTTTTTCCCAATTCACCATCCTCTCTTTCAATGCAAATCTCTTCTTTCACATATCAATCTTTTAAGTCAGATAGTATAAGCAATTCTCCCCCTTAAACTCCTTGCCCCTTTGTCCTTCTACTGTCCTTGCTAACTTCCAAACCTGGTTCACCTTATTTGCTTTTGCTACCTAGCTACTGTTAGGAGTCACAAAACTTTGCAGCCTGCATCCACTACAAATTCATGCTATCTGAACTCAACTGGGCTTCACTGCAGTACAGAAATCTTTTTAATCCTGGCAGAATGACTACCTATCAAACACCGCACAGTGACTATTTCAGACCATCTTCTGTTTCCCTTCAGAACCCAGGACTCTGCCTTTGTCCCCTTCTCTCATGGCTGACCTCGAGTCCTGCTTCACTGAAATGTTTTGAAGCCATCTATTGCAAATCCCCTTGTTTCTCCTCTTCTTGTCCTCACCCATCCTTGCCTCCTTTTCCTCAGTCTCAGAGGATTAATGACCCTCTTCCTAATTAGACACAACACTTGTACTTGTGATGCTGATCCCATCCTTTTGAATCTACTCTAGGATCTGTGTCTCTATCTGCCTCTCTCTCCCTTTTCCTCTTCTGTTCCCTCCCTTTCCTTCCTCTCCCTCTTTCTCGTATCTTTCTCTGTCTCTCTCTATTTCTCTTCTCTTTGTCTCTTTCCTTTCTTCTTCTTCTTCTTCTTCTTCTTCTTCTTCTTCTTCTTCTTCTTCTTCTCTCTGTCTCTGTCTCTCTCTCGCTCCCCTCCTCTTCTCTCTTTGTCTCTCTCTCTCCTCTCCTCTCCTCTCCCTCTCCCTCTCTTTCTGTCTCTCTGCCTCTGTCTCTGTGTCTCTGTCTGTCTGTCTGTCTGTCTCTCTCTCTCTCTCTCTCTCTGAATCTTTGTCTCTCTCTCAACTTCTCCAATGTCTCTTTTCCTGCTGGTAAAAAAAGTCTTGCTCTCCTATCCTAAGAATAGACCATGTCTTACTTTCTTAACACCTCAAGCTATCATTGTAGATCTCTCACCACCCCTTCCATGCTAAACTTTTAGAGTCTACACTCTCTACCTCTACATCTCTACTATGAGCTCCTTAAACCCCACCATTCCTGTACCTCCATGAAGGCCATCCCTTCCTCCAGAATGCCCTCCCTTCACATTTTTTACCTGTTCAAATACCCAGGGCAGGCACCTGCCACCTCCTTTACAAATCCTTCCTTGATTCCTCAATTGAAAGTGATCTCCTCTTCCACAAATTTCTTAGAGCGTTTTGCCTGGATCTCTCTTTGCCTGGATCTTTGTCCTTATCACATGCTACTAAGTATCACAAGATAATAGATTTAGAACTTGAGGGGACCTTAGAGGTCATCTAGTCTAACGTCTTCATCTTAGAGATGATGAAACAGAGGCTCAAAGAATCTGAGTAACTTGGACAAAATTATATAAGTAGTAAGTAGCAGGGCTGGGATTTGAACCCAGGGACTCTGGTGTCAAATCCCATCCTCTTCCTAATTTACCAGTTTGTAAATAAGTAAGACTATAAGCTCCTTAAGGACACAGACTGCCTCATGTTTCTCCCCTTTATTCCCAGCACTGAGTACTCACGAGGCCCTTGTACTTAGCATGCTCTTAGGAATTATTCAGTTGAAGGAGATGGACAGACAACATACCAGCACCCCAAAGGCGATGATCTTCAGTACACACTCCATAGAGAACATCGAAGTGAATACAATGTTCAAGCCCTTCAGCATCATTTCATACTCATAGGGGGCGCCATAGAACTAGCCAGGAGAGGAAAGAGAGGGCTAAATATTAAAAGGGACACATATAGCACATGATAAAAAGCTAACTTGCCTGGGCTTTCAGCCACTAGTGAGGTTCTTAGAATCATAGGATCAAAGAGCTAGAGCAGGAAAGGATTTCAGAGACCATCTAGTCTTTTGTTGCTGTTTAGTTGTTTTTTTCAGTTATATCAAACACTTTGTGACCCCATTTAGGGTTTTCTTGGCAAAGATACTAGAGTGGCTTGTTATTTCCTTTTCCAGCTCATTTTACAAATGAGGAAACTGAGGCAAATAGGGCTAAGTGACTTGCCCAGGGTCACACAGCTAGTAAGTGTTTGAGGCAGGATTTGAACACATGAAAATGAATTCCCAACTCTAGGCATAGCACTCTATCCACTGCACCATGAAGCAGCACCATCTAGCCTAGGGGTCAGCAAAGCACAGCCCAAGGGCCAAATGTGGCTCATTTATATTAAAATGAAAAAAACATTCTCAGCTCACAGGTTGGATAAAAACAGGTCCATGCTCATGGTTTATCAACCTCTGATCTAATCCAATTCTCTCAGTTTACAGAGAGGGCAACTAAGATCCAGAAAGGGGAAGTGACTTGCTGAAGGTCACACCCATCATTAGGGGTAGAATAAGGATTCGATTTCAGACCCTCTGACTCCAAATCTAGAGTTTTTTCAACCATACCATAGTTTGCTGAAGCAGCCAATCCACACTAACAGAGCAAAGGGGCTAAGTCATCAACGCTGAGACAATTGAGGTAAAATAATCATTTTCCTTACCATACTTCACACAAGGTAAGCACTCAATGAATATCTATTGAATAGAATTGAATTTCCCTTTAATATGGCAGCAGGGGCTGGGATTCCACCACCACTCTTCCTAGGGGGATCCTCATTTCCTACTTAGCTTTAGAGTGTCACCTGCCCCAAGCTGGGCCAGCATCAAGAGCAGCATATGCCCTAGTGATGTGAGACTACTCACCTTCATCATCAGGACAGCCGTGTTGAGGGCAATCATGGCCATGATGAAATACTCAAAGGGCGGGGACACCACAAACGTCCACGTCTTGTACTGGAAGGACTGCTTGTTCTGAGGCATGTAACGGGTCAGGGGCTTGGCACTGATGGCAAAGTCTATGCAAGCCCTCTGCAGGGAGAGAGGGGGACAGCACAGTGAGCTTGGAGGAGCCAGTGGCAAAGGGAAGCGCATCTCCTCTGAAAAGGTGAAGAGAGAGAAGTAAAAGCCTTTCCTAGCATGTCTGATGCCCTTATCCCTCGAGACTGTTGGCAGCAAAGACCTGAAGGGGCCTGACCACTGGGCTTCCCAGAAGAACTCTATTGCCTTTTTCCTCATGAAAAGTGCCCCCTTGTAGTAATGAAAATGATACAGTGTTTTACAGTTTATTTACAAACTGTATATTTTTGTACAATTACTGTTACATTATCTTTTTAACCTCATAACCACCCATGTGGCTAGTGGTGCAAGTATTTTTATCATCATTGAAGCTCAGAGAGCGAAGTGATTTGCCCAGTTTCACTCACCACCCATGTGATCTTGTCCAAGTAATAGAAGAGCAGGAACTTGAAATCATGCCCTCTGACTTCCATACCAGTGTTCTTTCTATACCATATTGCTATTCCTGCGGTGGCAGTGGCAGCTCTATGTCCCCTATACCTCAGCATAAATGTCCAGGTTGCCAATCACACATAAGCTGGAACCTGTACAGTCTACAACTGTTCAAGCAGAATGGGTCTGAAACTGGATGACTTCCAGGGAGTGGAGAAGTCCCAGGATCCACTAAATGTTCTGAGTCAAACTTGGATCATAGAGTTTACAGTCAGAAGTGAGAGGGACCATTAAGTCTTTCCATGACCAAAAAGATCCCTTCCCCCAGGGGACTATGAGCACCTGGGTCAGGGCTATGATAACTTAAGCCAGTGCTACCCAAGGCATGGCCAATTTGCTTTATGCTTCTGCCTTTAAAAAAAGAGGTAAAAGGGCGGAGCCAAGATGGCAGCTGGAAAGCAGGGACTTGCATGAGCTCCCACCCAGGTCCCTCCAAACACCTATAAAAATGGTTCTGAACAAATTCTAGAACTGCAGAACCCATGAAATAGCAGAGGGAAGCAGGGCTCCAGCCCAGCACAGCCTGGATGGTCGCGGGGTAAGGTCTATCACACAGGGCTGGGGAGCTGAGCGGAGCAGAGCCCAGCCTGGGCCGCACAGACCAACCAGACTGGGAGCCGGGCAGAAGAGGCCCTAGCACCGTGAATCAGTGAGCTGTGGCAGCTACCAGACTTCTGAACCCACAAACACCAAAGACAACAGAAAAGGTTAGTGGGAAAAGCTGCTGGGACAGAGTGAAAGGAGTTCGCAGTTTGGCCACCACCCCAGGGGCAGCAGAGGTGGTGCAGCTACAGAACTACAGCTGCAGTTGCTTCAGGCCCCAGGCCCACCTGGTGGGAGGAATTAAGTGGCAGATCAGAGAGGGAGTGCAGACCCAGCTTAGATCTGAGTCCAGTCCGGGTTGGCAGTTCTTGGGGGAGGAGTAGTGCTGGTGTGGCAGAGCTTGCTGTGTAGAAATAGCTCTGAAAACAACAGCACAGCCCCTCAAGCTTGGGACAAAGTACTCTATACTCTACAAGCAGTCAAACCCAGACGAAAAACTCAAAGGTCAAGTAAGTTGGCTAGGAACATGGCCAGGCAGCGAAAACAGACTCAGATTCAGACTCAGACTTTGGAATCTTTCTTTGGTGACAAAGAAGACCAAAACATACAGCCAGAAGAAGTCAATAAAGTCAAAGAGCCTACATTAAAAGCCTCCAAGGAAAACATGAACTGGTCTCAGGCCATGGAAGAGCTCAAAAAGAATTTGGAAAAGCAAGTTAGAGAAGTAGAGGAAAAATTGGGAAAAGAAATGAGAGTGATGTGAGAAAACCATGAAAAACAAGTCAAGGACTGGCTAAAGGAGACCCCAAAAATACTGAAGAAAACAACACCTTAAAAAATAGACTAACTCAAATGGCAAAAGAGCTCCAAAAAGCCAATGAGGAGAAGAATGCCTTGAAAGGCAGAATTACCCAAATGGAAAAGGAGGTCCAAGAGACCACTGAAGAAAATACTACCTTAAAAATTAGATTGGAGCAAGTGGAAGCTAGTGACTTTATGAGAAATCAAGATATTATAAAACAGGACCAAAGGAATGAAAAATTGGAAGACAAGGTGAAAAATCTCATTGGAAAAACCATTGACCTGGAAAATAGATCCAGGAGAGAGAATTTAAAAATTATTGGACTACCTGAAAGCCATGATCAAAAAAAGAGCCTAGATATCATCTTTCAAGAAATTATCAAGAAACGCCCTGATATTCTAGACCTAGAGGGTAAAATAGAAATTGAAAGAATCCACTGATCACCTCCTGAAAAAGATCCCAAAAAGAAAACTCCTAGGAATATTGTCACCAAGTTCCAGAGCTCCCAGATCAAGGAGAAAATACTGCAAGCAGCCAGAAAGAAACAATTTGAGTATTGTGGAAACACAATCAGGATAACACAAGATCTAGCAGCTTCTACATTAAGGGACTGAAGGGCTTGCAATATGATATTCCGGAGGTCAATGGAGCTAGGATTAAAACCAAGAATCACCTACCCAGCAAAACTGAGTATCATGCTCCAAGACAAAATATGGATCTTCAATAAAATAGAGGGCTTTCAAGCTTTCTCAGTGAAAAGACCAGAGCTGAATAGAAAATCTGACTTTCAAACACAAGATTCAAGAGAAGCATGAAAAGGTAAATAAGAAAGAGAAATCATAAGGGACTTACTTAAGTTCAACTGTTTTGTTTGCATTCCTACATGGAAAGATGATGTGTATAATTCATGAGACCTCTGTATTAGGGTAACTGAAGGGAATATACATATAGAGAGACAGAGGGCACAGGGTGAGTTGAATATGAAGGGATGATATCTAAAAAATAAAATCAAATTAAGGGATGAGAGAGGAATATATTTGAGAGAGGGAGAAAGGGAGAGATATAATGGGGTAAATTATCTTAAAAAAAAAAAAGAAAAAGCATTTCTGTAGGAAGGGAAGAGGTGGCAGGTGAGGGGGAATGAGTGAATCTTGCTCTCATCAGAATTGACCTGAGGAGGGAATAACATACACATTTAATTGGATATCTTACCCCACTGGAAAGAAAGAGGAAGGAGATAAAAAAGGGGGGATGATAGAAGGGAGGGCAGATGGGGGAGGAGGTAATCAAAAACAAACACTTTCGAAAAGGGACAGGGTCAAGGGAGAAAATTGAATAAAGGGGGATTGAATAGGAAGGAGCAAAATAGTTAGTCTTTCACAACATGAGTATTGTGGAAGGGTTTTACATAAGGATACACATGTGGCCTATGTGGAATTACTTGACTTCTTAGGGAGGGTAGGTGGAGAGGGAAGAGAGAAGAGAATTTGGAACTCAAAGTTTTAAAAACAGATGTTCAAAAAAAAGTTTTTGCATGCAACTAGGAAATAAGATATACAGGCAATGGGGCATAGAAATTTATCTTGCCCTACAAGAAAGTAAGGGAAAAGGGGATGGTGGGGAGTGGATGACAGAAGGGAAGGCTGACTGGGGAATGGGGCAACCAGAATATATGCCATCTTGGAGTGGGGGGGGAGTAGAAATGGGGTGAAAATTTGCAATTCAAACTCTTGTGAAAATCAATGCTGAAAACTAAAATAATAAATAAATAAATAATAGAAACAGCAAAAAAAAAAGTAACCAAAAAAAAAAGAGGTACATCTGGCACCCATGAATTCTTCAAAACTCAGGTGATGGACCACAGTTTTGATCCTAATTAAAAATGTCTGCTTGTCTTAAATTTGCCAAGTTCTAATCCCACTCAAGTCCCTGACTTGACCTAGGGAAGAGATAGTGGTATAGAAGTATGGGGTGGGGTGGGGAGGCGGATCTGGCTACTACTGCCTTCAAATAAAAGGTACTTTCCTGTGTCTTAGTACCTTCAGAGGAAGATCAGATTTTTTTCAACAAGGCTACTTCCTTCAGCAACACAAACCTCTGTTTCCCTGCCTGACAGACTCATCAAAATAAAACCCAGAACTGGAAGGCAAAAAAATAGGCTGCCTCCTAGTAGGGAACTCATGGACACCAAAGCATCCCCCTTCATTACTGTATCACCGTAGAGAGTCCCTGTCCTTAGTCAAGAGACATGACCATATCCTCATAGGGTCAGCCACTACTAGACCGTGCCCATGAGTAGACAAAAAATTTTTCATTTGGAGTCTAGGTATCTTTCTGCAAAGATTCATGGGAAAAGCCAGAGGCAAAGAAGTTTCCCACCCAAGAATCAGTACGTAGAGGGATCCGTCATATCAAACCCAGTGGTCTCTTTACAAATCAACCCTGGTTTAAAAAAACCAAAAAAAGAGCAAGACACACAGATGGTTTGTAATCCCAGGCCCAGGGACACAGCATTACCAAGAACCTTGTGCTGCTGAGGTAGAAGGAGAGAGGCCTCCCCAACAGCCCCAGATGTCAGCTAGGAACTCTCCCCTCACCACCTGCCAGGGTTCCTCTGTGGAAGGCCAGGACTCACAAGGTACCTCATTCTTCTCCAGGCTGCATTCTGACATCACTTTGTCTCCCTGCTCCTGGAAGGTGATGATGATCAATGCCACAAAGATGTTGACGAAGAAAAAGGGAAACACAACAAAGTAGACCACATAGAAGATGGACAGCTCCATCCGGAAGCCAGGGCTTGGACCCTGTTCTTCATATGTTGCATCCACTGAATGTTTTAGTACCCTGGAAACAAACAAAGGGAAAGGGAGTTTATTTCTGGCATAAAAGTTAGAACTTGGATTTGGGAAAAAAAACTCCCCCCCCCCACTAATGAATGTGTGGCAATAGAAAGATCACTGAGTCAAGAGAATCAAGAGAGCTGGGTTATATTCCTAGCTCTGCCATTAACTCTTCTATGGTAGCCTTTTCAAAGAACTAGATCTTAGTTTTGTTCATCAATTCTATAGTCTTATCTATTTCTTCGGGAATTTTCAAAATTCCACCTCTTGATAGTTTTAGATTTATTTATTCTCTAATTCTTAAAACTACATATTCAGTTAGTTAATCTTTTCCCTTTTGTTGATGTAGGTATATTCATTCTTTTTCAGTTATTTATTTTTTCTAGAATTTATTCTTTGACCCACTGATGTTCCAAATGCCACTAAGTCTTCATTTAGGTCTTTTGCTTTTGTTTGTGTTCCCTATGTTAACTACTATTTTTATTAAATTATGGTCCGTAAAAGATGTGATTGGTATTTCTTTTAAAAATGTATAATTTTTGTGTCCTAGTACATGGTTTATTTTTGTAAAGATATCATGCAGTGCTAAGAGATGTTTTCTTTAATATTCCCATTCAGAGGATACCATGTCTTTTAGCTAAATTCTCCAATAGTTTTGTTCAGTTCTGTAATTTCCTTTTTGTTTTTCTTTATGTTAGATTTTTCCAGCTCTGACAGAGGAATATTAAAAGTTTCCTGCAGTCATACTGTGGTTTGTTGTTTGTTTTTGTTTTTGTTTTTTTGGCCATTGGCTTTTTCTTTTAAGAATTTGGATGCTATGCCGGTTGGCGCATATATGTTTAGTACTGATGTTGGTTTATTATCTATGCTTCCTTTAAACACTTTATAGCCTCTCTATCTCTCTTGATGTTTGAACTTTCATTTTTTCTTTGACTGACAGCATGACTACACCATCTGTAATAATAATAATAATAATAGTTCACATTTATATTGGGCTTTGAGGTTTTTCGTTGTTGCTTTTTACAGATAGGCTCTCATTTGATCCTTGCAACAAACTTGTGAGGAAGGTACCATCATCATCTCCATCTTCAGATGTGGAAACTGAAGCTCAGAGAAGTGAGTGACTTGCTAATAAATATCTGAGGCAGGATTTAAACCCAGATCTTAACTGTAAGACCATCACTGTAGACCCCATCATGTTACCTTTAGATAGGTGGGCACAATCTAGGACCAGATCATATGTGATATGGCTTAATGGCTTGAGCCAGCAAGCATAAGCAGTCCTACTTACCTCCCTCCTACAGTCCTCCTTTTCATCCTTCTTCTGGTCCTCATTCCCTTTTCTTTCCTACCCCAGCCTTTTCAGAACTGGAGTCAGAAAAGCAGGGTTGGGTGCCCTGCAGGGGACTGCTCCTAGCCTCCCTAAGGTAAGCACTAAGGGACATTTGTGAGGACAAGGGTTATTACTGTATGTGAGTGCTGGCCTCCTTCTGGGGCCTGCTCCCTAGCCAGGGCTTAGGCCCTCTTTGTGATGCCAAAATGACAAACCAGTTCCTCAAAGGGCAAGAAGGAGAGCTATTCTTCTATAGCAACACATTTTGGTTAGCACAGTGCCTGGTCCAGTGTAAGCACTTAAGAAATACTTATTGACTGACTGACTCTTTAACATGGTACACCATGAAAAAAAGTGCTAGAATTGGAGTCACACGACTTGAGTTCAAATCCCGATTCTGCTACTTACTACCTGTGTGACTTTGGGGAAGTCACTTAACTTCTTTGGGTCTCAGCTTCCCCAATAAAATGAAAAGGTTGGATTAGGGCTCTACAGTCCCTTCGGGCTCTAAATCAATGATCTTCTGTGTATTATTTAGGAGGGAGACTTACTTAAATGCTCTCCACCTCTTGGAATCATATACAGAAAAGCATATTAGTATCAAAGTGTATTGTACCCCTCTCCCCATTTATCATGCTCATGCCTGAAATCTTTAAAAAGGCAGGATGATATGAGATTGCTTACTGTCTCAGGGAAGTGGGGAGGAATAGAATTTAGAACTCAAAACTTTACCCCCCAAAAATGTTTAAAAATTGTTTTAACATGAAATTGGAGGGAAAAAATAAAATATGTTTTTAAAAAGGACAAGGTAAAACACATTACATTTTTCCTAGCTAGGCTCTTGCTATCCTTGATTAAAATAATCCATTAAGAAAAAATTAAAAGGCAAGATGGTATAATGGATAGAATAGTACACATGGAGTTAAAAAGACTTGGGTTCAAATTCCACCTTAGACACTTACCAGTTGGGTGACTTTTGGTAAGTCACTTAAACCCTTTGTGCCTCAGTTTTCTCATCTGTAAAATGAGAGAGTTAGGCTTCTCATTCTTTCTAATTCTAACTTTATGATTGCATGATACCCCTTAGTAAGGATCCTCTCTGGAGCAGCTGTCTGACTCTCTCCATGGGAATTTCCTTGTATTCTCTCTTGTGTGCCAAAACATTATCTATCCATCTCCCTCCTTCCCCAGCCACAAAGAACCTGGTGGCAACTCACGTTGGCCACCCTTCTCCTGTTGATACTGTGAAAAGAGTCAGCAAGGCCCAGAGCACGTTGTCGTAGTGAAAGTCGTACTTCTTCCATTGCCTGGGTTGAGCTTCCACTTCGTCCTTTTCATAGTCCAAATACTGACCCCTGAAAATGGGAGCATAGGGCAGGTTAGGGAGGGAAATTATGTTGGGGGTGTTCTTTCCTTACAGAAAGCATGTATAAGAACCAGAGAGACAAGGAAGAGACAGAATCCCTTTGCCGAGAACTCATGAGCATCACTGCCATCTTGTACACATCTAATACCTTGAATTTGATGGGATTCTCAGTTCTCTGAGTTAGTGTTCTTGGCATTTGGGTGGCACTCATTTAAAAACTCTCTATATTAGAAAAGTAATGTAGTCCAGTAGAAAGAGACCTTGCTCTGAAGTTAAAGGACCTGAGTTCAAAACCTGCCTCTACCTGTGTGACCTTGGGGAAGTCACTCTGAGACTCACTTTCCTCATTTGTAAAACAAAGGGATTGAACAACACAGTCTTTAAAATCCTTTCCAACTCTAAATGATCCTTTGTGTCAAGTGTTGACTTTTTTCCCTACACTAAAAATGTTGGTTCAAAAGTCATATTAGAAAACCTAAGAATTTTGGTCCAATCCCTTGACTCTGGTGTGAGCGAATCAGTTGCTCATCTCCATTTGGAGCAACAAGGCAGAAACTCTTGGAGATGTTTGATCTCTCCTAAAGGGGTTTGATCTCCCACCCATTCCCCAATAAACATACATCCTATGTTCAATGTGACTTATAAACTGTTCTTCTCCATGAAAATCTTTAGTAAAAAGGAAAGGATTTATATGATCTAAAGAGAGTGGAGCCTAGCAAAAACAATAGCCTATTTGAAATAAAGTTCTTATATAAGTAAATGGCCATTGTAAAGGATTTAGGCATAGCCATTAGGTCTGATGACTTAGTTTCTTGAAACATTCCAGCAACTTCAAACTAATTCTGGGAACCTCTACCCTTGGTCCCATGGTTTTCATCTTTCACTACTGTCTAACTTGCACCCAACACCTAATACCTAACTGCACCAATAGCCTGCCCCCATGTTCTACCACTACCACAGTCTTGGGGTGCTCTTTCCTGGCACCTACTTTGATCATTCCCATATCCTTCCTGCCTCCAAGCTATCTCCCATGACAAGTTTTCTAGGGTATAGGAAAAAGAATAGCTACTTACCCCAATACCTCCTATACTTCTTTCCTAAGGGAATTGAAGGAGGGAATTGAAAGCACTTCAAATGGCCTGTATTTATGGATTTCTCTCCTACTAGGCTAAAAGCACCACGAGGGCAGGGACTGTATATGTCTCATCTAAACTGCACAGTCTTTATTGATTAAACACAAAGGTTTTCTTTCTAACCCAGAAACAAAGTACAACCTATTGCCTCAGAGACAAAATGTCTCTCTCTCCTCCTCCTCTTCCTCCTCCTCCATCTACTTCTCTCTCTCTCTCTCTCTCTCTCTCACACACACACACACACACACACACACACACACACACACACGCTGTTCTCAGTTTATCACTATCATGGTTATAGAGGTGGCTCTGGTCATTTGGGTCTGTTTCACTGAGCAGTGTGGGCTCAATTGCCCCAGAGGAGACAGGAATCTTCTGGGAATAAAGTAGGGGCACGTATCAGGATTGGAGTCATATGGCAGGACCAGGTTTACTTGGATGGGCCTCAATGGGCCTTTTTATTTTAGCTTTTCTCCAGAATTACATACTAGCTGATTTTCTCTGGGTAGATTTCCACCACCACCCCCCATCCCACCCTCCTGACATTTCTACTAAAACAATAGGCCAAATGGGTCCTTATAGGAGTAAATTTTACTGTTACTATGTAGTGTTACCATGTGACTACTGATTATTCCTAAGTCATGTTACCGTGTTTGGTTACTGAGAAGCATTGATTTGGTCTGGTTAATGATTTTTGAAAAGGGCTCTATGGTATGGGAAAAAGTCGAACCAGCTCTATCACGGGATGGACTTGGGCAGGTCATTTAATTTCTTTGAGTGTCAGTTTCTTCAACTATAAAATAGGGACGATGAAACCCGTACTATTACAGAGGCTAACAGGTGGTATAATGGGCTTGGATTCAGGTAAATTTGAGTTTAAACCCTGTCTCAGACACCTGCTTGCTGAGTGACCCTGGGCAAGTCATTTAACTTTCATTTGTCTCATTTTCTCCATCTGTAAAATGGGGATAATTATAGCCCCTACCTCATAAAGTTGTTGTGAGGATCAAATGAGACAAGATCTGTAAAGCACTTTGCAAAGTATATAATAAATGTTAGCTATGACGATGACGATGATGAGCCTCACAGGACCACCATGACATGAGGAATTCTGGCACAAAACACACTGTAAATCTTCAAGTAGTACAGAGATATGAGTTGTTGCTAGGCAATATTGCTATGTTGGGGTTACTAGTTGTTAAGTATTTACTGTCTTATCCGTGGGGCAGCTAGGTGGCACAGCACATAGAGCATTGGGCTTGGAATCAGGAAGACCTGAGTTCAAATCCAGCTTCAGAAACTTCCTAGCTATGTGACCCCGGGCAAGTCACTTAATCTCTACTTACCTCTAGAGAAGGAAATGGCAAACCACTCCAGTATCTTTGCCAAGAGAACCCCATGGACAGAGGTCCACTGGATCGCGAAGAGTTGAACAGAACTGAAATGACTGAACAACAATAACAATGTCTTATCTACAGCTAGTCCCTCAGGCTGAGAGACCTCCCCCATATAGGCTGGACTAAATTCAAAACTTAAAACACATCTGCCAATCCCTGGCTGCCCTCGAGAGCTTCTGACAAGGAAACTGTGCCCTCAAGATTCCTGGGCCGAGGTTGTCCTTGGGGTCTCTGATAATGTCATGGCAGCCCTGCCTGTGACTCAGTTTACCTGCAATCCCTCTGCAGCTCTTTGGATTCATCTGTGCAATAGAAGAATTTTCCTTTGAAGAGCTGCACAGCAATGACGGCAAAGATGAACATGAAGAGCATGTAGACAATGAGGATATTGAGGACATTCTTCAGGGAATTTACCACACAGTCAAACACAGCCTGTGGAGAGAGAAGCATGAGAGAGGAGGCGGAGCAGGGAGCGTGGGAGGGGCTGGGCAGGGCCTCCGGAGGGAGAACTGTGAGAGTTGGGGTATGGGGCAGATGGTCACATCTGCGACAGTGATGAAGAAAGGCTCGTATAGGCCAGAGGCCAAGCTCAGCCTATGGAAAGAATTGTGGGTGAATGAGGGATGGTGGGAAGACAAAGAGGAAGAGAAAGAGAAAAATAAAAACCAAAGCCATCACTAAGCTGGGGGTCTTATTCACTTTGAATGTGTATGGGGCAGAGGAAGAGAAAGATGTTTCAGGCTTGCTAGCTGCTAACAAGCTGAGGTTGAGCTCAAGGCTGCTCTCACCTCCCTGATATTCTGGGACTGGAAAGAAATCAGAAGCCTCTTAAACTGGGAGTTTCTAGAGGGCAAGGTTCATGTCTTGTTTCCACCGGGCTAAGTCTGAGTTCAAGGCTCCTTCCATCCTGACCTCCTGCTGGCTGGCTACATGGAGAAGTTGGGTGCCTGCCTCACAGAGAGATGATGTGGTACAGGAGGAAAAAAGCTGAGGCCAATCCTACTTCTGTCACTTACTACCCATGTGACCTTAGGCAAAGCACTTCACCCTCCTGGGCCTCGGTGGCCTCATCTGTTAAGTGAGAGGGCTACGCTAGATGGTGCCGGAAGTCCTTTTTAACTCCCAATCTTTGATCCTCTGTAAGGGTGCCTGCCTTTCTCTAGTAAGGTCTGTCTTCTGGCCAAATGAGAAAGGTTTCTTTGAGGGTGGAAGTGACAAAGGTCATCAGGGTCTTTGGGGAAGACAGGACCTCAGCTTGCCAAGCAGCATCTCCTACTCAAGGGGCTTGGGCAAAGTTCCACAGGCTGAATCCTCCTCAGGGACTCAGAAGTCACCTGGTACAATCACCCAAACAACAGGCATAAAGTGGAGAAATTATTTCTGTAAACTCAACCTATAAAGAGTATAGAGAAGACATATAGCATAAAGTATAGATGACCTATCCCCTACGACCTAGTATAGAGGAGACCTGGTGTGCAAAGAGCACTGGACTTCAAGTCAGAAAACCTGGTTTCAAATCCTGACTCTAATAATTACTAGCTGTGTGACCTTGGAAAACTCACTTCATGTCTCTGGGCCTCAGTGTCCTAATCTGTAAAATGGGGATGATACTTGTACTATCTACCCTCACAGAGTTGTCACAAGGATAGTATTTTATAAAACCTTAAAGTGCTATATAAATGAGATTATTATCACAAATGGTCAGGATCCCAAAATATCCTGAAAATAAGGGGCCTGTGTTCTAACTCTAACCCACCAAATGATTGTCTGATGGTTCCAACAGTACCTGCCTCATCTCTTCATTGGGACTAGTTGGACTTTAGCAAGAAGGAAACTTCAGCTGTGTGAAGGTGACAGAGAGTGGGTGTGGGATGGGGTGGAGCTTCCTGTCTACCAAGATCTAACTCAAAAGCATGGCCTCTTTGGGACTCTTGGCTCCCTGCTTACTCTGAGTCAGAAAGCCTTCCAACTAGGCCCATAGGTAAGGGGGGGGTGGAAGGAGGAAGGAATGGCACCCCCCCCCACTTCCTTCAGCTACTCATTGAGTGATGCTCTGTGCTCCCTGGGCTGTGACGAAGGACATTGAATGGGACCAGGGTCACTCTGCTACATGTTTGTGAAACGTTCAGAGGAAGATTTGGAGCTAGTAGGAGATAGAATATAACTCAAGGAATCCAATTTTGCCTAAACATTTTGGACAAACATGAAACTATTCCTCCTGTGGAAGGACTCATATCTTCCCTTCCAGACCCTCTAGGCCCTCTCTCTCTCTCTCTCTCCCTCTCTCTCTCTCTCTCTCTCTCTCTCTCTCTCTCTCTCTCTCTCTCTCTCTCTCTCTCTCTCTCTCTCTCTCTCTCTCTCATCAAAATAAATCAGACTTTCCCCTACCCCTGTGCTTCAAAGATCATCACCTCTCCCTCCCTTCTTTCACACTAGGCAAGAAAACAAGGGACCAAAGCAGTCAGTTCCCCCATCCAAGTCCATCCCTTTAGGACCCTGATTCCTTCAGGCTCCAACCTTTAGTTTTGGCAAGCGTTTGATGGTCTTCAGAGGCCTCAGGACTCGGAGCACTCGCAGTGACTTGATCGTGCTGATGTCTTTCCCTTTTCCTCTAGAAAGGGAAAAGCCACAGAGAAAAAAACAGGGAGGGAGGAATTTGGCTTGTGTTTGGCTCTCAAGAACCCCCCTCCCCACTTCATTGTACCAACGTGCACCACTGCAGGCCTTGGGCAGGACTCATTCTGCACAACAAAGTCCCAGACCCACTGCTGCTCAGGGCTGAGGGGCTCAGTTTCAGCCACAGAAAAATTAACTGCCCAAACTTTGTCCCTATACTGCAGTCCATGGACACATCAGCATCTCTTCTCTTCCCTGGAAATTCCTCATAAACAGTCGAGGGCAGGTGGAAGGAAGTGCCTGGTTACATAGTGTAGAGCAAACCTCATATCTGGAGGAGGAAAAGGAAGAGGAGAAGGAGGAAGAGGAAGGCAAAATCATCCCTCCTCAGGAACAAGCTAGATTGGAGATCTCCTTCACCAGGGAGGAAACACAACTTTAAAGCATAGATTGATAGTCATACATCCCCCTCTGCTGCAGGAAGGAGAAAAAACCAGCTCCAAACCTCATGGGGAGAGAGAAGCAGCAAACTTTGTTTTAGGCAGAATAAGGTTTCCATCTTCACAGAAGAGGAGCAGCTCCTCAACCTGATCAACTTCCTGTGATCAGACATGCTAAGCCATGTAACAAGGAAACTGTTACATGACTGAAATAGCATTTCCCATTCAGTGCATGCAGGTGCTGTCCTGGTTGGGGAGGTTTGGGGGGAACGGTTACAGACCACATGTAGGAGTTCAATACTAAGTGCAGATGATGTCAACCAATAGAAAATGAAAGCTGTTGGGTTTTTCTCCCTGAGGGCTGTGAGGTTTGGCACCCTAGATCTTTGGGAAAGCTAGCCCCAAGACCTCCCAGGATGCCTACTTATGCTACAGGGAAGGGAGAGAGGCATAGGAATGGAAAAGGAAGAAGAAAAGGGAATAGGGAATGTGGAAAAGGAGGAGGGGAAAGAGAAAAGAAATAGAAGGAAAATGAGGATGGAGAAGGGAGGGAAAGGCCCAAGAAGAAAGACGGGGAAGAGAAAGGGAGAAAGCAAAGGAAAAGGAGGAGAAAGGAAAGGAAATATAGAGGAAAGGACAGGGAGAAGAAGAAAAGGATGGACCGAGTTCTGCTCTTGTCACACTAGCCTTTATGGCTGATAAACCTGCTGAAGACCCACCTCTAGGGAAGGAAAGTAAAAGTAACTTGGTCTGTAGCTTTCCAAGGAGACTGCTGAATCTCATGAGGCAGGAAGGACTCCTGGGGTAGCTGGTTAGTTAAAAGCTCTCTATTGGTTGCACCAACTGTCTTCTAGTTGCAACACTGAAGGCATAGGCTCCCAAGACTCAGGTTCCAGGCTCCATACTCTTTTAGGCTCTGAGTTTAGCCTCTAGCTAAGCAGAGGCAGATAGGTGGTGCAGTACATAGAATGCTGGCCTTGGAGTTAGGAAGACCTGAGTTCAGATCCTGCCTCATCATTTGTGACTTTGCAAAAGTCACTTGACTTCTCTAATTCTCAGTTTCCTCATCTGCAAGATGGAGAGAATAGCACCTACCTCTCAGATAGGATAAACTGAGATAATATTGGCAAAGCACTTTAAAAATCTCAACTCACTATGTAAAGACTAGTGGTTCTTATTATTAGCTAACCCAGAAAAAGGCCCCACCAGGCTTTGTGATTCTGGCTGTTTCTGAATGCCATCACAAATGGTGTTTGGTTTGGGAGGTGAGGTGGTTTTGTTCTAAGAAAACACAGACCCGTAAAACAAAATTATTTCCCACATGTTCAGAAGACACAGAAAACCTGAGTTAGTGTGGTCAAGGAGAAAATTAAGAACCTGGTTGGGAATGGGAACAACTGATGCCTAGCTCTAAGGTATACAGGCCTAACCACTCACAATTACAAGATACAAGTGTCCAGAAGGTCTGTCCAGAAGCACTGTGAGAATCAGGAAGAGATCTAGGACCAAGCTGCGTCTTCAGATCAGCAAAGGGGAAAGCTTCATGGGTCTGCTGCCCATCTACAGGAAGCTCAAGGGGGAAGAAGGATCACTAATGAATGCCCAGAAGGAAAGAAAGTCCCCTACTGGGTTTGAGAAAAGATGAGAGATGTTCAACAAACCTAAGTCCCTGTGGAGTCTTTCCTGAAGAATATCAACAAAGAGAATCAGCAGATCACAGGAGATAATATCCAAGGAGAGGAAGATCAGAACCAGGATAAGACCACTGTTTAACAGTAGATGGGTGTAAGTAAGGTGGATTTTAGTGTAAGGTGGATTTTAGTGTGTGTAAAGTGGATCTCTGTTATTCTTTCTTAGAGTTCAGTTTCCCAGGATCCATAGCCATAACAATCTCTTATTCCCAGGTATTAGATATGAGTTCTCATGATTATGGTCCAAAAAATCCTCACCATGCTTGCACAGCATTATATAATGATAAATAATATAAACATTTGTGCTTAAGTTATAAATATCCACTGAGACTGCACAATGAGATACAGGAATGAGATAAAGTAAAATTGGAGGCTATTGCTGGCAATATGCCTTCTTTGCCTGATGCCCTATAAAGCAGGTGGGCACTGGTCAGTGAGTAAGGAACCCTTAGGGTGGAATGCACAAGCTAGAATGCTGTGTTTACCTCGATTGGCCCCCATTGAGGCTTGAGGGGATTTAGGAGACTGCACAAGCTATGCCTGTCTCGATTGACCCCATCAAGACATAGGGGTAGTTGCCCCCTACTTCTCACTGGCCCCTATGAGAAGGGCGATTAGGGAATGCTGTAGGAGTTGGTGCTCCCATTATCAGCATACTCCCTCTTGAGAAGACGACTAGAATAAAGTAAGATTACTAACCCCTCTGAAGCTGTCCTCCTGTCTGACCAGATCAAGAGTGAACCTGTGCTATCAGCCATCCTGTGTGCTAGTATTATCTGTCTTACAATGGGATAATGGCAACAGACAAAAGCAAGAAGGCAGAACTATTTAATTCTTATCTAGCTTCTGTTTTCTCTTCCAAGGAGAATGATCTTTGGACTGAGACAGATGGAATAAAAATCTTTCATGGTGAGGTGTTGGTAAGAGACCAGCCTGCTATTTTCATGAGTTTAATCATTAGGCACAGAAAAGTTACATCCTAGGATACTGAAAGAACTGACAGATAGTTGCTAAGCCACTATCAGTGATTCTCTGAAAAATCATGAAGAATGAGAAAGGTACCACAGAACTGATGAAGGGCAAATGGCAGTCCAATTTGAAAAAGAAAGAAAGAAAGAGAAAGAAAGAAAGAAAGAAAGAAAGAAAGAAAGAAAGAAAGAAAGAAAGAAAGAAAGAAAGAAAGGAAGAAAGAAAGAAAGAAAGAAAGAAAGAAAGAAAGAAAGAAAGAAAGAAAGGAAGAAAGGAAGGAAGAAAGGAAGGAAGGAAGGAAGGAAGGAAGGAAGGAAGGAAGGAAGGAAGGAAGGAAGAAAGGAAGGAAGGAAGAAAGGAAGGAAGGAACAAAGAAAAAAGAAAAAGAAAGGGAGGAAGGGAGGAAAGAAGAAAGAAAGAAAGCAGGAAAGAAAGGAAGGAAGGAAGGAAGGAAGAAAGAAAGAAAGAAAGAAAGAAAGAAAGAAAGAAAGAAAGAAAGAAAGAAAGAAAGAAAGAAAGAAAGAAAGAAAGAAAGGAAGGAAGGAAGGAAGGAAGAAAGAAAGGAAGGAAGGAAGGAAGGAAGGAAGGAAGGAAGGAAGGAAGAAAGGAAGGAAGGAAGAAAGGAAGGAAGGAACAAAGAAAAAAGAAAGGGAGGAAGGGAGGAAAGAAGAAAGAAAGAAAGCAGGAAAGAAAGAAAGGAAGGAAGGAAGGAAGGAAGAAAGAAAGAAAGAAAGAAAGAAAGAAAGAAAGAAAGAAAGAAAGAAAGAAAGAAAGAAAGGAAGGAAGGAAGGAAGGAAGGAAGGAAGGAAGGAAGGAAGAAAGAAAATTATAGGCCAGTGAGCTTAACTTTTGATTTCTGGCAAAATTACTGAACATATAATTAAAGGTATAGTTTGTGAAATGGTAATCAGTAAGGATAACCGTGGCTTCATCAACAAGAGTTCATGCCAAACTAACTACATTTCCTTCTTCAACAAGGTAACTAAACTAGCAGACTGGAGGAATGTTGAAGACATAGTTTCACCCAGGTTTCAGCAAAGCATGTGACAAAATCTCTCATGCTGTGCTCATGGATAAGATAGAAAGATGCAGGCTAAATAGCTGTGCAGGTAGGTCGATTCAGACAGGTTGAATGACAAGACAAAAGAGCTGTTATTAATGGCTCAATGTCAACTTGGAGGGAGTTATCTGGCAGAATGCCCCAGGGATGTGTCCTTGGCCCTATGCTGTTCAACATTTTTATCAATGGCTTGAACACATAGAAGGCACACTTGTCAAATTTGTAGATGTCATGAAGCTAGAAGCAATAGCTAACACACTCTATGACAGTCAGAATTCCAAAAGATCTCAGCTGGCTAGCACCATGGGCCAAATTTAATAAGATTAAATTTGATAGGGAAAAATTCTACACCCGGGTTCAAAAAATCAACTTTATAGTTTTACAGAATGGAGAACATAAAGATGGTTGGGCCACTGTTCATGTGAAATAGATTCAGGCATTTTAATGAGCCATCAGCATGAGCCAAAAAATGTTTATTGTAGCTTATACTACCTTAAAATATAGTGTTCAGTCTAAGGTAGGTGATAGTCCCATTGGATCATGTCCCAGGTAGATCACACTTGGAAAGTATTTGGTTCTGGGCACCATATTTTAGGAAGGTCGCTTTTGTGCATCCAGAGAAGGACCAACAAAATGGGAAGAGAACTGGAGACTGTGCCATAAAAGGATGAAGTATAGGACCTGGGGAAGTTTATCTTAAGAAGAGAAAACTTGCCGGGAGGAAGAGGGCAACATGATAGGTATTTTCAAGTGTCTGAAAGTCTGTCATGTGGAAGAGGGATTGGACACATTCTACTTTTCCCAGATGGCCAGAAGTAGCCGAGAGAAAGATTTAAGCTTAATGTAATTTTTAAAAAAAAGAAAACATAATAACTTGGAGATGTCCCAAAGTAGAAGGAGACGCCTTGGGAGGTAATGGATCTGTCTTTCCTTAAGGTTTTCAACTGGAGGCTAGATGACCAATTCTTAGGGACATTCTCCAGCGGACTTATTTTCAGTCACAGGTTGAACTAGCCAGGGTCTCCTAATCTGGGGTCCATTAACTTGTTTTAAAAAATATTTTGATAACTCTATTCTACTGTAATTGGTTTCCTTTGTAATCCTATGTATCTTATTTTATGCATTTAAAAGCATTATTCTGAAAAGGGATCCATAAGACCTCATCAGGCTGCCAAAGGGGTCCAGGACACAAAAAAGGTTAAGAATTCCTGGACTGAAAGATCTTGAGAATCCCTTCCAACTCTGAAATCTATGATTCTTATCTCTTTCTAATTGGACCCAAGTCCAAGAAGTTGGATGTTCTGGGCATAGTCTGAGTGAGAATAAAATGGGGAAAAGGTTCTGAGACCTTTCTCTCCCCTTTCTGGGGAATCCTCAACTCTAGAGAATTCTTTCTTACTCTGACAATTATTGTGTTGGAGCACCAGGAACTATCTAGGGGGAACAGGGTTGTAAGTACTTATGCTTTCGGGAACCTCTACCCTGAGGTGGGCAAAGGGCAAAGCCCTGATTCATGCTGGCACCTGTGGTTTCTTACTCTTCCTGTGTTATTTGGAAGTATGTTAGGGATTCAGACACCTTCCTTGTAACCTGTATTGTGGACTAAGGTCCCAAGTCCTACTCCTGTAAGTCTGTGTCTGGAATTCATCATTAGGGTCCTGCTGACTCAGGAACCCTCGAGCCTTGAAGTCAGCTTACATTCTACAGATAAAAGATAATATCAAAGCTAAGCCCCCAGGCACCCCCTGACACAAGAAATTAAAGCTGATGATGCTTAGAAAGCTAGATTATTTGGACTTAGATTGCTCTGCCAGCCTATAAAGCTGTGAACTCTAGGAATCCACTCTCAATAAACTGTGAATCACAGAATTCTGTCTTTAAGGCTATATGAATCCTGAGACTCTCCTGCCAAAAGGCTACGAATTCTGGGGTTCTCCTGACTACAGGGCAGTGAATTGCAGGCCTCTCTTGTCTCCAAGTCCTGAGCTAGGGCTGCTGCTAACCAGAGTATTATGTAGGAACGCAGTTAGAAACTTCTAGATAGGTATGGGTTCTGGGAAGCATGCTGATGTTACTAAACAAATGAGAACTGGATGGAAGGAGATTGCCTAAAGATGATGAGCAGTGGAATTCAACTGATTCCAAAGCCAGTGGAATGAGTGTAACATGGATTACAGCCATGTTGTCTGGGGTGTGGTTTGCTAAGGGAATGGTGCACAGGCATTATTAGTAGGGCATGAGAGACAGCAAGAACGCATTACCCCATAAAGCTCCTACAGAGAGTCCGGCAACAGGAAGACAAAGAAATAATTCAGAGTCAGTGACACAGACAGAGAGAAATTGACAAGTGAAGTCCATTTGTGCATGTAAATTCTCTCTCCCTCTCTCTCTCTCTCTCTCTCTCTCTCTCTCTCTCTCTCTCTCACACACACACACACACACACACACACACACACACACACACATTTTACAGAATTCACAAAATCTTAAAAGGAAACACCAAACAGACAGCAAACTCAGCTGTACCTCATCCCAGCATCTCTGACAGGGGCAAGGGAGACAGAGACCTATCCAAGGTAGAAATACCTAGTCTTGGTTTGGGAAAATTGGCAAAGCATTGCTCCCATGAAACCCTTTTCTTTCCAAACACACACAGTTTTGCAGATCCCTTGGCTATGTCTAAATATCACCAAACTAACAAGCAGAAAAGTGATTGACTGGACTTTGAAGTCTATGCCAGGTCTCTAAAGTGAGGGCCCTGATCCCCAAAGGGTGCTGACCAAGCAATTAGAAGGTGGCAGTATGTGTCACATCCCACGCTCTCTGCAGCAGCCAGTCACTGGGCTCCAAGATGACCCCCTTCATCCCTTATCACCCAACGCTTCTACACTTTACCTCCTCTTGCAACCATGGGCACCTTCACCAGAAGCTGTGCAGGCAAAATTCTCTCCCCCCCGCAGGTGCCCCAGGGTCCCCACATCCTTCCCCTTGGACCATCTCACAGCTGTACCAGGTATCCCTTAGCAAATAGACTCTATATTTCAGGGCAGTGACCAATGAAGAAGGCCCTCCTCACCCCCAACCACCACCACTTTGTCCGTCCTTTTGATGGGACAAAGCGAATTGTACAAGATGAGCAGGCATGAGTCGGCTTTACAGATCTCATTGAATTATCTCCCCCCTTCTCCAAATTTTCCTGTTTATGTCAAAGGTATCATCACCATTCCAGCCACTGAAGTTTGCAATCTTGTTGTCATTCTCAACTCCCAACCCCCCCTCACCCCACACAGCCAATCAATTGCCAAATCTTGCATTTCTACATTCACAGCACCTCTCAAATCTGTCCTCTTCTCTCCATTTACACAGTTGCCACTGGTTCAGTCCCTCATCACCTCACTGGGACTGTTGCTACAGCCGCCTGATTGATCTGTCACCCTGCCTTAAGTCTCTTCCCCCTCCAATGCGTCCTCCGCCAAGCTGCCAAAGGGATTTTCCTGAAGCACAGTCTGACCCGGTCACTCTCCTACTCAAAAACTTTGGTTGAGCTGTTGACTCTAAGATAGAACGAGATTTCATTTTTATCTCATCCAATGTTTAATTCTTTTTTTATATTTTTAAATGTGCATAATTACTAGTATAGTTGTATGTGTTTGTAATTTCTAAATACATATATTGGAGATGTTCCAAATATCGCTACTAATCCACTTTCCAAAGTTTGACCTTTCACTAGGCTGCCCCAAATAACTGTCCTGAGGGACTTTTCAGTGACTTGTGGGATTGTGCCACAGTGGAGACAATCCATGTGCTCACAAATCTGAAATATGCTTATTTCCCACAGCAGTCACTCGCCAGCCTTTGGAGTTCTGGTCAGAACATTGCTACTTCCACAGCTCCTAAGAAATTAGAAAAGAGGTGAAAAGTGTCCTGCTGTAGATTGCCTTTGCTTTGTTTGCTGAAAAGCGGAGACTGTGGTCTAAGGAGGCAATGAGAAACCTGTCCCGATGGAAGGCCTCAGAGAAAGCTTTGCTCTCAAGCTTTTCTTTGGTTCTCCCAGATGGTATGAGTCATTTTGTAGACTAATAGTCCTAAAGCGCTTTCCAATGTTAGCTTCAAAGGAAGAGCAGTCAGCCCTGACCTAGCCTTCCAGACTGATTTCCCATTATACCCCTACATATTCCATTTGCCAGTCCAATTGGCCTACTGGATCATCCCTATATGTGACTTGCTATCTCCCACCTCCAGGCTTTTGCACGAGCTGTCTCCCACCCCCGGGATGCTCTACCTCCTCACTTCTCTGCCTTTTGGAATCCCCAGCTTCCTTCGGGGCTCAGCTCAAGTGCTATCTCCCACACAAGGCTTTTCCTGATTCCTCCTGTCATGTTCCCTTTCACCCTCCCCCCACCATCTAAAATTACTTTGGCTTTTTTTTAGTCACTATGGTATAATGGATAGAATGCAGGCCTTGGAGCCAGAAAAACCTGGGCTTGAGTCTCGTCCTCTGATACATACTGGCTGTGTGACCCTAGCTACTTCTCAGTGACGTAGGTAACTTGCTACCCAGTATATTGTGGAGAAAGTGCCAACCTGCATTGATAGAGTTTTCTCATCTAGGAGTTTCCCGTATCAGTGAAATCACAGGCCTGATTTTTGTCCTCTTTACTTTAAATTTAGAATGTAGAATGTAAACCTATCGAGTCCAAGGACTGTTCCATTTTTTCCCTCAGTGTCACCAGTACCTAGCATAGGAGTACCTGGCAGTTGCTTAATAGATGCTTACTGAATTAAATTGAACTAGGGGCTTCATCTGGTGGCAGCTAGGTGGCGCCATAGTGTAAAGACCAGGCCTGGAGTCAGGAAGATTCATCTTCCTGAGTTCAAATGTGACCTGAGTCACCTATTTATTAGCTGTGTGACCATGGGCAAGTTACTTCACCCTGTTTGCCTTAGTTTCTCATCTGTAAAATGAGCTGGAGAAGGAAATGGCAAACAATTCCAGGATCTCTACCAAGAAAATCCCACATGGGGGTCACAAAGAATTGAACACAACTGAAAACGACTTAACAACAACAGGGCTTTATCTGAGCGCACAGCGTCAAGGAGACACATGAGAGCATCCACACAGAGACAGAGATGAGGACACACACAGACAAGGGGGCACAAGGTGGGGTGGGGAGCACACACAGTCTGAAGCATCAGGACGGGCTGACAGTGTGTTCAGATGTCATAGAGGAGCCAATTTAACCACTGGCAGTAAGAGGAGAAGGGAAATTTCTCTAAGCCAGACAAGTCCTAGCCAATGACCTGTAGTTGAATTGGTCACAACTAAATTTGCTTCGTGCATTTCTCTGAACAACAAAAGCTTTTATTTGTTTTTTTTGTTGTTGTTTGTTGTTGTCCTTAACTAGCTTTAGACTCAGCCATCACTGGGATGGGAAGGAGACCAAGGTTCCCTCCTGCTGCACATAACAAACTCCAGGACGTGGCCTCAGACAGGCTCAGAAAAGCAAAGGGAAGGAAAAGATGGAGCTCAGGGCCCTTGCCTCAAGAAAGCTCCAAAGAGCTCCCCAAGTGGCTCATGGGGGTGTCCCTCTCCTCCTATGAATCCCTGGCACATGTTGCCAATGCACCCTGCATCTCCAATTGACCACTGGACGTCACCTGGTGTCTCAAATTCAACATGGCCAAAACTAAAGCCAGAGGACCTTGGTTCAAATGCTGCCTCTGATGTTTATCACCTGTGTGGTCTTGGGCAAATCACCTAACCTCCCTGGGCCTCAGTATCCTCATCCATAAAATGAGGGATTTGGATTAGACAGATAAGCTTTGAGGTTCCTTTCCAGCTTCCAATCTATGAACCTCCTAGATCTTAACTCCCTCTACCTTCACTGATGTGGATGGCACCAACATTTTTCCATCACCTACTTGAGATGGAGCCATCTTTAACTATTTCCTTCTCTCCCACCACCAATAAGTAATAAATAATAATAACTAATAAATAAGTAGGCCAAGGGGTTGCAAGTTCCATCAATTCTACTTCCATACCGTGAACCATATCCACCTTCTTCTTCCCCCTTGAATAGCCACCACTCAGTTCAGGCCCTCATCTTCTCTAGCTACGATTACAATATGATAGCCTCCTATCTGGTTTCCCTGCTTCCAATCACTCCCCTCTCTGATCCATCTGGCAACACATCCTGCCAGAGCAATCTTCCTAATGCACAGTTTGGCCGTGTCACTTCCCTGCCCCCAAAACCTTCTCTGGCTCCCAATCGTCCATAAAGTAAGAGACAGAACTTGGTGTTCAAGGTCCTCCACAACCTATATTTCAAGTCTCATTCACACTAACCCCTAACCCCTAACACTAACCCACTAATAGTATCTACATTCCAACCAAACTGGAATACTAGCTACATTTTTCTTGCATCTGCATATACCAGAAACACGCTCTCCCTCCTCATCTTCCCCCACTTGAATCCTTCTCTTCATTTCCTTCCATTTCTTCCTTTCATCAAGGCCCAACTCAGTCTTCCCAGAAGCCCCCAGTTGAAAGTACTCTCTCTCTCACACACATACATACATCATAAACACATTTTTCTACGTTCATCGGCGTCCCTATCCCATTCTGCTTTGTATCATATTTATTTGGGGCTCTATTCTCCCTGGTAGATTGTAAACTTTTTGAGGCTAGAGACTGTGTTGTTTGACATCTTTGTGTCCCTAGCCCAGAACAAAATGCCCTGAACATAGTAGGCACTTCACAATTATTTAATTAAACTGAAATGAATTCCTTGTTGAGATCTGACCACTGACCACAGAAATAAGCACTAGGATTGCAATGATCATTTAATTAAATTCCATTCAATTCAATAAACATTTGTGAAATTCCTACTGTGTGCAAGGCCCTTTCCTGCTGGGCTGCCAGAGATACTGGACATCACCCCCCCCCCCCCCCCGTCCTCAGGAAGCTTACAGTCTAGCAGAAGAAACAAGATAGGGACTCACTCATAGAACAGCAATAAAAGGTAGGATATGAAAACAGCCCCGAGAGAGGTACCAAGTGCTTTGGGAGCACAAAGGAGGAAAAAATCATTTCCAAATAGGTGGGATCTTGGAAGGCTTCATGGAGGAGGTAGCATGTGAATTATGCCTTAACCCATGGAATACTGGATCAGAATATTAGAGCTGGAAGGGACCAGAGAGGTCAGCAATACAACTCCCTTATTTTACAAGTGAGAGAGCTAAGGCAGAGAGAAATTAAGTGACTTGCCCAGGGTTACACAGCCAATGAGTATCTAAGGCAGGATTTGAAAACAGGTCCTCCTAAGGTCAAGTCCAGAGCTCAATCCACCACACCAGGCTGGATAGGGTTACAACAGGGAGAAGGAGAATTCCAGGCCTGGGGAACAGTGTGAGTGAAAGCAGGGAGGCAAGAAAGCCAATGACACATACACTCTGGCCAGCATGTAGGGTCAGCCAGGGTCAGTGCATGGAGGGCCTGAATTTCAGGCCAAAGAGTTTAGACATCATTTGGGAGGCAGCAGGAGCCACCGAAGGTGTACGAGGAGGAGAGTGCCACAGGCTAAGTGGGACACTAGGAAAATTAGTCTCAAGCGTGTCAGATTTCTTTCCTGGACATAAAGGAGTGGCCTCCCCACCTGACCAGAAACGAGGCTTGTCTTCCAGGGCAGGAAAGCAGGCCATCAAAGACAAGAAGACCTAGCGGCCAAAACATTAAGAAAACTCAGATCAGAAAGACAAATCATCTCATGGAGAATGGTCAGGCACCAACCGGAGCAGACAGAAAGGTGTCTGATTTTGGTATTGGGGCTCAGGTGGAGCTTGCCTTCTTCTAACTCAGGCTGTTTCATGTGCCTCAGAGGTGTCTCCCCACCTAGATGGTGAGAGAATAATTGAGGGAGAATGCTGGCTTTGGAGCCACGACCTGGATTCAAATTTCACTTCATCATTTACTGCCTGTGTGATATTGAATAAGTCATTTAACTTCTCTAGTTAGCTTCAGTTTTCTTTTCTATAAAATGAAGGCAGCTAGAGGGCACAGTGAATAGAGAGCATTGGGTCTGGAGTCAGGAAGACCTGAGTTCAAATTCAGCCTCAGATACTTCCTTGATGTGTGACCCTGGGTGAGTCATTTCTGTCTGCCTCAGTTTCCTCTCCTCTCCCAGCACCAAGCACACTTCCCACGGTAGGGATCTATTATCCCAGAGGCAAATGGCCACTTTGTCCTCAGACACAGCCCTAGGGTCCCCTCCCCAGGCAGGAAATTCAGTCTGTCAGCCATATTTAGCACTAACCCTTAATCCTTTATGTCTGCACTGTCCTCTTCCTTCATAGATAGCTCAGGGGCCAATTCCCCTCTTCCCCATCCTGCTCACTTTGCCCTTCACTCTGGGGAACCAGGGATGGGGGAGAAAAGTGACTTACGAGAAGGCAAAAGCCACCAGGGCCCCACTGACCACAATGAAGTCCAGAATGTTCCACAGGTCACGGAAATAAGAGCCAGGATGAAGCAGCAGCCCCAGGTCAATCATCTCCAAGAGAAACAAAGGCCAATAGTGTTAGTGTAAGGCAGACCAGGCAAGCCCTGCATGTCCTTACAAACCCACTGGGTCAACCCCAGACAAATCTCTGCATGGGTCTGGAAAAGCTGTCATACATCCTAGAAAAGGTGTAACAGCCTACTTTCCTATGGTTTCACTCACCACCCCTGTAATTTTCCAAATAAAGATATCCCTCCACAGCCACCACTACTCTGTATGTTGTTCTCCCTTTTAGAAGGTAAGATCCACGAGGACAGGGAGTTTCTTTGTTTTTGTACTATATCCCCAGCACTTAGCTTTGTGCTTGGCACATAGTAAGCACTCGATGTTTTTTCATTCATTCATGCATGGAACCACTTTCCTCCCCCACTTACACACACACACACACACACACACACACACACACACACACACACACACCAGCTCCTGCCTTATCCAGCTACCAACCCAGTCTAGTCCAGTTCAGGCCTGATCTCCCCCTAATAAGAATTCTCACTCCACAGGACCTCACAGTAAAAATTACATGGGTCAGGGCAGCTAGGTGGTGCAGTGAGTAGAGCACCGGCCTTGGAATCAGGAGGACCTGAGTTCAAATCCAGCCTCAGACACTTGACACACTTACTAGCTGTGTGACCTTGGGCAAGTCACTTAACCCCAATTGCCCTGCCTTCCACCCTCCAAAAAAACAAACAAAAAAATGACATGGTTCAATAAGTATTCTTTTTTCATAAGTGAATGCCCTATGTGGGCTAGACTTGAGGACAACCCATATCCCAGAGCCGCCAGAGACCCTTAACTGTCTCTACCTCTGTCCTGTTTGACTCTTTCTCCCACATGGGGGTAGGAGGGAGACTGAAAACCTTGGAACTGCTTGGGGAGCAAGGCTCCTCCCCTAGGGGCTGCCGGGGGCACATGCATACATGCATATACACACAAACCAGGGGCTCCAACAGACACAGACACATAGTAGCTACACTGTACGCACAGCTCACCACAAAGCTACGTTGGGCATCCTGGGACACACAGGGTGCATGATTTCCTCTAGTCCTGGGGCTGAAGGGGCTTCGGAGCTCATCTAGTCCACAATGCCAATCCTCAGAGGCTCAGTTGCTATTAACTAAGGAAATCTACATATGCTTGTCCTTGTCCCCATGAGCAAAAGATCCTAACCCTCAGACCCATGCGTGCATGGCCTGTCACGTTCAGACCCCAGTGAGCAGCTGTGTGACCCTAGGTGGTGGGGGATCTTGGGTCTTACCTTGATTACCATCTCGAAGGTGAAGACCCCAGTGAAAATGTAATCCATGTACTTGAGAACCTAAGGAACAACAAGCGAAGATTCCTTTTCAGAGGCTGAGCACACGGAAGGTGATTTCGGCAGGGCTCATTGCATTGTTTTGAGAAACAACCGTTCTATTGGAAAGAGCCCTAGGTTTGGAATGAGAAGACTTGGATTCTACTCCTAACTCTATCACCTACCGTATGAATCTCTCTGACCCTCAGTTTTGTCATCCACAAACATGAGATTAAAAAATTCCAATACTATTGCTTCAAAGGGGTCCGATGAGGCATACATTCAGAAAGCACTTTGTATGTCTAGAGCAGAGGTAGCCAATATGCAGCCCACAACACTCCAGAGTAAAACACAAACCAGATTAAAATACAATTGGGAAATCATAAAATAAATAAAAATACACTCCAACAGAGAGAATGTTAGTACATGGTTTTTAGGGTCAATACATGGCCCACAGGGATATTGGGTGGCCCTTGTTTCTATCTGAGCCTGACACCGCTCTCTAAAGCATCACTGAAGCATCTGCTGGGGTTGCTCTTCTCGGCTCTGTGGCCTCAGAAGTCTTGTGTTTTGGAATTCGAGCTTCCTAAAACATAATCTGGAAAAGGAGGGGAGCTTCCACAGCTGAGAACCCCTCCCAGAACTCAGGTGGGCTCTTTACCTGGGAACAACCACTCAACTGCAGTGAAACTTAGGAGCGAAGATGAATTAACTGCCTGCTCTGCCTTCTAACTTACTGAGTGACTTTGGGCTAATCACTGTTCGTCTCTGGTGTAATGGAAAGAAAGCTGAATTTAGAGTCTCAGGAACTAGATTCAAATCTCAGCTCTGCTCCTTACCATTTTGTGGGGAGTCATTTAAACTCCTTGGGGCCTCAGTTTGTTCATCTGTAGAATGGGTTTGAACTAGATGACCTCCAATGTCTCAGCTCTAGGACTTATGGTTTATTTTTCTAACCCTGCCTCTGCCCAGCCCCTAGTCCTGGGACATGTCCTCCTCTTGCCTCTACATTTTTATCAGGGAGCATCCCAGGCCTGCTGGAAGGAAGACAGAAGGAAGACATTCTACCAGCAGCCACTCACATTGTTCCTGGGCGAGTCGGCCAGTACCGGATCCTCAGCAGCCAGGGCAATGCTGCTGAGGGCGATGACCCCAAGGATGACCATTTCAAAGTAACGCATATTCACTATGTAGTGGCAAGCACGCCGGAGCCTGGAGGATAAAGGCAAAGAAATGAGCAGAGGAATGTCCATACTCCCTAAAGGGACAAGGGACTTTGTCCACAGAACCATCCCAGGGACCACTTCTGCTACAGACATCAGAGCTATGTGGGACTAAAGATCTGCATGGATGGGGTGGTCCCCCCAAAATGAATGGCCAGATAGTCTTAGGTGCCTGGTATTTGGCATGGGAGAAGAGGGGAGGGTTGTAAGGTATCCATGGGTGAAGGAGAATAGGGGTGGAATACATCAGGATGACTGGAAAGCCAATGATCCTAGGAACTTAAGAAAAAATGCCACCCTCCGATGATATCCCCCGCCTCTCTTTCTCTGTCTCTCCTCCTCCTCCTTTCTTTCCTTTTTTACTTTCTCCTCATCCCCCCTTTCCTACATAATTCCCATTTGACCCATGAAAGTCCTCTTCCCTAAAATAAAGCTTCCAAACTAATAGTAATGGTCTTGGAGAACAGATAGTTTAAAATTCTTTTCTCTCTTGGCCGAGTGATAAGGGACAACAAATATAGAGTGTTACGTATACTATAGACAATTTTTGCTTAACCATTTTTCTTTGTTAAAAGGAAAGATTCAATCTGGGGTGAGGATGAACAGGTATATTGAGAAAAGCCTCTGTGATTGTGCTAGAAAAAGGTACCAATAAATTATTTTTAAAAATAAAACCCAGCTTCCAATTTGTTTACATCTGTCAAGCATGACCACTCCAGAGTCAGTGCCATCATCTTAACCCTACAACCTTTGTCTTCTATCTTGGATATCTCACATTCTAGGCTGAAGCCTAAAAGGTTCAGTCTCCAGTTTGGGATAGAAAAGAGAGCAGAGCTGATGAATGGAGAAGGTGGAAGCAGTTCCAGAACGCAGGGAAGGGGCAGGATTAGACTCGCAGACCTCCTGTGAAGTTTGAAGGAGGTAATATCTGGAAAAATCAAAATGCTACTTTTCACAGCAAGTGATAAATAAGGATTTTGGTGCCCTCCAGAGTTGATAGGAGATAAAAATATAAATTGATTCCAGCAAGGTTCATGTAAGGTCTTGGAGGACAGACCCCCAAATGGTTAATTAGGAGACACAAGGAGTTTTCAGAGCCTTACCTGCAGCGTGAGAGTAATGTCACAGACAAAAATATCACTCTCCTAAAACAAAACCCTTTGCCCACGTCATAGCAAGAACTTGGGTGGGTGCCCCATGGTTCTGACTCGGAAATTTTCCTGATACCATATCTGTAGAAGTTTATACATACCCGTATAGCTATGTGGCAGCATGTGCAGACCACAGGTCTGCATGTGATAATGCATACAGGCCACAGACATGGGTATGCCCATGCTTCAGTTCTGCACATACAGGTATGTGGTATTAGGTACAGCCTACAGGCACAGCTAGGAGACTCACTGGATAGAGCACTAGGCTTAGAGTCAGGGAGAGCCAAGTTCAAATCTGGCCTCAGACACTTGCTAGCTGTGTGACCTTGGGTCAGTCAATTAACCCTGTTTGCCTAGGAGGCAGCCCAGTGGCTCAGTAGATAGAGTGCTAGGCCTGCAATAAGGAAGACCTGAGTTCAAATCTAGCCTCAAACACTTACTAGTTGTGAGACTGTGGGGTAAGTCACTTAATCTCTGTTTGTCTTAATCCGGCAGAGAAGGAAATGGCAAACCACTCTAGTATCTTTGCCAAGAAAACTTCATGGACAGTATGGTCTACAGGGTCATGAAGAGTCAGACATGACTCAACATAAAATAGACATGGGCGTATGACAATAGGTACAAAACAAAGATATGGCATAGGTGTGGTCCACAGATACAGGTGTGCATGGACAGACTGTGGATACAAGTGTGTACCAGAATCACACAGTCTTCAGATAGTAGCATATGCCAGCATGGGATCATGGGAATAGAGAGGAGGGGAGGGAGGAGAAAGACCAAAAAGGGAGAGAATGAATAGACCTTGGTGACTGATCAGATGTGAGGGAAAGAGGAGGTAAGAATGACTCAGAGCTCTGGAGTTCAGCTGGTGGCTGTGTCTGTGAAAGCAGGACCTCTGAGGGAGCAAATATGAAGAGGGAAGAACCAGAACTGAGCCCTAGGGAACATCTGTGCTTAGAGGGCCGAGGAGATTAAAACGGTAAAGCAAATGGTTGTTATAGGAGGGCTCAGGCAGCCTGTCTTCCAAGATATTAAGTCCCTCCCTCCTCATTTAATCTGTCTTGCCCATTCAATCAAAACAAACTTCCTAAAGCATAGTCTCCATCATGTCACTCCTTTGTTCAAGGATCTACTATGTGCCCTATTGCATTGAGTCTAAGGCCTGCCATTCAAAGCCTTACATCACCTAGTCCCTGCCTCACCTCCAAACTTTCCTCCTGCCCCCAACCCTATATGTGCCCATTAGATTGTAAGCTTCTTGAGGGCTGGGACTCTTGCCTCTTTTTGTATCCCCAGCACTTAGCCCTGTGCCTGACACATAACAGACATTTAATAAATGCTTACTGACTGACTGACCCTGTGCTTCATCTGAGTTGATCTTCTGTCTCTATCACTATACTCCCAACACATGCGCACGCACGCACACACAGACTCACTCTCTCTCTCTCTCTCTCTCTCTCTCTCTCTCTCTCTCTCTCTCTTCCTACACTTGGAATGAACTCCTTTCATTCAAATCTTACCTATTCTTCAAGGTCCAGTTCGAGGTCCACCTTCCTTAAGAAGCCTTCCCTGGCCATTACAGCCCACAGCAACCTCTCTCACCTCTGACCTCTGGCACTTAAGAATCTACACTATTTAATCTGACACTCAAATAGCATCTTTTGTGGCTCCATCCTCAGAGGACGTCCTTGAAGGACTTGGTGGGCATGCCCAAAATCTCAAGGTCTGGATGAGGAGAAAACTGCCAAAACCTGATATACTAGGTAAGCCCATGCAACCCAGTCGAGAAGACACTAAAGTCCTTCCAAGATCCTAAATCCTTGACCCCTGTGAGAGGAGCAACAGAAAGGAAGGGCTAGACTGGCAAACACTTCATTGTCCTACAGTCATATCCTGTGAGTCAGGCTTGTCTTCCCAACTACGGTGTCAGCTCCTTAAGGGCAGAGACCAAGTCTCATACTTCTTCTGTATCCACTGAACATCCAGCCCAGGGCAGGGTACATGGAAGCTCAATACTTGCCATTCAGTTACAGCCCATTTGGGTGGATGGTTTCAAATCTATATATTGAAGGCTGGCTCTGCTACCTCCACCAAAGGTCAGGCAGGCAACTTTCCACACACGTGCATAGCCCACAAACAAGTACATACATATAGGAGTTCATGGGGAATCTTACAGGTTGGTGGGACTTAAGCAGAACATGGAGCTATAGGGGAGAATTGGGCGGGGTCCACTCCTTGTCGCATCACCGGCCTCCACGTCCTTCTTCTCTTCCACTTTGCCTTCAAAGTCAACATTGTTCACTATAAGAAGAAAAAAGAATCAACAGGCACAGGTCAATAACATGCCCCCAGAGGCCACAGGTCTAGTTCACTACATGCCAGCAGACCCAACATCACCCTGAGGCAAAAGGAAAGACTAAGGGGCTCCTCTCCCTTTTGGGGGCACAATCTGAAAGGAAGAAAGAACTCCTGGAAAGTACACTGGATTAGGAATCAAAAGATTTAGGTTCTAGCCTTGTCTCTACTACTTATAAACTATGTGACCTTGGATAAGTCACCTAACCTCTTCAAGTTCCTTTTTCCACTATAAAATGGTGATAACAACCTCACAGTGTTGTTAGTATCCAATAAAATAAAGGATATGAAATTTCTTGGAAACTGTAAGACACTGTATAAATGTAAAGTTCTATTATTGCTCTTGAAATTAATTGCTCATGTTGTCCTCCCAATAAAGTCTTGCTGTAATGCCTTAATTGTGATTTGGGGGTGACTCTGACTGTGGAAGGTCAGATCTGACAGGTCCAACCAATCCGGAAAGACTTGGAGTACAATCCCAGTGATGGACTGAAGGTCTACTGTTCAAGAACCAGTCAAGCTAAGTTTAAGAAGTTCATTACCAGATTTGCCACAGGAAGATCATCTACTAAGGTACAAAGGGGTTGCAATCTGCATTGTTGGAGGGAGTACCCACTCTGAAGGAATTACAGGTCTTTCGAGTACTGGAATATTATTATTGTCATCCGTGAAGCTACACAGACAGCATCTAGGGATTGGCTGAGAGAATCAGTCCTGCCCTTTGGGCCTGTAAAAAAAAAAACAATCTACCCAGTAGTTCAAGTTAAGAGTTAGGTTTTGAAGGCTATACTTGAAAAATGATCAATCAAAGAACTATTTGGAGACAATGGGAAAACTGCATATTGTTTTTGCTTATTTTGCATGAATTTATTTCTCAATTTGACTAGCTAATGCCAATAAGCCAGAATGAATCAGAAACAGGTTTTATTATTGTGTTGTTGTGTTTGTCCTTCATTTTTGAAGAGGACCATGGCATCAGGGAAATGATGATATGACTTGCAGTTGACTTTGATTTGAGTGAGGGAGGGCTGTGCAAGGTCACCAGCCTCACTTTCTCCTCCAGAGCCATCTGGATCCAGTGAACAGATAGTCATCAGGATGACTGGAGATGACTCAGGATGCAATGGGAGACTCTGGCCCTTGTAGGCTAAGAGTGAATAGGCCTTTTCAAAGAAGTGAGTTAAGGCATGGCCCCTTTAATTAGAAATAAAGGAAAAAAAAACAAGCTGGGAGGGGAAGACCCTCAGGGTTGCTGTTCCAAAGAGAAACAGTTACCATTGACATTCACTCTAAGCCAGGAGGGCCCCAAGTGGAGCTTGGGCAGGGACCTATTGTCGTCCAATCTATGAGGTTCAGAATGAACTGGGTTTAAGGTTTTGCAATAAGAAAGAAAAAGAGAGACAGAGACATAAAGAAAGAAAGAAAGAAAGAAAGAAAGAAAGAAAGAAAGAAAGAAAGAAAGAAAGAAAGAAAGGAAGGAAGGAAGGAAGGAAGGAAAAGAAAAGAAGGAAGGAAGAAAGAAAGAAAGAAAAAGAAAGAAAGAAAAAGAAAAACTTAGCCAGCAAACCCCAAGTCAAGTGGGCAGCTGCTGGCCATCAAAATTTACGGCATTCTCCACAAGCAGTTGATGGGGAATATACTATTCGCAGTTTAGCAAGCAATATTCACATATTATATGAGACAAAGAAAACAATAGTTATTCGTTAAAATACCGGTGGCTATACAAAGAAAAATAGTCTACTTGTTAAAAGAAAATGTAAGAAACATAGATAAGGGAGTATCAGTATAGCTAGTTTCACTAAATCAAAAAGAACTGCCCATATGACCAGACAAGGGAGGAGCATGTTCCTAGGACTCTGGAATCCTCCACTTTCAGCAACTAAGTCTTTTTTATTGATAAAAGGGGGTTTGAAAAGACACTGAAGGAAACCAATTCCTGGAGGGTCACATAAAGCAAAATGATTAATACAGAATAAGATGGAGTGAGAAGAGCTGGCTGGGCTTGTCCACATCCCTCTTTAGCATCATCTACACTATGAGAGCTAACCGAGGACAGACGGGTCCTGAAAGCAGAGCTAGGAACTATTTTGTTTGGAGGAGAGCTTTGTAGCTGCTCCAGGGAGCTGGAGAATCCTGCTATGTGAAGACCTGGCTGGGTTCCTCCACATTCCTCCTTTAGGAAGATCTTCAGCCTGAAAGAAGCCAACCCCCAAGGTCTAAATTGCTTTGCCTTCTACTGCCCACTCTAGCTTGAAGGGGAAAGTCCTCAGAGCTCAAGAGAGCAGATCAAAGAGAAGCTTTGTAGTTCTCTGGCTTAAGGAAGCAGTTTGTCGCTGAAAAAAAAACAACCTATTTTTACACCCAGCCAAGGAAACAGAGTGGAAAGCTACAGACCCCAGACTTAGGTTGATTGTTTATCTGAAACAGTATGATGTGTCTGCTTTATTGAAAGAGCTTCATGCTGTTTCAGAAGGCTGGGAGTAGTGGGGAAAAAAGTTTTCTTCAGGCAAGAAGGCAGAGAATCTCAGAAGAGAAGCAAGTCATTCTTGGTATCCAGAGGTGGAGAACCTACAGCCTTGAAGCCACTTGTGGCCCTCTAAGTCCTCAAGTGCAGCCCTTGACTGAGCAGATTCGGTCAAGGGCCACACTTGAGGACCTAGAGGGCCACATGTGGCCTTGAGGCTGCAGGTTCCCCACTCCTGACTGTAGACTTGCTTAAAAGCAACCATCAACGTCCAAGTCCAGAGACCAGAGTCATGAGTTGTTCTAGGCATTCTGTTCTGATATGGATCTCCTATTCATATGTCCCAATGCTAGGTTTTTATAAGGGTGTTTCCACTCTCCTCTGTGTATGTTCATCGTTGGGAGAGTATGACTGAGGTTTATGGGTTTTCTTTGGTTATTTTTAATTTTGCATTCTATTGAGTAAGTATTACACTATTATTATTCTTGCTTTGGCCTTCTCATTTAATAAATTTTTCACTTTTAAGAGTCAAATGAATCTAGTACACTAGTATTTGATAAAAACCAGGGACCTCAAGTACTGGGGGGAGGACTCAGTAGTTGACAAAAACTGCTGGGAAAACTGGAAAGCAGTCTGGCAGAAATTAGGTTTAGACAAACACGTCACATCATGTACTAAGATAAGCTCTATGTTGGATCCATGACTTAGACATCAAAGGTCAATTCATAAACAAATTAGAGGAGTTAAGGAAGAAATTCTATTTTGGTTCTATGAATAGGGGAAGAGTTCATGACCAAATATGGGACAGAGAGGTTCATAGAAGATAAAAGATAATTTTGATTACACAAAATTTATAAGTTTTTATAAAAATAAAACCAATGCAGCTAAGATTCAAAGGAAAACAACTAAGTAAAAAAGTAAGTAAACAAGTAAATAAAAAAGTAAATAAACAGCTAAGTAAAAAAATTCTTTATAGCAAGTTTCTGTGATAAAAGTCTCACACCCAAGATATATAAGGAACTGATTCAAATTTATAAGAATAAAAACCATTCCCCAATTGATAAATGGCCAAAGGATTTGAGCAGACCGTTTTCAGAGGACAAAATCCAAGCTATCAATAGTCATATTAAAAAATGACCCAAATCACTAATAATTTTTTGTTGTTCAGTTATTTCAGTCATGTCTGTCTCTTTATGACCCCTTTTGGCATTTTCTCAGCAAAGACACTGGAGTGGTGTTCCATTTCCTTTTCCAGCTCAATTTACAGATGAGGAAACTGAGGCAAAGAGGGTTAAGTGACTTGCCCAAGGTCACACAGCTAGCAAGTACCTGAGGCTAGATTTTAACGCCAGTCTTTCTGACTCTAGGCCTGGAACTCTATCCACTGTGCCACCTAGCTGCCCTACTAATAATTACAGAAATTCAAATTAAAGTAACTGAGTTTCCCTCTCACACTGAATTGGCAAAGTTGACAAAAAAAAAGGAAAGTTACAAATGCTGGAAGACCTTCAGGAAAAAAAGGTACCCAAATGCATTGTTGAGGGAATAGTGATATGGTTTAGCAGTTTTGGAAAGCAATTTGTAACTATGTCCAAAAAGTTACTAAGATGTGTATACTCTTTGACCTAACAATACCACTATGAGACTTGTACTCCAAAAAGGTCAAAGAAAGAGGAAAAGGTCCCATATATACAAAAATATTTATAGCAGCTCTTTCTATAGTGGCAAAGACCTGGACACTAAAGAAGGTTCCCGTCAACTAGTAAACAAATGAACAAATTATTATATTGGCATGTAATTGAATATAATTGTGCTATATGGAACGATGAAAAGGATGGTTTCACAGATATCTGGGAAGACTGGTATAAAATGAGGCGGAGCAAAATTAGCAGAACCAGGACAGCGTTTGATATACCAAAAAGTCGCCACAATAACAACAGCCAGCATTTATAAAGGACTTTAAAGTTTGCAAACCATTTTATTTTCACAACATCACTGAGAGGTAGGTGTCATTATCATCCTTATTTCACAGATGAAGAAACTGAGATGGATCGAAGATAAGTGGCTTACCCAGGGTCACACAGCAAGTAAGTTTGAAGCTGGATTTGAACTCAGGTTTTCCTGACTCAAGGTCCAGGACTCTACTTTGCCACCTAGCTTGTCACCTCCTTGTGCTAGCTAGTTGTTTTTATAACTCTGTAAAGATACCAACTTTGAAAGACTTGGCCAACGACGATGGTGCATAGATTATAAAAATTGGCCAACGTAACAGTCAACCAAAAAGGACTCGTGGTGAAGAATGTTACTCACCCGCTGACAAAGAGATACAGAACGAGACATATGTTGCCAGACATGGCCACTCTGGGAATCAATTTTGTTTGACTATGCATATTGGATCTACGAGTTTTCTTGCTCTTTTTTCTTTTTTAAATGGGGAGTTATGGGGCGGGGAGGAGAGAAAATAAGCGATTATAAATTACAAAAAATTTAAATAAAAATTTTTAAAAGTCAATGGTGTTATTGTTACTGATCTGTGTAAGTGGAAAGCATACTGTAGCTCAGGAGTTATAGTGGAAAGTCAAGAGGATATTCTTCCATACCAGGGTTACTCCTCACTCTCCAAGAATGAGGACCCAGACTTGATATGTAAGTGATGCTGAAGGAGGTTGTGCCAGCTCCAAAGAGAGAAGAATGTGGATGCCATGGTAGATGCCATACCCATGGGTTATACTAGTAATATGATTGGATTATTGCCCGCCCATGCTATACCTGTTGTGCTCCCTCCCTCCTCCATGCATTTGCTTTCCCTTTGCCTCTTCCCTATCCCTAGAATATCTTCCCTCATCTTTTTATCCTGTTGAATTCTCACCCATCTTTTAAAGTCCAATTCAAAGCCACTTTGTCTGTGAAGCCTTCCCTGCTTCCCTCAATTGGTAATGGCCTTTCTTCATGGACTCCACATAGCCCTCTCTCCCCTTTTCTGTACTATTCTAATACACTCAGGGGCCATTATTTGTTTGGGTCTCATCTCCCTACTAGCCCCATGGGGGCAGGGACCACATCTTAGTTAAATTAGCAATTTCCTTTAGCACCCAGAACAAGCTCACAATAGACATTTAATAAAAGTGTGATGCGTGAGTGAATGAATGAATCTAGTTTACCATATGGTAGCATAATTGGGCACACACACCACAAATTGTCAACTCCTATTCTAGATTGTGGAGGATAAAGGAGACATAGCTTCCTCCATTCACCTAAGACATCATGGCTTCCTTTTCATTCCCAACTTGGATGCCTAAAGGTTCACTACATAATAATAATAGCTGACATTTATATAGTGCAGAGGGTGGTCCACTGGGCATAGAGAGGGGAAGTGATAACAACAACAACAGCTAACATTATACAGCACTCACTATGTGCCAGGCACTGTGCTAAAAGCCTTACAGTTATTATCTCACATGATCCTCACAACAGCCCTGGGAGGCAGATGCTATTCTTAGCCCCAATTTTATATAAGTAAAACTTGAAGGAGATGGTTTCTGGACAAATCAAAATATTACTTTTCACAGCAGGTAACTAATAAGGATTTCAGTGCCCACCGAGTTGATGGTAGCTGAAAATATAAATTGATTCCAACCAGGTTCAGATAAGGGCCCAGAGGACAGGGTCATTGTAGATAATCAGGGAAAACAAGGCAGGCTTTAAGAGTAGCCCCTACAGGGTGAAGGTATCATAGACAAAAATGCCATTCTCTCAGTACCAAACCTGATGCCCTCATCCCACCTGGGCTCAGAGATTCAGAATTTGGCAACTTGACATAACTGTCAGGCTGTGACTGAATTGGGAAGGAACTCATTTAGAGTTGCTACTCCATCAGTTAGGAAATGAACCCATCCCTCGCATGGAGAGATCCAGGTCTGTGGTTTGTGGTTGTGAATGAACATGAACATGAGGATTTCAGCGTCCAAGCTGACCACAGTTCCTGAGTGCACCCTCCCAAGCAGGAAAGCTGCAAACAGCTAATAGGAACACTGCCTTGCCTTTATTAGCAATTGAGAAATTCCCGAAATTTCTCTAACTTGTCCCCTTTCTCCTTAAAGACATAAGAAATTGACCAGAGAACAAGACCCTAACTTCCTTGATAGCTATCTCGTATTTATTTTGTGTGTACGTACATACATATGTATATTATGACTATATATACACATATGCACATATCTATAATCTTTCCCTTTGGAACCTAAGCTCCATGAAGGCAAGCAGTGTTTCACTTTTTATCATGGGATCACCACTGCTTAGCACAGTGTCTGGCCCATAGTAAAGGACAGGTACCATTGACCCTCCCTATGGGAGGTGGTTGGGGTAGCACTCATATCTCACCACTCCAACTCCTTACCCACATTCTACTTTCCTCCTTCCTTTCTTCCTTTTCCTTCTCTTCTAAGGTCTGTCTATGATAGGCTGAGGTCTACCTACCAAGAGCACTGAAGGTCGAAAAGCCTGCCATCTCCATTTTAACTAAGCCTTCTGTAGAAGGATTTTATCTTCCTCGCATTTGTTCAGTTTTTCATTTTTAATTATTTTCATTAGCTGATACTTCAGCTCCCAGGAGTGACAGATTTCCTGGGACCATTCATAAAATATACTGACTCATAAGATACAATTTGACAAATTAAATCCATTATTATCTGTCAGAGCAGATTTACCACCCAATCACCCAAGGGAGAGGTGGAACACATTAGGAAACAACTGTGAAGGCGAGAGGCACCATGTTGGAAACTGACCAACATCCTCTCAAATCACCTACACAGCCTCTCAGGAATTTCAGTGGAAGCTACTCTCAGGGTTTCTGACTCTACACCACCCCAAAACCAAAGGACGGGAGCTGGCTCAATATATATTCCCCAGATAGGATCCTGAGTTTAAGAAAAGTTCAGGAAAAGTCAGGAGGTGGTTTTCTGTTTGCAACTAAAAGAATTAATTAAGTGGTTATCGATGGCAGTTCATAAGAAATATACTTAATGAAACCATGTGTTATATTTCTTTGAATCTTGTTCTAATTGAATGTTAATTGTTATTATATCTTTCTTAAGATGTTTCATTATGGCATAAAAATGACTTTAAGGGCTCAATGGTTGTGCCAGACAAACATCCTGTGGCCAGTTCTCCCAATTTGGGAAAAACTCTGAGTAAAGGCCCAGTTAAAATCTCTTTGTTTATCCTAAGGATAAATCTAGCTAAATTTAAAGGAGGCTCATTACCAAATGCTTGGCCACGACTCATGAAACCATCAGCTGAGGCAAACAGGAGTTTCAATCAATGTCAGTGGCAGGAGTACCCACTCTGATGAAATTATGTTTTGTAAATATTAATGAATTTTATTTCATTTTAAAGACATGTTTTGGGGGCAGCTGGGTGGCACAGTGAGCAGAGCACCAGCCCTGGAATCAGGAGGACCTGAGTTCAAATCCAACCTCAGACACTTGACATACTTACTAGCTGTGTGACCTTCGGCAAGTCACTTAACCCCAATTGCCCTGCCTTCCCCCCTCAAAAAAGACTAAAAAAAACAAAAAATATCAAGACTTATGTTTTTATATAGAAAAAACCTTTTAGTTGAATGGCAAAGACTATGATAGTCTCCTTCTCTCATTTTTTCATCATCCATGAGAAATCTAACCCTTTAAATTATGAGAACATAATAAAGACAAAACCATTCACTTAGTAGCAGCCAATATGAAATACAAGCAGAGCATCTAAGAGGAAATAAATGGCCCCCTGAAGTCTGACCTTGCAAACCCAGACTTATAAAGTGAGAACCAGAGGCACACTGACACTGACTTACTCTCACCTGTTATGTCTGTGTAGAGAATCTTTTATATTAAGACTGTAAAAGCCTGGAATTCAATTAAACTCAAGCCAATCCAATTTAATTCAGTATTTGCTGTGTACTTTTTATGGTCCCAGTGCAAGGATGCACACCAACCTGAGTTAGTCATGTGGAAATACAACCCCCTCATTGCCGTACTGATTTTAGTTTCACCATCCTTCCCTGCTCACTCAAAACACCAGTTTCTCAAGGAACCCTCCACACATCCAGGCTCACCAAGATAACCCCTATCAACTTTTAAACCATGAAATCTTCTTTCATTATTCCCCTCCAATCTGTCCTGTCTGCTGTCCTCTCCTGAGCCACCACCCCTGGTCCAGGTCCTCACTATCTCATACCTAGATCACTGCCTTATCCTCTTCACAGGACTCCCTGCCTCCATCCTCAGTCCCTCAGCCCCAATCTACCACATCAAGGACTGATCATCCTAAAACACTCTAATTATAGATTCACAAAATGTTAGAAATGTAACCATCAGAAACCATCTAGTCCAATGCCCTCACTTTACAGATGAAGAAACTGAGTCTCAGAAAAAGAAGAGATCTGCCCATGGACACACATGGTGAGTAATGAACAATAAGGGAATATTCACTCACTTATGGTAGGACCTTGCATGTACAGCTCCAAATGATTCCTTGTTCAGATAATACTCATTTGCGATACTTGTGGCACTCCCTGAATGCTTTATAAAGTATGAAGTGCTGTGTAAACTATAAACAATCCAGAATTTGAGAATTGGAGGGGACTTCTAGACCAACCAAATGCAATCCCTACTACAAATGGTTATTGAGTCCACGGAACAGGAGGCTTTTGAAGCAGCCAAATCCACTTTCAGCTCAAATTGTCAGGAAGCTTTTTTCCCCTCAGATATCAAGCCTAACTTGGTCTATTTCTAACTTCCACTGCTGCAGATGATGGTCTCCCAGGACAAATAAAACTAGTCTAATCCCTTCTCTCTGTGACAGTCTTTTGAATACATAAAGACTTATCATGGCACCCCTGAGCCTCTCTTCTCCAGGCAAAACATTCCCAGTTCTTTTAACCAATTTTTCTTTGACATGGACTGAAGGCCCTTGTCAACATGTAATACATGTGTGAGAGATTAATTTGCTTCTATTATACTATTAGAAATGACAAGTAGAATGCTTTCAGAAAAACCTAGACTTGCATGAACTGATACAAAGTGAAGCAAGCAGAACCAGGAGAACATTGTATACAGTAACAGCGATATTGCATGATGATCAACTATGAATGACTTAGCTTTTCTCAGCAATACAATAACTCAAGACAATTCTGAAAGACTCATGATGAAAAATGCTATCTGCCTCCAGAGAAAGAACTGATGGAATCTGAAAGTAGATCTAAGCATCCTTTATTTTTTTAAACTTTATTTTTCTTGCATTGGTTTTTTTGGTGTTTTTCTTTCACGACATGATTAATACGGAAATATATTTTGCATGGCTACACATATATAACCTATATCAAATTGCTTACTGTCTCAGGGAAAGAGGAAGAGAAGGAAGGAGAGATTTGCTAAATCATTATTTTTACATATGGGGGGGGAATGAAACACTAAATAAATGTAAAGTATAATTCTGGCTTATGTGTAAGACTTCTTCCACTAATTTAATGTTCAGACCTTTCTCAAGCTCTGAATAATTCCAGGGAAAATACATATGGAATGAAAACTAGATCCAGGTCATTTCATGAATAGAATTACTTGAAGACTGGCAATGTGTCATCACCTGTTCATTGTCTACTTCCCACCTCCATTAGAATAAAACCTCTTCCAAAAGAGACTATTTTTGCTCTCAACAAATACATACCACCTTCCCCCTAAGAATCTTCCATTTCACTCTTTTCTAGCTATGAATACACTAAGAAAGTAAAGCTTGTCATCAATCACCTACGTTCAATGATCTCAAACTACGATTCCCTCCTCATTGATTATCAAGACCCAGGAGATCTAGGCAGGCGGGACTAGGAAGCTGAGAGAGGTACAGAGGTAAGAGGGCAAGAAGGATGAGGAGGAAGATGCCAAACGAGCAAGTGGGAAGCCCTATTCTGTGGGAGGATGACCCTCTGGTGGCCTTCAAAAAATAAAATGCCTTAAGCTGAGTCTCTTTGTGTGAAGATTCAAACTCAACAAATCCCAAACAGTCATTATCTTCTCTCCTAAGCCCACTACTCTGAATTCCCCAACTTCTGTTGAGGACACCACCATCCTTCTAGGTTTCCAAACTCAGCATCAATCTTCCACTCTTTCCTCTCTCTCGCTCCCCACATTCAATCAGTTGCCAAGTCTTGTCAATTCCACTTTCACAGCATCTCTAGCACTTTTCTCTTTTCCATTGCAATAACCTTCTAATTGATCTCCCTGCTGCAGTCTCTCCTGTCTTCAATCCATCCTCAGCACTGCTACCAAAATAATCTTCTTAAAGCATAGGCCTGACCATATCATTCCTCTGTTCAAGAATCTTCAGTAGCTCCCTGTGGTCTCTAGGATAAAATAGAACTTTTCATCTCAATATTTAAAGTCTTCAACAATCTGGTTCCAGCCTGCCTTTCCAGACTTATTTCACACGACTCTATTTCATGCATCTCTCACCCCTGCCAAACTGGTCTACTTACTGTACACTACCCCACACCCCAACTCAGGATTCAAACTCCTGGATGCATGCCTTTATACCTGCTTATCCCCTGTGCCTGAGATACATTCCTTCATCACTGCAACCTCTTAGAGTCTGAGAGAAATGATTATTAAATAACCAATTATGGGAGGAGATCCAATCCCTTCCTATCTTCTCACTGTCTATAGGGTCAAGTCAGCACCTAAAGGACATTGCTGATAATGAAATTGGATTAACTTTCTCCTCAATCATCTTCAGACCCCACCCTAGTGAGGAAGCCCTTTGTGTTCTACTTAGGCTTGGGTGAAGGGTAGATCCTTTGTCTAGACTGCCAGAGGCTGGGGTAGTCTGGGAGCAAGAGAGATCAGTCACCTCTCCCGGACCCTCATTAGAATAGGTCCATCTGTTATTATAATATTCATTCCTCTCATTGATTGTTAACTGATCAGAGTTGATTGCTACCCTCAGGTACACCCACTCTTCCAAGGCCATATACACATTGAGTAGGTTCCATCTGGCATTAAAAAGTGCCACTGACCCCTTTTATTAATTATCCACTAGCATGATTAATTACCCAGGAACCATGTCTCTCAAACTTTTTATACATCACAAATCCTTAGCTTCCTTCACTTAGGTCAGGTGCTCCCTCCCATAGGAAGTTTTATTGGATCCCCCTGTACCAAAGGTTCTTAACCTTTTTGGTGTCATGGACTCCTCTAGCAGTCTGGTGAAACTGACAGACCCCTTCTCATAATAGTGTTTTTAAGTGTATAAAATAATATACAGAAGAGTATAAAAGAAACCATTTGTATTGAAATAGAGCTATCAAAGTATTTAAAAGAAAAAAAACGTTCATGGACTCCAGGTTAAGAGTTTCAGCCTAGTCCTTGGTAGTTTTTCCCTTGCATTGATTTATATGCTTATAATCTGCTTCCCCCAGGATTATTTGAGAGCTGAATTTGTTCCTTTTAGTCCTTGAAGCTTTGAAGCAAAGCATAGTGCCTCCAATGTAGCAGTTACTTGAAAAATGCTTGTTGAATTGAAGTGAATTGAAATGCATACATATCCCTGGACCACCCACACAGCCAGCCTCCTATTTCAGGCCTTCCTCATCTCTTGCCTAGGCTGGTATGGTCTCTGAAGACAAGGGTTCTTTGCCTCCTTTTTGGTTTGGTATCTAGTACCAAGTATATGTAGTATCAATTGTTTAATAAATGGTTATCAAATTGAATGAAGCAAAAAGAACTGAGTTAAGAAGTGAGTGAGCACAGAACTCATCCCATTTCTCCCTTCCCCATCTCTGACCAGGGTGCCAGAGCTTCCTGGGTAGCATAGTCACCACACAGGGGATTTGTACTTTTACATTGGGTATATTCTTGAGAAGTTGTAGGGGAAGAAAGCTAATTTTTGAAAGCTGAATTCTATTTTAATGTGTGAAAGGAAACTAGAAGAACTCCCTCCCTTGAAATGCAAAAACTCCCCCTCAGTTTATCTATTTTCCAAGTTTAGATGTTCATATATTGGGTTTTCTTAAAGCAAGGCAAGCCTGCATGTTGATCTCAGGTAGGGAAAAAAAAAGAGACTGCTGACTCAGGAGTCTTCTGCAAGAAGCCTTTCCCACTTTTCCCTGCCCCCCTTCCCCACCAATTGCCAGTGCCTTCTCTCTGAGATTGCATCCCTCTTATATTGGATCTATCTTCTAGGAACATGGTGTTTGGAGGTTGACGTCCCCATTGGAATATGAGCCCCTTGAGGGAAGGGACTATGGCTTTTACCTTTCTTTGTCTCCCCAGAGCTTAATACAGTGCCTAGCTAAATGTTTATTGACTGATTTCTTCACTAATCTATTCCTTGGATCATAGTCCTTGGTAGCAGGGGAAGGGTAGATTTCAAAAAGTCCTGGTCAGCTTCCTTCTCACTAACAAGGAAGCTGTTTTCCCCATGTGGCCTGGACTCTATCCCTGCCATGTGGGGTAAAGGGCTCTGAGATACCCAGAATGAGAGGCTGATGTTAGTAGGGGTATCAAGGATCCCAAAATTCACAGAAGGCTGATACTTGTGATTTGGGAGATGAGAAGGAGGGCTTCCACTCTGCTCCCCCCACCTTTGCTGGCAGATACCTGAATATCGTTTAAGAGGGAATGAGACCTTAAGAGCTCCACAAGAGGAAAGGAAGCTTAAAATGCCCCCCTCCCCACACACACCGATGGGGGAGGGCACACGGTGACTCAGTGAGACGCATTAACCCACACTAAAGAGTGAGGACTGGGAGGAGAGGTTATCTGAGGGTCAGTTTGCAGCAGAGGAGCAGAATAAAAGCCAGAAGACCTCCAGAAAGAGAAGGGTGGTAATCCTGACATACTATAACCCCACCAACCAGATTAAACTCCTTGTGCTCAGGCCTGTTGCCCAGACTGCCAAAATAGGGCCCAAAGAACTCCAGCAGGTAGGTCCCCAGGACTCAAAGCTCACCGGGAGGGACTAGGGTGGAGTTAAGGCCAGGGAACCACTCACTTGGAACAACTGTGGTCTCTCCAGGGGCAGTCAGGGTTACTGGGATGCGTATGGTGAGGGTCTCCAGGGATGGCTGAGTCATGCGGTGCACATTCTTCTGGTTATCTGCATCCTCTGGCTGCTCGCTCACCTTCTGCAGACAGGTACTGGGCAGTGTATGAATGGGGATGGCCACCATCCCACCACTGGCCTCCGCCTCACATTGATTTTCCCTGCAACCCAAGAGCAGATGTCAGATCCTTGCCGGCCAGTGCCCATCTACCAGGCAGAATAAGCAGATTTGTCACACACCTGCCCCACAGACCAGACCCTTCACATATTAGATACCCAGTAAAGTCAGCCAAAATGACATGATGACTTCTACAGCCTGTGGCTCTAAAATATTTGATATGCATCAGGGGTATCCTTACTCTCTCCACTTGCAACAGGGCAGGAGAGCCAATGTGATACATTTGGAGGACTGGCTTTGGAGCCAGAAGATCTCAGTTCAAATCCTGCCCCACTCATTTACTGCCTGGCTCTTAATATTACCTGTATGACCTCATAAAGTCATTTACATTCTCTGTGCCTCATTGTCTTCATCTGTAAAAACCAGGGTTGAAACTAGATGGCTTCTAAGATCCCTTCTGCTTCTAAATCTGCAATCCTTAGACCACAGGGGAGAACATCTCCTTGTTCTATTAGTTGCCAGGGGTTAATAGCTTAGATTGTGGAGAGGAGATTGTGTGATGGTGAACAGGCAGGAAACTGTCTGGAGCTGAAGAACCATTAGGTAACGCCTGATGGAGAATCCCATGAATGGTCAAACTTCTGTGGATATTAGTCAGTACAAGAAGAAAGGAGGCAGATCTCGCCTCAGCAAGACTTAAATTTTCCTAAGGGTCCAGCTGAAAAACTGACCTTCTCCAAGAAGCCTTCCTGACTTACCTGGCCCACAATTACCTTCCTTTTATCCTATACCTATTAGAATATAAGATCCTTGAGGGCAGGGACTGTCTTTTGCCTCTTTTCGCATCCCTAGCTCTTAGCACAGTGCCTGGCACATAGCAGGCACTTAAAAATGTTAATTGATTGAATCATTGATTGTAGCAATCTACCCAGAGCCATAGAACCAGAGAATATTAGAGCTGGAAAGGGACATCAGAGGTCATGGAGTTCAACCCTCTCATTTACAAATGAGGAAACTAAGGGGGGAAGGGGGGGATGACTTGCTCAAAGTAACAGTGGCAGGGAAGCTAGGTTGTACCAAAAACCAAACTTTTGAGCTCTCTAAATGTTTCATCGAAATGGAAAGAGTCGTGGACTAGGCATTCCAGGTCCAGGTCTGCCACTTACTGTCCATGTGACCTTGGACAAGTCACTTCCTCTGTCTTGGTCTCAGTTTCCTCTCTGTTAAAGGAAGGAGTTGAATTAGATGACTCCTAGGGGTCCCTTCTAGCTCTAAAATCCTACCATCGTCCAAAGGTCTCTCTCCAAAAAGACTGGAAATCTATTGGGCTTGCAAAAAAAATGATAAGGACAACAAATAGGCCTTTTATAGGTATGAAACAAAGCGAGAAAAGGAACAAGTTAAAAGAGATCCAATGCTTGGGGCAGATGGCTTAATGCTAATGGACTCAAAGAATGGCTGAAGTCAGACTGAAAAAAATCAGAGCTACTCAACCCTCCTGATTTGCTTCTGCCTAGTTTTGTCAAGAGCCAAGAAATCTAACATGGCCTCAGGCTGCAAGAATGGAAGCAGAGGGTCCAGAATGATGATGACAATGCCACTGTGCTGGGCCCTGGTCTGACCCTATCTACCATATCTGAAGGATCTCACTCAGTTCTGGACCCCAGATTTTAAGAGGGGCACTGACAACTGGAACACATTTAGAGGTGATCAGCTAGGAAGGTGTGTAGGCTCTCAGGCAAGCCTCACAATGGCCTGCTGAAAGACTCAGAGACCAGGTTCCTCAGGAGGGATTAGAGTTGTTCTGTGTCACCCCCAGAGAACAGACCTGGAGACAAAGTAAAGATGTTAAAAGGAGACAGAATTCTCTTCAATCTAAGGAAGACTTGCCTAGCAATCAGAGTCATCCAAAAGAATGGAATAGACTTTCTTCTGAAGGAATGAGCCCCTCCCCCCCCCCCCCCCCCCCAGCTAGAGGTATTTCAACAGAGTTTAAGTAACCATTTGCCAAGGCTGAGGCAGAGTACTTTGGGAAGAATGGAAGAAGGTTGGCTAAAATGATGTCCAATTCTGAGATTCTAGTAGATTGATAGATAGACAGACAGATAAACATATAGATTATGTATATGTATATATGTGTATTGTGTGTATGTACACACATGATCAACTGCCAACTCTTGCCCTTTCTACCTCCCATCTCTATGTACTGACTCCTCCCTTGAAGTCAATGTGCTGGCTCACTCAGGTTCACCGACCTGATCTCTTCTCTCTCCGTCCAGCTATATCCTTTTTTCATCAATTCCTTTTCCACCACCTTTGGGTGCAAACCCCATGCACTAGGGTCTGCTCTTCTCTGGCCACACCTGTCTCAGCTGCTACCCAGGCAGCTAGGTGGCGCAGTGGCGAACCTGGAGTCAGAAAGGCCTGGGTTCAAATAGAACCTCAGATGCTTACTAGCTGTGTAATTTTGGGCAAGTCACTTGACCTCTCTTTGCCTCAGTGTCCTCTTCTGTAAGATGGGGAATAATAATAGCACCTCCTTCCCAGGATTATTGTGAGGATCAAATGAAGTCATAATGGTAAAGTGCTTGGCACAGTGCCTGGCACATAGTAGGTGCTATATAAATGCTTGCTGCTATTATTACTATTTTTATTACCACTTCCCCTCTCCATGCCCAGTGGACCACTCTTTGTCTCTCCTCACCGGTCCCAAGGAAATTGAAATTTCCAGGCATTAGCCATAGAAAAGAAGGGTATCATGGCCCCATGTACACAGCAGGTGCTTGGCAAACACCCGAGAAAGGAACGAAGCAAGATGAAAAATCATGTGCCAATCAGCATCTTTCATCTCACGTCTAGTCTGGCATGCTTAGCCCTAGGGCTGGTGCCCGCCCCGCCCCGCCCAACCCCCCTCCGCAGCGGCCCGCCCCCAGATCCTGCCCGGCCATCGACTGTGGCCCACTCACTTGGGCTGATGATTCCGCAGCTCTTTCTCCGCAGGCTCCCCATCCTTCTCTCCTGGTTCCTTTTCCACCGAGTCATACATGGACAGGGCTTTGTGCCTGGTCTTGTGCCTCCGGGGCGGCTCCTCTCCGTTCTCTCCCTTGGGCCCAGGCTCTCCTTCCCGGGTCCCTGAGCGGGAGCCACCCCGATGCCGTGCCCGACGCTCGGGCTTGGCCCCAGCGACGGTGCCATTGCCTTCCTTGCCCGGTGGCTCTGCCGAGTGCCGGTGGGCACGGTGCCGCCGATGCTCCTTTTCAGTAGCGACATCCTCCACAGAACCCCGGCGGTGGTGCCTCCGGCCGCCTTCCTGGCCCCGGGAACGTTCACATTTCCCTTCTTTATTGCCCGCAGTCTCTTTGCTTCTGCTCCGGCGCTGCCGGTGCCGTTCTTCTTTATTGGCAACGCCCGACTCCCCATTTTCTTCCCTGACACCCTCTGCCTTCTCCTGTTCCCCAGCCCCTGCCTTTTCTTTTTCTTTCTCCTTTTCCTTCTCCCTGTGCCGGTGGTGCTTGCGGGGCATCTCAGGGCCCTCAGGAGCCGTGCTAGGGGACACTTTGGTTGGCTCTGTGGCCTCCGGCCCCTCCCCAGCCCCTGCTTTGCCCCCTGGGGCCCGGACCCCTTCTTCTCTACGGGGCTCCACCACCAGGGGTCGATCCAGGTGAGTCTTCATGTCAGGACGGATGTGGCGGGTGGTGGTGTAGCGGAGGCGCTCCTCAGGGTCCATCTCACTGTACAGGGCTTCACAGCTGGCCTGGAAATTGTGTAGACGGATCTGACTTGTGCGCTGCTCCCACACAGACCTGGCCTTGGCCGAGTTCTGCTGCTTGCTGCAGAAAGAAAGGAAGACAAGGGGGTGAATATCTTCCTGTCTTCACACGCCCACCCACTCCCCCTTTTCCTTTTTTTCTTTCCTTTTTAAACTTGTCTTATCTTAAAAGGTCTAAAATTTTTATTCTGGAAGCCAAGGTGTGCACACAGAGATGGAGAGAGATGGCTAGTGGAGGTAGAATTATGGGTGCTATGGCAATAACAGGCCTCTACTGGTGGAGGAGAGGGGAGGAGAAGGAAGGGAATGGTACTTCATGGAGTCCCAGTGCAAAAGAATAGATCCAGAGCTGAAAGAGACGTTAGAGTCCAGTGAGTCCAACCTCTTCATTTTACAAAAGAGGAAAAACTGAGGATCAGAGAAGTTAGATGACTTGCCCAGTAAGTGTCTGAGGCAGGATTTGAACCCGGGTCTTCCTGACTCCAAGTCCAGTGCTCTAGTCACTATACCAAGATGACTCTTTTGGGTCTTTCTGGGCTCTGATTCCCATAACTTTGCACTCCACCTTCACTCCTCCACTCACACTGTTCTCCCTCCTCTCCCCCGGCCTCAATCTATGGCCCTCATCCCTTACTGTAACCTGCTGGATAGAGGTACTTTCCCTATAGGGGAACTTCCTTCCCTCTCACCTGCCTCAAGGTCAACATGCACAAATGTTGACCTTAGGTGGTCCAATTGGAGAATTGGACCAGATGGTCACACACATAGAAGGAAAGAGAGACTTTATGCTCTCAAATCCTCATTCGTGGCTCTGAAGAGATCTTGCTACCTGGGCCTCTCCCTGAGTTGGTAGATCTCATGGGAACTTTTGGGGAAAGAGACAAAGTTGATGTCCTAGTTAGGCTCAAATTGCTCCCAGGAACACTATTTACATTCTCAGAATGCTGATAGATCCCCAAGACATCCTTCCTAGGTCCTTCATCCTTGCCAATGTCTTGGGGGGAAATAGGAAAGACTAAGGGGAAGAAGATGGCTGGGGAGTGGAGTAATACTCGTATATGATTGAGGAGGGGGAGTTTGGATGGACAGGTGACTGAAGTAGTGGAAGGAGACACCCTGAGTGAGGTCCCACAAGTTCATGGCTGTGTCCTAGAGCAAAAGAAACATGCAAAGAGGTCAGGTATATGGAAAGGTATTACGGGAGTTCTCCTGGAAAATATCCAAGGATGTAGCTTTATCAAAGTCCTAAAAGGAGGTGGAGTCCAGAGGTGAGGAAAGTCCCCAGGAACCCCCACCTTCTCAGCTGGACCAAGAAATCAGGAACTCTAAGCAGGAACTGAGGTGAGCACCATTAGCCTTATCCCCATTTCTTCCTGCTTAAAGAGCTTCATCTCCCCTTCCCATCACGTCTTTCTTTTCTTCCCTCCCACCCTCTTTTGATTCTACCCTCCCCGCCCCACCCAACACACACACACACACACACAATGGCCAAGAGCCATTGGGTTACTTTGGGATTGAGAGTGCAGGGGAGAGGAAGAAATTGGCATGAATGTTAATTAGCCTTCTAATTAATTAATTAGACTGGTTTCTGCTGCCACTCAACCCCAGGCACTGGGACTGGGCTTTACTAAGGTAAAGCTGATTAGATCCAGGGGATGTCTGGGATCCCACAGCTAAATTCTCTGTCATGGGCACAGAAATATGGCAATTCCCTCAGACTGCCCTGTAACTGTGGGAACTATACCAGGCTTTACACAGCCTGCAGGACTGCACTCTAACCCACATGTATATGCACTCACACTCATGCACGTACACACACACACACACAGGCCTCTCAGCCTTGAGCCACTGATTTCACTTGCAAGCTCGATATGGGTTAGTTTGTGAAGGAGCCAGGAAAAATGAAGAGATTATTTCATGAAGAGAAATGGGGGGGGGGACAATCATAGGAGAAATTAGGCCATCATTGGTAAGACGAAGTGCCACCCAGATGTTCTCCAGCAACCAAGGATTCTACACCATCCCCTTCTCCCACCCCTGCCAACTTCACTGAGGCTCCTCAGAAAGCAGCCTCCCTCCCCAAGGGTCTCTGGCCTCAGAGGGCCCATCTCCCCTCTTGTACAGACCCGATCACATTTTAGGACGAGCATTTTGCAACTGTCCAAATAAATAAGGGCTATTCCTTCTTTTGTTTACAGTAAGAGAAACTGAGATACTTCTGCTATTCGCTTCTGTCCTGCCTTTTACACTCCCATCACCCTACCCCCACAGGCACCATAACTTTTCAGTCTGGGCACCTTTGTTAATGTCACAGTGTTGGGAGACTACCCCAAGCCTGTGTTCCTGTGGATAAACTCCATTTCAAAGGCACTCAGAGCCCTGGGGAGTTGGGAATGGATGCCCTTGGCTTCCTCAGTCACCATCCTCCCTGGTAGAGGAATCCTACACCCACCCCACCTCCAATTCATGTGACTCTGGTCACCTCACCATCACCTCATCAGCATCAATGTCAAGGCGTGCACACAACTGTATCATAACTACTGAACTGTATATAGTGTCTCCTTGTTACCAAGCACTTCACATCTATATCCTCTCATCTGGTCCTGTCACCTTTGGGACCAATGGCAGGTCCATGGGTCCTGATCTCCAGCTGGGCCTGGGAATAAAATCATCATACTTTATAGTTAAATGGCAGGTGTGCTATCATGTTGACCCAGATTCTTTGGAGCAGAGATCCAGAGGTGGTCTAGTCCAAGTCCCCTCCCCACCCCCGCTTCCTGGAAGCCCAAAAATATTGAGTGATTTGCCTGTCCTTAGTCACAGGATTTGCACCCAAATCCTCAGACTTCAGATCTGTTGTTCCTTCCATTGTACCACTCTGGCCATGGTCAACCCAGGACTGACCCCAACCTCCTTAAGCTAGTGTTCTAGCCCAAGTCCAGGTGTAAAGCTCCACTTCCCTGAGTCATTTGCTTGAACTTGCTCATAAAACTCCTTATCAAGAAAGACCTTTGGGTGATTTTCGCATACCCTCTCAACTGACCCAGCACAGATGGCAATGTCTCAGCTTCCGAGGCCTGGCCTGTGGACAGGGATGGGGAATGAATGAGACTGGGTAGATGGCAGCATTAATACAGGAAGGCTCCTGAGTGAGCAATGCATTCATGTTTGTGGATGGAGATGGGCCAGGCATGCTGGATGGAGACCCTCTGGGCCCAGACATTTCCCCTGGGGGCTAGGGCAAGCAAAGCTTTTGGGTTTGAAGTATCTCCACTGATTTCTGCTTAGAGTCAATGGTGCTCATACAATCCCCATAAGTGGCCTTATCAGCCTGAGCCACAGCTCTCTGTCTCTGTTTCTGTCAGAAAATCTACTTTGACTGACCCCTTCTCTCATCTAGCCCAGCTTAACGCCGTAGCTCTATGGACCCAGGACCCAGGCCCTCCTGTCCATCTCTCCTGTGAATTCCTCACCCTCAGCCCCCTCCCCCCAAGAAAGTTTCCAAGAAGTACTACTAGAATCAGGACTTACAACAGCTAGAATAAAGTGAAAGAAAATGGTGAAACATAATTTTCTTCCTTTTCATCCCCATCCTTCTGCCTTCCCAACATGGAAACTCAGTTGATCATTCATGATCTCATTCACAGGTATCCCACACTCCAGAGTGGGACCCTTGGGTGCAAATCCTTGGGCTAAGGTAGGTATGTATATATGTAGGTGGGGTGGAGAGGGGATCGATCCTCTGGGGTCTTCTTCCCTGTCTTCTTTTTGTACCTAAATGCCCTCATGAAGAGAGATCTGCTGTCTTACCCAGTGGCCTTTACCGAGGGTGACAGAAACTGCATACACACACCCTGTGGATTTGCCACCAACTAAAGCCTTAGAAAGATACCCACCAGCTTCACTTCAAGCTCAGACTTAAATAAACAAGATGCTTAAAAGATGTGAGTGCATCTGTAGTGCTTTCAAGTTATTTGCTTCCTGGACTTCCTTGGGGAAGGCAGAGGGAGCGGGATGTCCAGATGCATGATTTCATCACTGTGTGGGAACTCCCTTCATGATTGGCAACTCATCTCTAACTTAGAATCTTTGTTGCCTGAAGTGCTAAGAATTTAGATAGGTTGCCCACCATGATCACATAGCTAGTATGATTTAGAGGCAGGCCTGAACCTGGGTCTTTCTAACTCCAAAGCCAGCCCTCTGTCCAATGCAAGATACTGCCTCATTCTCTCTTTTTTCCCCAGACCTGTGATTTCACATGGGTAGAAAACTATCAAAGTGGAAATTCCCTCCACTGAAACAGATCTAGAATTTATAATCCTAAGAGAACATTGGCTTGCCTCTTGTCACACAGACAGTTATGTGTCAAAGGGAAGACTTGAACTCAGGTCTCCCTTATTCCAAATCCAAATCTCTGATTGAAATACATCCCCCTTCTTCCCACCTAATTCAGATAATTACTACTTACAGCCTGTTCTGACCAATGAGCAGCAAGGATCTCCCAGAGAGTGTTGAAGCTGGACCCATCACTGCTTTCTAACACTTAGCAGGGTGTCTGAGGTACCTCCGTTGTTGAACAACGGATCTATGGGACTGTAACACTGAAGGAATTTCCCCACTACCAATCAACCCACAGAAGAGTGAATAGTGGTCCCACCCTCATGTACTTGAAGGAAGGCCGATCTGCCCAGTATAAAATACTGACAGAAATATAAACTGAAGAATGAATTATACGTGGTAGAGGACCTAGACAGCTTTAAAGACTGGTCATTTAGACTGGTTATTCATAGTGGGTGTAGATTCTCCCAGGTGTCCCTCAGTAAGTGCCAGCCACAAACTGCCCCCCTCAGTCTGAGGAGAGGATTCAGGTCTGTGGGAGGACATAAGTCCTTATTCACTGAGTTCCCCAGTTAGAGGGGTGTCAGGGAGAATCATGATATCACTCCAGTTAGCCCACAGGAGTGCATTGAAAGTGGGGGAGGGTAGCTCCTACATTAGCACATTTGGAAGGTCTCAGGAAGTGTCCTGCTTTCGGTTCTCACCAGCCAGCGGAACTCAGCCACTGAGCAGCCCCAGGAGGGAAGGGCTTTTCTGCCAGGAGAGGGGTGAGATACCCCAAAAAAAGGAAAGAAAAAAAAAGAAATACCCCTTCTCTGAAGAAAAGGATAATGTAGAAAGAGCATACAAGTAGCCCACATTTTCCCTCTGACTCAGGCTCCTACTCTGTATTTGGGGTGATAAGGTCTGACTCAGCTTGTCAGCAGCATCTCCGGTAGCAAAGACATAGGTTTGGTCTCCAGGCAAGGTCAGCTCACTGCCACTCATGGACCAACCTGAGTGAGACCCTCATTCATGTACCCAGTGAGAGAAGAGTGAAGACTGGGGAAAATGCCACATTATGACCAAAAGAGACCCCATACCGATGAGCCTTTTTATGAAAGAGTTAAGAAACAGGCTTTAAGGGCTTCTCAGAATGAACAGCTTAAATTCAGACAAATGAGAATGGCACCATTTAGGGGGCACAGTGGGCCCTTGAATCAGGTAGCTGAGCACTGAGGCTGGCTGATCTATTGCTGAGCCTTGTTCCAATGCCAGCTGCCCTAAGGCTGAGTCTGCCTCTCAGATCCTGTCTCCAGGACTCTCCTTCAGCACTGCTCTCAGATGACTCAGCTAGAAAATTGGCTCCAGGTTCTCTATTTTTGCTTAGGGAAAAAATGAACAAGTGACTTATGTAGTCCCTGCCTGGTGTCTCCCCCCAGCCTCACAGGTGGCTGGTCTCCCAGTCTCATGTACATGATCCATGGCCAAACGATTCTGGAGGATGAGGCTGAGTGGGCCAGGACCTGCCAAGCCCTGTAATTGCACTCGTGGCCCCCTTCTCCCAAGCCAAAGGCCAGACACATAGGACCACAAAAACCAACACAGACAATAGCACAATATTCAAAATGAAAAGAAACCAACACAGTGAACTCAGGCATGTTAGAGATAGGGACAGCAGACAGACAGACAGACTGGACAGACAGATAGACTAACAGAGACAAAAAAAGAGAAGGGAGGGGGAGTTGTACTGAACTACATTTAGGATGTCAAAACGTTCCCTGTACAAAGCACCAGGCAGTTCTCATTGAGGGTGAAGATGGCTGGTACGCCCCATCCAGGCCTGGGTGGTGTTTGATCCAATGATGTGAATGGCTTTTAGGAGGGAATAGGAGTTAAGCAGGCGAGGAGATGAGCCACATGGGTGCAAATATCAGAGAGCCATTTATGGAATATCGTAACAGAGAGCAACTCACGGTGAATTTACGCTGGAGGCGGATGAGCTGCGAGATACAGTGCCTCGATTTTGCTTTACAAAACTGCACATGCAAAAAACAGAACAGAGCCAAAGGTGAGAAAAAATAAGATAAAATTCTAACACACAGGGAAGAGACTCGAAACAGCTGCGGCCCGGCCTGGCCTGTCAGGAGAACCACTGTAGCCACATCTTGGACGGAGCCCAGGGAGGCTTTCAGAAAGTGCACCAGCTACAAAAGAAAACCGTCTCCTCAAAGAAGGGAAAGTGGGGGCAGGGAGGTGGGAAGAATTGCCACCAGAGCTGACTCCCACCCCCTCCCCAAAGTATCCCCTGAGAAACCAAAGCTCGGAAGAGAACGAGAAGCCATTAACCTTCGCCCCTCCCCCATTCTACTACCCCTACCCTCCAACCCAGAAAGAACCAGTCTGAGGCTCTGGGGCTTTCTCATTCCCAGTCGGACTGAGACCTTCCTCAGACTCTGCCACACCCACCCACGACTGGGGGAAGCTGGAGTAGGATCACTACATTAGCCACTTATACCCAGGCATTGCCTTTTGGTGTGAGTCCAGGGGAGCACCATGGGCTGAAGATCACTGTTCTGCTTGTCCCACATAGGTCAGGGCTGTCCGCAAAAAAAAAAAAAACTTCTACTGGTTTTTCCAGTCTCTAAACCCCAATCCAGGCAGCTTCTACTTATGGTGAGAGAACTTCCCTTCTCCCTGAGTCTGGGCTTAGCCTAGAAGGTTCCTGCACAACTCTGGTGCTCAAGTTTATGGACTGTCATGGGGTGATTTAAATCTAATCTATTAAGAACATCAACATTAACAACAACAGTAATAATCCCCATTTATATAGTGCTTTAAGGTTTGAAAAACCACATATTTCATTTGATCCTCACAACAACCTGGGATATAAGGAGCTAATTATCCCCATTTTACAGACCAGAAATCTGAAAATGGAAAAGATCAAGTGACTTGTCCAAGGTCACACAGCTAGTGCCTGAGGCAGGATCTGAACTCATCTTCCTTACTCTGAGTACAGGACTCCATCCTCTGTGCGACCTTGCTGCCTAAATTTTTATCATAAATTTAAAACCCAGGGGTTTCCTGAACACATGATGCATTTTTTTAATGCTGGAATCAGGGATGTGCTGGAGCCAGACTGTACCAGCTCAGGCAATTATTAAATTTTCACATGAACATTTAAACTTTTAAAATCAGCAAATATTACAAAAATCAGGGCTTGGTTTATTATTTAATTGATTGTCTAGACTTAAGAAAGTGATGGAAAAAATGGGAATAGTTGCAGATTAAACTTAACGGTGTGTTGGGCACAATTCCCCACCCCCACCCCCAGAAGAGCCAGTTGTTAAATTTTTACCAGCACACCCCTGGCTGGACTCACAGGCTCACATAACTTCTGAGCTGGAAAGGATCTTGGAGATCATCAGTTCTAAATTTTGTTACAGATAAGGAAAGTCAGTCCAGAAAAAAGTCAGTGTCAGTCCCCACTTGTCAGTGGGGAAATGATAAATAGCAGAGTGCGACGGAAATGCAATTCTCTTGACTCCTCCTTAAGGGGTGTGCCTCCCTAAAACCCAAATGCCTCCATGAAATCTAAACATTGAATTCCATTTACATCTCTGTTACCCACAAGACAGTTAAACTGCCCAGAGATGGACCAATGGACTTGTTTTTCCTCTGTAGCTTCTCAAAAAGAAGGGCAGTGACCCCAGTCACTGTCCTTTCCCATTTGTCCAGCTACTTTAATGACTTCTGTTCTGGGCAGTGAAATGAGCACAAGTTTCTTTCCCAGGCTTAGGTTCTCAAGAAATCAGATTCCTCCTAAGTCTAAGATCAGAAGAAAATCAGGGGATGGGCCAGCCTGGGAAGGACTGCATGTGGCTCCTGGCAAGGTCAGAGGCTGGCCTCTCCTTTCCATTCCGTGTCTCAGCTCCTCTCCAGGATCTAGGACTGGGGGAATTCCCTCAGACACCTGCTATAGGCTGAGGCTGCATCCCCTGCCTGAAGTCCAGGACTAAGCAGGACTCCTGAGCCAGGCTTCTTGGTGAGGCTGGGGCTGCTTCCATCTTGGAGAAAGCTGACAAAACCCTGGACTTTCCAGTTCTCTGATGTTCTGGTAGGGACCAGCAGCAAACACGTGGACCACATCCCTAGGCTGGCTTGCAGTTCTGTTTAGGGTTGAATACCAGAACCAGGAAAGAACTGAGGCTGAGAGAGAATGGGGCAATGTGGGACTGAGGAATACTGGAATCCTTCTGAGTCACAGTCCAAATCTAGACAACTTGAATTGTAAAAGTTCATGAGTGGGAAGTGAGTCTAATCATAGTAGGATTCCAAAAGGAGCTGGTCTCTTTATGCCATCAGCTGCCCATTAAAGCAGGAAAAGACATGGGTAGAGGACACTCAGACCTAGCGCAAAGTGTATCATGGAACACCATCCACCATCCCACTGGTCAAAGAGAAGGATGGCTGTCTGGAGCCACTGTAATACTCAGTTGGTCAATAGTCAAGGGCAAGCCTCCAAAACAGCAAGATAGAGGCTTTTTCCTGACAAATGACCTTTCCTCTGCCCCAGAGGAACACATTAAATTAAAGCCCTTTGGATCACTGACTAAGCTCACAATACCCTAGCTCTGGTTTGCAGTCTGGAGGCCTGGGAATCCAGACCTCTGCATTGCTTTGCCCCTCAAATACGCAGGGACCATCTTTACATCCTATTTCTCAGACCCCTAAAAAGGCAGATCCTGAAGGGTTGGTCTCCTCTCCATGTGATATCATTTTCCCAAGGCCCCTGTCATGATACTCATGGAATTCCACACCACACCTGGCAGACCAGAACCAGCACTAAGAAGCACTCCCACTCCTACCCCCACACGTCATCAGCATTCCATTCCATTACTTACCATGACTGTGCAGAAAGAGGAATAGAAAAAGAAAGAGACACAGAAACACAAAGACACACAGACAGATGGACGGACAGAGAGACAGATAGGCTGACATCTGCCTCACTGGGCATCATGGCTCTATATTGGATGGCTGCACCACAACAAAGGCAAAAAAGCAAACTGGGAAATCCACATTCACATTCTCTCTTCCCCTCTTCCCTAACCTCAAACAAATACACGTACAATCAGAGATACACACATACACACAGAGGCATATACACAGGTGTGCACACAGAGACAGACACACACAGAGACAGACACACACAGAGGCATACACACACACACACACACACACACACACACACACACACACAGAGGTAGAAACACACATCCAAAAACACTCAGGGAGGAGAGGAGCATTGGAGGCTAAAGGGGAGGAACAAAGAGCCCACCAGCTCCCAAGAACATGTTCACTCATCTAAGGAGCCTTTCGTCTCAGATTTGCTGGTGATTCACAAAGTTTTTTGCAGGGGTCTTTGGTTTAGATTTCATGAATGACAGCCATGCCCAGTGACAGTTTATAAAAGACACAACTATAGAATCTAAAAACATGAGGCCAGAGGAAACCTTAATAATACTCAGAGCCTGCAGAAGATATAGGCCCACACCCAGCCCTGCTCCCCAATATATGTACAAAAGGGACAGAGAGAGAGAAAGAGGAGAAATTGTGCCCCACAGGGGTGAGAGTCCTGGAGGCTTTTCTAGGGTCTGAATCACCTTGTATATGGGACAGTTATGGAGCATGTTCCCCTGAGGCTCTCACATACGGTGCCCATCCCTCCTGGGGGGGCGGTCTTCTTGCCCATCACAGTTCTACAACGAAACAATTCAGGGGGCCCCAGTTCAAAATTTTGTCCCATCTGGTGTCCTTCTTCTCTCACTCAGAAGCCTCCCTGGAGAACAGTCCTGTCTACGGATGTCTAGGGACCCCACGACCAAAAGTGACCATAAAACCCAAGCCGAAGTGAGGGAAGACCATCAGTGTGTGTTACGCACGCTCACTGGACTCAAGGTTTCCGCCCTGGGCCCTGACTGGGACCCTCTTTGGTACTGCGCCACCTCAAAGACTACTCTGGAAACCTGAAAGCTAGAGGGCTAGAAGGTGGCATGATATTCAACCCCAAGTTCTGAGGCCAGAAGTATTTCTGAGGGGTGTATCCCCAGGACCAGTGATCTCTCACTATCCCAGGGGCAGGTGAGAAAAGAAGGTGCTGATATATATATTAACCCTTTTGTACACAACATTGGTGCAATCCTATGTGGAGAGAGGAGGCAAGAAGAGGTAAACTCCAAGGACAAAGGGAACTTAGGAAGCTAGGATTTTCCAAATTTCCTTCCAGTTAAAGGATATGCCAATTTATACTTCCAAGGAGCGGGGAGGGAAAGGGGGCAGGGCTTTCCTCCTGTCTCTGCTTCTCCCAACATCTGTGCACCAATGAATGGCTCCCTGATAGCCCACCCAACTGCCCTCCCCTCCATCTGATACAGGAGCTCAGGTCCAGGGTGGGAGCAGGCTCACTGCTGTACACAACAGAGGGCTTCAGAGGGAACAGGGGACAAACTGAACAAACTCACTCACCTCTAGAAACAATAAAGCATGGAAAATGCTAAACAGAAAAAAACCACAAAGCCCGAGTGAAACCATGAGCTGAAACGGAGCAGTCAGAACATTAAAGAGTCAACTTGTCTTGGTTCGTTATTACTTTCAAACAGACATATTTCCAAAGAATCGTTGCCCCTCCCTCCCTCCCTGCCCCCAGCCCTGTCACAGTTAGCTGGGAGATGTGTCTCTCCAACAGAGTTCACCAGGTGAAAAGGTTAGAAAAAATGGAAATCAACCCCATGACATTTGTCTTCTATAAAAAGAGGAATCCTATCCCTGAGGGCCACAGGATGAGGTAGGGGGTGAGAGTTCCAGCAATCCAAACCAGGAAAGATTTCATATTTGTGGATTTTGCTAAAGCCTAGGAATCACCCTTTACACGTAGTGTGATCATGCCCATCAATGACCCACTACCTTTCCACAGGTCTGTTCTCTGAGTTCTCAACCAACCACCAAATTGAATTCTCAGCCCAGAGGTTGATATGGGAAAATCCTGCCCAACAAAACTGCAGAGTAATAAATGAAATAGGAGCAGCAGCAGAAGTAGCGAAGTGAACTGTTTTCGAAACTATTAAGTCCCATTCTCCAGCACCTCCCTGGGTAGAACCAAACAAACCCAACCAAAACAAACGAAAACTAACAACAGGCTGAACTCGCATGGTGATGAAAATGCCAGGCCCCGGGCAGGAAAGACTCACACAAAGGCAGCCTCCAACCAAGGACAGCATTTTTGCATTTTTCTGTCCTGGGAAAACTGATGCCCAGGAGAGAAGACACACAAGTGGTAAGTAGCAGAGTCAACATTGAAACAAAGGTCCTTTAGCACCAAATCAAACTCTTTTCTAAACCCTTTGATTTTCGCTGATCTGACTTCCCTTCAAAGCCTAGGAAAGCACGAACTCTTTCGAGGCTGTAGGGCACTTAATATCAGGCATCTCTAGATTTAGAAAAAGAGTCATTGCTGAAAAGCTGGGTATAAGGTAGAATTTATATATTATTTCCCTATCCACTGACTTACAATATTAAATCAGAGATGTGTCCCTACAAGGAAAAACAAAGAAAGAAGCACAGCAATCTAAATTTAAAAGGTGATTTTGTTTGGATTATGTTAAAAAGAGGCCCAGCTCCCTGGAATCAAAACATCTTTCTTCTGGTTGCCTGGACAAAGTAGAACTAGGAAGGAAATAGGCATTTATTAAGCTCCTACAATGTACCAGGCATCGTACTAAGTGCTTTACAAATATTATCTCATTGGTCCTTACAAGAACCTGGGAAGAAGGTGCCGTTTCTATCCCCATTATAGCAGGCTCACAAGGCTAGAAAGTGTCCTGAGGCTGGATTTGAATTCAGATCTTCCTGACTGCAGGCCCAGCACTCTATGTGCTACACCACCTACTTCCTCTAACTTTCTCTGTGTCTCTTTCTGGTGGTAGACTTACAACTCTGGCTTAGACATTCCTGGTAGATCTTCGGTACAATCTAAGGTTTCAGAGTAGAACAAGGTAGGTTACCAACACTCCCCTGTCACCACCCCATCAGCCAAAGGAGGCCTCTTCTGTTCAAATAACCCTCTTGTTCCATCTCAGAGTAATGGTGAAGCTTCACCTGGTGAACTCTTTTCACGGGCTGATGAAGAGAGGAAAGGGAAAGAGCCCCAGCCTCTGCCTCCTTCCTTCCAGGCCTGGCCATGAGGAAGCCAGAGCATAGTAATCAGTGAACCACAGAAGCTGCCCGGCCCCTGCTCTAGAGAGCAGACCCCCATTCCGGGCACCCCCCCCCCCAAGCAGAAAACCACCCTTACGCTGCTATGGAGATGTTGGCAGCAGACAGGGGGCTGACTTCAGCGACCTCTTTGGCCTTCTGCAAAGCAAGCTTCTGATTGGCAGCTTCCTCCAATTCTTCCTCATCCTGTTTGGAAAGTCAGAAAGTTACAAAGTTACAGGCCTCTTTTATTTCACCAAAGAGGAAACTGGCATCCAGAGTTTTGTGATGTGCCTAAAGTTACACAGCATGTTAAAAGTGGATCCCTTCAAAGGCTTGGGTTTGGATACTTGAAAGCACAAAGAATGACCATTGTGGTGAAGATGTGACCTTAGGAGGGTCTGGTTGAGGCGACTTTTCTTTGCACAGCCTGGAATCAGATTCCAAAATCAAACCCATAGGATAAAAAATGTGTAAGTAAAAAAGACTAAAAAGGCAGAAGAATCTGGAATGACCAGTTAATCAGTGAACAATACACTTAATAAGCCAAGCCTGTGTTTGCGCTATAAAGAAGGGAATGTGGGACAGTTTCAGGGTTTCATTAAAGGGATTTTTTGGCTTCTAAGTGATTCTGTTCTTTCCTAGGTAACCACAGAGAACAATGCAGTGCCTAAATCAAGAAGGCTCCAGTCCAGAAGCCCATTTGTCTGTGATGTGGGACAAGGGTAGAAGAATTGGAAATTTTCTATAATCATTTGAAAGAGGCAGTGCTGCCTCACAAACTAATTTAGAAGATTTGGAATGAGGCCAGAGTTCCAGTTTAATTAACCTAATGAAAGCAATTAAAACTATTTCTAAAGTTATAACATGCTCCACATACTAATTCAGCTGGGACTCTGGGGGTGGGGGCGGGTGGAGAAATTCCTAGCCTGGGGGCTTGTGACACCTGTGGAACAAGCTTTTAAAAGTGCCTCCTCCCCCAAATCCCCCACCTTTCTTCCCCTCATCTTGCAAATAGCCACAATTAGTACTTAAATTATAGTAGATTATAGTTCATTTTGTCTCCAGAATTGGGGAATTTGGAAACATGCCAGAGTCAACCACCCAGCGCCTGGTGCATCTATCTATCCCTTCTCCCACATGGGTATACGGGACAACACATGGATTCTGACCAACAGCAGCCCAAAGGCTCTGCCACAACATCGGGGGAAGGAGAAGAAAAAGGAAAAAGAAAGGAATAAGCATTTATTAAACACCTACTGTGTGCCTGGCACTTTACATATATCTTTATATTTGATCCTCATAACAACCCTGGGAGGTAGGTGCTACTATTGTCCTCATTTTACAGTTAAGGAAACTGAGGCAGAAAGAGGTTAAATGAATTACCGGGTCACACACCTAGTGTCAGATGCTGGATTTGAATCCAGGTCTTCCTGACTGAGAAGCTACATATTCTATCCACTGTGCGACCTAGCTGCCTCTGAACAGCAGTCTCCCCACGAGGAGTGCATACATCTTTCCTTCCACATGAATGTTCAGGACAGAACATTGATTCTGAGCATTCCAAGTGGCACGGTGGAAAGACTCCTGAACTTTGAGTCATGGCACCTGAGATTGAATCTTGGCTCTGTACTTGCCAGCTGTGACCTTGAACAAGTCACTTAACCTCTGTGGGTCTCAGTTTCCTCACCTGTAAAATGAGCACCTTGGATTAGATGGTGTCTAAGGTCCCCTCCAGCTCCAGCTCTCTGAGGTTAGGATCCTGGCTGGGAGGATCTATGAGCCAGCCAGAGCAGGGCTCGCCTCACTATGATGCGAGGAGGAGCGTCAAATACTCCCCTTAGTTCTCTGATCCCCTCATTCCATGTGGATGTCCACTCACTCTGCCAAACACAATGTTTCTCGCTTTCTAGCTAAATTTCCAGCTTTCTCGCTGTGTTTGTAGACTCCTGACTATATTTGTCCCTTCTGGCTAGAGTTCCAGCTTTCTAGGTGGTTTGATTTTTTTTTTTGCTATATTTATCACTTTCTAGATGTCTTGGCAGCAGCCTAATCATCTACTCCCTGGGCATCTGGGGACCTGGCCAGTGAATGAAGGCAGACTACTGAGGCGGGCACAAGGGTTGCTGGGGGGGGGGGAGGGGGAAGAACTTTTCAGCTCCTGGCTAGTGTAAAGGGTCTCAGTTCTTCTAGAATATATGAATTCCTCCATGCCATTTCCAGAAGCCATTTCAAATACCCTAGAATCAACTTTCCTGGTATTTATCCAACTTAGGTACGCATTGCCCAGAATGCTAAGCTTTATGATGTCTGTGGGTTTCTATAAAAATAAAAATACTAATAATAGCTCACATGTATAAAGCATGTATAAATAATAGCTCACATGCATAAAGCATGTATAAATAATAGCTCACATGCATAAAGCACTTCACTGTTTACAAAGTACCTCCTGTATATGATATCATTTGAGTCTCACAGTGAGCTATCATTATCTCCATTATACAGATAAGAAAACTCAGATGCAGAGTGATTAAATGGCTTTCCCTGGGTCACGTGACAATTAAGTACCTAAGGTAAATTGGTTGTCCAAATGTCAAATCCAAAACTCTATCTGCTATACCAGGGCTTCTTAATCTAGAGTCCACAGTGGATAAATTTCAAGGAGTCCATAAATTTGGATATTTTCACTAACTTCTAACTGAAATTTAGCATTTCCTTCAATTGTTTAAAAACATCATTTGAGAAGGGTTCTGTAGGCTTCACCAGATTGTAAAGGGGTCTATGACACACACACACACACACACACACACACAGGTTAAGAAGTCACATACAGTATCATACTGCCTCTCTGCTTCAAACCAACAAGCTGCATTGCTTCCTCCCAAGCACTCTCACGGATGCAATATCCTAACAATTAGGTCTTCTGCAGTCATCCGTACTGTGTCTGCCTGAGAAGATAAGTCAGACCCAGACTGGCTGGTGCCTGAAGTGGGCACTACTAGCCTGTTCACATATTGGAATAAGCAGCTGCAAGAAGTTGCTGTTGTTCAGAGGCTCTATTCCAACCAGAAGCCTCCCTCCCCTTCCTAGCACTTCCCCAAAGAGCTCAGGTGTGGGTGGATCCAGCAAAGAAGTAACCTAAGTCTGGCCAGAACAAACAAATCACATGTGAATTGGGGGTGGGGGTAGGGGTGGGGGGGGGTGAAGGGTCTTCAAGGGCTGTGAGGCTGGCTAGCCCAATGCCTGTGGCCTAGCCTCAGAATGACCCTTGAGGCCCAGACAGTCTGGAGGGACTGATCAGGGGAAATAGCTTGCTCTTTTAGGAAAACAGCACCTACTTCTGGGGTTACCTTTCTAAGACACTTCTAGAGTTGGAGAGGGGTACATTGGCTCACAATTTGGGCAAATGTAGCAGAAGGCAACTCATAGTTTTTCCTGCTATGGTCAGGTCCTTCAGGAGAGAACTGTTTCAGGTTCAACCCTCTGACCAAAAAAAAAGGAAGAAAAAGAAAGTGGTTCCCACCTATAGATCAAGAAATTTTCTCTGCTTAATGGTTACTCTACTGCTGGAACTTCTGGACAGAGCTCCAGAATTTGACACTGGAGTGAAACAGTGTCCTCAGCCCAGACCACTGGCACATGGCCTTGATTCACAAACACACACACACACACACACACACACACACACACACACACCCCTACCTGAAAGAGAACTAGAGCCATTATATATCTTCTGCAAACCAGCACAATGCCATAGAGAAAGCTGAGGAAACAGGGATTCAGGGGGATGATCTCCATGCCTAGATACAATTTCCTTTTCCAGCCCTGTTCCTACTTGGTAGTCAAGGCCGCTCAGATGGTAGATAGCCCCAGCCTATTCCCTAACTCCTAGAGAAGGAGGCCTGATACAGGCCAGAGGGGCTTTTGCTTCCAGTCAAATGCCCTGGTCAGGGGACTGAGAAACCCTCACCAACTGCCCCTAGCTACCTAACACCCTGCCAGCTGCTCATGCCTACTCCCAGCTCACCTTGGTCAGTTCCTGAGCATTGGCAAGATTGTCCACAGCAATAGCCAGGAAGACATTCAGAAGGGTGTCTGGTCAGGTTCCAGCTAAGGAAGGAATATCCAGATAAAGTCCCCACCTTCTCCTCCATCCCCTGCTGTGGGCAGTGCTGGCACCAAGAACATGCTTTGTGATGATATGCATCCCCACAAACCAACCCTTCCTATCCACTCCTCATTCTCCTGAACAGAGATCCCTACTGAAATCAAAGCATGATGGTCTGTCCAAAGGAAGTGGTCTCACTCCCTGGCACTGCTTCTTCCAGAAAAGACATAAGCCAGTTAGGGGTCATTCCCCTCTTCCCCGTGGCAGTAGAAACCTAGTCAGTTATTAAATAATAACAATGATAATAACTCCCACTTATATAGCACATTAACGTTTATAAAGTCTCCCAGTTCCCATTTCCATGGCAACAAGGAAGAGGTTCTGAGACTCTGAGGGGGTCAGTGCCATAGTGTGAGCCGCTATCTGGCATGTGTACATGGCTGTGTTTAAGATGGTGGCTAGGTTGGTATGGGCCTGCATAACAATGGGTGTGTCCAAGTAAATGGATGTATTACTATGTACAACTGTGGTCTGTATGTAACTTTGGGGGTTTGCATGTGTGAGACTGTATGCATTGTGTGCCTATGTGAAGCTATAGGTATGCATGTGTATCTTATTGTGGGCATGTCTTTGACTGCATGTGCACATGTATAACTATGAGTCTGTGTGTAGCTGTAGGTATGTATGTGTGTGAGTGTGGGTCTGTCTTTGGCTGAACATTGCATGGGTGTATAACACTGGGCATCTCTATGTGACTTTGTACATGGGACTTGGCCTGATACACACATATATACATACACATACATAAATGTATATATGTGTAGGTGTGTATATGTATATATACACACATACACTATATGTCTTTATGTAAAATATAGTAGCAGAGACGTCACTGTTGCAATGATAAATGTGAGAAGCTGGGCCAGCTCCACCATCTCACATCTTTTCTGTCTCTCTACCCACTCAGAATTTCTGCTCCACTCACCTTCTTTGCTGGGTAGACAAATCTCTTGCCTTCCTACTTCATGCACATTATCCCCAACCCTAGTTATTTCCAACCCTAAGCCTTCCTTATAACTATCCATCTCCCATGTCATGGCCTACCCCTTCAAGCTGCAGGCCTGGGAAGCCCACCCTATTTAAGCCACGATGTCACTGATCCCTCTTGACTCTGACAGCCCCTCCACACTCAGCTGCCAATAGCATCAGAGCTAGAAAGGTCCTTAGGGATTATCTAATCCAGTGCCTACATTTTATAAAATTAAGAAGTGGAGGGAAAGAGAGGAGAAGTGGCTTACCCCAGGTCAGACAGTATTTAAATGATCAAGCTAGGATTCTGACACAAAACTGTGATTCCAAATCCTAGGCAATGCGGATAAGCTCCCAAACACTTGGCGCTGTCCTGATTTGTCCTTGCTGACACATGCCTTTCAGCCTTAGCTCTTTTCCTTTCCCTTCAGGTCTGCCCTCCCAGAAAGCTGGGAGCTCCTTGAGAGCAGGGCACTCCTGCTCAGCCTCAATCTTCCCTGGACTCTGAATACCCTGAGAAGTCCGGCATAAGTTGGGGCTCTGTCCATGTTTTGGGGAATGGCAGGGGAAACATGAATTCAACTAATAAGCTAGACCCCGAGGGTCTTTAATAAGTGCTTTTGGAACTCATGCAGTCAGAGCCAGATGGCTCCCTCAGAAGCCACCTCATACGTTGCCCAAGTCTCCAAAAAAGGATCCCTAACCTATCCTCCACTAGAGGCTAGGATGATCAGGAAGTGAGTCAGGCTGAGGCTACTTTCCAAAGCTGCCCAGACCCACGATGGCGGAAAAAACCCAGCCTGGGCCACCAACCACCCACCCCACGCTGCAGGAGTGAGAGCTAGAAAGAACCTTAAGGATTAGCTATTCTAACTCCTTCACTTTAGATGGAAGGAAACCCAGGCCCAGAAAGGAGAAGCGTCTTGACACAGGCCACCCATCATATCAAGTGACAGACACATCATTCAAACCCAGGTCCTCTGACTTCAACATCAAAGGTCCATCTCCACAAAAGGATACAGTTTCCAAACAGCGTCAAGATAATGAAATAGAAAGAGGAGAACATTCCTTTGCTGACTCCACCTTGGGATTCGATCCCGTGATACATCACCACATTCCAGTCTTCTCCTGTCAGGATCTGTAGGGTGCAACGCAGAGGAGAGAGTGGAGTGTATGTACCCATATGAATGTGCGTGTGCGTGCACACACACACACACACACACACACACAGCCCATAGTGAGAGCTCCCGGGCTAGGGGGCCACAAAGAATCTTTGAGTCCCTAGCCAAGTTTCCAGCAACCAAGCTGCAGGGGACTCAGGCCCTTGAATTTCACCCCACAAACTCTCCAACATGCAAGCAAGGATGGAAATGTGCCCACAAAGAGACAAGCACATAGAGGCACTAAAGATGCATGTCTTTCCACCACCATCTCCTCTACAGGAGGCTAGAATAGATCTTTAAGGGCTTCTTCAGGGAATTAGAATTTAAAGTTGGAAGGAACCTAGAAAGCTGTCCCTGTTGGGGAGACCACTAGTGCAAACCTTGCCAGCTCAGAGACTTGAGAGAAGAGACCACATTTAGGCTCACTTTCTGTCCTTTACTTCTCTAAAGGGTACTTTGTGGCTTGAGGATTTGAGTGTGCCTGGGTAGACAGACTTCCAGATACTCTATGCATCTTGTTTTAAATGAGATTTCCCTTTCTCCTTTCTTCTCCTGAATTCTTTTCTTGCTATTGTAGTATTCTTAACGTTTGGTCCCTGGACTCCCAAATGTTCTGTGGATACATTTCAGAGATCCATGAACTTGTACAACATTTTTTTTTCATGTTTAATTTCAATAATCTCTAATTGAAGTTTTCTTTGGTCCTAAACGTAGGCAGCAAACACTGTTCTGAGAAGGAGTCCACAGATGTCACCAGACTGCCAAAGGGGCTATAGCTAAGAACACTTGCTATCAACCTTTGTGAGTTTATTTATTTCCTCAAGCTATTGTCTCAATTTTTTTTTTGCTGATTCCTTAAGATTTTTAAAGTAAACCATCATGTTATCAATGAGTGGGGATCATTTTTGTCTCCCCTTTGTCAGGCCCATACCTCATTTCAGAGAGCCCTGCCTGGGCCCCTTACCATGGAACAGCAGGGAAAAAGAAAAGCTGCTTTCTAGGACAGGGAAAATTTAGGCACATTCAAAGGAGACACTGTTGGCACCAAGTTGTGCTCAGAGGCCATTGCTGGGGATACTGAGAAGGGATGGAGGACAGGGATTTGGACAGAACATCCCTGTGGCTATCCTGAATGTCACATGGTAAGGGTTGGGGTGGGCAAGGAGAAGATGGTAGAATATAATTCCAGGACCCCAGGCTCACCAAGCAGCTCATAAAGAGGAAATAATGATCCAGCAAGTCCTTTCTTAGCCAGAAGCACTTGGTGTATTTAAAAGTCCTTAAAAGCATCCTTTTCTCTAACTTTGGGAGAGCCTGTAAATCAAGGCTTTTGCCTTGGGGGGTGGGTTGGGGTGGTAGTGAGAAGAGAGGCTATCCCTCTAGAAAGTGGCCTGGAGACCATCTAAAAGGGGGAAGGTTTTAGCAAGGGGCCTTACTGCCAGGCTAGACTCCTGAACTGATAAAAAAAAATTCCTGCTCTAGGGCAGCTATTGGTCTTCTAAGACCATAGGTAAGTGTTTCCCTTTGGAACAGTGAGGGTCTTCCCCTCCCAGGGCATTACTTCACTCTAAGTGAGTACATGAAAAGGCCTGAGCCTAAAAGGGCCAGGGTCATCCTGGGTCATCTCCAGTCATGCTGATGAATATCTGGTCACTGGATCTAGATGGCTCTGGAGGAGAAAGTGAGGCTGGTGACCTTGCACAGCCCTCCCTCACTCAAATCAAAGTCAACTGCAAGTCATGTCATCATTTCCCTGATGTCATGGCCCTCTTTGAAAACGAGGGACAAACACAAGAATCTCAGAAAGAGGCCTCTGTGGCCTAGCAGATAGAGTTGCCCTTGGAGTCAGGAAGACCTAGATTCAAATCCTACCCTTGACATGTACTGACTGCAACACTGCACAAGTCAATTAACACCTCAGCACCCCCAAAGAAACTAGCGAACTCTATAAGTTGCAGAGAAGGGAACAACCTACATTGGTAGAAGGAATTTCCTCACACGGATGTTCTTAAATGGTTGAAATCACATATGTCTTGCTTTGTTATATTTTAAAAGAACCTCAGAGATTTTATCCCAGATCAGATCCAAGTTCCCTCTTGGCCTAGTACTTAGCCTCAGGCAGAGGCAGCAAAAGGGACAAGTTGGGAAGGGACTGAGCAAGCTTCAGCTTTCAGAGGTTAAGGACCATACGACATATTCTCCACCTTCTCCTGAGCTTCCCATTGCTTACCTCCTGGCAGCCCATCATTCCCTCCTCTGGCATTGCTGGACTTGATCTGTCTGCCTCCACTCAGAACATCATGGTCAGGACTGCCCCTCTGCACCTTGGGCTCCCTCCCTTGCCCCTTGTGACCTGTTGTATGACCTGCTCTAACAATGACCCTCCCTACCCTTTCTCTATTCCTGCTCTCAGAAAGAGCTGCATAACCAGGAATGTGGGAGAGCCAGCTCTGGCCCAATTTGGCCCAAGTTGATTGCCAAACTTTCAACCCAAGCATTTACATCTCAGAAATCAGCACTAAACATTTATTAGCACACCTCTGTAGTATGCTAGAAACACTACTTGAGCTCAGCAGGAGTGCAGTAGGGACTGAAGTCATCACAAGACTGGCAGTGACTGGTGCCTAGAGGCTAACGATAATAATAATTTCAGTCAATTCAGGCTCTTTGTAACCCCGTTTGTGATTTTCCCGGCAGAGATACTGGAGTGCTTTGCCATTTCCTTCTTCGGCTCATTTTATAGAGGAGGAAACTGAGGCAGACAGGGTTAAGTGACTTGCCCAGGGTCACCCAGCTAATAAGTGTCTGAGGCCAGATTTGAACTCAGGAAGATGTCAAGCCTCCAGGCTGCTCCTGACAAAAGCTACCACCCTCTCTACTGGGTGAGCTTGGGGAAGATTCTCTCCTTTCCAGTAAGATAGGGCAGCATTTAGGTCTAGGACAGCCAGAGGGTACCATGTGTGAAGTACTCTCTAATCCGGCCCCCACACAAAGCTGGAAAAGAAGTCTGAGGGGACCCTCAGTTCCTATTCCCAAACAAAGAGCCCCACCAGGGAGATATCAGACTCCTGACACCCAGATTTGGACCACCACATCCTTTATGTTTGAAGAGAAGACACCAAAGCATGTTGGGACTGTGGAGTCTGACATTAGATGGTAGATTTGTACCTCTCCAGCTCTCTGGAGACCAGGATCCCTTTCAGACAAAGGCTGGGCCAGACCATCGGGAGCCCAGTCTCAGCTCCCTAGAGACTGGAAGTCTTTATCAGAACAAACCACACCCAACTAATCTGTGTGTTGGGGGTGGGAAGGGAAGGTGTCTGTATATCTCTGATCCCTGGAGACTGGGTATCTGACTAGAATAGTCCACACCAGACCAAGCAGATGGCACATTCTGGAACTAAGAGCCTTACCTGGAATACAGTGAGAATTGCAGCTGGAAAAGTATCAAAGTTGGTGTTCGGGGTCTCATCTCTAAAATTGAACCTGAGAGAAACAAAAAGTTGTGGGAAGAGGCAGTCCATGATGGGACTCAGCTGGCTGCCTCAGAGGCTCCCATACATGCAAAAGTAGTCAGCAGGTGAACCCAGACTGTGCCTAAATTTCTACCAAATTGGTGAGTCCTCTATATTGGTGATTCTATACACTGGCAACCTCATATTGCTCCTGATCATGCTCTATTCCACACCTTAGGACCAACCCCAACTCTCCAGGAACAATTACCCTGGAGCCCTCTGGACAGAGACCTCTGAGGCCTGACAAGAAATACCACCAATGGTCATTTGATCTTTTCCTGGACATCTCAGGAGTATTTCCAGTGTAGAAGCTGTATTTCTCAAAAAGACTTTGCTAGCAGTTACAAGGGAATTAGATAAAATGAGACAGATTTACAGATCACAGAATTGTCAGGCTATAGAGAATAGAAATCTTATCCTAAGACATTGCTGGTATAGCTTTAGAAGCTGACCCAGATAATAGTCTCATCTCCATAGTCTCTCAGGCAGGCCCTACCCCGTAGCCGCCAAACACACTGCCTCAGCATTCTCTCTGGCTCCCTCCAGCACCAGGCAGATTAAGAGCAGGCCAAGGTCCCAGAGAAACGCCATCATCAGGAGCCTCCTCCAGTGAGTCATTATTTACCAAGCAAAAGGTGGTGCAAAATGGTGGCCCAGGGCAATGGCTCCACTGACATTATTATATTCATCTACTTCTGTCTCAGACCCAGCTCTGTACTCTTCCCAAGCTGAGGCCATTGGCCCCTCTCACTACACCCACCCTTCCCAGGACGATCGCTGAAGAATGCCATCAGCCTTCCACATCAGCCTGTGCCACCCACTTGGATGAGTCACGGCTCACAGCCCCCATCACAGACAGGGAGGGAAAGGTCATTTCATCCACTTACTGTCCTCCAAAGAGCTGCATCCCCAGCAGAGCGAACACCACAATGAACAGGAAGAGAAGGAAGAGCAGGCTGATGATGGATTTCATGGAGTTCAGCAGGGAGACCACCAGGTTCCGAAGGGAATTCCAGTACCTGGAGTAAATAAAGACCAAGCTGACCTCTAAGACTAGACTCTTGGCCACTGTCCTTTTGCTACACATGGGATGACAGCCGAGATCTCATTCTAGGATGGTCTTAGCCAGGCAGACAGGAAGGTACTGCCCCCTCCCCCCCCCCCCCACCCAGTGATCTGCCTGTCTTCTCATCTCCATTTAGCCTCCAATAGATGGATTCCTGGATTCTATGGGCCATGCTCTTAGACCTCTTACCCACAGGGTTCTTCCTTTCAGTCAAACACAGGCCTGGATCAGGGAATAACTTAGCAGCCACTGGTAATGTCTGCCTCAGTTACCAGCTCCTAGAATCCCAGGCTTCAAGTTAAAGGGGACCTCAGAGACTATCTAGTCCATGGCTTCTTAACCTGGATCCATAAACTTGTTTCTTTTATTTTGATAACTGTATTTCAGTATAACCAGTTTCTTTTATAGTAATAAGTATTTCATTTTATTTTATGCATTTAAAAACATCATTCTGAGGAGGGAACTCTAAAGACTTCGTCAAATTGCCAAAGGAGTCTATGAAAAATAAAAAAAGATTAAAGAACCCCTGATTTAGTCCAAGTCCTTCATTTTAAACTGAGGCCAGGGAGCGAGATCCCTAAATACTTTGTATCTGATGAAGAGACAGAAACAACCAGGAGCTCCCACGGGAACACTCAGAGGCACACGTACTTTCTCTCTCTCTCTCTCTCTCTCTCTCTCTCTCTCTCTCTCTCTCTCTCTCTGTCTCTCTCTCTCTCTGTCTCTGTCTCTCTCTCTCTCTCTCTCTCTTTCTCTCTCTCTCTCTCACACACACACACACACACACACACACACACACACACACACACACATGAAGAGTGACATGCATCTCTGCTGGCATGCCACTGTTCTATCTAACAAGGAGCATTCCATGGGGATTTGGGAGGTCAGGGTGGGTTGTAGATCTGAGGATGGTCCCATAAAACAGCCATGTAGTTTATTATGCTGTTTTATGTATAGGACAAAAGAAAGGCTGGGAAAAAAGAGAGAATGAAGAAGAGAGAAAGAGGGAGGGGATAAAAAGAGGCAGAGAAAGAAGACAGAAGAGAAAGAGGACTATTTGAATTAAAGTAGCCCTGAGTGTGGGTGGGAGATGGACCAAAATTGCTTCGTGAAAGTAAATCCCTAAAGAGAAAACAAAATCTCCATCCCTTGGGAAACAGAGGGGAATGTCCAAGAGGAGTGGTCTGAAAGAATAAGAACCTTATAGGGGAAGGAGTCTTAGTGTCTGAGGACCTGAGTCCAGGGGCAGTTCTGACACTTAGCTGCGTGACTCTGAGAACGTCACTTATCCCTTCTGAGCCTGTTTCTTTATCTGAAAATAAGAATAATCATGCACAACCTACCCCTACTCACAGGATGGTCATGAGGAAAACATTTTATAAAACTTAAAATGCTATTGGAAGTGTGAGTTATTATGATTACAACTATTACACATTCTTCATACCACTACAGGAAGTGAGAGTGGGGAATCAGAGGAGATAGGAAATTCATCCAGGAAGATAGGGAAACCTTAAAGAAAGCAGTGGGGAAAAAGCTATGCCCAGTCAAGGTGAGGGACAGCCACTCTGACACTCAGTCCAGAAGGAGTATCCCTAAGGTAAGCCACTGACAGCTGATCAAAAATTAGAAAGAAGGCAGGTAACAGCCACCAGAGGCCATCACCAGAGAGGGATGATGCGGTCACTCCAATAGAGCAAGTAGCCAGAAGCCTGGCCCTAGCACATTCTCTCCAGTGCCAAAAGAAAACTGGAACGCGTCCAAGTGAAGGACTGGGGAAAGGAGAAAGCTGAGGGCTGACAGATAGATAGGAGGTTTTATGTCCTGCTTTGGAAGGAAGGTACAAGCATGTAAGTCAGGCACTGGGCTAAGTGCTTTACAGACATTATCTCATTTGATCTTCACAGCAACCCTGGGAGGTGCTATCATTAGCCCCATTCTACAGTTGTGGAAACTGAGGCAAACAGAGGTTAAGTGACTTGCCCAGGTCACACATCTAGTAAGTGTTTGAGACCAAATCTGAACTCAGGTCTTCCTGACTCCAGGTCATACCACCTAGCTGCCTTTGGAAGGCTGGGAATCCTGGTCTGCCCAGTTTAGGTGATATGAGCACAGTATTCATGGTGGATTATGGGCTGCTGAGAAGTGAAGGATGAGGAGTATACTGATCCACTCTGGTCTGGGGCATTCTTAGACAATAGGAAAATCCCAGGAGAAAGATAACGTGTGAAAAGGAAGAGAGTAGGCAGAATAAAGATAATAGAGGGAAGGAGAAAAGGTGGGAAAATAGGAAAAAATAGGGAGAAAAAAAGAAGATTGAAGATAGAAAAGGTGAGGAGAAAAGAGGAAGAGAGTGAGAGGGAAAAAGGAGAGAGGAATGGGAGAGAAAAGAGAGGGTTAGGTAAAAAAAGAAGATAAACATACAGCGGGGCCGACAGTGGCCTGACCACATCCTGAGAGGTGTGTGTGTGTATCCCTGGCCTGAACAATAGGTAAACCCAGGGCATTTCTCAAGCCACAAGAAGGAAAAATGGTTTTAGCCATGAATGGCAGGCAGTAAGCTTCAAGTTTGACCCTAGATCCCTCTTGGACCTTACCTTCCTTCTCAGTTACCTAGTGGCTCTCGGAAAGTTGGCTGCAATAAACAGCCCTGGGCCCAGCCCTGGGCTCTCATTTTTCTTGTGTGGGGTCAGACATTTAAAAAACAAAAACAGCCTCAGAGAGGTGGAGTAATTTATTTAAAGACACACTGCCAATAAGGGGCAAGATAGCCTGATTCCATGCCCCCCCCACCTCCCCACGTTGTCCCCCCCTCCCATCACCACCTTTAGAGATGCTAGAATAGCCTGGGGCTTTTACAAAGTTAAAATTGCAGCCTTCAGGGGAGTAATTCACATTCCTTACCAATATGTTTTGATGTGTTCTGGTTGGTTGTTTTGGAAAAAATGATTATTTTTAAATTAATAGTTTATGTTTTGATAACATTTCCAGCTTATCAAGGATTTTCACATTATCTCAGTGGATTCTCACAATTATATGGGGAGTAGGTGTATGATTAAACCTTAAATCATGGGCCTGGAGGGGTGATGTTACTTGCCTCAGGGTACCCAGCTAGCAGAACTAGCAGGGGACCTAGGTCTCTAATTCCAAGGCCAAGGGCTCTTTCCATGGTAAATGCTGACTATTTGTTGAGTGACAGGACAAGAGAGTGATAGTGAGAAGTGATGGAATAGCTCCTTACCTCCTTCTCTAGGACTGTCTCCAGATCCCTGAGGCCGGCAATAGGCCAGAGGGATAACTATTTGAGGCCAAAGATAGGAAAATACTCATTATTCCTTATGGCCCCCAGTCAAAACAAGCATTTAATCCACTAAAATCAGCAAGAAAATGAAGGCAAAAGCTACTTTCTTTTCCTCCAAGAACCTCCTTCTAAAGAGCATGTGAATATCGGAAAGCCGATATGGGTGAACACAAAAGCATCAGAGCAAATCATGATAAATGTCAAGCCTTTTAAAGCCTTGCACAGAAAGAACAGCCGTCATCTCCCCAGAGACAGACACAGAGTGTGCTCGGGATCAGAACAGGCGTCTCCCCAGCTTTGACCTCAAATCCGTGTTGTCCAGGAACTGGAGAAGAAGAGGCTAGCGTCCAGCCAACCAACCCGGTTCATCCTGGTTTCCTAGCTGGGAGGTGGGGGAAGGAGGGGAGGGGAGGGAATGGGACCTAGTTTCAAACCAGTGAGTCCCGTCCATTCTCAGGAATAAGGGCAGCAGAATCCCAGAATCCTGGAGTTGGAGGAGGCCTCAGAGCCCAACCTGAGTCCTGATTCAACAAAGGGTCATCCAGCCTTAGTCTGAATATCTTCAGTAAGGGCACACCCCCAAGGCAACCATGACAATGCTGTCATCTTTAATTCCTCCTCCAGGTACTGCAGACACAGCTGAGAGTTAGGAAATCTCAAGATTCCAGAGAACTCCACCCAAAAACCCCTGAATTTCTAATGAGAATAGATCCCAAAGTAATTTTAAACTCCTGTTAATAATTGCTGCCTTACCAGAGCAGCAAAGAGAATTTATTACAGTAATGATAGCTCGATATCCTGTAGTTAAGAGGGCTTCACACCAGAGATTTGGGTAAGGTACCATGTGCTGCTGAGCTTCACACTAGAGACCTGAACAGCCCCATGGCTAACAGGGTTTCACACCAGAGATTTAGGCGGCCCCACATGCCAGGGCTGTCCAAAATGTAGACTGTATGTGGCCCGCAGTGTGATTTATGCAGCCTGCCTACAAGCATAGAAATTGACATAAATGCTTTAGTAAATGAAGCCGAGCTACTGCAGAACTCTCACTAAAGTGGCAAATGAAAATATATTGTCTATTGTTTCAATAAAAACCTAAGGTTGGGCAGCCCTGCCATATGCTATAAAATGGAAACAGTCCCTAACAGGGCTTCAAACCACAAAGTGGGAAGTCTCAGTTATCGGATCTTCACACCACAAAGTAGACAGTCCCATAGCTAACAAGACTTCACATTATCAAATGGACATCCCAATGGCTTCACACCAGACACTTAGGCAACCCCATGCGCTTCAGAGCTTTGCGCTAGAGACTCATATGGTCCCATGCTAAAAGGTCTTCATACCACAACAGGATAGCCCTGTGATTAATAGGGCCTCACACCAGACACTTGGACAGCAAGCTTGTCCAAAGGCTCAAAACCATAGAGCAGACAGATAATTAACTCTTTGGGGTGATCTGGGTAATGGCAATGAGAAAATCTAATTTCAACCACTGCACCAGAATGAGAGAGTCTAAGCAGATCCACCCCTGGATAAGAAAGCCATTCAGATCTGGTGACCTTAGGGAAGGGGGATGGGGTAGGTAGGAGGGGAATTCTCTGGAGCAGAGATCAAAGGGGTCAGGAACAATCTAGACCTACTTTGTGACTTTGAAAATCCTCAGCAGCCGGAGAGCCCTCAGCACACTGATACCAAATGAAGTCCCTGGCTTGATCGCTGCCCAGATGACTTCAAAGATGCTTCCAACAATGACCTGCAAGAACACGTTATCATTTAAAGTGGGAAGATGCTCCCCAATGACCTGCGAGGATACACCCCCTCGATGAGCTGCTTCCCTCCCCCATTCAGTCACCTTTTGGGGGTGGGGAAAGAAAGAGGAAGGATCAGTAGATACGACTTCAGGTCTGAGTGGATGGAGCTACTATCTAGTGAAGTCCCCAGGCCTGGCCAGATCCCAATAGCCCCACCCTTCTTCAGTATCAGGTCATTCAGAACCCTCATCCCGGGCTTTCCTACCCCAGTACAAAACATACAAACTGTCAGCACCCTCTACGTGTCTTATCTGTGCCGACCTTCACCCTCCTTCCATCCCAGCTCAATACTTACGCACCTCAGATGACCTCTGCTTCACCCCAATACCTTCCTCCTCTCAGCACAATCTCTACTGTTACTATTTTGTTCCTCCAAGATCAGGAGTGTATTATATCTCCTTGAGACATGTATAGGAGAGATGGAGAGTCTGGGCAGGCTGGTCAAACCTGCTGACCCATTCCCAGGATCATAGATAAAGAAGTGCCTTTGAAGTCATTAAGTCCAACTCCCTCGTTTTACAAATGTGGAGACTGAGGCACAGAGCAGTTAGGCCATTTGTCTAGGGTTACATAGCTACTAAGTGTCTAAGGCGCATTTCAGCCCAGGTCTTCCTGACTCCAGATCCAGTGTCCTATTTACTATGCAGCGCTCAGACTGGTGAAACAGAACAACCAAACCTCACATCTACATAGTTTTTGAATTTGCAAATTCTCCTGACATCAGTCCTATGAAGTAGGTAGCATTATCCCCATTTTAGAGATGAGAAGACTGAGGTAGATAGCTAACAAGTTTTAAAGCAGTCTCCTGACTCCAAGTCCAGAACTCTTTCTACCTTATCATTGTGCCAAAAGAAAGTGACCACAAAGTCTTGTGCAGGAAATAGAAAGTTTTATGGGCACATGCCTTCATCCAGCTGAAAATTGTGATTTTGGAAGACAGAGAAGGCTGTGGGAAGGACCAGCTGCCTTTGTCAATGATATTAAAGATCAAGACTTTTTTTTCCTGAACTCTGGCTTAAGATCTTGGAATATGACATTCCTAACTGGAGACAGAGTGATTCTCCTGAAGGACTGGGAATACCACATTTGACTGGATGCATGCTGATCTCATCAGGAGACTTTAAACTAAAATGAGAGGAAGAAGAAAAACTGTGTGACCATCCTCTGCCCTTCCCCAAATTAAAAACTAGACACAAGTCAGAAAGCATAACAACGAGGTTCCATGGTGTGGCCCTCATTCTGCTCCCTACTGACACCCAGTCTGGGGACCTACTGGCAGTCACTCACCCCAAAGTCAAAGCAGTTGAAGGACGAATGGAAATAATTTCTGGGTCCCAGGCCATACATCTTCAGAGACATCTCAGTGAGGAAAAGCCCCAGGAAAACAAACTCTGCGAAATCTAGAAAGCAGAAAAGAGGCTGGATTATCTGTGGGCCCTCCCTGGTGGTTCCCCAGGTACCTGCTAGACACCAGAGATCCTACTACTGTGTGGCTTCTCCCAGGAAGAAATGGCTTTGCCAGCCTAATCTCCGTGGCCTTCCTCTGTGTAGAGACCCATGACAGGGTGGCACTGACACCCCCGGGACCACAATGTGGGGAGCTGAGCAATGATAAGAAGCAGTTGTGGGCACTAGGTGAGTTGGCTGGTGGCAGAAAGAGGCTGGGTGCTAGCCTGCATTCAGAAACTCAATTTTACTAGTTCAGTCACTGACAATGAGGTTCACAAGACTTGGGTTTTGATTTATAAACTCTCATAAGACGGTTGTATATACAAAGACTCTGTCTCTCAGTCCTTATGCAACGTATCAGATGATGAGGTTCTCTGGCAGCCCCTTTCTTTTGAGTTTATCTGGGACCAATATTTGCAGATTGCACCTTTCCCTGGGAATAGCAAGGGAAAGGGGTGTCTGTAGCCCATCCCAGGAATTCCAGAGACTGTTAAGGACCAGTCTGCCAGCAAGCTTCTTTATACAGACACAAAAATCTTCTTCAGACTCAAATGAACCAATACAAGGCAAGATAAACCAGGAAACCATTATATACAACTTCCAATGTAAATGAAAAGAACACACACACACACACACACACATACACACACACACACACACAAACACACACACACCAAAAACCCTGAAAACTGTGGAATCATAATTACTAAGCTTGGCGCTAGAGAAGAGATGAGAAAATCATATCCCTCCCCCCCTTTTTTGCAGAGGTAGGGAACCATGAGTGTGGCAATTACATACACTGGCCAGATTGAATTAAAGTGCTCTTTCATTGTACAGAACTGTCTTTTTAACCTCTTTTTAATTCTTTATTATAAGGAATGACTCTTGGGGCTGGGATGGGGTGGGAGAGAGTGAGTGGGTACTTTGCAAGGACTATTAGTCTCTTTGTAACCCAAGCATCTTGCACCGTACCTGGCATACAGTAGACATTTAATAAATGTTTGTAGTCTGATTTAAGTCAGGTACCTCCTCTTTATGTTGAGAATCAGGAAAAACCTAGCCCATGGGCTTTAATTCTGTCCAGGCTGCATGACAAGAACCAAGCAGAGATGTCACCAGGTTATGTCTACATTGGGAAATTCAGCAAAACTTGAGGAGTGACATTTGAACAGCAGTAGTAAGGAAAAAGTGCATCTTTCTCACTGTCAAATGAGGTTCTATTTCTAGAGCAAGGAATGAGAGTTTTCCCATTAGAAAAGAGGAAAACAAAATTTTAAGAATGCCTGAGCTTCTGAATTTAAGCTAGGAATTAGAATGGTTTTGTAAGAAATTGTGGGTGATTTGTCCATCTTTGAATTTAAATACTTGAAGTTTTTTGGAAAGAAGTATTTGGGATCATAGAATATCGGACCTCAGAGAACAGCTAACCCTATCCCCACCTTCCTCATTTTACATAAGAGGAATAGGACCAGAGAAGCCAGGTCAATTTCCCAAAGTCACACAGCTAGGAAGTTACAGAACTGGTATCAGAGCTCGACTTTCTGAATTTGTCAGTGATACAGATGGCTACCTCTTGGCATTCTGACCAAGAAGAGTGTATCTCTCCCCTGCCATCTCATTGAACCAAAGTAAAGAGAACTTCATACTTCTGTCCTAGTAACCTAAGGGCCTGTGTCTTCTCCAAATCCTGCTTCCCCTGGCAGTCAATCAATCAACAAGCATTTATTAAATGCTTACTAATGCTTACCAAGCATGATGCCAAGCTTATTGGGGATACAAAGAAAGGCAAAAACTTGGATCTCGCTGTCATCAAGAAGCTGACATTCTCATGGGGGAGTCAGTATGCCAACAACATGAGGAGTGGAAGAAAAGCACATAAGAGATGCTTAATCAATATTTGTTGACTGATTCCCCTCTCCCAAGTCTTCCCAAGACTTTTCACTGTGCTTGTCCCTGGTTACTCTTCCTTGGTTTAAAGAGGAAGACCCACAATTCTTCCAAGGATTCTACTCCATGGGAGCCTGTGAGGAACATTAAGCAGACACCAATTCACCCACCCAGTGAGAAGGGTGCCCAACACAGACTCGGCCAGACTCTTGTAGAATCCTTAGACAAGCTAGTCCCTGCTGAGGGCCACGCCCCAGGCATGTATAGAACCAAGGGGGCAGGAGAGCCAAGGGACCACTATTTGTCCTTTATCACTGGCCTATTTCTCTGTAACTTATCTCATACATGTCCAGTCCCCCTGCAGGGACTGGATCTGATGCCTCCTGTAGGCATAAGAATAAACTCAGGGCATCATCAGTCACCTGATGGCAGCAACCTGAGGAGAGGGAAAAAATTATCCTGAAGTAGAAACCCGGAGCCTCAGTAGGCTTTGCCAGAAACCACAGACCTTCAACAACAACAGATGACACATAGAGAGGGGTGAGGGAGGGTGAACATCCATAAGAAGCCACCCCACAGGAGTGGAACACAGGACTGCAGAATAGGTTTCTATACGTACATTGTGCACTCTAGGGAAGGCATGGAGGGAGGACTTTTTTTTAATGGTCTGAAGAGGTGTTCTGGGATACACCCTAACCACCTAAGCAATAAATGTCCTGCCGTCTGATGTCTGCTGAGAGAGAGCCAAGTTCTAAGACTAAACAAAAAAAGAAGATCATGCCATAGGAAAATGTATTTAGAGCCATCAAGTCTAGCTTCCTCATTTTACAATTGTGGAAACTGAGGCTCAGAGAGGAAATCGCTGGCTCATGGTCACACAGTTAGTCAAGTGGAAAAGGTGGGTCTTAACTCAGGTTCTCTGACTCACAGCTGCTGCATCTGCTTCTTATAGAAACATTATAAATGAGTTCTCCCTGCCCTGTGAAATATGGGGGTGTGGGGGATGTCTGTGCTCCTTGCCCTGACTGGCTGAGAGGGAAGATCAAAAACTAACTCCTGGAGAGCTTTGCAGTCCACAGGAGTGTGTCTCCACTCTCCACAAAGAAACCCATTTGTAGAAAGCCCTGACTCACTTCATGGTACCCATCAGCATGGTCCTGGGTAGCTCTTTGTACATCCTAAAGATGTTTATGCTGTCAGCTGGGGAGGGGACCCTCCTACCACCTGAGCCAAGGACTTTTCCTTTGTAACCAACCCATCTTCAGATTCTCTAAGTGCCCCTCTTTAAAGCTGGAATCACATTCAAAAGCTCTTTGATCTCCATGACTCGAAGCTACAAAGCCCACCTACCTGGTCTGGAGCAGGTGTTTCTGGGTGGAAGGGAGTGCCTTTAGATAGGTTCAATCCAGTCGCTCCCTCAGAACCAATAGTAATGTCCCAGGACTCCTCAAGCAGCCAGGCCACTGTCCTCCTTGTCCCTGTCATTTCTTGTCTCTAGGATTACAGCTCCCTAGCACCCTACACTCACCCTTCTCCTACCCCCCTTCCCATCCCCTGTCCCTACTCTACAGTTCCTCGCCAGCCCTCCAGTACTACATCCTCCAGGAGAGCTTCCCTGGGTCACTCCAACCTCCAGTGCTCTCTCCCTCGTGCCCACCTAACATTCCTCTCTGTACATTTGGCAGCTAATCCTGTACAATTTTGTTTGTGGCTGTACTCTCCCCATTAGACATTCTGCAAGGGAAAGACCCAGGCTGTCGTATTTGTCCAGCTCACAAGGGGCCCTGCACAGGACATGACCGTGCAGGAGGAGCTCAGCAAGTATTTGCTGCCTAAATGACTGAAGCCAGAGGGCAAGCTTTCTGGATTTTCAAGTAAAAGTGAGAGAAAGGAGTAATATAATAGAGGGCAAAGTCATTGAATCTTTGGATTTTAAAGCAGGAAGGCTTTAAAGCTGACGTTTCTCTCCCACATGTACTCCTATACACATTTTTTAAAGAGCAGGGAAAATGAGGTTAAAAAACTCACCCCAGGTCCCTCAGGAAGGGGCACTACCAGATTTTGAACCCAGGTCTTTTGACTCCAAATGCAATATTTTTTCCCACCTTAACTATCTAGAAAAGAAATGGGCAATAAAATTAAAACTCAGTGATAGGATTTATCACTGGGGAGGCAGTGCTGCATATGGGAAAAGGCTGAGCTAAAAAATTCAGGTTATAAGTAAATAGAGGCCAGAAGCCTTAGGGTCAGAATTGGTTAGTCCTTTCAGAGGGGATGTACCAGAAGGTCCAAGATTCCCCAGCCTCTGGCTTCCAGGAGACATCTAATCTCAGGCCCCAGAGGAATTGTATTCCCTCCCCTCCCCAAAAATCCACCCCTCCTCCAAACTTCCCTATGCTTATTGAAGACATGACCATCCTCTTCCAGTCACCCACTTTTATATCTTCTGAGTCATTCTCAACTCATTCCCCTCCCTCACTCCCATATCTATTCAGTTGCCAGGTCTCATCCATGATACCTCCCTCCACAGCATCTCTCAAATCCGTTTCTTTCTTGCCATTCAAGGGTCACTAATTTGACTCATTCTTTCATCACCTCTCATTTGGATGACTGCAATTACCTCCATTCTTCTAGGTTTTGCTCTTTCTAGGTTGTCTGTCTTCCACCAAGCTGTGCAATTAATATTCCTAAGACATAGGTTTAACCAATTTATTCCCCTACTCAAAATGTTCACTGGTTTCCTGTTGCCTCAAGGACATAATACGAACTCTTCAGCCTGGCATTTGAAATTCTCTATAATCTGGTATATAGTAGGTGCTTAATAAATGTTAATTGACTGCCTGATGCCCACCTACTTTTTCAAATTTATTTCATATTACTTTTGTATATTCTATATCTTTGCCAAACTGGCCTACTGGTTCCCCCCCCGCCCCAAACTCAATATGTCATTTCCCATCTCCCAGCCTTTGCATAGATTGACCCCCCACACACACACACACCTCTTAGAATCCCTGGCTTCCTTCAGGGCTGAGCTCATTTGTCACTTCCTTGGGAAGCTCTTCCTGATTCCCCTCAATTCTTAGTGCCCTCCATTTCCCCCAAAATATAATATACATGTATGTGTCTATATACATGTGTGTATACACACACACACACATATCTGTGTAAATGTTGAAGCCCCCAAAATGTAGGCTCTTTGAGGGCTGAAAGGGCCTATTTCTTCTTATCTTGATATCTCCAGTATCTAGCATTGTGCCTTGTACATGTTTCTTTAATTGAACTGAACCGAATGTGCTTCTGTAGCTGTCAGAACAATAGAGATGGATGCGAGTTCTTTAGATGGAGGTCACTTGATGACCTTGGAAACCAGCCATAAGCCTAGGGTCTTGTGACACACTGCTTTGTCTAGGGGCTGAAAATGTCATTTGTGTCCCAGCATCTATTCAGGCTGGAAATTTAATTTAACTGTCCTAAACAGAAGCATTTCATAATGGGATTTAATAAGGGAAAAAAGTTTGGTACAAATAATCTAATCTTATTTTAAATATGTGTTTCAAGGCAATGCCAGTTCTGATTCCTTCTTCGCCTGGTTGTCTGCCCTGTACATTTCCCTCAGGCAGGTAGCAGCTCATCTCTGTCACCCCCTGACTGGCAAACAACATTTCTCGTCAGTCCAGCTCAATTCGATTCAATTCAACAGACACTTATTAAGAGCCGATTACGTGTAAGGCCCAGGGGGAAAGATACAAACATAAAATGGGACAATCAGAGATCGCTGGCTATGCCTACACAATCCCTAAACATTCAAATGAAAAGTGAAATGCTCAGTCAGCTCGCATAATGTCCATGGTCTATATTTGGGGAAACAGGCAGAATGAATTTACTTAGCAACCCAGTTTTAAATTTTTTCATGCAGGTGTTATGATATCTCAAAGTCAGGGCCATTTAATAACCTACCCCAGATCACACAGCAGGCCATGGTGGATCTACAGAGGCCCCTTATCTCAGCACTTGGGCCAGGTGCAATGTCCATTTTATATACCCACTTTTTCTTCCCCAAAGTTTCTAACCCACCCTTTGATGTAGCAGTCCTACCACTGAGCATGTACCCCAAGAAAGTCAAGGTCTAGGGAGCCAAAACACAGAAAGAAAGGTCGTGTGTGTACTAAAATGTGCATAGCAGTATTTTTTTGTGTGGTAGCAAAATACTAAAAATAAAGTAGGTATCCATCAATTGGGGAATGGCTAGACAAACTCTGCTATGGTAATTAATAGAATGTGCGTCCAACTTCTGTCTCTTGAATTCCAGACCTACATTACCAGGAACCTGCTAGATGGCTCCAACTGGACATCCATCCACATCTCAAACTCAATATGTCCAAGACAGAAGTCATTATCTTCATAAACATACACGTGTGCACATGTGTGTATGCACACACACGCATGCATCTATGCCTACTCCTCCAAATTTCAATTATCTTTTTAAGGGCACTACCATCCTGCAAGTAACCCTGGTTCATAACCTTGGAATCATCCATAACTTCTCATTCTCTCTCATATTCCATATGCTGATCTCAGGATTCAATACAATGACCAGTCTCAGTCCCAGAGGACAGATGATGATGGCCCCTGAGGTTTATGATCCTGTGATTCTCTTGGAGGAGAGGTAAGGGACCATGAGTGTGGAATGATGGAAACACTGTAGTCTTGGTTGCCATATTGGTTGGTTTTACTTAATTGTTTTTCTCTGTTACAAAGTAGAGTTCTATGGAGAGGGAGACATATTGTGAAATGATTATGGAATATAAAAACAAAAGAGACTAATAAATAATTATTAAGTTTTCAGTCTTGCTCCTTATCTTCTATGAGCAGGCAATACCCAAGAAACAATAATTTCCAAATTCTTCTTTTAACCTAATGTGCTACCTATGCATAAACAAAAGGCTGCATTCTATAGGCTTTGACAGTGAAAGTACCCCTAAGCCTTGCATTGTTTGTCGTTCTAAGGATATTTCACACACATGAATGTGGCCAGTATGATTTTTCATATTCACCTATCCATAATCTGAGGGCCTACACAAATTCCTCAAAATGGAAGAGCTCATAAAAGTAATCCCTCCATCTCTGGAATCGAGTATTGGTTCATTCACTGACTAGCACCCAGTTGACTTTGGTCAATATCCCATCCCCAACACACATACTCTCTGGCTAACATCCATCCAGTCCCCAGCATAAACATTCTAGTCCTGATCACTCTTGGCCCAGTGAATAGTCTCTACCCTCCTACTTTTGAGGTCAATGCTTTCAGTCACCCAGGATGGGCAAGTTTCAGTTTTTCTCTGGAAGATGACACTTCTTTCAACAGCCACTCCCAAGTGACCACACTTTGGAACGAACAGTCTCAGCCTTCTTTCTCACTAAGTCAATAGGTTAAGTTGATCAACAACAGACAGAAATTTCCTCTGTGTGTGTATGTGTGTGTGTGTGTGTGTGTGTGTGTGTGTGTGTGTGTGTGTACTTTTTAACCTAAGGTTCTGAACTCATTAAAAATATTTTTATTAATAAATTTGTTATTTATTTTAAACATTCATTTAAAAAAAATGTTGAGTTCTGAATTCCCTTCCTCCTGTCCACCCTCCCCCAACCATTGAGAAGGCAAGCAATATGATATCAATTATACACATGAAATTATGCAAAACACATTTCTGTATTAGCCATGTTGTTAAATAAAAAGCAAGAAAAATAAAGTGAAAAAATTGTACTTCAATCTGCACTCAAGAGTTCATCACAAGGTTTTCTTACCAGCCCCAAAGGGGTAGAATATCACGATAGCCTCCATTTCATTAGAGCTCAGCTGTGGAGGGTTAATGCTAGGCCTGGTCTGAGGCTGTCCCAAAGTAAGCCAGTTTCTTTTGAGATTCAGCTGAATCACCCTTCTCCAGTAAGTCTTTCCTGATCTCCTCAGTTACTAGTGCAAAAATGGGGAATGTGGGGTCTCAAGGCCACATGTGGCCTTCTAGGTCGTCAAGTACAGCCCTTTGACTAAATCCAGACTTCACACCACAAATTCCCTTAATAAAGGATTTGTTCCGTAAAACTTGGACTCAGTCAAAAGGCTATACTCAAAGACTTAGAAGGTCACATGTGGCCTCTAGGCCTCAGGTTCCTCACCCTTGTGCTAATGTCTCTTCTCCAAATTACTTTATTACTTTGTATCTACTGTGTGTGAATGTATGTGTGTCTGTGCGTGTGTATGTGTGTGTGTATGTCTGCCTTCCCTGATGTAACATAGACTCCTTGATGGTAGGGACTGTTTTGTTTATGTCTTTGTTCTTCTTTTTTGAGGGTGGAAGGCAAGGCGATTGGGGTTAAGTGACTTGCCCAAGGTCACACAGCTAGTAAGTGTGTCAAGTGTCTGAGGCTAGATTTAAACTCAGGTCCTCCTGACTCCAGGGCCGGTGCTCTACTCACTGTGCCACCTTGCTGCCCCTTGCTTATGTCTTTGTATTCCTAGTGCAGTACCTGGCATATAGTAGGCACTTTTGATAAATACGTGTTGATTGACTGACTAAGCCCCTTAATTCGAGGGCTGCTCAAGAAAACATGGATCTCCAAGACAGATAAAAGATTAATCATCTGTGCAAAAGGTAGGATGTTTTCACAACGCTATCTGTAAACCTAAACACTTGCTAAGCTCAATTTTAAACATGTGGAAGAAAAGAGACAGACAAAAAAATCAAGACAGAGAGAAAAAAAACAAGGCAGAGAATAAAAATTTACCGGCCTTGACATTTTAATGAAAATAAGCCAAAAGGGAAAAACCCATGTTGGCTTTTATAAACAGCTCCTAGGAGAATTAAGAGAAAACATCATAACTCTTTCCCCTGAGGAGTCATAGTGGAACTGTGTCTTTGGGGAGTGTTTCCAGGCATGGGAGAATTTCTCAAAGGTTCAATTCTAGTCTCTTCTCACCTTCTCAGCCTAAGCCTCTAAGACTAGGTCTCCTGACCACAGTGCCCTAGGGAACAGAACCTAGGCCTCCAATCTCCCAAATTGCCATGGCATGGCATGGCCCACTCTAAGTGCATAAGATTTCTATGTAAACACTATCACCTGTCCATTCTCTTATTAGGTGTGGTTTGAGAACTGGTCTAGTCCAGGGAATCTGGGAAGACATTCAAGAAAGGGTTATTCTTTGAAATAAAGATGAACCTGATCTCAGGCCTGCTCCCAGAAAAGAGTCTACTTTATGATCCAAGCAGTTTTGTGTGTAGTATGTCTTCCCTAGAGTCTAAAGGCAGAGAATGAATTTACTATTGAAGGCAGGGGTAGGTATAGGGGACATATGAGAGGTGCAAGGGACTGAGCCAGCTCACAGGAAGGAAAAGAGGGATGAGTCTTTTCCTAGCTGTGCAGAAGAACAAGACTGAAGGTAAGCGAGGGAAAAATCAAGCAAGGAAGTGACCTCTACAAACCTCTCCCCACCTAGAAATGAACCTAAAATGTACCTTCTAAGACTCAGTTCTGAGACTGCATCTCTGGACTTCTCTTTATTTGTCTCTCCACTGTCTGGTCCTCTGTGGTCTATGAGAGCAGAAACCTGAAAGTATGTCAGGTTTGTTTAAAGGGCAGTCAGGAAAGGGGATAAACCAGGACTGCATTCAAACCCTGGCTCTGCAGCTGGGCGAGGGAAGGCATAATTCCGGCAGGCAGTATTCAGAGATAGCACAGAGGAAGGATGGGGACATTGTGGCAATAGGCACAGAGAGTCAGCCTCAGAATAAGATGACGTGGGTCTAAGAGCTACCTCTGACACATACCAGACCAATCAGGAGCAGCCACAGTGGTCTAGAAAAGCCATTTAGCCAGAGGTGGGAATGCCAGTGTGGTGCCTCACCCTGAAATCCAACCAATCTGAAATTGGCTGTGCCTTTTAAGATTGGCATACTGGCATCTAGACTGGCTGCACAGCAATCTCAGTTTCAGATAAACTGGCCCAAAACACCAGCTCACACACAAGAGCACCTCTTCTACAATGCCACATGGGGAAAGTATCCTTTCTGTACCAAATGATCTTTTTAAGGCAGGCCAAGAGATCCCTTGGCATATATGTTTTTGTTTATGTTTATGTATATATGGAGATAGATAGATATAGATATATAAATATAGATACATACATAAACAGCTAGGTGGCACAGTAGATAGAGTGCCAGACCTGGAGTCAGGAATAACCAAGTTCAAATCTGGTCTCAGAAACTTATTAACCTGTATGATCCTGGGCAAATCACTTAACCCTGTTTGCCTCAGTTTCCTCACCTGTAAAATGAGCTAGAGAAGGAAATGGCAAACCACTTCAGTATCCTTGCCAAGAAAACCCTAAATGGGGTCACAAAGAGTTGGACATGACTGAACAACAAAATGTGTGGATAATATATATATATGTAATATGTACATACATATTACCACACAAACATATATGTATGTATATATGTGTATATTAATTTTTATAGGGTGACCCAAAAGTTAGTACAATTTTAAGCTATTAAAGCCATATTTTAAAGTTTGAGTCAGCTGCTTCTAGAAAAGGCTTAAGACCAGAAAGTCTTATCTGATTTGGGGGGCAGGGAAGGGACAGGCAATCTGGAAAGGCCGCAGCCAAAGGTATCGTCTAAAAACTGTACTGATGCTATGTATATTTTTATATATTCTTCTTGTTTCCCCTATTATAACATAAGCTCTTTGTGAGCAAAGGTCTCTTCATTCTTTGTATCTGTAAACACAGCACCTGCCACGGTGATTGGCACATAGTAGGTGCTTGATCAGTGCTCCTTGACTGATGTCTGTTGACCAATGATAGGCCATTCTTGTTATGATGATTGTCACTACAATATTGATTGCTGGAGGAAGCAATAGCAGCACACTTTTGGAGGGGAGAAGGGCTTTGATTTCATTCTTTCAGATAGTCCCAGTGGGGAAACTCCCTGCACCAAGGCAGATGGGCAGCTGTTCCGTTGCTTACAGCTTGACAGAGGTGCCTATCAACACCCGCATGGTACTATGATGTAAGCTACAGAGAGGCAGGATCAAGGTTGTGTGACCCTGGGTAAGTCACTCAATCCCTCTGTGCTCTAGGCAACTCTCTAAGATGCATGGTTGAGGAGAAGGTGCCAACCTGTTTTGGTAGAAGGAGTGTCTTCATCTGGGAAACTCCTATACCAGCTCAATCCCCATATCTCTATAAGATAGAGGCAGAGATAGATGATATAGTCATAGATACAGTAGATGTAGGTATATGATATAGAGAGAGAATAGATATAGATATAGACATATTGAGTCTGTCATAAAAGTTTTCAGGATTCAAAGGCATTTTCCACTTTCAATACCAGAAACCTAATGAGTGAAATAAGCAGATCTGGAGAAACAATACGTACAATGCCGACAACAATATAAATAGAAAGAACAAAAAAATGAAACTAAACACTGTGTAATTATAATGACCATGCTGGGGCCCAGAAAACAGATGAGAAAACACACCTCCCTCCCTTCTTCTGCTGGGGTTGGGGGTGGGGGGGGAGGTGGAACATTGTATGTATTGTCTGACGCTGTTGAGGGGTTTGTTAGTTTTGCTAAAATGCCTATTTTTCCCCTTTTTTCTTTTTTATTCTTTGTTACAAGAGCAGGCTTGCAGGAGGAAGAGGGGGAGGGATACAGCTGGAAATGAAACTGATGTAAAAACAAAAGATATCAATAAAAATGTTTTTAATGAATCAAGACTGCCCAAGGTCTGCCTTGATGCTCTGTCAGGAGTGGAAGATTCAGAAATAGCCCAGTAACTAACCAGCTGCCCTACTGCTTATGCTCACAGCCTTAGTCCCCACCTTCATCACTCCAAACCTGTCAAGTCACCTCAACACCCCCTTCCCTCATACAGCCCCTGCCCCTTCTTATTCCTCTCTGATGCCAAACTTCTTCAAGTTGTCCATATGTATCTGGCGTCTCTACTTTCCTGTATCTCTCTCTGGTAAGCCCCCATTCATCCGACCCCTACTGCTCTGTTGGAACTGCTCCCTCAGAGGGAGACAATTGCCCCCAGATCACCAGCTTTCATCCTCATTGACTTCTCTGCATTAGGTGGTACTTCTGACTACCAGCTCCTTCTCAATACTCTCTTCTCCTTAGGCTTAGATTCAATTGTTCCTAGCCTTGCTCTCTACATTTTCTCCCTCAACAATCAATCTTATTTATTCCCATGGTCTCCACAAATGACTCGCCAAGCTGAGATTTCTCAGTTCCAGACCACATCTCCGCCTGCCTGTAGAACAGCAATGATAAATAGCTTGCATTTACACAGAGTTTCAAGGTTTGCAATGTGCTTTACAAATATCATCTCATTCTTATCCTCACAAGAACCCTGGGGAAGTAGGTACTACTGTTACTCCCATTACAGTTGAAGATGTGGAAGCAAACTGAGGTTAAGTGACTTGCCCGGGGTCACACAGCTAATAAGTGTGTGAGGTCAAATTTGAAGTCAGATTTCCTGACTCCAGGCCCAACACTCTGTCCACTGGACCACACAGCTGGCTCTAATGAATGACACATCAATTTTAACATGAACAAAACTGAGTTTATTATCTCCCCCACCCCAACCTCCTCCTACTTCTGACTTAACTAACCCTGCCTAACACCAGTATTCAGCCTGGTTCCCATTTTCAAAACTCGGATCCCCCAGACCTCATATTTAATGAGTTACCACCAAGACCTCACATAATACCTGCTTTACCCTCCTCTCGTGCGTATAACATGCTCTATTTTATATTATATAACCATTTGAACGTATCACATGCTCTTTTTTGAAGACAGGGACCTGAGGTTTTAACCTAAACTCTCTCCTCTCACCTAGCACGAGTCTCCACAAATGCCAGACACTTTGTAAATGCTCCTTGAATTGAAAAAAATTTGAGATAGGTGAGTTAAGTATCTGGTAAACTGATCCCTCCATACCCACCCTTTTATAGGCAAGGTTTGTTCAGAGTTTAGCCAGGAGCCATAACCAGGCTATTGAAATCCCCCAACACGGTTTGAAAACAGAGTCTTTTTTTTTTTCCTTTTACAAGCTGAGAAATTTCCAGAAATTGAATAGCTAGAAGAAGTTCTAAATTTATGATTTCTAATTGCCTCTGCACAATAGCCTATTATTTCTCTAATGACCATCCTGGCTCACTGTCCCCACATCCCTCCAGTCCCCCAGCTGGGTCCATTTACCAACCCTCCCCATTCTCCTCCCACCCCGCCTCCTGGACAGCCCCCAGGCTCAGCCCAGAACAAAAGCAGAGGAATATAAGGAAAACCTGGCTGGGCCTGCCCCAGCTGTGCACTCTGTTCCTAGTAACAGCACTCTTGCCTTATTTCATGGCCAAACACTTGTCTTACAACCCTTTCCAGTAAATGGGTCACCATCTTACTTCTCATTTCCAGGCTCCTCCCACGGTGGCCCTCCCAAGACCCCAGTTCCTCCAGGATTGGGGCCCTTGACTTATTTTTATCAGTCTTCCCAGCAATCAGTCATGTCCAGTTGTGTCCAGAGCCTATATTTGGGTACTCATTCCCTGATAGCAGACTTCCTAATGCCAAACTTTTTTTTGGAGGGGGGAATGCAGGGCGATTGGGGTTAAGTGACTTGCCCAAGGTCACACAGCTAGTAAGTGTGTCAAGTGTCTGAGGTTGGATTTGACCTCAGGTCCTCCTGACTCCAGGGCCGGTGCTCTACTCACTGTGCCACCGAGCTGTCCCTAATGCCAAACTTTTACTGAGTCCCACACGTACCACCAGATCTCCCTAATGCCCACTGCCTGCCTCTAGACTTTCTACCTGTCACCTACGGCCACACTCCCAGGACTCTGCCTGCTGGCCCAAGCGTCCTCCTCTTATTACAAGCAGGTACCTTCCCAGGTGGCCTTCCCCCATCACCACGTAGACTTTCTTATCTCTAGTCCAGCCTGTCCCAGAACCTGCCAATCCTGTACTAACTCAGGCTTTAATACTGATCATTTTTTACCATTTTGACCCAAGAACAAACTCAAAGGCCAACTTCCATTTCTCTTTGTATTATAGCAACAGATCTCAAAGTGTAGTCCTCACCCCTGGGGGTCCTGAGATCCTTTCAGGGGGCCCACAAGGACAAAATCATTTTGATAAATATGCCACTACATTATTTGCCTATTGCAATACTCCTCCCTAAAATACACTAACTTTAACTCCCTTTTCCAGCTTCATTTCTGTGCGAAGCCCTATTTTATTCATACATTTCAACCAATAGAACACATCCCAACAATTTGAATGCAGAAGCAGATAGGAGAATCCAAGCTGTTTTTGACTAAACCACGCATAAAAGCAATTCACAAAAATGTGTAAAGCAATGCCACTCTTTTCACTAAATTTCATTAAAATATATTATTTATATTAACCTATTGTTATTTTAAAATGAATCAAAAATAAATATTTTAAATTGTATAGGTTTTCATTTCCAATGTGGCAAATATCAATAGATATAACCCACATAACCAAAAGCTCTTTGGGGGTACCCTCAATAATTTTTGAGAATGACAAAGGGTCCTAAAGCCAGAAAGTCTGAGAATTGCTAGCCCAAGAAGAAACAGGTATAGTTTCAGTTCCCCTTCTTCCTTCTTAGCATAAATGTAGCTCTGGAAATAATGTGGTATAGTGGGGAAAGCACAGAAGTTGGAGTCTGAAGAAGTGGGTTTGAACCCAGTAACTTTGATGCTGTGTGAACCCATCACTCACATACTACGTGACCTTCGACAAGTAATTTGAACTCTCTTAGGGGGCTCAGTTTCCTCATCTGCAAAATGAGGGGGTCAAATGAGGTGACTGGCCACTAAAGTCTCTTCCAGATGACAAATCATGACCCTATGAATAAATGATGATGATGATGATGACGATTAATAATAAATATTACCGGGAAGGACTGAAATTCACAGCTACCAGCAGGAGGAGATATCATGAAGTTTCAGAATCTGATCCCAGGCTGGTATTTCAAGTATCACAGGAAGAAGGGGTCACTGACCATGTAATTAATGGACTTATTCCCACCCTGGCCTGGGCTGTGGGAGAAAGAGGCGGACAAGAGCAATATGTACCCTCTCTATGAAGACCTTAAGATATTACACCCTTAGACAACTCTTTCTCCTCTTTCCCTCCCCTTACTGCCCCCTACCCCCTACTCAATTCCTATTGCCCTGGAACTAAAGGGTCACCACTTGTAATGTGCATCCTGGGAAGAGTGAGGCCAGGTAGCAGTGCGAGGTGTCTTCCCATCAAGGCTAAGGCTGCTGTGAAAGAAGGACCTCTCCCTCCTGCTGAAGGGGCACTCTTCAAACAACACCTCTCAACCATGAGCTGGGAAGGATCCTGAGGTCTAGTTCCAACTTAGCTCCAGCTCACCCCTGTCATAAAAAAGCCCACAGGTGAGCTAGGAGATGCACAGACCAGAGGACAGTAGCAGTTCTAGCTTCTTGACCTGGAAATTACCTGCCACTAACTGACTTCCTGATCCTACTTTGGTCTAGGGTCTCAGGAGTAGGCTGGAGCACACAGGATTTTAGGTTGGGGAGGACATGCTCCCCCATCAGTTGGAGTCCTGCTCTGTTCTCCACAGTCAGGCCACCTTAATTCCGACAATTAAAGTTTAGATCAGAGGGAATTCAGAAAGAGAGAAAAGGAGGAGGAAGAAAGACGAAAGAAAGGGATAAGGAGGGACAGGTAGGTGACACAATCAGGGAAGGGAAGGGAAGGGAAGGGAAGGGAAGGGAAGGGAAGGGAAGGGAAGGGAAGGGAAGGGAAGGGAAGGGAAGGGAAGGGAAGGGAAGGGAAGGGAAGAAGAGGTGAGCATAGCCTGCATACGTACACAGAGCATTGGTGAGCCTCTGGGGCTGGTGATAGTGTACCATGGCCACACACAGTGTGTTCAACGCCACGACACAGAGCACAATCCAGTAGAAGGTCTGGGCTTTCACCATGCGGCGTATGAAGAAGCGAAACATCTTCTCTTTCCTTCGGAAATAGGAGGAGCTGTCATTCTTTCCACTCTTCAGACTAGCTCGAGCAAATGGTGAACCTGGATACAGAGGAACCCAAAGGACAATCATCATGCATCCCCAGCCCATCATTACCTACCCCTACCCTCCTACCTCACTCTATTCCCTCTTTCAGCTTAGATGGGTTATGTTCTAAGGTCTCTTCTATTTCTGACGGTTCTATGGTCCCTTCCAGGTACAAAACTTGATGTTCTAAGGTCTCTATCATCTCTGACTCTTCGTGATCCCATTTGGGGTTTTCTTGGCAGAGATACTGGAGGGGTTTGTCATTTCCTCCTCCAGATCATTTTATAGATGAGGAAACTGGGGCCAACAGGTTTAAGTGATTTGCCCAAGGTCACACAGCTAGTAAGTATCTGAGGCCAGATTTGAACTCAGGAAAATGAGTCTTCCTGACTCCAGGCCCAACACTCTATTGGAAAAGACCCTGATATTGGAAAAGATTGAAGGCAAAAGGAAAAGGGGATGACAGAGGATGAGATATATACATAGTGTCATGGAAACAATGAACGTGAACTTGGACAGACTTCAAGACATAATGGAGGAGAGAAGGGCCTGCTGCACTCTGGTCCATGGGGTTGAGAAGAGTCAGACACACCTGAGTGACTGAACCACAACAACCAGCTCCAATGCATTATGTTCTAATGTCTCTTGCATCTATGACACTCTACAATCTAAGATTTCTTGCAGCTGTGATACTCTAAGGTCCTAAGGTCCCTTCCAGTTTGAACAGCTTATGTGCTAAGATCTCCTTCAGCTGTGACACTTTATGTTCTAAGTGTCTCTTCTACCTCTACCAGGTACTTTCTAAGATCTCTTCCAGCTGGGACAGTAACGTTCTAAGGTCTCTTCCAGCTCTGATGGGCTATATTTAATGTCTCGTTTGGTTCCACATACATTTCGCTACCTCAACGTGCTGATTCACCTGAGTGGTTGATATCTGAGATTCAAGCTGTCCCCTCATCTTCAACTTTCTATTCCTACAGTCCCCTACTCTGGTCTCTTCATCCTCACTTCTCATCTGGACTACTATAACAGCTTCGTACCTCTCCCCATAAGTCCAGACTGGCAGAATAATTTTCATAAAGCTCAGCTCAGACCATATCACTCTTGTAATCCAACATGGTACTCTACCACCTACAGGATTAAGTCCAAACTTCTTGGTCTGACATTTAAAGCTTACCAACTTCCTTTTCTGTACTTTCCTAAAACCAGCTAAGTGCTGCCGGGTTCCTGTGCACAATTTACTCCTTCCTGCCTTGCTTCCATGTCTTTTCATGAGCTGGTCCTCTGCCTAAATGCCTTCCTTCCCCTCCCCTCAGCACCTTAGATTGTGCCAGAAAATGCTGTCACTGAGCCAGGAGGAGCTCTGTGGCTCAAGTCAGAAATTCCCAGGCTAAGTTGCAGAATGGCTGCAGGTTTAGCGTTTAAAGAGCAACTTATGCACCATATGCAAATTTGGTGCTGAGAGGAAGTTGGGGAGTTGGAGCAACCCAGTCAGAAGAAGACGGAAAATTACTCCATTCCGATCAAATAAAGACAGACAATCAGAGGCTTTCATGCACAGCAGTGGCATCATACTGTTTTTCTCTCTTCATGCTTGGCCGTCAGGAAAAAGAAACAGAAACTGACAACAGGGAACTTGGAAGAACAGCTGGGGGCCTTCCCTCAGAAGGCTAGAAACAGGAAGTAGATGCACCAGTGAAGGGAATTTAAGCCTGTAATAAATCAAATCTACCTGGCCCTTTGACACTAAACTGCCTTGAAGCCCTAAAGTACAGGCACTAGAACCAGAGATGGGTATCTACTTTGGTAAAGCCTTCTGCTAAAAGTATCAAGATCAGGGGTGTTAAAGATCAGGGAGGTAAAGTTGTGCCCTACAAAAGTCTGGGATGAAAACTAGGACTGAATTAAGCAGTTATTGATAACAGTTAACCATTAATGGGAAAGGTACCTATTTGATGTAGGTGTTTCTAGTGATTTCAGCCTTGCTCCAAATTATAATCTATTTAACCATAACTATTTAATGCTTATGCACATACTAAAAAAATTATGCTTAGCTGTTCTAACAAAGACTTACACTTTTACAGAAAAAGCATAAACTGAGTGAACAGGTGCTCTAATCTTTGCCTTCCTTAGCCACACCTAATGGAAAGCCAAATTGTTTGTATAAGGAAGTAACCAAGGCAACCCTATTCACCAATTAGCAGTTTGTGATAAAATGACCCTTCCCTGATATTAGTGGAAACTATGTACATAATATTAGTAACATGTAAAGTACTGGTGAGATTATAAAATTGTACGATAGGAAACATGAGTCAGGCCTGGCAACTGAGCCAGGGCAGGTTTGAAATGTACATTGGACCTGGCATAGGATTCTAGATTGAGAGTTGGTAGGGACCTTAGGGTCCTCTCAAGGACCACAACTTCATTTTACTGAGGAGGAAACTGAGTCTTAGAAAAGTGAAGTGACTTGCCCAGGGTCATATTGCTAGTAAGTGTCTGTGGCAGGCTTTGAACCCTGATCTTCCTGGCTCCCAGTCCAGTCCCCCATCCTCTACACCATTTTGTTTCTTGGTGTTTTAAGCCCTGCTTGCAAGATCTAATGCTACAGAAGCCTCCTCAAGCACAGTAAAAGGTACCATCTTTGAAAAAAGAAAAGGAGTCAGTTCTGGGCACTGACAGGGGCATCTTTCTGCTTGGCCCATCCTCAGGGTTTGTGATAGTCTTTTAGAAAGGGCAGGCCTGGCCTGGAGTCTCCTTGGAGCAGGAAGTAAAAAGCCAGTGCTTTCTCCATGGGTAAGACCTGGCTCAAGTCTGTGGTCCATACAGGCCTGAAGCCACACTTGGAAAGGTGGCCCTTTAGGGGATATTTCAACCTCTGTGATGAGCTCAGAAATTCTCTAGTCTCTTTTTGCTCTCTGAAATTCTGTAATTTTTTGTGGTTCAGTCCTTTTTCAGTCATGCCTGACTCTTTGTGACCCCATTTGGAATTTTCTTGGCAAAGATACAGAAGTAATTTTCCATCTCCTTCTCCAGCTCATTTTACAGATAAGAAAACTGAGGCAAACAGGGTTACGTGACTTATCCAGGGTCACGGAGCTAGCAAAGTGTCTGAGTCCAGACTTGAACTCAGGAAGATGAATCTTCCTGACTCCAAGCCCAGCACTCTGTCCACTGCGCCACCTAGCGCTCTCTCTCTCTCTCTCTCTGTCTCTCTCTCGCTCTCTCGCTCTCTCTCGCTCTCGCTCTCTCTCTGCCCCCCCCACCTTAAATTATCTACTATTTATCTATGAACAGTGTAAACACTGCCCCCACCATTAGAATATAAGCTCCTTGGGGTCAAGGACAGCCTCATTTTTGTCAGTGAATCCCCCAAAGCCAAGCACAACACCTTGAATACAGTAGCAGAGACTCCATCTTGGTCTGTAAACTTGGCATTCAGAGCTAGACACGATCAGAAACCACCCTACTTTTCCAGTCTTGCCTCATATCACTGCCCTCCATATATTCTCTGTTCCAGCCAAACTGTCCCCTGAAATGCCATCACCTTTCTGCTTCTGTCCCTCTGTTCACACTGTTCTCCCATGCCAAAGATGCCCTCCCTCCCTGACTTTGCCTGTTGAATTCCAGACCACCCTTTAAAGCCTAGCTCAAGTGACAACTCCTCTAGGTTTGTCTCCCTTGCTGACAGTGGCCTCCCCCATAGCAATGACCTCAGAAGATTTTTGCCTCTCTTTTTCACTCATCATATAATGTTATGCACTCTATTTAATTATTAATAAATTAATTAATTAGTTATTAATTTAATTATTCTATTTATTATTTCTCCCTCCTAGACTACAAGACCCCACGTCTTACCGAAACTTAATATTTCTCATAGCTCCCAAAAGTACAGTGCTCTGTACACAGTAGGTACTTAATACATGTTTATGGAAGAAAGGAAGGAAGGAAGGAAGGAAGGAAGGAAGGAAGGAAGGAAGGAAGGAAGGAAGGGCCTATTAGAAAAAAGGGAAACTCTCAGGAAGGGGATTTGGGGGATACCTGGTGGTGTCATCAACTCCAAACTCACATTTCTGCCTCAGATGATTTTTACACAGTTTATCTGAATTGCAGGGCAGGTGATCAGGAAGAAATGAATAGCCCCTGAAAGCTATCCTTGCAGACCAATTAAAGGGTCAGCCCTTATGACACTTAGACTGACCAGTTATCTGCTAACCATCCATCTCCCTAATGGAGCCCTGGGCTTCCCACCTGAGTGGGCAAACAGAATCCTCCTGGAAGCTTTGAAATTCAGGCCGCAATAGAGAGATGAGCTTTCAGAAAGCCCACCCCGACAGGCATCGTGGTCCAAGCCTTATAGAAACTCCTTAGAGATAAGTAAAGGCAAACTGCAGCCAGCCTGAACCCTGCAGGGCCTGGCTACAAGCCACAGCTGTCTCCATGGGCCTTCCTCTTGCCACCATGCCACAGGCAAGGAGGATGCTGGACTCACCGACAGAACAAAGGTCCGCAAAGCGATCGTCCCCTTCTTCTGCATGGATCAAGTCATTCTTACTCTTCTTGGTGGCTGCTCTCTTCAGCACTGCTTTAAACAACGTAGAGATAAGGGAGAGAAACAGGCCCAGTGAGCAGCACAGCAGGGGAACATCCCAGTTCCATCCCAAGTCAACCAACAAGCATTTATTAGGTACCTACTATGTGCCAGTTTACTTTCCCGCTAGTCCTCCAGCTCCCCTCTCCTTTCCTCAGGCTGGGTTAGAAATGCGACCACATAGGCGGAGACCAAGGGCCGAAACTCCAACTACTTTCCCTCCTACTTTTTTCCCTGACTCCCTTTCAATGTGAGTACATCCCAGATCGGGGACTCCCGGCCTGGAGTGTTGTATTTAGAGTTTAAATCACGGTTCTTCCACTACTAGCTCTGTGCCTTCGAGCCAGTCACTTGACCCCTCTAGGACCCAATTTTCCCACCTATAAAAGGAGGGTGTTAGATGAGATGGTCCCTAAGGGCCTTCCAAGTCTAGCATTCTGTGTTGATGAATCTTATGATCAAGGGACACAGGGAGAGGAGAAGGAGAAGGAAAAGAATGTCACTTAGACAGAGGTCTCTATGGCAGGATGGGCATGCAGGGCTAGGTGGAGGCAGGCAGAGAGACAAGTATGGCTTTGGGCCCAGCCCCTGCTGAGAGTATGGAGATTGTGGAAACGAACACACCTGGGGTCCCATGGGGTAGAGAAGAACAAACAAGAAAGCCACCTACCATCCAAAGGGGACTTCTCATCTGCATTCTTGTCCTCTTCTGCCAACATGACCTCCTCTGGAAGGGGAGACAGCAACACTGAACCCAGGAGCAAACCCTGTGGTCCCCATTAGACAAGCCCATACCTCACCCTCCTCTGACATCCTACCACAGGCCAAGATGGCAGTTCCTTGACCTGGTGCCAGAGAGCAAGCATCTTACCGGCCTTGAAGATCCACTCCAAGTAACCATTAAGCTCCCGTTCAATCTGTTGCTGCCGGCGGAGCTTCAGAAAGGCCCGGCGGTTTTCTACCCTCTCTCTCTCTTTGGCAAATTCCCTGGGGGTTAGATCAAGGGAAGGGCAGTGGTTAAACCAAGCTAGCTGGATCTTAAGAACCGCATAGCTCCCCAGGGCTAATAATCATCATAGAGAATCACTGATATTTCTAGACCATGTTCAGATTTACAAAGCGTGGATTTCCTCATGACAAATCTGTGTGTGAGGCAGAGCAAGTATTACGACCATTTTACAGATGGGAGGCAAAGGGACTGATTATATATCACGTGGTCACCCAGTTATCAGGTCAGAGCAGGGATCTGAACTCCTTTCTCTTCACTCCAAGTTCTCACCATCACAGGAGGCTCCCTCTCCAAGTCTGTGAACCAAATTTCCCTATCTAGAGTGAGACCTGCCTGAAGGCAGGAAATTCCATGCTTCCTTCACCCTTCTCTCTTCCCAAAGTTTAGAGGCAGGGATAGACACAGATAGCCTCTGTACATCCTCATAGATTTAGTTCTCCAAGTGACAAGGAAATGCTCTATCTAGGAGAGCCCCATAGGGTGAAGATTCCCCTAAGGTTCCTAGAGAACTGATGATGAAACATACCTCCCCGCTCATCCCAGAGAGGCGGGAGGTTACAAAGGAGTATTGTCTGCATAGGTCATAGGCAGTAAAGTCATGGATTCATGGATCCATGGATCCTGAAAAGTACTTCAGACCTCTAGTCTAACCTCCTCATTTTACAAATGAGAAAACTGAGACTTGGGGGGTGGGTTTTAAATGATTTTCCCAAAGTCACAAAGATACTAAGCATCTCAGGAGGAACTGAACCCAGAGCCAATGCTCCTTCCACAATACCACTCGGCCTGCTGGTTGATTTACTGTCCTTCAGTTCTTTTGCTATTACTGGGCCCTAGGAGAGAGCCAGGAATCAAGAGAGGCAGAAGAAAAGAGATATATGAAATAAGAATGATATGTGATAAGTTAAGAGATATGTGAACAAAAATGCCACAGGGAAATATCAAAAAAGCAAGACAGCCACAGAGCAGGCAGGTGATTGGGGTGTTCGGTGTTGTGGGGAGATGAGCAGGAAGGCTAGGATTTCAAAGGCTCCAGGGCTGACTTCCCTTTGAAGTTACTATACTCCCCACTTACACAGGAGGACCTTTGAGGCCCAGATAAATAGAGGGCTTAAGGGACTGTAAAGGAAGGAACAGAGACTTCTCTCCACCTCCTACCATCATCAGCTCAAAGGCCCTGGGTCTGATGTCCAGGACTCTCACGCTGTCCTGGGGAGAAGAAAGGCTGCTTGATCTTCTGGCTTTGGGGCAGGAATGGGCTAAGATCCTCAGGTCATGTCCGGGCTGCTAAAGTTTGCCTGATTAGTCTCTCTGGACAAGAGGAGCTGCCTCCCTCCAACCAGAACCAGAAAAGAAAACTACATATCTGACGTTATCCAGCCTTCTGAAAACCAGAGCAAAAGAGGGCTTAGGATTCATGTAGCATCCTTTGGATGTTTCACACAACATGGGGGTGGGGAAGGGGTGGGAGGTAGTGGGGGGGGAGATGTGACCCTTGGGAACAGAGGTGTCATAGACATATGCTGACCTCTAACCTCAGAACCAGACTGACTCTTGACCTTAGCTCTAGAGTAAAGAGAACACCCAGGCCAGAATGACTATTATTGCCAGCCACAGACTGGCCCCCCACATTCTGACTATAGACTGAATAATAAGCCCTGTCACATACCCAAGTCACATGCTCACCCCCGACCCTAATACAGACCAATTTCTAAACACTGGTCATAGAACCCCAAACCTGGCCTCATACCTAACCTTTACCTTAGTCACATGCTCATCCTTAACCACACTGAAGAACCATAGCTATAGGCTTAGAGCTGGAAGAAGTCTCCTTAGAAGCCACCTGAGTCTAACACCTCATCCAACAGATGAGGAAACTGAGGCAGAGAGAAGTTAAGTTGTTTGCCCAGGGTCACATAGCTAGTGCTTGAGGCAGGTTTTGAACCCAGACTTTTCTGACTCCAAGCCCAAATCTCTATCCACTAACTCCATGCTGCCTTTCTTGGTTTCAGAGGTCAGAGGTCAGCCATGCTCTGATCTCTGATCTATGTGGCCACAGTCCTCAGCAGTATAGATGTGATCCAATTAGACCTTTAATTTGCTATCTGGAGATCTTCCCCAACCCATATCTTCACTGTCATTTGCTACTTCTCGCCTGAGCCCCATATCTCCAAGGGGAAAAGGAGAGGCCAATAAAGATACTTCCCCCTTAGTCCCTTTAAACAAGAAATATGGAACCTAGAGATCTATGTTATGTAATGCCTGCCTCCTTGACATCTTCCTTAAGGATGGGAGCAATCACTCTGAGGTGAGGCAGAGGGCAACTGTCTATGGTTATCCTCTCGAGGTTACCCTAGACTTCCTTTGGAATGCCCCAGAAACCTCTTCCTCCTAGAAGCTCCCTCAACCCCCAGAATTCACACTTTGGATGAACCATCTATCCCCAAACCATCCATCCCCGGAGCCTCTCCCTCTGATTGGATGCTCCTTCCAGAACCTGCATTTCAGGAGGGAGCATAGGCCAGCCATGTCTCATTCTTCTCCAGGCTGCACTCCAGACTTTCTATGGCATCTCCCCAGATCATCATCTACTTCCCATTCATCTACCTTTTCTGCTTCCTTTTATACTTATCTTCCTCTATCAGAATGTAAACTCCTTGAGGACAGATATGGTCTCTGTATTTGTTTTCCCAGAATTTAGTACAGTGCCTGGCATATCACAAATACTCAATAAATGCTTATTAACTGACTACAGAACTCAGTCAAAGAGCAGAGTTTGCCATCTTGAAATTATACTTGAAAACTCAATTGCCCACAACCTAGCCCTAGACTCAGGAGCCAGGCAAATGAACCAGAGAGCTTAATTGTATCTCTGACTCCACAATGAGTGAACTACCTCCACCTTGAGGGCCTCAGTTTCTCCATCTGTGAAATGTACTTAACCATAACTGCCTCCTACCATTTTTGCCTGGAAACCCCAAGGATTAATGAGAAAATGTCTGTGGGGCCCTGGGAGTAAAGAAGAAAGATGCTATATCAGTTCAAAGCCTGATCCTTCCCTGAGCTTTGAAGCCCAGGCATCAAAGCAGCAGGCCTCCTGCAAGCATCAGGTACAAGGGCACCATGCTGTGGGCCCTTTATGTCAGCCTCAGACTGCAGGAGGCCCAGGCTGCTCCTGCTCCTGAGATAATCATGTTTCATCAGCTTACAAGTATGTATGCCTCTGGTGGCCTTCTAGGGTCTGTATCTAATCTCTCCTGTGAGAGGAACTTCCAGGCATAGCTCAGAGACATCTGCCCAGGGGATGGATCAAAAAAATGGCCACCCTACAGATGTGCATAGCAACTGTAGATCGGTGGGCAGAGGCTGAGGTAAGACCCCCAGAAGAGGTGCCCAACTGTCTTTCTCAGTCTCTCTAGGAGACCTGAGACAAATCCTGGTCCAAGACTCAGTTTCCTTTTTATGATAACAAGGGCCTTGACAGTTAATCTCACAGACTGTTTTCTCTGATTCTACAAACTCTGGGCCAGGGGTGGGGAATCTACTACCTCAAGGCCACATGTGGCCTATTAGGTCCTCGGATGTGGCCTTTTGACTGAGTCCAAGTTTTATAGAACAAATTCTTCTATCAAGGGGATTTGTTCTGTGAAATTTGAATTCAGTCAAAGGACTGCACTTGAGGACCTTGAGGGCCACATGTGGCCTCAAGGTCGCAAATTCCCCACCCCTGCTTCTGAGTCTTCCTGGGAGAGAGCTGATCCCTTAAGAGGGTGGGAGTGGGGCCTCCTGGTGCATAGAAGAACTGGCTATAAACCACTAGGGCAGTGGAAAGACAATTGGATTTAGAGTTTAAAAACCTGGGTTTGAATTCTGAATCTACCACTGTTTAACCCTAGGTAAATTACCTTCCCTTTCCAGGACTTCAGTTTTCTCATCTATACAATATGGGGCTTAAACCAGATCCTATCTATGATCAGATGAATTAACCTGGACCCAAGAGAATGCTTAGGGATCATCCTCAAATCTCCCTGATTCAGTCTCTCCAAGGGAAGGCAATCTTCCTAGGGATAGATTATAATCCCAGAAATGCCCCCCAAATCACTGCAACTAGGGAATGGCCTGGAGAATTTGGAATTACTATAGTCAATGTTTCTACCCTTCGGGGTTTTAAACACTAAATACTCCTGCAACCTTACTTCTACTTGTCTGCCCAGGCACCATCAGAGCTGTCACAAAGTCTGAATGGTCAGCAAGACCATGAGGGCAGTGAGATCATACTCTGTTCAGATAAAACTGGGCACTATGTCTCCCTCCTGTCACTCTCTAGGACCCCATCTACACAGCACACAGTGGAGACTTGGCAGTGGTCTGATTACATGGGTTGCAAAAGCAGGCTGTGTGCCCGATCTCTCAGGAGGACCCAGGAAGAGGGGGTCTATCACTAGGGCTCTGATGGTCAGGCCAGTCCTTTCCAGGTCAACATCTGGAGAACCTGGTCTGATTTCTTCATTCACTATCCCCCTTACCCTCAACTCCATGCCTACCCCAACCATCTGGAGGGGGCGGGCAGGGGCAGAGAATCACAAATCTGGAAGACAGAGCAGAATAATGAAAAGGCATATGAATCTGGAATACAGAAAAGAACAGCTAGGGGCTCCATGGTTCTGGGGAACAGAGGGGAACAGCTGGGGGAAGATTGTGGCTCTGGGAGACAGAAGTGTCCAAGGATGGAGCCAAGAAACAGTATTCAGAGCCAAGAGAAAGGGAAGGAAGGGAAAGAAAAGCAGGGAGAGAATAAGGGAGGGCAGAGGAGGGAGCTAAGAGTTCTTACTGCGTGGGCCTAGTCTCCACTGAGACTGTGAAATCACAGTTCCCGGTGCAAGGCATTAAATATTAATTCATTATTAAATATTAACGTATGACATGAGCCCTGCAGTGCCTGAATGAACAGCACAGGGGCCTCCAGGGATGCGAATCCAGGCCACTGTGGGGCCTTCAGTTGTCCTCTTTACAGGCCTCCTTTCAGGCTAGCCTGGGGAGGAAGGAGTTAAGGAGGGGTCTGGGGAACCCCATCCTCCACACAAGGCTGTCAGATTTAAAAGCTTTTAGATGTCTCAGGCACTTTGCAAATAATAGGGCTGGTGTTAGAACCTCAGGCACTAATGTGACATCTGTGTATCGTGCCTGATTCCAAGTTTCCCCTGGGCCCCCAACTTCCTGACCTTACGTGGTCCCATCTTACCCAGAGAGCATCTTGGGACATGAGGTAACAATTTCCCATCTTACCCTGAGAGCACTCCCAGAACCAGGTTGAGCATGAAGAAAGATCCAATGATGATAAGAGGGATGAAATAAAGCCAGTTCCAGGTATTTCCTGCTGCATCATTAGTCTAGAAGTAACAGGAAAGAAATAATAAATTGGAGATGGAATAGCCACTAGACATTCTTCCCCAAACTATTGCACACACACACACATACACACACACACACACACACACACACTCACTCACTCACACACATACCCTCCAAAGAAGGGGGTTCTCAACTTTTTTGTGTGTCATGAACCCCAGTCTGGTGAAGCTTATGGACCCCCTTCTCAGAATAGTGGTTTTAAATGCATAACATAAATACATCAGCTTATAAAACAAACCAATTATACTGAAGTACAATTATCAAAATATTTTTTAAAAGTTCACAGACCCCAAGTCAAGAACCCCTGCTCTAGAAGTCCTCCAGTCCCAGGGCAGAACAGCTGGCTTACCTACCTTGCTCCCGTGCCTCTCCTCCCCTTCTCTCCCCTGTCTTAGGCCTTCCCTGTACTCAGAATTGGACAGACAGGTCGAGACCCAGGGCAGGACAGGTGGTTTTCAGCATTTCTACACCTCAGCTCTACAATTCAATACCCAGGGTAAGAAATACTGCTCACCTCATTGCTATGCTTCCCCTTCTATTCCGTCTCTTACCCTAGGTCTCCTCTTCTCTCAAGGAGACCAACTATTTACCCCACTTCTGTGCTCCATGCCAAAGGAAAGAGTGATGAAAATAATCCTTATCTACAACACAAATGACTGACTGGGGATAGACCAACAGCGTGTCTAAGTCCCAGCTACCACATGAAGGCAGAGGAAGTAAGGACCTTGGACAGCTCCTCCCAGGCGGGCCCTGCCTGCCAACTCCTTGCACATAGCAGCTGTGGCCGTCTCCTAGGACCCAAAACAAGCCTTCCATTTCTGTTTGTCTCTTTTTGAGCCTAGATAGTCAGGACCTGAGCTGGACAGTGACAGGCCCGAGGACATTGAAGGAAGATGGGGATGGGAAGGTTACTTAATACAAAGGCAGAGGGCAGATGGCACCTGTCAGTGGTTTGGTTGTTATACAGGCCTTGTTCAATTGTTTCAGTTGTTTACAACGCTTTGTGAACCCATTTGGGGTTTTCTTGGCACAGATACTGGAGTGGTTTTCCATGTTCTTCTCCAGCTCATTTTACAGATGAGGAAACTGAGGCAAACAGGGTTAAGTGACTTGCCAAGGGACACACAGCAAGTAAGTGTCTGAGGCCAGATTTGAAGTTATGAAGATGATTCTTCCTGACTTTAGGCCTGGCACTCTATCCAGTTCCACCCATTTTGGATCTTGAGATCCAGATTTCTCCATCCAAATTCTATTTCTTGATGATTTCTTGCTCAAATTGTCAATCCCAATCTCTGTATATTGGGACCCTACTCCTGCTGGATCATCTAGCCTGGTCTGATGTATTGACCCTGGTCCCTAAACTGTCAAAATCAAAACTCTCTCTTCTCCCTAAGTTAGGCCAGATACTGTCAGATTCTGGTCTCAACTTCTCCCTCAGGAATCATGGTCACCACTTTGCCCTAGTGCATCCTAGTCTGGTCTGAGTTTCTGATCTTGGCCCAGCTACCTGGCTCATTTCACAACTCAGAGCTGACCTCCCCACCCCACCCCCTTCCCCTATACATACACAGACACATACTTCCTGGAGCCCTATGGGGTTTGGGAGCTGCAAGTCTTGGGGACCTAAGGCTTGGATGTGCTCAGAGCTTGCTTATGAAGCTCCACACTGGGGGTGGGGCCATCACAGACTTCACTGGCTATTTTTAGGGGCTGTCTTTTGTTAAAGTTTCTTTGTGGAAATTAGTTCCTTTGGTGACTTCAGGGAAAGGACAGCCAAGATCCTCATTACTGCCTTTGTCCCCGACTGTCTCTGTTCCCTCCACCAGGCACATGATGCCTTTTTCTTGCCAGATCCTGTCATTAGATCATTCCACATGAAAGGCACGATCTCTAAATTAGACCTGCCCAGCATCCAATTTGGGCTTAATACTTCATAGCTGTCTCTCCAGGGGAAGGGACTTCAAGGGCCTTAAAGTGGCTACCCCCAACAAGGACTGGACATAGCATTCAGAGCAAGGATCACCCTTTTCCTGAGACAGGTTCAAAATGTCATTGGCAAATGGGTAGATTTAAAGGGCCAGCATATAACAATGCATGGTTCTGCCCACACACTATCACTTACTGCTTGTGCTATGTGGAGCAAAGCCTCACCTCTTGAAGCCTCAGTTTCCTCCTCCAGCTATAAAACCAATGATTCTAAAATTGCACAAACCATTTGACCTATGGTACTCCATATAGTTCACAATGCAACAGGTGCCCCATGCAACAAGCTTCCAGTGCAACAGGTGTCGAATGCATTGGCACCTAATGCATCACAGTCTTTCAGGCAAGATAACTCCCCAATTAGGCTGTTTGCTTGTGCAGCTGAGCTTAGCAAAACCCTTGAGGGTGTGAGGGCAGAGCCAGGTGGATGGTGTAAGGGATTGAACAGTGCCCACTTGGGCTCTCTGCCAAAGTCCTCCCTCCTGTTACACCACCCACACAACCCCAAAGCCCTGCCTTGACCAGCCAGACCCATGAGGGTAAACACTGGGGAGCAGTCAGGATAGGTCAGACCTCTATACCCAGCTTTGAGACTTTCATAGTAAATGCATCTTCTTCAGATAAGAAACAATAGTTAAATACATCATACCTCTTTTGTGAGGATACTCCATTTCCCTACCCCACCCCATCCTAGATAGTCTGTTCCTCACAGGCATATTGCATAGTTCTTTCCTTCCTTCCTCCCTTCCTTATTTCCTTCCTTCCTTCCTTCTTCCTTCCCTCTCTTCCTTATTTCCTTCCTTCCTTTCTTCCTTCCTTCCTTTCTTCCTTCCTTCTTTCTCTCCTTCAGTGCTTCCCAAGACTTAATCGAATCAACCCCACAATCTCCCAGTAAAAGGTCTAGGAATCAGTGGTTATTTTGTGAAAAGGAACTGACAGGTCTAGAAAGGCCTAGGAATTGCTCCAGATCACACAGGGGCATGGAGGAGCTGCTGGTGGCTCTGGGATTTTTCTTTCCCACCCTGCAGAGCTAAGTCCCCTAGCTCTACATTCATAGAGGGAATACAGCTGCCTGGTCTCCCCTCCTCCTCCTCCAATCATTAAGCTCTGTTCTTATAGCAAAAAACAAAAAACAAAAAAAAACCTAGCACTGGATGAAAAGAGGAAGGGTGGGGAGAGGGAGCTGAGAGGTGCAGAGGCTGCTACATAAAGGCTAATGTCAGCATAGAGGTCTGAGTAGCATGGGGAAATACAACTCACCAAGCATTTATTAATCACCTACCGTGTGTCAGGCACTGTGCTCAGTACTGTGTATGCAAAGACAAAAATCCAATTATTCCTGCCATCAAGGAACTTACTCCCTTCGTTTGTTCTTAAAGCCCAAGCTCTCCCTATCTCATGCAGGCTAGAAGTGCTAGGAACTACCCTTGGACCTGTTCTGTTCTGACCTAGGTAGGTTTGCCCCCTCCTTAGGCAACCTGACAGCAGCTCAGCATTTTGATACCAGACTTAGTTCAGCCCACTGTGTCTCAGCTTCCATGTTCGAGACCCACCAGCCTCAATCTCTCCAATAGCTGGGATTTGTGCGCCAACATACCTGGTAAGGTGCTTACATCCTACTGGAAACTGCTAGGGCACTGGCCAGCAGGTTCTTAGTACCACCAACAGGTGAAGGGGTTTCTCCCTGTTGGCAGGTGACAATGAGAGCACAATAACCTCAGAGAAGTAGATGTGAAACAGTGGGCCACCATGCTGTCTCTTGGAAAGGCCTGTCAAAACCTTCCCCTCCTCCTTGGTATAGCCTGGGATATATACCTCTGACAGGGTCCAGAGACTAATACCACAAGAGGCTACCCAGAGCTCTGGGGAAGAGCAAGACAGAAACCTGAATTTCTCTGCAAAGCCAAGCCTGTGTCCTTGGTACAGACCTTTAGTTAGGGTCCTCAAGCAGTGTGGGTTCTAATGCCTTCTCAGCCATAGATTCCTTGTCCACGTAGCCCAGGAAAAGCCCATAACCCACTCTGGACTCATCCTTTGTGAGAGAGCCAATAACGTCAGAGGTCTGAGGTGAGCATGATGTCAATCCTAAGCCAGCAGTAATTCTCACAGGAAGTATCTATTACTTTGGCGCCACAGCTACTTCCTCTCTCCCTTATACAGATCTCCAGCACAGTCTGTCAGCAGAAGGGGACAGTAAGTGATGGGGCAGGGGAGGGGGAAGCATCGTTATTCCCTAGGTTTCCTAAGACAAAGTCTCTCAGGAGCTCAAGCACCAGTACATCAGATACTAATCTTGAAAATTCTAGGAATGGCTGAAAATAAGGGAACTAAAAATAAGACGAGAGGGCTCCAGTAATAAATAGCCCACCCAGCTCCTCATTCCAGAGAGACCCTAGAGGAGATAGCATATGGTAGGGGTAGGGGGTGTGGGGGAGGAATAGAACCAAAAGGAGTGAGAAGGACCAGGCAGAAAGGGTGGGAGACCAGGAGAAGGCTCCTTGGAAAGCAGCAGAAGCAGTTATCTCAGAAAGAAATAAAGAGCCCACTCATGCCCACACCACTGGGCTTGCCTGTCTCAGACTGCTGCTGTGCCTGCCATTGGGGGAGCACGTGCCCCTCCTAAGGCCCACACCAATGGGTTGCTACTGTTGGCATCAAAACATGGAAACCATGAAGTGAAACCAGATGGAAAACATCCTACTCATCTACCTTCATCAGAGGAACTCCTCTCATCCCCTGACATTCTGCCTGGTCTCATTTCCCAATGGCTAGAAAGTTCTTACTCTCCTCATCTCTGTGATACTGAGTCCCAGACTAAAGAAGAGAACCACCCACTCCCTGCTCTAGCCCCTCCTGCCTTTTCTCTCACCCCCTAGGACCTCAACATTGGTCCCTCAATATCTCCGTATCTACCCACCCTTGCCACTCTGCCCTCTAGAAATCTCAGTCTACAATTAACAAACTTTCCTTTATTTCAGACTTATTGCTCTCATTTTCCTTTCACCTTTCTGATTCTCACCAAGACCTGGCTCTACTATATGATACTGTGTCCCTTTCCAATACTGGTTTCATCTTCTTTCATACCTCTTGGTTCTGATGGCAGAGTCAGAATATTCCTTAGTACCTCACTGCCACTTCCAGACTCTCCCTCTATGGCCATCATACAGCTATCTCTAGCTAGAGGTTGCTACCTGTCCTTCCTTGAGGTTCACTCTATCCAAATTTATTGCCCAAACCAGTTTCTGGTGATTATTATCTATCAGCCCCCAACACATTCTTCCTCCATTCTCAGAAGTTAAAAGCCTGGTTTATAGCACCCCTCTCCATCCCAAGTCCTGTCATCATACTAATACTCAACATACATGTTGATATACTACCTCCTTTCCACATTCCTCAATCTCCTTTGCATTTGCTGTTCTCTATGCCTGAAACCACTCCACCTTCAGCTCTTCTAACCCTTGGCTTTTTTAGTACCCAGCTCATGCACCACCTTCTACATAAAGTTTTGCCTGATTCTCCCAGAAGCAAGTCCACTCCTGCTTCAGGTTACCTTGTAATCATTTCGGACATATCATGTATATATTTATATTGTGTATGTACGTATCATCTTCTCCATTAAAATATAGGCTCCTTGAGGGCAGGGACTTCTCTCAAGTCACTTTGATCTTCGTAGTCCTAGTGCTTAGCACCTGGCACATAGTAAAAGACTGATAAATCCACATTGAGTGACCAATTGACGGAGATTGATGCCTCAACTCTTTCAGTTAGCCTTCCAGGCCAAGCTAATTTCTTCTCCCTCTCATCACTTGCTCTCTGTATCAATTGTCAATTTTCTATTAAGTTGTTTATTTTAACTTATTTCCTTTAGTTGACAGTCTTTTTAAAAGTGTACTCTGTCTTAGATAAGCCAGAAGAAAGAAGAGTTTTCATCCTCAATGAGCATTTTTAATGTGGGTGAATCCAGAGAGCCAGGAGCTGGGAAAGGCCTGAGAGAGTGAAGGGAGTGACAGTGAAGGGACTGAGAGTGAAGGGAGAGAGTCCCAACAGTTCTGGAGTGTGACTTAAAGAGAACGAAGCATGAAAGAGGTCTGGGCTTTCAGGGCCATCCCCTTTTCCTGCTTTGGGCCTCTTCACACCCTCAGGAGCAGGCAATTCTGGGACAGACCCAAAGAAGGAACAAGGAACTTGGGTTATTTAAACTGGAAAAGAAAAGACTGGAGGGGGGTGTGCCTTAATATGACACCCCCTATAAAATGGGGCTGCTGGGTTAAATAATGGTCCAAGGTCCCTTCCAGCCCAGGTGATAAACCATTTGTCCTAAATACTCCATATAGTGCTCAATGAAACAACAGATGCCTAAGGCAACAGGTCCCCAATGCTATAGGCAATAGGTACCTAATGCATCATACTCTGTTCAAATATTCAAGTATTTGAAAGGCTATCCTATGGAAGAGGGATTGTACTTGTTCTGTTTGGTCCCAGAGGGAAGAACTGGGAATAATGGGTGGGAATTACATAAAACACACATTTAGGCTTGACATCAGACAAAAAGTTTCCTAATAATTAGAGCCATATAAAAGTGGAGTGTATTGCCTCAGGAAGAGGTGAGTTCCCCCTCCTTGGAGTTCTTCAAGCAAAGGCTGGCCAGGTATGTTATGGCTGGGATTCCTGTCAGGTATGTGCTATACTAGATGGCTATTGAGGTCTCTTCTAACTCTTAAAGACTGAAAGTCTGTGAAGTCTGGAGTAGAAAGAACAGCAGACCAGGGGTCAGAAGACCCAGGTCCATCACCAAGCTCTACCACTAACTAGTTGTGTGCCCTTGGGTACATGATTTCCTTGGCTTCCTCATCTGAAAAGCAAAAATGTTTGGCCATATGGCTTCTAGATTCCTTCCTGGCAATCTCTGACTCTGTTAGCCCCTGAATCCTCCCTCTTGATTAAAGAGTTGGAAGGGAAGACATTCAATCTAATGTTCCATAAGCTTCCATTCTTTTCATACCTCTCTGGAAACACACATCTATCCTGTCAACATTCATCATCTTATAGGCTTATACTTGGAAATCATTATGGCACCATTTGACAAATGTTCTGAAATGGAATCTTTCCTGTTCACCCAGATGGCTGGTGTTCAGGAACCAGGGATGCGGGAGCATCACTTAACTTCCTCCCACAGTAGAGGGCTAATGAATCAAGTCCATTTCTCCCAGAGGCGAGACCTTGGGATCATGGAAAACTAAGAGTCTTTAGATATCCTATCACAGCATAGACCACATGGATTGAGCCTATTTCCCCTGAGCTGGAGAAGCAGGGGATGAGTGAGGGTCTATGATCTTCCTGTCATAGCACTGACTTTGCTGAAAGACCACATAATAAAGTATCTCTTCCCTTATGGTGGGTACCATCAGGCTACTGGAAAATACTAATGATGTCTGAAGGCCCTCACCCATGGCCCATCACTAGGGGATCATCAGTTTTGAGACAGAAGGAATGGAGAACTGAATTGTAAATAGAGCTAGCAGAATCACACCTACATCAGCTTTATAATGCCTCAGTCTCCCCTTCTGCAGCCCAGCTCCTAGGGCTAGAGCTCTGACTTACATTGTAGAGGATATCTGTCCAGCCCTCCATCGTGATACATTGGAACACAGTCAGGATTGCAAACAGGATGTTGTCAAAGTTGGTAATGCCAAAATTGGGTCCACGCCAGTATTCTCGGCAAACGTAGCCATTCTCACACTGTCGGGCTGAGGCATCAGTGCCGCAGGGGAAGTCTCCTACAGGATCTATATGTGGGTCCACTGTGAGGACAACAGAAATGTAAACAAAAGCTGAGCAAAAGCTGTACCAGACACTCACTTCCTGGCCCTTGGGCACCCACAGTGCCTAGAGACCTAGTCATCCAAATCCCAGACTGGCAAGGAACCCAGGACTGGCAGCTTCTCCTGGTAAAGGCCTTTGGGTCAGGAACCAGCACAATCTTTGACCTCCCATAGGGTCTGTTGAGAGTCAATAGTTCAGATACATATGATGAGATGGCCAGATAATAGAGTCTTTGGCAAGCAAGATGTCAGGTAAAACTGTGGGTACCCTTCCCACTGTTGAGAACCCAGTGACTGACCCAGGGCCAGGAGGAGCAATGTATATGGGGTAGGGGCCAGCCCCAAGAGCAGGCTCCCAGACAGAGTCCTGCTGCTACCCTTTGGAGGAATTCAGCCCTCCTACCATAGACTATAGCCCTGGGAACTTTAGCCCCTTCCACCAGGGCCTCTGCATATGCATTTTACATAGCTCTAGAACTTAAGAGCACAGGCTCATAGATCTAGAAGGATCCTCGGAGACAATCTAGATCAATTCCCTCATTTTTTTAGAGTTTGCCATCAGTACTTTATTTTTAAAACTCTGATATTAGTTTATCACCTACGTCTTGTTTTCAATTTTTTTATTTTTAAATTCACTTTTTTTCAGTTCCAAATTTTCTTCCTCCTCTGTCCCCCTCCCCCACCATTGAGAAGGCTAGAAAAATTAAAATCATTACATATATATGATATACATATAAAAATGTGTATAGACATGCAAAACAAATTTCCACATTAGTTATGTTCCGAGAAAAAAAAAGAAAATGTTTCACTCGACTCAGTTCTCTTTCCCCTCATTTTACAGCTGAAGAAACTTAGGCCCAGAGAGATTCAGTGATTTGCCCAGTCACAAAGGTAATGAAAGGATTTGTTCTGTGAAGTTTGGATTCAGTCAAAGGGCTGCACTTGAGGACCTGGAGGGCCACATGTGGCCTCGAGGCCAAAGGTTCTCCCCCTGCCCAAGCCCAATACTTTTCCAGACCCCTCCCAGTCACAGGTTCCTTCTTTGGGCCTAAATATCAGAGTCATGTCCTTTCTTCTTTCTAGGACAACTAAACCACCCTCCAGTCTGGTGCTGAGTTCATGTTTTTTGCCTTCCTTTGGGACCCTAGAGAAAGAAGGTCTTTTTTCTGCCTAGGCCCCAGGTCTACTTACCTGAGTTTCAGGGAGAAATATTTCTCCTTATAATCAGTCACCTGAGTCTTGACTTGCTAGTATCCCCTGAACTTGACCCACAGAAGCTCCCTAGACTACGCTCACTCCTGGACATGCAGAGCCCTGTTCTTTTCCCCAGAAAGCATGCTGGCGCTCTCTGGCTGCTGAGTCTTTCAAGTCAAAAGATCTGAGTTTAAATCCTGGCACTACACTTGCTTGCTCTGTGTCCTTACATTGCTCACTTCTGCTCTCTGGGCCTCATCAGTCAATGCTCTATAGAGGCCATGTCCCAGGCTGGGGGGAACCTAGGACCTGTAGCGTCTCCATCCTCTCAGTAAAGGCCTTTGGGGCAGGGGTCAGCACAATCATTGACATTCCTAAGGGGCTGGTCAGAGGCAGTAGTCCAGACACAGAGAAAAGGATGGCCAGTGGTGGAACCTTCCATCTCTGAGGTCCTTTCCAACTCTAAAAATCCTAAGACCAAAGGCCTTTTCAGATGTTAACACAAGCATCATAGGATGTGGTAGGAGTGGTGAAGTCTGTGATCTTTGTTATTGAGGAGGCTGAGGTTGGTGGATTGCTTGAGTTGGGGAGTTTTGAACTACAGCAGGTGATCAGGAGACCTCACTAAGTCTGGCACCAATATGGTGAGCCCCCAGGAACAGGGGACCAGCCACCAGGCTGCCTAAGGAGGCCTGTGTTAGAGACAAGTGCACTCAAAGCTCTCCCTGCTCTCAAAGAGGTCACTGCATGTCCATCCTGGGTGAGACAGGGAGGCCAAGTCTCAAAAAACAAATCAAATATAAACAGCATGTCCACAACCAGCCACTGAAGCACATTCTGGCCCTTCACCTTCAACCAGCTGGGACAGATCTAGAGCTGCAAAAATGTGGGTGTGGCTCCTGACTTTTGGCCCCTCACCTGTGTTATTGGGGAAGCAGGCTTTGTGGAACTTGCCCATGTAAAACTCAAGTCCAATGATGGCAAACATGACTATGGCAAAGAAGAGCAGGAGGCCAATCTGCAGCAGGGGCACCATGGCTTTCATGATGGACTTTAGCACAACCTGGAGGCCTGGGGAAAAAGAAGAGGCATTAGCCTAGATCAGAGCAGCCTCCAACAACCCAGGCACCCCCTTCCTCAGGTGCAAGAGGACAATGAATGACAGCGTGGCTCGATGGTAACGTGGCTAGTGGGTTGGACCTTGAGTCAAGAAGTCCTGAGTTTAAATCCGGCATCGCACACTTATTAGCTGTATGACCCTAGGCAAGTCACTTAGCTTCTCAGACTCAGTTTCCTCATCTATAAAATGGGGATAATAATAATTAATAAATAACCTGCTTCCCAACATTGTTATAATGAGACATTTATAAAGTATTTTAAAATCTTAAAGTGCTCTATAAATGCTAGCTTTTCATATTATTGATATTCATAGCAATTGAGAGTGATATGGATAACAATGGATAGTATTGTCATGGATAGTAATAATAGTCAGCATGCACATAGCTGTTTTGTATATATATATATGTATATATATATATACATATATATATATATATATATATATATACACACACAGAGCTTCTAAACTGAGGCAGACAAAGGTCAAGCAATTTGTCAAGGATTAGACAACTAGTCAGTGTCTGAGGCCGGATTTGAACTTAGGTCTTTCTGACTCTGGATGTAGCACTTTATCCCCTGTGTATTATTATTGTCGTGGTCATCGTCATCATCGTCACCACCACCATCAGCGTTTCCTCCCCGTGCTAAAAAGAGGCATTAGAGTGAAGTGATAGAATGATGGACTTGAAATTAGGAAGATCTGGGTTCAAATCCCACTTCTGACATTTGTTAGCTATGGATAAGTTCCTTGATTTCCTCGAACCTCTGTTTCTTTATCTGAAAAATGGAATAATAATACCTGTACTGCCTGTTTCCCAGGGCTTTTGTGAGGCTTAAATGAGAATATATGTAAAGTTCTTTGCAAACTTTAAAAGGCTTTATAAATGCCTCTTCTTACCATCGTGATTATTCCCAAGTTACATTTACAGATTCTGAAATGGAAGCCCTTCTATTTCACCAGTAACATCAGCTCTGGGATCTAGTCATTAAGAAATAGTCTTCAAGGTTTGGAGAAAACGTCCAAAATTAACCTGCCTGTCCCCATCTCTGGACAAGACTCATCGGGGCTGGGGGAAGGTCCTTGGGATGGGGGAGAGAGGGAAGGAGAGGAGACCATCCTGAGATCAGCATGGAAGTCATAAGACAACTTTTGCCTAACTCACTTGGAATCCCTGATACCAACTTCAATGGTCTTAACACTCTCACAGCTCTCAGGGTGCGGAGGTCAAACTCAGTGCCAGCTGTGGCCAGGATCCTGCGTGGAAACCAGAGAGAGAGGAAAGGAAAGTCAATTTTCAGAGCAAGGAAACAAAATGGAACATGATCATCATCTTCCCTCTCCCTCCCCACTAACATTGGGTTCCCAGAAGGCAAGACCAGAGTCTGCCTCCTCCTCTGTGTTGATGGATTGATGTGTTAAGGCTGTTCCCCAAGCTGGGGTCTAAGAGAAAAGAACAGAGATATGGCAGGAGATCTATCCTCAGGAATACACCATCCAGGGCGGAAGATGGGCCCCCATAGTTAAGGGGCACAACTTCAGTCTACTACATTGGAATGGTCCACATTTCCAGACCACTCTCCAAGCTCCCCCTGCCACCTCACATTCCCTAGCTGACCACAATCTTGCTCACTTATGCTTCCCAATCCCTCTTCATTCTAGTACCTTCCCT